>NW_024870692.1:4282500-5580000 GCF_019054845.1 Dipodomys spectabilis
GAGAATCACAACTGAATTAAGAATCTCAATCCTTTGAGAAACACAAATAATCAATTTCTTTCTCCTATCAATATTTTACAGTACTAAAAAATAGGGCTGGGAATGTGGCTTAGTGGAAGAGTGCTAGCATGCATGAAGCCCTGGGTTTGATTCCTTAGTACCACATAAACAGAAAAAGCCGGAAGTGGTGCTGTGGTTTAAGTGGTAGAGCTCTAGCCTTGGGCACAGAGAGGCTCAAGGATAGTACCCAAGCCCAGGACTAGCAAAAACATATAAATAAATTTTTAAAAAAACATAGGAGAGATATTCTCTCATACTGTATACTGCATTTACTTTATTTATAATATATCTCATGGTTTTACTTCTGTGTTCAATGTTATTGATTAAATGAGCATTTGAAAGAATTAGAATTCATACTAATCCAACTTTTTTACATGTAACTTTCACTCCAGATTTTATGTCTGATTTGTTTTATTATTAGAGTGTTGGATTTAGGTTACAGAATTTTTATAAAAGGAGGTGTTACATATAAACACCCAGCCAAATTATGGTAGAATTTCTTAGAGCTAGATCATGGCTTTAGATGAATGTGTTTGCATAAACTCATGTGATAGACATTTACCCCAAAGTACTAATCATGTTTTTAGGAGGTGGTCCCATTGAGAAGCTGTTAGGATTTTGTCATGAAGCTGGGGATCCATGAAGGCATAATGACTGGACTAATGTAACTGGCTTGTTCTGCCCTTACTGTGCTATGATAGAGCCTGAGACCCTCCCAGAGAATAAGTAGATTCTGGTACATGTCCTGGACTTGCAGAACTGTGAGCTCAAAAAACTTCTATTCTTCATAAACTTCTGAGTCGCAGATATTTTAAAATAACTATGACATTTTCTTTTCTTCCCTCTTTCTTAGTATCTATATATAAATTATACTTCAATAGAAAAGGCCTTAAGAATAAATATGATTTTAGGTTCTCTTAGAACTTAAATAACAAGACTGAAAAAATGGACCTTTTCAAAACACTTTGAGACAACAGTTCCAAGTATTATGATAAGTATGTATAAAACAGAAAAAGACAATAAAACAAAAATTCAGTTACAATTTTAGCAATATATATTTCTAGCTTTAATTTAAAGACTCTACCAGAAGTGGCTCAGTAAGTTGAAACCCCACCTCCAAAGCAAGGTCAGTCTTCCTGTTATCCATCCTTCATCCTGCCTTCTGCAACTCCATGAAGGTTCATTCCATCATTCACTGACTACAGCTACAGCCAAAAATGCTGGGGTCTTCCTTGACTACTTCCCCTCTTCCAACAAATTATCCTCACTTTCAATTTCCATGAAACCCATGCCTCTTCTTCATGCACTCTACCAAAGTCTGCTATTTCCAGTTAAGTAATGCAACTGCCCTTAGACATGTCTACCTCCTTGCTGGACTACCCTATTATTTGTTCTTCTGATTTCTCTGCCTGCAACTTCCCAGTAGCTTTTGGCCTAGATCCAAACTTTCAAATCTAATATAAAGATACTGTGAAATGTCTAACCACATTTTCACTAGGACATCTTCTATACTATGCGGTACGGTGTATTGGCTTTTAATCAGTAAGCATTTGCTATCTTACCTGCCAGCTGAAATAAGTTCTACCAGTGACTCAACATAATGATGACACTGGGGAGGTTGACGCTCTTGAAAGCTACCCTGCATACCACTCTGGAAATTGGCATCGTCACAGTTGTTGTTTTTCTCCACATTATACCAACAGGACTATGAACAATGCCAGGGCAGTGACTTACACTGTTGTTAGTGTAGCTGCACTAGTCTGTGCAAAGCCAATATAGACCATAGTAATCTCTCAATATGTGCATTTGGGATGAATGATTTACACATATAAAGCACTCACTAAACTTCAGCTGCTATGAACACAAAGTCCATCTCCACCTTTACTTCAGACTTTCAAGGCTGCAAGCCAAAGTATAGTCTAATCAGAGTTCAAAGCTGTAGATGAGCAAAAGGCCTCAGTGGGAGTTCTGATTGGAAATAATGGAGTGAAACCATTTCCACTGCTACAATATTCCAAAGTTGGATGAGCTGCAAGTACTTTGTCTAATATCAAACATTCAGGAGCAGAAGAATCACCCAGAAACCATGATACTCCCATGTCTCTATTCTAAAAAATAAAATTAGTCAAAAGAGAAAATTACAATTTTTGTGGTTCTTTCTGGGATGGTAAGTCAGAAAAATAGTTCATGAACTTCCATAGCATCAAGTACTACTTGGCAGAAATTTTTAGTCTAATGAGTTCCATAAATGATTCCTGCACAAAACATTTAAATTGTGCTTAAATCTATGTGGTCAAACTGATAGCCATGTGCTGTGTGATTTCAAGTTAAAACATGTGTGAGGAGAAAGGAAGAAACTTATTAAAGCAGATTCCAAAACCAAGTTTAAAAATCTGGTATTTCAAAACACTGAACACCAAACTGCCAATAGCAGAATTATCAGTTCTAGTGTTGATGTTTTACACCCTCACCAAGAATACACCCACAAAGCAATTATGAGTTTAGAAATATAAAGAAAAGATGCAAAATTTAAACTACTAAGCAACTTCCCATATACGATAAGTCATAAACAAGTCTTCAACAACCCTGAGTGTAAGTGATGAGTAATTGTAAATTAAAAATAAAATGCCAAAGAATAAGCTAGGACTAAATTTATCACATCCAAACAGCTCTCAAAAACTCTCATCAGTTCTTTGGGCTTCTTTTATTTAAAAATCTGTGGGAACCAGCAGGAGAGTAGATTCTAGAGTCCGAACAGAAGGACTGAGCATATTTCTTCGGCTCGTCAGCTCTACATCCTAGGAAAAGGTCAAGACAAGCCTTGACATTTCCAGCTATAAAATGGAAATAACAGCATGTCTCCCTTTTGGAATACCAGAATTATTAAAGGTTAGTACATGGAACATGGGCCTACATAATTCTTTAAAAAGCATAGGCTTTCACTGTTTCTGAAAATGTGGCAGGCTACAATGGTGATAAAGGTTCCATGAGATTAAGACCTACATTATTATTAATTTTCACTATTATGAACTTTCTTCATTCAGAACAAGCATTTACAATTTTCCATAAATTTTCTAAGCCAGATATTCACTAATGTTAATTTGGGTACTTCCTTTTAACTCCTCATTACATAAAGTTAGCTTTGCTTTTCTCACTTTATGTAAGTAAAATTTATGCAGAATTGAATCTGTCTACACACTATAGCTAAGGTAGTTTAAGAAATGAACTCATATTCATTGTTTTGTTCTGCCCATCAAGCCAGTAGTTGCATAAATTATTCCAATTCTGAATTATTAGATGTGACATAAAATTAATTTTAGCTTAGACATGAAATGTAAAGAGCATATTACATTAGTATATTGCTTTATGAACCTTTTAGTGAGCAAGGAATTCAAATACTTAGTATTTTGCCAAACTCCTTGGTTTCAATTTTCCAGTGAATGAAGTAACTTAAAAAATCAGAAAATATTGATAAGACAGTCCTGAGTGGTCTGGCAGTCCCAACACTTGAATATTACAGTCTATTAAACATTATTGCAAAAGTCAACTGACTATATAAAATATCATTAATATAGATTAATAAATATTACTGTTTTGCATAATTAAATAATAAAAATTATAATATGAGGACAAAGAGTTATTTCTAGGAAGTAAGAAAGCTAGGAGCAATGTTTAAAGTTATTGCTGAGGTGGGTACTAGTGCCCCCACCTATAATCCTAGCTTGACTCAAGAGGCTGAGATTTGAAGATGGTGATTTCAAGCCAGCCTGGACAAGAAAGTCCATAAGATTTATCTCTGTAATTAATCACCAAACAAAGCCTGAAAGTGGATCTGGGGCGTTAGTGGCAGAGGGCTAGCCTTGAGCAAAACATCTCAGGGACAGTGTTCAGGCCCTGAGTTCAAGCCCTAGTATCTGCATACACACAAAATAAGTAAATAAATACATAAATACTGCTGACTTTCAGTTTTACTGCCTTTGGCAAGGTCATACAGTGAGTTAAATACATCTGTACAATACTAATTTACAGGTTACAACTTCCTGATCAGGTCTTTCAGTTTAGCCTCTCTTGATCTACTTCATGAATCAGGCTAATAAATCACTATACAATAATGGCTCTAGCCACGACTTTCTAGGCCCTCATTGTGTATCAAGAGCTCTGCACATCATTTCTTTTATATACTTTGGTTGTCTTTGTTACTAAACACCTTATTCCATCACCTTGCTAACCACTTAGCAGTTTACACTCATGCTCCAACGAATTCTTGGGGTCCCTTTTTGAAATAAAAGCAGTAAATTTTATGGTAATATAATATTCTCTCTCATAGTTCAACATTAAATAGTTTAATATTAAAAACATAGATTAGAACTTGAAAAGTATTAATATGAGAGAAAGTTCACCTCTAGAAACAACGACAAAATAATTTTCTTGAAAGGAATGGAATAGTAAACAAAATGTTATTCTTTTTTTTATTGTGAAAATACTGTACAGAGGGGTTACAATTACATGAGCAAGGTAATGAGTACATTTCTTATCAAGCAAGCATTGTTGCCTCCTCCTTTGTTTCCCCTTCCTATCCCTTGCCAACTCGGCCTCCCCCCACCACCACGCCAAAGTTGTAAAGTTCGTTTTCGACATAATGACTTGCACATATCATTGTTGCAATGGGTCTACCTGTATCTCCCTATTTAAAAGATTTGTTTTTTCCCTTCCCCTCCACAAATTATACCAACATCAAATACAGTGAAAGCAGGGGTTATACCGTGGGGGAGGGACATACAAAGCAAATGTTATTCTATAATGTAGTTTGTACCACTCAACAGAAGTGGAACCCTCGAAGCAGGACTGCTAACTTTTCTTGCCCTGTCTATCTTTTTTAAATTACACAAAGGCATTGTCCCATGATCATCAGAAATTCTCCATGGATTTCTATTCTCATTCATAATTTAATATCAACAATTCAATCAAGTATTTGTTTCTGTACACTAAAAATATGCATGGGTGGGCCAGCTATTGATGACTCACACCTATAATCCTACCTACTCAGGACAGAGAGACCTGGAGGACTAGGATTTAAGGCTAGCTTGGGCAGAAAAGTCTAAGAGACATCTCCAATTAATCAGAAAAATGCTGAACTGGAGGTGTGGCTCAAGTGGCAGAGTTCCTGCCATGAGCAAGCAAGCTGAGAAAGAGCATGAGGCCCTGAGTTCAGCCCCAGTACCAGCACAAAACAAATAAACCAGTATATATGGTACCACAACTGTTAGAACCTAAAACATCTCAATCATCCCTTAAAATAAAGACATGCTGATGTATAACTATATTCTTGGGTTAATTATTAATATTGAAATTTAGTATTAATTTTAGCAAGTGAGATTATTTCTACCAAAATCAACATTGGTAACGCAAATCAATGCTACAAAATACATACTAAGCATAATGTAAAAGAAAATGAGTCAAACTGCAACAGCATATATGACTAAATAAGTAATAAACACAGAAATGAGAAGTACCAGCTGGGAAGAGGTAGAATATGGAAATCTTGCTAAGAAATTCTTTCCCCATGGTGAAAGGAAGTAACATGCCAGCTTCTGACCACAGACATGTTTATGTCATCTCTTAAATGCAGCTGACAACACAGCTGGTTCCATTCACTGATGACAAAAGGAAACAGGTGGAGAGACACGGGGAAAACTTATCAAGTATGTTCCCTGTAGTGAGCTGTAAGGAAGACCACAGGGCACAGACTAGCCCTAGGCAGCCTGGGCACTGATGATGCTTTGGAGGATGAGATGAGATGAGGAAGGGTGAAGAAGAAAAGTGATGTGGCAATTCTGATTCCACATTGACAATGAAAATGGGAAAATAAACCACGAGATGTTAACTTCTAAGAAGCTATCACCTGTAATGAGCACTGGACTTTCTATTACTTGGGCTCAACTGATCAAACAGATGTTTGCTTGTTTTGTTTCTAAGTCTGAAACTATGAATCTTTTTTTCTTAGGATTTTTACCCTTTACAGATTTATTACACAAAGCTAGTGTTCATATCAACAACATTTGTAAATTAAAGCTACAATATAGCTAATGTAATGTCCTACCTGGTGGTACTTCCTGTTGATCTTCTTCCACAGGTAGGGCACTTACTTCTAAAAGAAACAATAAAGGTACAAATCATCACACATCATGGACTACCAGTATTTGTTATGGTTCTTATTTTTACAGACTTTCCTAAAAATTCAATTGCAAGTATCATTAGGTTTTTATGCCACTCCAACAAAGAAGAGTTAGGTCCAACTAAGCAAAAATACGTATTTCTCAACTATTCTACTTTACAATGTGATCTTTCTAATTTTAAAATTCTGCTAGTTGCTCAAGAGATAGGTATCAGTATCTGGATTTTCACTGAAATTTTGAGTCCTGCTTAATACACGAGCTAGGGAAAGACTTGTAAAACAGTCTTAATTTTTTTATTGGAAAGCTTGTTCTTTTGGATGATGAATTGGAACTCAGAGCTTTGTACATGATTAAGTGTGTGTTCCACCTCCAAGCTGAGCTATACTGAAGCCTGGACCCTTGAAAAGTTTTTGCCTTCTAACTAGTTTTAACATCAATCATGAAATATAAAGGAATGACATTGAAGTACAGTATTGCCAAATGTTATCCTTAAGAAAATTCTTTTTAAAGGGAATCTCCAATTTGACTTTTTTTTTTCTTTAATGCTAGGAATTGAACCCAGGACCTTGGATACTCACATGCTCTACCACTGAGCCACACTTCCAAACCCTGAGATAACATATTAAGATTAATCTAAGACTTAGATGTAAACTTTAACCCTCTTGTCTCTTTCATTGGTTGCTTCAACCCAATTACAGCAAAAGAGAAGACACATATTACCACCCAGCAGTGTAAAATGTATGATTAGATTTGTTCAGTGAGATTATATCACACATAAATATATTCAAACTTAACAAGCTACTTAACATTACCTTAATCTAGAGATTAAAGTGTTTCTTTTGCTCCTGAAGAATTATAAAAGGCTTTGTCAAAGGAAGTATTTTTAATAGCATTATCTAAAATGCAAAATATGTGTGCAGTTAATCGTGTTTTTATATTAATTTGCTTCTAATTATAAGAGAAACATGCTCAAAATGAAATACTGGCCATTTTTCACATAAAAGGAAACATAAAACATACACACAAATTCTCCCTAACCATTGCTCATGAACTACTTTTTCAATTATTTTCATCATTTATTATTACATTGTTTTCATCTTAACTTCAGTCTTAAAAATATAATACTTCAATACTTTATCTGAAATTTTAAATGGTACATTGTTTATTTTGTAGCTAATCAGCTAGGAATGTGGCCTAGTGATAAAGTGCACACCTACCATGCACTAAGCCCTGGGTTCAATTCCTCAGTACCACATAAACAAAAAATAAAACTAGCTAATCAGTTATATGAATACAACCTGAAAGACTTACCTATGTAGGTTACATTTTCTTGCCTCAGGTCTTTTTAAAATTTTTATTTTTTAATGTTTTTATTTTCTTCAAGCAGTTGTAATACAAGTTGCCATTCAACAAAACAATTTATGAATATAATGTATCTTGATCAATATAACACCTTTCAACATTCTCATCCATCCCTCCCCACTCACCCCTTCCCTCACTTTTTCTTGTCTTTTTGAAATCACCTCTTGTATATGGATTTCAGTCTCACAAACAGCTGTGGCCAAATGCAAAGGAGTCTTTCCAGTCCTGGGATTACTGAGCTGTAGACAAATCAATCTATTTCTACATATTCCCACTTTTCCTTCCAGCACATTCTTCCCAGTTGGTTTTCATCTTGACTCATTGGTTCCTCATCTTCCACCCCAAATCAATGTTGGTATTCCTAAGAGCTCGGTGCTAGAATAACCTCTCTGCTCTCCATTTCTGATTCTCACTGAATCAAACTCTACACAGCAATGCTCTTCAGAACATTCCTCCTAGAGAAATGAGGGATGGGAGGTGGGAGAAAATCTCAATGCACTCATTCCTGGTATATGATTACTTTAGCATGTACACAGCAGGCTCACAGTTCCTGTGCAGGAGTCTCCCCTACCCCTCTCCACATTTATTTTTCCCCATTTCAGATCAAAGTATTGGTTTTTTTTTTCTTGCCACCTGCTTAACAACATAACAGACTCAATTTAACAACTGATTTCTGCCCACAATTAAGAATTTCTCACCATATCACTTTCTCTGAAGTGGTCATCTTCTCTACTCAGGGTAACCTTCTGAACCCCAGCTGCTATTTTCATAGCACCATCTTATTGCCATCACTGATCTTTTCCTGATCTTTATCATTCTGACCATTAGAATGCCAGTCTCAAGGAAAAGAGAAATTCTATCTCATTCACTGTGTGTGTGTGTGTGTGTGTGTGTGTGTGTGCACGCGCGCGCGCACAAGTTCTAAAAGCTTCCCTGAGCCTTTTTGCTCAAGGGTAGTTCTCTACCACTTGAGTCATAGCTTTATTTCTGAATTTTTCATGGCTAAGTGAAGATAAAAAGAGTCTCACAGATTTTCCTGCCTTTGAACTGCTATCCTTAGATCTCAGCCTTCTGAGTAGCTAGGATTACAGGTGTGAACCAGCAGCACCTGGCTTTCTTCATTCATTTTAATACTCCTAGTTCCCAAGCCCTGTGAGACAGCAAATAGGAAGTACATAAATACTCATTGAATGATGCAATGCACTCTAAATGCGGGATATATTTCTATAAAATTAACTTACCTTCCTGAACCACATTTGAATCTTCTATAACATTATCTAAAAAATAAAAGCAAACACATATTACACTGACTCACCTCCATTTACATCTCAAAAGTAGCTAATTCTCTACTTAGATATCAATGTGTTTTTTCCACTGGGTTTTAGTATAGAGACACTCATGACATTTATGCTAGAATCTCAACTTTAATTTGTAAATAAAATCTGCACCATAAATATGAAAGAAATATATAGTTGGCCCGCTGTTTCCCATCCACTGATTCTGAGTTCATAGATTCACCAAAGATTGAAATAGAAAGAAATTAGTGCATCAGTACTGAATACACACACACATTCTCTTGTTATTATTCCTTACCCAACATAGTATACATACTGGAATAGCATTTACATTGTATCATGATTCTAAGTAATCTAGATGTGATTTAAAGTAAACAGGAGGACATGCATAAGTTACCTTCAACTATACCATTTTATGTAAGACACTAAGTGACCTCATATTTTGATATCTGTAGGGCATAATGGAACCAATCCCATTGCAGATACTGAGAGGCAATTACATTGACACCGCTCAATTGCTTTCTCAGTGTCTTGAACAGGTCATGTATTTCTTAGTATATCTATTTTTTGTCCATAAATTAGAAGAGTTTTAACAAATGGGAGTAGAAATCTGCCTAAAATCCCCCTAACAACAAAGAAATGAACTCACCTGAAATTTCTATCTTTTCATTTTCTGAAGGTTCATATACTATAAAATAAACAGAACACAATCCTTTAGCATTGTATAACCTTCCTTATAATAAAACAGACAACACATTCCTGGGTAGTCTTAAATACTAGAACCACCAGACTTACTGTGAAATGCAGATTACAGAGCAGGGCAGGAGGCATTTTAGTCAAGTGAAATAAAACAGGCCTGGATTCAAACTCCAGGTCAGTAACTGTTCATCAACAACGGGTGGTAATTTCCCCTATACAATTGGGGAAATGCAAGGTACTCCCCCGATCACTCATTAGCATGATTTAATCATTTGTTTATACTCCAGTGATACTGAATTTCCCTTTTGTTCCTTAAAGCTTTTTTCATAATTGTAATGTTTAGAGCCAAAACCTTGTCTAGCATCACCTCGGACCCGTTTGTAGCAGACAGATTCCTATTCTGTGCATGGGCCAAGTCTAACCAGCTAACTTAGAGAGAAGATCTTGGCTGCTGGCATCTTAGAAAGGGTTGGTGGGCAGGTCCTTAATTCCTCATGAATCAGAAACCACCATCTATTCTGCTGTAACCTACTAACACAGGCTCTAGACTTTGTCTTCTCTGCTACAAAAGAAACAAGCCTAGTTTCCTTGCAACCTTGTCCTTCGTTAAGTGCCTGGCATTGTCACAATCAATTAGATCTTCCAAAATCTCTTCAATTTTCTGGTACATTAAGAGCAAACTTTCTTAATTTCATCTTCATTTAATAAAGAGTATTTTTTATGAGCACCTATTCATATTTTTGGAGGGGGGAGGACAATCCTGCGACTTGAACTCAGGCCTACATACTGTCCTTGAGTTTTTTTGCTCAAGGCTAGCACTCTACTGCTTGAACTCCACTTTAGGGGTTTTTGGTGATTAATTTGAGTTAAGAGTTTCATGGACTTTCCTGCCCAGGCTAGCTTCAAACCATGATCCTCATATCTCAGCTTTCTGAGTAGCTAGGATTATAGGCGTGAACCACTGGCAACTTTCATATTTTTAATAACACATTAAAAATGTTTATTTGGGAAGCGAGGAATGAGAGGGAAAGAGGGAACAGCTTACACTAGGCAAAAGGAAAGAAATGTAAACATTACCAAATGTAGAAGAAATAATTGTATTGTCAAAGTTCATAGAAGTCACAAACTTTATAGACCATGATAATGACAATTTGCCTTGTGAAGGTTAAAATGTGTTTGTGACTTTAACTAAGTATCACTATTGCACAATACTGTGAAATATGTGAAATTTATATAATCACCTAATCTCAATTTAAAAAAAAGAAAAGTGAGAGAAGGGATGAATTAGGAGTGATGGGTGACATGTTGTCAGACACCTTATATTCATACACTGTTTTGTAGAATGGAAATGTCTTTGTACAACTACTTAAGGATAATAATGAAAAATGTTAAAAAAAATTTATTTCTTGTAACTCAAATATTTGAAAAGTAGTAACTATCTAAAGTCATAAACTATCCACTATTTTCTTTACATCCCTTCAACTCATTCTATTTCATCTCATGGCCTTTACCCTTCTAAAACATACAACAAGGCTAAAGACTCACTATTGCTTTTTGGGGTACAGTCAAAAAGAAAAACTTCAATAGTGGCTCAGTGGTAGAGTGCTTGCCTCGCATGCATGAGGCCCTGGGTTCAATTCCTCAGCACCACATAGAGCAGAAAAAGCTGGAAGTGGAGCTACAGCTCAAGTGGTAGAGTGCTAGCCTTGAGCTGAAGAGCTAAGGGACAGCGCCCAGGCCCAGAGTTCAAGCCCCACGACCAACCAAAAAAAAAAAAAAAAAATACAGTAGATAGAACCATTCAAGTACATTTGAGCTACACATCTTCCTTATAAGTTACTGTTATCAAAGTAGGAAGCAGAGATTCCAGCTCCATACCCACCCCCCAATGTGGGAAAAAAAGAAAGAAGAGAGGAAAAAGAAGGAAAACAGAACTTATATCATGAATAGGCCATTCAAAATGATTAGTGTATTCCTACATAGGACAGCCTTCTCAGCATGATGCATTAAATTACCAGTTAGAGAAAACTGTGTTAAAATATACACCTAAACTGACTATCATAATCATTCCTTATTCTAGCATTCTCAGAATTCCTGACATACGTAAATAAATTCAAATAAACATTGGAAGGGTACAGTTCCTGAATCATTCTGAATTTTTTTTTCAGACCAGTGTCTCTTAGCCAAGAGTGTCTTTTACTGATGAGATACCTCAATTTTGCTGATAACTAACAATACTTGACTCCTCTCTGCCTGCCATGTGTGGGCTCCTGGAAAGATCCTTTTGCTTCTGTCTGGTGAGCACCTACTACTTTTTAGATATTTTTGGTATTGGGGTAGAATCATTTTGCTCTTTGGTGGCTTTTGGAAGAAGGCGCACAAGATTGGTACTCACTTTTGTCATTCCCAAGTAGACTCAATAAACACATGCTGCCCTCAAACCCTCAGCCAACTTTTTCTCAGGCCTGCTTCCCTTCACCCTCCTGTACAATCTGATTTCTTCAGAGTCATTGACATTTGATATTGCCTCTCCTCACTTCTCCTCCTTAACCCACTCCCTTCTGTCTTCCAGCCTGGAAGGCTCAGTCTGAGTAAGGCAGTAAGTCCTCATTAAATCTATTCAGTGCTTTCTAACCCTGTCATATCTGAATGGTTTAGCAACAGACCTAAGCCCAAACTCTGCCCTGGACTTCAGTGAGACTAGACTCTGTTTAGTGTTTCTTTCTTAATCATCTTTATCATTTTATCCTTTTCTTGGCAGAAGTTACTTGTGAGATTTCTTCAAAGTCTAGCCATACTATCTCCTCTGGACCCATTATATCTTCTCTCATGGAACCTCAGAGTTTGACTCCAATGAGAACATAGAAGGGATCATTACCAGACCCATACCAGGAGCTTCTCTTCTCTGATGTGAATCCTATCATGATGCCTATTTGATCTCCTCTTGGCTGTCTCAAAGTCACCTTACTTATCAATATGCACAGAGTTGGGCTCAGGACCTCCAGACCTTTTTCTGTCTTCAGATCTCTCCTATCTTAGGGGAAATGCACCACCATCCTTAAGCTTGCTCTCTGTCTGTACTTGCACATCAAGCTCTGCCGATTTCACCTTCTAGATATTTCTCAGCTTTGTCCATTCCCCTCAACCTTCACTACACTACACTAGCTCTGGTTTAAACTCCTATCAGTTCCAACCCATTTATCCAGTGAAAAACTCCTTGCCAAGGTCACCTGTGAGAGCATGTGCTTAGACCACAGGCATGATTTCTGTGATCACAACATATGGGTCTCAGTACACAACACCACTGAGCAAGCGCTTCATGAAACTTATCTCCTTCAGCTCCTCATTGGGCAAGAGACATGACTCAAGGACAAGTCATATCTGGAAGACTGTGTTAGCTAGCTGGCACCGCAGATCTATTCTTATCTTTGTCTTCAGTTTGTTACATGTTGGATCTGTTAACCTGTTCAAAACACAGATCTGATGTTTCAGTGCCTTGCAGGGTGGCCCATGGGGAAGGTGAAGCCCTCCACTCACTGACAGACATCTGGACTTGGACCACCTCAGGCACATCTCTGTTCTCACTGGCAGTGCACCTCAGAGACCCCATCTGACTGTCCATCCACTCTCCTTTCTCACCTCATCAATGGCCCAGATCTCCATTAGCCTCACCTATAAACCAAATAGTCCCTTTATTACAGACTCTTGTTACACTCTATACTGGTTCCCACAGCACTTATCATCACTGTAACTGAATGCTTACCCTGAAATTATTGATTAATTTCTGTCTCATGATAAAATGTAAGGTCTATGAGAGTCCAGACCTTGTGGTCCTTCACTAGAGTTGTTTAGTATTCTCTGTGCTGGACACAAAATACTCCATGAGTCACATATGAACAAATACATCAGATAGCAAGACTGTACCATCACTCCCCAGCTTAGTCCAATGCAGCATCGGGCTTTCTAAGATATATTTGATGTGGGAAACTGGTATGATTTTGTTCAACCACATGTTTTCCAGGTTCTGGAGTTGGAGTTTCACATAGAATATCTTCTGTTCTCCCAGTGAAATGGGGCTTTGTTTCTACCCCATTTACACTGTCCTTTATATGCCAATTACTTGGTTTCTATGGTCTGGTTTCTGAATTTCTGCAGATTTATTTTTCAGTATAACGAGAATAGTCCTCTGTTAAGAGTTTATCTACTTTGAAGACTAAACTTTAGAACAAAGTCTCAAATATCCTACCAAATTATGATGAGTCCTTTATATTATATTCACTTCCCTTTAATATTTTGAGATACATTTATTATTATACTGTACCTATAAAAATATATGACTTAACAATATCCTTTTTAGCATGTTACCTAATTTTTACCCTTACAAGGTTGAGTCAAGATTCTGTTAGAGCTAACCTGAAATTGCATTCCAAATGTGTTCTAATATATATTTAAATTATTTCAATGATTGACAGACATAAGTATTTAAAATCCTATTTCTGTATCAATCTTTAATTTCTAAATCCCAATTTCCCCTACCTATTCAAAATTGAAAATTTAAATGCAATCTCAGTGGCCAAGTTCTTTAACTTCTTATTTTAAAAAACATATTGTAGGTGAGTACAATCTAGAATTCTTCTAATGGTATCATGTATGCCCTGTCTTCCATATTCAATACAACCACAGCTCATGTTATTTTCTCACTTTACTTCATAAGCAAAGTTATACTTAGCTGACCTTTTGGCAGTCACTTTCAAAGACAATATAATTAAAATGCATTAATCAAAGGCTCTATTTCCCAGTCTTACAATTTTGGGCCAATTATTTACCTTCCCCAAACCTTATTTTTTTCACTTGTGAAGAGAGAGCCTATAATCTGCTTTATGGAAAAGAAAATGCTTGGAGACAAAAGCAGCTACAATGCCTGAAATAGAAGTGGGTGCTACCCATGCTGTGGATTTGCCAGGCTGCTTTTTCAATGCTGCCATAAAGCCAAGAATTCAATTTATCTTCTCCTTCCCTACATGGCCCATCAGTCACCTCTGATTGTGGCACCAACTGACTGTGGCTCCAACTGGTAGAAGCAATTAGTATAGTTAACGTCTGACTATACATGTTGTTCATACATATCTTAGAGAGAGAGAGAGACTAGGGTTGCACAGGAACGTAAGGAGAAGAGTGACCAAATGTAGTCATTATGTTCTATGTGCACTGTGTAAAAAATGAATCATATAACTTGAAGGCAGGGGAGGAAATGGGGGAGAATAAAAGAAGGGTTGATATTGACTGAAGAAGCAGTATACTCATAACCTGACTTATGGAATAATAATCCCTTTATACAACTACATTAATAATCATGAGAGAACAATTCATTTTTAAAAAGGATAAACTATAAAATAATGAGACAAGTGTTTTGAATAATTTGTAACTGCAACTTACAAAAAGCTGGAGAAATGGTTTTGGGCTATGGAAGAACCACTAGAACAGTTAAAAGAATCTGCTCAAAATGTGCTTCTTTGAAAACAACTCTTCATTTGGATGTTCTCAGTTATAATATTTACAGCTTAAAACCCAATTCTCGATATCTTACAGTCAAATTGATATATATGATTTAGATTTTTAAAAATTTATTGTAAAGGTGCTGTACAGAGGGGTTATATTTACATAAGTCATAATGAGTGTCACCCCTCTCCTTCATTCACTCCCAGTTTTTCCCCTCAACTTCCTTCCTCCCCGCACTCCACTGTATAGCTCATGTCCAACATGGTATCTAGGCACACTGATATACGTATTTTAAGACAAATAGGTGGGATAAGGTTAATAAACACTTGCAAACCTGGTTCATCTTTGTACAATGGCACATCATCTGCAAGAAAGAGAATTAAAATGAAGTAAATCATTAAACAAATCACTGAAGTTGCTTAGCTTTAAAAAAAAAAAGAACACCCTAAACACTAATTTCTATTCCTTTAAACATTAGTATATGCATAAGTAGTAATAAATTCTTCTGCCTAAAAGCAAAGAAAGGGCAAATAAGTTATTTTTATAAAAGTTCCTCAAAGCAAGATACAGAATATTAGCATTGGGACTTAGTATGCCGTTCTGTCATGGAGCATTTGTTGGTAGACGAGTAGAGACAGAGGTAGATTCCTAGATGCTCTTTTACAAGGCTAATTTTGTTACAAGATAAATTGTCTTGCTAAAATTGCCTCGACCTCTTTGAAGGGAAAACTACCATCTAAACATAGTACTACAACTGAAGAGCTTTACATACACTCAAAAATCTAATGAAAATGTTCATCCAGTACCTGTGGTAGGGGACAGTCTGTCATCATCTGCAGCTGGCTCACTGGGAACTAAAAAGAAAAAATACACCTTTCACAACAGGAAAAGCACCAAACACAGCAACAGACACCATTTCCTGATGCAATATGAATTTATTGCTAGACTACATAACCTTGTAAAGCACATACTATTAGTACCATTTAGTAAAGTGTAAGCTGAACAAAGTTCTATCTAGTACAGTCTAAGTTGCAAAGAAGGATTTTTCAGCAATGAGATTTGTACCCAGCCTGACACTAGTAAACTATATAGGCTCCTCAGTTTTCAGCATCCTACAAAGACCAAAGTCCCAATGGGGATATCCTTTCTCTCTTCTTCATATAATATTAACTGTGCTTAGTGATTTGTAGAAATATCTGATGAATCAAAAGTGATTAAAAGTAATCTGAAGAAATCTCTGTTATGGAAGTGGAGCCAGCTGTTTACCCTGAGTTAAAATAGCCCTGGTCACTGATTCAAACAGGAATTCTCACAAATAATTTTTATAATCACAAACCTGGGATTTCCTGGTTATACATCATCTCTTCCATATCTTGATGATGGTCTTGTGAAACTATAAATTAGGAAATAATTAGGAAATTAGTGATTTCCCCATGTTTCTCTATAAGTATTCTAAACTAGAAATTCACATTTCCTGATAAGGACAGAAATGTATAATCAAATCACAGATTATCAAGCACATTAACTCTTAGCAGAATGCAAAGTAAAAAGGAGAATATGACAGTTTTACATATAATGTAAAATCTGACATTAATGTAACGACCAAACAGTAGTTATATTCTCATTTAATATATTTAGATTAGTTAGCAAATGAAAACAGAGAGACAGAGCCAAAGAGCAATTGTGGGTGAGTTTGCCTCCTGTCCAAGCAGGAGTATCTACCTCAGAGAGGCCCTTTGAGTGACATGGGGCCCAGTTCTCACCTAGACTCCATACTCGAGTACTCTATATGGCCTAGCTTCAGACTGTCATATAATTCTTATTTACAGGTGTATAGTGCTGAAGCTACACAGCTCTTAAATGTCATTATGCAATACCATGTAGTGTTCAAGCTTGGAATGTGTCATCTACTCTTACAGGAAGGAAAACTAGTCAACAATACAAACTTAATGATAATCTGTGAAAGTATGCATTCTAATTAAGAAAAAATGATATTAAGTTAAAATCTTACCTGTCTCTTCTATAGAGAATCTATCCTCAGTTTCTGAAAAAAAATTAAGACTGATAGTACTACTTTCATAAAAATCAATTCCAAACACACTGTATATGTCCATTCTGAATAATGTTAATCATTGATTTTTAGAACCAAATAGCCACAAAAACATGAAAATATGAGTGCATGTCCATTTAACACTTTATCATCCAACGGCACAATGAAGTGTGTTTCACATTCTCTCATCTGATCCCTGTAACAACTCTACAAAGTGGTCAAACACAAAACTCAGTGTTGTTTTTTTGTTTTGTTTGGGGTTTTTTTTGGTTGGTTGTGGGGCCTGAACTCTGGGCCTGGGCGCTGTCCCTCATCTCTTCGACCACTTCCGGCTTTTTCTGCTTAAGTGGTACTGAAGAATCAAACCCAGGGCCTCATACATGGCAACCACTGAGCCACCTTCCTAACCCTAAAACCAGTATTTAGAGAGGACAATTAAGGTAGGGAGACACCATGACAAAAGCTAGATTCAGGAGAAGTTAATTTCTATTTTACCTTACATTCCACTGTGCTGTCCCATTTTCTAGCCCTGTCCTATCATTTCCTAGAGTAAAAATACAGGGTCTACCAATGGGAACAGAGGAAGTATGAAGTAGAAGTTATGGTTGTGGAGCTAAACAGAAATGTGTTGATTACACACATTTCTCAGCAAAAGTGCTGCCACCACACAGTCTGTCATGCTTCTAAAACCTTTCTCACGTTTTAAAGCATTTGAGGATCTTAAAGAAAATTTGTTGTAAAAGCGGCACCATTACAAAATTCTGCGCCATAATGACCAAAGATAGGAAACAGGGACATGAAAAATCATTTACCAGTATCCGTACTCAGAAATTACGAAATTTTCCCACCAGAATCACAACCTAAGTAACTATTAAAGCTCTAAGAACCAGAACCTAAAGCTAGTCTGTAACTATCTATGTGCAATGTAAATGCAGGTCTAAAAGTACATACATGCTCACAGCACTTTCTTTGCATTTTCATACACACAAAATGCATGCAGTATATAAATTCTGAAGATTGCCATGACACCAAACCATCACTAATATCACTACTTCTATGGGAAAGTGCATTTCTTTCTCTTATCAACAGGCACAGATATAAACTTTCAGAAATAAATCTATTCATCAAGTACAGGTGCCCACTTCTAGAGGAATTCTACAGTATGTGAAGTATGAGAAAGAATACTGAAACCCCACTTTTTCATGATTTTTATGCTTTAAAAAAGTTCTTGCAATCTTTCAGCAGCTATATTGCACAGGATTTTATAAACAAAGAATGCATCTTACCCATTTAGATATTGCCAATAATTACTTTTGCACTATGAGAGCAAAGTTTAACATAGCAAGAAAAGCTGAATGTGCTACAAAGCTTAAAATATTTACTGTATAACAAAAAAGCTTGTCAATGTCTGGTATAGAAGCTATGAATTGTACTCTACCCATAGTAGATAGAGATTAAGTGTAGTAGTTCACCTATTGCTTGAATTTAGTAGAACAAATGACATCTGACATTTCTTACTGCGGTAGGAAATTTACATACTGTATTCCTTGTGCTTTGAATTAAAATCACTGAGAGAAAATTTCACTTTAAAGCTTTAAGCTTTGCCATCAAACAAGTTAAAGTAGTATCTGAACATTTAAACAATGCTGGTTCTTAAAGGGGTTTAAGAAATATTTCAATAACTACAATTATTAACTGTGTATTGTATTTTATCCTGAAGCCAAATAAATATATTCTACCTTCATAAAATGTTCCAGGTTCCAGGTTCTGCACCCTATCATCTATATCATTTGCTGTAAGGACATCATCATACTCTGGTTGTGGTTCTCCTGCTGGTCCATCTGCTTCTAGCTGCAGGTCATCTACACAAAGACAATGAACACATTGACACAGGTAGCAAATGGCCAAAGGCAGAAGCCAACTTAGACAGGGACTTTTCACTTGAGACACTACTGTCCAGTCTTCTTGCTCTAGCCCACAGCTAAGGGCAGAAGCAGCTGTCTACATTAGCATATGAACCCAAGGAGTACAGGCACTTCATGTAGCTCTTAAGTGCAATACATTTTATGAATGAATAGCTGAATTCATAATTAAGTGTTTCTTCACTGATCTCTTGGTCAGAAGAATGGTCACACCAAGACCTTTCACTGAAAACTGACATAGAACTCCATGTAATGATTTAAAATGACTACTCAGATATAACATAAAAACAGCTGGCCACTGATGTTTATCACATACAGACCATGAATACACCTGTACTACACTCTGTACCTAAGCATCTTTAGTTACACAAAGATGCTCATATTCTTTTCTTCAATGATCTTTCATGATATACTGAGTATTTTGTTTTGTGTGGATGTTAGACATGCTAATTAATCTCTGTCAATTAGATTATTATCATAACCCCTCCCCCCTAAAAACAAAATCATCCCTCTAGTAATGACACATAGTTTCCAGCAGAAAATTTCCTGTTAAAACACTAAAGAACGTGAGGGAGTCAAACTAGGCTGGACAATACATTACAGTGATTAGGACTCTAGAGGCTAGAAAGTGGCTTCTTCATTTAGGCTATTCTAAACCAGCTGTGTGACTGTACGCACATTACCAACCTGTTCTGTACCTGAAATTTTCTTTCCATAAAATAGAAATAGTAAATGTATATTTATAACAATGCGTGAAAAGAAGAACTTAGAAAAATGCCTGATCCATTATAAGTAGGTAGGTGTTTCTACCACCACCACAGTAATTTCGGATTCTACTGAAGTTTCCATGAAATTGTCAGAAGCCGTTGGCATGGTGATACTCTCAGGTGTTCCTTACACATGTAGACCTATGAATGTAGGTATGATTTACAGGCCTCTACCTCCTTATGTATGAGTTTTGTGTCATTTCAGTTACCCAGGATCAATCACAGTATAAAAGTATCAAATATAAAACTTACAGAATAATTTATAATTTCTAAACTGTGTGCTGTACTGAGTTGTGTGCTGTAATCTCCCTCTCACCTGAGACAGGAAATCTCCCTTTTGTCTAATGCATGCATGTCTCTGCTATCCACTCATTAGTCAGTAGCCATTTTGTTTAATAACAGATTGACTACCACAGTATCACAGTGCTTGTGCTCTTAATTACCTTATCTTACTTAAATGTGGATCCAAAGCACAAGAGCAGTTGTGGCTTCAAAAGAAGCCATAAAGAGCTTTCTTTAAATGAACAGGTGAAAGTACCCAACTTAAGAAAATTCATACACTGAGATAGTCACGTTTAAATAAAATTTTCAAAGAAATTTATGATAGTTTTGCTGTCTCATTTCAAAGTGCTAAAGTTATAGCCACAGTGCATGAGAAATATATATATATATACACACACACATATATATATATATAAAACACTCATATGTAGATGTTTAGCTCTATGATTTCAGGTACTGTGAACTTCTTTACCCATATTACTCATGTCCTCCCATCACAGCCTCTCATATTTTCTCCTCATTTCAGATTGTCTGCTACTCTATAAACAAGTCACTCAATCTGTAATTACTGTTGAGAACTGTACGATGCTTTTTCTTGTAACCATATTTCTCTTTCATTATTCTCCTTCATTCTCTCCAGGGCAGCTTACAGGCAGTCGACAGAAGTGTCTGTGGGTTTGGTAGGGAACCTGCAATGCACTGTCCACTGTCCATGGGTCTCCACTGCTCAGCCAGCAACACCACACCTGAAGACACATCCTGAGGCTCACCCAATCCACATGCTGCCATGTCCTCTGCACTCACTCTCCTGTGCAGGTGGTACTGTGGTGTTGCTCTGGAAGATGAAGCACTTAAGACACTCCCCTAAAGCTGCCCAGCTAATAAATGGCTATAGGCCATGAACCCAGTAATGAAATGCATGATAACAGGGACCAGGAGGCCACACTATTCCTAAGAAGATGAAACAGAGGTGGGTAATACCTGTCAACAGACAATATAACAAGTTGAAATACCAGTGAAGGGTATTACAAGAAAAAGAGAGAAGGCTAGCTGGACTAGAGGAAAAGACTAGAAGGCAGACAGAGACTGAGAAGAGACAAAGCACAACTAGCTGGGCTGCATCAACATGGTTTATTAGGGAGCAAGAACAGAAACAGAAACCCAGCTGGCTGCCACCACAGGGACATAGCTGTGGTGACGGTCATAGCTGAGGTACTGGAGAAGCAAGATCTATTGTAAAGGCACTGAGGCAATACTGACAGAACGTGCTGGAGGATTTGATGTGAAGGAAGAAGAGAATTCAGTCAACTGCTGAGTTTTTCGATGAAGAAACTATACAGATAACATGTATTGAAATGAACTCCAGGAGATGGAAACAAAATGTTTGTTTTCTTTGCTGCCATTTTTGTTTTCATTTCCTTTTGTCTTGTTTGTTCATTAACCCATCTTTGGGATGGTAATCGGGGACATAGAAATGGTGACACAAAAGGTGAACTAATGCAGCCATAATACTCACTAGCCATTATGTTGGAAATGAACTATATAACTTGTGGGTGAGGATGGGAGGGAAAAACTGGGAGAGAGCAAGGGGTAGGTGTGACATTGCTCAAAAAGAAATGTTCTCTTTATCTGACTTACATAACTGTAGCCTCTGTACATCACCTTTACAATAACAATACATAAATTTAAAAAATTATACGAGAGTAGCAAGACCATTAACAAAAATACTGAAGACTAACCTAACTTCAGTGTGGGGCAGAGGTGAGGAGCTGTGAATGCTGCCGGCCTTCCGGGTAAGGAGCATCTCAAGGTTGAGCAACCCACAGGATATACCCATGGGGAAGGGTCATGGGTGTTTGGGGATGGCTGTCATCAGGGCTGCAGCCACACACACAAAAGACATGGCATAAAAATGATACTTCAGAGCCAGGCACCCTAGCTCATGCCTGTAATCCTAGCTACTCAGGAGGCTGAGATCTGAGGACCACGGTTCAAAGCCAGCCCAGGCAGGCAAGTCTGTGAGACTCTTATCTCCAATAAACCACCAGAAAACCGAGCTTAGGGACAGCGCCCAGGCCCAGAGTTCAAGCCCCACGACCGACCAAAAAAAAAAAAAGGTACAAGGTACTTAGAGCTATAGACTCTCAATGTAGTCGTCTCAGGCAACAAGTGAGATACACAGAAGCCATACTTCGACAGGTCAAATTGGGAGTCTAAAGCCAACTACTGCAAGTGGACTCATGTCCAAAATCACTTGCAGTTCCAAATATAGCTAGCACGAACTTTATAAAGACAAAAGAACACATCAAGGCAGATGTCACACAGTATGAGGACTAGCAAAACAGGTTTTACTGAAGCAAAGGAAGCTATCTAGAGGGAATAATCAAGGGCCAGTTGTCTAGGGGGAACAATCAAGGACCACCAAGAACAAGTATTCTCAGGGTCAAAACTTTCTTAGGTCTAAATAACCCACGACACATCTGCAATTCAGAAAATGACCTATAACACCTCGAGTGCTTAGTAAGCCATAACACAACTGTAGTTCAAAGAATGACCTATGTAACCTCTAGAGTTCTCAGAAAAAGTCCCCATCATCTACTAAGATGCCAAGAAGGCAGTGAGGACAAGATGGAGTTACTTAGAACCAGTATCCATATTTCAAAGGTCTCTGTAAAGATGAATAGGGCCATTCCTGACCAGAATGGATGAATTCTTTTTCAATTGTGTTACCCACCCTGACTGGTCTTGGTACTTTCTGTGACTTTCCACTTCTCTCCACACCCCATCTTGAAGCTGAGTTTGAGGAACCATCTTTACTCCTTGTGTACCGGTATGACCTTTTGCCTTCCCTGCTGCACAGGGGCCTCCTCCTTCCCATTTATCAGGCAAAATGCAGGAACAGGCCTAAGCATCCCCAATGGCTTTGATTCCTCTTAGATTAACCCAACTTTTCCTCTCCTCACTCTCCACCTCTTAAGTCCATGTGCCTGCCATTCTGAACAACTTTCAGTCTTGTCACTGGCCTTCCACACACAGGGCTTCCTCTGCTTACATTGCCCAGGGTGAGCTCTACTCAATCCTTTCCTCCTACATGAAGAAGACATTTCCTGCAGGAAACTCCTTCTGAGTTCCATGTCCAGTACCCCCCAGAGTATCCTGTGTTTCACTATAAGTTCTCACTAAAGCAATCAGTAATTACCAGTTTAAAGAAAAAGAGCTGCTGGAATAGGTAGGTCTCACATGTTCATGTGGGCATTTTTATTCTGGTGTGGCTGTAAAGAATCAGATACTAGAGGGACATAAGCCATCAGCATAATCCAGCTTAAGTGGCAGAGAATTGTTTTTTATGGCACATACTTTTCCCTTTAGGCCTAGCCTTGAATCAGAACAAACCAACAGTAGTTTCATACCATAATATTCTGTCCTTCATATCTACTTCATGGGTTTTATTTGGGGGCTATGCTATCTGCCTTTATTGAGGGTTGCTTAAAGAAATAGCTTCATACACTTATTGCTGGACTATGATTTAATACTCTATAAAGAACTCGATGGGCTGGGAAGGTGGCTCAGTAGTAGAGCACTTGCCTTGCACGCTTAAGACCCTGGGTTCAATTCCTCAGCACCACATAAGCAAAAAGAAAAAAAAGCCCAAAGTGGCACTGTGGCTCAAGTGGTAGAGCGCTAGCCTTGAGCTGAAGAGCTGAGGGACAGTACCCAGGCCCAGAGTTCAGGCCCCACGACTGGATCCCCACCTCCCCCCCAAAAAAAGAACTCAAATTCCACCTGAGTTAGAACTAAGTGCTGGGAGAATGCTTTTATACTTTCTACATAAGTAACACACTTTATACTTCTCTGGTAATACAACCTCTAAGTTTGCCCTTTTTGCTTTGGAGATCCAGCCAAGTATGAAGTCAAACACACACCTGGGGTGAGGATGAAGACAGCTCTTAAGTGAGCCACCATAGTCCACTGGCTTGTGTTCTTTACTATGACTCCAGACTATTCTTCACAGTTCACTGGTCCTATTTATCCTAGTTTATTCATGCTATCTTTGTATTAAACGTGTTTAGTAAGGAGAATGAAGTACATCTAGTAATATTTCAATGACTTGGAAAAAACTGCAAAACCCACTGAAATATACAACTAACACTTTAATTTTTAAAAAGAATCCAAGTAATTTTATGTAAAGATTTTAGCAATTCATGACAGTATAGTATATTTTAATCCATACCATGATCTGTGTGTACCGTTTCATGGAGAAGAGACTGAATCTGTTCTTTTATTTCATCTTCAATATTCTGGGGTTCTAAAAATCACAAAACATCACTAAGTAGAGCATATAAACATTACTATGGGACTTTAACACTATATAAAGATCATCCATGCATATAGATTACACTGTGTTTGCATAATGTCAGTTTCCTACATCTTTATGCTGACAAACATGGTAGATACTTAGAATTGGTTTTGTTTTTCAACTGAAACAGAGTAGTAAAGGACTGGCAATAAGATTTTTTTTTTATTAATTCAGGTACAGATTTGTTCTATAAACAAAGCCTGACCAAGTACAAAAGTACTGGCTAAGAGAAATAGGGGAGAAAGATGGAAGAGACCACACTAATCAAGATGTAGTTGACTCGTAAACTGACATGAAACCCATTTGTGTAACTATTTTAAAATATTTTTTAGGAAATTTTTAAGGGCTTCAGTTTCTATCTAAAAAAAATCATACTAATGACAGCAAGGATGTGGTACAAAAAAATGTAGACTAAATAACATGGTCAGGCACAATACTCCCGACAGCCAGGGGAAGAGGCGTGTTTGCTGGTGGGAGGCCCCATAGCAATCAGAATTGGATGACCATGTCTAGAAGTCTGGAAATATGGGTAGAAAACGACCACACTGGAACTGACAATCCTTTGAGCTTTAGAGGACCACCTCTGACAGGTGCAAATGGCAAAATACAAAAGTAAACGTGAGTTTTGGCATTCCATCCAACAATACCATCATGCTCATAGGATTGTCAGATACACTGCAACCTAACCCAGCAAGTTAGAAACGACTAATTACATTGACACTATTGCCAATTTTGCATAAAACACAATCTACATTGTGGATACAAGTAGTGCTAGACCTCACCTTGATATCATAAATGCTGCCATAGGAAATAACCACAGTGACATCAGTTGTTTCAAAGAGCTAATTGTCAGTGTCAAAGGTGCAACAAGTTAACTTGAACTGTAGGCAGGGAAAGGTTAACTATAAATCACTTCAAACCATTTCTAAGGCATACATCTAGTACTTTTACAGATACTTGTTTCATCAACTATCTTCTTACATATATTGTGGTACAATTATTCCGTTCCTTGATGAACTCCAAATACTACAAATGCTGAGAACATCAGCCAGGAAGGCAGGAAGGGACTCTAGCAGGTGACACTGCTATACTTTGGATTAACTCTTTAATGGCTCCCCACCCTAAGTGAATATCTAAACTCCAAGAGCTACAGAAATGGTTCCTCACACCATGGGGCCATTCAGATACTAGAATGACATAAGCTCCTTCACCCCAGCAGCTATTCATTTCCCATGATTCTGTAAATGTTCTTCCTCCCTGCTGGAGAGGTTAAGTAGAGGTAGAAGCCAGACCATGGTGGGTTAAAGAATGAATGGTAAACAAAGGGAAAGGTCAGTTGTAGAGTCTTGATTTTAAAGTCCAACTACTAGGAGATGGATTAAATAACACATAGGGGTCAAGAAAGGATGGAGGGGGCTGGGAAGGTGGCTCAGGGGTAGAGCGCTTGCCTTGCATGCATGAGGCCCTGGGTTCGATTCCTCAGCACCACATAAGCAGAAAATAAATAAACAAACAAACTAGGTTCACAAAAAAAAAAAAAAAAGGATGGAGGGCTTTATTTTATTATTATTGTTGTTGTTATTGTTGTTAGTGCTGGTCCTGGGGCTTGAACTCAGGGTGTAGACAATATTCCTGAGCTTTTTTTTGCTCAAGGATAGAGCTCTACCATTTAAGCCAAGTCCACTCCAGCTTTTTAGCAGTTAATTGGATAAGGGTCTCATAGACTTTTTTTTGCCTAGGCTGGCAAAGTAGGTAGGATTCCAGGTGTGAGCTATCAACACCCGGCTATTCATTATATATTTAAGAGCGTTACAGAACTTTGTTTACACAGTAAATAGAGACACAGAAGAAAGAGAATCTAAGGATTCAGAAAGAGAAAATTTAAGATGGCAACATTCATGCCAAAAGAAAATTTCCAAGAAGTTGAGATGGTGGGGGGAGGTTAATAATAAACCATAGGGGCAAATGATCAATATCTTGTGAAGATATTAACTATAAAAAGGACAAGTGGGGCACACATGGGATATGTCAGTGACAGTACTAAAGTTAAAAATAAGACTTTCCAACTATAAACTTATTTAGTACAGAAGTAAAAATGTTAAATTCAAAATCATTTATAATAAACTGCCCTATGATTATAAATTGATAAACATAACACTTAAGAGCAACATACTGATCTTTCAAAGGAAGAAAAATCAGATCATATTCATTACTGTGGACCTAGTGCTTAAGATATCAATAAATATGTGGTGTCATACATAACACCTCCAATAGATGGCATAACAAAACCAATTTTCTTTTTTTTCGGTTGGTCACAGGCCTGAACTCTGGGCCTGGGTACTGTCCCTCATCTCTTTAGCTCAAGGCTAGCACTCTACTACTTGAGCCACAGCTCCATTTCCAGCTTTTTCTGCATATGTGGTGCTGAAGAATCGAACCCAGGGCCTCATGCATGTAAAAAAAGCACTCTACCACTGAGCCACCTTTCCAGCCTGAAACCAATTTTCTTTACAATCTTTTAAAAATGCAGAAACTAAAGATGCTTTATAATATTCTGATTATGACATGACAGTAACAGATTAAAACTTCACATACTAATAATTAAAATATTTCAAGAGGGGCTGGGAAGTTGGCTCAGTGGTAGAGCGCTTGCCTTGCATGCCAGAGGCCCTGGGTTCGATTCCTCAGCACCACATAAGCAAAAATAAAAAATAAAAAATAAAAAAATAAAATATTTCAAGATTTCCCAATGGGTCATAGTGTCTTGAATATCTATAAATGAAGTGAACTGATCCACAACTCTCTCTATAGAACATAATCAAATGGTAGTCTGCAATGCTTTTGATATATACACAGAACCCCAATATAAAATGTAGGAGTTCAGGCACTGATGGTTCACGCCTAAAATCCCAGCTACTCAGGAAGCTGAGATCTGAAGATCACAGTTTGAAGTCCACCCAGGAGAAGACTGTGAGACTCGTAGCACAATTAAACACCAAAAAAGCTGGAAGCAGAGCTGTGGCTCAAGTGGTAGAGTGCTACCCTTAAGGAAAGGAAAACAAAAAAAGAGCTTAGAGACAGCATTCAGGCCCTGAGTCGAGCCCTAGCAAGGACTAGAACAAAAAACCAAACAAACCAACAAACAAAAAAGCAGGGGACACTAATTACTCCTATGCTATAAAATTACGTGGCGAATGCTGGCAACCCTGGTGTAGAACAGGTATCTACTTTTACTTTCAATGTAATGTGTGCTACAATTCTGCTAGAAGTGGAATCATGAAATCACATTTTTTTCTGCTGTTGCTAGCCTTGTAATATTTAGCAACAAACAAGTGTGCCTCAAATACTCAATGTCAAACATTTAAACTACCCTCTGCAACTTTTTACTAGGAAAAAAAGGGGGCGCTTATTAGATTCTAGAAACAATTCTATGAATAGTGAGACACAAATTGTGGGAACGTGAATACTGTGTAAGCTGCAAAGAATACCTGTCAAGCCATGAGCACCCCGCAAGGCTTGGAAGGCACTTACCTGTCCCCACAGGGGCCTGATCCTCTGGCTCATCGTGTGGCTCAGCCTCCTCTGGTGGGAAGGATGACTCAGAAACAGATCTTTCTTTAAGTCCTGCATTTTTTATTCACAAAATTAACTTAAGTTTTTAAATCTTTTTTTGACATTAAATCAGGAAAAAGAACACTCAAAACATTGACTCAGTGGTGCTAGGTAATTCATATTTAAGTAGCAAGTAGTCTGCTCTTTAACTTCCAACCAGCCTTTTAATATCTCTAACTTAGCTTCTCTTTTAAAAAGATAATAAAACAATTAATTATTGAGTTATTCATGGAAAACAGTCAGGACTAAACTTCCAAAGAGAAATGTAGTGAGTCCAAGCTCATTCTGTGTTTGTGACGAATGCATTCTATATATTTTCACTCAAATGTTTATTATTCTTGAAAACTACAAATAGCTACAAATAAAAAATCATGTATAACTCACTATAATTTTCTTGAGGCTATCTCTACACATAATCATATAACCTTATAAAAGTTAAAAGATATGAAAATCCTTTCTTAAAAATTACAATGGAAAATAATATACTGGAATTAACATGAATACTAATTTTGAAATAAACAATACTAGTTATTTGACACTAAGATGTGTCCTCAACTATAACTACTTAAAAACTAATCTGGGATGAAGAGCCTGCCTCCTGAATCCTAGGCATCTCTGAACTAAACTCGTGTAAAGCAAGTTTGGGACTCTGTGCACAGAAGTGGTCTGCAGTGAAGGGGTCTAGAGGTTTGCTTTGAACATGAAGCACTTTGTACCACTATTAACATGTATTGCTCTAATCTGGAAAATTCTCATTTTTATGTCCTTTTTTTTTTTTGTTCTTGGTATTTTTCCATATCATTCTCACTTCCTGAGTAACCAGGATTACAGGCATGAGCCACCAACACCCAGCTTCTCTTTGATTTTATCTCTTCACTTTTCACTCAGTGACAGCATGTTGCCAAGATCCTCTTCCCATCTTAGAGAGATTGACCCTGGAATAGACATCCACCGTATCACTTCTACCTCCTCCATTCATGCATTTCCAATACCACACGCACCCAAAGCTGAACACCAGATACTATTACATTAAGTGTAAATCTAATTGCAAATGGATTTCTAGAGGATTATATAAAACATCCACCATCTAAATTGTGGTTCTGTTTCTGGGAGTTGTTAACAGGTAGAGACGAAGACCTCTTCAAATACTTCCCATTTCTAACATACAATGACTATTCAGTCACTTCTGATTTGAACAATCTAACCTTGCATCCCTCAACAGTTACTGGGCAAGTTTTGATAAGTGAATAGAGGAAAGCCAAAGAATCTTTGAAATTATGGTTTATTTTTGCCCTCTCTCAAAACAGCATTACCACTTGACCACTTGCTGAAGGGCTGTAGGAGTCCAGTGATGTTCATCTACTCTGCTAGTCTAAACCACTAGAGTGTACCTGCAGGCCAGGCCTTCTTACTGCCCTGAATGGCTAAGAGCTGTGGAATAAAAGGCTTCCCATTCGTTTTGCTACTATTTACCAGAGTCATCTCTCTGGTCCAGTATCCAGCTACCATTCCAGTATTACAAATCCAGTTTGCTCAGGACAGCCCTAATTACTCTCAACAAAGAAAAATTAGTACAATCCTTCACTAACCCCTCCCCCCCCCACACACACATACACACTCGCACACACCAAGCTTCATGGGTAGCAAGCTCCCTGAGTGGCTGACGTTATGAAATATTTTCACATCAAATTATATTTAAATTTCTTGAACATGTCATTTATACTGGGCTTGAAGAAAGATTTCACTTAAAAGGAAAGGAAAGGCAGGGATCAAAAAGAACCAAGTACTCATTACCTGATTCATGTAACGGTAACCCCTCTGTATAATTACCTCTATAGTAACAATAAAAATAAAATAAAATAGACATTCCAATGCTAAAAGTGTTGCTTCTGAGTAGACCAGTGTTTAAACATACAATGTCCCAAAGGATTGGCTAAAATGATTTGTCTTTAAAATTGAAAAGACAAAAAATAAGGACCATTAAATACAAGGAAGTAGAAGCTGGTAACATGAAAAAAAAATAGGTTGCAGATTTCTTTTCTATTTAAAGTGGTAGTAGAATTGTAAACCTGCAAATACCTAGTCACAGATATTTCAGAGGTGAAATCAGCATAAATAAGGAAACAATATTTTATACATCAAAGATACTTCAGATCATATTAATGCATCTTCTTTCCTCAATCCCTATAAACTTTTAAAATTGTAAACAAAAATTTACTCTAGTCTAAAACTGTTTAATAATCCATGTAGAAGAAGTCACTCTAACAAGTGTTTATGATGCTTCTGTAAAAAAAATAAAAATTACCATCCAAACAATACAAATGCAATGGGAGATAAAAATACTACACAAGAGCAATTCAGAGTCAAAGGAAAGGTTTTCAAGCTGGATTTATTAGGAAGTACAAAGGGAATAGGATTCTGATATTCTAAAATACTCAGAATTTCCATTTTGAAACAAGATATATCAGTTTACAAGTCTACAAGTTGACAAACCACCTTGCACAATGTGAACAAGATTTATTACCATACAAGTGATTCAGACACTGTCCTCAGAAAGCAATCCCTGGGACAAACTTCTTTAAGACAAGATGATGTCCAGAGGCAAAAGAACCCTCTTGCTCTGCTGCTTTCTCAGACCTGAGGAAATCCTCCAGATGTTCCCAGTAGCTTTGACTTCCAGTTTGAAGTCAAGGTACAACTGTAACCTAGCAAGAGGGGCAAAATGACCCACCATGGCTGCCTCATCCTTCTGGATTGCTTCTCAGGCTGAATATTCCAAGTTTACCACAACAGCCACATGTGATAGGGAAAGTTAATCCACTGCCATGATTTTATCATGGCATAAAATCATATACCATGATTTTAGTTCTACAGGCTCATAGGATAATAAGAACATTTTAACAGGTTGAATTTACTAGCTATATAATTATTCTTCTAGTTTTAATTAAAAATGTATTAGTAAGTCAACTTTGCAACTATTCCCAGTAGTCTTAATCATTCACACAATTACCCTGGTTCCATGATTAACTTACTTTATTATTCTCTGCTGCCCAACTACATCTAACTAGAATGAACAAATGTAGTTCTCCCCGTAAGTAAGTGCTTGTGAAAATTTCTTTAGCATCTGAAATGGAGGGCACTGTTCTATAATAAATGAACATACAAAATACCTACTTTCAAGGAGAGGGAGTCAGTTAAAACAAATTTAGGAGTTGATCAGACAGAATGAGGATGTGGACAGGAAGGAGGGCCACGTATTAGGGAAAGGGGAGAGTCTGTGTACAATAAATGTGTGAAGAAAGGGCACACCAAATGCATTTCAACAGACTTCTGTGGGAATGGGCCAAGAGTTCTGTTGGCAGTTTTCCAGGTAAAGGAAAGGGCAAGCACAGAATTTCTCAGCTGGAATAGTGCATGGTTTGGGAAGCAAGAGGCCATGCAACAGGAAAGAAGTGGGCCAGAGAGTGGGTACCACAGACACCCTGAGGCCCTGGGATACTCAGAGCCAATACAAAGGACTCACTTTTCCCAAGAATTACATTTACCCATTGAACCTGTAAACACTGACTCCAGGGAACAACCTCCTCCTCCATGGATAGCAAAGTGTTCAAGTCCCTTCCCTAAAATGACAGTATTTGCGTATCACCCATACAATCATCTACAGATACTTGTTGATACCTAATACAACATAAATATTAAGTAAAAAGCTGTCAGACTATAGGATTTAGGAAATAACAACAAGAAAAAAGTTCATTTGTACATGTTCAGATATAAATTCTTTCTCCTAAGTTTTTCAACTACAGTTGGTTGAATCCATGGATTAGGAGCTGAAAGACATAGTGCTGCAGATAGAGAACTAACTGCATATGAAAACTCTCCATCAGTGAAAGCTGGAAATTGTTAGCACTCTGTCACAGGATTTCATAAAATATCTCATAAAATGCTACCTTATTTTTAAATATAAAAAAACTTACCAATGTTTATTTACCAATTCAATGGTATACACACAGGAAATTTTTAGTCTTACCAATCTAGAGCATACAAGCTCCTGACATTCTTATTAAGGGTAAATACTCAGAACAGCTACTGCATCCCATTTAAGTCATCTAACAATATATACCAAGATGTCCCAGAATAAGGCAAGAGATACATGAGACCTGAGAAATATCCTATGAAGAAATCAATACACAAGAAAGGCACACAGGAACTGATCCCTGCTCATCCATGTCAGACTTGCTTATTCAGCCAGTGAAAGCAGATCTCAGTAAGTAAGCAATCAGCAGTCTCAGAACTCATCAAAATGCTTGAGAATACTGCAAACAAAAAGCTGGCCCATGATAAAAATAAGGAAATATTTTCCAAAGCATCTTTACATGGCCCAAGGTGGACAGATTTCAAATGATGTGCTGTAAATCATATGATTAAATACTGACTAAAAAGAAAAGTTCTTAAGGGCTGAGAAGGTGGCTCAGTGGTAGAGTGCTTGCCGTGCATGCATGAGGCCCTCGGTTTGATTCCTCAGCACCACATAAGCAAAAAGAAAAAAGCCAGAAGTGGTGCTGTGGCTCAAGTGGTAGAGCGCTAGCCTTGAGCTGAAGAGCTGAGGGACAGCGCCCAGGCCCAGAGTTCAGGCCCCACGACCGGACCAAAAAAATAAAGAAAAGAAAAGAAAAGTTCTTAAGACTCTGCTTTCAGGATCCACAGGGGCTCTCCACTTGACTGGAAGGAGTACATTCAACTTGAACACTGTGCAAGAGAGTTAAAGGGCACACATCACTACATAGTATGCATGTTCTTGGCACTGGAATCTAACTGACAACCTTTGAAACCCATCAAAGGTGGCAATTTGACACCCCACTACAATCTGGGTTTCCACAAATGCAGAAAAGTGATAAAACAATGCCTTTTAAAAGTGCTTTAAGAATTGAGATAATTTCTATCTAGTAACATATTCTTTTGAAAATTATTTTTTCCTTTATTTCTTCTGAAGAAATGTACTTGCCCTCTCCTTGACACCCAGCTATAAGAACAGTTGCAGGCAACTTCCAAGGCAGTGGAAATTTAACTGCAATTAGTGGAGAATCTTCTGGGGTTTCCTCTCTAACCAAAGAATGTCTCTTCTTGCTAATAGTTTGCAACAGTGTTCTTTAACAAGCCTAAGAAAACCCTCCAATTATCTCTTTGCACCATTCAACAAACACTGAATGCCACTTGTTAGTTATTAGTGCAGGGAGAAAAGCGCTGGGATAAAGCAGGACAAACGCTGTGGAAACCATGGTGTGCAGGGGCACATGGCCTGGGTGGGTCTCAGGCAACTATACAGACACATCTCTGCAGTACTGAATCCTACAAGGAGATACAAAGCTGCCATCCACCCAGAAAAGAAGCACATGGTAAACAGAAGGAATGGCAGCAAAACCTGCAATGGCTACACATACATTTTCTCCTTCAGATCCTGCTTTAGCTCATAGCAGTTTAACGCACAGACTGCACATTTGTATCACTCGACTCACCCAGCCGCAGGCGTATTGCTCACATCCTCAGGCATGAGTGGAATGAGCCAGTAAGTGAGAAATAAGACACAGCATCTGAGTGCTCATAAAATTATCAAACCTAACACAAAAACTGGATGTATCTGTTTTCTTCCGTTAATCTTTCAAAGTAGAATAGAACATTAAATATTACTTAATATTTAATAAACAATAAAATGTCTTAAAGGAAGTTGTAAATAAAGGGCAAACTCCTATGACGCACATATGCCTGACTTAATTTGGAGCACTAAGTATATACACAAAGTGAAATTAAATAAGACATGAAAAAAAGTTTATCTTTTGATCTATAGGGCTAACAAAATGGAAACTTTTGCAGAAATTGATTTCTATGTAAAAACCAAAGCTAAGACAAGGAATAAAACTTTAGTTCAGATGGTTATATACTTGGGCCTAAAACAGAGAGACAGAGAGACAGAGAGACAGAGAGACAGAGAAGGGAGGGGGGAGGAAGGGAAGAAGGGGGGGAGAGAAATAGGAGATAAAAGATTATTACTAAGGATTTCTTTTTCAGATTAACTCAGCAATGTTTTCACTAAAATAACCTAAGAACCTGTTCTATTAACCTTCAGGTTTCCTAAACACAAGAACTTTTCTTTCTAGGCAGAGGAGGGAATGGCAAATGCTTACAAAAAAAAAACAAAACCTTATTTACCTAGTAACTAAATGGTATTTATCAATATATCAGTGTCATTATAATTCTTTCATTTTCTGAAATTACTGCTGACCAAGGGTGTGGAAGAAGGCTCTGTTTCCAATGACATTTCTCTGAACTATCCATTCTGGTCCATCCATTAGAGATCTTTGTTTGGGCAGGAGCAAAGCAGGGCCAGGGTAAGGAAAACAAGACAAACTCTAGAGTCAGCCTGTTTTTAGGGTCAATAAGAGCACTGAATAAACATTTACTGACAGTCTGCCCTGCCGCACTCCCCTGTGCCCAACAGCTGTTAAAAGTGGACACTCAGATGGCAGGTCTCACCAATCAGAGTTCTCACTACCACCCCCACTGTAAGGATAAGTGCTAGCAAGAGAACAAAGTCAACACTGCTGCTGAGCCCAGCCACAGAAGCTCAGACTACTGTCTGAGTATCTTTTTTTGTTGTTGTTGTTCAGTCGTGGGCCTGAACTCTGGGCCTGGGCACTGTCCCTCAGCTCTTCAGCTCAAGGCTAGCACTCTACCACTTGAGCCACAGAGCCACTTCCGGCTTTTTTTCTTTTTGCTTATGTGGTGCTGGGGAATCGAACCCAGGGCTTCATGCATGCAAGGCAAGCGCTCTACCACTGAGCCACCTTCCCAGCCCCCTGTCTGAGTATCTTGATTATGATTTGCTTCCTTTCTTACTTCCAGCATTTACCTGCCACAATCCAATCATTTCGTGTTACAGCAGTAGTGTTTAAAGAATGACATGTTCTTGTGCCCTTGTATATCTGTAATAAATACTATTATTTTTACTTGTACTCACAGTGAACTCAGTAAAACAAATATTGAACAGTAGATCTTTTTATAGATATAAATCTTTTTATAGATATATTTGCTGTAAAGTTTTAAAGGATTTAAGGGTAATAACAAGTATTTGTCTCAAAAACCATCAACAGAAGTAGGAACAGGGATCCTGGCTCTGAGACAGGTACAAGTTGCTTATACACATGCAATAGCAGATATTTCTCACAACCATTTTGCTCAACTTACAGATGAAAACCATCATTTCCAAGGTGTAGCTTCATCGTGAAATAATCCCAATAATCAATCTGGAGAAAGTTACCTACCAGTGGACATTTATAGAAAAAGGAACAGATGACATGGGAGAAAGGAACCAGTGTTAGAAAACACAGCCTAAGTCACCAGACCTATTTCATGGAAAAACGACTACTTAAGCCTACTTCCTTATTTCCTTTTTTTTATGGAAGCATCTAAGAAAATCCTTATTACCCAATCAATTGTTATGAAGCTGCTAAAGTTCAACAGTTGTGTGTCTGTGTCTAAGTCAGAATAAAATCAAATCACCTCTGTGAATCCATCACTTTTAGAATGAATGCAAAAGCCATCATTTCTTCAAGTATGCATCTCACTGGAAAAGATCAAGGAGATCATCTACATGTAAACCACCCATAATGTAAAACTAAAAACTGGTTACAAAAAAGATTTCAGAACTATTTAGAAATCACGAAACTTCAAGCCCAAAACTATTAACGAATGAAGCACAAGTCAGATGTCCCAACAAAGGAAGAAAAAAAATTTATAATAAACCATTCAAAAGAAAAGAATTTGAATATTAAAAAGTTTTAAAGGATCTGGCAAATTAATAGGCTCTTGAATATTTTCATAAAATGTCTTTGAGATGAGTATATTACTCAAATATTATCTACACACAAAGCTAAAACAAAATGAGGGTAATGCCATTTTTTTAATTTCTAAGAATAATTTCATTTAAATTTGTTTAAATAAAAATTTTGTTAGATAATACAAAAACATTTGCTTTCAGTACTTAATTTTCATTTTTTGAAGGTTCTCATTGTCTTCTGATTACCATCTACATAGGATTATAAAACCTATTTTTAGTTGACTTATTTTAAAAGATCATAGCCTTTCTGGTTTTATCCATACAAAACCATATGAAGAAAAAGCATAAACATTACCTAGTCTCTTAAAAGAATAAAACTGAGAATGTAACACTTGATTGTGACCAAAATATTTTTTTTTGGGGGGGGGGGGGGTCCGGTCATGGGGCCTGAACTTTGGGCCAGGGTGCTGTCCACTCACCACTTGAGCCATAGCACCACTTCGGGCTTTTTTTTTCTGCTTATGTGGTGCTGAGGAATCAAACCCAGGGCCTCATACATACAAGGCAAGCGCTCTACCACTGAGCCACCATCCCAGCCCAAATATTTTGTTTTTTGCATTGAAGCTTAACTAAAGTTTTTAGTTGAATCATAAAATACCCATGCAGTTGGACAAAATATAATCTCTACTTGAATGAGATTCAATTGAAGTCTAACACGGAGGGAGGGAAAGAGAGAGACAGAAAGAGAGAGAGACAGAAAGAAAGAGGGAGGGAGGGAGAGAGAGGGAGAAAGGGCAAATTCCAGTTCATAAACACTTTTGAAATGTATTTCCATGTTCTGGTAGGAAGGTTTTGGTTCTTTCTTGGAAGGATAATAAGGTATTGAAAGACATTATTGTGTGACCTTCTGCTGTTAGCTATGGGAGCTCATTCAGTTCTTGAGGTGATATTCAAAGAAAAACTCAATAACAGATCTAAAACACTTCAAAACACTTTGCTAAACAATGTCAGACAATACTAGATGCTTTAACCAATCACCCACTTGTCCACAATTTAGCATTTATATGCTATATACCCTGATGCCACCGAACCCGCCAACATCAAAGAAAAACACTTTCTGCATAGGGAGGGGGGCAGGGAACACCTGTAGAGAAAGCAGCACTTAGAATTTTGCATATATTTTAACTGTGTCTATTTATTGACACCTTCAGCTAGATCTGGCATGAGAACAAATATTGAAAATCTTCCATCTTTTCCATGTGGTATCGTTTCTACCCAGTTCTGTCAGATACTCTGGTTCTTGGCCCCATCTCTCTTCTGGTGAGAAACATGTCAGTCAGCTTAGGTAGGACCCATTCAACCCCCATTCTAAAGTTTCATGTAAGCCTCAAAGGATTAAATTCAAGAAGTAGACACAATGAGTCACCAAACCTCACCAAGCCAACTGAAATCCTCCCAGGGCCTTTCCTCCCAAAGAATCCCAGAAAACTGGAAAGTATGTCTAGGATCTATTAAGGAATGTTCATCATGTAATAGCATGGAATAGTGTTCAAAAAAAACTAGCAGAGCAAGAACATGGGCAAAGAAGCCAACATGGTGGCTCATGCCTGTAATTCTAGCTATTTGGGAAGGACGGGTCAGAATTATTGTTTGAGGCCAGTCCAGGCGAAAGCTGAGTGCTAACACACTCCACAAGTAAGTTCGATGGCTGATGTCTGTAATCCCAGCTGTGAAGAGGCACACACAGAAGGGCAGATGTGCAAGGCCAGTCCCAGGCCAATATGCATGTCTCATGTGAGTGCATATTTGCCTCACAAGTTGCCTTGAGTTCAAACACAAGGACAGAAGGAAAAAAAATGGGGAAATTTATTTGGAAGATAGAGTTCTCACTGGCAATCAGGACTGGGGAATCTATTTACCAGGAGCCAATTTCTTTAATTTGCCAAAGCAGCCATAAAACTACTCCCTTTGGTTTACTATATTTTGGTCATCTATAAAAGCAGTAGCAAAATCCAAATTAAGCAAAACAAAAACTAAATTAAAATATCAAATAAACTCTAAGGTATCAAATATTAGTTTCTTTGGGCCTCAGTTTATGCCCAAAAAGGGATAAGATTGGATTAGAGATACTGGATTATTTTCAATGAGTTTCCTTTGTTGTTTAATTCTATTAAATAAATGGAATTTGACAACTAATGTGTATTTAACTATAAGTAGTAAAATCTTTTGGTATCCAAAAAAAAGGAGGCAATATGTTTAGGAATGCTTATAAGCTTGCTTCCAATGTGAAATATCTTTAATTAGGCCAAAAATCTTTATTAATAGATTTTTCACAGAAAAAGTAAAGAATGATTTTTTAAAATATCTTTTCCATACTACTTTTGACTCTATTAGGCTACTTTTCTCAACCAATAGTCAAAATTAAAGGTATGAAATGTCATACAAGAATAGTGCACAGGGGCTGGAAAGGTGGCTCAGTAGTAGAGTACTTGCCTTGCATGCATGAGGCCCTAGGTTCATTCCTCAGCGCCACAAAAGCAGAAAAAGCCAAAAGTGGCTCAAGTGGTAGAGCGCTAACCTTGAGCTGAAGAGCTCAGGGACAGCGCCCAGGCCCAGAGTTTAGGCCCTGTGACTGACAAAAAAAAAAAAATAGGGCACACCATTTGTTGAAATGTATTTCTTAGTAAAATTTCACTTTATTCAATATTTTCTGATGGACTAAGTTCTGGTCTTAAGTACTGAATTTTTCAGAAATGGTAAACAAATGTGATTTGACTACAAAGTACACTGCTGCAAGTGCATACCAATATGAAATCATTAAAGTCTTTGTAACTCTTCTGACTCTGCAAAGGTGTCATAAATCAAAGTGTTCTGAACCTACCGTTCTGAATAAAGTTCTCTTTTCTTCACCTCTACACCCCAGAAAATCAGGGTCAACACTAAGTATTTGCTGGAGAACAGGAGAAAGAGTAGGAAAAGTAAGAGCAGCCAAAGAAAGAAATGAGTGAGGAGCAGAAGGGTGGGGGGACTAGAAGGTTACAGAGTCACTGATAGACTAGAGAAAAAGACATTATGACAGAAAAGGAGAGGTGAAGGAGAATAGAAAGAATTAGGGAGAATGGGGAAGGAGAGACTAGGGAACAAGGGAGCACAAGACACTGAGGTGGTACCTGCAAACGAGTGGGTATCAGAGAAGAAAGAAGAGATAAGGAGCACAGGGAAGCAGGAAGGGGACAGAGAATAGTAAACAAAAGCAAATAAACATAACTGTCTATTAATTAGCCAAGCACCCAGGATGCTTTACATTTGTGTCACTGCACAGAACCAATGTTCAACACAGTAATAGTCTCATTTTAACTCCAAACAAAGTGCTGGAGATTAACAGATCCATATTATAGACATTTTTCTGAATACAGGATCAATAAAAATAGAAATTATTACATAATTTATATTACATGAAAAGCTTCATCTTTTTAAATTAAGAAATATGACATAGTATACTTAAACTCCAAAGCATTAGCTTTCTGAGCACCAAGATATATTCAATGGATAATACACAGAGCAATGCTAAATTTTCTACATTCTCAGCAGCAGTGGCAGGAAAGTTCTCATTTCCTGATGGTAATTTAAGAGCTTCAGTTCTTTCTCTTCTGGTTATTGCCCTTGGCCAATTGTGCCTGCTTGGCTGAGCTTCTTTCCTTCCTATCTTCTTTGTCTCTGGATGTCACTTTACTGGAAGTATCCTTCATATTTGCTGATTTTTTCTTACTTTCCTTGGATTTAGTGCTCTTATCTGGGTCCACTTTCTCCTTCTCCCTATCCTTTTTACCCCTGAGAGGCTCCTTCCTGGATGTATCTGAATCAACCATTTTCTTATTCTTCTGCTCATCCTCCTTTTCTTTCTTCCCCCTTCTTTTTTCTTCATTCTTCCTGGACACTGATTTCCCAACTTCCTTCCTGAGCTCTTCCTTAGTAGGTTCTTTTACTTCCAGATTTCCCCCATCAAAGAAAAAAACATTTACTGACTGCATCACTTAAATTGTAAAACAGCAATTCAGTGAAACATCTTGTCTTTTCATATGTTTCCTCCCCCCACATGAGAAACGATCATTCAAAAAAATTACTTCAATGCACTCATTTTTAAGTTGGTTAAAAATGTCAGCTATAAAAGAAATGCTGAAATCTCACCATCCTTGTTTTTCCAGCTTCACATATGGCTTGACTTGGTTATCAGAGGTTAACATGCAACTTTGTTAAAATGAGCCCCCCACAAGAGCAGAGCCTCACACAGTTAGTTCATACTTCACAACCACAATGATGACATAATTAAAGAATACTGGCAATGTCAAAAACCAAGTTTCAGTAACAGTTTTTTTAAAGATTTTTTTTAATGTGGAACAAAACATAATGTCCTTAGAACAGGTGTGTTTACAGTCTTTGAGAAAAATATGCACAAATAAAAGCTAAATAGCATTCAATAGACTTACATAAATAATCATTTTTAAAAAACCACCTCCATGTACAAGAACATTAAAAATCACTACCTGTAGGAGTTATGACAAAAAATTGTTTTGGTTTTTTTTGCTTATAAACAATCAGTATTCCTTTGTAGTGTATGTCCCTATCAATTCCTAGAGAGGCAATCATTTCCGACATAACCTGTCCATAGTATAACCTGTTTGTAGTGAAGGGAAAAGAACTAAACGAATGCACAGGTAATTCCAAATCTCATGTAGAATGATGCTTTCAACATGTGTCGCATAAGTTTAGCAGAGTGATTAGTAAAAAAATCTGACCTTCTTGTTCTCTGATCTGACAGTTGTAAGAGGTGTTTCTGCATAATGTTGCATTTCAGTGGTGACGAGCAAAATGAAAATTTCTTTTAATATAATAAGACATGGAAAATGTGTCTGCTGATTGAACACATGGAAAACTCTTAAAGCACAGACTTATTCAAAATGGGCTCTAGACCTGTGGGCTTACAGGAAGGACTTCTGCATTGGACCTTCCCAGACAGTCAAACGAACTCTAGATTAATCAACAAGAATATCAGTGAATTTCCTGGGGAGTACATTGTCAGGAAACACTTCAATTCTTCCTAGAAAAATTCATCAAATCCTGTAAGAATACAGAATACCATCCATATAGAAAAGCATGCTCCAAGGCTTCATTTTACTTCAATGTCGTTCAGAGACTAATATAGAGGAGCCAAAGAGTAAAATGCTTATGCAACACTCTCAGGTATTATTCTGTTTAGCGTTTTTAAAGAAAATTAAATCATTAACAATGAATTTGGCTTTTTAGATCAAGAAGTAAACTGATACTTCATTGGCCACTTATTTCATTATTTACATGAAACTAAAAATGGTAAGGCTTCTGCTTTCTTTCTATAAATTAGCATGGTAGAGAGCAAGGTCACAACGTTAGACATCCTCATCTTTCACAAAACCAGCACATCAAATAATGAAAAATCTTAACACAGTCAAGTTACAGCAAAAATCAAATTGCAAATCATAGGCCAAGCATTTGGAAAGAAATATCACAAGATTTTTTAAAAAAGAAAACCATGCAATTCCACATGCCTTTCTCCCTAAAGAACACGAATGTATACATATAAATTTTAAGGATATTAAAATTCTAATACTGAACTCCTAGCCTACATAGAATGATAGATGTGTAATTTTTAATTAACTAAAATATACACCACAAATTTCATTCCAAAAGGCTATAGCTTACAAATCTAAATTTTCATTTTATTGGAAAGTGCACATCTGATTGAACTCACTGTGTATAAAACAGTATCATCGAAATTTTTGGAAAAATGAAGTCAATCACTGATGAATTTACCACTGTGACAGCAGCAATACAAAAAGTCAAACTAAGAAAGGTTTTAGGTAGTAAGATGTTTATATGCAAACTTAATATAAATATTCTAACAAATGTTACATGATACTATCTTATATTCTCATCTAAAAATTATGTTCTTATGTAAAAACTTTTAGTTTTATCTAAAAACTTTTTATAGTTTTTACATTAAAAAGTAAATGAATTAAAATTATAGACTAGAGGAAAAATTTTCATTAAGCCTTTGAAAAGAATCTTATTGACACAAGGTATGCTCAAAACCAAAAAAGCAGTATTATTTAGCATTAGTAGCTGCATTTACATAACATACTGGAATATCTCATGCACTTTAAAGCAAGAATGTGATTCATTCAAGCCTAATTTAAAAAGCCGAAAATACCTTTAGCCTTAGTTTTTCTCTTGGCTACCCCACCAGGTCCTTCTGTTGGTATTTATAAGATGAAAATAGGTTACAAAGACAAGGTTTTGAGGAAACCAAAAATAAATATCTATTAATAAGTTGAAACTGATGCTTCTATAAAACAATGACACATTTATCACAAAGAAAGATACTTGGACATTTCAGTGTTTATGTATCTCTTTGAAGTCTTAGTTCTGTAACAGATAAATGACAATGATCTCCTCACCATCACAACTGGCATCAGACATTAACCATCATTGGCTTTAGCAACACCTATTTGCCTCTGTAAATGACATGTTGCTGCAGTTGTCTGGGCTTCTGTTCTGGTGGCAGCTGATAATATAGAGAGCTAGAGTCCTTACTTCTCCACTCAATCACCACTGCCATCCACAACAGGCTCACCTCTTTTTATAGAATTTTCATCTATCTAGCCAACCACTGTTTTATCCTCATTATTTCAAATGTTTTAAAAAGTTAAAGAAGCAACTGATACACTATTATGTAAGTACACATTAACTGTTTCACTCAAAAAACACTTCACAATAGCTTTCTTGTTTGACAGATCAAAGTTCTGATACTGGGTTTCTGTGACAGTTAACAAAATCAATCCCACATTTCTTTTGGTGCAACTTTTTCTCCAACCAGCAAATACTCAAGGTCTCTCTCTATTGGCTGTCCTTTTCTATTTCCAAGTCAAATAAATCCCATTTTGGGTACACAGATGGGCAAAATTCTAAAGCAGCCATTTCTAATGCTGACAACCAATTTCTCAGGTATATCTGGTGAGAAGTGTAGTAACTATTCAGGAGGATGGGAGAAAAGAAACCACAAAGATAAGGTATAAGGATGTCAAAAGAAAACTTCTCAACCATGACACTTACTTACTCCTGCTGCAAATGGTAGAATCTGCTCTGTATGTTTTGTTTTTTGTCGGGCATGGGGCCTAACTCTGGGCATGGGCGCTGTCCCTCAGCTCTTCAGATCAAGGCTGGTGCTCTACCACTTGAGCCAAAGCACCACTTCTGGCTTTTTCTGCTTATGTGGTGCTGAAGAATTGAAGCCAGGGCCTCATGCATGCAAGGCAAGCGCTCCACCACTGAGCCACCTTCCCAGCCCTGTATGTTTCTTGACAATACAATCACACACCTACAATCTGTATCACACTCTCATTTCCAGTATGAGGAGTTTTTGTGCCTGTTACATTTTTCACATCATCTACCATTCCTAAACTCCCTTCTCTTTTTCTATTTGTGCAAATTGTTTCTATCAAACTCAGTGTAATAAGAATTCTAATTTAGTATAAATTGAAATACAACCACCATTCTGGAAAAAATGCATGGCTTACTGCTGACTACATAAAAAGAAAAGGAAGGAACATGTGGTTAACTGCTCTTTGTGGTTGTATCTATATGCCTGTATAGCATTTATATATAATTGGGTTTCCCTGCATTTGTATTGTAATTATGTTTCACATACAAAACTTGAGTTTTCCCCTAAATTCTGTCAAAACAACATTTCACTTGGTAATACAGAATGCTATCTTAGACCACATCCTACTAAAGTCTACTTCTTAATAAGATACTAACCTACTTTAGTACTACACTTTAAATAGATGATTATTCTTGAATGTGTGAAAGAAATTAACATAAAGCAACAAAATACATTTTCTGACTATTAAGGTCTCTTTGCTCACTGATATACATTCTTCTAGGCCAGGCTGAGATTGTCCTATTAAATAGGAGGGTAGAGCTGAGTGCCTATGATTGACACTTACATCTTTACCACTCATATCTCAGATTATTCAGTGCTGAAAGAAGCCAAAACCTAAGCGCTAATCTCCAGTGTTCTCACTCTGTTTTTGCACCAAATCCCAGAGAACCTAGTTCTCTCAGATCAGTAGATGAGCATCCAAAGAATCAGGGACAGCCACACTAAGGAATCAACACTACATCTAACATAAAACATAACCATAGATTCTGAAAAAAACCATGAAGGAAAAATACGAATCAAAATTCCCTAACTATAAATACTTAGATATACAGAATGCAATGTTGCAAGTAAGATCTTGAGACTAAAAGATATCTATTCTCCCTCCTGAGATGGAGAATAGAAAGATCACACCAGGACAAACAACATTAAGACTATATCTCAAACAATAAACTTTCAGTATATGCATGGACCTGTCCTATCATAAATAAAAAGGTTGCGTGGTCCAGGCCAGCCTGAGCATTCATGTCAGACCCTATGAGAAAACCAGATACAGTAAAAATGACTGGAGCATGCCTTACGTAGTAAAGCATGCACCTACCAATTACAAGATTCTGTATTTTTTTTAATCTTATAATTCTAGACATCAGTGGCTTATGCCTATAATCACAGCTACTCAGGAGATCACTGTTCAAAGCCAGCCCAGCCAGCAAAGTCTGTAAGACTCTCATCTCCCATAAACTACAACAAAAGTCAGAAGTGATTCTATGGCTCAAGCAGTAGGGCACGAGCCTTGAGCAAAAGAAGCCCAGGGACAGAGCTCAGGCCCTGAGTTCAAGCCCCCCACAAACAAAAAACATTAATACCAAAAATAAGTAGGGTAGCAAAAATGAAACTATCCACTTTCCACATCCACTTATCATAGATTCAAAAAGAGTTATACTGAAGAAGAAATGTTAAGTCATAAATAAGCCCAAATAGCATATCAGCAACAGACTAAACAAGCTGTAAAAAGTGAGCATCTTATTAAAAACTTTGCAATCTTGGGATTTCCCACAAGGATATATATGATCTAAGTGTAGGTAACATGTAAGATCCCAAAATAACAAATTAAGCTTCCTCCCCTGAGCTTAAAAAGTCATTAATTTTTCATCATGTCTCCATGAAAAGACCAAGTTAGAAAATTAAAGCATAATTTTCATACTCAGTCTCTGAAGGAAGCAGTATAGACGGGAAGAAACTAGAACTCTTAGCAAAAATGATGTCCACAAAGGTGTACATCACAAAATACCTGGCATGACAAAGGGACCGTCCAGGGAAGGAAAGCATGAACACAGGGCAGAACACCATGTTCTACTAAATGTCCTGTGAGGCTCTCTATTTCCATCTTACCAGCAGTAGGAGAGGCATTCACACTCAGCAAACCACATGGAAAAAGAGGTGACACAAGACTAGGGTGACTCCCTTACCTCCTTAGAAGAAAACAGAATGAGTGTGGAATCTCCCAAGATTCTAAGAAGGAGAAAAAGAAATGAAGGCTTGAAGGATTTGTCTGAGTTCTGAGTGTTTTTGAAGGAGAAAGAAAGAGGTAGTCATGTTCTAAACTTTTCTACAATGGCAAGGAAATGTCATCAAGTAAAGAGGAAAGATCATGAAACTCAAGCCAGAGTTCACTATAAAGCAGAATACAAAATATTACCTCAGGAGAAATAAAACGACTCAGTAAAGTGTGAAAGATGGAAAAGGCTTATGATACTTACTTCAGAGCAGCAAGCTCCTAACCTTGATAAAATTATTCATGTCTTCTGTAAGTATGGTTGGCATGGACTTTGTTTACTAGATCAAAACTCAACAAGCGCAATGTATTTAATTTACTTTTTTTTCCATTATAGCTAATGTCATGTAGAGGGAGGGGGAAGGATAAAGGAACAATTGTATCAAACAATAAAATTCATAACAAACACAAATTCTAGGAAGCAAAATTGAAAAGAAACCTCTTGGTATTTGTAAACCATGTGGAGGTAAGTTGTTTTTATTCACTAAATATATATAAAGCAATTTCACAGGAACATTAGGATACCTAATAGTAATTTATGTTAAGGTGGCAAGTGCCTCAGAAGCAGTATGCCACATATTACAAAATAAAATGTCCTTAGCTGTGTATGATGGCTCACATTTGCAATCTCAGCTATTCAGGAAGCAGAGATTGGGGGAGGTGGGATCATGGTTCAAAGACAGCAAGAGCAAATGGTTCATGAGATTCTACCTCAACCAATTTTTTTGTTTTTTAAAGCAGGCATGCTAGTAACAAGAGACAGCATAAATAGGAGGATGGGGATTCAAACCTGTCCATGCAAAAATCACAAGATCCTATATGAAGAATAAAGGTAAAAGGGCTGGGATATGGCTCAAATGGTAGAGTGCCTACCCAGCAACTAGAAGGCCAAGTTTAAATCCCAGTACAAGAAAGAAGGGGGGAGAGGGGGAGGCAGGGAAGGAAAAGAGGTAGGGATAGTGGGAGGGAGGAAGAAAGGAAGGCAGATCTGTCTCCTATAAAACTAAAATGTGTGAGTGAATAAGCAAATAGATGGACTGATGATTTCACCACATGCAAGTGACATGACTTTTGAAAAACAATTTCATTACAGACACCCAAATAACAATTCCAGGCTTAGCCACGTGGTACAAGAGCTAGCAGGCTGCTAACATAATCATACTCAGGCCACTGAGTCACTTCACAGTGCCTGGGGAAGCCTGCAAGGTCCAAGGACCTCAGTTTCTGATTTGGGCCCTTCCTATACTACAACATACTCACTTCAACACTGACTACACATAGAAAAAGAAGCACTAAGTGCCTATGGAATATGTGCACTTAGAAGACTGTGTGGCTGCAGAATTTCAGTCTAGTTCTGGCTAAGTAGTTAAATATATATCATGACAGGCTGCTAATTTCCTCTTAATCTGTAATGACAATACTATACATACTTGGGGTAAAAAGAAAACTACAAAACCACCCACCTCTAAAATGAATAGGAAAAGGAAAAGCAGAATGTAAGAAAATTAAAAGGCTAACCAGTTAAAGAATGATTCCATCCAGAGACTGACAGTTTGAAGTTTGAATAAAGGTAAAATATTGATTCAGATAGTAGAAAATTCACCTGGAATTGGTTAGCACTGATCCACTTACTAAGTTTCAAAATGTCACTTCTTTTGGGAAAAAAAGGTTAAAAATGTATCATTAAAAACAACAATAGAATTTTAATATGCAATGAACAATTCCTGAGACTTATACTTCTATTAATTAATATAAATATCATTTTATTCAAATATTAATGAATGTCATGTGTTGGGCTCAGCTTTGCAGAATCATACAAAGCCAAAGACCTAGTTCATAGACTGCAGGAGTCCAGTCTAAACGGTACTTATTCCTCAGGGTAACACAGTTAATATTTTACTCAGATATACAGAATGCAATGTTGCAAGTATGATCTTGAGACTAAAAGGCATGAGCCACAACAGTATTTGTAATATGAGGCAAAATTACAAAGTAAATCTTTAGAGAATTAAGAATTATATAATAAGTATGACTCTCTTTCTCTCTCTCTCTCTCTCACACACACACACACACACACACGCACACACACACACACACACACACACACACACACAGTGTTAGGGACAGGTGGAAGGCGGTCACAGAAGTCAGGGGTTCTTCAGTTAAATCCTGTATCAGAGGCCTTCAAATAGGTGATACAAAATAAATGCCTAATTATTCTGTTGCTCACCCTTTTCACTTAGGAAAATATAGCATAATTAATTTCTGTATATAAAATGTACATTAGTATCATGACAGAAAAAGCAATGCCAGATGAGAAATTGCAAAATTTGAACACACAAGTTATTTTTCACTAAAACATCTTCTAGAGTTAGTAGTCATGACGCACTAACAAATATGTATGCTATAAAAAGTATTTCTCAGTCATTTGGCTAAGTGAATTTCATTGTGAATAAGAGCCCACAATCTTTTCAAACTTAGACCTAATGGTATTTCACGGAGTTTAAATTCCAAACAGACCCAAGAAATGTAGTCCCAGTCTGAATTTATTTTCAGAAAGAACATTACTAAATAATACTCTACCTGGTAGCTGATTGCTTGGTGAAATTACCAAGTTGGGCAACCTCTCCATATCTGGAGTGGAGCCCTGTCTTCTAATTGAAGACTTGTCCTTTCAGACTATCATTTTATGCTCAAGAAGCAAAATGTATCATCTTCCTCTTAGAACAAAGGGATGCATAAAGCACTTACATGAAAGTAATTTGATTAAATATAAAGAGTATTTTAAAAAATAAAAAATTACAATCAAATACTATTGTCTAAAATGTCTAAATTGTCTAAAATCTTTTCAAGGTTAATCAAAATTTTAGAGAAGCTTAAAAAATATTTTAAAATACAACACATCATTCTTCCAAAGAGTCACAGAAAGCAAAGGTCTTAGGTGTTAACCTCTTTAAAGTTGTAAGAGCTATGCTTGGAAGAAAAGAGGTACAATCTTCCTTTAGGTAACAGTATTTCATATATTTGTTTTTGCTATTATTAAAGCAAACTCATTTAAAATAACTTGATGAAATTTTTATTTGACTATTAATGAGTTAATACTATAATAAACTTAATTTATAAACCTAAAAATCACATTATATGTAAGTCAAAATCGGTAATAAGTTAGTAAAAGAAAAAATGGAAAAAGACAGTTAGGATGAATAATTTTAATATGTACAGCATTACTTATGATACATATTTACAGTTTCCCCCTTGTTCAATATGCTCATTTAAAAAAATACAAATTACCTTCTCTGAATATATATTTGAAAATGAAATTTAAAATAAATATTACTTTCAGTAACAGAAATATGCAACATACTCTTCTGTGAACTCATGAACTTAAGTACCTAAGGCAAAAATACAGGGTTAGTTTTAAATTATTTCCAAAGCACCATTTAATACAGAATTTTACACTGAGATTTGTATGACCCTTTCTAAGAAGTCAGTTAACCTAAACTAATTACAGATTTAAAAAATGACAGCATTTTAAAGAACCATCATTTAATACACCAAACAAGTTAAAGACTAACAGAGAAGGATTTAACTTATGTATCATGCCAGAAAAGAAATGTGTAATCAAGTCCATTAGAATCATCATCATTAATAGTGTTAGAAAGACAGGCATCAACAGTTAACCACAACACATTTTACTACTGTTAGTTCTGTGAATACATGACTTGAAACAGAATAATACAGAAACCAATTATACTACCAAGAACATCATCTTCAATGCAGTTTGCAGTTGCAGATAACCACAAGAATGAGGAATAACACTGTGTTCACTGGAAGTGGGGAGCCAAGCAAGGGACTAACTATATCACTGTACTGGGCAAGATTACATGGTTGGCTTTTACTCTAAGGTCACAGCTGCCCCACTGTGCATTAAGCCCTGCATAAGCAAAGGAAAATGAACAAAGAACACAGAGACTGCTCCTGGTGTTCATAAGCCAGTGACTGCAGTCCCTGAGTCAGTTACTGGTTATGTAAATCCAAAATGACACAAGTCTTTCCCTGAACCCCTTCATCCTGTGACGTACCATCAACACCATCTGTGGTTTCGCTTTCTTCTTCTTCTTCTTCTAGCATTTCAAAAGGAGTCATTATATCATAGAGAAAGGAGAGGAAACCATAAAACCAATCTGAACTTTCCTCTGCTAAAATATTAAGGACTTCCTCAAGAGAATCAATATTTTCATTACTGCCATCTTTGGTCAGGCCTACATAAGAATAAAGGAAGAGAGAAAGAGAAAACAAGGAGAGCAGTTAGGTGGAAAAAAATTCAGTTGAGAAAGAGTGATCTCAACAAGGCTGTGCATCATGTTCATGGATGTTTACGGGCAAGTAACAAGTGGAAATAAGTCAACTGAGATGCACACCACACAATCAAGTCTCAGTTATCCGTGCTAAAGGATAGCCAACCTGACCACTCCCCCACCATCCGTACCAGCTCTGGGATAGGTGTGTGGAAAACTTATATTTTCCCATTGGTCTTGGGCTGAAAAAAAATTGACAAAATTGTATCTGCTTGGTTTCATAGACAAAAGCCGTGTTTGAGGGGGAAAAATACTTCTAGCAACCTCCTGGTTTGCTTATTTACTAAAGGCATTATGAAGAGTTGATTGAACAGTTATGCATACATCAATAAATACTTATAGGACATAGAATGGCTCATTTTCTCATCTTTTTTCCACACAGAACCTAAGTAAATTTAGGAAACTCTGGAGTGGTAAGACTAAGCAGGATTATTTGGTTATAACTGCACAGATGGACCTCAACTCATTCAAACTAACTCAAATCACACACTTGAATTTTAATTAAAGGAGGTTAGTTCTATATCATTGTAATTAGGCTCAATAATTAGAGTTAGCTATTATTATCAATTCTCTCTGCTTTCAGTAAGGTATTCAGAGTAGGCCTTGAGTCACTCATTTGTAGTAGCAATATTCCAAATTCCTCTCCTCATCAGCTCAGGAAATCACCTTCTACTGCAAAGTCTACTGGCTTCTGTCCTTTTTAAGCCCTCGTAGAAGAACAGGTCATCCTAGTAGAAAAAAATCAGTACATTTAGTCATTTGTATTTCTCCTTTGAAGAACTGGCTGGGAGGAGAAATAATTCTTGGTTCCCATAGGTAAAATCTGCCAGTATTGCCAAGCTACATATAGCAAGACCCCAAACTTTTGAGAAGGAAACAGGATAGAAAGTCTGGCTGTAAGAAACCTTAACAGCAACAACCACAAAGCTACTCCAACTGCAACTGCCCAAAACTCAGTCATTTAAGACTTTGATAAAATGGAAAGTGCCAGGAAGCACAAATACTAGCTATCAAGGCATACATCTAAGAAACAATAGTATGAAACTATGCTAAGTTTTGAAGATAACAATGTGTTTTTCTTCTGCTTTATTCATGGGAAAACTATGTCATTTCTCACACTGGAGGTGGAGAATGGCAGGGGGCAGGGAAAGGGAAGGACACAATTATGACAGGTATTTAAATTACTTTGTGAAAAGCCCAGAATGTTTTTTATTTAACTTCAGAGTTGACAAATGCTGTGAACAGAAAAAAGGACTTGGATTTCCACCCAAGTATCTGTGAAAATAACATTGTTTCTTCTCTCTACCTAAAACACTATAGCTGCATTTAATACTTTTTAAATTTTCTCCACATTCCAACATATTATTACTTCTGAGTATTAAATGTAAACATAAACCTTTCCTGCTCTTCATTATGACAAATTAAGTGTCTAAGTTACAAAAAGTACTTAAACAAAACTTTGTCATGATCTGCCTATTGCTCTTAAGATGAAAGTACCAATCCAAAGAAGAAAAAGAAAATCTTCTGGATATGTAACTCCGCCTTAACCTCTTTGACTATGCCTGGATAAAAGAGCAAGGTGTTGATGCTCTCAGCTGGGCAAACTCTGGTCCTCTCCTCTCTTGGATTCACTCAACACATCATGCAGTGAACAAATGTTTATCAAAGAGCTACAAGTTGTGAACTGGTTTGATTTCTGTGCTCCAGGCATTAAGTGCCAGCTAGGTGCTAATCCTAAAACAAAAAGAGATCATGTACTCTTTAGGTAATAATACACTAAGAAGATACTGTTTCCAGCATCTAGTCCTTGGATCTTCTCTTATTGATTGTGTGTGGAAAGCAAGTCTGTAAGGGATATACTATGAGCAATATAATTGTCAATAATGAAAGCTAAAATCAAAGATCTTTCTATTTCCCATAAGCTGGCCACAAAAACAGGATGCTTATGTAGCCAGCAACAGGCTTAGTATATTTTCAAAATGTATCAAAAAAGCCTTAGCCAGAAATAATAAAGCTAATACTAGCTAATGATCTACATTTACTCATAGATATTTAACTCTCTCTTCTTATTTCACAAGACAACCCTTAAGATGTAAAAGAAATGCAAGTATGAATGAATACATTTCCTTGAATTTATATGTAGATTTAAGAACCTAGAGGGAAAAGTTATGAAGTAAACGCCAAAGGTATGAAAGTTCAACATATCCCAAATGTTACTACTTCCTTTCAGGACAAATTATCTTTTACTCCCTTTTCTCCAACCGTCTTCCTTCCTCTTGGATTCCTTCTGCTTCAATCTAAAACCTTTCCCCTGAGGGTTTACTCCTCAACAGAGACCTAAATGAAAATGCATCCACAGAACCTAGCTTCTCCATAACTTCTCCTGATCATACAGAGCTGATGAAAGTCACCATTCACACCCCAAAATTTTACTAGGTGCTTCATTTGCAGCCCCCTTGCAAGCAACAGCAGCACAGCTAAACCGCAAAAACTTCAAACTTAAGAAAAGAACTTTTATTATCAATCCAAGTTAAGGTTATACTTAGTGCAGAGAACTAAGAGTGTAGAAACAGAGGTAATAGCCTGATTGCTTATCTGGGTTTATTTCATGTTTACAATAGCCACAAGCTAACTATACACTGGTACATACACAATAAAATAACTCATTTTAGCTTTCTTGTAACTTTCTTCATAAATTTCTTAGTGAAATTAGAAACGCAAACCTCCTAGTAATAATTCTTATGAAAGGAATAAGCTTTGCTTTGTCTATACCACAAATCTACCTGCTAATGGCAATTCTTCACAGGAATGAATTTTTGGAATGTAAACTATAATAAAATAACTCAAGTTTTGATGTAAAAACATCAGTTAAAAAAAAGTAGTACGTAAAGGGCTAGGAAAGAGGAACAGACCATGAGACCATGAAGGGTGGGATCTAGTAGCAGGAGAGTTGGGCTAACAAGAAGAATGAAGAAGACTGAATAGTGCTGAATACTGTTGACATAAATTATTTGCAGCTATGAAAATAGAACAATAAAACCTGTTTAAATCATCTTGAGAAGAGGGGAAGGGAGACAAAAAGAGTGATAGAGGGGATGATGGATTCAAACACATTGTAAACATGTCTGGAAACAATGTAATCCACCCCTCCCTGCAACTAATACAAGCTAATTTAAAGGAAAAAAAGTGCATCAGAAGTAAAATCATTTCCAAAAACAAAGGAACTCTTAGACCATTTGAAATTATTTTAAAACATGAAAGACTTTACTAGTCAGAAATCATTTAAAGTGATACTTTGGAGTAGGCAAACCATTTATAGCAAGCTAGCAAGCAGTTATCATCATACTAACATGTTAAGTTTTGTATAATTTTATTTCTTTTGCATACCTAAAATTATACTCATCTGCAGATTTAATGTATGTAAGAAATTCTCGCTTAGAAATATAATGACAGAGTTACACAGAAAATTCCACTAAGGGTAAGAAAAGAAGTTCATGAGAATTTTATAGTAAGCTTCCTCTGTAGGTAGTCAACACTAGTTATCACTAAATGGTAACAAGGAAACATATAAGGACAGGTCTAAGCAAGAAACTATACTACATTTAATCATGACTAAACCTTGTTTTCACATTTAGAACCAGTGTTTGTTTTTTAAATGAGATTTATCTACTGAAAGCAGTTTAAGTGGTTACAGACATAGAAACTTTCCATTTTCCCCTGTTCTTAAGTATGCAAAAATCAGTGTGGCCAGGAAGACTTAGCGCTACTATTCTATTAAGTTTAGTAGCTAATACCATGATATAGCCACTATTTTTCTAAATATTTGCTATAAAAATTCCTAACTCATGTCATGCTTCGTACTAAAGCAAATGAAATGATGTTGTTTAAAACCAGAATTACGCCAGGCTAAAAGGCTAGATTTCATAAAAGTTATATATTAAAATCAGCACCATCAGTAAGAGATCATTTTAAAATAAATGAGGGAATACTACATCTTTATTTATTACACGAAATATTGCAGGGCTGGGAAGGTGGCTCAGTGGTAGAGCACTTGCCTTGCATGCATGAGGCCCTGGGTTCGATTCCTCAGCACCACATAAGCAAAAAGAAAAAAGCCAGAAGTGGCGCTGTGGCTCAAGTGGTAGAGCGCTAGCCTTGAGCTGAAGAGCTGAGGGACAGCGCCCAGGCCCAGAGTTCAGGCACCACAACCGGACCAAAAAAAAAAAAAAAAGAAATATTGCAATATAAAATCAGGACAAATAATTTTTCTGGGAGAAAAAAAAAGAGTGAAAGATTTGTAAAACAAGAAAATATGGTCAAAAGACCACATACACATAATTTCATATTCATTTTACAATGTATATAGGACATTTTAAGATTTTTGCTTTTGTAATTTTATTCTAAATGAATTCATATAAGCCTTTAGAAATTAGTATTTTCAAATGAAACTGAATTGTGGGAAATGGTGTGAAAAAGCAGCAGCAGTTTTATCATATTGAAGAGACTATGTATTATCCATACCTTAGGTACAGAATATGAAGAGTTCTAAATCTGAAAGCACAAATGCAATGGCACTTACTTAAAATGTATATTCAAGAGCTACATGCCTACTGATGAAAGTAGATTGAAAGGTAGTAATAAGGACATTTGGTGTTGCAATAAGAATGAAATTGATTATTAAGCAACAAAATACCTTCCAGAAAATATGTATAATTGACATAAATATTATTAAAGCCAAAGTATTCTTTTGATTCCAATATTTTACTATCATTAACAAAATAAAAAGCAAAGTTGTACTTGCCTAATAGAACTTTGGCATCATCCACGTCAAAGTCTCCATCTCCATCAGCATCATAGACTCCTAGTTTTCCTACAAGATGAGAGAAACAATAGATATAACAATAAAAGGAAAACAAACTTAATAAGGGATTGCCACTTACTGCAGTCCTGTGCTTCAGCTAGAAACATTTCTGGTTGATATATTTATTCTCTTAATTCCACAGAGTAGTATGCTATGAATATAATACCAAACATCCAATTTACTTAGCAATCCTAAGACATGACACAGATGCTGTTTTAAAGGTTTTCAATACTCTGATCTAATAGCTTCAGAATAAATTTATAACACTTTAAAAATATTTCAGGTAAAACTTTTAAGAGATACAAGAAAAAAAAATCAACCCATTTCTACTAGTTACATAAAATATAATATTTGGAAGTGGAGCTGTGACTCACAGTGATAGAACACTAGTCTTGAGCAAAAACAGCTCAGGGACAGCACCCAGGCCCAACTTCAAGCCTCATGAGAGCCAAAAATAAAAAATAAATGTTTTTAAAGAGTGAAATTTCAATCAGTGTCAATATTCAAAAGCAAAAGAAATAAACAACCACTCCTCAAATAAAGACCAAAAGTAAATAAGCCAACACAGAGTCTAACTACTAAAAGAAAGAGGATGGTTACTTTTTCATATATATAATGATTTACTAAAGAAATACTATACAATAACCTTAAGAGGGCGAGATTGTTGTAAAAATAAAGTAAGAAGATGTAAAGATTTTCTGAAATTATAAAGAAAAAATTATGGCTATGCTACTTCACTAGTACTGGCCATTTTTTCCTAAAAAGGGAAGAGGGATAGGTGTAAGTCAGATATGCTGAGAAGACCATATCTAATGCCTTTACTCCAAAAGAGCAGTAAATATGTACATTTAAGGTTTTAATAATGCTTTTCATCAGAAACACTCATATATTTAACATTTCAAACAAATCTAATGCATTCAACATCTGAAAAGCATTCTAAAACAAAGTTCATAATTCATCCTTGGTCTGAGAGCTATGAAGAAACAACGTATAATACTTTAAAAGCAATCACAAATCCAGTATTAGTACTAAAAAAAAAAGTTAGCAACACTGTTTCCATTTCTTTAATATAAATTACATTTAAATATTACAAGAGAGCAGGTAGAAATTCTAGCAATAGAGCAATAGGAACCAATCTAAATCTTCCTAGAACCCTGGCTCTACTTAGGAAAATAACTTGCTCTTTATGTCTGACATAGCACACACATTAAAAATGGTATGAACAGTGGAGAGGTGAAGATGTTAGTTCTCTTGCTAAGAAAATGAAAAGCATTCATCTGCAGATCAAGGCTGTATAAAGAGCTCAAATAACACTGAAGAAAGAAAATACGCTTCCAGTCAAACTTAAAAGGGGAAGTGAATCCTACAGCTTCCATTCTGAAACAAACGATAACTAAGTCAGCAGGACAAAAATGATGTCTTAGAGACTGATGCAGAAACACTTAAAACATATCTCCAGTGGCATACCTTGAAGCACCTCTGATAAATTATAACGGAAGTCCTTTGCTTTGGCTGCATGCATGTAAAAACACGAAAACAGTTACTTGTAATTAAAGGGTACACCCATGTCAAATCTCTTCTTTCACATACATTCCCTAGCAACACAGCAGTACAAGCAGAGTAGAGAACCATTCACAAGTTTGCCTGAACTAAAATTCTGTTAGTCTACTCATCTACTGAGAGACATACTACTTTCTCTAAAGTCAAAGAGGAAGAACATCAGTAAAAGACATATTTTAACATTCACTCTTGTCCCAGCCCAAGGAAGAAGGTTTTCATAAAATAAGCAGGAACTGGGAAACTGGCTCAATGTGCTTGCCTTGCATGCATGAGGCCCTAGGTTCAATTCCTCAGCACCACATAAGCAGAAAAAATGCTGGAAGTGGCACTGTGGCTCAAATGGTAGAGTGCTAGCCTTGAGCTGAAGAGCTGAGGACAATGACCAGGCCCAGAGTTCAGGCCCCACAAATGACAAAAAAAAAAGCAAAAAAAAAAAAAAAAGCTGGAAGTGATGCTATGGCTCAAATGGTAGAGTGCTAGCCTTGGGCAAAAGAAGCTCAGGGATAGTGCCTAGGCCCTGAGTTCAAGCCCCAGGATTGGCCAGGAGGCTGGGGGGGGAGGGGGGGGGGGAACTAAGGCAAGAGATCTAGTGGACAGGAGAGGGTCTTATGTAGAGTGTATGTTTTTTCCAGTCCATGTCCCCTGGATTACTTGAAAGGAAAGCCACTCTTCATAACCACAAAATGTCCATCACTGTTGAACAGACGAGCAAAATATGATGTGTCCATATGATGGGATATTACTCTGTCATAAAATGGAATAAGGACTGAACCTTGAAAGAGCAATGTTGCTAAGTGAAAAGAGACAAACACAAAAATCCACATATCATATGACATGTTTTATACAGGTAAAATTACAGTCATAGAAAGAACAGTGAGTGTGTGGGGGGAAGCAATAAAACTATTTTGGAATTAGATAATGGTAATGGCTGCACAAAATAAAAAATATACTAAAAGCCAATATTGTACATGTTCAAATATAAAAATACTGAATTTTATATTGTGTAATTTTTATCTCAATTTTTTTAAAAAGGTAAAATGGCACAGAATCAGACTGCAAAAATCATGAAAAATTATAATGATTATGTAAAAGAAAAAAAAAGTCGGGGACGTGAACAAGTGTCAGGCACCTGGCTCATACCTGTAGCTACACAGCTACTTAGCAGGCTGTAATCAGGAAAATGGCAGTTCATCAGCTAGGGCAGAAAGTTTGTGGGACCTCTCCTTTCTCAACAGTAACCTGGGCACAGGGGCACACAATTGGCTATCCCAGCTACAATGGGAAGCCTATTATACTAGCACATACTAGGGCAAGCAATCTCAAAAACAGTAGTAGATAGCACATGCATGGTAAATGCAAGGCCCAGATGCAATCCCCAAAATACAAGTAGCCCAGAACCTCCTCTGAACAGCATACAGACCACACCCATCCCCAGTGTTAACAACACCCTTATCCTAATACAAGTACATGAATGTGAACACACACATGTACACACAGATACACATAAACACACCCTATCTCAACTGAGACCTGAACAGATACGCTTTGAAAAACCTTCTCTACTCTAGAGAAGGATTTTGTAAATTGTATAGGTAGCTACATTAATCTGTCCTTAAATAAATTCAGTAGTTCATGATCGAGAATTTTTAAAACTCACAGGATAATGAATTAATATAATATGCTGAAGGCTTTGCATGCTATACATTCAAAACAACCTATATATTATTTTTTACAGATGACATTCAAGCCGGGCGCTGGTGGCTCACGCCTGTAATCTTAGCTACTGAGAAGGCTCAGATATGAGGATCATGGTTCAAAGCCAGCCCAGGCAGGAAAGTCCGTGAGACTTATCTCCAATTAACCTCCAGAAAATCAGAAGTGGTGCTGTGGTTCAAGTGGTAGAGCACTCGTCTTGAGCTGAAGAGCTGAGGGAGAGTGCCCAGGCCCAGAATTCGGCCCACGATAGACAAAAAAAAAAAAAGATGACATTCAAAATTTAAAAGCCACTCCTCCAAAGTAACCCTCAAGACATTCCTTTTTGCTTCCAGCCTACTGAGAAACACAAAGGCTACAAAAATAGTACCAAAAAGATTGGTAATAACTCTTCAAGATTACTAAGGGATAGAACTTACCCTCCAGCAAATTCGTATCAGCAAGTGTACCACAATCTTACCTAGGACTTCCTCATAATCAACAAGATCAAACCACACGACAGCCACAGATGCCCACACTCCCAGCAATGCAATGACCATAAACCATGTGAAAAAGGAGCTTCCAGAAAGTCCTCCTTTCCTCCCATTTTTGTGTCCTCCGTGCTTCGTCTCTGTTTAGAAACAAAAGAAATGGAAAATGTCAGCCTCTATGAAAATGTCTCATCAACCACCTTTTTCACACCAAACTGTTTCTTCAATCATTCGATGGACCATGTTAGAAATAATTTTTACCTAAATTCTCAAAACACTGGAAACAAAGATTTTGTAAACAAAAAAACGCTGCTTAGACTCAATACCATTTTGAAGTATGGAACTCTAATTCTGAAGTAATTGAAGAAATGAAATTATTGATAGGCTTTTTTTTTCCCCCTTTGGTCAGTCATGGGGGCTGAGCTCTGGGCCTGGGCGCTGTCCCTCAGCTCTTCAGCTCAAGACTAGCGCTCTACCACTTGATCACTGCGCCACTTCTGGCTTTTGTTCTGATTTTGTGGTGCTGAAGAATTGAACCCAGGACCTCATGTATGAGCACTCTACCACTGAGCCAACTTCCCAGCCCCGGCTAATGATTTTTTAAAGAAATATATTAGCTGGGTGCCAGTGGGTCATGCCTGTAAAATCCTAGCTATTCAGGAGGCTGAGATCTAAGGATCATGGTTCAAAGCCAGCTCAGGCAGGAAAGTCTGTGAGACTCTTATCTCCAATTAACCACCAGAAAGCCAGAAGTGGCGCTGTGGCTCAAGGGGTAGAGTGTTCACCTTGAGCTGAATAGCTGAGGGATGGTATCCAGGCCCAGAGTTCAAGCCCCACAACCAAACTAAAAAGAAAGAAAGAAAAGAAATATATTGATTTACCATATAGATTCCGTATAAGTCCTTTATCAAAATCACCCTACATAGCAGCTGATAGCCTATCAAAATCTTAATTGAATCATATAGTAATGTAGCTGATCTAAGAAACAGATGGACTACATTGCTATTTAGTTTCTATGAATCTTAAAAGCCCCATTAATTGCCACAGAAAATTATTCCCCAAAAAACAAAAAGGGAGAGGAGGACAACCACCACAATGAAGACAACTAGTATGGAAACATAGAGAGGACAAAGAGAAACAAAACAGAACAATTGGGCCCTTCCTAGCTAGGCAAGGGAAGCAGAAAAAAGCTCCTTCACAACTGGCTTCAATGCAGAACAGCTTTGCAAACTGCTGGCCACCCGTATCATTTACCACATTTCATGTGCTTGATATGCCTTAGGTTCTTTTGGAAATATTCTTTGACAATGAACAAGAAATATTAAAGTCAGTGACAGCTAGAAGTTAACTTGGTTAGTAAAAGGAGAGACCGTCATATTCAAATATCCCTTAGAAAGAAATGTAATCCCTAGTTTATAAACATCAACAAATACACAGAAAGATTATATCACATTCCAAAATGCCACCAGAGAAAAGGAAAAGTTCTTTTTTTTTAAGTAAGTTTTTTATTTTGAAAATACTGTACAGAGGGGTTACAGTTACATCAGCAAGGTAATCTTCCAAGTCAATTTTTCAAGAGTACATAATGACTGACTCAATCTGAATATGTGTACATGTGTACACTCATAGATAGACGGATTGAGTTATATTTATATATATGCATACATACACAGTAATGGCTTATTTATTCAATGTGTTTGTCAACATGATATGATTTTTTCCAATAATTAAGCTTCTAAGATGTATATATCAATAAAGCACACCCAAAATAAACCTAAAATGTAATAGCTAATAAACTAGGACTGATATTAAGTTCAAAAATCAATTATCCATTACTGTCTCTTTTGTAACACAAGAAGGGAAAGAAAAATTGCAGAGATTTTCAAAAGTACTGGAGGTGTGTAGCTCAAGAGAACAAAACCCTGGTCCAGACCCCAGTACTACCAAAACCAAACAAAATAAAAGGCATCAAAACAAAACAAACCAATAAAGCATCATTAATCCAACTTGGTAATACTCATATAAATTATAGACAGATTGAAGGAGCAGGAAAGAAAAATCCAAATTCAGACTACAGAATCTTTTTAATCTAGTCTGTTTACCTTTCTTTTAGGCATGAGTCTAACAACTTCACAATCAAGTTTCCCAATTTACTTCATGAAATTATAGACTTAGACACAAACTAACCCAAATGAGTTACATCACAAAAAGCTGATGGAGGATGGCCAACCAAAGGGCCTGGATACCAGCAACAAGGATAGGCAAACTAGAAAAGTAGAGTCATGGAGGCCATTTATAACAGAGGCCTGTAGCACACCCTGGGTCCTCAAAATAATCTCTAGTACAAGGTAATAACTGACGCTCACATGGATTCAGTTATTTAAATATTACTTTAATCTGTTAGCAATAATTATTAGTTTTAGAAACATTTTCATTCAAAATAGTTATTAAGAAGATCTGTCACTTTAAAAGGTAACTCTTAGTAATGTCATCAAAGGCGTCTTTATACAGGGGAGCCTTTATCAACAGCAAACAACATGTACTGGATATATCCCTTTGTAAATATGGTGTGCCTGGTCCCCTAGGGCAGATCAGTTTCTCTCCAATTGGACTGAAGAAAACAAGAATGAGAAAAACCCTCAGCAAGGGTGTATTAATACTCCCTAGGCAAACCTGAAAGCAGTTCTTTATCACAAAGATATTTTAGAAGAGCACCTAGCAGTTGCCCCTATTTTCTAAGATGGAATAAATGCAAAGAGTCTTCATTTCATTTTCTGGCTCTGTGTTTTGACAGTCTCAGGGACTATTTCCTGAAGTGAAGTCTATGTCAAAGATGATGTAGTTCTCCCCATTCCGTCCCATCAAAAGAATACAGCCTCCAAATGAGATCTTTTTGAGTACTCCAAAGCACTGGGAATTACTACAGTGAACAACAGTCCCAAAAGTTCAGAACAGACAGAGCTTAGGGAAAATGTGGTATTTTACTTACCTGGTCAGGAATAGGAAAACAGAAATTCCATATCACCTGAGGAGTCAGTTACTGGCCTGCTATTAACTGAGTTATATAACAAGCATTGCTAAATCCTCAAAAAAATCTCCAGTACAAGGCAGTAACTGATGCTCATATGGATTTTATCATTCAAATATTATTTTAATCTGCCTAAATTTTGTAACATTTTCATTCAAAATAGTTATTAAACAGATATGTTACTTTAAAAGGTAATGCAGTTAATTATCAAATAAGTGTTTATACAGAGGAAATTTTTATTACATGGTTTTCCTATTTACATAAAAAGCATGTAGTAAAAGTTAAAAATAAACCTTTTAGGTTATTTTGGGTTAATAATTGCTGTGCAATGTACCAAATATTATTATTACTATTATATTACTATAACTATTATTACTTGTGTGCTGAGGTTTGAACTCAGGGCCTGGGCACTGTCTCTTCGCTTTTTCACTCAAGTTAGTGCGCTGCCACTTAAGCCACAGCTCCATTACTGGCTTTTTGGTGTTTAAATGGAGATAAGTCTCATAGACTTTCCTGCCCAGGTTAGCTTTGAGCCTTGATCCTCTAGATCTCAACCTCCAGAGTAGCTAGGATTACAACTGTGAGCCACCAGTGCCAGGCTGGTCTTTTTGTTTTTTTTAATGGCACAAGAGGTTACTTTGGAAACTGAAAATAATATTAAAAGTTGTACAGAAGTAACAGCTCATTAAAGTCAGGAGTTTAGCTGTGGAGATACATGTCGTAATCCCAGCACTCAAAAACTTAAAGTCTATTCCTCAGGAGCAATAATGCACTTTATCAGATTAATAAAGTGAAATATTTAGCCAGTTATCCCAAACAGCGTTCTAAATAATGGTATGCACACATTGTCTGTCTACAGAATCTTTTCATTGCTGCTTTCCCAGTTGAGAATTATAAGCAGTCAGTCTTCAGGTGTCTTTAATATCAAGTTTCATTATAATGAGCTAATAGTCTGCTTTAAATGAATAGAAAGGCAATTGTACTTATAAAATAAGGAAAAACAGACATTTAACAAAGTAAATTCACATTACTAAAGAATTCTTGAAAATTAGATTTAATTTAAAAAACAAAATAAACTTCCTAGTGTCTGGAATTTTTGCATTTATCATCTGTTTCTCAAGTAGGTCAATTTCCATATATGGGCTTAGCTTGAATTAACTAGATCTGCTCACTACTACAAGATTGTATTTATATATTACTTAAATTTCCTGTCATTTTATATGAAATCTGAATGCAAACAACCTGTAATTCTAACAAAATTTTTTCAACTTTGTAAAATGTGTCTCTGGTAGTGGAATTAAAAAATTATTAAAAGATAATTTACAACAGTAAGCCTATTCAAATTAAAGACAGATTATTACATGAAAAAATTAAACCACTGCCAGTCTCAGGGAATTCAAAAGAGAAAAGGTAGAAAACAGCAGTCAAAGCATTTAACCAAAAATATTTGCGGTGAGTACAACTGAAAATAAAGCAAAAAGTTTCCAACTAGATCCAAAGCCACTTTATCCCAGACAACATAAATATACCTTTATCTTCAGCCATTTTGACTGTCTTCAATCCATGAATAATATATATAGAAGTAAAGAAAAATCAAAGCACTCACAGCAGGTAGTGGGCATACCCCATGCCCTTCCCTACTAGAGCTTGCACTGGCCAACCCTGCCCAGCTAAGGGCTCTAGAACTGAAATTAGACCTGACTGAAGACTCTGTCACCAGTTATTTTTAGAGGCCTCTTCCTCATGGCCACATGCTACGAATCACTCAGGCTAAAATGCTGTCCTGACAATCCTAAAACCTTCTCCACTTAAGACAAGTCCTATCTCCTCCTACCCCCAACCCCTGAAAATTTAAGCACAGAAAAAGAGAAAAAGGAACAAACTGTGCTACCAGTTTTGTTTTGTTTTTTTGGAAACAGGTTTTAATTGCTTCAGCTAAAGTACCCAATCATACAGAACAGAAAAGAATCGTACCATGGCCTCAAGCCCAGAAACAGCTTGATTTGGCCCTTAGGAATCTTACTCAAATGCCTTCAAGACGATTAGCTCATTTGTTTGAATGAAACAGAACCATAAATGGCAAGAAATTAATTAATACTCTAGAATTCCAATTTACAGCTTTAACATAGCAAAAAATAAACACAAAACACTTCAATAAAAAAAAAGGAAGAGAAGGCTGGGAGGGCAGCATGTCTGAAAGGAAAAAAAAAAGAGAGGAAGACTTGGAGAAGACAAATCTTCAGCAATGAGAATAGTGACCTAGGAAACATCTCAAAAAGGGAACTAAAAAGAGATTATACAACCGCTTTCTCATTATTTTTCCTAGTTCTTCCCAGCCCCATCTCCAAATATTCTCTTCTGGGAAATATAATCAACCCAATTTTTTCACTGTTCTAAGATTAGCAGTTCACAGAATTAATTAGAGCTCTGATTAACACATGAAATTAATTTAGCCCAAATAGTATCTAGAGCAAGGTAGCAACCTTTCAATGCTGTTAATATATATAATACTTCTGTTTTTACTCCCATTGAAGGCTTCATAAGCAAACTAAACATTTCAGTGTTCTGAAGAGCAATCAGTAACCAAAACACTAACATTTGACAGCCTAGATGAGGGACAGAATGAACTTGGTATCCGAAACAACTAAGTGAAAATGACAAGTGTCTTGATGGCCTTTGACTGAGTGCCATTTCCCCTGCTCCATTCTACCTGGATCTGTCCCACACAAGTCTGTGCTTGCTTGAAATGTTAAAGGACAATCAATCTGCTGGTGCCAGCTTTATGATGGCCCACCATCCTACTATTATACTATTCAGCAAATATCTGGGAAACTTTCTTTCATGTTGGAGACTTAGGGTGACAGGGCCACAACACTTGCATGAGCCAATAGCCTGGTATGCTTTCGGACTCAGACATGGATTTGTTTTCCATTTCTCCATCAGCCTTCTTTCTGGGCTTCAATTTCCTCTCTTATAAATGTGTCTTGACAGGATGACCCATTGCCATGAAGATACCTACTGGACAGAATATTGGAAATGAACTTTACAACTTCCGACAGTGAGTGGGGGAGGAGGGATAGGAGTGTGGGAACTGGGGGAGGGAAGGGATATTGGGACAACAACAGGGAAGGGAGGGGGGTAACAATGATCGACAAGTAATGTATTCATTGCCTTTCTCAGGGAACTGTAACCTCTCCACACAGCTTAACACTAAAATAAAAATAAAAATTAATTAAATATGTCTTGATATAACTGTGCATCTACAGACTTGCTGAACTCATTCATACAACACAGTTTTTTAAATCTCTTAAGATTAGGGCACAAATCTCTTGGTTCCCAACTCACAGCTCTGCTCATACTCTCCTTTTCCCTCAGAATAGCTAGAGTTACAAGGGTTTCTTCTCTTCCCTTACCAGGCTGAGCTAGGTCCTCTGAATCGAGGGTTGTGACCAAATGCTGAACTGAAAAAAAGATTCATGGCTATTAAGTTAGTGTCAAACTCAAACCTGGGGTGTCTTTCACCTTTTCTTCATGACAAAATCCTGAACATACTCATATAGCCTATAGTTAACCTTCCCTTTCTTTTGTCTTGTGCAAAAGTTGCATAATTATTTTGTCAAAATATCTTTCCTTCAACTTGCCATCAACTTGTATTCCTAATATTTATGAAAAATATAAAATAACTTTAATTTGTATACAGCCAACCAAGATGTTACAGTAAAGACAACTAAAGTAATATTAACTAGTAGGAGTGGCAGCTGCTGTAATCAAGAGCAACTCCTAAGTCCAACCACAGACCAGGCTTCTAACAGCTGCTCTCAGACTATAAATAGCAGCCTGGTGAGACTCAAGACCACAAAAGCCAAGACCCATGTCCACTGAGGCAAGGCTCCACTTCCCTCCAAACACCAAAGGAAAAGCCATCAGCCTTCTCTGGACTCAGCACTACTTCCTACCTTCCCCTTCTTCAAGAGTTCCCATCCACAATAGTAGATTCTGCATATCAGAATCAGATCTCCTGTCTTCTACTGCCAAGATTCTAATTCTGCACATCTGAAATGGCAACCAGAAACTTGCTTGTCTAAACCCCAAGTGATATGATGCTGCTGGCCAACTTCCACAGGTAAGATAGCCTGAATGTAGAACTAAGAAATTGGGAAGTGGGAAGGGTAGATTGGAGGCTGGATCTGATCAGTTGCACACTGTATGCATGTACCATCCCGAACCCCATGAGTATATACTATTAACACATTAATAAGTAAAGAATGCTATGTAAATACTCTAACAGTCTGGGTCTGGTATAGAAAGAAAATAACTTAGTTTAACTAATTTCCAGAACATCATTTCCTCACCTCCCTAAACATAACCACAACAAAACTCTATTCCTGAGGCCCATACCATCCATCCAATCACACTATCCGACTCCAGATGTATCAATCATCACCCACCACAAGTGGCTCCTCCCCAGTTAATCTACTTTGCCACTCCAGCCATAACTACACAGTTTCAATATCCATCCCTGGAGCTAATAGGACAGATTCTCTTTCCTTCATTTCTTCATTCCCAGAGACCTTGTTCCCTTCCATTCTATACTTAGCATGGGTCTTGTCTTGATTGTAAACTCAACCTAATTCATCCTCTTAATCACATGGTCATTGTTACTGAAACATTTCTGTACTCTTCTGGTGCAATCATCTTTAACATCCTAACCATTCTGTGACCCTGCTAAAAATTCCTCTTGTCATTTGAGTCCATCATAAAGACTGAGGATATCATGAAACACTTGATATACAATTCTGAAAAAAGAAACTTTTCCTCTGCATGTGGTACCCAAAACAAGCAAGTGGTATCACCCACAATCAACTATTAAGTAGCTGTTATTCCTAAAATAGCAAAAGCAACACTGCAGACACTAGGTAAAACCTACTTAGGCATGACCAACGCAACCTCCTCAACTAGGGAAAATCACTTTGTGATCACATCCTATTCTTCCAGCTTGTCATCAGTTTCTTCTTGGATCTTGTATTTCTTTCGATTCTGCTTTCTTCTTGTCCCTTTGCTGGTATGAATATGGGTGATAATCCTCCAGTGGTCCATGACTTGGTCCTCACTGCAGTGCTACTAGAACCTTCAGGAGGTGCATTAGGTCATTTGGAGCATACTATGGGACCCCACCAGTCTTCTCAATTTTCCTGGCTCATGAAGTTACAAGTTTGCTCCACCATGTACACCCACCATGATGTGCTGTCCTCAACCCAAGCCAAATTTTTGGACTGGAATCTCCAGAACCTTATGTTAAAACTTTGGTTCAGGCAACATAAAGTTGATTAACGCATCCTTCACCTTTTACTCTCACATTTCTCATCTACCCTGAAGTACAGAGTTCATCATTTAAATCCCTCACTAGCACAGAAGCTCTGCCCTGCACTGTCTCAGTTGGCTATGACTGCTCAACTATTTAAACTTTTCTATCCTTAAACTAGTTTGCCTTATCTTAAAAACTGCCATAGCCTCTCCTTTCACAGCAACAGTAGAAGCATCTAGCAAGAAACTGTCTGTGCAATGCCAACTGTACCCACCTGTACTCACCTGCACCAATTTGCCATCTACTTTCCTAATCTCCTATTTCACTGTCTTTACTTTCACTTCCTCTCATCATGGCCAGCCCTGTCTTCCACCTTCCCCTCACAAACACCATTCTAAACACAACTGGAATTTCCCCACTGTCACTTTCTAACCTAGCACTCTCCTCTTTATATGTAGCTGGCCATCTGGCTTCCACACATGACTCCAAAGCAGTAACTCTACTTGTCACATAGATGACTTCTGTGTCATTAAACGCAGCAGGAAGTTTCTGCTCTCATCTTGTTTGAGCTCTTAGTAGAATTCTCCATCTTTCATAAATATTCTTTTCCCTTCAGAATCTTCTGGTCTTCCTATCACCTCTCTGGATTTTCTAATTTTCAGTCTTCTTTGCTGAGTCATTCTTCCCCAGTTGACTTTGAAGTAGGAGAATTCCATAAGATTTTGGTCCTATGCCAATTTTTTCAAGCTGATTTCAGCAACTACTTATAGGACCCATTTTTTCCCCTCTTCTTTGGCTTTCAAACCACCTACCTGCCTCCTCAATATTTTATCTGAATGACTAACAGAAATCTCAAACTCAGCATATATCTGTGAGTAGCCATCAATATTTCCCCCCTCCTCCCTCACGTACTAAATCGCCAAACATTTCTGCTACACAGCTAAAAACCTGAGATTCGTCTTTGACCCTCTCATCTCTTAAGGTGATTTTCTCCATCTAGTTGCTGCAAATGAGTTACAACTATGCCAAGACAGGGATTCTCCTTGGTGCCTGGTCATCTCTGTCTACTGTTTTTTAAGTATGATGTGTGCCAAGTCACAAAAGAATGGGAAAACCTGTGTCAAAACACCCCATGTTTCTGCCTATAAACTGTCAATGATCCAAAGTCAAATTATCATCATCTCCTAAGTGACTTCAATCCTTAACAACTTTTACAGCAGCCAGAATAATTGCTTTTATGGAGGGGTGTATGGAGGGGTGGTACCAAGGCTTGACTCATGGTGGTGAGATGTCTCTTGCTCAATCTTTCTTGTTCATAGCTACTGCTCTACCACTTGAACCACACCTTCAGTTCAGTTTTTTACTGGTTAATTGAAGACAGAGTCCCTGGAGGAACTAAGTGGAAACTAAGGTTAGCCACACACACACACAATGTGACCAACCCCAATAAACCTTGGTTACTAACGGCTGCAATGGGGCTCCCACAGGTCCAATACTTCATATAATACATTATCATGACACATCAGCGCCAGTGGGTTCCAGGTCCCAGAGGATAATGCTTACAAAGTTCCCAGACTTTACCCTATGAATTGTAACCTTCATCCTTTCTGAATTGTATCTTGTACAGAACTCTCCTGAGTTCTGAAATTCATTCCAGGAAGCTGATTTCGGGGTTCCTCAGATTGAAGTTATGTACTCTAAAGCCACGGTTGCCTCGACAACCCACATCACCAAATTCTGGCTGTTGTCTGCAGTATGGGCCATCTTATAGAACTTTTTCTTCAGACTGCAGTCTAATACCTTGCAAAAAATTAAATAAACATAATGTACTAAAAGCAAATTGTGTGAACTGCAAATTTTCTTACAAACTGCTCTTCAATAGAAATTTTGGAGCTTTGCCAAAAGACTGAAAACCACATTTCTGTGTAATAGTAAATCTCAATCTTGAACTGACTCAGTAAGATATGCATATTCATTGGTGAATTTCAACTATTCCCCACTTAATGACAAGTTAGAGGAAAGTGCTGAGAGGAAACTGAAAACACAGCTAGGACACCTGCAAGGACACTTCCTTTGCATTGGCTAGTGCACATTTACTTAAGCAACAGTCAGTGGCCCATCCTGCACTGGAGCAGCAGAGAGGACTGGGAAGGTAATGACCACAACTACAAAGCAGCCTAAATGCCCAGCAAGATGACATATGAGTGAGTCTCTCACACATGCAAATGGACAGTACCAGGGCTTGTCATCCTGACAGTGCTTCCCTCTAAAGGGATGAATGCCAGTCCAGGTTCTCCAGGAACAGGAGTGGTGGGGCATTCTGTCAGCAGCAGATCCCATGTAGGGGTTGGAAAAATGTTGTATGACATAGGGCCTTCCAAAAAGCTCAGAGGCACACTGGACACCTGTCACATTGGGGCAACATGTCAGATAATCTTAGCACTGACACAGAAGACTGTGTTGGGGGCCTGACTCCTGCCCTTCACCCCACCCCCAAACCCACTCCTGAGAAACCAAAGCTGAGAAGAGGCGAAAGGTAGAACATGGGAGATCTCAATCTGTCCTATAGACCTGCTGCCCTGCCTCCCAGGAGGCAGAAATTCTGCATCAAAAACACAATCTGAGTTAAACCAACAAGACTTAAAAACAAACAGTGACTGTGGCACTAAGGAATTTGTACCAAAGATGGACAAGAACCTCTATTATCCAGAGAAAAATGGGAAATTAAGTTTGCCCAACCAAGCACAATGACTGGAGGGAACTTCATATTAAGTTCATATTAATACCCTGCCAGACAGAGATGGGGAGATACATGCAGTGCTTTTGTAAGTTAGGCTCAAGTATAGGAAATGACCAGTATTCAAGCATTATTTGATTTGGAAAAAACATGACAGATGACTTAAGTAAGTATTTCCTTAATGTTTATTATAAAATTTTCCAAATTTACAACAAAGCTGAATGAATTTTACAGAGACTATCTGTACAAATATCACATAGATTGCATTAACAGTTTATTGGAATTCTCACTTCTGCCTATCTATCCTTTAATCCACCTGATTTGTGTAATGCATTTGAAAGTAAACTATATATATCAGAACATCTCTCTAATATAATTCAGGTTGACTGTTGAACTATAGTTTAACATTTCTTTGAATCTTTAATGAACAATTCACATAAAACTAAAAAAAAACATTTATGTTAAGCATACATTCCCTGAATTCTAACAAATATATACACCAGTGATACACAAATCCTTACATCAAGATGTAAGTCTACCATTTAAGTTCCTTCCCCCATGGCCATTCTATTTCTATCCTATCCCATCCTCAGAAGTCACCCCACTGTTCTGCCTTGTGTTTTCCCTGAAGTTAGTTTTATCCACTCTTGTATTTTGGTTTGTGTCTGTTTCATGTTCCCATCATGCATGCTATCTGCAGTAGCAGTAACTCCTTTGCAGTGATGAGTTTTATTCCCTCGTATGCACAGATGAGTATATACAAGTGATGGAGTATATCAAAAGGTTCTGCTGCTTATAACAAACAAGGCATTTGCCCCTTGAATTATGAATAAAGCCACTGGAATAATCTTCTACAAGATTACACTCGGCCTCTGTACTCACAGGATCTCCATCAACAACTTCAAAAACTGCACGTGGAAACCGGATTTAGGCTTATGATGTCTGTACTTAATATATTCAGACTTTTTTGTCATTATTCCTTAAAACTGCAGCATAGCAAATTATTTACCCATAATTTATATCACATTACTAATTATAAGTAATCTAGAGATGAGTTAAAGTTATGGGAGGATAGTTAAGAATAGGTAACATGCAAATAATATGCCATTATAAACACACCTTGAGTTCAGCATATTATTATCGATAGGGGGGGTCTCAGAACTCATCTTCCACAATGATCCTCAGGGATCACTAAATATGTCTGTAGTTCCCTTAAACGTGTACAGTAGAATTGCTATATTCAGAACATATATTCAGTATTACTCAAAAAAAAATTTTTTTTTTTTTTGGTGTCCAGTCGTGGGCCCGAACTCGGCCTGGGCGTTGTCCCTCAGCTCTTCAGCTCAAGGCTAGTACGCTACCACTTGAGCCACAGCACCACTTCTGACTTTTTTTTTTTTCTGCTTATGTGGTGCTGAGGAATCGAACCCAAGGCCTCAGGCATGCAAGGCAAGAGCTCTACCACTGAGCCATCTTCCCAGCCCTAAAATAAAAATTTTTAAGTCAGGTATTTGCCTAAAGTGATTATATCATACTGTTGTATCACTCAATTGACATTTACTACTGTCAATCTTTTTTAATTTTAGCCATTCAAGTGAATATGCAGTGAGATCTCAATGTGGTTGTATTCCCCTTAAAAACCAATGATGCTGAGCACATTTTCATTTCTTCTATGTATTTCTCATTTTGTGATCTGTTCAAATATTTTGCCGTGTGTGTGTGTGTGTGTGTGTGTGTGTGTGTGTGTGTGTGTGTGTGTGTGAGATCTCAATGTGGTTGTATTCCCCTTAAAAACCAATGATGCTGAGCACATTTTCATTTCTTCTATGTATTTCTCATTTTGTGATCTGTTCAAATATTTTGCCGTGTGTGTGTGTGTGTGTGTGCGTGTGTGTGTGTGTGTGTGTAACTCAGGGCCTGAGCAGAGTTCCTGAGCTTGTTTGCTCTAGGCTAGCACCATACCACTTGAACCACTGCTCTACTTCGTTTTTTTGGAGGTTAATTGGAGGTAAGAGTCTCACTGCTTTCCTGCGTGGGCTGTCTTTGAATCTCAATCCTCAGATCTCAGCCTCCTGAGTAGCTAGAAATAACAGGCATGAGACTCCAGCAGCCATTTGCCTACTTTTGACCACATTATAAGATTTCTTTGTAGTTCCTAGACATCTATTCTTTTTTTTTTTTTTTTTGGGGGGGGGGGGGTCCAGTCATGGGGCCTGAACTCTGGGCCTGAGCACTGTCCCTCAGCTCTTCAGCTCAAGGCTAGTGCTCTACCACTTGAGCCACAGCGCCACTTCCGGCTTTTTTCTTTTTGCTTATGTGGTGCTGAAGAATCGAACCCAGGGCCTCAGGCATGCAAGGCAAGCGCTCTACCACTGAGCCACCTTCCTAGCCCTAGACATCTATTCTTTAACACACATACGACATAAAATTTTCTCACAATCTATGACTTTTCTATTCATTACTTTCTGGCATCTTCTGATTGAAAGTCTTTAGCTCTGATCATGCCAAACGTATGAATTTCATATTTTAAGCACATTACCAAATTACTCAGGATGAAGACAGGATTTCCACACCCCACATTCCAAAATGCAAGTTCTATTTCAAGACTTGCAATAAAAATCAGTGGGTCTATGAAGTATAGTCACTGGCAGAAGCCCGGTTATGGTGATACATGTTGCCAATAAGGAAAAAGATCTTAAAATCTGAAGGCAGGATATCAACTAAATGTCTTGTGAATATCACTAAGCTTAAAAGTCAAAACTTCCAGTAAGTTTGAAGAATATTATCATTTGGTAAGTTGTAGAGAAGTTCTAAAAATAATCATTTTTCCCCTCAAATTCAACTAGGTAGTTTTGTACCACCTAACAGTCATGTCAATGCTTAAATCCCTTGGCTTCTTTGAAATACAAATTTATTTATTCTCTCTTTCTTCAATGTTTTACTAATGAGACTTCTAAATTTATATATAACAAAAAGGATAAGTACAATGAAGCTCTGCTCTATTCTGTACCTGGATTTACTAATTATTAATATTTTATAAAATAGTTTTTTTGTCATGTATGTACCCTTCCTTCCTTCCTTGCTTCCTTTGTCCGTCTTGGGTCTTGAACTCTAGGCCTAGGTGTTGTCCCTGAGCTCTGTTGCTCAAGGCTAGCTTTATTTTTTTTTCTTACCTTCTTATGCCAACTAATGCTGTTTTCTGCTACTAGAATATATATGGAAAATTCCATGGCTAGGAGACAGTAGCCAACTCAGTGAATTCTGTTTTATGGGTTCAACAAAATGATACAAATATAATAGGTAATTTCTGTCATAATAGGTATATTTCTGTCTCTTCTAATTCTAAAATTTTATTACTCTAATTCGCAAAAGCTTGATTCTCAAAACTGAATTACCTGCAATCAGAGAAAAAAAACTATTTCTCTTTTCTGTGTTTTCTGTTTTACCCTATCCATCTCATGATGGAGAAGGTATAAAGATTACCTGTGAGAATTTATTGAGAAGTTTATTTTTTGACAACCAAAAAGAAAAAAAGATACATATATATATATATATATATATATATATATATATATATGCATATATATACATATATATAAGAGATATCAATAATTCAAGACTAACCAAGTTTCAAGGACATTATTAAAATAAAGAAACTTTGTGGACAGACTTCATATTAAACTCTCCACAGTCTTATCTCCAATAAACCACCAGAAAACAGGAAGTGGCACTGTGGCTCAAGTGGTAGAACCTTGAGCTAAAAGAGCTGAGGGACAGTGCCCAGACCCAGAGCTCAAGCCTCACAACTGACATTAAAAAAAAAACTCTAAACTCTGCCCTGCTGCACAACTAATGATCCAATGGTGAGAAAAGCAGATACTCATCTACTTTGAAAAGCACAATATCAAGGACAAGGTGTATGGGACACTAAGATACAAATAACTCTGGAGAGAATAATAATCTAGAATTTTAAAGATTGTACATTCTAAGGTACAAACTGCTCCAAAATGTTCTTTGCAAATATTAGAACTATCACTTCATACCTTCATAACCTTTCTTGAAAGCTGGCCAAGTAGGACATAGTCTTAATTCTTACAAGGAATTTTAAAATCTAAAAACCATAAAAAAGGGAAGAAAAAATTAACAAATTACTCCACACTACATTATTCACAGAGATAAATATAGCCTACCCTTGAGTCACACTTAAAAATAAAAGGGAAAACTGAAATCTGGCAAATCAGTAGTTTTTCTAATTTCAGAAAAGAAAAAAAAATACAACAGAATAAATGCCTGCTTATGCTCAACTTTCTTCCCAATCAGAATTAACAAACTACAAATGAGAGAGTATTTGGGAAAGTCTCTCATGGCTATAGACTAGCTTGCTACAGAGTTAATTCCAAAGCCTTTGGCAAACTCGCTTTGTAATGCCTTAACACTGACACTGATGGGCTTGACCCATCTAACAACTCTTGACAGCAATGATGTGTATAAATCCTAATAGTTCTGCTGTTTATTCAGCTCTTAGACTTCTCAACATCAACAGGAATTTTCTTGCCTGTAACACAAACCGAAAAAAGTGTATCCTTGTAATACTTCATTTTTGAGGTTTATATTCAAGGCAGTGTTTGACACAAAACACAGCAACCTCTCAACTCACCTTCATTTCCCTCTAATGAAGGAGAAAGATTTACCTGAGTCAATTCTTTCCAATAAATGAAACATTGTCATATACTGAGTGTCTACTGTCATACATGATGCCACACTCGTATTTAGCGTGCCTGGGCATGCACTTCAGCACTAGAGAGAAAATCAAGACAAATGCAGCATTTACCCACGTTATTATCCCCCTCCTGGCCTCCCCAATTACTCTAAACCTGGGTGAGTAAACTTTGGCTGACCTCCTGTGTTTTCTTTTGTTTGCCTAAGTGCCAGGAGCTAAAGCATGATTTCACTTTAAGAACAACTGAAAAGACTCCAAAACAAAATTTCACCAAGTGAGAAAATTACATGAAATTCCTATTTCAGTGCCATAAAGTTTCATTACAGTGTAGTTACACTATATGATGAGGCTCCCATTCATGGCTCCTTTCAAGTTACACTGGCAGAGCTGAGGGGCTGGTAATGGCGACTGTGTGACCAGTAATGCCAGCTCTCATCTCCAGGATCATAGAAATCACACAGGCAAGTTTAAAGCAACAGAAACAAACATGCACTCCTCATGGCTAATACTGCCTTCTAGAACCAATGAGGGAGTTCGAGTTAGGATGATGGCATTGCCTAAGAGTGAAGAAGCAGCGTGAAGTGGGTCCTTTAGACATTTTGAGTGACTGATCACTCCATATCTACCGCCAGCCCTATCTGATTTTCTTTTAAATGTAAATTTCTCAGTTAAATCAGGCATTTGGCCCTACCATATCCTAGCAACACTTAGCACCCTTAAAATCAATGCATATAATACATGTATTTATAAAGCTTTTACGACAAGTCTGGATGGAACCTTTATCACTACGATGTAAATCCTATCATCTTCATGCAACTCCAAGATCCACCTCCACCCCTCATGTACCAGAAGAAAGCACCTGAAGTATCTACTGAAACTGAAGGGGAATGGGATCCAAGGGGTGGAAGACCTAAACAGATGCTATTGAAAAGATGAGTAACCGTAAACTGAGAAGGCAGAGAAGGGCAGCGTGAGAGACCAGGTTGTGAATACATCACAGAGTTTATAACTTGCTTAGAAGCAAGTGAACTGTGCTCTCTTTTAACCTTACCCTATATCTTTACTCATTCACCTCAACTATCTGATGGACCACAGAAAATATTTTAAAAAATAGCTGGGAGAATTAGTAACACAACTTACCAACACTACCTCTGGAGAAGAGTAAAATAAATACTAATTGGCTTAAGAGCTTTCTACCTATTCAAACATACATTAATTTCATCTTTAAAATGTTCCACATCTATGATCTTATTCAAGAAACATGTAATTGAGACATTGGGGCCATGTTTCACACATAAATCTATTAATACCTCCACAGTAGCAATGTGACTTGTTAGAAATTGTATTTTAGATCTTGACCAGGCACCCTAGGTTTCTACATGTACTGCTTACAGACTAATTAGCCATAAACCATGAAAAAAACAAATAAATATTCAAGTTCAAGAAAATAAGCATTATGCTTTGTTTATGGAGAAGTTCAATTTTGAAGAAAGCAATATAACTAGTGTTAGTCAGTCATCATCATTTAAGTAGGAAAATAGGGACCATATTAAGCCAATCAAACCAAATTAGCAGTATTAAATGCCTAACTTTGCTCAGACATTTCGATATACCACGTATTTTATAAAGACTTCTCGCCTTAATCCAGTGAAACATTTTTAGGATCTAAAAACAGACACAACTTAAAAGCTTAATATTTAGTCATTTTTGCAAGTACTTTTATGATTGCAAGATATCAGGCATATAATGGCTATATTCTGTTCCCAAAAGAACACCTAAAACCACAAGCAACTTTTTGCCAAAATATTTACAACTTCTAAGACAGAAACCATTTTGGAAACTATAACTTACTCAAATGTACCTACAAAGAAACAGGAAACACATGACCTATCCAAAAAGAATCAAGAAGAGCAGGGCTGGGAATGTGGCTTAGTGGTAGTGCTTGCCTAGCATGCATGAAGCCCTGGGTTCAATTCCTCAGCACTACATAAACAGAAAAAGACAAAGTGGCAATGTGGGGAAGTGGTACTGTGGCTCAAGTGGTAGAGGGCTTGCCTTGAGATGAAGAGCTGAGGGACAGTGACCAGGCCCAGAGTTCAAGCCCCATGACTGACAAAAAAAAAAAAAAAAAGTGGCACTGTGGCTCAAATGGAAGATTGCTAGACTTGAGCAAAAGAAGCCCAGGGATAATGCCTAGGCCTTGAGTTCATGCCCCAGGAATAGAGAGAAGAAGAAGAAAAAAAAAAGAATCAAGAAGAAACAAAATGTAAGTAGTCTTAGACACATTTTGAAACTGAAGCCCTTTTCCCTCATGCTTACCCACAGAGCCATGTGCAGGATGAAAGTTCAACTGAGTTTTTCCAAAGAATCAACCTTGTACAATAAATGCAAATGAAGAGAAAATGGAGAAATCCTCCCAAATTCAGTCTGTAGGCAGAGTAAGCTGAAAGAAAACTACAGGGCTATTTTAACCAAGCTAAATTAATAATATTGAAGTACCAATATTATATATCATATATTGATACTGACACCCATATCAGAACATAAAATCACCAGATGGTATCTTCCTCAAAAATATAAAAGAAGTTTTAAATTAGAACATATAATACTATAATTTACCAAATAAAACACAAGAGAAAAGCAATATATATTGTCTCAATAGATGCCAAGCAAATATTAGTTATTAATCCTAGCTACTAGCAAAATAAGGATGAAGTTGAAGAGTAAATCAGATGGAAGAGAGAGGAGGAGAGAAGGAAGAAGATCTACATATAGCATGAACACAGATGCAAAGCAGTGGACAGGACATCAGCAAACAAAGCAATGTATAAAATGGGTAATTCAACCTGATCATTGATTAAGTGGTACTACCTCCAATAAAGAAAAGGTATGCTTAAATAGAAATGCAAAGGAATATTCATAATTCTATTTTAAAACACTCAGGAAACATCTAGATGTTACATTTGCTTGCTAGAGACAAAGATTGAATATCTGATTTCCTCTCTAATCCCCTCCCCCTCACCCCCTTCCCCATTTCTCTTTTGAAGCCTATACTGGAACCAGAGGCCTTGCATTCTTGATCAGAACTCTACCACTTGAGCCACATCTCCACTTCTTCCACTCAACATTGTGTATAAGACACGTTCCTCAATGAAACAGTAAGACAAGGAAGGACTGAAAATAGAGACAAGACTGTGTATATGTGGTTGATAGGACAGCTACATAGCAAATCCTAAACAATTCATTTTTTAAACTACCTAAATTAAAAACTGAATTGACCAAAGCCACAAGATAATGTATCATTATCAAACTATGACTAAATAGTAGTAGTGTATAATGGTTAAAAAAAATTTAAAGATCACTTACAAGGGCATTAAAGCCAAGTGTCAGTGGCTTAGACCTGTAATCTAAGCTACTAAGGAGGCTGCAATCTGGAAACTCATAATTCAAAGCCAGCCCCAGCAGAGAGGCTTACAAGAATCCATCACCAAATTAACCAGCAAAAAAGCTGGAGTGGAGGTATGGCTCAAGCATCCAGCACTAGCTGTGAGCAAGGAAGATGAGTGGGCATAAGGCCCAAATTTAAACCCCAGTTATCAAACATCAAAACAAGGCAAAGGGCTGGGAAGGTGGCTCAGTGGTAGAGCGCTTGCCTTGCATGCCTGAGGCCCTGGGTTCAATTCCTCAGCACCACATAAGCAAAAAGAAAAAAAGCCGGAAGTGGCGCTGTGGCTCAAGTGGTAGAGCACTAGCCTTGAGCTGAAGAGCTGAGGGACAACGCCCAGGCCCAGAGTTCAGGCCCCACAACCGGACCCCAAAAAAAAAAAAAAAACAAAAAACAAGGCAAAAAGGAATTAAATAGATGAAATAATATACCACTAACAAGGAATATCAGTACCAGTGAGTTGTTGATTCTAAACTTAGTTTACAGATGGCAATGCAATTCTTTTTTAGAGGCATAGTACTGGGATTTGAACTTAGAGCCTCACATATGCTTGGCTGATACTCTACTACTGTAGCCATGCCTATAGCCCTGTTTTTGTTTTTTTCTAGTTAATTGAACATGGAGTCATGAGAACTCTTCTGCCTGAGCTGGTTGGCACCAAATCACAATCTGCCAGCTCTCAGGTTCCTAAGTAGCTAAGACTGTAGACATACAGGCCTTATCAGATTCAACAGCTCATTACAAAGCTATAATGAGAAATTCAGTAATACTGTTCCTCTTGGAGCAAACAATCACAGTTATATAGATAAGAACAGATACTACAGACTTTATAGAAAGAAAGCATATATATCACAGAAAAATTTCCTTATCCACTTAAAATATATATTCACAATATAAACTACTATGTCGGGGCTGGGAAGGTGGCTCAGTGGTAGAGCGCTTGCCTTGCATGCATGAGGTCCTGGGTTCAATTCCTCAGTACCACATAAGCAAAAAGGAAAAAAAAAAAGCTGGAAGTGGCGCTGTGGCTCAAATGGTAGAGCACTAGCCTTGAGCTGAAGAGCTGAGGGACAGCGCCCAGGCCCAGAGTTCAGGCCCCACGACCGGATGCAAAAAAATAAAAAAATAAAATAAAATAAATAATAAACTACTATGTCTTGTAGTGTAGATGTTTAAATGCAATAATGCAAAATGTCAGATCTTTCAGGAGAAAGTAAGATAATATTTTATGACTTTATGTCTTAAAAGTCAAAAGCACAGCCAATAAATAGGAAATAGAAAAACTCTACTACTAAATTAAACACATGAAACAATATGTTATATTCTACTATTGATACATTAAACATGTATTACCTGATGTGGAGATGTAGAAGTAGTAACTGTATTGTCAAAGCACATAGAACTCAGAAGCTTTATAGACCATGATAAAGACAATTTGCCCCATGAAGTTTAGAATGTGTTTGTGACTTTAACTAAGTATCACTACCCACAATACTGTGAAATTTATGTAATCACTTAATCACAATAAAAACTGCTATTAAAAATGTTAAACAAAATATACCACAAAATGTATCATATTTATATCTAATTCTTCAACAAAATACATTACAGAGGCTGAGCACCAGTGGCTCATGCCTGTAATCCTAACTAATCAGGAGAATGAGATCTGAGGATCACGTTTTGAAGCCAGCCCAAGTCCGTGAGACTGTTATCACCAATTAACCACCAAAAAACCAGAAGTGGCACTGTGGCTCAAAGTGGTAGAGTGCTAGTTTTGAGCAGAAAAAGCTCAAAGACAGCGCCCCTGCACTGAGTTCAGGCCCCACCACTAACACATACACATATACACATACATACATATGATAATGTGAAGGATTATATTCTAGGAGATGCTTTTTACCTACTACAGAAATAATCAAAATGTTCAAAATTTAGAAAGATTCTAGAAATCAGTACCAAATACATAAAACCAACAAACAAATTGATACAAAAGATCTTATTCACTGTAGGTAGGACTGTACATGCATACAACCATTTTGTGTTGTTTACGCTATATAAAGTTTAATACGCGTACTTGCCACTATGACCCACCAATTCCTATCACAGTTTCTGCCTTAGAGAAACACTGAGACACAAGCACAGGGTTAAATAAGTACAAGTACAGTAGAGCAGCATTGTTTGAAAGAAAGAGAAGTAGTCTCAGTAAGACTAGCCAACGAAAAGTGGCATTCATAAAATGAGGAATGATAGACATAAAACTAAAGAATTGGGATTCATTCCATTCAATCCTGAGTTCAAATCCAAGGCCTATACTCCACTGTCCCACAGGGCAGGTGTGGCTGGCCACTCACCAAATAAACACACATGAAAAGAGCAGAGAAAAGAGATACATTAAATAGTACTCACCATCAGACATCAGTTCAGTACATCCTTAGCCACCTTTGGGGTACACACATGAACTATATACTTAAACAGAGACTGGGTAATTTCTGACCCCATAATGATGTTATCGATCACTAATAATTCCTGTGTCTCCCAGATTCCATAGTGATTGCAAAGAATGGCTTCACATAGAACAGAGGCAGGGAGGCGAAGGTTTCCTCCTGTTTGCTATTAATTCCAGAGCCCAGCAAAAACAACTAGTAAGTACCTCATCATATACAACTAGAACACCAAACAGGTGATCAAACTTTTATTCAGTGCAAAACAAGCACATGCATACCTCTCTCTCTCTTCTCTTTCATATGTATATATATATGGATATATGGATATAGATATAGATATAGATATATTTCCTAAGCAGTTTTCATATATATTTTAACAAACATTTTTACATGTATGGATGCATAGTATTCAATCTGCAATATAACAGACATACAGAATGTATTATTTGTATGTATTTATATACTGTATAAGAAAATGTATGAGAATGACTATTATATTACTTCAGAACAGCTAGGAAGGGACACCATAAGAGAAAAACATCCAAGAATACAAAAGTATTTTATCAACTGTATGATAGATAGATATTCACTACATTACTTTTGTTTTTTTTTTTGAGGGAGGGAGGAGAGTACTAGGGCTTGAACCCAGGGCCTACAGCTGTCCTTTACCTTTTTTGCTCAAGGCTAAGGCTCTACCACTTAAGCCACAGCTCCACTTCTGGCTTTTTTGCAGGCTAACTGGAAATAAAAGTCTTGTGCACTTTTCTGCCTGGGAAGGATTCAAACTGTGATCCTAGATCTCAACCTCCGGAGCAGCCATGACTGCAGACAGAAGTCGCTGGTGCTCGGTTTTCATTATTTTTTTTTATTTATATCTATCTATAGTTTTTTCATAGATAACATTTCAAACAGATACAGCCTTAAAAAGCCGCACACACAAATATTTCTAGGAAGTTAGAGAAATGGTTCTCTCAAAAATCAAGTCCTTAAAACAATTAAAAAATCCAGTAACTGCCGGGTACTGGTGGCTCACACAACATCTGTAATCCTAGCTACTAAGGAGGTTGACATCTGCAGATCACAGTTCAAAGCCAGCCCGGGCAGGAAAGTCTGTGAGACTCTTATTTCCAATAAACCACCAGAAAACTGGAAGTGGCACTGTGACTCAAGTGGCAGAGAGTTAGATTTGAGCTGAAGAGCTAAGGGACAGTGCCCAGGCCCAGAGTTCTAGCCCCATGACTGACAAAAAAAAAAAAAAAAAAAAAATCCAGTAAGAAGCATCTTATCCAAGTTGATTTAATTCAGTCAACCTTTTATTTTTTTTTATTTATTTATTTTTTTGGGGGGTCCGGTCGTGGGTCCTGAACTCTGGGCCTGGGCACTGTCCCTCAGCTCTTCAGCTCAAGGCTAGTGCTCTACCACTTGAGCCACAGCGCCACTTCCGGCTTTTTTTTCTTATGTGGTGCTGAGGAATCAAACCCAGGGCCTTGAGCATGCAAGGCAAGCGCTCTACCACTGAGCCACCTTCCCAGCCCCCCAGACAACCTTTTATTACAACTTTTTTTTACATTTTTTATATCAACTTTTATTACAACTTTTTTTATATTTCACATAAAAACAAAAACAATTAACTTCTCCTAAATAAAAATCTCCTAAATAACATGTGAAGCTAAAAACAGAAGAGGCTTTCCAGTATACCATTTCAGGAAATTGAAATCAAAAAAAGAGTCAGAGGGAAGAACTGTATTAAATAAGAAATAGAAATCAGACTAGATAGATGTACAAAACAGCGATGAGTCTGCACTATGGCATGGTGGAAATGGCTATCAAGCCTATGTAAAATACACAAACAGGAAACACAAGAACACAAGACAGGAAAATACAAGAAAGGAAAGTTACAATAACAGTAGGGACGAATTATTTTAACCAACAATATTCTCCCACTTTAAAATGAAGCCTGATCTTTTCTGACTTCAGTAAGAAATGATCAACACTGGGTTAAATGTGTGGGCACACACTGTGGAACAGAAGCTTGGCATTTCTCCAAGTTCTGCAAGCACTTTTGCCATGTCCAGGGCTGTCCTTGGAAACACAGCTAAAATCGGGCAACTTCTGCCTCTTCCTAATTTTATTTTCACTAATCCTCACTGCTTTGGAGCACATAAACTATCTATACCAAGTGAAGATGTTCATAAGACTAGGAAAGCCCTTTGAATCTTCCAAGGAATACCCTAGTTTCTTTAACAGATGGTCTGTATTTCTGTAAATGAGTGATTAAGTAAGCTCAAAATTCCTTTAAGACTAATAGGTTATCTATACTGGATTTGTCTTCAACTAGAATCAATCTGATTAGAACTAAATTGTATTCGGTAATTCGCCTTAAAAGATAACCACAGCCACCCAAAGTAACCAAGACACATCCCTGAAGAACAAATACTAAATGTAGAACAAATGCCTAAGATACCTTTCTATCAGAGAAATGAAAAACAAAATAATTATTAAAAAAATAATTATAATGACTGTTAAGAAAAGACTATCCTGGCTTCCACTAATGGCAGAGAAAAGAAAAAAGGCTAAAGCACTGAAAGATAACCTAGAGCACCTAAAGCACAAGAAGATAACCTCCCTATAGCAGGACACCAGGAGGAAATGTGGGGAAAATATCTCATCTTTTAATAGAATGGCTTGGAATTTAAAACCAAACCATATACATAGTCACTCAAAAAGACTTATCTCACTCCACTCACATACGCAGAGCCAGGCAGAGGCAGCGACTCAAGTAACTACATAGGAGCCAGTCAGGAGTCTCCTGATCTCTCAATCAATGGCTAGAGCTTTTCCTGAGAGATTCCAGGAAACTGTAAATGGGTTGCATTTAGGAACAGGATTTTCTTTTATGTGCTTTTTGGGGGGGGGGGGGCAGTCTAGGGGCTTGAACGCCTGGGCACCGTCCCTGAGCTTCTTTTTTCCTCAAGGCTAATGCTCTACCACATGAGCCAAAGCACCAATTCCAGCTTTTTCTGCATATGTGGTACTGAGGAATTGAACCCCAAGGCTTCCTGCATGCTAGGCAAGCACTCTACCACTAAGCCACATTCCCAGCCCTAGGTGCTATTTATTTTTAAGTGACACATAAAATCATAAAAACTGTAAGCAGCAATGGGATAATATATATGTTTACCATGAAATATGTAAATATGTAAAATAATAAATGGCTAGGCATACCAACCACCTCAAACATCATTTCTTCTTAGTGAAAACCATCAAAACCCTTCTTAGGAGTTTTTTGAGATGCATAGTAAGTATATTAATCTACATTCATCTTATTGTACAACCCACACCAGATCTTCTTCCTTCCATCTAACTATACATGCAGGTATTAATTTTAAAACATTTTATACCTTACTATGATAAGGAACAAGTCAAACCACATGCGGAAGTGATGTATTCCAGATGCAAACTATGTAGCATATTTTCAAGGTTGTTCCACACTAGCCAGAAGAGCATCAAAAAACTACATTGTATCTGACCTGAGACCACCTCTGAGATCAGCTATAATATCACCAACTCAGATGTACATTAATAAACAAACTGTGGGATACAAAAGGTCTCAGTACAAATACTTCCTTAAGAGTATCCATTTTACTTGAAACACACAGGCTAATATCTAACATAGAATCTCAAACATGTGAATGGCCTGCTTGGATCTACATATTCTCTTTAGTTTTGAACTCTCATCTGCATGGAAATATCAGAGAAACATAAAGGCATGTAAAATTGATCTTGGGCTATTGAAACTCAAAAGAGTAATTCTTCCTGTTTGAGAAGACTGAGATTAGATAAATTGAGTGACCTGCTACATAGTTCTTAAATAAACATAATATGAATCCAGGTAATCAGACTGTCTCCCAAACTGCACTGCCTCTCTAGAGAAAAGGGGCGGGATCTTTTGTTTTTGTTTTTTTCCAGGGTGGTTGGTTGGATGTTTTTCTATTGGGAACAGACAGCACAGGAGTTAAACATCTGATTCTAACCAAAAGTAGGGCAACTAGTTCACTCACATGACCTTTTATCCTTGTTCCTCTCTTGGTAATTAGCGGAAAATGCAAATCAGGCATACTTATTTTCTAATAATCTCTTCTATGAGGCATGATATCAATGCATAATAAAACACAGTTCTTCCTACTTACCATAGATTAACATGTTTGGTTTTTAAAATATGCTCAAGAATACTCTCAGAACAACTGAAACAGTTTCATATGATCTGAACATGCTGGACAAATGCTATTAACTGAACAAAAACAAAACAACAGCAAAACCCACAATGTAAAAGGCAGGTGGAATAGGTCAAGTGGTACAAAGCCTGCCTTGAAAGTGCAGGGCCCCAAGAGTAAGCTCAAATACTCCATTTTTTAAAAGATGGAAGAAAAGTGGCAAAGAGCTCTACTGCACTTTAAATGGCACTCAAGCAAAAAGCTGTGAATTTCTTGAGGCACACAAATTAAAAGTCTTCCTATCTTTCATCTTAGAATGGCTAGTGGAGGATCTAGCAACTGGCCCTAATTGATAGTCTCTTGATAAAAAAGAGGAATTTCACTAGAAATTCAAAAGAGCAAGAATGTAATCAGCAGCACATATTGCATGTTAGTCACTTAGTAATCTAAGACACACTGAAAGGAAAAACAGAAGAATAACCACTCAGAATTTTTTTTTGTTTTTACAATTAACCAAAATCCATCAAAGTTGTGAATTTCTCTACCCTAACAGAACAAATTTATTTAATTTTAAAGTAAGCCTTATCAAGACAAACTCTTACCATTACATTTCAAAATCTGTACCAGACATTAAGAGAATTCAACACTGGTAGAGATCAGACATTTTCCATCAATAGTTTGGGGAAAATACAGAATGATTAAATATTAATAGTAATTTTAAAATCTAATTGCTGTCATATGCTGGTTGCTCATGACTATAATCCCCTAAAATCTCAGGAGGCTGAGATCTTATCTTAAGATCCGGTTGGAAGAGAGCTAAGGCAGCAAAATCCAAAAGTCCCTACCATAATGCCATAAGTAGAGCTGTGTCTCAAGCAGTAGAATGGCATAAAAGCTAAGAGACAGCATTCAAGCTTGAGCTCAAGCCCCAGTATCAGCACTAAATAAACAAGTAAATAAACAAATAACTAAACATAATTGCTTTTCTACACTCTGTAAATCGGAAGATTTTTTAAAAACGCTCTACAGTGGCACCTACTGGTCACAGGTAGTAAACAGTTGCAGGAACTTGCTAGCAAGAAATACTAAAATAAACTTCCAGTGAAGGAACAGTGGTAATTCTCTTCGGAAAAAAAAAAAAAAAGAAAGAAAGAAAAACAAGAAAAACTCTACTTTTATTTCAATCAGTTTAAGACAATGAAGAGAAGAAAAAAAAAGACAATGAGGAAACACCTACTTTAATTTTTTTTCCTTCTGTAAAACTCATGCTTCAAAAAACTAGGTCCTTTTTTATTTTATTTTTTGTTGTTGTTGTTGTCAGTCATGGGGCTTGAACTCTGGGCTGAGAGCTGTCCCTCAGCTCTTCAACTCAAGGCTAGCACTCTACTTGAGCCCAGCCACTTCCCGTTTTCTGGTGGTTTATTGGAAATAACAGTTTCACGACTTTTCCTGCCCAGGCTGGCTTTGAACCGTGACCCATAGAAAACTAGGTCCTTTTTATTTCATAGTTTTATACAAAAATCTGAGAAAGTGTTCCATATACCCAACATCACTATTAATATTGAACTCTCAATGCAAAATCGTGTCCAGCAGTATGTGAGCTCTTATACTCTTTTCAAACTATAATTCTTCAAATGCATTGTTCCAATATAATTTCAGGCAAAGGAAACTTAATTAGTGAAAAGACAAAAACATAGTAGTTTGCCATGGAGCCAGTCAGAAGACAACTTGATAAGCAGCAACTTCCAATTCCCATAGATGATAGATAGATAGATAGACAGATAGATAGGCATAAATATAGATATTAGAAAATCTGAAACTCAGCAGGGCACTGGTGGTTCGTGCCTGTAATCTTAGCTACTCAGGATGCTGATATCTGAGGTTGGCGGTTTGAAGCCAGGCTGGGCAAGAAGTATGTGAGATTCTTATCTCCAATTAACCACCAGAAATCTGCAAGTGGCCCAAAGTGGTACAGTACTAGCCACGAACAAGAAGAGCTCAATAACACCCAGGCCCTGAATTCAAGTCCCACAACTGATGAGAAAAAGAGAGAGAGAGAAGGAAGGGAGAAGGAGAGAGAAGAGAAAGAAAAGAAACAAAAAAATCTAGGGCTGGGAATGTGGCTCAGTGGTAAAGTGCTTGCCTAGCATGCATGAAGCCCAGGATTTGATTCCTCAGTACCACATACACAGAAAAACCCGAAGTTGTGCTGTGGCTCAAGTGGTAGAGCGCTAGCCTTTAGCAAAAGAAGCTCAGGGACAGCCCAGAACCTGAGTTCAAACTCCAGGACTGGCAAAAGAAAGAAAGAAAGAAAGAAAATCTAAAACTCAAGTAGTATGAAATAAGGAATGACTAACAGAAAAACCTGGATTCTGGTTTTTGTTCTTGTAATATACTGGGTTCACAACATTTCTGGGCATTAGGTTCTCATCTACAACTTGTTTTGAACAAGGGACTAAATAGGTTTCCTGGTAATGTCGGCTAAAAATTCTTCAGCTTTGGGGCTGGGAAGGTGGTTCAGTGGTAGAGTGCTTGCCTTGCATGCACGAGGTCCTGGGTTCAATTCCTCAGCACCACATAAGTAGAAAAAGCCAGAAGTGGCTCTATGCTCAAGTGGTAGAGCAATAGTCTTGAGCTGAAGAGCTCAAGGACAGAGCCCAGGCCCAGAGTTCAGGCCCCATGACAGACAGGAAAAAAAAAAAAAAAAAATCTCTTCGGCTATGATGCACAGTCACAATCCAAAGTTCACTGAAGAACAACAACAAAAAGAAAATGCTGCAAAAAAAAATATCAACTACTATAATGCATATGTCTTCAATACTACTGAATTTGGGGAGTTGGTTTGTGCCAGTAATAGAGCTTCAAATCAGAGCCTGGGTACTGTCCTTTAGTCTTTTTTTGTTGTTGTTAGTCATGGAAGGAATCGAACCCAAGGCCTCATGCATGTAAGGCAAGCACTCTACCACTGAGCCCCTTCCCAGCCCTCCTTTAGCTTTTTTGATCAAGGCTGGTACACTACCACTAGAGCCTAAGCTCCACTTTTGGAATTTGGGTGGTTACTTAGAGGTAAGAATTTTTTTTGCCAGGGCAGGCTTCAAACTGCAATCCTCATTTCTCAGCCTCCTGAGCAGCTAAGATTATAGGCATGAACCACTGGCACCCCACTTGTTTAATTTTTTTTAGTTTTATAACACAAGAAATTTCCCTCTTTTACAGACCTTCTTTTACATGTTGTGTCATGACAATTATGAAGTCAATAATTGTGTAAAATGATTACTCAAAGAGAATTTACTCTTAAAGGCCCGACTATGAGAGTCAGAATAACTTAATTGAGTCAGGGAGCTGGTGGTTCATTCCTGCAACTACTCAGGACTTTGCGAACTGAGAATGCCAATTAAAAGCCAGTCAAGGCAGGAAAGTCCATGAGACATTTATCTACAATTAACCACCGAAAGCTTGAAAAGAAAAGAAAAAAAAACCCTAAAAGATAAGAGTCTAAGCCTTAGTTCAAGTCCCAGTACTGGCAAAAAAAAAAAGATTAATTGAGGTCTTAACATGTTCTCTATGGTTTAGTTCTTGGGTAGGGTTGGGGAATATGTTTCTTACCATTAACAGGTCTGACAAAGCTACTTTCTCAGATGCAATCAATGCTGTACTCAAGAATCCCAAGGACAAAGTGGAACGATGAAGGGCTGAATACCGGGAAAAGACAGGATCTGGGACAGGGACAGGGAAGGTGAAAAGAGGAAAAGGAGGTACACAGGGAAGGAAAATAGGGGAATAACAGGAGAGAGGCAAGCTTCATTTACAAATAGTTACAGAAAGCTTTCTCCAAAGGTCCTTGTCATTTAGAAATGTTTAAGAAAAAATAAGTGTAGCCCCAACCACCAGGGTCTGCTTTCTACATCCACTGCATGTTTTAACAGACATTTAATGACAAGGAAACAAGAATACAATTTTTACTTACGTCCAAGGTGAATTAACTAATTCAGGCTCTGAACTTCGAACTGTATACCTCTTTCCATTTAGAAGACAAATATTGGTTCTCAGAATGTAAATGTGTGCAGTGGGTTTAACTGTACAACTTTTGCTACTAACGTTTGTTTCAATCTCTAACCAAATATTTATTGAGCACCTATTATAGGTGAGGACCATTCAAAGAGTTGGGAATAACAAACCAATAATAGATCGGAATGACCAAGAGGAGACAATAAAACAAAGGCAATTCACATGAAAATAAATAAGGCCATAAGAGCTACAAAAGAAAGTGTTTTTAAAATAAAATCATAAGTTTTCTGATTTTTTTTCTTGATACATATCAATGGTCTGCATGCTGATCCTAGCGCAGACTGTGAATCATTTCATGTGAAATGTGTCTCACATTTGGTACACATGTGTATTCCAGTTCCAATACCCTAAATGTGAGTCAAATGAAAAAGAAAGAAACCGAGGGCCACGGTAATAGGAGACGAAACAGATTTAAAACATCTGTTCTCTGCTGGGGAAGCACATGGAGGAGGAGAAAGGTGAATACCCAGTCGATTTTCCTTTAAGGAAATTAAAAGAGAGGAAGAATAGAAAAACCCGCCTAGTGTTGCAGGGTAGTCCTTGGTATTTAAAAGACAGATTAAGAGAACTATACAAACCTATTTAAAATAGCCTCCAAAAGCATGTGAATCACTCTCAACCCCCCCCCACCCCCCCCCCACCCTCCCTAACCCCATCCTTCGAGCAGCTCCTAAACGCTGCTGGCCAAGCAAGAACTTACTTTCCCCGACTTCGGCTCATTCCCAAGCTCCCGCAAAACACGAGAGGCCAAGATCAATCGTTCTCTAACCCCCATCTCCACTGCCACGGAAAGCCCGGATCTCGGCGGCGCCCCGCAGGTGAGCGGCCCCGCCACCTCCAGGAGCCCCGCAGGGGCTGGCGACGGGGCGGACCGCACGGCGCCCGCCCTCCCGAGCGCCCAGCCCCGCCAGCCAGGCCTCCGTGACGCGTCAGCGAGGCAGGGGCTGCGGGAGGCGCGGCGGGAGCTGGCGAGGAGCCCCCGCAGCGCCCGCGGCTCCCGGGGACCCCGCTCCCGGCCCGGACCCCGGCCTGCAAGCATTCTGACCTCTCCGAGCTCCAGAGCTACTACTGCCACCGCTGCTGCCCGTGCTGCTGCTGCCCGAGGAGCCGCCGCCGCTGCTGCTGCTGTTGCCGCCGCCGCCTTTGGCGTTCTTGCGAGGGGCCATCACGCACTCCACCCGGACTGGAGAGGCGCCAAGGGGCTTCCTCGGTGCTCCGGCGACAACAGCCGCAGATGCTGGGGAGGCTTTGGGCCGCGCTCGGCTCCTGCAGTAGCGCGGATGGCCCGACACGGATCACACGGGTCGCCGCGCCTCCCAGGACTTTCCCCGCGTGCCGGCTGCGCGCGCCCAGCCCACGCGTGCGCCCAGCCTGTGACTCTCTCTCTCTCTGTCTCTCTTTGCCTGCGAGAACGCGCGGCTCACCAGCCCCTCAGCCACGCCCCTGCCCGGCCTCGCTCCACCCACGAAGGCTGAGTGACAGTGGATACGAGCCAATCGCCAACGTCTGAACAAAAGGGCGGTTCCCTTTCGTGCTTCCCGCCCCCTCTCTCTGCAGTCCCGGGGCCGTTCTGGCGCGACGCAGCTGCTGGGGAGCGTGAGCGGCTTTCAGCTTTCCAGTGTGCCTCGGTTTTTTTGGAACGTGGCAAACGTGGAAGCCGACTGGGCTCTCGCGAGCGTTGGTTGACTTGGCAGGATCGGGATGGGGCGGGGCCGGGGGCGGGGCCAGAAGACACGTGTGCGGCGCGCAGAAGAGGCGGGTCGCCTCCTGGCCTGTCTTTGGGGATTTGGTTCCTTCCCTGGGTAGGAGACCTCGAAAAGCGCAAGCCTGCTTTCCTGGGAAAGATGCCCGTGTCGTGCTAGTGTTAAGGCAATTGAAGCGGTGCTTCACGGACTGATTTGATGCCTACACCATAGTCGGATCTGTTCCCCTTAAAAGCCAGAATTGTCTTCGTTTGTACCTTGTGCAAAATCGTCTTAAATGAGACATAAAAACGTAAATGTGACTATCTAAAATAACGCCCCTTCACCACGCTCGGCCGAGGGCCAGCGTCCCTGAGGTCCGCGTTCGTGGATCTCCGGCATGCTCGCCTGGACCTGTGCTGCCTCGGGATGCAGCACGCCCTACCGAGTTACGTAGTTGCTTGGATGAGCCAAACAAGCCCTTGACGTCAGAGACGTCTTCCGATGGCGTCATCATGAGCTAACACCGCGTCTACACAAGCAAGAAATCTGATTTAATACATTTTTGCCAAATTCCTAAGATCTCTCCTCAGTTCTAGACTGAAAGCAACCCCAAGGGAGTGTCTCCGGAGGAAACAGAAGCCACCCGGCGCTGTGGCTACAAGCCATCTGGCTTGATTGGCCTTGTGTAACCTGCCAGCTCCCCGCCCAGCCCAGCATTAGCAGGTGAAGGGCCCACTGGCCACAGTCTCTTTTCTGCCTGCAGCTGGGCCCTGCTCCAGAGAGGCACAAAAACCCCTCAAGCGGCAAAACCAAGAGAAGGACTCCTCTTCCTGTTACCAAGGTGGAGCTGCTAGAATTTTACCTGCCGAGTCTCCTATTGGGCCCCCTTACAACTCCCTGGGAAGCTATTTCAATAGGAAATAGTCATTTCAATAGGAAATAATGGGGAAGGGGCTGAGCAAAGAGATCAGTCTGAGTAATGGTACTTAATATGTATAAAACAATAAGAGCCAAGCTGCAAAAAACTCTCTTATTCCCCATTACAGTATAACCCTTACTAGCATTTATTCATTGCTGTTTCACTGCGGTATGTCCAAGCACAGTCTCTCTTAAATTCTCACAAATCCTTGTTATAGTGCTCATTTTTTAAAAGATAAAGATGGGGTAATCAAAACTCCAAGAGCTTAAACAAAGTCACTAACATTACAGAGCTGGCAACTGATAGAACAGGGATGTAAGTTCAGTCTAGCTCCATGGTCTATGGTCCAAATTATTCTTCCTATTTAAGGCTCCTGATGAACTTTCTATCTCTTGGCTCTCCTCATAGCACAGGCTCCCTGAATCATCCTTATTACCTTTGACAAACACAAGTCTGAACCTGGTGTGGGCACTTACAATCTGTAAAGAAACCAAATTGCTTGAACTTTGAAAGGCCAAGAAGTGATACTTTATTCCTGAAATCCTAGAAATGAAACCTGTTACCACTAACAAGAGTCCCTAATCAGTAACCAAGCCAAAATAGAGACTGAAAAATGTGGATGCCAGGAAGGAAAAGGTTACTTTAGTTCCCCTTTGAATCATAAGGAAACAAAAAGCTACAATGACCATTATGGGATGAATGATATAAAATTTATAACAATACTTGTAACTGCAAATTCTGTTTATTAATTGTATAAACAATTTAATATATATCAGAGTTATGTTTTTTGTTGTTGGTGGTGGTGGTCATCGTGGCACTTGAATGGGCCTGGACGTTGTCCCTCAGCTCTTCAGCTCAAGGCTAGCACTCTACCACTTGAGCCACAGCACCACTTCCAGAGATCAGTCTCACAGACTTTCCTGCCCAGCTGGCTTTGAACCGCAATCCTCAGATCTCAGCCTCCTGAGTAGCTAGGATTACAGATGTGAGCCACTAGCACCCAGCTCAGAATTAATATATTTTATATCTGTCCATACTTCCAACTTTATGGGCATTAAAAGCAAAAGGTCACCTGGAATCCATAAATTTATTTCTTTGCACAATGGAGTGGGGGAAATTAGAAAGTCAACCTACGTTTGAAATAAACAAGAGGTCAAATATTCCTTGTTAAACCATCCTTTTGTCTATGATTTCTAAGGAATCTCTGAATGACCCCTAGGTGAAACGCTAAAAAGATCATAAAGACAGCAATTAACTAGGACAATGTATTAAAATACTATTTAATGGGGCTTTGAACTAGGCCAAATGCATCTTTCAGACATTTTCATAAACTTCCATTGGCTTCAGTGGGATTTGCAAGTGAGGGCTAGAGGACACTATTTGACCTAGTTAGATTCTTTTCTTTTCTTTACTTCCTGTTGACCCTCACAACCTTAGCCAAACAATTTGAAAATTCGATTTTTCTGGCTTTACTTATGTTCACTAAATTATTACTGTAAAGTTCCACTTTGATCTACTTGCTAGAGGTTCCTCTCATTTGTATGTGATCTTCCTAAGGTGAAATGTTATTAAATGCTAAAAAATATGATTTCATCTTTAACATAATAAGTGGACTATGGTGGGAAAAAGTGAATTTCAACTGGTCATGACTCATTTATACGTTTTCCTATTACATTTGTGGATGTATTATAATGAGAGTTGTGTTGGTAAATACAAGAGCAGTTTTTTTTTTTTTTTTTTTTCTGGTTTTGGGGCCTGAACTCTGGGCCTGGGTGCTGTCCCTCAGCTCTTCAGCTCAAGGCTAGCGCTCTAGCACTTGAGCCACAGCACCACTTCCGGCTTTTTCTGTTTATGTGGTGCTGAGGAGTCGAACCCAGGGCCTCATGCATGGAAGGCAAGCACTCTACCACTGAGCCACCTTCTCAAACCACAAGAGCAGTTTTTTAGGCTCTCTTTATTCAAAGTATTCCACAAAAGATTCCCATGTCAGTTATAGCTCAGCCAGTAAGTGAACTGCCATTCTCACCAAACTGCTTGTCTTTTCATACCATTAACAAATCTAGATGGTATCTACATCATAAATATATAGCAATCAATTTATAGGACCAGAAATATTTCTATATCTAGTCAGAAATTAGTGAGATTTGGAAATTTTATTGTGTTATGATATAAGAAAATTACCTGAAAACATATGGTTAATGGAGCTAATGGATGGTTAATTGAATCTAAGAGAGAGCTTTGAACCACAGTCCTCAGATCTCAGCCTCCTGAGTAGCTAGGATTACAGACATGAACCACCAGCACCTGGCACCTGGCTTCTTTTAATTCTTTACATTTTCCATCAAGATGGTATTTGTTTGTGCAAAAGTTATTTCCTAGGGGCTGGGAAGGTGGCTCAGTGGTAGAGCGCTTGCCTTGCATGCCTGAGGCCCTGGGTTCGATTCCTCAGCACCACATAAGAAAAAAACCAGAAGAGGCACTGTGGCTCAAGTGGTAGAGCACTAGCCTTGAGCTGAAGAGCAGAGGGACAGTGCCCAGGCCCAGAGTTCAGGCCCCCCACCGGACCCCCCCCCAAAAAAAGTTATTTCCTAGTATATAGCATGTAATAGCTATTGCTAGGTTTTCAGTTCCTAGGGACTGTTAGAATTAACAGACTCTAGTCAAGTCTCAAACTTAATGCCAAAAAAAATCCCTCAAATAAAAGATGAAAGCCAAATAAATAGAGAATAACAATTAAATACAATTATGGTAATTGTAAATATAGAAAATGTGTGAATGTTATTCAGGAAGAATTACAGATTAAGGGAGAAATAGGAAAAACATGGAGAAATCTCAAAGATTGAGTTTCTTTTTAAGGTAATTTTATTTAGGCCATATTGACCTTGAAGATCTAATAAGGTGTGTGTGTGTGTGTGGTGTGTGTGTGTGTGTGTGTGTGTGTGTGTGTGTGTGTGTGTGTGTGTGTGTAATTATTTCTATGTCTTTCATGAAAATATTCTCTTCATGTTGAAGCATATCTCTAATCCAGATAAAACTGTCCTGAAACTAGCTTCTATGATCTTTCAACTTCAAGATGGCTAAGTGCATAAAGTAGGTAGACTTTCCTGACAGTGAATAGATATCACAGAATGCTAAATTAGATCAGTCAACCTCAATCAATCCCTATTGATGGGAAATCACAAACACACCACTAAAATCAGCATTAACTCATTAACCTGGCTCTTTTTGTGCTCTCATCATCCTGACTCAAAAGTGTTCTGCAATTTCATAAGCACATGACTAACATTCTTGAGCCTGTACCAAAAGGACAAAATAAATTAAAAAAAAAACTTAGTTCTAAGGAACTTTGCCAAAGGCCTTGTGAGTATGAAGATAATAGTGAATAATTAAAGCAAAATGTTAATAGCCTAAAGAGCTAATGTATTGGAAAGTCTACAATATTTCCTTAGCTTATAAAATAAAATATCTATTACTTTTAAACATTGTTTAGCATTATATTCTGACTATTAACTAGATGTCCTGAATACTTTGGAATCGTTCATGGAACTGTGCCAATGCTGACTTCAAGAAATGATAAACTCATTTATTTCTTGGCAGATCACTGAGTTAGAATCAGACATCAATATCCGTGATGTTCCCTGAAGCTACTTCTCCAAGAACCAGAAAGCATTCCAATCTAGTAAAATTTAGTGGAAATTGTTTTGAAGCAGCTGTCTTAGAAATTATGTCTGATTCTATTTCCTCTGCTTCTTTAAGGTAGCCTCATTACACTTAACATTTTTACCAATTGTACAAAAGAAGACTTGAAAAACTCAACTACATAAAAGGTATACGTATAGAAGCAGTTTTGTAAAAACCCAAGTACAGACAATTTGGCTGCTTAAAAAATTCCCTTTCTCACAAAGGAAGGAGTGACACTGCTCAAAAAGAAATATGCTCATTATCTGACCTATATGACTGTAACCCTCTGCATATCACTTTATAAAAACAATACAAGAATTCTCTTTCTCTGATTTGAGAAAATTGAAATCAAATACAAATTGTATGATATAGAGCTTAGGTTTGTGTAAAAACAAATTAAATTGCAATTAATATTTTAAGAAACTATGTGTAAGCTGCAACCTATGCAGTATTTGGAGATCTTTACTGAGGGGAGCCTGGTAAACCAGACAGTATACAGGGTACAGAAGGTCTTGCATGAATGTTTCTTTTTTTTTTTTTTTTTGGTCTGGTCATGGGACCTGAACTCTGGGCCTGGGCGCTGTCCCTCAGCCCTCAGCTCTTCAGCTCAAGGCTAACACTCTACCACTTGAGCCACAGCGCCACTTCGGGCTTTTTTTTTCTGCTTATGTGGTGCTGAGGAATCGAACTCAGGGCCTCATGCATGCAAGGCAAGCACTCTACCACTGAACCACCTTCCCAGCCCTGCATGAATGTTTCAATTGTGGGTCTTTGAACTTGACTTTCTTCCCTCAGACAATGCAGAGGATCATGGAGATCTTTCACTTGTCACATTTTGTACTTCACCTCAGTCCTGCAGTACCCCTCTAGAGCCTTTTAAATAAAGATCGAAATGGTCACTGGATCCCCACACAGACTTATAATTGACTATGACAAGAGAGAAAAACCAAATAATTAGAGAATTATAACTAATTACAGGCATGGCAATTCTTTGATATATCAAAGGAAATACAACTGTTATCTATAAGTAGTTAAGGAAGTAGAGAAAGAATTCATGCATAAAATTCAATGCATGTCTTACAAAATTTAGGAAATTGAGGGAAGGGAAGCAGTTAGGCATGGAGGAAAATGATGAAAGAAGTGACATTGATTAAGATGCATTATATTCATAAACTGCTGGCTGGTCAAATGGCAACTCATTTGTATAACTATAATATTTAGAAAAGAGCAATGGAGAATTAGAAAAAATGGAGAAATTTCAAAGATTAAGTTTATTTTTAAGATAATTTTATTTAGGATATATTTCCCCTTGAAGATCTAATTAGTTTGTGTGTGTGTGTGTGTGTGTGTGTGTGTGTGTGTGTGTGTGTGTGTGTGTGTGTGTGTGTGTAATTGAACAATTTTTTGTCTTTCATGAAAAAAGTCATTCTTTTTAGGGTGAAACGGGTCTCTAATCCAGAGCAAAATGTCTGAAAACTAGCTTCTGTGATCTTTCAATTTCATGATGACTATGTAAAGCAAGAAGAAAGATAAAGTCATTATCATTTTTCACAGAAGGGGACAATTTTTGCAAGTGACACTCAACTTGGAAGGAATTATTTTCTTTAAAATAAGCATTTATTATTTAACATTTATTCCATCCCACAACTGTGGTCAGCCATGAGTAAGTTGATGTAAGAAATGGAAAATGCCTGGCGCTGGTGGCTCAAGCCTGTAATACTAGCTAGTCAGGAGGCTGACATCTGAGAATCATGGTTCAAAGCCAACCGTGGCAAGGAAAGTCCCTGAGACTCTTCTTTCCAATTAACCACCAGAAACCCCGAAGTGGTGCTGTGGCTTAAGCGGTAGAGTGCTCACCTTGAGCTGAAGAGCTCAGGGACAGAGCCCAGGTCCAGAGTTCAAGCCCTACAGTAGACCAAAAAAGAAAGAAAGAAAGGAAGGAAGAAAGAAAGAAAGAAAGAAGGAAAGAAAGAAAGTTAGGAAGGAAGGAAGCAAGGAAGGAAGGAAGGAAGGAAAAGAAAGAAAGAAAAAATGGAAAAAAGCAAACACAGGAAGATAATTTAAGCACTGTATAAATCCCTGACACATTAGTGTCCTGAGATTGTGAACAATATCTAGTGACTACCTACTTCAGCTATGAACTCTGACCAAATATAAGCAGACCAACTCTTCACAATTAGAATAAATGTATCACAACAATGATGTAGCTTCTGTTGTAAAGATGCTCTCCAAGATCCTCTGAAATAACAATGATAAACACAAAAAATAAAGAATTGTCTCAACACTTGTGCAGAAGGATGCATGATCAGCCAAAAATCTGGCAAGCATGCACACAAAGCAGTCAATCTGCTCCCTAATTTCTCCCTAATGAAGAAGGCCTTGCCCCTCTGCTGAGATTGGTTGAGCTGAGGTTCACAATCTGCTTATGATTGGCTAGTTTGAATAGGGTAGAATGTATTTACATAAGGTGACTTTGAAATCAGATTAATGGTACACAAGTCATCTCAAAATATAACTGCAACCTCTGCTATTTCTGGAACAGTCTGAGGCATGTCATAATTCCTTCTGAAAAAGAGTTTAAGACAAAACTTTACATTTCAAAAACCCTTCCTTATTCCAGAACAGTTCCTCTTTTCTTTAACAAGAGCCTAGCTACCAGGTCAAAGCAGGAACTTCTAAACACACTGATAGTAAAGATAGTTTGTCTCACACTTCCTAGGTAGATAAACCTGGAACAAAGAAAATAATCCATCAGTGATATGAAGCCAAAATTGGAGTGAGGACATTTGTTCTATGAGCTAGGTTTGTCTAGGTTTTAGTTTTTCTTTCACGTTTCCAAGTTGAAAGTAATTGAATCTAACACCAACATTTTACTCAATACTCTTATAGTTGGTTGGACATAATGTATAACAAGAACTTGATAAACTTCATATGTTAATGCATCCTGACCGTTCATATGTCCTGTGATGTTTTTAAAAGCAATTCAAGTAAAAGGATCACTTCAAGTGTAAAAAGGTATTGAAGTGGAATCACTGCACTCCAATTCAGGTCTCAAAGTTCTGCTGCTCAGAAGGAGTTGATCATAAAGGCAGCAATTCTCATTGAACTATGTTTCATCAAATCTAATTCCTGCCTACATATTCAGGGCAACTCACAGTACAGGTGGTAGAAGAAAGATGATCATCACCAAGTACAGTGCTGTGTTTTTCAGGCTTTCATCTTCTTTGTCTCTAAGAATTAAAAGGAGAGATGCAAGGGTTACCTTAACACCCTTCCACAGACATCATTTTCTTGTGCTTTTCTCTTTCAATGCTACCATTGATAAGAACTTCATTTCATTCCAGTACATCATGGGACACAAAGAAAAAGGAAGGATTCCAAGTGTGGTCATCTTGTGGTTCCCTATCCTTTGACCCAGTGCAATCCTGGGAGATACTGTGAAATCAGAGCCAAAATGTTTTCCATGATTGAGAAAGATGCAAGTCAGGTTAGAAGTTCTACAGCTCTTGCAAAGAGTCTGCCATTCAGCAGAAAGCTTTGTTTCTTCCTATCCTCTTTTTGTTCATTCCCAGTTTAAAAAAAAAAAAATGCAAGTTTTGGTCTAGACAAATGGCAGGTTCAGCATGACAGGCAAACATGTGGCCTACCTCTGGCTCTGAGCCAACTAACAACTCCTGCAGTAAATAAGACATCAGGCCAGAGTGACCAGCCAGAATTGACAATTGGGAGTGAGGAGAACTTTCTTCTAAGCCATCTTTCCTGCAATCGTGTCTCCGTGGAACCCTTACTTCCCCTAAGGCAAACTACACCACCTTGGCAGCCCTTACTTCACTTTGGGACTTCCTCTTCTTAGTTATCTTAGAAGTGTGGAGAAGGCATTGTTGGAGTTTCTATCACTTACAGAGAGCAAGATTTTAAGATGATAAAGTTAGAGTCCCACATCCCCTTTTTGCCTTACTCTCTGTTTTTTACGTGTTGCAGGCTGGTCTTTAGCCCAGTGGTGGCTACTGGAACAAGCCTTCTGATACCCTCTTGAACCTGTTCCGGAATGAATCCCATTCCCCAAATCCATCTTTCTGTGGTTTCTCCACTGTTTCTCCAAACAGTGACCAACTATTTTCTCATTGGTCAAAAGCTGGAACAATAACCAAGAGAAAGCCTTAGTTTGTCCCACAACTTATGTGGTATCAGTCTTGTGACAGTTATTGATGTTTGGTTTCCCCACTATGTCTCTCTCTCTCTACCTAACCTTTCCTCCTCATTTTCGTACTTCCTTTTGGCCAGTTCATTCCACTGAGAGAGTAAATAAGGTTCAAAGGACTAGGAAGAAGATTTGCCAATGTTTCTTATGCAATAGAGTTTTGGGGCCACTTCAATGACAAGCTCTTCCTTCTAACTTAAGAGAGAACAGAGTCACAAGGGATGAAGCCTCAGTCCAGCTCTGTCTTTGTCATTTCTGATAAATGCTCCAAGGCCTATTTTTCCCGTCTTCCTCTCCCTATCTTCTGGGGGTGATCTGGAAGACTTTGTAGGGAACAATGCTTCCTACAATTGTTTGGGGAAACTGTTGAGTGACAGGGAGCCACAGAGAATGTACTGATGTGTTCCCTTACATTTTAAATTTGGAGCTTCTTTCCCCTTGATCCACACTCTGTGTAATACCAGAAGATCCTTATGCACTTGCTCATTTCCCAATAAGATGACACTGTGTGTATATGTTTTTGTAGATTTTGCCACACAGATTTTTTTTAATTGCCATACTTTATCTTTTAATATCATGACCCTTTGTTCTTGAGAGACATGTTCGTTTGAGAAAAATACATATGAGCGTTTGAAGATTTGAGTGGGGGATAACAAAGACTATATAAAACTCATTTGTGCTTTTTACACTATTAGCCATATAATTATTCTTAAATTATATTTTTACGGTAAGATAATGCCCATCAAAAGGAGTACTCTAAGTAATTTTGGAACATTCATACCTACATAAATGAGAAAATGTAGTTCATGCCTTTTTATTACGATTCCTTATATATCCACTTATAATTGGTATTGTTGCCTTTCAAAATCTTTTGTCTTTCACTTTTACATGAATGTAGGTACCTTTTCTCAAAATCTTTACCACTGCTTTTTGTATATCAACTAAAACTTTCAGATGGCAAATGAAATTTGTTCCCAACTTCATAAATTCTTAAATAATGTCTTCTGACCAACCATTTCCAAAGAAATTAAATATATGTTAATCTATAATCAAGTAGCATTAGCTATTCTATTCCAACTCTAATGCACACCACATTTTTTCCTTGTGGAAGACTCATTTTTCTGTGATATTAAGGCAGAATTATTTATCCAATTAAATTCTGTTCCTCAGGCTGAACTCAGAAGACAAGTGCAAAGCCATTTTCATCTTCTAATTTACATGTGGATGTTACTATTCCATGAGGAAGGTCAAAAACTCCTGACACCCCCCACCATACTTGATAAATAGAGGAAAACAGTATTTTACTAAAAGAACCAGCAATCAGACTCTAAATAGCTGTGTTGTGGAATTTGTAAAACACATCTGGCCTCTTTCACATTAATCATCTCATGTATAAATGACATTCTTTTAACACAAAGTCCCTGGTCATTGGTGATACAATGAAAGCAATGGACCACTAGAAAAAGCAATCCTCTTCACCACAGAAGTTTCTACATCATTTTCCCAATCTGCATACCCTAGATAAAGAATATCTGCACTAGAATATAAAGTTCTTTCTACCTTTTGCATTTTGTGACTTTCCTTTCAAGATTTGACTCCACTCTTTCAGGCCATCTCTCTTGCATTTTTCTAACTATTCACAGGGTTGGTGGCTGAGTACATGCTTTCGGTTTGTTTGTTTTTTTGTCGGTTCTGGGGCCTGAACTCTGGGCCTAGGCACTGTCTCTGAGCTTTTCAGCTTAAGGCTAGTCCTCTACCACTTGAGCCACAGCACCACTTCTGGCTTTTTCTGTTTATATGGTGCTGAGGAATTGAACCAAGGGCTTCATGCATGTAAGACAAGCACTCTACCACTTCCCAGACCTTCTACTTTTTTAATTAGGATGTAGTTTGGTTACCATTTTGATGACACAAAGTCAGAAAGAGACATACTTACTTCCTAATTTCCCAGACAATACACCATACATATTACCCAAAATTTAGGGCAGCTAAATTGACCTTGGTTCTAACAAGTGGAAAGAAAAGAATTCAGGCAAGAGGCAAACACAGTAAAGGCAGTGAGAATGTTTATTAGCAAACAAATGTGGCAGACAAAGAAGTAAGATAGCATTCAGCCAGTCTCAGTCATCTAGCATCTTACAGAGATTAGCCTTGGGTTAAATAGGAAGAATTGAAATCCTGGAAGATGGTCTTCTGATTGGTAGGTGTTCTGTGTCCAGTTGGGTATGGGGCTTACAGCATCATCATTATTTCTTAATTTGCTAATCATTCTTATTTTCTCATTCTTTTGAAGTACCCTTTTCCCCATTTTATTATCAAGTAGCTTTTGGCTTATCAGCTTATCATGTTATCTTGAGTTGTATGGGCAGAATTTCTCAGACAGATTAAGTTTCTACTCACTTGTATCAGATTGAGCTTGTTCCTCAAGGCTTCCTATTTTGAAGCTTGGTCATTGGAGTGGAGATATTGGGAAATAGTAGAGTCTTTAAGATAAGGGGCTTAGTATGAGTTACTGGGTCATTGGTGACACTATCCTGGGAAGGGATTCTCTCTCAGATAGAGTTTGTTTTTGTTCATTTTTTGTTTTTGCCAGTCCCAGGGCTTGAACTCAGGGCCTGGGCACTGTCCTTGAGCTTCTTTTGCTCAAAGTTAGTACTCCACCACTTGAGCCACAGCACCACTTCTGGCTTTTTCTGTTTATGTGGTACTGAGGAATTGAACACAGGGCTTCATGCATGCCAGGCAAGCACTCTACCACTCTACCACTACCACTCCACCACATTCCTGCTCCTCCCCCTTTCATTTAAAAAAATAGAGGAGCAAAATTAGCCAACCTACTCCTCCTACCTATAGTCATACCTCACCTTACTCCATAGCATTAAAAGTGACTTGACTTACTGTCTAGCTTTCTTTATCACCTTCCCTTATTTTAAAAAAATATTCAAATGATTGTTCAAGGGGGTTACAATTTTTTTTTTGTCTGTCATAGGGCCTGAACTCTGGGCCTGGGCACTGTCCCTGAGCTCTTCAGCTCAAGGCTAGCTCTCTACCACTTGAGCCACAGTGCCACTTCTGGCTTTTTCTGCTTATGTGGTACTAAGGAATCAAACCCAGGGCCTCATGCATGCAAGACAAGCACTCTGCCATTGAGCCACCTTTCCAGCCCAAGGGGGTTACAATTTAAAACCTGCATATTTGTGTTCTTCAAATGGTTCTATAAGGGATTACAATTTAAGTTGTGTATTTATGTGTCCAATGCTCTCAACCACCTTTTCCATCATTGTGTGTGTGTGTGTGTGTGTGTGTGTGTGTGTGTGTGTGTGTGTTTGTTGGGACTGGGGCTTGAACTCTAGGCCTGGGAGCTACCCCTTAGCTTTTTCACTCAAAGCTGGTGTTTTACTCGAGTCACAGTTCTGCTTTGGCTCTTTAGTGGTTAATTGGAGATAAGCACATCATAGACTTTCTTCCCAGGCTAACTGAACTAGGACCCCCAAATCTCAGCCTATTGAATAGCTAGGCTATAAGTCACCAGCACCTAGCTTGCCCCTCCATTTCTTTTTGTCCATGTCTTCTTCTATCTTTTTTTCCTTCTAACCAACTGTTACGAGGGTTGGTTTATTTTCAGGAAACTGCTTATGATCAGTTACTCTGCACTTTGACAGCATAAAGTATCTATGAAACAGGAAACATCCTTCTAACTTTATTTTTATAAAAAAAATCTCTACTTAAAAAATCAGTTACATAAAGATACGCATAACTGGGTTCTCCATATAGATAGATAGATAGATAGATAGATAGATAGATAGATAGATAGATAGAGATCTTATAGACATATCTATCTTTATATGTCTATATATAGTTAGATATATGTTTACAGAGAGATATAGATACATCTGTATATCTATATAGGGAGATCTGTATATCAAATACAAAAATGACCAACAAAGAAGTATCCTTTCATTGGATCAAACTAATCTGACAGCTTGTTAGACAATAGTACACTTTTCAAAGACCACACTGATGTTATTAAATTGCATGTATGTATGCATGTATGTGTAAATTCTGGCACAGGTAAAACTATACTGGGAATTCATCACCTGTGAGCACAGGTCTCTGAAGTTATAGCAGGCAGAAATATTTAAGTGCATCTAATGTTGAACCAGCAACTCCCTGCAGAGAAGGCCCATGTTCTGTCCTTCTGAGAAGAAATGTTGTCATGCTAAAGATCCCCTCCTCCCAAGAAAAGGCACTGCCCCAGGTCCTCCTGGTATTCATGTCAATGTAGCAACTACATCCTTCTCAAGGTAGATGCCAAAACCCAGTCAGACTTGCAAGGGGACATGGAGTAAAGGACAAAGGGGCACTTAGCAGGAGTTGGGAGAAAGCCTTCAGCTTGAGATGCAGTGTTTCTTGCCAATAGAGACAGGAAGGCCAATGTGACTGGTAGGAGAAACAGCAAGATTTTTAGAATAGCATTGAGAAACTCTCAGCAAGGTCAATGGGATGTTCAGCAGAGCTTGACATTCAGAGGGCTGCTCTGAGCTGAGCAGAAATGAATCAGTCAAGGACCAGAAGCAGCAGTCTTCAATATAAATCACACAGTACTTCTAAAGGTCTGGCAGTCAGAGTTGTTGACTAACTGTGCTCTTCATAACAGGACAAGTACAATATGCAAGTTTCATGCAATGATCATCATAAGGACCTACTCTAGGACATTTCCAAATACCCAATCAGGTAAATGCCATTATCCTCAGTTAAAGAAAACCATGCTCGAAAGCCGTGTTCAGGGTAAGCATATTTTCAGAAGTCACAGAAATGACAGAGGCAGGATTTGGACCAAGAGCTTCTGTTTTTGTTTGAATATACAGATTCTCTAAGGAGTCTAGAACCTTACTGGGCATGTTAAGGAATCTCCAAATTAGGCATTTGAAGAATGAGAACATCCTCCAACAGCACAAACTCCTCACTAGAACAGAGCATAGCAAACTGACTAGTAGAAACTATAATCAATTCAGTCTCAAACATTGATGTTTGTGGTTCATAATTCATGATTATAACCATTTATAAATACTTCTGGTTTATAGCTATTCCCCTCCCCCCAGGAGTTAAGGACCAAACTCAGGGCCTTGCGCTTGCCAGACAGGCGCTCTTCTGCTAAGCTGAATCCCCAGCCCTTATATTTCTGGTTTATTACTTGACATATTTAAACTTATACTAACTCATGCAGTCAAATATGCCAAGGAGAAGCAGGCTGATACTCCTGAAAAATCCACATAATTAGGGAGAGACCCTCATAGCCCATAGCACTATCTATAGAGGCCTTACTTTCAACTCGTAAGAGTAGGTTCACGTAACTGTAGGTTCAGTTGTAGGCCAGCCTAAGCAAAGAAAAGTTTGTGAGAAGACATCTCAGCAGCAGAAGCTGGTCATGCTGGCACATTTCTATTGTCCTAGCTAAGGTGATGTCATTGCTCCATCTTCAGAAATACTCATAAGGTGAAATAAATTTCACTTCTTTCAAAGGTGGCCAAAAAGAAGTGGCAAATACTGGTGATATATATGAGTTTGTTAAAAGAATCCTTAGCTAAGGTTGAAAGTATTGTATAGACTGAAGTAAAATGTCAAATTCACCTCTGGACAGAGTCACATACCAAGTGGGTAGACCATTTGGTTCCATGAGGCAAGGGTTTTGTGACATCATTTCAAGAAAGAGCATAGGCCAAGAAAGAGCATAGGCCGTCTCTCAAAATAGCTCCCCAAGTAAGGAAGAGATAGCTCTAAGGGACAAGCAGGAAGTGGCAACCTTGCTACACATCTGAGGACTATTGGAGGCTAAGGTGAGATTCACAAAGTTAAGGGATTCCTAAAAGTTCCATATGGATGTCTGAACTATAGTAAGTCCACAGGTATACTATGCCAGTTCTCTCCACAGACCTTCTTCCCCTCAGTCTGCTACATTTCCAAACTGGTATCCTTGTGTACCAACTGCTCAGGTACTGCTCAGGCTGTCCCCTAAATGTCTACTTTCTTCACACAGCTCACTTAATTCACCAGCCAATTCTTTGATTCTAAATTAAAGAGATTTTCTAAGTCATATTCTACTGATCTTTTCTTCCACAGTAAGACCTTCCTAAGCTAGCACCATCTGCCAGGAGCCCCCTGCAGCATGTCTGGTTTTGGTTCCTTTAGACTGTTGAGAAACAAAGTTAGATCTAGGCAAAGGACAGAAATCCTTCAATAGATTTCCACTTGATTTAGAATATGTCCCAAATCCAATAAAATAATCCTGTTAATTAGGAAGTTATGAAGAAAATCAGAATAATATTACAGGGAGTGAATAGGAGAGGTTAGTATTAAAGGACAAGCAGAAAAGTATGCCTAAGAAAATACTGTTTGAACGATGAAATGTATATATTTTACTCTTGTTTGCATAAAATATTAGTAGTAGCTAAAATCAGAATAGACTTCAAGGTCATCTTGTCCTAAGAGAGAGCTACTCTAACCATTGAATATTAGGGACCAACAAACTTACTACTCTACCTTCATATTTATTATTTGGCAAACAGAGACTACTAACAGATATAGAAAAATACCAATTCATTTTAGAAAAGGTATTCATTAAGCAAAAATACATCAAATTCAAAATGAGTTCCAAATACAACATTGCTTTTTTCAGTAATTTGGTAAGAACTAATCATTTGCTTTTTAAATTTTTCTTATTGGAATTTGGATTCATATTCACAAGACACTATGTTGGAAATGAACTTTATAACTTTGGGGGTGTGTGAGGTGTGGAGGAGGTGGGGAGGGAAGGGATAGTAGGAGAAAAACAAAGGAGAGGGTAAAAATGCTCAACAAGAAATGTACTTGTTACCTTACTCATGTAACTGTAACCCCTCTTTTATAACATCTTTACAATAAAAAATTTTTATTGTGAAAGTACCATACAGAGGGGTTACAATTACATGATTAAGGTAATGAGTACATTTCTTTTTTTTTATTGTAAAAATACTATACAGAGGGGTTACAATTACATGGGCAAGATAATGAATGCATTTCTTATCAAGCATTGTAGCCTCCTCCTTTGTTTCCCCTTCACATCCCTTCCCATCCTCCCCCTGCCCTCCCACCCAATCCTCCCCGCTCCCCCTCACCCCCCCAACAAAGTTGTAAATTTTGTTTTCGACATAACAACTTGTACATCTCATTGTTGCAATGGGTCCACCTGTATCCCTATTCAAACGATTTGTTTTTCCCCTTCCCCTCCACAAATTATACAAACATCAAATACAGTGAAAGCAGGGGTTATACTGTGGGGGAGGGACATACAAAGCAACAAAGAAATAATCTTATAAATGTGTTAGAAACAATCACATGAAAGGAAAAATAATATTTGAATACATATCTTAGGGTTCATTTCCCTAACATCAACTTATCTGACCATTTCTGCTTGACTCAGACATATACTAGATATTGCAAATAAGGGAAACCATGGGACCTATGTTTCTTTGGGCCTGGCTTACTTCACTTAATATTATTTTTTCCAAGTCTTTCCATTTCCTAACAAATGGGGCAATGCCATTCTCTCTGATGGAGGCATAGAATTCCATTGTGTATATATACCACATTTTCTTGATCCATTTATCTACTGAGGGGCACCTGGGTTGGTTCCTTATCTTAGCTATAGTAAATAGTGCTGCAATAAACATAGTCGTGCTGGTAGCTTTAGTGTGGTCTTGTTTGTAAACATTTGGGTAAATGCCCAAAAGTGGGATTGCTGGGTCATAGGGGCGCTCTATGTGGAGTCTTTTGAGGAACCTCCTTATCAAGCATTGTTGCCTGCTCCTTTGTTTCCCCTACCCATCCCTTCCCATTAACGACCCCCCAACAACCCCCCCCCCCCCGCCAAAGTTTTAAAGTTCGTTTTTTGACATGTCTTGTATATCTCATTGTTGCAATGGGTCACCCTGTATCCCTATTTAAAAAAAAATTGTTTTTTCCCTTCCCCTCCCCAACTTATACCAACATCAAATACAGTGAACACAGGGGTTATACATGGGGGAAGGACATACAAAGCAACAAAGAAATATCTTATAAATATGTTAGAAACAATAGCAAGAAAGAAAAACCATTTGAGTCCTTATCTTGGGGTTCATTTTGTTTAACATCAACTTATCTGACCATTTCTGCTTGTCTCAGACATATACTAGTTATTGCAAATAAGGGAAACCATGGGACCTATGTTTCTTTGGGTCTGGCTTACTTCACTTAATATAATTTTTTCCAAGTCTTTCCATTTTTTAACAAATAAGGAAATTTCGTTCTTTCTGATGGAGGCATTAAAATAATTTTCTTAGAAAAGAAATGTACTCATTACCTTACTTATATAACTGTAACCCTTCTGTACATCACCTTTACAATAAAATAAAATTTAAAAAAGAATTATTTTTCCATTAACTTCAGTTTCATATAAATTTATATTAACAGTTAAGTGTGCTCTGATTCTTACAAAATAGTAAAATTTTACCAGGAGCTTGAGGTGTGGACAGAGTGAAAAATATGTGAGACAGAGTAGATTGTTAAGGCAGTGACTGCTCTGAGTGAGCCTGTAGTGGTCATATAGATATATGACATGATGTATTTGTCAAAGTCTGTAAAATATACAGCACAAAGAGTGAGCCCTAATGTAAACCGTGGCCTTTTAGTAATAATAATATATCAATATAAGATTATAAATTGTAATAGATATTAGATACTAATATAAGAAGCAAAACAATATCATAGAGAGAGATCAGATCTTAGTGAATGGAAATTCTCTACATTGCCTATTTTTTCCTAAAAGTGCTTTAGAAAATTGTTTCTTTAAAAAAAATTGGACATGACCCAATTATCTGATGTGCACGAGAAATTCTACTCAGCTACAAAATATGTTGACAGAAAGTTAAAGAATAAAGAAGGAAAAGGACAGTGCGTGTAAATTCCATTGAGAAGAGATCCCATAAAGCAGATTTTAAAAACAGGAAAGAAAATTACAAGGCAGAAAAAAGGTCATGAGGATCAAAATATCCATCTAGCAGGTAGAATATAGCCATTATTCTCTTGCACATTTATCCCAGAGAAATGAAAAAAATGCAATAAATTTTCAACTCAGTTGTAGTCATGGTTACATAAAATCATGATATAATGGCATGGAACTATATACACACAGTGTACAAATGTCATTTTCTGGGTTTTGTTATTTTACTACAATTACAAGAGATACAAGTTAGAGAAACAGAAGATGATATCCTGGGCCTCTATGAATCTTTTCAATGTTTTATAAATCCATAACTATTTCAAAAGAATAATTTGCAAAGAATGATGCTGGTTGATAAGGTGATCTCTCTCTCTCTCTCTCTCTCTCTCTCTCTCTCTCTCTTTTGTGTCAGTTGTGGGGCCTGAACTCTGGGCCTGGGTGCTGTCCCTGAGCTCTTCAGCTCAGGGTAGCTCTCTACCACTTGAGCCACAGCACCACTTCCAGCTTTTTCTGCTTATGTGGTGCTGAGGAATTAAACCCAGGGCCTCATGCATGCAAGGCAAGCACTCTACCACTGAGCCACCTTCCCAGCCTCGAGTAAGGTGATTTCTTAATGTAAAGTTGTGTTGCTTGAGTTGCTTTTGTTTCCATTCTCTTGCCAACTGCCATGCCAAACAACTCTCCAAGCTCTCTCCAAGCCCTGCCAGCTGCCACTCCATCTGATGAATTGTATTACAACACAATATGGCACTCCACACCTTGCCAGCTGTGGCCTGGTCACCATTCAACAACATAAAGCAGTCCTCTGTGAGTTCTGGAAGGTGACAATTTACATTTTGCTTTTTGAAGTCCCAAAGAGATGTAATTTTCTCTGTATTCAGTTATGCTTTGAGGGATCTTGGAAGTTTATTTTCTTCATTCTCCATTGGCTTATTAGTTAAACTTCCCAGAGAAGGGAAAGACTTCTAGAAAAGGCAAACCCTGAGGGCTGGCTCACAAGTTGGCGATGATCTGGGGCTGAGTGACTGGGCACTCAAGATATCTGGGCAGCAAAGCTCAGCTATGGGAACAACATGGAACAAAAGTGCAAGGCAAAAAAATTCCATTTCAGTTTCATTGTTGATTTTATTGAATACCAGTGGCTCACAGAAATTTTCTTAGGGACTTAAAAAAATAACAATGCTTTTGGTCTACCACAGACCAGGGAATTAACATTTTCTGATTTAGTGTAGATCAAAGATAAATCAATGAATATACATGCATATACCTGTACACACACACACACACACACACACACACACACACACACACACACACACACACAGATGGATATTTCAGATTTCACATGTACTGTTGGTATACTGCTATGAAGTAAAATAAGATTGAAAGAGGGAATAGGAAATAACATACATATTTGTTGGGCAGGTAGAAAGTTAAAACCGGGTAATCACAGGCTTCTCTTGCCTGTCTTGTTATTTCACGAAGTTCTCTCAGTCAGTACAATATGTCATACTAAGAGGAAGTCACATAATATATCAGTGTCAGCTTGCATTTATGAAGTTAACATTGTCATTGTCAGGAACTTGTCTTGAGAGTAAATATTTATAAGTTTCAATAATTAGGCTTGATTGCTATCTGATCATTAATGTAAGCCAGAAAGAAAATGACTCATTAGTTTTATTGTTTGCATTAGGTTTCCTATACTAATATATCAAAATGTGTTCCTTACTTCAGAATATTACTTCCTTAAAGACTAAGATATCCTGAAAGTCCAAAGTTCATTTTGGCTAAGCCATTTTCATATGTAAAATGTATCAAATTTTGTTGTTACAGAAATGTTGTTTGATCATTTTACTGTATTTGGTAAAAAATAGAGAAAAAGATTAATCATGGTCTAGTTGCTAAAATTTGATTTATATTTATTCAGTCCTTTTATTTGTAACTGCAAATATAGTGTTTTTCTTTCTTCCTTTTGGCCCCGTGACTGACAAAAAAACAAAAACAAAAAAACGAAAGAAAGAATAGTGCTCTACTACTTTGAGTTACAGCTCCACTTCCTTTTTTTTTGGTCAGTCATGGAGCTTGAACTCTGGGCCTGGGCACTGTCCCTCAGCTCTTTAGCTCAAGGCTAGTGCTTTACCACTTGAACCACAGGGCCACTTCTGGCTTTTTCTGCTTATGTGGTGCTGAGGAATCAAACCCAGGGCCTCATGCATGCTAGTCAAGCCCTCTATCCAAGCCACCTTCCCGGCCCATCCACTTCCATTTTTAAGTGGTTAATTGGAAATAAATATGTCATAGTCTTCCCTGCATGAACCATGATCCTCATATCTCAGCCTCCTGAGCAGCTAGGATTATAGGCATGAGCCCAGCACCAGTCTCCCTTTATGTTTTTAAAAGCATACTAGAAAGGCTTGGTAATTTATAAATATAGGCATATATTACTCAGGCATATATTATATAGGTACTATATATACTATATTGTATATATCATGTCTATTTATATATAAATAATTAAAATTTGATTACTATATTTGGTTAAATGGAATGATGTTCTAGTCTTTTTTATTATACCTTTTGTCACTATTTGCCTCAGCTGAGCACAGGCTGGCTCTACCAAGACCTAATCACCATTCAGCCCTATATTCCTGTGAGGATGCAAGTTAGTACCAGCATGATCTCTCAGTCTGTGACATGCTAATCCTAGCTTGTTCACTCAGTGTTTCTCTCTGCATTACTTTCTCACTCCACTGACCTTCCAGTCTCTTCCCTTGTTCTCCCCACTAGCCCTGCTCTCTCTTTCTTCAATTCCTTCTCTGTTGGACAGATACTTCAGTTCACATCTACAACTCCCTTGGTGTGCTGTTCCCATTGCATCCACTGCTACTTAGTAAATGTGTTATCATTAACAGCCATGTCCTCTTCACCAGTCTGCTCAGTTCTACATCTTGCCACATAGATCAGGTTCTACCAAAGCCTTGAGAGCCTCTCAGCACTATAGGAGACCATGTTTTACATTATTAGAGCATCTGTCCCAATTCATATCTACTACTCTTTTCTTTTTTTTGGACGTGGGGCTGGAACTCCGGGCCTGGGCACCATCCCTCAACTCTTCAGCTCAAGGCCAGTGCTCTACCACTTGAGCCACAGTGCCAATTCCGGTTTTCTGAGTGGTTTATTGGAGATAAAAGTCTCATGGACTTTCCTTCCCCGGGCTGGCTTTGAACAGCGATCTTCAGATCTCAGCCTCCTGAATAGCTAGGATTATAGGTGTGGGCCCCCAGCGCCCAGCTCTACTCTTAATCTCCAACATCTTCCCATTCTTTCAGCAGATGGCTTTTCCTTTGACTTCAAAGAAGCCACAGACTGTCAAAAGGAACCCCTTGACTTCTTTCCTTGTCCCATCACAAACACCTATTTCTGAACCTGCTACACCTCCTGCATTTCCTTTCCCAATACAATTTCCTGCCTCTTCTGTCCAGACCTAATCTTCAGGGCTGCCTGAGACCCTAATAACTATCACATTTCCTTGTATTTTTTTCTCTCCATCTCTCTTGGATCCATCCTTCAGACCAGTGGCTAAAATTTGCCTGTATGTTAGAATTCCCTAAAGAGCTTTTAAAAAACACCCCATTTCCAAGCATCTAGACCAATTAAATTAGAGTGGTCTGTGTTGGAGGAGGAGCAGCTGCCATATGTATTTTTTAGATCTTCCCTGTTGATGTCAATTTATGGCCATGATTGAGAACTGTTGACTTAGCCATTTGGACTTGCTCCATTATTCTGTAAATAAAGATTCTTTCCACTTCCTCCTTGTCCCATCCATTTGGATAACAAAACTTATTAGAATAGTGCCCAACCCTGGTTACCTTCCTTTTTATCAATTCACCTGTAATTTAGTGTTGCTGTCTACTTCCAAAAGCTCTAATTTCCATAGTTTCTTCCTAAAATTAAGGGGGCTTTCTTTCTGTTTGCACTTGGCCTTACTTGGACTTTAGACTGGAGCTGTTCTTCACCTCATTAAAGACTGCCTGGCTTCTCTCTCCAGCTCAGGTTTTACTTCCTCCTGGTTTACTACTGACAATACTATCTGCTTATTTCACCTTTATTTTGTGAGTTTGTCTCTGATTTAATTTTCTGTCATGGCTTCCACTTGCCTTCCCAACCTATCAACATCCAAGAGTCCATGAAGCTACAAACCAGTAGTGCCAAATGTCTTCTGAATATATTATTTAAATAACAATAAAAGTTTGCTTTCAAAATAAGGTAGTACACTTGATGTTTAGAGACAGAAAGTTAGATGTGTCAACACAATCATCGCTCTTAAGTTTTACTGAGCAAACACTGATTTCTTCTAAATGTGTGTTCTCAATTCCTTGCTCAAATAGCTCCTTGGAGTCTGCTGTTAAGTAAAGTTCATTCCTTCCATGATAAGAATTGCTAGGGCTGGGCTGGGAAGGTGGCTCAGTGGTAGAGCGCTTGCCTTACATGCATGAGGCCCTGGGTTCGATTCGTCAGCACCACATAGGCAAAAAGAAAAAAGCCGGAAGTGGCGCTGTGTCTCAAGTGGTAGAGTGCTAGCCTTGAGCTGAAGAGCTGAGGGACAGTGCCCATGCCCAGAGTTCAGGCCCCATGACCGGACCCCCCCCCCCCCAAAAAAAAAAAAAAAGAATTTCTAGGGCTTCTCTCCCCTATCTCCCTTTCCCTTTCTGCCAACATCAGGCATCTGCAGAGGAAGTGCTAGATGGTACCTGGGGATAAAAGAAAGCCTTTAGTTTGCATGTTCTCTGTAACTAGATCTTTTTTTCCCCTCCAGTTTCCAACATAACATTGGTTTTGTTCCTTCCCCCACATAAGAACAACCAGAGAGGAACGATGGATGGAAAGGCACAAAGCACTAAGAAACTCATATGCCACAGGGCCAGGGTGTGGGCAGAGTTGGCTTTGGCTGGTGGTAGAAGGTAAGGTAATGGTGGAGAGAGAAACTACAGAATTCTACTTTTGTTTTCTTCTGCCATTGGTTAGGTCCAGATACAGTCTGCTCAGATACTTATAGAAATTTACAGCTGTTGTTTAAGGGTTTTTTTTGTTGTTGTTGTTGTTGTTGTTTTTTTGAGAGAAGTAAAAATGAGGCAGAAGTCCTCTGCTCAAGAAAAGCTTAGAAGACAAAGTAGGGCTGACTTTGAGCAGTGTATTCCCCTCCCTGTTCCTCGATTTTTAGGATTTGCTGAAGAGGTAGCCTGGGCAGGATCAGTAAAAATAAAGTCCTTCAGGGCTGGGCAGGCATTTGAGACAAGAGCATGGGTTGACTGACAGAGCTCATCTGCTTTGACTTCTCTGAGCGTATTGAATTCCTGTTCTCAGAATCTTGTCTGACCCATTTGCCTATACATTTAGGGCCAGAAGGAGCAAAATAGTAAGATTTTATAGGAGCATTTCAAAGAAAAACATGTGCTGTGTTACCTCTCCCACAAGAAGGAAAACTCTTCAAACACATGGGGTAAGAATTCAAATGTAGCCTGGTTTGCTCAAAAAATGAGGTAAGGAAAGGTAGCAGCAATAGGAAAAAGAAAACAAAAATGAAAGCCAAGCAGGAATATTTGGTATTTCTACGATACTTTTAACATAGCCCATGGTAGGGTGAAAAGAAACAATGGATACAACTGGAGAACAACAAGTCGGATGACCATTGGCTAAACCACTCAGAAAGTGGCAAAGGGCAAAATAACAAAAATATAAAAGAGAAGGCATGGGGGAAATAAATAAAATGTATGACTAATAAGAATATCACTTATAAACAATAGAAGTTACCCCCCCCCCCCATGAAAAATTTAAGTCTAAAGGAAGAAATAATTACACAAGTATTTGGAAGATTTTTGAGATACATTTCACAAAATTACATTAAATCAAAACAGGCAAGAGATTGAAAAGATGGAGTTTAAACAACAAAAGATGAGGGAAAATGTGTACATTATATAGAGTAATAAAAAGAAAATTCTAAAAAAAATCTCTATATGAAGAGAAGAATAGAAAAGACAAAAATCTGTTTGGAATGTTGAAAGAAACTGAAGGATAAACACTTTAAACATGGAAACCAACTGTAATTTAAATATGAGGACGTGACAAAAACATTCTCATACATTAGAGGCTTTGGAAACCTTGTCATGTAGAAATTCCAGCTGAAGAGTTTTATGTGCTACACTTAAATAAGCCAGTCCACAGGAATGGTAAGGGGAAACAAAGGAGGAGGCAACAATGCTTGATAAGAAGTGCACTCATTACCTTGCTCATGTGATTGTAACCCCTGTGTATGGAATTTTCACAATAAAAAAAACTTATTAATAATAAAAAAGAAGCCAGGCCACTCTAGGACATGCTGCAAGAAACAATATGAAGGAAAAGTATAAAACATATTAGTAGTACTTGTGTTATTAATAGACTGCTAAGACCTTTGAAGGTTTGTAGGGTGTTAACTTGATGTTTATTGAGAACGAGGATAGGTCAGAGAATAAGAGAACACATTTAAAATCATTATCTTTTGCATGATTAAAAAGGAAACATAGAAAAAAAAAGAACAAATTGGAATAATATAGGCATGTAGAAACAAGCATCTTGCACTCTTTACATAAAAGCAAATAAACTAAATAGGCCAGTTAAAGAATAAATATTGAGCTGGGCATTGGTGGCTCAGGCCTGTAATCCTAGCTACTCAGGAGGCTGAGAACTGAGGATCACTGAACAAAGCCAGCCCGGGCAAGAAAGTCTGTGAGACTCTTATCTCCAATAAACCACTCAGAAAACCGGAAGTGGCACTGTGGCTCAAGTGGTAGAATGCCAGCCTTGAGCTGAAGAGCTGAGGGACAGAGCCCAGGCCCAGAGTTCCAGCCCCATGACCGACCAATAAAACAAAAAGAATAAATATTGAGAAACATATGTTCTTTACCAAGGACACACCTAAACAAGTTGGACACAAAAGTTGCAAGTAAAACAATTTTAATAATATGTCATCAGGGGCTGGGAATGTGGCTCAGTGGAAGAATACTTGCCTCACATACATGAGACCCTGGGTTCCATTCCTCAGCACCACATAAATAGAAAAAGGTAGAAGTGGCGCTTTACAGACTTTCCTGCACTGGCTAGCTTCGAACTACGATCCTCAAATTTCAGCCTCCTGAATAGCTAAGATTACAGGTATGAGCCACTGGCACCCAGCAATAGTATGATTTTTAAATTTCAAATATTTGATTTTTTTCATTAACTTCTTCCTGATTTACATTGTGGGCAAACATCATAGTTCATATAATATCTATATATTATACACCTTTTAAGTCTTTCTTATTTTTCCGTTATTATTAGTGATGCATATTTGAAAAATTCTGTGTTTTCCCTACATGTCACAATTCCTAAAAACCCTAGGTAAATTTTATAGTTTTTGTTGTCTAGGTCTCTGTATACTTGTTCATTTATTTTATCCATAGTAAGAAACTTGAAACCTCTCATCATGATGATGAAACTACCAATTTCTTCCTACTGCTGTGGCAGTTTTTCTCTCTAGTATTAAAAAAAAAGTTAGGTATTTAATGACTTGAACCTTATGTTCTTGCAATTGTCATTACTTTATATTAAAATTCCACTAATAGAAAAATATCAACTCTTTTTTTTTTCTGTCTCTTTCTTCAATTTTAAATTAGCATCACTTAGTATTACAAAAGTATTCCATTTTTTTTGGGGGGGGGGTCTGGTTGTGGGGCCTGAACTCTGGGCCTGGGCACTGTCTCTCAGCTCTTCAGCTCAAGACTAGTATTCTACCACTTGAGCCACAGCACCACTTCTGGCTTTTATCTTTTTGCTTATGTGGTTCTGAGGAATCGAACCCAGGGCCTCATGCATGCAAGGCAAGTGCTCTACCACTGAGCCACCTTCCCAGCCTGAAAGCATCCCATTTTGACATATCCATAAATGCATATAATATGCCTTGATCAGACTCATCCATCCATCATTCTCTCTCCTACTTTTCTTATGAAACCAGCTCTTATGATTGCTGACATATTATCATTATTATTATTTTTTTGTTGGTCATGGGGCTTGAACTCTGGACCTGGGAGCTGTCCCTCAGCTCTTCAGCTCAAAGCTAGCACTCTACCACTTGAGCCACAGTGCCACTTCCAGTTTTCTGGTGGTTAATTGGAATAAGAATCTTACAGAATTTCTAGCCCTGGCTGGCTTTGAACCATGTTCTTCAGATCTCAGCCTTCTGAGTGGCTAGGATTACAGTCCTGAGCCACAACATCCAGCTTGTGAGACTCTTCTTTCTACTGAACTACCAGAAAAGCTGGAAATGAAGCTGTGGCTCAAGTGGTAAATGGCTAGCACACAAGCTCAGGGACAACACTCAGGTAATGAGTTTAAGTCCTAGGACTGAGGGAAAAAAAATCATACTATTGAATAACACATGAGTTAAAGTAGCAATTATAATAACAATTTTAAATATCTTAAACCAAATGATTATATAGATGTGCATATATGTGTATAATTTTAAGAACAGCATTGCTTGGGTCCTGTGGCTCATGACTGTAATCCTAGATACTCACGAGGCTGAAATCTGAAAGATCAAGGTTTGAAGCTAGCCAAAAGGTAGGGTTGGAGGGCTGGCTCAAGTGATAGAGCACTAGCCTAACAAGCTCAAGGCCTTGAGTTGAAATCCCAGCACCACCACCAACAGCTTGAGTTTACAACAAAATGGGAAGATAATTGAAGAAGAAAAAAGTGTTTTTCACTCTTTAAATGGAAAATTGCTATTGTTAACTTAAACTTCATGCTTTATTCTCTAATGTTTTCTCTAATGTCTTTTTCCTGTGACACAATCCCACCCAGGATATCATATTACATTTAAGCACTATGTCTTCTATAATATTCCTGAGACTTCCTTGATTATGATGACTTTGATAATATTAATTTCTGGTCATGTGCTTTCAGGATACTCCATTATTGGAATTTGTCTGGTATTTTCATAATCCGTGTAGAGTTATGGTTTGGAGAAAGGATAATCATCATGGCAAAATGCTATATCTTACTCACAGTATATCAATGTCAAATAGTATTTTTTGAAGTTGACCTTGGTTTTCTGGCTCAGATAGTTAATCATCTTTCCTCACTATGAAGTGTCTCACTATTTTCTTTCTTTTCAGTGGTGTTTTTCAGTCAAACATAGCCAATATGTATACTATACAATAATAGGAAAGAAAATTAACATGTCATATTCTACATATTTAAAAATTTGAAGAGAATTCATAACTTTAAATTGTTTTCTTAAAGAAGAATTAACCACCAAAATTAATGAGCCAAATATCCATCTTGAGAAGTTAGTAGGCAATAGAACCATGTCAAAGGGAAGACAGTAAAAATGAGAGCATAGGTAAATACAATGGAAGACAAAGCTATCAACAATGATAGAAAAACAAGCAACAAAAGGCAAAAGTTGTCTCTTTGAAAGAAATCAACAAAAATAGGTCAATATCCGGAAACAGTGAAGGGGAAGTCTGCCTCAGGCACTGTAATGGTGGTTGTGTGGCTTCTCCCTGCCCCTATCTTTGGTCTTTTTGTTAGTAGCAAAGTCCTGCTTTATGTTTTGAGTTTATGGATTTTTTTTATTAAACCACAACACTCTCTACGGTGTGATCTGCTTACTCACTTTTACCTTTACCCCAGTAAATACAGCCTGGTAGTCAAGGATGTAGTTTTTTTTTAACTCTTATCAAAATATGGTAGATTTCTTTTTTTTTTTCCTTTTTTTTTGGGGTCTGGTTGTGGGGCCTGAACTCTGGGCCTGGCACTGTCCCTGAGCTCTTCAGCTCAAGGCTAGCGCTCTACCACTTGAGCCACAGTGCCACTTCTGGCTTTTTTCTTTTTTCTTATGTGGTGCTGAGGAATCGAACCCAGGGCCTCAGGCATGCAAAGCAAACCTGAGCCACCTTCCCAGTCCAGAGAGTGGTAGATTTCTGAGATAAAGTCTTGAGTGTTCCTGAGCCTCTGCTGAGATGGAAATCAGGAAGTAAGGAGTGGAAGCCAAAGGAGGTCTCTGCCTCTAAGTGTGATAGGCCTTCATCAGGGAGACTCAGAAGTGCCAGCCAGAATGTCCTGCACTGGATGAAATGACTGTATATATTTGTGTCTCTCAGTCATTACTTGTAAGTTACATCATGAAAGGTATGACCTGGGCTAAGTGGCCCTCCATACTTAAAGGACATTCTAAGGGAGTGAGCAGCCTGACTTTCTCACAACTTAAGAAAAAAGAGCCAGACCCTGGTGGCTCACACCTATAATCCTAGCTACTCAGGAGGCTCAGATCTGAGGATCATGGTTCAAAGTCAGCCCAGGCAGTAAAGTCTGTGAGACTCTTATCTCCAATTAACTATCAGACAACCAGAAGTGGCACTGTGGCTGAAGTTGTAGAGCTCTCGCTTTGGGCCGAAGGCCCAGAGTTCAAGCCCTACCAACAACAAAAAGAAAAAAAAAAAAGAACAAAATGAGAAGACTAAGAACAACAAATACCAAGACTTATTACAATACTATAACAAAGACAATGTTATTGCCATGAAAGAAGAAAAACGCAACAGTAAAGCGAAAGAGTTCAGAATAGATTCACTCACATATACTGATTTGATTTGTACAAAACAGTGTAACCGTGCATTGCAAAGAAAGAATGCATTGAGAAAAAGAATGATATTTTAAGGCAAAAAATTGTTGGGCTATAGGGTAGAATATCAGTCAAGGCTAGAGATGAAAGCAGAAATCACACAGTTATTTCAACAGGTAAACCGAATGTAGGAAAGATGGTAAGCAACTATTAGGGAACCTCGACAACAAAAAAGAGCACAGGTGGGTAATTGAAATTGCATACATGAAACAGGTACTACTGTTTCTTCAAAAGAAGAAGTTGATAATTATAGGTATGCTTTGATATCTGTGGGGATGGTTCCAAGAACTCTCACAGATACTCAAATCCATAGATTTTCATCATACCTATACACATTCTCCTGTGTACTCATTACTTTAAAAATATCCAACACAATTCAAATGCTGTAAATAATGCTGATACTATATTGCTTAAATGATAATGACAAGGAAGTAATTCTGTATATGTTTAGAATAGATGAAGGCTTTATAAAAAAAAGTACTCATCATAGCAGGGAACCCAGGGCTGGGAAGGTGGCTCAGTGGTAGAGCGCTTGCCTTGTATGCATGAGGCCTTGGGTTCGATTCCTCAGCACCACATAAGCAAAAAGAAAAAAGCTGGAAGTGGTGCTATGGCTCAAGTGGTAGAGCGCTAGCCTTGAGCTGAAGAGCTGAGGGACAGTGCCCAGGTCCAGAGATCAGGCCCCATGACCAGACCACAAAAAAAACATGCATAGCAGTGAACCTGAGGCTCCTGTAATCCTAGCTACTCAGGAGGCTGCAATCTGAGAATTGCAGTTTAAAGCCAGCCCAGGGCAAAAAAGTCCCTGAGACTCTGATCTCCAGTTATCCACCAGAAAAATGGAAGTGGCTCTATGGCTTAAAGTGGTAGAGTGTTATACTTGAGAAAAAAGCCCAGTAACACCCAGGCTCTGAATTCAAGCCCCAGGACTAACAACAAAAAATACTCATCATATCTACCATGGAAGTGAAACCCATGAGTACAGAAGCCCAGCAGTGTTAGAGCTTAGAAGATTGGAGGTAAGGCCTATGAGCATGGGAATCTGGACCTCTGAAAACAGGTTCTAACTGGACAGTGCTGATTGCCCTGGAGGCATAAATGGACTGGGTCTGGGAACCTGCACAACAACCTGGAAACTGGAGCATGCACAATTGAAAACAAAGCCATTGCTCTTCTGAATAGTAGTTGCTGAAATGATACTAACAGGGTTAAGGTCACAGCCCTGCTCCATCTCAAGCTTTTAGTCTTCCTCCATTTCCCACTATTAGTGCACATAATAGGGATGATAAGGCAAGGGAGAAACAGTGTTTATTGAATCCAGCCCTAATGTCACAAAGCAGAATATGAAAGGATGAGTTTATGACCCAGGAAACTAGCATAATATTCACACTGACTGATAGTCACCACAAAAAAAAACTTGATCTCTTTCTTGATCCCTACTATCTTATACATAAAATCTATACCAGGAAGACTTTTAAGTTAATTCAGAAAGATAAAACCTAATGACGATAGTCTAAACCATAATTCAGGGAAATATCTTTAAGACATGCTGAGGTCTTCGTTTATGGAAAAAAAAAGGAGGTGGGAGCTAAGTGAGAATTGAATAAGCCAGGTGAAGGATCTATTACTGTTTATGCACTATTTTTCAACATCTGATAAATTTGAAACATTTTCAAAATAAAAGCTACCTCGAAGGCTGAAATCAGTAGGATCACGGTTTGAAGCTTCCTTAAGCTGAAAAATTTCTGAGACTCCTTTTTAATGCACAACAGGGCACAATGGCATGCAGCTTATCCCATGCTATGCTATGTGAAAAGCTGAGATTGGAAGGAGTGTAGTTACCCGTCAGGTCAAGGAAAATGTACATAGGACTTCATCTCCAAAGAAAGGCACTAGATCTGGTAGTGTGCTTACAATTCCATTCCAAAGCAATGTAATGATCTGAATCCTATTCAACTGAAAGTCCAGTTAATTCTTATAGGAATATGTATAAGATTATTTAATCTAACCACTCTGAGGGCCAGTCCATGTACTTGGTATCACACATAAGTGAATGCAAGCATGATGGCCAGGAATGATTTTTAAGTATTTTAAATAGTCACATTTATTCCAAAAAGTCACAAGGAAAAAGAATCAAACACTACCAAGCTTGCGAATGACTCCCCCCACCCATTATCTCTCTCTGTCTCCAACCTGTTCTACAACCAAATCTTCCTCTAATTCTTGAAGCCTCACTATTCAGGTCAGTACAGACTCTTTCTTCCCAAGTGCCTTTCTACATCTTAAAAATCTAGATTTTCCTTCTTCTATTAATTGCTTTTTTCTTTGGGGGGGGGGTCCAGTTATGGTGCCTGAACTCTGGGCCTGGGCGCTGTCCCTCAGCTCTTCAGCTCAAGGCTAGCACTCTACTACTTGAGCCACAGCGCCACTTCTGGCTTTTTTCTTTTTGCTTATGTGGTACTAAGGAATCGAACCCAGGGCCTCAGGCATGCAAGGCAAGCACTCTACCACTGAGCTACCTTCCCAGCCCATTGCTTTTCATTTTTAATGAAAAATAATGCTCCATTTTTGCAATTCTTTTAACTTCATAAAGTTAGAATAAAATGTTAATTTCTATAACTAACAACCTAACTATTCAGATCAGAGATTAAATTCTGTTGAACTGGAAGAATAGAGATGAGATGAAGAGCAGAGACAGGTTTATCTTGATTTATTAAAAACTCCAAGATGAGGGCTTTAACTTTATGAATATTTCCTGATTATTTGGTTATCCAGATTTTCCTGTGGTATCAATGTGTTGCCATTCCCTACCTCATCGAGGTTTGGTTAATGTGGGTCCAAATAGAAAGAGGAAATATCAAGGAGGTAGCTTAAAGCTTAGTCACATAAGAACGAGTATTTGATTTATAGGAACTTGGCAATACCTAAAGTTTAAAGGATTCTAAAAAAATGTGATTGAAAAGAAGAAGTGAAAATTATAAATACCTTTGTCATATAACCAGAGGTTTATCCACACTACTCTTTATTTGTTGAGATAAACAAATACTGAATATTAGTAAAAGAGGGAGATGTGTATATGTTTTGGGGGTGTCTAGTGTAGCCCTGAATAGGTAAATGCCACCTATCTTTATCTTGTTGACTACAAATGAGTTTCATGTATATGCATATGCTGAATTCAGTAAACACTTTTTTTTTGTCAGTCATGGAGCTTGAACTGTGGGCCTGGACACTGTCCCTCAGCTCTTCAGCTCAAGGTGCCACAGTGGCACTCCTAATTATCAGATGGTTAATTGGAGATAAGAATCTCATGGAATTTCCTGCTGTGCTGGTTTTGAACCGTGATCCTCAGATCTCATCCTCCTGAGTAGCTAGGATTACAGACATGAGCCACCAGTGCCTGGCTAGTAAACACTTTTTACTCATCTGATGTGTGCTGAATATAATGTCAAACAGTGGTAATAAAAATCCAAAGAACATATAATTAGTTCTTTTAGGGAAGTTTGTCATTCAGCAGAAGAGACAAGCATAAAAAGATGATGTCAATAAGCTGTGGTATTAAAGTGAGTTTTTGGAGAGACATTCAATGTATTTCATATGAATTTAATTCATTTTCTATTCTCAATAATTGAAGCTAATATATTTTTCTGTTTATAACTTGTTGTTTTGTTTTTACCCAAAACATCCCATAATACATTTGTTTCTAGTGGTAACCACTAGTCATAGTGCACAACTTCCAGTAAAGTGTTAAGTTAGAGGATATTGCCTGACTATTGTCAGGCCAAATCAAAGGCGATCCTTTCCTTTCTAGTTCAGAACTCTGAGGATATGTGCTGTGAGGAGGGGACACCAAGTTCCGCATTATGTGAAGAAACCTGTCGGATGCAGCAAGATCCAGAAATAAAAGATAACCATAACTACCTGGAAAGTCATTAGGCTTTAATGTTCATCATTTTCAAGTCACATGATTACAGCATGTGAGTAAAATCCTTATGGTTCATTTAAGCAAACAGGAGTTGGGTTTCTATCACTTGTAAGCAAGAGACTCCAGTAATTCACCAACGAAATCTACCTATGGTATAATATTTTTAAATTATATTTTTATTATTATAACAATTGTACAAAGGTGTTGCCATTTGACAAATGAGTTTCTAAGTATAATGCATCTTGATCATTGTCACTACTTTCATCATATTCCCCCAACCCTCCCAACCCAACCCTTCTCCTCAGTTTTCCTAGTTTCATTGGATATGCATTGAATATTATGACTGTGTTCTACCCACCCTTTCCTCTATCTGTCTACTCTCTTCCTCTTGACTGCTCCCACACATCTTTCAGATGCCAGTTTACTGGTGTTTATTTTGTTGGACTGTGAATTAGCTTTTCTAAGGAATTACACCATTTGAATTCTCCCCCACAAATTCCATATTTTCATTAATATGTTTGTGTATACTTGTGTACAACCTGATATGTATTTATTTATATTTTATAAATTTGATCTAGTTTCCACATATGAGAAAGAAAATGTGTCCTTTGTCTCTCTGAGCCTGATTTCCTTTATTTAACATAATTTTTCCAGTTCCATGTATTTCTTTGCAAATGTTGTAATACCATTCTTATTAATGGATAAGTAAATTCCATTGAATATACATATCACATTTTCTTGATCCATTCATCCGTTGAGGGGTATCTGGGCTGTTTCCCTATCTTAGTTATGGTGAATAGTTCAGCAGTAAACATGATTGTGCAAGTGTCTTTATTGTATCCTGATTTTAATCTTTTGAATAAATGCCAAGAGTAGAACTATTGGATCATCAAGTAGTTCTATGTTTACTTTTTTGAGCAATCTCCAAACTGTGTTCCAGAACATCTTAGCAAGTTTGCACTGCCACCAAAATTGTTTAGGTTTCTTTTCTGCACCCCCCCACATCTGTGTCAATATCTGTTGTTTGTATTTTCAATGATGGCCATTCTAACTGGGGTGAGATGTGGTCTTAGTGTTGATTTGATTTGCCTTTCTTTTATGGCCAGAGATTTTGGACATTTCTTCATGTGTCAATTGTCCACTTTTACTTCTTCTGAGAAATCTCTATTTAGCTTATTTGACCATTTATTAATTGGGTTGTTGATTCTTTGAGAGTTTACTTTCTTGCACTTTATGTATTCTGGATATTAGGCCATTGACATGTAGCTGGCAAAGAAATCCCATTATTTAGGCTGTCTTTTTAGCTTGTTGATTATGTTCTTTGCCATTTAGAAGCTTCTGATTTTTTGTTTGTTTTGTTTTGTGGGTTTTTTTTTTTAAAAGAGGTTGTAGGGCTTGAATTCTGGGCCTGGATGCTGTCCCAGAGCTCCTCAGCTCAAGGCAAATGCTTTACCACTTGAGCTACAGTGCCATTTCCGATTTTCTGGTGGCTAATTGGAGATAAGCATCTCACAGACTTTCCTTGGCCAGGCTTACTTTGAACCACAATCCTCAGATCTCAGCCTCCTGATTAGCTAGGAGTACAGGTGTGAACCACCAGTGCCTGGAAGAAACTTATTAATTTGATGTAGTCTCATTTACCAATTCTCTCTTTGCTTGGTTGAGCTCCTGGAACTTTACTTAAAAAGTTCCTGTCTGTGCTGAGAAGTTCTAATGTTTCCCCTATTTCTTCCAACAGTAGTTTCAAAGTTTCACTTCTTACATTGAGGTTTTAGATCCATTTTGCATTGCCATTAGTACAGGATGACAGATAGAGATCCTGTTTCAGTTTTCTGCATGTGGATATCCAGTTTTCTCCAACATCATTTGTTCAAAAGGCTGTGTTTTTCCACCCTTCATTGGTTGTTGTTTCCTTTTTACCAGTATTAAATGGCTGTAGGCCTGTGGGTTTATTTCTGAGTCTTATATTCTGTTTATGAGCCAGTACCAAGCTATTTTTGTTACAATCTGTGTAGTAGAGTTTGAAATCCGAAATTGTGATACCTGCATTATTGCTTTTTTCTTTTCTTTTTTGCTTATGGGTGATACTATGGTTTAGAACCTTTTGTGGTCCCATATGAATTTTTGGATTTTTTTTCTCTATCTCAATAAAGAATTCCATTAGTATTTTGATGAGTATTTTTTTTAATAGATTGCGTTAGCCACTATTGCCATTTTCATAATATTGGATGTCTTTCCACTTAAATGTCTTCTTTTTTCCCCCCCCAGGGCTGAGGACCGAACACAGGGCCTTGCAAGCTCCGGGCAGGCGCCCTTCCACTGGGCTAAACCTCCAGCCCCTTAAATGTCTTCTTAAAGTTCTTTTTTTTTTTCTCATTGATGCTTTTTTTTTTTTTTTTACTTATTTTTTATTGTGAAAATACTATACAGAAGGGTTACAATTACATGGGCAAGATAATGAGTACATTTCTTATCAAGCATTGTAGCCTCCTCCTTTGTTTCCCCTTCACATCCCTTCCCTTCTTCCCTGTGCCTCTCCACTCAATCCTCCTCCCCCCCCCACACCAAAATTGTAAAGTTTGTTTTTGACATAACGACTTGTATATCTCATTGTTGCAATGGGTCCACCTGTATCCCTATTTAAACGATTTGTTTTTTCCTTTCCCCTCCACAAATTATACCAACATCAAATACAGTGAAAGCAGGGGTTATATTGTGGGGGAGGGACATACAAAGCAACAAAGAAATAATCTTATAAATGTGTTAGAAACAATCGCATGAAAGAAAAAAAACATTTGAATACATATCTTAGGGTTCATTTCCCTAACATCAACTTATCTGACATTCTCTGCTTGACTCAGACATATACTAGTTACTGCAAATAAGGGAACCCATAGGACCTATGTTTCTTTGGGCCTGGCTTACTTCACTTAATATAATTTTTTCCAAGTCTTTCCATTGCCTAACAAATGGGGCAATGCCATTCTTTCTGATGGAGGCATAGAATTCCATTGTGTATATATACCACATTTTCTTGATCCATTCATCTACTGAGGGGCATCTGTGTTGGTTCCATATCTTACCTATGGTAAATAATGCTGCAATAAACATAGTCATACTGGTAGCTTTAGTGTGGTCTTGTTTGTGATCATTTGGGTAAATGCCCAAAAGTGGGATTGCTGGGTCATAGGGGAGCTCTATGTGGAGTCTTTTGAGGAACCTACATACTGCTTTCCAAAGTAGTTCAACAAGTTTACACTCCCACCTTCTTAAATTTCTTTCTTCAGAATTATATAGTTTTCATTATAGAGATCCTTTACTTCATGGGTTAAATTGATCCTTAGATATTTTATTTATTTATTTATTTATTGTTTGAGACTATTGCAAATAGCATTGCTTTCCAATTTTACTATCTTCTCATTGTTGGCATACCGACAAGCTATAGATTTTTGTGGATTGATTTTATTCCCTGCTACTGTGCTAAGGTTATCTTCTCTAGGAGATTGTAGGTAAAGCCTTTGGACTCCTTTAGATATAGGATTATGTCATCTGGAAAGAGAAAGGGGATTCAAATAGGGAAGGAAGAAGTAAAACCTTCCTTATTTGCAGATGACATGATCCTATGATATGATATTGTTAATGTAAAATTTGTCTGGGAGTAAAATTATTTCTAACTTGTGAGGCAAAGGCAAAATGAATGTAGAACTTTTTTTGAAAATTGTAAAGAATGAATGTGAATAAGAATAACCTGTGCAGGCAAAATGCACTGTGACAGAATTTAGTCACTTTAAATTTAAAGATCCAATAAAATCCTATTTAAGAAAGAAAAATATGTAAATTAGTTTCTTAGATTTTAAAATAAACTTGATTTTAGGTGAAATGTGGAGGGTATTATTCTTGACTCTAAGTACTAGATTTTAAAAAAATAATGTCAAGAAATGAATCAATGCTACACATTTTTTCTTTAAAAACACATACTATTATTTTGAAAGCTAAAGCAGAACAGATGTGAAAAGGGACATTTTACATGTTCAATTCTTCGGCTTGAATTAATTGAACCAGCCATATGTTAAAATATTGCACTAAAATGAGAAACTAGATTTGAATTTTGGGATACCAATAAAAAGCATCAAATTATGAAACTAAGAGCAACTATTGTTATAAATTTTAAATGCAATTTGTTGCCTTGAACTGGTGGTTCATGATTGTAATCTTGCTGAGATCTAATAATGGTTTGAGTCCAGCCTAGGCAAGAAATTCTATGAGATTCTTACCTTCAGTTGATCATGGTAAAGCCAGAAGTAGAAATTTGACTCAAGTGATAGAGCAGAAAAGCTAAGAAACAGTGCCAACTTTAAGAGACAACACCCAACTTTAAATACTTTTCTTAGAGAAGAAATAACCATCAAAGTTTATGAGGCAAATAGCCATTTTAGGAAGTTAACTAATGAGCAATAGAACTAAGTCAAAGGGAAAAGTAAAAGACAATAAAGATGAAAACAGAGGTCAGATCTTAGCCTCATGAGTAGCTAGAATTACAGATATGAGACACTAGCTCCTGGCACATGAGCTCTTAAAAATATCTAGAAATGTTATTTGTTCATTTGGGGCACTGAAATATTTTGACTATATATCATGTTAAGAACCAGATGTTGCCCATATGTATTCATGTGTGTATATCTGTCTTAGTACTTTTTCTGTTGCTTATGGCACAAATATCACATACTGTGTAGTTAGAAAGAAAAAAGAGTCATTATTCATTGTTCAAGATTGAGGGGCCTTCTTTGGTAATGGCCTTTTGGCCATCTCAGTGCTGATGTAGCATGGGGGAAATCACATGGTAAGAGACAGAGCTCAGGAGAGTCTTGAGAGAGACTGTAGTGGAGCCACTTGAGATAATTCATTAACCCATGAATTCATTAGTTATATGACTGGATTAATCTATTTACAATGGTAAAGCCTTTAGCAATCAACTCATAAAGGCTACCTTTTATTATTTCATAATGGGGATTAAATTTTAATGTTTTGAAACTGATAAATTATGTCAGTGTATATAATATTTAAATATCTGTCTATCTAAAGTTTAGAAATAAGACCTCATTATTCCATACAACATACTTGGAACTATCCTGCCCTGTCCTATCCTTTCCTATCCAATCCATTTTAGTAATTATCTTTCCCAATGAACCAAATTACTTTTTCTGTCTAAGAAACCTAAAATTTGTGAAAGTTTGAATTTCTGCTTTTTCTATTCTATTTTACCCTCACTTCTTACTGTATAGTAATGAGTTTAATTGATGTTTGTTCCATCATCCTGGCATCTTTGAATTTTCTCAGTGATTGTGGTATCTGTTATTCACGAGTCCTTCCTTTTATACCTGGTTTTATGCTAATCAGGTGACTCATGGTGGGTTCCCAGATAGATTCAAAATGGAGACTAGGCAACAGAAAGGACAAGAATGAATGAGAGGCTTGGGACTTCTAATTGCCTGACACATAAGAAGGAAGAAGCTGGAGACTGAGATCAGTCAAGTGGGCAATGACTTAATCACTTTCCCTACTTGGTAAGAGCCCAACAAAAACATTGGACACTGAGGCTCAGGGAAGCTTTCCACCACTGTGCCAAGCAGGTAATTTCCAGAGCATAGTGTATAAAAACTTAGCAGTTGGTGTTCTCCCAGAACCTTTTCCAATGTGCCTTTTTATTTGATCCAAGATACATACTCTATAATAAAACTGAAATCATAAGTATAGCACAACCTTGAATTCTAAGTATCAGTATAGTGAACTCTTAAACTACAGGAGGTTTATGTGAACCCCTGAATTTGGAGCCAGATAGCCAGCCATGTGGGTGACTTGGGAATTCCTGATCTTGTGTATGGATTCTGAAGTGGGCAGTCACATGGAGGACCAAGTCTTTATTTAGAGGGATCTAGGGAAACTGCAGGTGCTTATTGTCAGAATTGAATTAGAGCCCTGCAGTTGGTGTTAAAACAGAATACACTAGTTCACATGATTACTGGAAGTTCTATCCAAGGCTAGGCTAAAAGGTGCTTCTCCATATGACCAGGTCAGAAGTCACCTGGGGTTTCAGTAATTAGATGAATATGAAACATAATTGGCTAAGTCATCTTCAGCAAATCCCCTTCCTAGAAGTTCAGACATCTTCACTACTAAATGGAAGTAGGAACAATATCCCCTCTCCTTACCACTCTTCCCCTCTCCTACCTTCCTTAAGGGCAAAGCATGGAGAAGGGATGTGAGCTGGGTAGTACATTTCCTTTGGTGGGGATCAGGAGGAATGGCAGGAAGAACATGTCAGGAGGAGGTCTGGAGGTGTGGCTGATGTTTTCTTTGGAACTGACACTGAGCATAGAAATTGCCCTGCATGGTTTGTCAGTTTCTATTTAGTTTTATAAGGAAATAAATGATCTCTTCCTGGTCATGCATGACAATAGGGCTCAAAAATCCTCTCCCCATTCAGAGAAATGCAAAATCTCACTCAAATAAATCAGACATACAAACAAGACAGACCACAGCTGTACATTCCATGAAATAATGCAGATGAAAATTGCCTATACATAATTGCTTATATGCAGTTTCACAAAGTAAAGGATTTTTAGGAGGGATTAATACTGTCAAAAATTCAAATATGTATAACAGTTATAGTTCAAAACTAAATTTGGCTTTAAGACACTTGTTTATATTTCATAAGGCCCATCTGTATGGTAATCACTTTAAGGTAATTGTTCTCATTTAATCTTTACAATCTGTAGTTATTATCATGCTCACTTTATAGATAAGATAACAGACATTCACAGAGGTCAAGTGCCTTGCTCATGGTCAGACAACTAATATAGGCATGGTTTCAAATTCAATCTCCTGAATTTTCTTTTGCCTTTGAGCCACTAGTGAGTGTGGATCTGTTTCTCCTTGTGGTACAAATTTCAATATCTGGGTGGTTGTCTATTTTAAGAAGTTTTTCTTTGCTCATTGTTGCTTTGTCTTCTTTCTTGAAGGATCACCTGTATTTTTAACTTCCCTGTTTGTAAAGTTGGCACCATTACCAGCAGGATACAAACAGGGGTGTGGTATGTGGGAGGTGGTGAGACAGCCAGATGCTCCCAGGAAAATAAAGAAAATGAAATAAAGTGAGGCTACCATGAAACAGGGAATTTTTAAAAACTTACTTGGGTTTGAATTCAGGCCTCAGACTTTCTAGACAGATATTTTATCACTTAAGTCACATCTCTGAAAGTTTTTGATTTGGCTTACTTTTCATATAGGTTTTCACGTTTTGCTATGGCCACTGTAGACCCTGATCCTCCTATTACTGGGTAGCTGGGATGAGGGAGCACTATACTGAAATTTTATTTTATTCTTATTTTTAATGCTGGGGATTGAATTCAATGCCTTTGTATTGTAAATTTGCTATACCATTGTGCTATTCTCTGCCACCTAGCCTGGAAACACAAATCTTTGACTCCAAGTCATAGAGTTGCCTAGATACCCATGTCTTATCTCTTGCCCATGAGATTTAGCATCTACCTGTTAGTTTTTGAATTGCTTTTTATCAGGTTGAATGCAAGACATAATGCCCTGGTCATGATATGAAGACTCAGAGTCACATGAGCACAATGGTAAGTGTCTGTTTTTGATTTTGCTTCAAAGCAAATCCAAACAAGCATTCAGTGGGAGGATTTCATGTTTGTGGCTGGGCACAGGCATGAACTCAGGAAGCTGGGGTAAAGGAGCAAAAGAATGAGTCACAAAAGGAAGAAAATCAAATCACTCATTATCAAGATCACTACTGTAAACAACAAGGCTCAATCTAGGCAAGACTTCTGTGAAATGTAGTGTCTCTGGGATTATTCAAGACATAACAGTTACTTCTGACTCTGGGAGCAAAAATTCACCAGTCCTTCCAGGCCTTACACAGGCTAAACTTGCTGCTGTGGCTGCAGAGATGGTCAAGACCAGAAGTACAACCAAGCTGTCAAAGAATACACCTCCTCCCATATTGCTGGCAGGGACCCAAGAGGCCTGCATTATGACTTGAAGTACCCAGAGGATTGCAGGAGTGAAGATTTCTCATGCATGGTGGAAGTGTCACCTTTCTCCTTGTGTGGAAACCACACAGTAGACGCATGACTCACTGTACATTCTTGTAAAGCCACCTCTTAGCTTTGGCCTCCAAGGCTCCTTTTCTGCTTCCTATTCCGGCCTACTCAGGCCTTTTCCTCCTCATTCTGCATTCTAATCTAACTCAAATTTCTCTTGATTCCTCTGGGTAAAGAAGTTTCTTTCTGTCCTGAATCTTGGCTTCCAGCTGTTATAGGCCTGGAGCTTAGCTTTTACCCCAAAGTAGGCTTATCTACACATTTCCAAATAAGTAACTGTAAGGTCCACTGGCAGACTCCCTTAGCTGAATACCATGTGCCTGGTGCTGTTCTTACTTGGCTACCTCTTTTTAAAAACCTAACAGTAACCACAAGTTACCTTTCTTCTCATTAGGACACCAGATTTCCACAAGTCCATTCTGAGAAGATCTGGATGAATTCTTCAGCTTACTTTTCTTTATCCTAGTCATGGTCCAACATCTTCTGTGCTTCATCAATATATACCTGTCAAGGTCACACTGTTAGGGACAGGAGCACTTGTGTTTTTCAAGGTAACAATCATATCCTTTGGTGGTGACATTCTTCTGGAGATCAATGGTTTCCTTATACTGTCAGCTCATGCTCTCCAGGTGTCAGCTCTCATCCTCTGGTTACTTTGCCCTTCGGTGACTATGACTACACTTTTTATCTCTAGTAGATCAAAATTGTGCTTAGTTCCTCTTTTCATGTCTTTCCCATAGGGGACTTTCTGGTTCCTAATTGTGCTTCATCCTCAACCAGCAGCAAACTCATTTATGTCTACCTGAACATACGCCATGTAGAGTTCACAGAAAAGTATAATGATGGTGGTGATGGATCTTTTCTTTCTGCTGGCATCTATTTCAAATGTTTATGAACTATGCATTTAAGGCATTGCTTCCATGTGTCTTCCCTGTTCACAGACCAAACAGAATGGAGTTGGTTATCTCATCCTCTTCTGCTCTTTGGTGGATGAAGGACAAGATCCTCATATAAGTCAGCTTCTTGAGCAGAGCACAGATCCATATTAGCTAGAGGGCAGCTGAGCTGCCCTGAGTTCTGGCAGCAACATTCTGAAGTTGTCATGAGCACAAACTCTAAGAATATTTTTAGCTGTATGACAGGGTAAGTAATGTAACCTCACTGTACCTTCTTTTACTCTTCTTTACAGTGGTAGATGCAACATTAGTGCTTATGTCATAGGGTAGAATGAGTGTCCAAGGAGGTAGCACATACCTCTCCAGAAGGAGCTTTACACAGCAGGTACTTAATGTTTGTTCATTATTGTTCTGTTGCCCCACCACAGTTACAGATATCTTTCATAGGACCAAAGGTCCCCTTTCTCTCTGGGACTTTTGTGGTGCTGTCTTAGCAGAAAAGGCCTTTACTCACCCCTCCAGCTCATGGATTTTGAGATTAAGATAGGTAAGTCAAACATGGAAAGAAAATATTGGCACAACTCATGCAGCTGTGCTCTCCTCTATTGCAGAAGGACTGTTCTTCCCTGTTTCTGGAGTAGGTGTAGCAGGAGTTGCATGCTGTGGCATCTCTGCAAGGCTTGTCATCTTGTATCACTGGGTGACACAAGGACTGGAGTGCATCCCATGCTGCCAGTTTTCTATTTTATAGATGTCAGCAGATTTTATTTATGTTTCACTTTCATAGAACAGTCATGATTTTACAGTTTGCACCTTTAGAAATCTCAAAATCAAAGAAGAAGCAATTCCTACAGCTTAACTGGACTTTCACTGAGCTTTCATCTTAAGAATTTAATAGTAGCATCTACCATTGGTCATTTAGCATGTGCTAGGAACTTTTATGCATAATGAACATCTCTGAAGGACATCTCTGAAGTCTGTAAGGGCCATAATTACAATCATATCTCCACTTTTTTCCCCCTGGAATAATAATAGAAAAGTTGCTTCAATTCTCAGTTTCTACTTCCTCACCTGGCACAAGGGTATGATTATATTTTCTCCACTGGGATATTGTAAATGATTAAATAAAACACATTAAAGTGTCTAAAACTATCAATAAATATACACTATAATGAATCAGATGTGAAAACTGAGAGTAAAAGTAAGTAGTTGCCAGGTTCAGTCACATAGCTGTCAATTGAATGAGCTTGATTTGAAAGGAGTCAGTTTACCTTTGTGTTCATCAGCTTTCTATCACTATAAGACATTCTAAAACGATCATCTCATAGAGAGAAAAGGTGTATTTTGGCTTAGCATTTTATTAGTTTCAGTCAGGGGTTAGTTGGCTTTAATGCTTCAGGACCATAGCACCATAGATCTTTGTGGTGGGAGCACTTGGCCCAGGAAGTTAGGTGAACAGGAAGTGCGAGAGAGGAATAGGAAATGGCTGTGGTCCCACTATCTCATTCTAAGAAACACTTTCTATAGTGAGAAGACCTTTCTAAAGCCTCCCCGTAGTGTCATGTTGGGAACCAACTCTTTGCCCCACAGATTTGAACTCAGGAACTTCCAAGCCTCGACTTCTAGGTTGTGATATATTATGGAAACCAAAACCAACAAAAATTACTAAATTATAAAGTTTTGTCCCTGTGCTAAACATTTACAGTAGGAAGCATACTAAACAATAGTGAGATCAGGCAAAATAACTTTACTGACTCCAAGTAAAGTTCACTTGTTACAACGGCTTATGAAGAACAGCAATTCAAATTGTTGTTCAGAACAAATAGTTTCTTATAATACCCAGCTATTCAAAAATAAATATCACATAAGCCCTTCACAGACCCAATTATATACTCACTTAGCCCAGATCTTCAAATTTTGGTGATGTCTTCCCCTGATTTGGCCTTTGTGATTTACCATCAAGACTCCATTGAAGGCGGGGTTCTGGTGGCTCATGCCTATAATCCTAGCTACTCAGGAGGCTGAGATCTGAGTGGTAGAATGCTAGCTTTGAGCTGAGGAGTTAAGGCCCAGAGTTCAAGCCTCATGACTGACAGAAAAAAAAGGCTCCATTAAGCTAGTTTTCTGCTTATTGAACCTTACTAGGCCTAATAAACTTGTCTTGGTTTGAGCAGCAGTTTTCTCCTAGGCTATTTTGGGGAGTCAGAATTTCTGTTGAGAGCCACTAAGACCCTTTTGCCATAAAGACCCCAAACCTTAGCACAGCAGAGAGTACTATTCTGAATCCATGAGCCTTCCATTCAAGGATTCTCTAGACCCCTGAGGCAGATGGGACCCTGCTTATATGTCATTTGCTTTGTTGAGTTTGTGTGCATTTATTTTGTTTCCTAGAAAGGAGGAATCATTTTAAGACTCTTCCCCTCATCTGACTGCATTTAAAAGTGTTCTGGTGAAAACTTACCTAGAAACGAACACTTGTATTGGGTCTTGCCATCCATCCTGGCAAAAGGAAGAAATCTAGCAGGAGAGGCAGGCACAGGCCTTCCACATCCATCTCAGATGTCTCTAGGGACTGATGAGTTCAGGTTGCATAAGCTGAAGTTCTTTGGAACAACTTTGGCGGGGGCCACTTGCTCAAAGAACATTTCTGTCTTGTCTTTTTATGCATGGGAAATGATCTATTTAGTTTCTTTTGCCTGTTGTTGGAGGTTTCATTGGGACCTTTATCAGTAATGAAGGGTCCGTGACCATATTGTAGAGATAAGAAGTGGTACACCACCATTCTGTCTGTTGCATTTCTAATGGTATCTTCCATATGCATGTGACCCATTGGGATAAACATCTTCCCTCTGAAAGCTTTGACTTCAGTAAATATCTCTCTAATCTGATTTCACCATGGTCCAACTGAAATTTCAATGACCACTTTGATAAACTTGTAATACAAGCATGATATTATTTTGGAGCTATGTGTTAAAGTAAAACAGGAAGAAACTCTCAGAAGATTATCTGTCCTGTCTAAGAGAAATATAACTTTATTTTTTCATTAAAAATTTTCTTTTTGTTGGTCATGGCGCTTTAACTCTGGGACTGGGTGCTGTCCCTGAGCTCTTTAGCTCAAGGCAAGTGCTCTACCACTTGAGCCACAGTGACACTTCCGGTTTTCTGGTGGTTAATTGGAGATAAGAGTCAGCCTCCTGAGTAGCTAGGATTACAGGCATGAGCCACCAGTGCTGGGCCAATATAACTTTATTTTAAAAAGGGTTCTCCTTCCCTTTCCCCTCCCCTGTCTCTCCCTTCCAATATAACTTTATTTTAAAAAGGATTCTCCTCCCTTTCTCCTCCCCTGTCTCTCCCTTGTCCTTTCTCCCACCCTCTCCCCTCCTTTTCTCTCTCCCTACAGGTATGTAACTGTAAGTATATATATATATATATATGTGGGTGAATGATAGAGAGACTGGTCCTGACTGTGTCTTACACATTCCTCTCCTTGTATAATAAAGGATAATTAACTTTTTTCACAGTGACAGTATTTGAAGCCAACTTCCTCTTACTTTGTTTTTTTTCCTCTCTTGGAAAACTTTAGAAGTTAATAGATCATAAAATTTTCATATATCTTATACAAGTCATTTACACTAAAGATAGTAGTAACTTACTTTTAACTCTCTAGGTATTTTAAACTATACTACCATGCAAAATATGTTTGGGTAGTATTTTAGTTGAAACAAGATTTCTATATTGTTTCTCATGACAAGAATTTGAGAAAAAATGTGTAATAGTTTTATGACCCTCTGAGTTATTGTTGTATCCACATTTATACAAGTTAAAAAATATAAATTACCAATCCAATAAAATGATTACCAGGAAACAGGTATTCAAAATGTTAGGGTTGGGATCAAGTGGAGGGGCAGATGAATGAAGAGAGGAAGGGAGGAGAATACAGTCATAAATTCAATATGTATTCCACAAAATTAAGAAAATTGAAAGGAGGGGGCAGAAATTAGGAGAGAAGGGAAAGAAAGAAAGGTGTGACATGGATCAAGAGTCATTGTATTGGAGCTGTGAATGTGGTGCAGTGGTAGAGTCCTTGCTTTGCATGCATGAGGGCCTGGGTTCGATTCCTCAGACCACATAAGCAGAAAAAAACCAGAAATGGTGCTGTGGCTCAAGTGGTAGAGTGCTAGCCTTGAACTGAAGAGCTGAGGGACAGGGACCAGACCCAGAGTTCAGGCCCCACAACCACCACTAACACCACCACCAACAACAAAAACGTTCATTATGTTCATAAACTGATTTGTTGAATGATAACTCCTTTGTAAAACTATTTAAGGATAATAAAAATTGTATAACTTTACAATATTGTCACTTTTAGAAGTTGACTATTATCAAATCTTGTTATGTTGCAAATCATAAGAATACAATGTGTTATTAAAATTTTCATTTTCTGCATTCTTACTTAGACTAATATTAAATTAAGCTTATTATTAATAGTAAAAGACAAAACTGAGAGCATACTGTTCATATAAAGAGATTTAAAAGAATGTTATCCAAGTGGTAGTGGCTCTTGCTTGTAATTTTAGCTATCCAGGAAGTTGAGATCTGACGATTGTAGTTCAAAACCAGCCCCTGCAAGAAAGTCATGAGATCTTATCTCTAATTAAGCCCCCAAATCCTGAAGTGGAGCCATAACTCAAGTGGTAGAACACTAACCTTGAGCGACAAAGCTCAGTAACAGTGCCTGGGTCTTGAGTTCAAGTCCCAGTACCAGCACAACCACCACCACAATAATAAATATTGTTATAAATTCCTACTACTAAACATGGTAACTTTGAAGAAAAAAAGGAATTGATACAAATTTTTGTTTTATTTTATTCTGTGTCTTGACAAACTTGTCCTAAAATCAATAGAGTTATTCACAAAGAGGAAGGCTTATATATTCTCTATTATCATTTTTAAATTCATGATATAAAACAAGCAAAATTAGAATGAGGGTTTTTATTGTGTAAAATGATAAGTTCTCTTTCTGTAAGTAATAGAGGTTTTACTCAAAATAATATTTTAGAACTCTGAACTTTCCATACTCTGAATTGCTTTGACAAAAGCTCTTCATGCTTCAGAAAAGTTAATTCCTAAGATGCCTAAGAATTTCCAAAATTCCGCTTATGTTTAGTTTTGGGATGTGATACAGTAATTGATATTTTTATTTGTGCTATCAGATTATCTCACATTTAATCTCCAAATCGTGATATTTGAACTATGGCCTTTACTTTTCTGAGATGGCTACCAGGTAATATAAAAATTGATTCCTTTTTCATAAATTTGAAAGCTACTGAAAACAAATGCTTTTGCATTCTTCATGCTTTTGTCAGTCTGTGTTTCCCGATTATAATTGTAATGAAGAGAAAGTTGATCCTTCTTTATTAACTATATAAAAATTTAAGATGAATTCTTGTGGCTCATGTCTGTAATCCTAGTTGCTCAGGAGGCTGAGCTCTGAGGATTGTGGTTCAAAGCCAACCTGAGCAGCAAAGTCTGTGAGACTTTTATCTACAATAGACTGCTCAGAAAAAGGCAGAAGTGGTACTATGGCTGAAGTAGTAAAGCCCTAGCCTTGAATACAGAGAAGCTTAAGGACAGTGCCCAGACCTGAGTTCAAGCCCCAGGCTAGCAAGAAAATAAATAAATAAAACAATAAAGTAAAAATTTAAAACAGGAATATGATTCAATAATTACATGTTCCCAGAGATTTTCCCTCCCCAATAACTGTTTACAAAGAAGCTTTGCGTTTATTTGAGCATTCATACTCCAGGAGTAATGACAATGCACTTTGTTCCAGAATCTTATGTATAACCCCTGTGATTCGACAGTGTCAAATAATGTATTTATAATGTGTTCTTGTTGCTGGGGTAATCATTGATTTCTATCCTTTTAAAGAAGTGTGAAATAAAATAAAAAAAGAAGAAGTGTGTGTTACATTACAAAAGTCAGTTCCATTCTTTACTAAATGGATAATATTTCATAGATCTCTTCTTTTGGAAAAGACATTAAGACCTTAGAGAAAGAGAAAAGGCCTTGGCCTCATTGAAAAGAATCTCATCAGAACAGTGAACAACTAACATAAGAGTGAAAGTTTGGGGCATTAATATTTAGATCCATGTCTCTAGACCGAAGCATTAGAACACTGTGATTCAAGTCTAATTCGGTAGCCTTTTGAATTGAGGTTAGATCTTTGTCTTGACTTAACCTGAATCTACACCTCTGGCTTTCAGTGGATATAAGCTTTGGGCATCTACATTTCCTCCATTATTATGCTTAAATGTGTGGCTCTTACAGCTTGCTGTGTAGCCACAGGCGCATTAGAGGAGCACAAAGTAATTCTCCAGTCACAAGAAGAAAACCTTAAAGCTTGTATAACATTATACATAGTTAAGACACATGAAACATAGTATAGATCTGTATCAAGATGTCTTAAGGGAATGGAGATACAGTCTTCAATTTAGGCTATGATTTTTTTCTTCTCAGTTTATAGTTCTTCAATTTTTAAATGAGCTGGGCACTGGTGGTTCATGTCTGGAAGCCTTAACTACTCAGGAGGCTGTGATCTGTAGGTTCAAAGTTAGCCTGGGCAGAAGAATCTATGAAACTTCATATCTAAAATAACCAGAGTTGGGAATGTGGCTTAGTGGTAGAGTGCGTGCCTAGCATACATGAAGCCCTGGGTTTGATTCCTCAGTACCACGTAAACAGAAAAGGCTAGAAGTGGTGCTGTGGCTCAAGTGGTAGAGTGCTAGCCTTGAGCAAAAGAAGCTCAAAGACAGTGCCCAGGCTCTGAGTTCAAACTCTAGGACTGGCAACAAATAAAATAACCAGCAAAACATGGAGATGGAAATATTGCTCAAGTGATAAGAGTACCAGCTGAGCAAGTAAGCTGATTGATTGTAAGGCCCTGATTGGCACAAGCCGTGGTACGTCAAATTTTTTTAATTGATATGTATTGAAAAATATAGTTCATTTTGGTAAATGAATAAGAAACATAGACTCCTATATTACATCTCCTGATATATAAATTATACATCACATATTTATATATAAATACGTGATAAGTGAATAAATACAAGAGGCCAATGGATGCTCTTCTCTTTCAGTTGAAATTTATGCATTTTTATGAGTGGTCATCTGCATAGTACATTTTTTTTGTTCATTTGTTCATGGTGGTTATTTTTGGCAGATACATATAGAGGCATACTGCCTTGGCAGATTAGTGGGTGTGGTAATTCTGGGCAAACATTTAAAAACACATCCCTTAAGAAATATCTTATATTTCTCATGTGGTTTTTATCAGCCTGGGTTTTAAGCTCTGGGAGATATAGAAATAAAAGATGAGTGCCTAAAACAAGAAACTTTGGGGCTGGGAAGGTGGCTCAGTGGTAGACCGCTTGCCTTGCATGCATGAGGCCCTGGGTTTGATTCCTCAGCACCACATAAGCAGAAAAAGCCAGAAGTGGCGCTGTGGCTCAAGTGGTAGAGCCCTAGCCTTGAGCTGAAGAGCTGAGGGACAGGGCCCAGGCCCAGAGTTCAGGCCCCATGACTGACAAAAAATAAATAAATAAAACAAGAAACTTTTCTGTTACTGACTTGGGTGGTATAATAGAGATATCATAGGCTGGCTGGCTTAAAATTTATTTTCTCAAAGTTCTGGAAGGTGGGTAGTTGAAGATCAAAGGTCTGGTGGATTAGGTATTTGCCACAGGGGCAATTTCTTTGTTCACATGATACCTTCTTGATGCTGTATCCTCACAAGGTGAAAGGAAAGAAAGAGAAGTACTTTGTTCTCTCTCCCTCCCTCTCCCTCCCTCCTTCCCTACCCCACTCTTTCTTTCTCTCTCTTACCAGTCCTGGGGCTTGAACTCAGAACTCAAGGCCTGGGCATTGTCCATAAGCTTCTTTGAGCTCAAGGCTAGCGCTCCAACACTTGAACCACATTGCCACTTCCAGCTTTTTCTGAGTAGCTTGTTGGAGATAAGAGTCTCATGGACTTTCCTGCCCTGGCTGTCTTTGAACCACAATCCTCAGATCTCAGTCTCTTGAGTAGATAGGATTACAGGAGTGAGCCTTGCTGAGGAGTTGAACCCAAGGCCTCATGCATGCAAGGCAAGCACTCTACCACTGAGCCACCTTCCCGGCCCATGTCTGCAACTTTAATAAGTGCAAGAAAAGAGAGCAATAGTATGGGCTACTATTTACTAAATTTTACTTGTATTTTTTAACTTTATTTGAAATTCATATAGGAAATACCATCTGGACCATCCATTAATATTCATTTTTATCATCAAAGTGGAGAATCAATTCAAATTATGCAAAGCAGTTCCCTTTTGAGAATATCATATTGATTTATTCTTACTATGATAATCAAAAAATGCATTTTGGCTGAGCACTGTTGGCTCATGCCTGTAATCCTAGCTACCTAGGAGGCTGAGCTCTGAGTGTCCAAGTTTGAAGCTAGCCTGGGTAGAAAAGGTTGTAAGAATCTTATCTACAACTGGCCATGAAAAAGCTGGCCATGGAGTTATGGCTCAAGTGCTAGAGTGCTAGCTAGAACAAAAACCCCAAAAACTCAAGGACAACAGCAACCAGGCCCTGAGTTCAAGCCTTAAGATTGGCACTAAAAATGTTTCCTGTCAGCTTTTATTATTTCATCTTATGATGTTTAAAAACAAAAAATATATGAGACATTGGCTTTGAAAGGTATGTAAATACATCATTGTATTAAAGCCATCATTTTATTGATGCAGAAATGGGATCAGAGAGATTAAGGGACTCTCCTCCATTTACCATTGGATAAATTGTAAATATACCTGTGTCAAATATACATCAGAACACAGGGCTTAATTAATTCAGATAACTTCCATTTAATTCCATGTCATATTACATACTATCTGTTTTGAAAGTAGGATGTAGTGAAAAAATAAAGCCTCACAAAGTACATCTATTCAAAAATGAATTGCGGCTCTCTGGTGTGCACCACATACCTTTTGATACCATTTCCACAGTGAGTACACCCTCTGGTGAAACAAGATAAAGTCAATTGGCTGGAAAAGCATACAATACCAGAATATCATTTGTGACTACAAATATCCACCTGTGACTCTGTCAGTCATTTACACACATTCAACTGAAATGTATTTTTTAAATATGTTTTTTATTGTAAAAATAATGTACAGTGGGCATACAGTTACATAAGTAAGGTAATGAGTACATTTCCTATTGAGCAATGTTACCTACTCCTTTGTTTTTCATCTACCATCCCCTCCCTCCCCACCTCCCTAACTCCTCCCTCCCTCCCCCTCACAAGTTATAACGTTCATTTTCAACATAGTGTCTTGTACCTCTCTTTGTTACGAGTCAACCTGTACCCCTATTTAAGCAGTTTCTTTTTTCCTTTCCTCTCCCCAAATTAGAAAAGTATATATACAAGATGCAGGACACAGGAATCAAATATAGTGAAAACCGGGGTTATACCATGGGGGAAGAACATACAAACTATGTGATTTTTTTTTGGTCCTTTTGTATATTCAACTGAAATGTATTTGTATGCTGGTTTAGCTTCAAGGTAGCAATCTACAAACGTCAGTGGGATGGATACCTTGACATAGCCTCATGTTGCTGACTCATTCAGTAAGGAGGCTGTTTTTCTAGTTCTCTGAAGTATTATCAGTTTGGATGATCACTGGGAGTCATTAGAAAAGGGAGAGCACACAAAAATTAATTTCAAGCCAAAATAAAATGGGTGGAACAAGTCAACTACTACACAAAAATGACTTATTACTAAGGTGATGAGAAACATAAGTTCCAAATTCCAATTCTCTTGTGAGAATTTTCTCCATTCCAATATAGCAACTATCTTTATTATTATTATTATTATATCTTTAAGTAGTTGTGCAAAAGGAGTTTAATCCAGCATCTTGATTGTTTCAACCATTTCATCTTTTTTTCCCCAATCTTTCCCAACTTCACCTATCCCCTCAATTTTCATAGTTCCATTTCAGTTATAATAAGTTAGTGAGAGAGTGAGAATACTTACTTTAGTATAAAAACCAAGTAGAAATATTTTATGTGTTTAGTTGTGAGTTTATTTATTTATTAGTTTATAATTACTTATTTCTGCATATTGTGGGGCTTGAACTCTGGGCTTCAGTACTGTCCTGAGCTTTTTGTGCTCAAGGCTAATACTCTATCACTTGGGCCCCAGCTCCACTTCCATCTTTTTGTGGTTAATTTAAGAGTCTCACACACTTTCCTGAGTAGGCCAGCTTCAAACCTTGATCCTTGATCTTAGGTTCCTGACTAGCTAGGATAGAAGGCATGAGCCACCAGTGCCCAGTCTAATTTTATTTCTACTTTATTTATTATTGTAAATGTCATGTACAGAGGGATTACAGTTACATAAGTCAGATAAAGAATACAATTCCTTTTAAACAATGTCATCCTTCCCTTACTCTCTCCCAGTTTTTCCCTCCTGTCCCCACCACTAGTTGTATAATTTTCAAGATAGTGTCTAGTGAGTATCACTGCTGAATTCTTTCACCCTTTGTCCTATAATTTTTATGCCCCTCTTTACTCTCCTAAAGACAAACAAGACAAAAGGAAAAGAGAAAAACAGCAACAAAAAAAAGAAACCCTCTTGTTTCCATTTCCTGGAGGTCATTTAGATAGATACTATTTTATACAATCAGATGCATATAGCTATTGTGCCTTTGCTTACCATAGCCAAGATATGGAATCAACCCAGATGCCCCTCAGTAGATGAATGGATCAAGAAACTGTGGTATATACACACAATGGAATTCTAGTCATCCACAGAGAGAATGATACTGTACCATTCATAAACAAATGGAAAGACATGGAGAAAAATTATATTAAGTGAAGTAAGCCAGATCCAAAGAAACATAGGTTGTGTAGTTTCCCTCATTTGCAGTAATTAGATTGTATCTATAAATCTACAGGAAAACATACTGGATGGCATTAAAAAAATACACTGGGACATGATGAATTATACAAATCTATAGCCAATCACACAGTGTGAGACACCAAAGGAGGATATTCTTAGGACTAGCCTAATATTTTAAAACGAAAATTAAGGGGCTGGGAAGGTGGCTCAGTGGTAGAGTGCTTACCTTGCATGCATGAGGCCCTGGGTTTGATTCCTCAGCACCACATAAACAGAAAAAGCCAGAAGTGGCGCTGTGGCTCAAGTGGTAGAGTGCTAGCCTTGCGTTGAAAAGCTGAGGGACAGTGCCCAGCCCCATGACCAGCAAACAAACAAAAAAAAAAAAAAAGAAAAGAAAAGAAAAGGAAAAGAAAAAAGAAAGAAAATTAAAAGAAAACAACCAGGAAACCAACTTTTTTGCAAGTCAGCTGGTAGGAAAGTAGGTAGATCAAGGTACATTAATCTGCTGTTCTTTATTCCCACTCTGTAGCTTTATGTACATTTATGTACATTTAAAAATCTTTATAAAATGAATGCTCATATTTTTTCAGGAGTGCTGAAAAATCAAGTAAATATATTAAAAATGTATTGTAAAAATGAATGGCATATACTTTTAAAAAAGGATGATTTATGAAAAAGTTGCTCAGACCATTGAAAATTTTCACCCAAGTATTCTCAGCATGCAAAAATAAACCTAACTATGACACATAGCCCATTGTTTGCTCTGCTAAAGAGACATTTAAACCTTTATTTCATGTATCTTTCTAATAGCAATAAGGGATTAGAAATGGAAATATTTGGTTAAATGCTTTATAAAAATTGTGGCCGGGTGTGGTGGATCATGCCTGTAATCAGGTCATTCTTGTAATTCAGGAAGCTGAGATCTGAGGATCACTATTTAAAGCCAGCTTGGACAGGAAAGGCCATGAGATTCTCATCTCCAATAAACCACTCAGAAAACCAGAAGTGGCACTGTGGCTCAAGTGGTAGAATGCTTGCCTTAAACTGAAGAGCTGAGGGATAGACCCCAGACCCAGAGTTCAAGCCCCATGACCGACAAAAAAAGAAAATTGTGGTGTGGCATCTGGTGCTGATAGTTATTGGAAGGAAGTGCTAAATGGGCCAGAGTTCACCAAAATTGTGCTTGATTTCATCACTAGGGACTGTCAGATGACAAAGCAGGAGACAATGAGCTCATATAAGTGATAGCTTTCCTGAGACCCCTGAACCAGACTCCAAGGCATAGTAGGACTCTTATCCCACTTAGTTTTCTCATATATGCTTACTTCTTTCCCTTGTCAGGAAAACGCTATAACTTGAATGTCAAAATCAGTAGTTTCTGTAGAAAACTTGATAGTGTTGGCTCTGTGATCTCTGTGATGTCAAATCTAGATATTCATAGTTCCTAAGTGATCTAAGTGATCACTTACACAGTGAGTCACTTTTGCAAGATCTCTAATGCAATGGTTCAACATCATTTTAGTAACCTCTTACATGACGTCAGCCCTTTCTGCTTGTTCCTAGGATGTGAGTTGACAGAATTGCTTCCTCCTAACAGAATATAGAAGAATCTGTAGTTGGTAACACTTTTTGTTGCACATAGATAAACACATCTGGTATTGTAGGGTTCAGTTGGAAAAACTAACAAATCACTTCATTAAAACCAGCACTCTTCATTTGGCTCTTTGATCTATTCAGTTTTATTTGATTTGGTTCACAGATACCCTGGCCAAGGAGCATTGTTCAAACTCTCAGTATTATTTTCCTGAATAAGTCTCCATAATTCTTCCTGGTGCAATGTATTCCCTGAAAAGTTTTAAGTGTTTGCACAGAAGCCATTTGTTGAATGCCAACTGTTTCCTTTTTTTTTTTTTTTCTGGAATGATAAGATCATAAGGAAATGTGTTATCAAGAAGACACTGTAGGGACTTGGAAGGTGGCTTCATGGTAGAGTGCTTACCTCACGTGCATGAGACCCCTGGATTCCATTCTTCAACGCCACATAAACAGAAAAAGCCGGAAGTGGGCTGGGAAGGTGGCTCAGTGGTAGAGCGCTTACCTTGCATGCCTGAGGCCCTGGTTTTGATTCCTCAGCACCACATAAGCAAAAAAGAAAAAAGCCAGAAGTGGCACTGTGGCTTAAGTGGTAGAACGCTAGCCTTGAGCTGAAGAGCTGAGGGACGGTGCCCAGTCCAGAGTTCAAGCCCCACGACTAACCAAAAAAAAAAAAAAAAGAGGACACTATAACCTGTGAAGAATGTATTGACATTGCAACTCCCAGATGATGAGAACTAAGAGTAACTTTCACCTAGTTGAGAGCCTGACAAGAAGGTGTGATAGAATAATTAAATAAAAATCTCCCAGGAGGCCATTATTTTCAGCCAGTCTGTAGTGCCAGGTTCCAACAGATCTGGGTAACAAATCAACGGGAATCACTGCCCTAGTTATCTGTCATCAAGCAGAAAAAAAAAAAAAAAGCTGTTTACCTGACCTTTGGATAAACAGCTTTAGAGAGATAACAGGCAACTCCCAAATAGGCAAGTTTCAGTTGGCAAGGTAAGATAGAAACATGCTGTTAACGATCCTATTACCTCCTCTCTTTCCTCCCCTCCCCTTAACCCTACATTTCTTCCTCCTGCTCCTCTTCCTCCTCCTTCTCTTCTCTTTTTCCCTCCTTCCCCTCTTCCTCTGGTAGTTGTACAAAGGATTCAGATCAACATGTCAATTTGCAGCTACAATGCATCTTGATCAATGTGACCCATTACATTCTTATTGTTCTATTCCTATTTTACTAATAAATTACTTGGAGATGTCTACTATGTGGTTTTGTTTTGTTTTCCGTTCTGCTTTCTGTTAGGTTTTTTAAAAAGAGGTAGCCGAGTAAGAATAGCACCACGCATGTGGTATTCAGGTAAGGGGTAGGTTTATTCAGTAGACCTGCTAGGACCAGGCCAGGTTGGCATTCCACACGGCTGGCAAAAGAGAGAGCGTCTGGCCCCGAGTTAGGCCTTATATAGGGTAGGGGCGGGGAAAGGTGTGTCCAGGTAAAGGGACGTGGGACCAGGTAAGAGGTGGGACCAGGTGGGAGAAAGGTGTGGCCACATCAGATTAAGATGTGACCTCAGCGGATGCAGATATGACCTCTTCCAGGTGTCCCAGTTGCCTAGGTAACGCAGGTACTGGGCGAGGTCTGTTCGCGGTCCAGGAATGGACCTTACACTTTCTTCAGCCTCTGTCTCCTCTGATCATTGCCTCAGTTCACTTATTCTGTTTTATAGTATAAAAAAATGCTGGACTGAAAAATGAAAAATAAAGACAATTTAGAATTGCTAAACTGAAAAAAGATGTAGTAGATTTCAATTAGAACACTGGTAATTTTAGTTTAGGAGGGGAAAAAATCCCAGGGAAGTGATGATTTTTTTCTTCCCCTTGAAAATGAAGCGTATCTCAAGTACAAAATCATTTGATGTACCTGAATGAAGTCAGAGGTGGTTTGATTTCCAGGAAGACTTCATTCATTCATTCCTCTATCTGTCCACCTACCCATCCATTCATCTATCCATTTTTTCCTTTGTATTTAGCATCTACTAAGGATTCTTATTTTCCTCTTGGAGCTTCTGTTCTTGCAGAGGACAGGTATTAGCCACTCCTCATGCAGAACAAAGAATAAGTTCCCTTTTCTTTTGAGACTTACAGTTCCCATTTGCTACTATCTTGTGACAAAAAAAAAACAACCCTGGAATGCCTGTAATCTTAATTACTCTGAAGGCTGAGATCTGAGGGTTTTGATTTGTAGCCAGATCAGTCAGAAAGCCCACTAGAGGGGACAGTGGGAGAACAAAAGAGTGGGTAACAGTGTTTGACAAGAAATATACTCATTACCTTGCTCATGTAATTGTAATTCCTCTGTACAGCATCTTTACAATAGAATTAAAAAATAAAAAAGAAAAGCTAAAAAAAAACAAAAAAGGCTCTTGGTTTTATTTATTTTTTATTTTTGTTGGTTGTGGGACTTGAACTCTGGGCCTGGGCGCTGTCCCTCAGCTCTTCAGCTCAAGGCAAGTGTTGTACCACTTGAGCTATAGCACTGTTTCCAGTTTTCTAGTGGTTTTATTGGAGATAGGAGTCTCACTGTCTTTCCTGCCCGGGCTGGCTTTGAACCACGATCCTCAAATCTCAACCTCCTGAGTACTAGGATTACAGGCCTGAGCCACCAGTGCCCGGCTTCATTAGACTCTTCAATTAATCAGCAAAAAGCTAGAAGTGGAGAGTAGTTCAAGTGGTAAAGTGCTACTCTTGAGCAAAAAAGCAAAGCAAGGCTTAATGCTCTGTCAAGTCCCAGTACACACACACACACACACACACACACACACACACACACACAAATTCTTTACTGCCATTGTCCAAAGTGTTCAAGAGCTGATACAATAGCTATTTTTCCAGTTATGGGGTGAGACCTGAGTATCCTTCTTTGCATATTTATTCCTCTGCATCTAGTGAAAAAGTTTAAATTCATGAAAGCTTTTTGGATGCCTTATTATTATTTATTAATGGCAACTCCTTTGTACAACTACTTAAAGATAATTTTAAAAAATTATTAATTAATTATTAATTTCATCCTTGAATACTTATAGAAAGGGAAAACAACCAAAATTGAGTATTTAACAGCCACTTATGGTATTTAAATGTTTAGTAAGCATAATATATGCAATTATTTTCTGCCACTATAAACTGACATTTGAATATTTGGGTATATGGTTTAAAATTTAAAATTTTAATAAGGTGCTTTCTTCCTATAAAATTGGCACAGTGTTTTATATGTTTGATATGTTTCCCTGTTAGGGGTTTGTGTGCTTCTGAGATAAGGCATCTATTGCTCAGATTGGAGTGTTGAGGTCGAGAGTCTATCTCAAGGGAAGTCATAGGACAGATGCAAATAACAAAGAAAATATTCAGGGAACAAAAATACTAAATTCCTTGTGCAATTGTCTTTGAGGAGAGGAGCTGAGCTAAACAATACCATTTACTTTTCTAACTTTTTCAATTGGTGTTTAACTGGTTATTTTCCCTTAATCCATGTACTGTGTTCCTGCAGGCTCCTCTTTAAAATCTCTATATTTGTGAGTTCTATGCCAATCTCCTCAGGCCTCTAAATCTTCCGGATTACTTAAAATACTCTCACCCAGTGAACCTTTGCTTACCCTGCATTCAAAACATTCCTAAACTCATCAGAAGTTTGCTTTCCAGTTTTATGCCTTCTTCCTAATACATTTGCCATCTTTATCATCATCTGGATTTGAAACATAAACATCTTGGGGTTGCTTTGGATTGTTCTAGTCAGTTAATGTCAAACATTAGTCCATTTTGCTTTCATTTTCCATGAGACATATTTTGCATTGTAGGTCCTTGTCTTTTGCTTGGAAGATTGCCCTGCTTTGTCCTCCCATTGCTCAGTCGGTGTACCTACTAATAGCCCTATGACTGATTCTCTTCTGTGGCTTGATCACTTCTTCCTTGATCTTTTTTTTTTTTTTTTTTGTCGATCATGGGGCCTGGGCAGTGTCCCTCAGCTCTTCAGCTCAAGGCTAGTACTCCACCACTTGAGCCACAGCGCCACTTCCGGCTTTTTCTGTTTATGTGGTGTTGAGGAATCAAATGCAGGGCCTCATGGATAGTAGGCAAGCACTCTACCACTGAGCCACCTTCCCTTGATCTTTACAACTGGTTACTGTGTAATTCTTGATCTTTACAACTAGTTACTGTATTAATTCCTAGCTCACAAACCTTCCATGATTCCCATGCTTTCCAAGCCTTGGCTTTCATAGCTTCTTTCCTTTCCTTTCTTCTCTACAAATGGTTACTGGATTAAGCGTTGGGAATATGTTGAAGAGCGTGACAAAACACATTTCCTGCATCATGGGAAGATTTAAGAGAGAGATGGGCAGTTCAAGCTGAGCACGCATAGCTTTGATGAGGAAGTGTTGCAGGGGGGAGAGGATGCAGCTGGAGATCCCAGCTAACAGAGTGCAGCAATTGCTCTGAAGAAGGGACTCTTTAGTTGAAATGTGTGAAAATTAATTAGTAAAGAAAGGGTTTTCATCTGCTTCATGTCTTAAAATGCTCACACAGGGTGAGGGTGAAGGAATGAAATGAGGTGTAAGTTCTTAGTCTTCAATTTGGGTCAGAATCCTCTGGGGAGTTTGCTCAAATACCCATGGCTAGACCGACCTCAGAGTTTATCTGGAGAGATCCTAAAAAATCTGTATTCCCAATGCCCTCCCAGGAAATCCCAACATGATAGACCTTCTACCACACATAATCTGAGGGAAGGAAGACCAGAGGCTGAGGAAGGCTTCTCATTAGCTGAGGTGGGTGATGGGATGATTTGGATTGTGAACAAGGCAGAAGGGATGGAGAAAAGTGGAAAATGTCAGCAATACATGAGAATTAGGTACACCCAGGTCTGGCAATTGATGGAGGAAAATGGGAGGGGAAGGGAGAGGAGGAATTGTTGAAGGTACCCACTTTCTGACAGCAGGCACTGATGAAGAGGGCACTGCTCACAGAGGAAGAGCGGTGCATGGCCCAGCTTGTGGTAAAACGTAATGCCTCATAGCCTCTGTTTTATCTGAACACTGGCCTCACCCCTTCCCTCCTCTATCAAAGCACAAGTAAGTTCCTCAAAGTAGCAGCACTTTGGTTTCCTCATATTAACAGTGTAGTAAAAATAGTATTCATCTCATAGATCTTGGGGAGATTAAATGAGAAACTGTATAGAAGGTGGTTTTTTTATTGTGAAAATACTGTACAGAGGAGTTACAATTACATGGGCAAGCATTGTAGCCTCCTCCTTCCCATCCTCCCCTCCCCCTCCCACCTCCCACCCAATCCTCCCTGGCCCTCCCCACCCCCACCAAAGTTGTAAAGTTCATTTTCGACATAACAACTAGTACATCTCATTGTTGCAATGGGTCCACCTGTATCCCTATTTAAACGATTTGTTTTTCCCCTTTCCCTCCACAAATTATACCGACATCAAATACAGTGAAAGCAGGGGTTATACCGTGGGGGAGGGACATACAAAGCAACAAAGAAATAATCTTATAAATGCATTAGAAACAATCGCATGAAAGAAAAAAAAAACATTTGAATACATATCTTAGGGTTCATTTCTCTAACATCACCTTATCTGACCTTTTCTGCTTGACTCAGACAAATACTAGATATTGCAAATAAGGGAAACCATGGGACCTATGTTTCTTTGGGCCTGGCTTACTTCACTTAATATAATTTTTTCCAAGCCTTTCTATTTCGTAACAAATGGGGCAATGTCATTCTTTCTGATGGAGGCATAGAATTCCATTGTGTATATATACCACATTTTCTTGATCCATTCATCTACTGAGGAGCATCTGGGTTGGTTCCATATCTTAGCTAAAGTAAATAATGCTGCGATAAACATAGTTGTGCTGGTAGCTTTAGTGTGGTCTTGTTTGTAAACACTTGGGTAAATGTTGTAACAGTATTTGGATTATAAGAATAGTCAGGTTTCTTTTGAACAAATTTCATTGTTTCTGGAAAGCTTTCTTCCATCCCTGGCTTTTCTACCTTCTTCACTTATTTTGGCTCCTGTGCCTGACATTTCCTTCTACCATTTCTACCTAGCTCTGTTTATTCAATTCCAACTTACCATCAGGGTTAAAGTCAAATGCAGTTTCCTCCATGAAGCCGTCCTGATTGCCTTCACTGTGACCTCTCACTGCTCAAAGCTCGTCCTCTGTCATCTGTTACCTCATTTTGGGTTGAAGTAGTTTCAGACCTGTGCTCTAATTACTTCTACACATCTCACATGCTGACAGTGGTGGCATCTATCATGGTGTTTTCTTTTGTTTTTGTTTTGTCAGTTGTGGAGCTTGAAGTCTGGGCCTGGGCACTGTCCCTGAACAATTCAGCTTAAGGTAAGTGCTCTACCACTTGAGCCACAGTGCCACTTCCAGTTTTCTGGTGGTTAATTGGAGATAGGAGTCTTATGGACTTTCCTGCCCAGACTGGCTTTGAACCATGATCCTCAGATCTCAGCCTCCTGAGTAGCTAGGATTACAGGCCTGAGCCACTGGTGCCTGGCTCTATCATGTTTTATGACTTTCCTTTTACGCATAAGCTCACTTGTTGGACGAATTCTAAAATTCATTTATGAACACTGTAGGAATGTGAGCATTGCAGGGAGCTGCTACTTTTAAAGCTCAGATTCTGCACTTGGAGTGAGGGATGCTGCTGTCATTTCTCTTTTTTTAAATAAAGGTGATGAACAGGGTGATTACAGTTACAAAAGTAAGGTAATGAGTGCATTTCTTTTTACTTGTCTTTAATAAATCACACATGGATATAGGGATATAGGTTTATGATTTATTAATTTAATAGTTTTTCATTATGGAAACAAGTGCTTATTATTCTGTTTTCATTGGGAAAATCTATTTAGCAGCAAATAGGAATATTTGAAATTAATATGCTTTCTAGAATAAAAAGAAAATTTATAGTTTAAAATTTGAGTAAGACTATGTCCTCCTCTGTGTATGTCTCTGTTTCTGTCTCTGTGTCTACACACACACACACACACACACACACACGTATACATTTGCAATGATCCTCATACTTTATTATTCTGTTTTGACTTTTGGTATTAGTAGCATTACACCATGCTCTGCGTGTGACAAATGAGTGAACTTGTTCAAGAAACTTTTGTTTTTTTCCCTAGTCCTGGGGTTTATACTTAGGGCCTGGGCACTGTCCTTGAACTTTGTATGCTCAAGGTTAGCGCTCTACCACTTGAGCCACAGTGCTACTTCTGGCTTTTTCTGTTTTGTGGTACTGAGGAATTGAACCTAGGGTTTCATGCATGCTAGGCAAGCAGTCTATCACTAAGCAAGCAGTCTATCACTAGGCAAGCAGTCTACTACTAGGCAAGCAGTCTACCACTAGGCCACATTCCCAGTGCTCAAGAAGTTGCTTCTGCTTGGTGCTGGTCATGACTCATGTCTGTGATCCTAACTACTCAAGAGGCTGAAATCTGAGGATTCTGGTTCCCAGTTGGCCTGGGCAGGAAAATCTGGGGGAGACTCTTATCTCCAATTAACCATCCACAAATCAGAAGTGGAGCTGTGGCTAAAAGTGGTAGAGCAGTAGCCCTGAACAAAAAGGCTCAGTAACAGCACCCAGGCCTCAAATTCAAGCTCCATGACCAAACCCACCCTCCAAAAAACTCCCCCAAAACAGAAAAAAAGCAAAAAGGAAGAAACTTGTTCCTGCCACCCTGCTTAGCTTCTACCAATGAATACATTCAGAGTGTTTTGTTTTTGTCATGACAAAACAACTGGAATAAATCTAGAACACTTACTAAGAAGTAGTCCTTGATTATTATTTTTCCCTGAGGAAGGAATAAATAAATTACTGCACCGAAAACAGGAAATACTTTGGAAATTGCTGAAAATCAGTATGGGAAAACAACATAAAATGTTATGCTTTTAAAGTTCTTTCTGATGATTGTGCTTAAGGGAGGAAAATAATACAACTATTTTTCATCTTGAATTTAATTGTTTTTATTATTCCTGCCAAAAGCTATTTGGATATCTATAACATCATTAGTAGGCTATGCAAAATTATCAATACAGAGATAGCTATGGGCACATGAGAAGAATACGTATCTGTCTTTTTATGCCCAATAATATGGTCTGACAGTAATGAGGAACTAAAAGGCTCCCCACTCCAGTAATGACAACTTACCCTAAAATGTAAATTATCCTCTTCTTTGTGGTATAAAGTACTGATCAGACAAAATGTTTATAGTTAAGGAACTTTATTTCCTATTAGATATATGCTACATTAACTATTCAAAACATGTAGATGTCAGATACAGTGACAATCCACAACTGCTCTCTCTTTTCCCAGCCTGGACTTACCTGAACACAGTGTTTACTTCAGTCTCTTCATAGTTACCTAGAGCAATGTCCTCCTGACCAGATGTACAAGCGTACTAACAGTCTTTCTCTCATAGCCAGACTTTGCTCGCTAAGGATTTGTACAAGAAGGCTCTACAGGGCTGGGAAGGTGGCTCAGTGGTAGAGTGCTTGCCTTGCATGCATGAGGCCCTGGGTTCAATTCCTTAGCACCACATAAGCAGAAAAAGTTGGAAATATTGCTGTGACTCAAGTGGTAGAGTGCCAGCCTTGAGCTGAAGAGCTGAGGGACAGTGCCCAGGCCTAGAGTTCAGGACCCATAACTGACCAAAAAAAAAAAAAAAAAAAAGACTCTACAAAGTTTGCAGAAAGCCATAGTTAGTTTTTTAAGCAGTTATCCTTAAGTGTTTTCCTTACATTGTTCGCATTCCCAAGATTGATCTATGGATCCTGTAAGTTCAGATGTACTCCCTCAATGGTTTCAGGTCTCTTGTCATGACATGTGTCAAGTGAGTGAACATAAAGCTTAGTTACCGCAGCTTTTTTTTTTTTTAACTGTGGAACCATCCACTGGGTGTTTAATATATACTTAAAATGCATGGAAATAATGGTAGATAAACAGTACAATGATAGGACATTCCCCAAGCCCCCACCCGATGCTCAGGAGTAGCTGAGTCCTCCACCAGCCCTCAGTAGTTTATGTGACACATTTTGAGGGAAGAGGTGAGCACGTTATTGTGAGACTAGGTCTTCCAGTCCCTCTGGCCATGACCAGACTGCACACTGAGTGCTATTGCCCTCTGCAGAGACTCTCCACTTCAATAACCATGGCAGCCTAGTCCAGCCTTTTGAAAAGAGAAACTCAGGTTCTCCCCTGCTGCCTTGGCTCTCAGCCATTGCTGAGGGCTCCGGAAGTCACACATGCATAGTCTGACTTTCTAATTTCCAACAATGTCCTTTCCTCTACTTGCCTCATGTTTTATGAAGGAGGGATATTTGTGTCTGTGGCTTATTACTAACTCTTCTGTATGTGCATCATCTCCTTTTATCTTGAATTGGAATATTTGAAAACTCAGAGCCTCCTTTATCCTGGTTTTATTTTATTTTATTTTTGTGCCAGTACTGAGGGTTGAATATGGGGCTGATAGCCACACCTCCATTTCTTGTGGGTTTTGTTTTCCTGGGTAATTGGAAATAAGAGTCTCTCAGATTTGTTTTCCAGGGTAGGCTTTCAAACCGTGATCCCCAGCCTCCTCAGTATGGAGGATTATAGGCAGGAGCCACCAGTGCCTGGAGAGCCACTCCCTATTCCTGGGAGTGGTTTACTTGTGGTACTATTTCCCCTTCTATTACTGAATTCTTCTACACACCTTATTCTAATAATTGAGGAATACTTCTGCCTGTTTGGCATTTCAGACCAGTCAGAAAAGAATAGGCAGAAAAGAATGGTGGTATACGTTTGTAATTCCAGTACAGAGGAGATCCCAGGTTTTAGGGCAGACTAGGTTGATTATTCGTGAGCTCTTATCTCAAATTTCAAGGACAGGGAATATAGCTTAGTGGTAGAATACTTTCCTAACACATACCAGGCTCTAGATTTAATACTTAGAAAATCAGAAAGAAGGATTATATTAATTGATTTGCGTATATTGAAACGTTACAGGAAAGAATAGGAGAAACCCTAGGTCTCCTTCCCAGAGGCCGAAATTTTCTGTCTTTTTTTGGGGGGGGAGGGAGGATGTTCGGTTGTGGGACCTGAACTCTGGGCCTGGGCGCTGTCCCTCAGCTCTTCAGCTCAAGGCTAGCGCTCTACCCCTTGAGCCACAGCGCCACTTCTGGCTTTTTTCTTTTTGCTATGTGTTGCTGAGGAATTGAACCCAGGGCCTCATGCATGTATGGCAAGCGCTCTACCACTGAGCCACCTTCCCAGCCCCCAAAATTTTCTTAATAGAGACCCAGAAGCACAACAAATCAAAGAAAGTTTGGACAAATGGGATTGCATGAAGCTGCAGAGCTTCTGCATAAAAGACATAGCTAGCAAGATCAATAGAAAGCCCCGGATTGGGAGAAGATCTTCACTAGACATATGATAGACAAGGGTTTCATATCTAAAATATACTTGGAACTCAAAAAATTAAATCCCCCAACAACAAATCCTCAAAGAAACAACTGCCCAATAAATAAGTGGGCTAAAGACTTAAAGAGAAACTTCTCTGAAGAGAAAATAAGAATGGCCAATAGACTCATGAAGAAATGCTTAACTTCTCTAGCCATAAAAGAAATGAAAGCAAAACAACATTGAGATACCACCTCACTCCAGTTAGAATGCCTATAATCAAGAACTCTAATAACAACAGATGCTGGAGGGGATGTGGCAACAAGGGAACCTTACTTCATTGTTGGTGGGAGTATAAGCTTGTTCAACCACTTTGGAAAGCAGTATGGAGGTTCCTCAAAAGATTCCACATAGAGCTCCCCTATGACCCAGCAATCCCACTTTTGGGCGTTTACCCAAATGATCACAAACAAGACCATACTAAGGCTACCAGCACAACTATGTTTATTACAGCATTATTCACCATAACTGAGGTATGGAACCAACCCAGATGTCCCTCAGTAGATGAATGGATCAAGAAAATGTGGTATATATACACAATGGAATTCTATGCCTCCATCAGAAAGAATGGTATTGCCCCATTTGTTAGGAAATGGCAAGACTTGGAAAAAATTATAGTAAGTGAAGTAAGCCAGGCCCAAAGAAACATAGGTCCCATGGTTTCCTTTAGTTGCAGTAACTAATATATGTGTAGGAAAAGTAAAAATAGTCTAAAGCTATGTACATATGACCATATTAAGATGATGCTAAGCAAAATAAACCCCAAGATAGGGACACAAATATCCTTTTTCTTTCTTGCTGTTTTTTCTTCTCTTTTTTGGGGGGTGGGATCCAGTCGTGGGGCCTGAACTCTGGGCCTGGGCGCTGTCCCTCAGCTCTTCAGCTCAAGGCTAGTGCTCTACCACTTGAGCCACAGCGCCACTTCTGGCTTTTTTCTTTTTGCTTATGTGGTGCTGAGGAATCGAACTCAGGGCCTCAGCATGCAAGGCAAGCGCTCTACCGCTGAGCCATCTTCCCAGCCCCTTGATATTTTTCTAACATATTTATAATGTACCATGTGATTTTTTTGTTGCTTTGTATGTTCCTCCCCCATGGTATAAGCCCTGTTTTCACTGTATTTGATGTAGGTGTACTGTCATCTTGTATATACGGTTCTCTAATTTGGGGAGGGGAAGGGAAAAAAGAAAATTCTTGAATAGGGATACAGTTTGACCCATTGTAACAATGAGATGTACAAGACACTATGTTGAAAATGAACTTTACAATTTTGGGGGGGAGTAGTTGTAGAGGTGGGAGGGAAGGGATGGTAGAGGAGAAACAAAGGAGGAGGCAACAATGCTCAATAGAAAATGTACTCATTACCTTGCTCATGTAACTGTAACCTCTCTGTACAGTATTTTTACAATAAAAAATGTACAAGAAAAGAAAAGAAAATCAGAAAGGAAGAAAGAAGAAAGAAAGAAGAAAAGAAAAGAGAAAGAAAGAAAAAAGGAGGTGGGTTTTCTTTTTTTTCACTCTGCATCGAATCATAGAATGGGTCCTGCTCTCTAAACATGTATTTGTCATTGTGCTGCAGTTCTAATATCTTACTCTATGCCACTTTGTTATTTTTTGCCCCATTGTTCATCAATCCAGTTTCAGGTAATACCTGTAAAATACCTGTTGTATGTGGGATTTTTGTTCTACTGGGTGTCTGGCAAAGGTAGATAGAAATTACTCTTATATTCAACAGTGACTGCAGGGGGAGAAGAACTATAACTGGACAGAAATCAGATTGGACGCTACACTCATTTTCTGCTCTACGTTGCTCTATGTCAAGGGATTTGCAGTATGTCATATTAAATACAGAAACACAAGTTTGTGAAGATAATGATAGCATCCAGTAATGCAGTATGATCTAATACTGAACATGTGAATTAAGTTGAGTTCGTGTTTTGAAGGGTGTCAGGCAGATATTATATTGAGCTTCCCTGAAAATTGGAAGTATCTTGCAATCTCCTGTGAGTCCATTGAGGCCCTCTGGATTGTCTCAAGCACATTTGGGTAGCTGAGCTCATTTTAAACAAATCAAGCTTTCATGAATATGTGCTTTCACAAGGTTAAACAGATTCTATTTTTGTGTTGCTATTTAGCAGCTCATACCAACTTGCCATGTATGTTGAATTCCTACATGGAAGATCTTTGGAAGAAGCCACTTGCTACTGTTGTGTCAGATCAGAAATTGAGACACTTCATTTATTTTATTTTGTCAGTCGTGGGGCCTGAACTCTGGGCCTGGGTGCTGTCCCTCAGCTCTTCAGCTCAAGACTAGCACTCTACCACTTGAGCCACAGCACCACTTTCGGCTTTTTCTGCTTATGTGGTGCTGAGGAATCGAACCTAGGGTCTCACGCATGCAAGGCAAGCACTCTACCACTGAGCCACCTTCCCAGCCCGACACTTCCTTTTTTTTTTAATATAATCATGAATAATATTTTTTTGGGGGGGCTCTCTTTAGTAGACATTCTCTAAAAGGTTTTTTGTGGCCAATTTTTAAAAATTCAGTGAGACAAATTATAGAGAGTGAGGTTAAGAAGAATAGGGAGAATTTTTCATTGCAGCATTATTCATATGGTCAAGTTACAGAATCAACCTGAATCCATTGAAGGATAGATGAAGGAAATATCATATGGACATACAGAGGAATAGTGCCAACTGAGAAATAAGAGCGAAAACCATACACAACAAAATGGATGAAACTGAGGGACATTGTGTTAAGTGAAATAAGACAGCGCTAGGAAGACAAATTCCACAGGTTTACTCTACAAGGCACCATCTGAATGTAGAATATTGATTACTACTAGAGGCTAAGAAGGGAAAAGAGGTAGAAAAGAAAGAGTTTGGATATTAAATACCAAAACACAGTTATCAGATAAAAATGCTAGTGTTTCCACAGCTCAGGGGGTGACTGTAGTTTACAATATATTATTGTATATTTTATGAACAACTAGAAGAGAGAGTTGGAAGGCCTAAGACATGCTAATTATGCTGATTTTATCAGTATATGCCATATGCTTTTTGAAATAGTACATTGCACCTCATAAATAGGTACAATGTTTATACTAATAAAAATTAAAAAATAAAGAAGAGTAGGAGAATTAACATCTGATAGTGTTACAGCTGTGTTTGATTTCTTCCTTGTAATGCATGTTATGTGTCTAAGAATACACACACACACACACACACACACACCTGCATGGATACATATACACACACAGCCCTACAGTCCTCCCTCTTTTCCTCTAACGTGTCAGGCCAGGGCCCCTACCTTAGCACCTCAACATAATGCAAACTATTTCTACATGAGAGGAATGAATGACACCTACTTTCCTTTCTTTTCCCTTGACGTTCTTAGTCACCCATTTCCCCCGACGTTCTTAGTCACCCATTTCCCCCTTCTCCCTACGGATTCTGAGACAGATGCCACTGGGGTTATCTGTTCTAGATAAACCTTTAGTTTGTGACAAGAATTCAAACAACTTCTTTCTGGTAACATCTTTCCACATTTTTTTTTTTTTTGTGCCAGTCCTTGGGCTTGAACTCAGGGCCTGGGTACTATCTCTGAGGTTTTTGTTTTTGTTTTTATTTTTCTCAAGCTAGCACTCTATCACTTGAACCATGGCTGGACTTCCAGCTTTTTGGTGATTAGTTGGAGATAAGAGTCTCATGGACTTTCCTGCCTGGGTTGGTTTTGAATAGTGATCCTCAGATCTCAGCATCTCACATAGCTAGGATTACAGGTGCTCCCAGCAAGATTTCCAGATTGATTTCAAACTCATGGTCCTCCTGATTTATGCTCCTCCATGATTACTGGTATGAGCTACTACAGCCAGCCCACTCCATTGTAAAATAGAAGAGACTTTTTGTCAATTATATTTGGATATTTTGGGATGTGGAACGGACCTCTATAGAGACACATTTCTTATCCACACAACTTGTGTACTTGCTACTTTACCGAAAAGAAGGTATTTTAGAAGGATGACTAAGATAAGGATCTGGAGATGAGAGGATTATCTGGGATGATCCGTGTGCCTGTGTGATCACAAAGGGCTTAATGAGAGTGTTAGGACGAGATGAGGTGGGAGAGAGGAAGCAGAGCTTGTAAGGATGTACAAGATAATGGAAGAAGGAACCACATACCAGATGGCCTCTAGAAGCTGCTGCAAAGGGCTGCAACTCTGCCAATGAGTGTGCTACAGCACTCATTTCTGACCAGCAACACCTAAAACTATAGGACTGGAAGTTGATATTGCTTTGATCCATGAATGCTATGAAAACAATAGAATCTACCCAGTAGTTTTGGAGACAAAGTATGCTTTAAAAATATAATACAAATTTTAGTGCTTCTTTGAAAGAGCCAGAGGTGGTTGATTCCCATAGCTCATGCTCTGTCATAAATTGAGTTTTTTTTGTTTTTTGTTTTTTTTTTGTTAGTCTTGGGGCTTGAACTCTGGGCCTGGACACTGTCTCTCAGCATTTCAGCTCAAGGCAAGTGCTCTACCTCTCTACCACTTGAGCCACAGTGCCACTCCCAGTTTTCTGGTGGTTAATTGGAGATAAGAGTCTCATGGACTTTCCTGTTCCAATTGGCTTTGAACTGCAATCCTCAGATGTCATCCATCTGAGTAGCTAGGATTATAGGCACGAGCCACTGGTTCCTGGCACAAATGAGTTTTAAGATCACAAATTCTGTTCTGATTCTTTATATTACTCTCCGGGTCATCCCAATAAAAATGTATTACTCAGATGCAATAGTTTCAATGAACATGAATTTGTGGAGAAACAAGAATAGAAGGAAGGAAATCACTTTTAATAAGGACTTTTAAATTTTCTTGTAAAATCTTCTCATTGCTCAGTAGAGGTCAGTAATGGAACATGGCAGAAGCAGAAGAAGCAATGAAACTAAGTATGAAAAACCACACGAAAGTTCTTTTTATGGATGATTTTTGAAATTAACAGAGTAATCCTGGTTTAAGCAGCAAATATATATTTAAAATGTGCATGCCTTTAATTTTTTAGTGATGTTCAGCAAAGCATAGTTTATATGCTTTTAATGTACTTCTTTTAAATGATAAAATCATGAAATTTTGACAGGCCAGTGCACTTGAGTTCCATGTGATGGGATATAAAACATTTTGCCACTTCCAAAAGGTTGTGATTCCTTCTATCATAGCATGGAGTGACCAGGCTACTACTGATTTACTTGCCAAATTAGATTTGTTCTTTTGTGATGTTAATTGTATTTTAAGTTTAATTTTATATCTTAAGTATTTTAAATAAAATAAAAATATCCATTAAATATGATGAAAATCTTAAGTGAAATTTACAGTGATTTTTAAATAATTATAATTCCCTCTGAGTTGTTACTTTAGGAATTAGTGGTTCTATTGTTTTTTATAGCTAGAGTCATTTGATTTGCTTAAATAATTACTTTAACCTAATTTTTACCTGTTCTCTTAGTAAAACAATGCTTTCAAAGTTCTGCTGTTTAAATATAATAGGTTTGGTGTATTTTGTTTTTCATTTTGTTTCCCAATGAGAAATTCTTTTGATTGCTTTAGAATCTGTCTTAGTGGTTATTTTTCAGGCAAGCAGTCATGGTTCTTTGTAGAGCAGATGTGGATTAGAGGTAAGCAGAACAGAAGATTTTGGAACCATTCCCAGATAGAGCATATAAAAGGTTTTTAATCATGTTCTGGCATTTCCCAAGAGGCACTGCTTAAAAGTTAAGACACATAGCCTAGTAATGGGCTGGCATATGGTTGTCAGGGCTTGAATGTGTCCCTTGAAATTTATGTGTTGGAAACATGCAATGGTATTGGGTGGTAGGGCATAATGAGAGGTGGTTAGGTTATGAGGGCTCCAGTTCATGTTGGATTAATACATTAACACTGTTAATGTGGAAATATGTCATTGATAGAGGAGACGGTTCTCTCCTTCACCCTGTCTTTCTTCTTTACCTTCTACTATGAGATGACATAGCAGAAAGCCCTTGGCAAATGTCAACATCATTCTCTTGAAATTCTTTTTTTTTTTGGTCATGGGGCCTGAACTCTGGGCCTGGGCACTGTCTTTCAGCTCTTCAGCTCAACGCTAGCACTCTACCATTTGAGCCATAGAACCACTTCCAGCTCTTTAGCTTATGTTATGCTGAGGAATCAGACCCAGGGCTTGTTGCATGCGAGACAATCACTCTACCACTCAGCCACATTCCCAGCTCTCTTGAAATTAGGTGGGACTTGATACAGCAACCCCAACTTCCCTAGCATGGTGCTCTTGGTGACTGTTCCCTACAGGGATTTCATAAAATATGAGCATCAAACAGGCACACATGTCAGTGTTCAATCTTGGGATTATAAGAGGGAGAGAATCTCTCATCCACACCTCCTGTACTTGTCCCTCCCTTATAATACAAGCAGCAACACTGTTTTTACAGAGAATACCAGAAATCTAGAGGCAAGGAAATATGAAGCTTTCCTCACCTCTGTGGCCTATCTCTGCTACTTTCCTTATACAAGTCATTAGAGTGATATTACTGCATATAATAGTAAACTAAAAGTGGGATATGTCCAGTATATGCACATTTATTATTGTGCCATGCCCTGTCCTACACTTGTTAACATAAAGCTACCATTTCTCAATAGGAACATAATTGTCAAGGAAAATAAATTGTCTAGGAAAATAAGCAGCCTTTATCACTGGCCTGCAGAATGTCAGGCCATAGGTAAAGGAAAGGTTAGTGCTCATTTTAGAGCTTAAATCTTGATATTCATTTGTAAGTAAACAATACAATGGCCTAGAGGGGAAGATAGTGGCTGAGAAAGAGCTGACTGATGTCACTGCCACCTGCCATGTTGGTCTGCACTGGCATAGTAGCTCAGCTTACAGGTGCAGGAATTATGCGTGAGCAAGACTAGAACAGAATCACAACTATCTGCTGCAGCTGCCAGGAGTCAATTAGTGATGATACTTTGGAAGGAGTTGTTCTTTCCAGCTGGGATCTCAATCACATGATGACTGCTCATAATACAAACAACTTGAAGAAATTATTATTTCCAAAGTTTCTAGAAAGATAATAGGATAAAAAAAGACAGGTCCCAAGGCATTCACCTTGTAAATATCCCCAAAGAGATAAGTAACAGGCAAATCTATTTCTAGGATTATATACAGTGGTGAACTAAACTACTAGAGAATTTCTTTAAAATAATTGACAAGCACTGGTAGGCCCTTATGGAACAAAGAAAGGATTGAAGATGTTTCACAATTATTTTTCCATTATATAAGTTATTATCTACAGCTTCATTATCTTCATTGTCTTCCACCATATCCCAAGTTAAAGTACTAGTTTGAGCTTCCTTCCTGATGACCAAGGGGTTTGAACATTATGCATCCTAGATATCACATACATACTGAGACATGAGTATATATAAAGAAGGCTGGTCTTCCATGGGGCAAGCTTCATGGAACTCAGAGGGTGTATCCTGATGCTGCTCATAGTTCTACAGAAAGGTAAAAGGCAGTGAGTCTGTTTCAAGGAGCTCAAACACACATAGATCTGTCTGGTCTTTGTGTGAACCAGACTGTTCCCATGCCCTGGATGTAGGAATTACTTTGATTGGAAATTCTACTTCAAGGTCCACAGATGGTTGCTTCTATGAGAGACATGTGGATCCTCCAGGATCCTTGATGGGCTCTCTTTGCATCCTTAACAGGTGAGGCCCTGGGCAGAAAGTAGTGACTCTGGCCCATGGCTGAGAAGGGTTGAAACCAAGTCACAGGGCTGCCATGGGGGGCATAGGTAAGTTCAAGTTCCCAAGGTGGATCCACAGAGCTCTGGCTCCCTGGATGTTCAGAACACCTATCAGACTGCAGTAGAAAGGGACTGGAGAAGAGTTTCAGGGCTGTTGTAGGATTTCCTGATAATGGAAAGTAGTTTTAAAGCCCAGGGTTTTAGCTTACAGAGAAACAGAATATCTGTTGTTAACTCAGAACTGTGGTAAGACCATGTATATGGCATGCATGATACCTAAATGGAGAGTTAAGACCAAGTCCCAAGCCAACAGTCCTGGAGCAAACTCTTGCACATATTTCTCAAGTATGAAAGTGAAGGAAGAAGCCTATGCACTGCTAGATCTGATTGGTGTAAACATGCCATCTGTCACTTGTCTGACCTACAATTACCCCTTCAAGTATGCCAGTGTGGGATGGAATACAGAACACAGAGCTCAGCTCTGCTTATCTCTTTGTTAAGCAGAAATGGCTGGTAGGGTGTCACCCACTTTACTGTGAACCAACAGGGCATAAAGCAAGCAGAATCTCAGCAATTCTCAAATTTCATTCCTGTTGTTTTGGAGGAAGTCTTAGAAAATGTACTATCAGCTGCCACAATAGAGATTGGAGGGGTTTCTCAGTGAGTTTGTTACTTTTTGATGAGATTAAAACTCTGATTGTGATAATATAATATAAATAACCTTTTTGTTGCCATGACACTTAATTGCAGAAAGTTCAAAGTGTCTGGGCTTGTTTGGGAACTTTTGCAATCATTTCCTGTAGTAGAGAATGAATGCCTTTGTCAAAGCTGCTCAGGCAGTCCATTGATTGGAATGCTACTGAGAGACCCCAAATACCTTTATGTATGCAGGCACTGGGATCCCTTGTGGGGATCTAGGATAACCTTGCCTGGGTGTTCATCTCCTACGATTGCAACAACTTTTACCCAGCCTTTCAGAACATCTGAATCCTAGATGAGTGTGGGTATAACTAGGAGGGCCTGACAACACTGTTTAGTAGAGGATTCATGTTCTCATCTGACAAGTTTGCTGCTGTGGAGAAACAGGACCTAATTTAACATTAAGCCTGAATAAGTAAACAGTGCTGTTTTTCTGGGCAAATGAATCCCTTGCATTTTGCTAATTGTAGGTACTCAGAATTGAAGTAAACTAAGGTAGAGCATCATAACCCTACTTTAAAGTAGAGCTAAGTCAATCCCACATAGATTGGTCACAAAAAATAAAGACATATTGGAGTAGTGTTGACTTCTCTAAGTGAACTGCCATTCTTTCAAAAAAAATTTTTTAGCGGGGCACTGGTGGCTCCGGGCTGTAATCCTAGCTACTCAGGAGGCTAAGATCTGAGGATTGCAGTTCAAAGCCAGGCCGAGCAGGAACATCCATGAGACTCATCTCCAGTTAACCACCAGGAAACTGGAAGTGATGCTGTGGTTCAAGTGGTAGAGCACTATCCTTGAGCTGAAGAGCTGAGGGTCAGCACCCAGGTCCTGAGTTCAAGACCCATGACTGACAAATTTTTTTCTTTCCTACTAAGACCTCCCACAGCTTCTTGTTTATGCATTATAGTGAGAGAAAAATAGGAATTTCTTGAAAGGATTAAGAAGATACTGTATCTTCCTGGAGAGACAGTTTTGTTCTATATAGAAGGTGAAATGAATGTTTAAGAGATGAGATAAGGATACTGAGGATTTTGCTGAAGATTGATGGTCTTCTCCAAAGGGCACACTGAGGTGATATTGGGATTTATAGATAGAAAGAGGTGAGAAAAGGGAGAAGAAAGGAGCAGCACAGGGCATACAGAGATGGGAGGTGGCAGGGTGAGTGAGGAATTACTAAAGGTCTAGGACTTCTATTCCTGACTAGCAAAGTGGAAAGGAAGGCATGTTCCCACACCCTGTCAGGGCAGAGTGCTATGAAGGGGACAGAGCATGCACAGTTCAGGAGTTCCTTCTTTGTCCTGAGGAGTGGGAGAAAGTCAAAGGCTGAGGCTGTTATCCTGTTTTTAATCCCTCCTGGTAGAGCAGGAGCTGTGAGACTTTCATCTAGACTCTCAACATAGTAGGGAGTTTGAGAAAGCCCCACCCAGCCAACCTTTGCTTGGGATAGAAAAGAGAACGATTGCATTCCATGGTTCTGGTTCATGTAAGACCCTGTAATGCCACCCCTTGGTGACATAGGTCAAGAGGCATTGTACTCATAAACTAACACGTGGATTTGAAACTCCTTTGTACAATTAAAATAAGTAAAACAAAATTACGCAATGGGGGAAATAGGCCCTAAAATGACACAGTCTACAAACAGGATTGTCTAGAATATGAGCCATTCTTCAAATTCAGAGTAGTATAGAATATGTGAGGTATAAGACATCTAAAGGAAAATTCACATTTCTTGTTTTGAAATATAAACTGATTTTAATTTGTTTATTTTTTTTGCCTGTCCCAGTCATACCCCCCCCAAAAAAAACCCCAAAACAAAACAACAACAACACTCTGGGTCTGGGCACTGTCCCTGAGGTCCTTTTGTTCAAGGCTAGCATTCTACCACTTGAACTATAGTGCCACTTCTGGCTTTTTCTGTGGTTAATTGGAGATAAGAGCCTCACGGACTTTCCTGCTCTGGTTGGCTTTGAACAGCGATCCTCAAATCTCAGCCTTCTCAGTAGCTAGGATTACAAGCGTGAGTCACCACTGCCTATCTATTTTATTTGTTTTTTAAATTTTATTGTAAAGTGATATAGAGAGGGATTATAGTTACATAAGTTAGGTAATGATTACATTGCTTTTTGAATAGTGTCACCCTCTTCCTCATTTTCTCCCAATTTTCCCCTCCCAGTCCCTCTCTCCTTCAAGTTATATAGTTCATTTCCAAAATGGTGTCTAGTGAATATCACTGCTGAATTAGTCATCCTTTTTACCACCATTTCTGTGCTTCCCCTTTCTCTCTCCAAACCAGATAAACTTATATGCAAGATAAAGTGTACGGAAATAAAAAATGGTGACAAAATGGAATTCACAAAGTGTGTGTGTGGGGGAAACTACAAGCAGTACAATAAAAAACCTCTTGTTTTCATTTCTTTCTATTTTAAAAACATTTTATTTTATATAAATTCTATATGTAGTACAAAAATATTTTGAGTTTGAACTTATCTACCAAACAGAAGGTTTTTGAGCTTTTCCAGCCCCTTCCCTTCAGAGGTAAATAAGAAGCAAGTCATACTAGGTAGTACATATACAGAAAATTTAACAAGAACAAAAATATTTGCAGTTTTGTAATTCAGTTTGTGTCATCTAAAACTCATTGCTCAGAGGCACACCAGTACGTACCTGTACAAAAGAGCCCAAGAGGCAGCAGATACTTCAACTTTTTTTTTTTTTTTTTTTTCCCCGGTCATGGGGCTTGAACTATGGGCCTGGGTGCTGTCCTTTAGCTCTTCAGCTCAAGGTGAGCGCTCTACTGCTTGAGCCACAGCCCCACTTCTGGTTTTCTGAGTGGTATTGGACATAAGAATCTCATGGACTTTTCCTGCTCAGTCTGGCTTTGAACCGTGATCCTCAGATCTCAGCTTCCTGAGTAGCTAGGATTACAGGCATGAGCCACAGGCACCTGGCAGATACTTCAACTTTTAAGGATAAAATGTCTACCTTATTTCCTGTAGTTTTTGAAGAAGATATTCCATTCGTAAATTCAAATTTGGTTGTCCCTTTTTAGTCTTTTTGCTCAATATTTTGAACATTTCCATTTTTTTTTTTTGGTACTGTCTTTGGGCTTCTTTCTCATTTCCTCCTCTCAAATTCTTGTTTCTTAGCTGCACACTTAGCTTCTATTTGTTCATATTCTTCTTTTGTTTTCTGATTTGAGGTTTTCTTTTTACTTTTCTTTGGAATCGTCACGGAATTTACTGTTTGGCTGTCTTGCTCTTCTGGCAGAAGCTGGTGAACACCACCACATTGGTGGTCGGGCAAAGTCTGGTCAGTGTTAGAGTGTTGCTCTTCAGGCAAAGTCTGGACAGCTGCTGATTTTGGCAAAATGATGGCCAACTCTTCTTTGTTGCTTCCTGAACCTTTCTTCTTCAGCCAGATAGAGATGGTTCAGATGATCTGAGTAGTGATCTGTGAACTAGGATTCCTGGGATGTTTGACCCGTCTTTGCCTTCCACTTCAATTTCCTGTAGTATTTCTGAATCTTCAGTTTTCTCCAAAATGAAAAGACTTGTTCCTCTCATGCTCCCCATGAAGCCTTGAGGGTAGTTAGGCCCAGCATCTTCCACCTCCCATTCTCAGTCCTGATTTCAACCCCTCCTTGTCTTGGCCCCAAACCCTCGATGCAGCCCTTCTCAGTGGGCCTCACCTGTACCATCCTAGAACAACTTCCTCTCTTGATTCCACTTCTTGGAGTTTATTTCGATGAGCATCATTTTATGTGATCATAAACACATAGTTATGGAGCCCTTGTGATCCTCTCTTAAGAATATCCTCTTGTTCACACTGTGTGAATGTTTAGAGTACTGTTTAATTAATCATGTCCAAGTATAGTTATTTGTCTTTTACTACCCATTGGGTTCACTTTGCGCAAAGGTATTTCAATCCAACATGCCAATTTATGAGTACAATATGTCTTGATCAGTGTCACCCCTTCTATCTCGTTCCATCTTTCCCAATCATACCCATCTCCTTAAGTTGCCTAATTCCATTTACACATATGTATTGGATATTTTGACTGCATCCACCACATTTTCTCTCCCCATTCATCTTCCTCCACTTCCCCTGGCCTCCCTTTCCCCGGAAACATATGTTTCAGCTTTCTGGATTTATTTTGTTTAGCTATGTGTTAGTTGTTTGAAGGAGTTATACCGCTGCAAACTTCTCCTGCATATACCATACTTTAGACAATATGTTTATATATATATATGCATATAATCTTGTATATGTTTTTATAGTTTATAATTTTTTTTTGTCAGTTGTGAGGCTTGAACTCAGGGCCTGGGGCTTGAGCAAAAGAGCTCAGGGACAGTGTTGTTTTGATTTACATTTCTTTAATGTCCAGAGATGTTGAGCATTTCTTTATGTGCCTGCTGGCCATTTTTACTTCTTCTGAGAAGTCTCTATTTAGCTAATTTGCTAATTTATAATGGGTTATTGGTTTTGGGGGAGATGTAATTTCTTGAGCTCCTTATATATTCTGAATATTATGCCCCTTATCAGATATATAGCTGGCAAAGGTCTTCTCTCATTTTGTGGACTGACTTGTTAGGTTAGTGACTATGTCATTCACTGTGCTGAAAAAGTTTTTCTGTTCCAGGGCCTTAGATTATCTCAGCTTTGTTATCTTAGCTGATAGACTACCACTTTGGGCACATTCTTTTGGAGATAAAGGTTTACCTTGCTGCCTGTATTAGCTAAGAACTTTGAGCCTTCCGGTCTTAGCTCCTTGATTATCTCAGATTACTGGCCTGAGTCACTAGCATCAGGCTTAATTAAATATTTTAACTATCAAAAGAAAGCTTTAGAAAGTTATATAAAGGGACTGGGAAGGTGGCTCAGTGATAGAGTGCTTGCCTTGCATGCCTGAGGCCCTGGGTTCAATTCCTGAGCACCATGTAAGCAAAAAGAAAAAAGCTGGAAGTGGTGCTGTGGCTCAAGTGGTAGAGCGCTAGCCTTGAGCTGGAGAGCTGAGGGACAGTGCCCAGGCCCAGAGTTCAGGCCCCATGATTGGAACCCCCTCCAAAAAAAGAAAGTTATATAAAATATGTTTTTTTGGTGAATCAATATACTTGTTATGCCTAGGTCTTAGGACCCCCACCAAGAAGACCACTGAGAGTCAGACTCTACAGCTGTTTTAAGGTTTTATTTAAACGGGCTGCAGCTTGGGCCTCATCCTACACTCCAACACAGCCGAGCCTAGGAGGAGAGCCCCGAGCTAAGGATTTGCAGAGGTTATAAAGGCACACAAACAACCAGGTGTTTGGATTACCACCACGTGTTGCTCTGCTAGAAACAAGCAACAAGTGGTCACTGCCTCACCCATGAAAACTTGAAATTGATCTATGTAAGAAAATCATAGGATAAGTACACAAAATTCTTCTGTGGTCTTTATATTATAGACACATTCATTGTTATCAATAAAATTCACATCCATATTGACTATATAGCGATTATGAGTATGTTTTTCTTCACCATAATTAAAGATCATTTGAAGCAAGTGTCTTCTCTATCATAACTACATACTATAAAATCTGTTTTTTCTGGGAAGGGATGGGAAAAAAAATAAAATGTGTTTTTTCCTGTGTGGGTATCTGTGTATTCATCTATAGTTCTATCTTCTCAAGATCCATTTAGGCATAGGAAAATAATTTTCTTTATATTTTGGGAATTGTCGAAGTTATTACTAGTTGTAATAGTTGAGTTAAACAATAATATTATATCCACCTGCTTCTGTTTGTAAGCATTTGCCCACCTTTGGTCCTCAGTGTTATGCCAAGGTCGCAGGACCCCACCAACAAGACCACCGAGAGTCAGACTCTACAGCTGTTTTATTTAAACGGGCTGCAGCTCGGGCCTCATCCTACACTCTGACATAGCGGAGCCCAGGAGGAGAGCCCCGAGCTAAGGATTTGCAGAGGTTATAAAGGCACACAACCACCACGTGTGGCTCTGTTAGAAACAAGCAACAAGTGATCACTGCCTCAAAACTTTAACCCTTCATTGCCCCCCTTGACTACCCAGACCTGAGCTCCTCCCTGCCCTGGAGTTCCTGGCCCCTCCCTCTCTCTACCCAGACCCACCTGAACTCCTGTCCGCCTCACTTCCTACCCCCAGATCCTGCTGCTACCTAGATAGTGAAAGCTGCTATGTGCTCTCTCTGGGACAAATATGGTTCCTCTTGTAAACCTTATAATAATCTTTTTTATGGTTCCTCTTATAAACCTTGTAATAATCTTTTTCCTGTGCCTGTCTGCCTCAGTATGGTCCCCTGGCATGGATGTGGCAGATCCTTTCATTGGTCCTTTCACTGTGTATTACACAGGAAGATATGAAAAAATATTAATTTCACTCTTAGACTAAAATCCAGTAGAATTACCATTAATATTTTAATATACTTATTTTCACTTCGTATGGGCACACATTAATAAATAAAGTACACTGTTGATGTTTCTTTTTTTCTTTTTCTTTGTCAGTCATGGGCCCTGAACTCTGGGCCTGGGCACTGTCCCTCAGCTCTTCAGCTCAAAGCAAGCACTCTACCACTTGAGCCACAAGCACCACTTCCAGCTTTTTCTGCTTATGTGGTGCTAAGGAATCGAACCCAGGGCCTATGCATGCAAGGCAAGCACTCTACCACTGAACCACCTTCCCAGCCCCTGTTGATGTTTCTTTGACTCAGATGTGATTAGCTTGAATTGTGATATTGTCTAATACATACTGGTATATCATTGATAAAGAATTGTTTGAATTATTCTATTACCTATTTACTTGACTTTTTAAAAATGTAAGACAAAAATAAAGTTCTCATCATTTCTTAAAGAGTTTTAAAATAAATTGTGAAATGATTAAATAGCAAATAAATACAAAATTTCAGAATAGACCCAAAAATAGAAAAAAAGGGATCAATACTTTGCAGTAATCCACCTAGAATAGCAACTGAAAAAGAAGGGAAATATAAAACATTTACTTACAGGTTGGGAGAAATTACTGGAGAAAATGAGCAGCAGAGACTTCAATACTCAAAGATACCTTCTTTTTCCAAAAGAGAAGGAATTTTGATAGTAAGGGGAAATAAAAGTAAATTTTGGGGCACATAGAGTGGAAAGTTCAATCACCTAAGTTTTCTCTCTCCATTATAAACATGTCTACTTTAAGCTGCAATTCTGAAAAGTTATACCCATCAGGTATACCTCCACTTGTGTAGGGGGAGAGCTCCAAATATTCCCTGAAGAAACATTGTTGCTCATTTTGTCACAGAGATAGAAAGATGGCTGACACTGCATGTATTTGCTCTAGTAGTTTCTGGGAGGAATGACCAGGTGTTTCTTGCTGTTCCCATGGTTGTGATTGAATAGAGACATTTGCCCAGATGATGACACTGAACCTCAAAGTGGTGAAATTGTGAAGTGTGTGAACACCCAAATATTGTCTTTCTGTACTGTTGAAATGACCTAAGGCTGGTGTCATGAGAGAATGAAGTGAAGCCTTATGAAGCAGAGCAGACTGTGCCACTACCTTTGAAGCAATCTTCCTCAAGAAGAAGGCTGACCTTGAAAATATCTGATTTCTTCTAGAGTCATGCTTCTGGCTAACCATACAATTTACCAAATACTCAAATTTTGGAGCATATTTTGGTTCATTCATTCATACTTTGAATAAAACAAAATAAGATTTTGTTTCACAAACCTGCATTCATTTCCTTTGTAATTTCAGATCCATACTTACTTGCTGTAAACACTAGGGGTCAGTCAAAGAATGGCCAAATTTTACATAAGAGCACATGTTTCAGTGTTGTAATATAAAGATTCTTAAGTAAGCCACATGATACGACTGTAAACAATGGTAAGTATTTAAATAGTTTTTAGTGAAGTCATCTTAAACCCTCTACACTGGCTTTAACATTTATTCATAATTTGTTCATAGTGAAAAGTCTTTCCCTAAGGTTTAAAAACTAAATTGTTAAAAAAGAAAAACACCAAAAAACAAAACAAAAATACATAAAAACCAAAACATAAACAAAAAGCGATTAATAACATGTCTCAGTTTTTTCCTTATGTACAGTATATAATACAAGTAGAAGCAAAGTTTAAATATCAGCCCTACAATCAACAAGTATTTTCTTTATCTAACTAGACACTGTACCTTTTCTTATGCTAAGTGCCCCAATTCCTTTTCTTTCCCCTTTCCATATTATTTGCTGATTAAAGTTACCAGTATGACAAGAATAGAAACTATACTTTTCTACAATCTTAAAAAAAATCCATAATGATGCCAAATCACATATTTCTAATTAAACTTATTTTCTAATTAATTTTAACACTTTCTACTTTTTGAATTTGTTGATCTTTAGTAGTAAGCTGGAGTTGCTAACTTAGTCCAGTGTGACTGAAACACACAAGTATGATACGTGTACTCATGAAGTAGATACATGCAGTAGGGTTTTCATGGTTCAATGATTAGCCGAGGTGAATTAATCCATTGCCAAACTACATAATCCAAAAACTGCAGCCAGAAAAAATATTGGAAAAAATAAAAGTACAAGGACAATAGTTTTTTAAAAATAATATTTTTCATTATCTTTAAGTGATTATATGGAGGGCTTACCATTCAACAATCAATTGTAAGTAATATGAAAATCAATCCATGTCACCGAGGAGAATAGTTAAAAAAAGAATTCATATAGTACCCTAAAAGTTTCATGTTTCTAGACTTCTCATAAACATTGATGCCAAGTAAATAGAATTTCTGTCTGTATAAATAAAATATACCCCTTACCGTACATTAAATACATTTGTAAGCTGAATAAAAAATTAAATGCCCATTTTCCCTTTAAAACATACATGCATTTGCTCCAGTCAACTTGGTGTAAAAGTTTTAGAGAATAGTCATTAAGTCATCCCGTAGTTCACCCAATGTGTCACCACATACTATGGAGCCTTAAGAAGTATATACTTCACAAAGAAGAGTTGAGTCAAAAAGTACTCTTAATTTCTCTTTATCTTGCTTGACCAATACAATTGAACATCTTCAAACAAGAGAGTGGTTAACTAAAGAACCTTTAATAAGCAAGTGCCATGACACTGTGCAGAGGGAAGATTTTCTCAGGAGGTTCTGGAGGCTAAGACAATCATTGGGAGCTTGTCCTAACCTGGTACCTCCTACTACACTCCAGCACTTCCATGCTGGAGCCTCTGCTTACCAGAGATAGTGATCAGTTAATTGAAATGTTTATTCTTTAATTTCAGGTCCCGGGATCTATCCAGGGCTTCACAATTGGATTCCTCTTCATAGAAGCAAACTGATGTCTTTTATGAATGCAGAGGTAAGGATGAAAAAGTCCTGGGGTGATAGCCTAGATCAGAGCAGAGCAGACATTTCCTCCTCTTCTTCATGCTATAGAGAGAAATAGACTTCTGTAATTTTGCTCCTGAGGAGACATCTTTCTCTTTTTATCAAATGGCAAGGTCATAATTCTAAACAGAAACAAATGTTCAGGAACACATTTTTTTTTTTTTTTTTTTAGCACATTCCCACATTTGTTATCCTTTTCTCCCACATGATAAAAGAACAAAGGAATTTTCTGACCAGGTCTTTCACCCTGACCTCTGAAATTGTTTTGGGTAGTGGCTGATACTTTTTTCTGTATATCATTTGGAGGACCTATGCTACTGTGTTATAGCAAAGAAGAACACTAGTTCATAGGAGCAAGAAGCAGAAGATCCTAGCCAGTATTTTCTTCACTATGCTTTATATACTACATTGGAATAGTGGGTTCAATGCTGTTTTACATAACTCAATGTGAAACAATATATAATAGCAGGTCTCACAAGTCTTGACCATATTCTTTTACCTTAGCTTCCCTCAAAGAAGTATGAAGCCCTGCTGAGACAGAATGGGCCCTCTTTCCTTCCTCCTTTCCTTCCTTCTTTATTCTCAATATCCCTGCAAAGTGAACCAGATAGCATTCAATATGTAACTCAGTGTCAAGTTTATGCATAACCAACATATTATATTTTCCACTGAGGACAGCCTTCTAGGGAAGTATCTTTTTTTTTTTTTTTTGTGGGTCATGGGGCTTGAACTCTGGGCCTGAGAACTGTCCCTCAGCTCTTCAGTTCAAGGCTAGTGCTCTACCACTTGACCCACAAAGTAACTTCCATTTTTCTAGTGATTTATTGGAGATAAGAGTCTCACAGACTTTCCTGTCTGGGCTGGCTTTTAATTGTGATCCTCAGATCTCAGCCTCCTGAGTGGCTAGGATTACAGGCATGAGCCACTGACACCCAGCCAAAAGAATTCTCTTATCTGCCCACTCTCACAAATTCTCCACTTCACCAACTGAGAACGTTTTGTATTCTAATTCCCAGTAAACTGTGAATTTCTTAAGTTTTTCTTGTCCTGACTTTTCCCACTTACTTTGGTTGTTCTCATTACTGTATTTACTACTTTTTTTTTCTTTCTTTCTTTCTTTCTCTTTCTTTCTTTCTTTCTTTCTTTCTTTCTTTCTTTCTTTCTTTCTTTCTTTCTTTCTTTCTTTCTTTCTTTCTTTCTTTCTTTCTTTCTTTCTTTCTTTCTTTCTTTCTTTCTTTTCTTTCTTTCTTTCTTTCTTTTTTTGCCAGTCCTGGGACTTGAACCTCAGGGCCTGGGCACTGTCTCTGAGCTCTTTTTGCTCAAGGCTAGCACTCTACTACTTGAGCCACAGCATCACCTCTGGCTTTTTCTCTTTATGTAATACTGAGGAATTGCACCCAAGGCTTCATCATGCTAGGCAAGCACTCTACCACTAAGCCACATTCCCAGCCTCCAGGGAAATGTAGGAAATGCATATTACTAATTCCCTCCAGTCTAGGCTGGGGAGTATTAATTACATACCAGTCTAATCTTGAAGGATAAGATTTTTTAGATGCTTCTAGAATTTATTAGGCTTCTTCAATCTTAGCATGTCCCATGACCAAATGGTCTCTTGGGCAATAATTATATTTCACACTAGTAGTGTTTTCTAAAGCAAGTGACAGATACTGCTAAAATCACAGAGTATAGTTTCCAGAGACCAAAGTTTTAGTTACAAAGATTTTTATATTGTTGAGTCAATTATTTCCTCTCAGAAGCCTAGATTTTAGAAAATGGATCTCATTTGTCTTACAGCTTTAGGTTTCTTTCATTTCTCCTGTGAGAGGAAAAATGACAGACATAAGGAGATTTGGCTAGTGTAGTAAATTGAATAGTAGTTCCCCCCAAAGGCATGTCTGAACCCTAATCTACAGTATCTATGAATGTGGTCTTATTTAAAAAAAAATAGTGTCTTGAAAATGTAGTTTAAGAGTCTGAGAATGACATCATTTTATATTTAGGTTGGATCATAAATCCAATGAGAAGAACAGAGGAAGACAGAGACACGCATAGAAGACCATATGAGAGGGTTTGAGATGAAATAAATGATAAGTGTGTTACTCAGGAGGTTGAGATCTGAGGATTTTGGTTCAAGGCCAGCCCTGGCTGAAAAGTCCCATGAGACTCTTCTCTCCAATAAACTACTCAGAAAAAGCCAGAAGTGGTGCTGAGAGCAAAGAGGACAGTGCCTGGGCCCCTGAGTTCAAGCCCCTGGACTAGCAAAAAGAAAAAGAAAAAAAAGGTAAGTATATAAAATAAGCTAGTCCAAGGATTTCCAGCCACCACCTAAGCCAAAAAAGAGACAGGGAGAAAATCTTCCTTTAGAGTCCATATCTGGTAATGGTCTCCTGGCCTGTAGAGTACGAGAAGGTATTTTCTACTATATCAGCTACATTCCTGATGATGGAATTATTTCTGGATATCAGTATGTCAAGAGAGGTATACCATTGCCAATGCCTTTATTCTTGCCCAGTCTAGATGATAAAAACTCTTTTCCATAGGATTTTGCCTTTCAGGCTAGTAATAGTACTATAATAACTCTTAGAGACACTCGTGTGACCAAATTGATCGATTAAGCTCAAATATGGTAGATTTTACAAACTGGTGAGCCCTGCACTGTTGTTTGTACCCTGATTTCATGGGTATGAAAAGATTTTAGCTCTTTGAAGAACCATGTCCTGTGTTTTCTACTCCCTTGTTCTCATAGCACCTGACATGATATCTTTCAAAGGACAGGTATTAAGTGAGGTGTGAGAGATCACATAGCTAACTTTTGTCACTAGTGTCTAGCAAGTTTTTAAAGACATTAATAAAAAACATTGAAATAGAAAGTGTGCAAGAAGGTCAATTTTTATTTTTAATATGTTTTTTATTGTGAAAATACTATACAGAGGGATTACAGTTACATGAGCAAGGTAATGAGTACATTTCTTATCAAGCATTGTTGCTTCCTCCTTTGTTTTTCCCCTACCATCCCTTCCCTACCACCTCCTTAACTACACTTTCCTCCTTCCCCAAGAAGGCCAAATTTATACCCCATGTTAAGTCACCTATTAAGGAAGCTGGAGTAAAATGCAAATGCAAAATCAAGCAATGATTGGTTAGCTTTTGCTTTTTTCTACCAGGTCTGCCTTTGCAGCTTCTTGGAACTGTCTTCAGTTATTACCTTAGGCCTGGTTCTACTTTTTAGCCTACATTAGTGCATACTGAGACCCATCCTTTAGATTGCTTTTATTGTATTGGCATCACTATACTTCCTTCAAATTCATCATTCTAAATGAAAGGAAATCCAAATCTTGATTAGTCAGTCTTTCTCAGACATGGACTTGCTGCCTCTTGCATGAGTCACATAGGGGAAGCACTGGTATTCACTCATGTAGGGCCAGTCTCAGCTTCCCTGTCCTTCCAATGACTTCTATTTGTAGAATAGACATCACTGCTTATTTATAGGAAATATATCCCAAGTTCCCAAGGTACGTCTGGAACCACGATTAGTAGTGAACTCTATATGTAATTATGATGTTAAATTGAGGTTTAACTTAAAAATTAGGAACCATAAGAGATAAACAACAATGATAATAAAATAGAACAATTTATACAATATACTGCAATAATACACTATAAGTATAATCCTCTAAATTGTGGAGATGTATTTCTCTCTTTCTCTCTGCCCCTAACCCCTGGCCCTAATATCTTACTGTATTCTCTCTTGTCTTGTGATGATATGACTTGAGGTTTGAATAAGGAGGACCATGGATTAATATGACCTCAGAAAGTGACCAGACAAGAGATAAAATCTTGTCTCTTGACCTTGCCTCTACTTAGGTTCCAGCCAAAGCTCTGCTGTAAGGAACATATTGAACTCCCACATGTTTACTTCATGTCTTAATTGTTGATGGTCTTTACATCTTGTTGTATTGTACTGACCTCATTCAGCTGGAATCCTGGTAAATCTGATCACCAGAGTACCAGTTTGCTGGTAGCTAGTAGGTTGAAATCTCTCATACTGGTAGATTCTAGAAATGAAGGTGGGATCTTGATACCTTTGGTCAGTTTGGGACTTGCTGTAGTTTGCTTCAGTATGGGAATATAAGGCCAAATCAGCTCCCTCAGATCTCTTCTGATCCTTGTGAAAGAATCTCCATGGAAATGTTTGTTTGTCTTTCCCATGTTGACGCTCCTTTTAGGCATCGTCTTATACACTGAGTATTATAAATTATAAAAAGTTTGTTAATATTGAGAAGGGCTAATTGGACTATCAATGCAAAGAAAATTTGGTTCAAGAACTGAATTTAAGAACTAAGTGGGTGATGCTTAATGTGAACCTATTTGAATAATGAAGATAGAAAGTTAATCACTAGTTAATATACTGTTGGAAATAAGAAGTAAGGCTTCATGGCTGTGGTCAAGTGCCACTATTTAACAAGAAGTGTTTTAGATGATATGAGAAATCTAGTTTTAGGACATTAAAAAGAGTACAAATGGGCTGGGAAGGTGGCTCAGTGGTAGAGCGCTTGCCTTGCATGCATGAGGCCCTGGGTTCAATTTCTCAGCACCGCATAAGCAAAAAGAAAAAAGCCGGAAGTGGCACTGTGGCTCAAGTGGTAGAGCACTAGCCTTGAACTGAAGAGCTGAGGGACAGTGCCCAGGCCCAGAGTTCAGGCTCCACGATTGGACCCCCCACCCCCTAAAAAAATAGTACAAATTTTTCTTGGCTCACTCCTCAGGTGATACTAAATAAAAGCATTACTAAGTGAGAGCTGAAAGGATGTTAAATGCTAATAGGAATAGAAATTGGTATCAAATTTTCTGGTCAATTACTTTTCTAAATATAAAGTTTTAATTTTCATTTTCTGTGCCATTCCTATGGCTTGAACTCAGGGCCTGGGGCACTGTCCCTGAACTATTTTTACTCAAGGCTACTGCTCTATCACTTGAACCACAGCTCCAACTCTGTTTTTTTTGGAGTAGTTTATTAGAGTTAAGAGTCTCACAGACTTTCCTTCCTCTGCTGACTTTGAACTGTAATCCCCAGATCTCAGCCTCCTGAATAGCTAGAATTACAGGCAAGAGCCACTAATTCCTGGCCCAATTATGTGTTTAAAGACATATTTTTAAAGACATTTATTTAAATTGCTAACTGAAATTCCATAAAAATTTATCTACATTATAGGAATAAATATATGCAAGCATGTTTATCATGGTGTTGCTTTAATTAAAATCAACAATAAAAGGGCATATTTTATATAAGTGAGAGGCATGTTGTTAAAATCATTATTTAGTGAACAACACTTAGAAAATGTTCAGATTTTGGCTATTATAAAGTGGGTGTCCTTGAGTGGGAGCTTGAAACATGTAAAGTTGCTTCATTATTTTAATAATGAGCAAAATTAAATCAAATAGCTGGTAAAATATGGATAGGACATTAATATTACCAGCTCTAAATATTTCTATTCATAATATGAATGATGGTAGAGAGGGGTAAGCAGGAGAAATCTGTTAACAGACTTCCTATAAAGAGCTAGCTCATTTAATTTCAGGGCTGTTAGATAGGTCTGGAATCTGTAGGGCAGAAATCAAGAGGAACAGGTGGGAACTCCTGGGCTTGGGTTGGTTCTTTCGTGCACAGGCAAAACTAGTTTTTCTGAGAAGCCCAGACACGCTCTTTACCATTTTGCACAGAACCATATCTGCAGAACCATTTGTAATTTAGGCCATGTTATAGATTCCTCTTTCAACTGAGAGAACTCTCTATATGACCACAGTTGCAGGCTGGCAAAGAGATCTCAGAGCCTGGAGTCCTTTGACTAATGGGTGATTGACAATCAGGTAGGTGATTGACAGTTACAGGTGGATTACTGGTCTTGGGCAGGTATTTCTGGTAAGACTATGTGCTGTCCTTTATGAAGAGGAAGAAGTGTGAGGAGGTGGGGAGCTGTTCTCCCGGGTGCACCTAACACTAGTCATTGTACTTCGTTGGTCGTAGGAGTGAACAGATGTAATGACCTATCCTTCATTTTTAGAAAGGTTATCCTTACAGGCCTCGGATGGCTGGACTTACAGAAATTTCACTGAGGTAGAATGCATTGTTACTTTTGTATATTTACTTCTCATCCTCTGATATACATTCATCTTATAAATAAGTCTAGAGTAGCTTCCATTTACTGCTGACCAGATGCAGTCACACTAATGGTATCTACATAATGAGCTAGAGGATTGTCTTGTGGTAGGCAAGGGTCCCTGTAGACTTAATTACAAGTGGATTAGTTTATGTAAGCTAAATAAAAGACTGGGAGAGTTATGTATCCACGAGGTAGATAGAGTAATGAAGTTGTATTGGTAAAACAAACTGCTTCTGCTAATCTATACTATCAGCGAGAAAAGAGGGATCTGACAGATGAAACATATTTCCTTCAAGAAGTTCTGGGTCTACAAACTGGCTCAAGTTGGTCAAGACAATGAGGCAATTGGATCACCGTGTTAGTGATTTACGTTAGAATTCTATTCACTAGTTCAAACCCTTTCTGTTTATATTGGTCATGTAATGTTTTATTAGATTGCCCATCTGTTTTCTAGGAGCACTAGGATCAGTTAAATAACTCTATGTCTCTGAGTTTGAACTGCTTTGACTATTTTGGCTCTGCAGTCTACTATTGTGACAATACTTACTTTGCATTAAGTGATTATCCCTGATATATGAGGTCCATGACACTCTGTGATCCAATTACCCATAGTATACTTAGAGATCATATTTTTCTTTTTGTACAGTCGTCTTTAATTAACACTGTCTTGGAAGTATAACCAAGGCAATTAGGCAAGAAAACAAAATAGCACAAAAGGTATGCATATGAAAATAGTGCCCTGAGAAAGGAGGGCTATAACTTTTAATCTGAGACCATTTCATAGTATGCAGCAAGATCTTGGAGTATAGAATTTGCCATGATTGTATATCAGAGTCGAGTAAGGACTCAAGTCACTGAGTTTACTTAGTCTCAACATCTCCCTTGTCTCTGACACTGTACTTCCACAATCAAGGCTTGCTTCGAATTGCTAAAGGAATCATGTGCGTCCTCTGTTACCTAGGAAAGACCCTTGAACTCCACTCAGTTTATATTATGAGTATGCTGAAGACTCAGCCTGTAATTATTAATAATATATAGTTTAATATGAATAGATAATCTGTCATTTGTGTAGCACATTCAAGGGATTCCATTTTGATAGGATCAATTCCCAATGTACTTGTGATCTACACAGAGTTCTTCAAGGATGCCAGAATAATTCATAAATTCACTTTTCTATGCTGTGATGAAAAGTTTGCCTCTTAGGAGGACACTTTTGGGGTAGTTGATTTATTCAAGATTTTACTTGATAAATCTTTTCAAACATTCCAATGTTCCTAAGCTTATGACAACTTACTATACTATATCCTGAGGTTGTTCTAGTACTCATTATCACTTAGTGTAGGTCACCTTGTGGTACATGGTTCAGCTAATCCCTTTCCAACCCTTAAGCCCAAATATTATACTCAAAATCTCTGCTTGGTGGTCTATGTAAAGACATTTGTCTTATTCAATTTAATATTTCTCCCACTATGTTCTTTTTAAAAATTTTTATTGTGAGAATACCATACAGAGGAGTTACAATTACATGGGCAAGATAATGAGTACATTTCTTATCAAGCATTGCAGCCTCCTCCTTTGTTTATCCTTCACATCCCTTCCCAAACTTCTCCCCTCTCCCCCACCTGATCCTCCCCCCCACCAAAGTTGTAAAGTTCGTTTTTCGACATAACAACTTGCACATCTCATTGTTGCAATGGGTCCACCTGTATCCCTAGTTAAACGATTTGTTTTTTCCCTTCCCCTCCACAAATTATACCAACATCAAATACAGTGAAAGCAGGGGTTATACCATGGGGGAGAGACATACAAAGCAACATAGAATTCATCTTATAAATCTGTTAGAAACAATTGCATGAAAGGAAAAAAAAACAAAAAACAAAATATTCTCAGTATATTCTCCCATGTATTCCCCCAAGACATTTTTTGCCAGTCCTGAGGCTTGAACTCTGGGCCTGTGCACTGTCCCTCAGCTCTTCAGCTCAAGGCTAGTGCTCTAACACTTGAGCCACAGTGCCACTTCCAGCCTTTTCTATTTATATGGTCTTGAGGGATCGAACCCAGGGCCTCATGCATGTGAGGCAAGCACTCTACTACTGAGCCACCTTCCCAGCCCCCTCCCCCAAGATTTTTATCTGTATCAATTGTAAAATTTGTGCAATTATTTTCTTGTAGAGTGCACTTTTTTTTTTATTTCTTTTCCTTGAGGTTTTTATTAAATTACTCCGAAAATAATCAATATTGAATTTATGTTTAGCATTATTATTAAAATCATGTTATAATTATTGAGGCTATTCTTTATTTTCCTAAATTTAATTACACATTAATATCCAGTAATGGAAAGAGATGATTACTGTTTCACAAGTTTTTTTTTAATTTTAATTTTTATTTTTTGTGAACATACTGTACAGAGGGGTTACAATTACATGGGCAAGATAATGAGTATGTTTCTTATCAAGCATTGCAGCCTCCTCCTTTTTTTTCCCTTCACATCTCTTAGAGTGCACTTTTTCATAGGTCATAATTTATACCTCATCCTTAGGACCTGTCAGGGCTACAATCCAGTCATAAACTTAGAAGCAAAGAAGACCTGAATTAGCAGTAGAGAATCAGCAGTGTCTTTTAAGAAAATGAATGAAAGATTCTTAAACTTTCTTTAGATTGATCTCCTTGGACTATAGTGGAAAAGTGCTTCTACTGAGAAAGAAAGAGTAATAACTCATCCCACCCCCTTTCAAACTTTTTGGGTACTATTCCTTTCCTATCTATGGGTCTTTTTTTTTTTTTTTTTTCCAGTCCTGGGGCTTGAACTCAGGTCCTGGATGCTGTCCCGGAGCCTTTTTGGGCACAAGGCTAGCACTCTACCACTTGAGCTATAGTGCCACTTCCAGCTTTTTCTGGGTAGTTTATTGGAGATAAGAGTCTCTTATGAACTTTCATGCCTGGGCTGGCTTCGAACTTCAACCCTCAGATCTTAACCTGAGTAGCTAAGATTACAGGTTGTGAGCCAGTAGCATCTGGCTATATTCTTTCTTTAATAAAAGATACTCTGCAATTATATCAAACCAATTTGCAATTTTATCACACACAGGATTAGACTCTGCATTTGTTTTTCAAAAATCTTGGTTGACTGCTGCCTAATGATAAGGAATCATTCAGGTCAGACATAGATTAATTCAGTCATTCATGTAGAGATAGAACTGAGAATTTGGATTCCTCAGCTCACACTATTTCTCTCCCCCTCCCACCTCAATCCTACTTTGTCTTGCATAGTTAGAAGCAACTAAACAATCCTTTTAGACCCTGAGATTTCCTAAAATATTATCAGGTAGGAAATTCCTGATGAACCAAATCCTACCTTCTGTTGATTATGAGAATCTAAATGCCATATTTTATGAATCTTTATATTCACATTAAACTATCAACTACCAAGACCCTTTTAACCTCTAGAAATAGAGCCAAAAGTGCCATTAAACCTAATCATCTTAGAGAATTTATTTCAAGCTTCTCTGAACCAAGGCAAAACCCTCATCAATAGGCTGTGTTCTTTGGGAACTTCTTTTAGTACCAACTGTGCAGGAGTCAAGGTTCTCTAGAAAAATAGACATAATAGGGGCTGGGAAGGTGGCTCAGTGGTAGAGTGCTTGCCTTGCATGCATGAGGCCCTGGGTTCGATTCCTCAGCACCACATAAGCAAAAAGATAAAAGCCAGAAGTGGCGCTGTGGCTCAAGTGGTAGAACGCTAGCCTTGAGCTGAAGAGCTGAGGGACAGTGCCCAGGCCCAGAGTTCAGGCCCCATGACTGGACTCCCCCCCCTAAAAAAAGAAAAATATACATAATAGTGTATATGTATATATATATTAAGATATCTATCTATGTATGTATATATCTATCTATGTATCTCTCTATCTATCTACCTTTTCTATCTATTTTAAGAGTTTTTTTTTGTTGTTTGGACTTACATAGCAGATAGATGGCTGGGCAAGTTTAATCTCTGCAAGACAAACCATCCAGAATGGTAGTTTGTAACTTCTGGACCTGAGTTAAAGCTCTCCTTAGGCAGATTTCTTCTTGTTATTGGGACATCTCAGCTCCACTCCAAAGATTTTCAACACATTAACTCAGGCCCTCTTAGATTTTCTAAGGCAAGCTTGCTTTGTTAAAGGGAATTAACTGCTGACTATAATCACATCTACAGCAGACCAGCATAGGATATCCACAATAGTGTTTGGCTTAATAACTCATGCTTCAGTTTACCTGAATCTGGTAGAAATGATGCTTCCTGAGATTATGGAAGATGTTTGGTGGCTATTATATTGTGTTTACAATGATGAGACATTTAATAGTCTGATTGTCGAAGGTAGTGAATGTGACAAATTGATGCCAAGATAACTCTAAATGATCCCTATCTGATTTTCATAGTCCCCTCCTCTTCAGTGTGGGTAAGATCTGTGACTTGTTTATAACTAACAGGGTATGACAAATCTAATGAACTATTGCACCTTGGACTACACTGTGTTGCCTAAGACCTCATTGGGTTAAAGTATCTTACTGTAGAGTCTTGCTCCCCTTACTGGATGAAGAACAAGCTACTATTCATTAATCCGGTGGCAACTAGGGAATTAAGTGCTCATAACTGGAATGACTTTGAAACTAAATACTTCCCCCAGCCAGAATCTAACCTTGGTTGACACTTGGTGTGCATTCCATAGAGGATTCAGATAAAGGAATGTGTGGACTTCAATCCCCAGTGGCTGAAAGGTAATAAATGTGCGCTACTTTAAGCCATTGAGTTGGGATAATTTCTTATATAGCAATAGAAAACTAACAGTAGTATTTGGATCCTGTCCTTAGTGGACCCATGCTTTGTCCTTTTCTCTACAAAGGTGTCCTGTACCAAATAGAGGCCAGAAAAATTGACTGCTTGAGATGAAAGTTCTCAGGGTCACACGCAGTGGACCAAGGACACAGTACCTATTATCAGTGGAGAGCTAAATTGGAAATATTCTTCCACTGAAAATTTGAGCAAATTAACTTAGAGGTGTGTGACAAACCTGAAAGTAGGAGTGAAAATGGTTCTGCAGAAGGAGTTCCTGTTAATGGTATTAAAGATGACCAGAAGGCAGAGAGATCAAGATAAATGATTCTACTTTCAGAGGATAGAGACTCTTGGAAAATGAGAAAAGGATAGTTTCTACAGAGTAGAAGGAGCTAAGTTAGATTAAATCAGGGAAAGAATGATGAGGTGTTCAGTGTAACGTTTCTAAGAATGCAGACATTTGAAGTTTTCGGAGAACTGGAGACTCAATATAGCTTTTGCTGATATATCCTATCCTTTGATGAGATAGTATATTAGAGAGTACAGTGGCAGGTGTGATTACATTGAACTAATTATGTGGAGTATTACACAATTTTGAAAAAAAGAAAGTTACCTGTTCTTTCTAAGAAATCAATAGACAAGAGGGAAAGTTATTCTTGTTTCTTAGTAAATTTAGAGCATCAGATGGGAAATGTAATACCAGAAATATTAGATGAGGGAACTTGGAAACCTGACAGATGGGCCCTAGTTCTCTCTAGGCTGCTTTACTGCCTACTTAGCATGTACACACTGTCTCTGTTTTAGCAGTGTGGGAGGAAACATTCTAACATTTAGTACTCCAGAGTAGGGTGTTAAAACCACCAAGAAAGCCAGTATCAGGCTCCAAGTGAAAGATGGGTAGGAATTCTGGAAAAGTGTGACCATTTTGGTATTGTTCTTATCTCAGTCTCCATGGTAAAGCGGTAAGTTACAGTTTTCTTACAGGTACTTTCTAGTAGAACTGTCCCAATGGGCATTGTACTAAAATCAAGGTGCTACTTCATCAAAATGAGCTGAGTTTGTCTATAGAAGTTCTTTAGAAGGTTTCAGAGAAAACGGGCAGATACAAGGAAAAGTCTTTTTTGTTCTCTTTTGTCAATGTGGCCAGGGGTAGGAGAGGAAGGTTAGTTGCACATTCAGGAATCAGTTTAGAAAGCAAACCATCCCTGAGGAGCTCTAGCAGCACAGAGAAGTTGGAGTTCACTGCAACACCAATATCAGCTAGAGGGTCATATATTGGAGGAGCAACTTCTGTGAATCTCTTCTGGGACCTCAGAGCATGTCAGCAGGTTTGGCACAGGAAAGGCTGTCCAGATGTACACCTGGGAACTCATCTGGAGCGCTTCTTTCTTGTAACCAATAAATACAATTATTTCTGTTTCTGCAGTGGACAGTTGGTACTACAATTTGGATGTGGCTCATCTCCAAAGACTTTAGAGAATAGAAACCAGTCAACTGTGTTGTTTGGAGATGGGTCATTTGGGAATTGATTAGGTTTAAAGTCATTAGGATAGGGATGCCAGGATTGGATCCTGACAGCCTTAGAAGAAGAAAGAGAGTAATCAGTGAAGTAGACACATACCTATATGTCTCTTGTTCCCTGTCCTTTTTTTTTTTTTTTCTGGTCATGAGGCCTGAACTCTGGGCCTGGGCGCTGTCTCTCAGCTCTTCAGCTCAAGGCTAGTGCTCTATCATTTGATAGTGATAGAGCCACAGTGCCACTTCCGGCTTTTTCTGCTTATGTAGTACTGAGGAATCGAACCCAGGGCCTCATGCATGCAAAGCAAGCACTCTACCACTGAGCCCCCTTCCCAGCCCTTGTTCCCTGTCTTTTGACAGCTCATTCTGTCCTGCCTCAGGACTCTTCCAGCAAAGGGCCATCATCAGGAACACCCCTAGACCATATCCCCCTAGTACTGTGAGGCAAAAGAAGCCTACTTTTGTTATACAGTACCCATACTAGATATTCAGAATAGCATTGAAAAGATGCACAATCTGTTGTGCAATTATTCATATGTACATAGAACTGGAGTTGTAACTCCGGTGGTAGTCTGCTAGACTTAAGCAGACAAGCTCATCCAGACCCTGAGTTCAAGCCCTGGGAGTGGCACAAAACAGAAAATAAAAACATTCTCCCCACCCCAAATCATGAAACTGTGGGTGTGAGGTGTTGTATAGTGAGAAACAGAGAGGCCACATTTGGAGTGGTGGGATTGGGAGTCTATTGGCGAGCAGCGCCTGCAGGTGAACTCCTGTCGCAAAGACCTGCAGCCCAGAATCAAGCCTGAACAAAGCTTTTTCCCCCTTGTTTATTGTCAAGGTGATGTACAGAGGGGTTACAATGACATACATAAGGTAGTGAGGACATTTCTTGTCGAACGTTGTTACCCCCTTCCTTGTTTTTCTCCCACTTTCCCTCCCCTCAATCCTCCCCCAAGTTGTAAAGTTCATTTTCAATGCATTGTTGTGTGGGTATCACTGTTGGGTTTTTTTAAAGACAAAAGCTACATGCTTAGGGTAGATACTAAGGCTTAACAAAAGCAGACCTTATATGAAAATACTTAGGTACAAGCAGAACTTTTCATCTAAGGAAGTAGCTCAGGGATCAATTTAAACTTACCATATGGGGATACACTTCAAATTTGCCATATAGGGAGATACTTATAGGCTACTCAGAAGTGAATGAATCAAATCATTTAAGGGAAACTGAAGGCCAGCATTCTCTGTAGCAAAAGCCAAGGCTAAGGCTAAACAGCATGATATCTGCAATTCAATGAATGGCCTCTCCAAAAGGGAGCCCTACTGCATTGTTGGTGGGAATGTAAACTTGTTCAACCACTTTGGAAAGCAGTGTGGAGGTTCCTCAAAAGACTCCACATAGAGCTCCCCTATAACCCAGCAATCCCACTTTTGGGCATTTACCCAAATGATCACAAACAAGACCATACTAAGGCTACCAGCACAACTATGTTTATTGCAGCATTATTTACCATAGCTAAGATATAGAACCAACCCAGATGTCCCTCAGTAGATGAATGGATCAAGAAAATGTGGTATATATACACAATGGAATTCTATGCCTCCATCAGAAAGAATGACATTGCCCCATTTATTAGGAAATGGAAAGGCTTGGAAAAAATTATATTAAATGAAATAAGCCAGGCCCAAAGCAACAGGTCTCATGGTTTCCCTTATTTGCAATAACTAGTATATGTCTAGGACAAGCAGAAAAGCCCAAAAGCTATATACATATGACCATATAAGATGGTGCTAAGTAAAATGAACCCCAAGACAGGGATACAAGTGGTTTTATCTTTCTTGCTGTTGTTTTTAATGTATTTATAATGTACCTTGTGATTTTTTTTTGTTTATTTTGTATGTTCTTCCCCCATGGCATAACCCCTATTTTCACTGTATTTGATTCTGGTGCCCTGCATCTTGTATATACATTTTTCTAATCTGGGGAGGGGAAAGGAAATAACAAAATGCTGAAATAAGGATACAGGATGACCCACTGTAACAATGAGATGTACAAGATACTATGTTGAAAACAAACTTTACAACTGGGGCAGGGCAGGGAGGAGGTGGGAAGGTGGGAAGGGAAGGGATAGTAGAGGAAAAACAAAGGAGGGTGTAACCTTACTCATGTAAATGTAATCCTTCTGTACAGTATTTTTACAATAAAAACATATACAAAAAATGAATGGCCTCTCTCACCTCTTGGCTTTTCAGAGCTTGGTGAAAAGCCCCCTCCATGCAGCGAGGTACCACTGTGAGAACAAAGCCATGTTACTTAGACCAAGTCTCCTTACTTCAGAAGCAAGCCCCACTTATCAAGGGGCCTCTTTTTATAATTCAGAGATCAAAGTGGGTAATTTAGGTTCAAATCAGTATCAAAGGGGAAATTGAATGTTTTCTGTAATGAGAAAATGTTTTCTTAATTATATAAATAACACACAGGAAGCCATGAGCCATTAGAACAAAAACACAGTAGATGGATGTCTTTAAGTATTAAGCATTGTTTCCTCTAGTTTTACGAAACATTTCTTTTTGCTAAAAATATTTTTACTATTAAAATTTTGTGCTTCCGCAAAAGGATACAGATGAAACCCTGTCATTTACTTTAACTGTTACCATCTCATGATCAATCTGTTTCATAACTACCTGCTTCCTTTATCATCTGGATTGCCAGTCACTTCATCAATGGATGTGGAATGTGCTTCAAAATTGGAGCTCATGTTTTTAGTTTTCCCAATTACTACAAACATCTTTGATGTTAGAATTTTAGAATCTCTAGAATTAGAATATCTAGAGCATAAAATTAGAATGTTCAAACAGTTAAATTCATGGCCTGGGTCATATAAATTGATATAATCCTCCTATTCTGTAAACCTTCATATAAATGAAATTACAACAAATATACATTAAGGGAACTCTAAAAGTGGAAAAGAAGTAGAAAGACTATAGACTGAAAGGTATTTGCAAGGCAATTATAGATTCTTGTATGTGTGAGGATCTGTATAGGTGCTTTTATCTATCATTTATCTGTCAAAAATTAGGATTTTGTTTCTGTGTTAATAAGCAATTTAGTCCTTTTTGTACCTACCAACTACATCAGGGAAAGGGTGTCATAGACAACCACAGGATCAAATCAGAAATGCGGTTGATCTCAAGTCCAGGAACAGCATAGGCTTAGTTCTGCTGATTCAAACCTTCTTAAATTCATGATCATTTGCTAGTGTTCATAGTGAATGCTTCCTGCAATGCCACAAGTCATTATTCCCTGTGTCAGCAACCTTATCTCAGTTCTTCACCCAGGAAATTCCTATTCTATTCAGCCTCAGCTCAGCAATGGAATCAGTGCTAGACATTCTAGTTCCTCATTAAAGTTTCTACCAAATGAATCCTTCCTCAATATTGAAAGCTTATTGTCTATTTCCAAGTAGACCCTAAACAACCCATGGGCAGACTATAGAGCTGGGCCAGGGAACATACCTTTTAAAGCCATACTAGCCTAGGCTTCAACACTGGTTTTCCCAAGTTTAACCTGTGTGGTCTTAGCAAAGTCCCTCAACCTTCCTGAGCCTTAGCTTCCTTATCTGTAAGACCCTAACATATGTGTTAGGATTCATCTTTGGATTAGGTCATGTAAATTATAGAGGCTGCATTTTTCTTTTTTGGTAAATAGTGCCGGGCTTATAGTATAGTGCATTGCTGCAAAGAGCACATTATTATACACTTAACATCTATAAAATAGAATTGTAAAGCTATGACTGAGCAGGTGGCAGCTATACAAAGTTGTCATTAGCTGCACACATCAAAGAGCTGTGTCAAAGCTTGCAGAGTGGACCAGCATGTCTTGAAAGAGAATTAGAAAGTAATGCTGAAAAATTCCTTAGCTTCTAGTGAACTATGGCTATGCATCTCCTTTATTAATTGTTTTAAGTGCCACAACATGGTGTGGATCATGGCACCACAGATGCGAAAAACCATAGACATTAATCATTCTGTGATGAAATGTAATTCAATGTAGAATAATCAATAGGAAATACAAAGCATTCTTCAAAAATTTTTAATTAACTTTTTTCTTTCTTTATTTTTTGATGTTTGTCTTAGAGCTTAAACTCAGGGCCTGGGCACTCTTCCTGAGCATTTTTGTTTCTTTTCCCTCAAGGCTAGCAGTCTACTACTTGAGCCACAACTTCAGTTCAACTTCACACAACTTCAGCACCTTTTTTGGGGGTGCTGGTTACTTGGAAATAATAGTTGGCTGTACTTTCCTGCCTGATCTGGCTTTGAACCATGATCCTCATATCTTAGCCTCCTGAGTAGCTAGTATTACAGGCATGAACCACTGCTGCTTAATTATAGTTCTGCCTCTTAAAATAATAAGGAAGTGTGTTGTAGTTTGACCCATAGCTTGTTTCCTTCTTGGTGGTATATAAAATAACACTGCAATCTTTTAACTAATCACACTTTAGATTTGATGAAATGGATAACAAATAACTATCACATGTTTGTTTTTCATAGCACTAAGTAACAAATTATTCAATTATTAAAGAGTAGGGTATTTATTAAAAATTAGCACTCATAAATTATGTGGTTTTTAACATTTATTTCTCATATTTATTGGGATTTATTATTGTGACAGGTATGTGTTAGGGATTCAATTTCCTCTTTTTTATATTTTATTTTATTGTCAAGGTGATGTACAGAGGGGTTACGTCTACATAGTAAGGTAGTGAGTACATTTCATGTCGAACATTGTTACCTCCTCCCTCATTTTTCTTCCACTTTCCCTCCCCATCAATCCCTCCCCAAGTTGTACAGTTCATTTTCAACATATTGTCTTGTGTGTATCACTGTTGCATTGGTTCACCCTTTGTCATTTGTCTCATCATTTTGTTGTTCCCCTTCCCTTCCCAAATTCAGATAAATGTATATACAATACACAAGTTACCAAAATCAAATACAGTGACAACAGGGGATAAAACCATAGTGGAAACATACAAAAGAAATAACAAATCTCATAGTACATTAAAAACAACAAAGAAAAACCTCTTGTGTCCATGTCTTGGAGTTCATTTCTCCTAGCATTATCTTATATGGTCATATGTACATAGCTATTGACCTATTCTGTTCATCTGCTAGGATTACCCTAGACATATACTAATTATTACAAATTAGGGAAACCATGGGACCTATGTTTCTTTGGGTCTGGCTTACTGCAGTTAATATGATTTTTTTCCAAGTTTTTCTATTTCCTTACAAATGGGGCAGTGTCATTCTTTCTGATGGAATGAGATATATATATATATATATATATATATATATATATATATATATATATATATATATATCTCACATTTTCTTGATCCATTTGTCTACTGAGGAGCATCTGGATTGGTTCCATATCTCTGTCAGTGATTTGAGATACTATCTCGGTCATATATTAGATTTTCATTTTATTTTGAGGTCAGTATTTGTACTCTAGTTTACTTCACCATTCCACCAGTCTACTCAGGTACTAGTTCTGCACAGTTTTAATTAGAGAGGCCAGGAAGGACAACCTTAAATACATGAATCAACTGAGTGAGATCCGATGTCTTTAGGATGTGTTATATTATCTTGAATCAAAAAATATCTTCCTCTCTAATCTCTGAACATGTATTTCTTTTTTTCCAAGTTTCTGTCATCTCCTTAAGGAACTTTTAAAAAGTTTTCCATGTACAGGTTTTGCAAAAGTTCTGTTACATTTATTTCTAAGCATTTTATAATTTATTTTCCTATTTAATAGAGTTCTCAATATTATAGCCTAGAACCAGTTTAGAACCTATCCATTTATTTATTTATTTAGTGTCAGTCCTGGGGCTTGAACTCAGGGTTTGAGTGTTGTCACAGAACTTTTGTGCTTAAGGCTAGTGCTCTGCACTTGAGCTACAGACCCATTTCTGGCTTGCCTTCCTTCCTCCCTTTCCTTTCTTAACTCCCCCCTTCCTTCTTTCCCTTCCTTCCTTCCTTCCTTCCTTCCTTCCTTCCTTCCTTCCTTCCTTCCTTCCTTTCCTTCTTTCCTTCCTTCTCTCTTTTTCTCTTTCTCTCTCCCTCCCTTCCCCTCTTCCTTCCTTTCCCTTTTCTCCCTTCCCTTCCTTGTCCTTCCCTTCCCTTTCCCCTTCCCTTTCCCCTCCCTCCCTCCCTTCTTCCCCCCTCCCTCCCTCCCTCCCTCCCTCCCTCCTTCCCTTCCTTCCTTCCTTCCTTCCTTCCTTCCTTCCTTCCTTCCTTCCTTCCTTCCTTCCTTCCTTCCTTCCTTCTTTCCTTCCTTCCTTCCTTCTCTCTTTTTATCTCTCTCCCTCCCTTCCCTTCTTCCTTCCTTTCCCTTTTCTCCCTTCCCTTTCCTTCCTTTCCCTTCTCTTCCCTTTCTCCTTTCCTTTCCCTTTTCCCTCCCTTTTCCCTTCCTCCCTTCTCCCTCCCTCCCTCCCTCCCTTCTTTCCTTCCTTCCTTCCTTCCTACCTTCCTTCCTTCCTTCCTTCCTTTTCTCTCTCTTTTTCATTTCTTTTTGGTGGCTAATTGGAGATGACTCTCATGGACTTGGAACTGCCCAAGCTGTGATCCTCATCCTCCCAAGTAGCTCAGATTACAGGCATGAGCCACCAGCACCTGGTTTCTGACTAGTTATTTTTATGTATTGAAGGCTATTGAGTCCAGTTTGCTAATTTGACATCCTTTTTTATTCTTCAATTCTATTTTTTGGGGGAAGGGCATTAATGGAGCAATGCTCTGAATTCAGGGACTTGAGCTACTTTTCAAGATTTTCTTTTATCTTTTATTTTTGCTTTAGTTATTATTATTATTTTTTGTGCTAACGCTGGCCTTGAATCATGAGCCTCTTACTACTGACATTTGGGATCACAGGTGCAAATCACCATGCTCAACTACTTGTTCCAATGGGGGAGGGTCTCACTAACGTTTTCTCCTTTGGACTAACCTCCAGTGGAGATCCTCTTTGATTTCTACATCTCAAGAAACTTAGATTACAGATGTGAACCACTGTGTTGGCCTTTGAATTCTTTTAAATTGAATTTAATTTTGTTTATAAAAGAGTTACACATTTTTGTTTTTATTGGGAATGCTCTATTTTTCTATAACATTTTCAATTAAGTATTAACTAGGACAGTCTTGTCACAAAAGCATCACCACTTTTTAGCAAAATTCTCAATAGTCTACCTACAAAAAGACTTTAAAAAATGAATACTATGGTTTGAACTCAGGGCTTCATGTTTGCTTAGCTAGGGTTTTACCACTTGAGTCACACCTCTAGCCCTGTGTTTGGCTGGGTATTTTGGAGTTGGAGTCTTTTCAACTTCTTGCCTGGGTTGGCTTCAAACATTGGTCCTCTAGTTCTCAGCCTTCTGAATAGCTAGAACTATAGTTGTAAGCCACCAGTGCTCAGCTCAGAAAACCTTTTAAAACCTAACTCACAGATAACTGCTTAATTATTTTAATTCTGGATATTTAAATTGTGTAAGATGCACTATGTTATTTGAAAACATTTGATGCATGACTGTAACATATACATACATACATACATATATATATAAATATGCTTTTCTAGTGAGAATTTAGCTTATCTCATTGAAAGGGTTTTGCAACTACATGTCTGTTAAATTAGGACATGGTCACCCTTCCATTTGGAGTCTGTTGTGATTTCCTTCAAGGAAAGACTCTTCCCATCATTGTCACATAAAACGCTGTGATCAATGCTCTGTATATTTAAACTTTTTCAAGTCTGCATTTTGCCAATCTTTGTGGCCAATGAAACTGAGTGCCTCTCCTTTCTAAGTAGCAACACTTGTGTACTGTAGAATAAATGCTTATCTAGAATATTTTGTTTTGTTTTCTTCACAGACTGCTGAGATGTAATTTTTCTCAGCTCAGAGTATTGATTTTTAGGGTTCTTGTCAGAGAATCATCTCATGTCTGGGAAGCTTCTGCAAGAAACAGTGAGATCTATTGTATCTCTGGCTCCAGGGAGAGCCTAGGAACTTGGCTTGAAGATATTCTGCAATTTTCTTCACAAGTAAAATATAGTGTTTAATAACCCATAAGATTCTAGAATTTTTTTCTTATATCCATATTGAATTATGAATGGTACATAGATTTTGCGCTTCAATTTGAAATGACTGGATAAATTACCTTTCCTAGTGAAACAGATAACCCACGCAGGATCTGGGCAAGTGTTGAAGTATTGCAAAATAAACTGAAAATATGACCTTCCTGAGCTGGAAGAGGAAATGTTCAATCAAGTGCCCATCTCTGCAAAATGTTTGTGCTGGGCGATTGTCATCAGTGTTCTTGGATGCAATCCTCTTAGATTCTCTTGAGTGATATTAGCACTAGGAGCCAAACAGACAGTGTAAGATGAATTGTAATATGAAGTCAGACAAATTGAAGGTGTGCTGTCTGGGTAATGGACTACTACAGTTTCAGACATTCCAGGATGCACTCAGTAAGCACACTGTGCTTGAGCAAACAGGACAGGCTGACCTAAGATTCCTGTTGCTGTTTGTTTGCCTGATGTTTGACATTGACATGCCCAATGATTTCTGATTGTAAGGCAGAACTCTAGTGATTAGCATAGTAACTAAATAGTATAGTTATTCAGAAAGGATGCCTTTCATCTGCAGACTCCAAGAAAACAGCCAGCATGATGGACAATAATTAAATTCAGGGTCAGAAACTCCTAAAATTGTAACAGATTTTCTTGTAGCAGTCAACACAAAGCTTATTGTCTTTTTTTGTGTCCTTCTCCCCCTCCCCCTCTCCAGTACTGTAGATTGACCTCAGGGCTTGGAGCTTTCTAGGCAGGGACTCTATCACTGGAACAGACCTCAGATTCCTATTGCTGCTTGTTTGCCTGATATTTGACATTGATATGTCCAGTAATTTCTGTTTGTAAGTAGTCATGATTATTTTCAAGGCAGGGTCTTGCTTTCTGCTCAGACTGGTCTGGGATATGATTCCTTTCTTGTGCTTCCCTGTATTGCTAAGGATAACAGATACACATAACTACACCCAGCCATTGTGCTCCCCATCCTATAGTTTGAATAATAGGTGCCTGGCACTGTGTTCAGCCATTACCTAGCCTTGAACTGAGGTTTCTGCATCTTGCTCTCTGTCTCTCAAGTAACTAAGTGGACTGAGCCACTTAGCAAGTTGTTTCTCCTTGCCTGAGATTTAGCCTATTTTGATCAATGCAATTTTGTATCATAATTTCAAATTACTGTATTCTGCTTTTGTAATCTAAGATTATGCCATAAACAGGTGGAGATATTTTTATTTACAGTACTTAAAATAATAATTATTTCAAGATGAAGTAAGAATCATTAGATTGATCCATCATTATTTACTAACTCCTTTTTTCTTCAAATCTTTCAATTTATAGAATTTCTCAGATTAATTTCCAGGAGTAGGTTAGTGATTGCTTATTAAATTATAGATTAATTTATTTCCTTCTAGTTCCAAAATAAGTAACTATTTGAATATATGTAACAGCTTAGGCCTAGTGAGGCCAATACACCATGTTTAACAGGTGAATTTTTCAGTAATATGAATGAGTTATTATATATCTTTGTTTATAGATATATACATTATATATATTATATATTGTACCTGTTCTGGGGGCTTGATCTCAGGGCCTGAACACTGTCCCTGAGCTTTTATATTCAAGGTTATTACTCTATCACTTGAGCCACAGCTCCACTTCCAGTGTTTGGTGGTTAATTGTGATAAGAGCCTCACAGACTTTCCAGTCTAGACTGGCTTTGAACCACGATCATCAGCTCTCAGCACTCTTAGTAGATGGGATTACAGGAATGAGCCAGCTGCACCCAGCTTCATTACATATGATACAGGACATAACCCTGTGCTAAACACTGAGTCACTTTGGTCACAACCTCAGAAACTAGCAAGAACAGAGACAGCAGGGATGGGCATGGGCTCTTTGGAAGACCTAGCAGTGATGGGTGTGGTATATCATTACTGCAGCAGCCATCACCTGTAGAGACTAAGGTGAGAACTGCTTTAATCCCTGTGCATGCTCTGCAGTGCCTTGGGTATGGGCAACATCAGACTTCAACTTGTGTGGAAGCTCCATAGAACTGCAGAGAAGGAGACTCTGAAGGATCTGACTAGCCCAGGAGTTACAGAGAAGCTAGTGCCCTCAAGAAAATAGATGCCCTAAGGGGTAATTTTTCTTCTATCATGTTTCAGATGGATACTCTGAAGAGACAATCAATTTGTACAGAAGGAATGAGTCATGCCCTAACTCCCTAACTCTTGCTCTTGACCCTCACTGCATTTTTTCTTCACTCCTGCTTTTCTGATACTGAGCTACTTTTACACATCCTGACATACAAAGGTTTTTTTTTTTTTTTTGGTTCGGTCGTGGGGCCTGAATTCTGGTCCTGGGCACTGTCCCTCAGCTCTTAAGCTCAAGGCTAGTGCTCTACCATTTGAGCCACAGCGCCACTTCGGCTTTTTTCTTTTTGCTTATGTGGTGCTGAGGAATTGAACCCAGGGCCTCATGCATGTAAGGTAAGAGCTCTACCACTGAGCCACCTTCCCAGTCCCAAGTTTTTTTTTTTGATAGCCAGAGGGTCACATTTATTGCTTTTAAGAGTAGTGCCATTTGAAAAACTGAGCATTGAGACATATTTCTACAAAGCATTTTAGAAACATACAAATTATTTGCTATTAATTATTGTGAGTTCTTACTAGCTTTTGAAAAATAAAACAGATATGAAACAGTAAATTAAGCTCAAATATTATATTTTGATACTCATGAACTCAGGTATGAGTTATAGTATTAGAAAAATAATAGCATTTCTTTTTAAAATATATTTTTATTGTAAAGATAATGTACAGAGGGGTTACAGTTATATGAGCAAGGTAATAAGTCCATTAACTATGGAGCATTGTTACACCCTCCTTTATATTTCCCCTACCATCCCCTTCCTCCCCACCTCTCCAACTCCTCCCTCCCCTCTCCTCCCCTCAAAGTTGTGAAGTTTGCTTTCAACATATTGTCTTGTACAACTTACTGTTACAATGGGTCATCATGTACCCTTATTTTAGCATTTTGTTATTTCCCTTTCCCTCCCCAAATTAGAAAAGTGTATATACAAGATGCAGGACACTGGAATCAAATACAGTGACATCAGGGGTTATACCAGGGGGGAAGAACAAAAAAAAAAATCACATAGTACATTATAAGTACATGAAGAAGAACAGCAACAAAGATAAAACCTCTTGTGTCCCTATCTTGGGGTTTATTTCACTTAACATCATCTTATATGGTCATATGTACACAGCTTTTGACCTCTTCTGCTTGTCCTAGACATATACTAGTTATTACAGATAAGGGAAACCATGGGACCTATGTTTCTTTGAGTCTGGCTTACGTCACTTAATATAATTACTTCACTTATATAATTTATTCCGAGTCTTTGCATTTCCTAATAAATGGGGCAATGTCATTCTTTCTGATGGAGGCATAGAATTCCATTGTGTATATATATGACATTTTCTTGATCCATTCATCTACTGAGGGGCATCTGGGTTGTTCCATATCTTAGCTATGGTGAATAATGCTGCAATAAACATAGTTGTGCTGGTAGTTTTAGTATGGCCTTGTTTGTGATCGTTTGGGTAAATGCCTAGAAGTGGGATTGCTGGGTGACCTTGCTTTCCGTACAGAGCCTCAGCTGTGAAGATTACTATTACTTGAAACTATACTGGGAAAAATGAACAGAAAAAGTTAATTTCTTCTTCTAAGGTCAAAGTTCCTCATTGAAAGTCATGTTTGTGAAAGAGAGCACCTGTCACTGGCTTAACTGACTGCCTCTGGTTTTGCCCTTGCTGACTCTGTTTATTCCTCCTTAACCTTCTCCTCTGGAGTCTATCACTTCTGCAGTCACCTTGAACTCAGGAATGACAGCTGCTGATCCATAAACGTCATTGGCAACTGTCATCCTCTCCTCTCATTTCTTTTTTTTTTTTTAATTTAATTTAATTTTATTTGTGAACATACTGTACAGAGGAGTTACAGTTACATGGGCTCCTCTCATTTCTTATCTTGACAAGACTATGACTGACCAATCCTTAGATAATGATCAACCAGACTACTGTCTGGCCAACCCTAGCAAACAATGAATTCCTCTTGCTCTTTTCCTGTATAATCTGGAGGCTCGTGTCAGAGCCCTAAAGAGAGACTTGAGGGTCACAGAACCCTTTTTTCTGCTCTTTCTGATGTAGTTATGTTATAATAAATCTTTCTCTCTCATTCACTACTACTTGTCTCTTTAATATCTTACTAGCACAAATGACCTAGCCTAGTCCACTGGGACTCTCGGAGCTGGGGCTTTTGCTCCAGACTCCAGCAACATTATCTTTATCACAAAAAAGCTTTGGATTGTATAATGACTCAGGTATCAGAAGGTTTTTCAGTGTCCATATGCACTGGTGATTCACCTTGTACCCATAACCAGAACACCTTGAACAGCAGCACCAATAAGGGAAGGAATAAGCGGGAGGGAAGCTGGGTGCTGGTGGTTCATGGCTGTAATCATAGCTACGTGAGAAGGTGAGATCTGAGAATCATGGTTCAAAATCAGTCTGACCAGAAAAGTCCATGAGACTCTTACCTCCAATTAACTACAACAAAGCTGGAAGTGGAGCTGTGGCTCAGGTAATACAGTGCCAGCCTTGAGTGAAAAACAACAACTAAGAGACGGTGCACAAGCCTCAAGGTCAAGCCCCAGTACTAGTACGCATGCATGTGTGCACGTGTGTGCACACATCCCCCAAAAGAAAGTAGTGTATTTTATATTAATATAATAAAGAAACTACAAAAATCACAGTGTGCCACAGTTTGATAATGGATTTTATGTTTTCCACTGTTTGTTTATTTAAGGGCTCTTGGCTGAAAAGCCTGGGGGGAAATGAAAAGTCACTTACAGTACTTGTCTTCCAAGCTTAAACATTTTCAAGCTAGTTGCCAGTGGCACAGATCCTCAGGAGCTGAGGAACAAAGTTCAAAGCCAGTCGAGGCATGAAAGTCCATGAGACTCTTATCTTCAATTAATCAGCAAAAAAAGTGGATCTGTGGCTGAAATGGTAGAGTACTAGCCTTAAGCAAGTAAAAGTCAAGAACACCTGCAGACTCTGAGTTCAAGTCCCAGGACATGCACAAAATTAAATTTCAGTTATGTAAGAAGTGAAACCATGCAACAGGCTTTGTGTTCTGCCCTTGGATAGTTCTTGCTCACCAACCATTTAGACTGTGCCATTTTATCCTGATTCCTTGCCATGGCAGATTTCCTATATAATTTGGAAGCTCATGTCAGGGCATCAGAGATTTGAAAGTCACTGAAACCTCGTTGACTGCTCTTTCTGGTGTAGTTATGTTAGCATAAATCTTTCTCTCCCATGTGTGGCCCACTTACCCAGGAAGGCAGTGCAGAACATGCCTCCCTGTTATGTCAATGAGCATAGAAGAAACTGGGTGTTTATTCACTAACTGTCCATCTGTTGTTGACTGAGTGCTGTTTCCAGAGTCATTATTTCTTTCTTTGCATGTGGGCTCAGAGTGGTCTCACACGGCAGCAAACTGTGTAACAGATGTCCAAATTCCTTAAAACCCCATCAACCTATCATTCTTGTGAGTATGCTTCTTCTTTCCATGTCTGAGGGCTTTTTGAAGAGCCCCAAGGGCTCTTGTGCACAGTGTGCTAGAAGTGCTAAGAAATTATATTATCAAACCCCTACTCTCTATCCCATAAGTAGTAACTCTTAGGAGCTACTGGCAGGTAGCTTGGCTCCTTCATATTTTTTTTGGTGGGATGGTTCTAAAAAGAAAATGTGTTTCTTTATACCAGTTTTGTTCTAAATTCTTCTGTCTGGAATAAAATCTGTATCCTGCCTTGGAGGGCATCTGCTTTTGATCAAATGGCAACACAGTCCCCTCTTGGTGTCTTCTGCGTTCCCAATTTTCCCTTTGATTGTCATATATTTGTTCTCTAACAAGTCTACCCACAGGTTCACAGATATCCTCATATGTGCATGTGCTTTTATCAGGCATAAAAGACACATAATCCAAAATTATGTGTCTTTCAACGGAATTACAATCTTGTTTCATTAGGTTTCATAAAATATCATCTAGTGGTAGTATTCATTCTGTTAGCATAACATTTCATGCTTCGCTTTTAGGCTAAGACTTCCTAAGTACCATGGCCATCTTCTCTGTTTGAATGAAATTGGAGAAATATATGGAAAACATCTCTGTTACTTTCATTAAGCATAATCTTTGCACTTAGAATATATGGAGATTAATATAATTAATTTCCTTTGGATATAATTGATTCTTTTTTTTTCAGGTAAAGGGTAGGTCTATTCATTATTCCGGCTGGCACCAGACCATCTTGGTCCTCCACGTGGTGGGGAAAGGCCTGGGAAAGAGAGCTGGGAGAGCTGGGAAAGAGAGAGAGCTGGGAAAGAGAGAGTGCTGGGAAAGAGAGGAGAACTGGGAAAGAGAAGAGAAGGAAAGAGCTGAGAAAGAGCTAAAAAAGAGCAGAGAGAGTGGGTATAATTGATTCTTAAAGAATATAGATTAAGTATTGACAATCTCATGGGAAGATATTCAGAGAATAACATTTTAAAAAGGAGGGACTATAAATATGCACAAGAAGAACTTGGGTATTGTGTAAATCATATGCTAATTATCTTGAGAATGATAAATTATCACAATGTCATACATAATGTTAGTTATTTCTGTTCAGTCCTTAACTACTCATATATGCAGCTCAGCAGATATCCTTTCTATATTCTATTATCATCCCAATTAAGTCTCGAGTATAGAGTTTGATTACTACTGTGACCATAAATTCTAGTGAAACGAAGAGAAATGAGACTACCACATTAGAGGAAAGACTAAGCAATAAGAATAATAATGTATCCTAAGTTCGTTAAATAAGGAAAGTCTTTGTGGTGATTGTTATTTATTAATTCCAAGAGAGAAAGGGATGAGCTAGTGGTCCAGGGAAAAGAATGATAGCTTATTAAGTTCATTTACCTCAATTGTAAGGAATAGAAAGTTAATGAAACTGAACAAGAGGGGATACTGTGCAAGCCAATAATGGAGAATGAATATTAACATCTTTAAGATACGATTTTTCAAAGTCAAATGGCATAAAATTGAGAATATGAAGATTTCACACAAGTATCAACCTTAATGAGATCAATTTGATCCCCTGGGTTTTAATAAGATCAAGCTATATATTTCTCAAATAGAGAAGACATTAACATCTTTTCTTTACTGTCACATTCTCATAAATATCTCTAGTGGACGAGGCCTGCTTTGAAAGGAGTAAAAATTTTAGTGAGAAATATTTTCACAATTTTTAATATAGCCTTTAAGTTGTACTTGAACACTAGTGCTAAAGGTGACTTAATTTTCTGTTTTACCCTTAGTACATACACACTCAGTTGCCTCACATTCTATATTCATAGAACTTCTACTTTTGTGGCCAGTTATCTTCCATTGTTGTGAGTGATCACAAGTATCTTCACTGAAAATAAGATGACAAGGGGTAAATTAAATAATAACTAAATAAATAAAATATCATTTTTCAGGAGTCCAAAGTTCAGAGAGGGAAAAAGAGGGCATTTTTTTCTTTTTAAAAATATTATTGTAAAGATGATGTACAGAGGCATTGTAGTTACATAAGTAAAATAATACGTACATTCCTTTTTAAACAGTGTTGTCCCCTTTTTCATTTTCTCCCACTTTTCTGGCTCCTCTTCCCCCTACCCCAATTTGTAAAGTTCATTTCAAACATAGTATCTGGTGAGTCTCACTGTTGCATTGGTTCATACTTTGCCCCACCATTTTTTTCATTCCTCAGACTTACATACAAGACAAACTTACATATAAGACAAAGGATACAGAAATAAAAAACAATGACAACAAGGAGAAAACCAAAGGGGAAAAAGAAAAAGAAAAAGAAAGAACAGCATACAGCACACACACACACACACACACACACACACACACACACACACACACACACCTCTTGTTTCCATTTCTTGGAGTTCACTTTGATAAGCATCACTTTTTATGGTCATATGCATATAGCTATTGAGTTATTGTGATCCTTTGCTAAGAATATCATAGACATAGTGTCTAATTATTACAAATGAGGGAACCTGTGCAGCCTATGTTTCTTTGGGTCTGGCTTGCTTCACTTATTATGTTTTCCAAGTCCTTCTGTTTCCTTATAAATAGGGCAATGATGTTATTCTTTCTGATAGAAGCATAGAATTCCACTGTGTATATGTACCACATTTTCTTGATCTATTATCTACTGAGGAACATCTGGGTTGATTGCGTACCTTAGCTGTGGTAAATAATGCTGCTATGAACATCTTGTGCTGGTAGATTTTAATGTGGTCTTGTTTGTAGTCATTTGGGAAAATGTCCAGGAGTGGATTTTCTGAGTCATAGGGGAGCTCTATGTTTACTCTTTCGAGTAATCTCTATACTGCTTTCTAGAGTGTTTGAGCCAGTTTCCATTCCCACCAACAGTGTAGTAATATTCCCATTTGGCCATATCCCTGTCAGCGTCTGTTATTATTCATTTTCTTGATAATGGCTATTCTAAATGGGATGAGGTGGAATCTCAATGTGGCTTTGATTTCCATTTCTTTTGTGACCAGAGATGTTGAACATTTCTTGATGTGTCTATTGGCCATTTATATTTCTACTTCAGAGAAGTCTCTAAGTCTTTAGCCCACTTATTAATGGGATTGTTGTTTTTTGAGGATTTGTTTTTGGGGGTTTAATTTTTTGAGCTCCAAGTATATTTAGTCTGTTGGGTAGCTAGTAAAGATCTCCCAATTTGTGGGCTTTCTATTAATCTTGCTAGCTATGTTCTTTGCCATGCAAGAACTCTGCAGTTTAGTGCAATCCCATTAACCCAGCCATTTTTTTATTTGTTCTGCTTCTGGATTTTTACTTAGGAGGTTTTGCCCTGTGCCAAGGAGCCCTAGTATTCCCCTTAACCCTTCTTATAAAATTTTCAGGGTATCTGGTCTTAAGTTGTGGTCTTTGATCCATTTGGAATTGATTCTGGTGCAGCGTGATAAATAAGAATCTAATTTCAGTGTTTTACATGTATATAGTCAATTCTTCCAGCACCATTTGTTGAACAGGCTGTCTTTTTTCCATCCAGTGTTTTTGGCTTCCTTATGAAATATTAGGTGGCTATAAGTCCGTGGGTTTATTTCTGGGTCTTCAATTCTATTCCATTTATCCTTAGGCTTGTTCATGTGCCAGTACCATACTGTTTTTTATAGCTATGGCTTTGTAATAGAGTTTGAAGTTTGGTGTTGATATTCCTTCAGCACTGTTCTTCCTGCTAAGAATTGTTTTTGCTGTTTGGGATCTTCTATTATTCCATATGAATTTTTGGATTGCTTCTTCTATTTCATTAAAGAATGTTGTTAGGATTTGGTGGGTATTGTTATTTTTCACCTTGTTAATCCTCCCAATCCAGGAGCATGGGAGATTTTTCTACTTCCTTAGTTCTGCCTTAATTTCTTTTTCTAGGTTAAAAAATTTTTCATTATAGAGGTCTTTCACATATTTGGTTAAGTTAATTTCTAGGAACTTCTTTTTAAGGCTATTATGAAAGGAGTTGCTTTTCTGTTTTCAGCCTCTCTCTTCTCATTATTGACATACAGAAAAGCTATTGATTTTTGTGGGTTAATTTTATACCCTGCTACTTTGTCAAACTTTCTGATGAGCTCATAGAACTTGGGAGAAGAGTCTATGGGGTTCTTTAAATACAGGATCATGTCATCTGCATTGAGGGAGAGTTTTACTTCTTTTTCTTTCCTATTTAGATCCTCTTTATGTTTGTCTCTTGCCTTATTGCTCTTTGTAGGAATTCCAATACTATATTGAAGAGGAGTGGAGAGAACATAAATCTTTGTCTCATTCTTGATTTTAGAGGACATGGTTTTAACTTTTCACCATGAAGAATAATGCTGGCTGTATGTTTGTCATATACAGCCTTTATTATATTGAGGAATGTTCCATGGGTTCCTAGTTTCTCCAGAGCTTTCATCATAAATGGGTGTTGGATCTTGTCAAATGCTTTTTCTGCATCTATTAAGATGATCATGTGGTTTTTGTCCTTGCTCTTGTTGATGTATTGAATTGTTTTAATTGACCTACATATATTGAACCAGCTCTGTATTCCTGGAATGAATCCCATTTGCTCATAATATGATTTTTTTGATAAGGTATTGAAGTCAGTTGGCCAGAATTTTATTGAGAAGTTTTGCATCGATGTTCATCAAAGAAATGGGCTTATAGTTCTCTTTCTTTGGATGAGTCCCTGACTTGTTTTGGGTTGAGGGTTATGCTTACTTCATAGAATGAGTTTGGTAGTGATCTTTCACTTTCAATTTCATTGAAGAGTTTGAGGACTATTGTAGATATTCTTTGAAGGCCTTACAGAATTTGGCTGTGAATCCATCTTGTCCTGTGCTTTTCTTGGATAGGTGGTCTTTTATTGCCATTTCTATTTCATTACTTGTTATGGGTCTATTTATTTGTTTTAAATCTTGGTTTTGTTTGGGTATATCAAAATTTGCTAGAAATTCTTCCATTTCTTCAAAACTCTCAATTTGTTGGCATAATGGTTTACAAAATATTCCCTTATAATGCTCTGAATCTTGCTTTTTTTTCTGTCATGATGTTCCCATTCTTGTCTCTGATTTTATTTATTTGAATATGTTCCCTTTTTATTTTTGAGGGTATTTTTCTTTATCAGACTTAAGAATGAGGAGGCCAGGGGCATACCACATGAAGTTTGCATGTGCTTTAAGAAGAGACTATTTAAATAAGCATCTACTTTACCACCAGATTTGTTGGTCTCCCTACATTAAGTGAAACAGAGAAGAAAGCATTGGAGAAAATTTTGCATAGCAAAATTTGTTATGCAAATTTTGTCTTATGGGGAACAGTTTTATCTTGGTAAAGAACATCCACAAAGTGCCTACAGCAATCCTCATTTGCAGTGATGAAAGTAAAATACTTTAGGATTGAGCTTTAACATGAGATAGCTACTCTCCATACTCTTGTTCACATAGTGCTGCAATTTTTAGTTAAAACAACAATGCAAAAATAGAGTAGAAAAAAAACTGTTAAGAATTCCACATAGCATGTTTATGTATACAGAAAATATTACTCATCTATAATAAAAATTGTAGAGGGACTCCTTTTTGGGGACCCTCTTCAAATATAAAGTCTCTCTAATTTCCTTTTGTGCTTTCCTTTCACTTTCAAATAAACTTACTCTCTTTACATTAAAACAAAGTCCTTGAAATAATACCTGTATTCAAAAGCACATATGAAATAAGAAGGAAATACAACAATCAGGTGTTTTTTTGTATTAAAATGGACACATTGAAATTGAAATTAGATATAGATTTCATTTTTGGTTACACAAAATGAAATACTAAGTCAAGTCTAACAGTTTACTTAAGTAGGACTTACGATACACAAAGCACTGATTAAGGAAAGCAAGAGTTTAAATATATGGAGAAACATACTGTTTTCATTGATTAAATTGTCTCATTTTAAGTTAAGTTGAGAAAACTTAGTAAAAATGTCAACTGTCCTTAAATTGGTATGCAAGATTAGTGCAATTTCTATTAAAAAGTTCTCAGCAATTTTTATGCATATATACATTTATTCATACATATATCTGCCTATGTGTATATACATATACACATCATATGTGTATGATACAATATGTTTATTCCATAATGCATATGGAAAATATCTATAATATATAAGGAAAATTATGGGACCTAAAAACAACAAAAACAGTCTCAACAAAATATATATTCAAATGACTCTATCAGTCTTCACAGGTTATTATATTGCCATTATTACAGCATATTTCTTTACAAGACATTGCATACGGAAACTGTCACCATGGGTCATTGGCAGAGGATAATCACATATATCAGTAGATAAAGCCAAATAAATCCAACTTCCTTTAGCTAAAGGTTGAAAACAATCATGTGAGGAATGGATATACTTTCACAAATATGGTAAATCATACTTATGAAAAAGTCTCCTCAAAGTTTTTGCTCGTGTTAGGTTGATTATACTTCTCCTTAATATTAAGTTTATTATATTCTTGGTACCAGAATCATATTAACAATTATGATTTGTGAATAAATGTGAGATGCATTTTTCACTTTCATCATGGTAATTGGGGATGCAAAAGTTTTCATTTTGATAAAGTTCAGCTTACCAGTATTTCCCATTGTTTCTTGTGACTTGTGTCATGACGCTTACCAAGGGGTAGTGTGGTGCTAGGAAGGGGCCCAACTTTGTCATTTTTCATGTGAATATCCAACTGTTCAGCTTCTTTTGAGGAAAAGATGACTCTGACCTCACTGAATTGTTTTGGAATTTCTGTCAAAAATGATATCTTTTTGGGAGATTATTGACAGGGAGAACAGATTAGTGTTTGCCAGTCTGAGAGCTGGTAGAGACAGAAAGGAAGTTAACAATGCAATAAAAGGGCAACATGGGAAGTCATAGCACGGTGGCTCATGCCTGTAATCCTAGCTACTCAGGAGGCTGAGATCTGAGGATCATGGTTCAAAGCCAGCCTGGGCAGGAAAGTCTGTGAGATTCTTATCTCCAATAAACCACTAGAAAACCAGAAGTGGTGCTGTGGCTCAAGTGGTAGAGCATTCGTCTTGAGCTGAAGAGTGCAGGGACAGCACCCAAGCCCAGAGTTCAAGCCCTACAACCGCCAAAAAAATTAAAAAAAGAAATGTTTGATATATCAGTGTTGTAGTTCCTGCTTATAATATTGTACTGTATTTTGTTGGTTGCTACCCCTTGAACAACAGAGTAAAGGGTATGAGTACATGAGTGTCTAACAACACTATTTCTTACAATGTCAGGTGTATTGGATTTGCCTCTAATTATTTTTTCATAAATTATTATACATCAGGAAGCATTGAGAGAGATTAGTGAGAAGACATGACCAACTTCACAAGTAAGCACCAAGAGCAAGCGCAGTGTGAAGCCCTCACCAATAGCAGGATGGAGCTATTGGTTATTTTCACCACTTAGTGTTATGCTGTCCTTGTCCTCTGCTTCCCGTGTCTCTTCCACATTCAAATTAACGGGACACTTGAGTGACAAAGAACCATCTCTGAGGACCAGGACATAATCTCCTTTGATTAGCTGAGCAAAGGCAGATAAAGGCAGTGTTTAAAAAATATTTACAAGATTAAAATTTCAAGGTAAATGAAACCAAGTTAAAAAAAACAACAAATAATTCGCACAGTTCACTAGCCCCCGAAGGGTTGTATTTGGAGTTGAACTTGTCAGAGTGATGGAATGTCTGCAGACCTGCATGGACATCCCGCGAATCCACACTGCCATCGTAGCGGTCTGTGCGCAGTGAAGACTGTGGAGCTGTGGAGCAGCTGCCGCAGGGTGATCACCTGGCCTGGTTTCTCTGTCACAGTTCTGCCGGGCACCATCTGGCACATGTGCTTGGTGAAACGCACAAGTGCTATCTGGTTCCTGCAGGCCGCTGTGTAGAAGATGTCTACCTTTCTCACAGTGTAGACGTCTCTGTGAGGGTTACTCTTCAACTCTTTGAACTCAGACATTTCATTTGGCATACCATGAAAGTTGAACTCGGATTTTAGAAAGTTCAGTCACCATTGACAATAGATTTTTGTGGGGCTGTCCGTGATGAGCACCAGGATGTGGCTCATGTCTACCGTGTAGGTCTCCAGGTCAGGGCAGGAGAGGCTGTGGGACCCCTGATGCTCCAGCATCTTCTCATTATCAAACATGAAGAGGATGCCCTCTTGCATTCAGAGCAGGCAGCCTGGGGCGGGGGGAGGGGGGCAGGGGGAAAGGATGGTGTTGGTGAACCCCTCTTGTCAGTAAGTGTCTTCCTGGGGCAGAGAGGGAGGGTGGAAGTCAGGGAGACCCTCTTGTGGGAATGCAGAGATGGCTAACCTGCTGCGATGACCCAGGTATTGAGCTGTGGTCCTGGGAAGTGATGATGAGTCATGCATACTTCTCCTAACTTATTAGGGCCTTGGCCAAGTTCTGGAGCCTGTTCACAGTCCTTCACAGTAGTCTTGGCACAGTTATCTCTGCTGATGGTGACCCACTGGTATTCAGGCAAAGCGTAAGGAGCTATTGTGGGCTGGGAAGTGGCTCCAGGGCAGAGGTGACAAGGAGACATGGCTAGGGTGGTTGCAGGGTCCGGAAGACACTTCCAGTCTTGCTGTACCATCAGAGACCAGATCATTTTGAAACTTGTTGCTGTTTCCACTGTCTTCTGCTCAGCCAGTTCCTTCTGCAGTTCTGGCTCCTTGGCTTTCTTCTGTGCAATGGGACAATCCTCAAGCTCAGTGAAGAGGGACAGGGCATCTTTGCCGTCCTTCTATCTGTGCACTTTAGCTTATGGTTCTCTGCCAGGAGCCGGACTTGCTCCTCCACTTCTGAGATGCACAGCTTGGGGAATTTGTGTGGCATTTTGGCAGAAACCCTAATTCCACCCACGGATATGCCGAAACCTGCTCCTGTGTTTCCAGTCTTGACAAAGAATCCCATCACCACCCACTCCCCGGGCCACATTTGGGAGCCATCCTTCACTCCCTTCATTTTTTCCTTTTGCATTACTGCTTTTATAAAAATAAAGAACTTTCACTCGGAGCTTAACACTGTTGAACATCTTACAAATATTTTATCATTTATTATGCCAACAATCTCTCAGGATATAGACATATTATCAAAATATTTTATGCAACATAAACTGAATGTTTATGTTTGACAAGCTAAAAGGCTTGTCAAAGTCATATAATTATCAACCTGAAAATATGCTTCCCCCAAAACAGTCTAAAAAGTTGTTCTTGGGGTCAAGAGTGATGGTTTATATGCCTATTGAAGAGGCATAGGCAGGAGAATTTCTATCTGAAGGTAATCTAGACTGAAAAGCAGAAGAATGGATCTGAAAAATGAACAAAGCAAAGAATGGCTGGAAATTTCACATAAGAAGTAGAACTGCAAACTTGAAAATATAAGCCCTTGAGTTCAACCCCCAGCACCATGAAAAAAAAATATACACACACACATATATATGGGTATGGATATATGCGTGTGTATATATATATATATATGTATGTATAATTTGCGCTACTTATTTACAAGGATTTATAATTTGTCCAGGAAGCTAATAGTAGAAAATTATTAGTGTAATATATGAATGAGCTCTGATTTTACATAATGGGTTTTGAAAGGCCTTCTCTCTCACTTCACCTAATTTACTCCAACCCTGTATTTTTCCATCCTAAAATGAAGCATAGACAAATCCATAATTTTTTTTTCTTTTAAAATGTATTCCAAGAGACATAATGCATTACTTTCTAATGGAAATATGGAAAATAATGTAATACATTCTTGTAAGGTTGTACGGTTTATGAATCTTAGTTGAAGACATAGGACAAAATGATTTTTAAAAAAGTACGATTTACATGCAAGTTAATCCTTCTGCTCTTTTTAGCTCTTAGGAGGAGATATGAAAGGGGAAATTGTGATGCATGGGAGTCATTATCCAGTAACCATTGCTCTGTGCTTTCTAAACGGTTTTACTTTACTAAAGGCCTCTGGTAACAGGAATACAGTTCTTCTGGCTGCTTAGGGAGTGTCTGACATGTTCAGCACTTGATGGAGTCCTTTCATAAGCTCACTTTTTATACATCCCTAAGGAGGTTTTCTGGCCCTGGGGAATTTCACTGTGGCTTTCCTGGCCAGAATCCTGCCTGACACATTGCTTTCCTTCTGAGTCCACCATCACACTGAGGGGAAAGCTATGGTGGATATACAGCTCTCTCCTCCTTGGCTCCAGTGTGGACTTCCAGATTGCATCTCTACTCAAATGCTCACTGAAGGGCCAATAGGAGCTCCCAGCAGAGGTGAGAAATAAAGCAGATTGCATGTGAAACAACAACAACAACAACAACCAGGCACCTAAAAATGAATCATCCATTGCACAGGGAATGAAACAAAACAAACAAAAATATGATGTCATTAATTTGTTTAGAAATTCAATTAGTGCATTTAATTACAATGGCAGGGAATGTTAACAAGGATCATATAAGAACATTTTCCTTACAATGCACCTTCCTTGGAGCTCTATTAAATTTTTTTGAAATTAGATTCTGAAATAGCACCATGGAGAAAACAAGCAAAACGTCCACTTAAACTCCCAACAATTTTTGCTTCCACCAAGGAAGGAGAAGCAAAAGGCAGCCATCCTTGGGAAAATGCAGGAAATTTATTGAAGGCTGGAGTCTTGCACTGATACAAAGCAGAGAGGTCTCCTGCTAGAGTTGGAACAAGAAACATATGCCTGTTTAGAACACCCCACAGGTAGGAGGCAGAGGGGCTTTATTCTTTTCATAACAAAAAATCAAAATACAGCAGATTCTTTTTGGGAGTTTGTAAAGCAGAAACAACAAAAGAACATCTTGAAGGGTCTGAAAACAATCATATTAACTCAGATTACTATGCCTCAAATTTTTTGTAAAAAAATAAGGCCACTAAATGCTTTGCTGCTCAATCAAAGCTACAGAAATTCTTACCAGCTGATCTTTCTACTGTTAATGTTAAAGGATGGTCTTCAATGAAAAGCTAGACACTAATTACAAAACTATCAAAATAAACATACCAGACATTTTCTATGTTTAGTGTCTTTATGAGGTGATTGACTCATTGAAGTTAAAAAAATGGGAAAATAGTGACAATATATTGTGAGAATCTTAACACACAGAAGTAAATATATGATTATCGCATCACACATGATGGCATATAGGAAATGTAAATGTAAATCTTATATGTAGATGGAATATAAGCAATGAAGACATGTTCAATAGCATTAATCTTTAGAAAATATAAAGCAAACCACGAAAAATTATACTCTGCTTTTCTTAAGAGGCTTAAGATTCAGAATACTGACAACTTTCAGGCTGGAGTCATTGTCCAAACACATTTCACTGCTGATAAAAATTCAAATGATACTTGATTTTGTGAGCCAGTTTGGCATTTTCTCATGCTGCAAAACACAGATCACACAACTCAGCTTTTTCTATTCCCTGACATCTTCCCAATAGAAACAGACATACTTGTGCAAAGAAAGAACTAAGGAAATGCTATGGGCTCTACTCAAGGGAGGAGCAGGGAGCATCTTCTGTGGGACTCAGAATATCCCAAATGAAGCCATGGTGTGAAATAAAGTTATGAACAGGACAGAAAAGTCCTGGTAGGATCAAAAACCAGATAGAGAAGTATATGATAGTGACTGGCGGATGCAAAGGCTTCTTGTGTTATTTCACTTTCTTTCAACCTGACCTCCAGGTACCACGTAAGTTCACATAACACAGTCAAAATTTTGGAGAAAGTGACCAGTTATTGGAAACAACAACAGCAGCAGCAGCAGCAGCAGCAACAACAACAACAACAACAAGCTCTCCAAAATGCAACTAATCTTGCTGGAGAAGTATGAGAAAAGTTTTCTGTTCTAGCACACATGGGTTTGTTTGGACTAAGATATTATACCTGCATTCAATTCTTGAGTAATAGTAAAATCCAGAATTATAATTGAAACAAAGTGTTTGCTTCTCCTTTTCATTCCAAGAATTTTCAATAGAAAATTCTGAAGATCTCTAACTTAGAGAGAGTATTTGCAAAGGTGCTCACTTTGACAGCACATACATTCACTTTAGAAGGAAACAGAAGTTTCCCATGACCCCTACACAGGGCTGGAACACAAATTCATGGAGCATTCAATTTACATGATTATCATTAAACATTTTCTTTCACTTCTTTAAGCCTATAAGATTAGTTCATCCTCCCGCCCCCACTACATCACAAATTGTGATAAGCCTCTTTTACATTGTGTGCTCTAAAAAAAATTAAGTGAGGAGAAATTATTTCAAGGTCATACATGTATTTTTATTATCTATTTATTCCATCAAACTAATTACTTTCTTGAAACTTAATAATATAAAAGTGCTACTTAAGTTTTATACAGAAAGACATTACTAGAGAGGCATAATCATCATATTTTAATTCAAATTATTTCTAACTTCACTTATCCACAATGTTGAGAAAAATGGGAATTCCTACATGAAAGTTTGGCACTTTTGCCTCAGCTTTAGTTTTATATATGAGATATGTCTTATGATCTTATAATGTCTTTCAGTTTTTTCTTTTTTTCTTTCCTTTCCCTTTCTTTCTTTCTCTTTCTTTTCTTTCTTTCTTTCTTTCTTTCTTTCTTTCTTTCTTTTCTTTCTTTCTTTCTTTCTTTCTTTCTTTCTTTCTTTCTTTCTTTCTTTCTTTCTTTCTTTCTTTCTTTCTTTTGCAAGTCCTAGGGCTTGAATTCAGGGCCTGGGCACTATCCCTGAGCTTCTTTTTTGCTCCAGGCTAGCACTTTACCATTTGAGCCACAGCACCATTTCTGGCTTTTTTTTGTGTATGTGGTACTGAGGAATTGAACACAGGGTTTCGCTCCCAGACTTTTTTTTTTCCTTAAAAAGAGGAAAAAGCAATAAACAATGACTAGTAGTTCTTGATTTCATGACAATTCTAAGGAGTCTGTTTCTGTTCCCAGCAGGTATTTCCCATTGTGTTGCTTTTGATCTCTATCATTACCATTCACCATTGCTTAGTGCACCCTCTTATATTCACTGCTGACAGGGAAATAGCCTTACTATCCAAGCTCCCTATCATCTTGGCTCCAATCCATTCTTCTGCTTGTTTTATGAGGCCCCTCCAACACAAGTATATGAGCTATTTTTGGACATTTTCCTGGACACTATTCTCTTTCTGTCCCTACCCAATCCTGATTTGTTATTGTGGTTTCTGAAACTTTGGGCCCCTTCCTATTTCCATCTTTTAGGAGGCCTTCATTGCTGCTGAGGACCTCTGTTTCCTTAACCTTCAGCTTATTTCCCCTGGTCCCAGGCCCAGTCTCCCATCCTTTATCATCAGTATTATTAAAATATTTGTGTATGCATTAAAATGCATTCAAGTGATATTTAAGCAAATATTCATGTTATGTTGATATGACAACACCAACTCCCAGCTATGTTTTAAAATTCTAACTAATTGAATTGTTTGGGAATACAAACTAAAAAGTATAATATGTAGATCAAATAATTTTAATTTGGGATAAGTAGTTGAAGTACCATGCAGTCACATGAATCATTGTTACACTAGGAATGACTGAGCTATAAATTATTCAGCCTAGATATTTGGGAGATTTCAATAGATAAGCTAGATTAGCAGGTAATAATCTAGATCAGTTACTTTGGTGATTATGTTAAGTAACAGGGTAGGGAGCATAAGATACTGCTAGTAATTTCTAAAAGATGATTCCAAAAGATTATTCATTTTACTAATTTTAATTTTGTGTTCACTATATAAAATTCACTTCAATATAAATGATTAGACACACAGATTCTACTTCCCTAGGCTGATAGCCAGTTAAGAACTTGGCAGACCTTCTGTTTATTCTGTGGAAAAAAATATCGAAAACAGCCACATCTATTTAGATACTGTCTACGAGTGTTTTCATGATGTGATTATGGAGTGAAGTACTTGTGACAGAGACTAGACTATCTGCAAAGGTTAAAGTCTTTTCAGATAATTCTCATCCCATATTGACTTTCATCTTTTATAATGTGACAGATATGATAGCAATATCATCTCAGTTCAATTATTAATGGAATTGAGAGAATAAAATATACTGCTTTAAAAAGATACTGATGTTTACATTACACATTACAAGTTGAATGTATTGAATCAATCATATGATTTGAATCTTAGGAGTAGGAATTTATATCTAGTAATCCAGTCAAGTAGAAAGATGAAAATGAAATTCCATATAGCCACCATTTATGATCCATATCCTCACTGTTAACCATCTCTTCCCTGAGCTCCATCTGAGACGACCCCTGCTCTACTCTCTGACTTTCCTGCCATGCTGCTTGACTCATATCCCTCAATATGGGATGCCTTTTTCATTCCCTTATCATTATCCACCTACAGAATCTCATCATTTTCCTGGAATTTTTTATTTCCAGAAATGCTCAAATTCTATGTCTTAGAAATCTAGAAATGCTCTTTATCCTCACAGTTTGGAGGTGATTTTCTAAATATGAGTCTTTATTAAAGTCTATTCAAATTTTTCCTCATGTGAGTTGTACAGTCCTTCACTGTTGCATGTGTGCAATAAACTGATAGACTTGAAGCTCTGGCAGAGGAGAGGCAAAGTTTAAGGTTCACTTGCTTAGTATTTATAGGCCAGTTAATAAGAAGGCAATAAGGAAAGGTAAAATAAATGAGTACTTATGTCTAGCTCCTCTTTGCCTTAAGATTGCAAAACATTATCTCTTAGCAGATATTGTATTATTGGCTGTTCTGTTGAAGGACAGGAAAAGACTAAGACATGGTTGTAGTAGGGAAATTGTCTTTTTCCTCATTATGATCTATTATCTAGAAGAGCACATAGGTACTCACTGAAAATGTGCCAAGGGATGTGTTAAGTCAATGAATGAAATTATAAACCTGTAGTTTCAGGAGATAACAGTCCATTGATACAGTAAATTTCATTCAGTGCCAATAATAACTTTGATGAATAAGATTTCCAAATTACCCAAAAGTTAGCATTCTAATGTTTGAAGTTGTCAAATAACTATATAGAAAAAACGATGCAGCTAATAGCTATCAATTCTTCAAATATAAATGTCATCTTATTTATAGGACAATACAGCTTTCTTCAAGATTCAATATTATAAAATAATTGGAATTTTAAAGGTTTTATATTGATGCTGAAATTCAGGGGACCAAACAACTTGCTAATTATCTACCAATGCTTCCAATTGCCTGATAAATTGGGAGAAGAACTAATGTGCTTTGTTATCATTCTTAAGGATTAGACATGATAGACAAGAATTTTCAAGCAATTACACTCCTCTGGTGTGGCTGGAAGGCAGATAAAGGAATCATTTAATCAGTAAAGAAAAAAAAAAACATTTACCTTAAAAGGTCTGTTTAATTTTGTCATGATTGAAAACACAAAAAGATATTTTAAAATGGAAAACTGTAGTCATTGCACACAATTAACATGACTATTGAGATGACAAAGTGAAAAGATTTCTGATCAGCTATTTCTTACAAAAGCTCAGGAAAATGAAAGTTTCTGCTTTACATTTCCCCTTTGCTGTATGCTCACTTTCTTTACTAGCTAAATTCACATTCAAATGGTATCCATATGTTCACAGTTTAAACTGCAGCCATATTTCTAACGCCACTCATTTCCCAGCTAGAAAATAACTACACATCACTTTCAGTGCTGCCTTGATGTTCATGTTTGACAAGGAGCACACAAGTTTACAACGTGAGGAGAGGAAAAAGCTTTTAAAATAGCCAGGTACATTTCAATTACTTCCCATTGGCAGGTGGTAAATGATGAAACTCTCAGGCTCTAATCTCTGACAAACCTGAGTTGGATTCCTTGATCTGACAGAACTAGTTGCATGTAGAGTTTATACTGAAGCTTTGGTGTACAAAATAGTACTGACTTCATAAGGCTGTGGTGAGGAAGTGAGGAGACAATGTATATAGAGAGGTTCTAATGGCAACTCATGCTACAAAGTATGCTGAGTATTTATAATGATCTTACTTACTGCTTACAAGAGCCTGAGATTTTATTATTCCCATTCTCAGAATAAGAAACTGAGGCACATGTAACTGGCTGAGACATATATTGGTAATTATATCTGATATGTAAGTGAAATTAGACTAATGGTCAATAAATATTACTGGGCTTAACACTAGGTTAAATATTTATGTGATTTTCTAAATTAAGACCATTGCAACAATGAGATGTACAAGACGTTATGTTGAAAAATGAACTTTACAACTTTGGCTGGGGGAGGGAGGGAAGGGAGATGGGAAGGGATGGGAAAGGGAAACAAAGGAGGAGGCAACAACACTTGATAAGAAATGTACTCATTTTCTTGTCCATGTAATTGTAACTCCTCTGTATGGTATTTTCATAATAAAAAATTAAAAAAAAAGAAATGTACTCAGTATCTTGCCCATGTAATTGTAACCCCTCTGTATGGTATTTTCATAAAAAATAATAATAACAATAATGACTAATTCATCTCTCTGCAGCAATATGGTCATTCCCACTTTGTAAATGAGTTATCTGAGATTTAATGAAGTTCAGTTTCTAGCTCCAAAGTTCTTGAGCTAAAAAACAGACAATATCCAAACTCAAGAGGTCTGATTTCAAGGACTGCATAATAACCTGAATAACTGTTTAGTAACTCTTTACTTCCATAGCAAGGTAATTAATTTAGTAAGGGCAAATGAATGTTACATAGAAGCAGATTGTGGTATAAGAAGAATAGAATTACCTAAATAAATGCAACTTAATTTATAACATACGTTAATCTTTCAAATAACCTCTCAATCACTGGGGTAATTCCAAGTAATATATTCAAGCATAATATGGCACCATTTATAACATGGATTTTTATTTACAAATAAGGAAAAGAGTAGTCAATATGGGGAGTGTGATAAGAAGCTCCCCTATTCTTATCCATTAAGTTGAGATGATAACTACATGTTTGGTTTTAGGGTAAATAAAAATTAAAGATTACTAGGAAAGGATAAAGGGGATTAAATCTCTTAATATCAGTACTGGGTGAGGGAAAACAGGTTTTATCTGAGAATATAAAGTTGTTACAAAGGAGGAGGCAACAATGCTTGATAAGAAATGTACTCATTACCTTGCCCATGTAATTGTAACTCCTCTGTATGGTATTTTCACAATAAAAAATAAATTAAAAAAAAATAAAGTTGGTGTTGGGCGTCAGTGGCTCATGCCTGTAATCCTAGCTACTCAGGAGGCTGAAATCTGAGGATCAGGGTTCAAAGCCAGCTTGGGCAGGAAAGTCCATGAGACTCACCTCCAATAAACCACTCAGAACACCCGAAGTGACACAGTGGCTCAAGTGGTAGAGTGCTCACCTTGCGCTGAAGAGTTCAGGGACAGAGCCCAAGCCCAGACTTCAGGCCTCATGACTGACAACAATAACAACAACAATAGTAATTGAAATAATAATAAAGTTGGTGCTTAGATTGGTTGTTTCTGAGAAGTAAACTCAAATATTCTCAAGACTGCTCTATAATTTGAACCTAAAATATTTTAAATTGTCATTGATTGAAAAAGTACCTTCTGATGTCAGAGATGTTAATGAGAAACAAGTGTGTCTTAGAATGGATAAAAGATGATATGAGATGCACCTCCTCCCTGAAAGTTTAGAAGTATCTGAGGTCATGTGACTAACAAGACAAACACAATCAACAACACAAGTTATACCAAAGTGATAAAAACAGAGCAAGACAGTTTACACACCTGAGTTCATTGTTGCACTATCCACCAGAGCCAAGTTATGGAAACAGCCCAGATGCCCTAGAAGGGACACACACACACACACACACACACACACACACACACACACACACACACACACACACTGGAGTTTTTCTCATGTACCAGGTAAAATAATATTCTATCATTTTCAGGGAAATGGATGGGCCCAGAAAATATTATGTTAAGTGAAGTAAGTCAGGCGCAGGGAGATAAAGAATGCATGAATTCTCTATATGTGGAAGTTAGATATAAATTTTAGACATATATGAGAATATGAGAACATATACAGGGTCATATGCATATATACATAAATATTTTGCTTAAAGCATGACATATACAGAAGAGGATTGAAATGATTTAACTTCTTTTTTTTATTGTGAAAATACCATACAGAGGAGTTACAATTACATGGGCAAGATAATGAGTACATTTCTTATCAAGCATTGTTGCCTCCTCCTTTGTTTCCCCTTCCTTTCCCTTCCCATCTCCCCGCCCTTCCATATTACCCCCCTCCCAAAGTCATAAAGTTCGTTTTTTGACATAACAACTTGTTCATTTCATTGTTGCAATGGGTCCACCTGTATCCCTATTTAAACAATTTGTTTTTTCCCTTCCCCTCCACAAATTATACCAACATCAAATACAGTGAAAGCATGGGTTATATCGTGGGAGCTCCCCTGTGACCCAGCAATCCCACTTTTGGGCATTTATCCAAGTAATCACAAACAAGATACTAAAGCTACCAGCACAACTATGTTTATTGCAGCATTATTTACCATAGCTAAGATATGGGTTAACTTCTTTAAGCAACTAACCTACAGTTTACCCAAGAAGGTTAAGCATGTATTGTTTTGAAGGCAAGAGGTTCAGTGGTAGGAGGGAAGACGGAGAGAGGCAGGATAGGTGAATGTAGTTATAATAATAATGTACTTATGGAAAAAACAGCTAGGGAAGGGAGATTGGGGTTGGGAGAGTTTGGGAAGTTATAGAAAAGGAGAGATTAATCAGGATTCATTGTATTCATAAGCTGATATGTTGAATTAAAACCTCATCATACAACTACATACAGATAATTTGAGGTCCAGATTAGATGGAAAGGGGAAGAGGAGGGTCGTGTCAGAGTTAAGGTCTTTACATTGAAAGAAAGGAGGCAAGCTGGTAGCCAGTGGCTCATGCCAGTAATCCTAGCTACTCAGGAAAGTGAGCTCTGAGGATCTGAGGTTTGAAGCCAGCATGTGCAGGATAGTGCATGGAGCCTCTTATCTCCAATTACCCATCAAAAAGCTAGAAGTGGAGCTGTGCCTCAAGTGGTAGAACACTAGCCTTGAGCAAAAATATCTCAGTGACAGTGCCCAGGCCCTGAGTTCAATTCCTAGGACAAGTACAAAGAAAGAGGGGGGAAAGGGAGGGAGGAAAGAAAGAAAGAAAGAAAGAAAGAAAGAAAGAAAGAAAGAAAGAAAGAAAGAAAGAAAGAAAGAAAGAAAGAAAGAAAGAAAGAAAGAAAGAAAGAAGTGAGACAGAGAGAGAGAGAAAGAGAGAGAGAGAGAGAGAGAGAGAGAGAGAGAGAAAGGACCCGGATGATGAATTTTCTTTGGGTAGTAATGGCAGGTAAGTTTAGAAAGTCTTATCAAGAGAGCCAATAAATGGCCTGTAAGCATAGGTCAAGCTAAGAAATTAAGAATGGAAATAAAGCCACACAACTCACATATTTGTTCACCTGTCAGATGAGCGGCCTAGTCAAGGAGCATCAGAAAGCTGCTGTATACCAGATGCTGTGCTGGCAGCACCACCTCCTTCTGTAGGTTATAAACTTTTAATGGGATAGACGCAAATTGAGATAATATTGTAGCAGGATATAATAAGAGTTACGATTTATTGATCAGCTATCATTTTCCTGGGCACTATGTAGGGAATTGATTGTGTATCTTGTCTTTCAGGACAAAAATACATTTATTGTAGGGAGAGAAACATGAGATTTAGAGATGTCTGTTATTTTCTTAATACCTCCTAAAAGTAGATTCTATTAATATGATTTTGAAATTTAGCTAAAGCATGGCATTGCCAATGCTGTAACAAATTATCTATTGACTATTATTATATGTATCCCCCATTGCCTTATTTAGCAGCCATATAATTATAGATGGCTTAGATAAGTGTTTCCCCAAATCACATAGGTTTTAGCCTGCACTGTTGGAGCCTAGTAGAATGAGGTTAGGTACTGTACTAGGGAGGTGACCTTGAAGGGAATATTTATTTATTTATTTACTATTTTAAATTTTTATTGTCAAGGTAATGTACAGATGATGTACAGTTACTTAAGTAAGGCAGTGAGTACATTTCTTGTTGAAATTGTTACCCCCCCCCATTTTTCTCCCACTTTCCCTCCCCCACGCCCACTCCCCCAGTTGTACACATCATTTCCAACATAGGGTTTTGCACTGATGTTGCATTGCTTCCCCCTTTGTCTGTTGTCTCACCATTTTGTTGTTCCCCTTCCTTTCCTTAATTAAGATAAATGTATATACAATACCCAGGGTAGGAAAAACAAATACAATGACAACAAAGGATAAAACCATAGGGGGAAAATACAAGAGAAACAAGAAATCACAAAATACATTAAAAACAACAAAGAAAAAACTCTTGTGTCCATGTCTTGGAGTTCATTTCTCTTAGCATCATCTTATATGGTCATATGTACATAGCTATTGAGCTGCTCTGCTCATCTGCTAGGATTATCCTAGACATATACTAATTATTACAAATGAGAGAAACCATGTTTCTGTGGGCCTGGCTTACTTCACAGAATATGATTTTTTTCCAAGTCTTCATTTCTTTACAAATGGGGTGGTGTCATTCTTTCTGATAGAAGCACAGAATACACACAAACACACACACACACACACACACACACACACACACACACACAACACACATCACATTTTCTTGATCCATTCATCTACTGAGGGGCATCTAGGTTGGTTCCAAATCTTAGCTATGGTAAATAATGCTGCAATAAACATAGTTGTGCTGGTAGCTTTAGTATGGCCTTGTTTGTAGTCATTTGTTAAATGTCCAGAAGTGGGATTGCTGGGTCATAGGGGAGCTCTATGTGTAGCCTTTTGAGGAATTTCCATACTGGTTTCCAGAGTGGTTGAATCCAACAGTGTAGTAGTATTCCCTTTTGGCTACATCCCCTCTAGCATCTGTAAATTTCTTGATTCTAGCCATTCTAACTGGGGTAAGGTGGCATCTCAATGTTATTTTGCTTTGCATTTCTTTTATGGCCAAAGATATCGAGCATTTCTTTATGTATCTATTGTCCGTTCTTGTTAATTCTTCAGAGAAATCTCTCAAGTTTTTAGCCCACTTATTAATAGGGCAGTTGTTTTTTTGAGGATTTGTTTTGGGGGAATTTAATGTTTTGAGTTCTAAGTATATTTTAGATATGAGGCTGTTGTCTGTTATATGGCTAGTGAAGATCTTCTCCCAACCCGTGGGCTTTCTATTGATCTTGCTAGCTATGTTCTTTGCCATGCAGCAGCTCTGCAGTTTAATGAATCCCATTTGTCCAACCTTTCTTTGATTTGTTATGCGTCTAGGTCTTTATTAAGAAAATTTTGGCCTGTGCCAAGGAGCCCTCAAGTTCCTTCTATTCCTTCCTGTAATGTTTTCAGGGTATCTGCTTTTACCTCAAGGTCTTTGATCCATTTGGAGTTGATTTTGGTGGAGGGTGGTATATAAGGATCTAACTTTGGTTTTCTATAGGTGTTTGACCAATTTTGCCAGAACAATTTATTGAAGGATCTGTCTTTCTTCCATTCTATCTTTTTGGCTCCCTTATAGACAATTAGGTGGCCATAGGTCTGTGGGTTCATTTCTGGGTCTTCAGTTTGATTCCATTGGTCTTCAGGTCTGTTCTTGTACCAGTACCAAGCTACTTTTGATTACTATAGTTTTGTAATAGAATTTAAAGTTATTAAAGATACTGATATTCTTCCAGTACTGTTCTTTCTGCCAAGAATTGTTTTTGCTATTCAGGGTCTTTTTTGGATTGCTTCCTCTAGTTCATTAGAGAATGATGCTGGGATATGGATAGGTATTGCATTGTACTTGTCTTTGGCAGTCTTTCCACTTTCATGATGCTAATCCTCCTAATCCAGGAGCGTGGGAGGCTTTTCTACTTCATTAGCTCTGCTTTCATTTCAAGTTTTTAAAGTTTTCATCACAGAGGTCCTTCACTTCTTTGGTTAATTCCTAGATATTTTATTTGGGGGAGGCCTATGTCAGCCTCATTCTTGAAGGGAATCTTGAGACTCCAGTTCTTTCCTCTCTCCTTGCTTCTGGGGTGCCATGAAATAAAGAGCTTCCTTCACCTTTAACTGTGTTCCCTGTCATGTATTTTCTGCTATGATATACTGTTTTGCCACAGGTCTGAAGGTAACACCCAACTAATCATGGAATAAAGCCTCCAAAACTGTAAGCTAAAGGAAACCTTTCCTTTTTGTTTTGATGGGTCGGATATTTTCTTGCCATAATGGAACACTGACTAATACAATACTTTATGTTTTATTAAAAGCTGTAGTATGGATCCCAAATTCCTCCCTGTGCCACTTAAGGCAGAAAATGTTTGTTTTCTAGTTGATCTTGGAACAAGACCTGATAGCTCTCACCTGCATTTTGTTCTGCAACTGTCTTTCCATATGAAGAATTGCATAATCCGTGATTATATCTCTTTCACAGGAGGTAGACAGCAAGTAACAAGTAGGCTGTAAGGGTCATGAAAACATACTAGTTTTGTCTTAACTCAGAACACGTGTGAGGATGTATCTTCTCTAACTGAATTCTTTCCAGGTTCTCCATGATAGTAGTGAGAATAATTGGCCATGCAATGACATCCATGCCTTAATTCCTTGAACCTGAGGGTTTGTATAGTTAACTGGAAAGGAAATCAGGGTTAAATAGGCATAGATTTCTAATCATCTGTCTTAGATGATAAGAAACAGGAGATCAGAGCAAAGAAATTTGAAAGACTGTGCCTGTTGTTGATTTGAAGATGGAGGAAAAGAGCAGCCACCAAGGATTGTCTGATGATCTCTGGGAGATGGAAAAGGCAAGAGAATGGATTTTACTTGAGAATTTCCTTGAGAACTCTTCCACATGCTGATTTCAGCACAGTGAGACCAATGTTGGACCTCTAATCTCTAGAACCTGAAGATAATAAATGTGTCCTGGTTTAGGCCACACTGCGGTAATTTGCTGTAAGCAACTCCAAATACATTTTTTCTCTGACCATTTTAGCTTCCTTCTTTCCTTCAGGGATGTGTATTCCCAAAGGATTTTTCCAATCAGCTTTAAACAACAAGTTGCTGAGTCTTGTTCACATAAGATATGACCTATGACATTGAATCTTGTATAATTTTCCATTTGTAATATAAACCTCATGCTTACTTCCTCTCTAGTAGCACGAATGAAGGGATTATATCAATTAAAAAGCACAAGATAGTTCATTTAATTAAAAAACTTTCACCCTGAATAGCTCATGTCAAGCTCTACGATAATGGTTATGTGAGACTGATAACTGTGGAGTGTCAAGTGACTCAGCACAATCCTGGTCATTGCAGTAGTGTTTACTACAACCAAGATATGGCATCAGCCTAGATTTCCCCCACTGGATGAATGGATATACATACATACACACAGTGGAATTCTACTCATCATCAGAAAGAATAATATACCATTCATAAGAAATAAATAAGTAGCAGGAAATGTGCATGTGTAAGAGGGGAGGGCGGGGCCAACAGAGAGGAATAGAAGAATGAAGGGGAGAAGGAAATAGAAAGCAAGCAAGAATTCATTATATATAGAATTGAAAAAAAAAAAGGGAAGGGGTAGGTTGAAGTGGTAGTGAAGATGAAGTGATGACAGACTAAGATGCATTGTACACATAAACTGCTTTGTTAAATGGCAAAAAATCCAACACATAACCTAAAATTAAAATAAGTAAGGGAAAGGGTGAGTGGGGAGGATGGGTGAGCATGTTGAAAGGGGGGACGTCGATCGAGAGCTGCTGTATTCATGAACTGCTTTGCTGAATGGCGACTCCTTTGTACAAGAACTAAAAGATAATAAAACTATTGAAATAATGAAAGAATCAGAGACATTTGGATGTTTATGTGTCTTCCAAATTTCCAGGTTGAAACTTAGCCCCCAATGTGATAGTGTTAAGAAGTGGGGAATTTTATGAGGAGCTTAAGTCATGAGGGCTCTCCCCTTATAAATGGAGTTAATGACCTTGTATATAGGTTAAAGGAAACTAGCTAGGCCTGTTTTATCCACCTGTCCTTTCTGTCAAGTGAAGACACTGTGTTCATTGCTCCAGGGACCAAGCTTTTATGTGATAGTGAATCTGCCAGCACCTTAATCTTGGACTTCCCAGCTCTCAGAAGCATGAGCAATATATTTCAGTTATTTATAAATTACTTCATCCAAGACCTTTTGTCATAGCAGCAACAAGGACTAGACAGAGACCTATGTCTTTCAGCTGTGTCAGGGAAGCATAGTCAAGCACCATAGGTCATGTCAGCTGGGAACACTTAGGAGAAAATCTGTGAGGCATATTTTAGAATTTGCATCCAGGAGACTGGTGGACAGGATTTAGAACCAAAGTGTCTGGCCAGTAAATTTTCTATTTGAGGATGAGAGCTTGATATAAAAGAGGATCCCTATCTGCCTTCATGCAGATAGAAGATTCTTCTGCTTGGAAAACCTCTTCAGAGCAGAATTCCCATATAGGAGTAGGAAACAGGTTTTTAAAAATTGCTTATTTATTCATTATTTATTTAGATTATGGGTACTTTAAAGCAAAAAAAAGCTATTATAAAAGGTGGGGGGTGGGGGGGAGAACACCAAACAATTTCATTCCTTTTGAATTTAAAACCAAAACCAAAACAAGGCCCAGATGCATGTTTGAGTGTAATTTGTAACTCAGGGGAAAACAAAATGTGCTGCACATTATCACCTGTCAAGGCAACACCCGTGTGTAGGGAGAGTGGGATAAGTGCTTCCCATTAGCGTCACCAAGGCTGTGTCCCGGGACACAGGAGATACAAGAAATGCATTAGGCACAAAATGTGTTCATCTGAGCGCTTTTTACTTAAAATGTCAGGAGGCTTTTTCACGCTAGTTAGTATATGAGGCACATAGCCTTCTGTAGTATCTTGAACAGAATTGTTCTAATGCCAAATGGACCACAGTAATGAGCTAGCTAACTTTATCCATGTTGTGAACTGATCTCACAGCCAAATTATTCTAGAGCATGATAGTGACCGACATTTGCACAAGTAAGTCCAAAGAAAGAGATTTCTGATGCATGAAGGGCTTTTATTGTTCATAATCTGTACCCTGTCTTCCTTCCTTCTCCCTCCCTCCCTCCCTCCCTCCTTCCCTCCTTCCCTCCCTCCCTCCCTCCCTTCCTTCTTTCCTTCCTTCCTTCCTTCCTTCCTTCCTTCCTTCCTTCCTTCCTTCCTTCCTTCCTTCCTTCCTTCCTTCCTTCCTTCCTTCCTTCCCTTCCTATCTCCTTTTCTTTTCTATTTTCTCTTTCTTTTTCTTCTTTCTCCTTCCTTCCTTTTCTCCTTTCTTCCTTTTCTCCTTTCTTCCTCCCTCCTTCCCTGCCTCCCTCCCTCCCTCCCTCTCTCCCTCTCTCTCTCTCTTTCTTTCTCATTTTTTTTTTTTTTTTGCCAGTACTACGGCTGAACTCAGGGCCTTGAGCTCTTGCCTTGGGATTTTCCTTCACTATTTAAGGTTGGGGTTCTACTACTTGAGCCATGGTAGGGTTAGAAAAGGCTCTTGAACGTCTATGTGGTCAGGTTTCATACCTCAATCCTCAAATCTCAGCTTTCTGAGTAACTAGGATTATAGCAATCAGCCACTAGCACCCTGCTCTTAACATTTCTTCTTACTCTTTGTTCCCTGTTGTACTTGTAGTAGATATACCCATTACCTAATAAACTGAGCACTATAATTGAAATTGCTTTGCCTCTTTGCATGTCAGCCATTGTGTAATTGAATTCTGTACATTGTAAATGTTCCATTGTTGGTGCTGGATTTTGTTGTGTGTTCTTTTAACTATATTGGATTTGTTCTTCCTGACTTTGTGATCATTTAGATATTGAAAGGTTCTGAAGACAGGTTCTTAACCTTGGGAAGATCCAGAGCTGTCTTCAGTCTAGGGACAATTGATCTTCACTAAGAATGCAATTTTCTTTGAAGAACTCTTTTAAATACTTGTATGTTTTGAAGCTCTTATGTGCTGGGCAGTTGGTAAAAGCATTTCCAATGCTATATGAGTTCTGAGAAGTGCTCAGGCCTCTGTTTTCTATTGCTTTTGTTCTAATCCTCATCAGATCAAAGCCACCAGGGAACTACTCTTTCCAGACAATGTAATCTTCCCAGAAAATATAAGTAAAATGCCTAACATTGCACCAAAAGTAACTGCATACACTTAAACAAATTAAGCAAACATTGGTGAAGTGTTTACATAAAAACAACAAGAAAAACAACACAATTCTACCCAATTAGATTGGTAATAAGTAAAGTATTTAAATATTTTCCATGTTGACAGTGTTTTGAGCCACACATTTTCATCAGATACTTATTTAAAGAAAAATAAGACAGACAGAAATAAGATCCAATTGGGCAAATGAGCAATGTACAGATGAATCTTGTTCTAGAAATAAAATAGCTAGATTGAAACTATAGACCCATTTCTTTGATGAACATTGATGCAAAACTTCTCAACAAAATTTTGGCTAATCGACTTCAACAATTCATCCGAAAAATCATACACCACGATCAAACAGGATTCATTTCAGGGATGCAAAGCTGGTTCAATATACGCAAATCAATTAATATTATTCATCACATCAACAGGAGCAAGAATAAGAACCACATGGTTATCTCAATAGATGCAGAAAAAGCATTCGAAAAGATCCAACACCCCTTCCTGATGAAGGTTTTGGAAAAATTAGGAATCCATGGAACATTCCTCAATACAATAAAGGCTGTATATGACAAACCTACAGCCAGCATTATACTCAATGGTGAAAAACTAAAGCCATTTCCTCTTAACTCAGGAACAAGACAAGGATGCCCACTCTCTCCACTTCTCTTCAATCTAGTATTAGAATGCCTAGCTACAGCAATAAGACAAGATGCAGACATAAAGGGGATCCAAATAGGGAAAGAAGAAATAAAACTCTCCCTCTTTGCAGATGACATGATCTTGTATTTAAAGAATCCCATAGACTCCACTCCCAAATTACTCAAGCTGATTCAAAACTTTGGCAAAGTAGCAGGTTATAAAATTAACCCCCAAAAATCAATGGCTTTTCTGTATGCCAACAATGAGAAAAGTGTGGCTGAAATTAGGAAAGCAACTCCATTTGTAATAGCCCCACAAAAAATAAAATACCTAGGAATTAACTAAAGAAGTGAAGGACCTCTATGATGAAAACTTTAAAATCTTGAAAAAGGAAATCAACACAGAACTTAAAAAATGGCAAAACCTCCCATGCTCCTGGATTGGAAAGATTAACATCATGAAAATGGCAATACTTCCCAAGGCTATCTACAAATTCAACGCAATACCTATCAAAATTCCACCCTTATTCTTCAAGGAAATAGAAGAGGCAATCCAAAAATTCATATGGAACAATAAAAGACCCCGAATAGCAAAAACGCTCCTCAACGGAAAGAACACTGCTGGAGGAATATCAATACCAAATTTCAAACTCTACTATAAAGCCATAGTAATCAAAACAGCTTGGTATTGGCATAAGAACAGACCTCAGGACCAATGGAATAGAATTGAAAACCCAGAAATGAACCTACAGACCTATAGCCATCTAATCTTTGATAAGGGAGCTAAAACAATAGAATGGAAGAAAGACAACCTCTTCAGTAAATGGTGCTGGCAAAATTGGTTAACTACATGTAGAAAACTTAAGCTAGATCCTTATATATCACCCTGCACCAGAATCAACTCCAAATGGATCAAAGACCTTGAACTCAAAGCAGACACTCTGAAAACATTACAGGATGGAATAGGAGAAACCCTGGGTCTCCTTGGCTCAGGCCGAAATTTTCTGAATAGAGACCCGGAAACACAACAAATCAAAGAAAGGTTGGACAAATGGGATTGCATAAAGTTGCAGAGCTTCTGCAGGGCAAATGACATAGCTAGCAAGATCAATAGAAAGCCCACGGATTGGGAGAAGATCTTTACTAGCCAAACAACGGACAAGGGTCTCATATCTAAAATATACTTGGAACTCAAAAAATTAAACCCCCCAACAACAAATCCTCAAAGAAACAACTGCCCAATAAATAAGTGGGCGAAAGACTTAAAGAGAAACTTCTCTGAAGAAGAAAGAAGGATGGCCAATAGACACATGAAGAAATGTTCAAAATCCCTAGCCATAAAAGAAATGCAAATCAAAACAACATTGAGATATCACCTCACTCCAGTTAGAACGGCAAAAATCAAGAACTCTAACAACAACAGATGCTGGAGGGGATGTGGACAGAAAGGAACCTTACTTCATTGTTGGTGGGAATGTAAACTTGTTCAACCACTTTGGAAAGCAGTATGGAGGTTCCTCAAAAGACTTCACATAGAGCTCCCCTATGACCCAGCAATCCCACTTTTGGGCATTTACCCTAATGTTTACAAACAAGACCACACTAAAGCTACCAGCACAACTATGTTTATTGCAGCATTATTTACCATAGCTAAGATATGGAACCAACCCAGATGCCCCTCAGTAAATGAATGGATCAAGAAAATGTGGTATATATACACAATGGAATTCTATGCCTCCATCAGAAAGAATGACATTGCCCCATTTGTTAGGAAATGGAAAAACTTGGAAAAAATTATATTAAGTGAAGTAAGCCAGGCCCAAAGAAACGTAGGTCCCATGGTTTCCCTTATTTGTAATATCTAGTATATGTACGAGTCAAGCGGAAAAGGTCAGATAATGTGATATCAGGAAAATGAACCCTTAGATGTGTATTTTAATTTTTTTTTCTTTCATGCAGGTGTTTCTAACACATTTATAAGATTATCTCTTTGTTGCTTTGTATGTCCCTCCCCCACAGTATAACCCCTGCTTTCACTATATTTGATGTCAGTATAACTTGTGGAGGAGATGGGGAAAAACCAGTTGTTTAAGGATACAGGTGGACCTGTTGCAACAATGAGAAGTACAAGTTGTCATGTCCAAAACGAGCTTTACAACGTTAGTGCGGGGGGGGGGGGGAAGGGGGGGGAAGGGGGGGAAGGGGGGGAAGGAGAAGGATTGGGATTAGGGGGAGAGGGGGGAGGCTGGGAAGGGATGTGAAGGGTAAACAAAGGAGGAGGCTGCAATGCTTGGTAAGAAATGTACGCATTATCCTGCCCAAGTAACTGTAACTCCTCTGTACAGTATGCTCACAAATAAAATTAAATTAAATTTAAAAAAAAAAAAAAGAAAGAAATATTCACTACATCTGGAAAAGAAAAAAAAAAAATAGCTAGATTGAGAAGATGCAGGTACCTGACTTTTCCTGATGCTGATAAGTTCTGAAATCACCGTGTTCTATGTCTGTAGGTAAGAAGCAATACTTGTGTAATAAGTGGGCTTTTTCTATGGCTTGCATACAGGGGAATAATGGGATATGAGGGGAAAAGCGTATGGTCCACTTGGCCAATCATGTTACCTTCCCATAAATTAGCAAATATTTAAACCTCATGATTCCTTTTTTCTTCTATTTTAATTATCTTCAAGTAGTTGTACAAAGGAGCTTCCATTCAACAAAGCAGTTTATGAATAAAATGCATCTTGATCAATGTCACTCCTTCTATAATTCTCCCCATCCTTTCCAACTCCACCCCTTCCCTCAATTTTCTTAATTTTGTAGTATATGCACGGTTTTAAAGACTGCATTCTTCCCTTCCTCTCTTTATTCATAATTCTTATAATTATGACCATTGCTAAGCTCATTTTTCTCTTAAAAACCTGACTACTACGAGACACCAGTGGCTCTCATCTGTAGCTCTCGTCCTAGCTACTAAGGAAGTTGAGGTCTGAGGATTAATGTTCAAACCTAGCTCCCAGCTGAGTACAAAAGTCTGTGAGATTCTTATCTCCACTTAATTTCCAAAAAGCCAGAAATGGAGGTGTGGTTTAAGTTGTAGAGTAACAGCCTTCAGTAGAAAAGCTAAGGTAGAGCATGAAGCCCTGAGTTTAAGCCCCATTACAACCCCCCCCCCCCCCAACCCAGTGTCACTCCTTTACATCTTTATTGGGGAAGCTGAGGCTTCCAATCACTTCTTACTTCATTTAAACATTTGGTTCTTTGTTTAGTTGTGGACCTTGATAGTATAATTGTCTTTCTTTCATCTAAGAGAAAGTAAAAATCAAAAAGTTTGATATGAGGAGTTCATAGACTTGAATAAGATTGTGATGACCCGCACAAAAAGAATATAAAATGTGAAATCAGAAACAGAACAAAATTATTGATTATTAAGAATAGGTCAAGCCGGGGACCGGTGGCTCATGCCTATAATCCTAGCTACTCAGGAGGCTGAGATCTGAGGATCACGGTTCAAAGCCAGCTCGGGCAAGGAAAGTCCGTGAGATTCTTATCTCCAATAAACCACTAGAAAACCGGAAGTGGTGCTGTGGCTCAAGGGGTAGAGCGCTTGCCTTGAGCTGAAGAGCTGAGGGACAGCACCCAAGCCGAGTTCAAGTCCCAAGACCGACCAGAAAAAAAAAAAAAAAAAAAAAAGAATAGGTCAAAACATTAAAGGCAGACCGTTTTTGCAGTAACTCCAAGTTAGTCATTAAAGGGAAATTCCAAAGATAAAGGCTTGATGTAAATTAGTAGTTAAACACAGGGTTACTAGAATTCAGTAAATAGTAGTAAAACAATCAGCATCCTCCATGGGGACCTCTCCAGGGGAGGGGCGACACAGAAGGCAGAGTGACCTGAATAACAGGAATCGAGCCTGACCTCTGCAGATTCTGAGAAATGGGTGAGAGGGAAACCAAGCTTAACCACCAAATTCCTGCTACTGTGTAATTTTTGCTTCTGTACCCCCAGCTTGTTTGCTCTGGCCTATTGTCTAAACACCATCTGTGTGTTGCTTGTGCCCTTAAATACCCAGCTGGTCCGTATTTTAACTCTGCAGCCGGATGCAGCTGCACAGCTAATAAAGATTCCTAGCCTGATTGACTAAGTGTTGGTGACACCTTTCGCTGATCATGGGTCGAGTCCCACCAGCCACAGGAAGGTGGGATACTTCAGATAGTCTTGACAGTGTCTAGAATTGACTAAGATGTTCATCTGGATTTCACCATATTCGGTTTCTGTCAATGTACTCCACTATGCAGCTCTTTTGTTGATTATCTCACTTCCTGTTTACTAAATGATGGACAGTGAAGATAAATCTTACTTGTAATATCCAAATGTCCTTCTTTTCATATTACAATTTTCATATTACAATTGCAATAGCGTGGAAGATCACTGGACATGTGGTTTGCTCAGGATGTTTCCTTTTCTTCTTGCTTTTCAAACATTCTTGTTTTTCTTGTGGAGAAGCATCACATGCCATTTCTGCACAGGTGGAGCAACTGATATAGAATTTGTTCTAGGCAACATATCCCTTTAGCTTGATTCTCAGTTGGATACATCATTTGATCTAATTAAACAGGAGAGAGTCCCCCAACTTTTGTTTAGAATTATGAGACGTGGCCACATTACCCTTACTCAAAGATTAAAGAGTACAGATGTGAAGGGTGGAACTGTGTCATCAATTTTAAACTAACAGTAACAGAAAGGAAAGAAAAGCCAAGATGACTGGGGCAGCACAGAGACCAAGCCCTAAGGACACACTCCTATGGAGTAAGCAATGTTAATAACAAACTCACCTTTGATTATCTCAGTAACACAAACTAGTGCATTTTAATGGATGGGTTAGGTTACATAAGTTGAATTTTTAAATTTCAATGTATAAGATATCACTGCTAATGCAAAATAAACTTTGGAATTTTTGTTATGATTTGGCATTTATTTTAACTTTTTTTAATTTGGAAATAAATAGAAAAAAATTGAGCTTATATCCAACTTAGAGTTACAATTTTAAAGACAATTGTTCAAAAGATTCTACTACTTTTACCAATTTTCTAATATCCCAGTGCACAGTGACACAGATAAGTGACACTTAACTGTGTTATCAAGTCAATAAAATCTTGGCATTAAAATTTAGTTTCGCATAACTTAAGCCACTTTGAAGAATACATGAAAGAAATAACAAAATGTTCCTGGCATAAATAGATTTCAAAAAAGCACAAAGGCTCTAAAATCCTTTAGAAATAAAAAAAATCAATTTTTCAAGGAATGTTGGAGGAGAGAACATCTGCCTGCATTTGGTCTTGTTCTGGTTATCCTCTGTCTCAATTTCCCATGTAGATTTTACATTTCAAAGTTCTGAGAATGAAGGAAGAATACTAAAACAATCTACAGGATAAAAGTGCTCCAAAAAACAAAGGTGTATCCTTAGATGCACTTGCCACACCACATTTGCATTGTTCACAATCTTAATTGTCATTGTTCAGACTTCAAGAACTGGGTTAAATTTAGGATGAACTCTTGGTATCAGCAGATATATGATTTTATGGAGACCACCTCTATCAGAAAACCTGTGAATGCTGAGAGTCCAGTAATGTGAATGCTTAATTCATTTTTCCCAAACAGGCTGCCTTTCAATAAATCTCAGATTTTTCACGTGATCACTTAAATTAGGCATACTAACTTTTATCATGGCTTTGGGCACCAAAAGCAGAGACAGATATTCACAAAATTAAGGGCAGAGAAACAGCCAATAGCTCACACAATTTAAACATAGCTGAAGGTAACAAAAGACAGACTGAAAGCTTCTCCAAGACAGTTTGAGCTGTGTGATGTACACAGAGGAATTTAAAAATTTTGTTTGAGTTTTTAAAAACTGTGCTTGGTCAAAACTATATGCAATAAATTCATGAATAAGGCAAATTTGCTGGATGTATTACTAGGATTTGGGTTATTTTCCTCTCTCTAGGACTTAGGATCATGGGATAAGAACCTAGAATTCTAATAAATATGAAGCATTTCTTTATGAGAAAGGATATTGGAGTATATGCGTGTGTGATTCCAAATATAAGCTCTCATGGAATTGATAGGATTTAGGAAAGGAAAGAGGCAAAAGGACAAACAAAGGGCTAGCCTTCAGCAAAAAATAAGAAATAGGAAACACAATATTCATTTACAAACATAGGCAGTATGCCCAAAATATCTTCTTCTAAAGGATTAAAACACTTCTAAATGGATCTCACCACCTCAATGGATCAAGATGCAAACTTTCAAGAGAAATGAATCATTTGACTAAGTGGTGAGAAAAATGCAAAGAAAGAAAAGACACAAAATCACCAGCATAACCATGTTTATTGCAGCATTATTTACCATAGCCAAGACGAAGAATCGCCCCTCAGTGGAGGAATGGATAAAGAAAATGTGGTATAAATGATGGAATTCTACTCATCAATCAGAAAGAATGATATTGTACCATTTTTAAGAAAATGGAAAGACTTGGAAACAATTATATTAAGCAAAGCAAACCAGACCCAGAGAACCACAGGTTTCATGGTTTTCCTCATGTGTGATGGCTAGAATGTACCTATGAATCTGTAAGTATGCACATTGAATGATATGCAAGAAGTTACAAATGAGTTAAGTATAATAGACACCATGGAAAGCACAGATAGTATAATTGTTAGAAAGAATAAGTCAAAGCCCTACAAAATAAGCACCAGGAAATGGGTACTTGCAATGGGGGAATTTAAGGGAAGAAAGGTAGAACAATGAAGGGGGAAGGGAGTGGAATGCAGGCAAGAATGCATCATATATACCACAGAATTGGAAAAAAAATAAAGGAAGGGATGGATTGAAGGGGGTGAAGATAAATGGATGACACAAATCAAGATGCATTGTATATATAAACTTCTTTGTTAAATGGCAAAAATTCAATTAAAATTAAAGAAAAATTAAGAATTAAGAAATTTAAGAAGGAGACTGGAGGAAGATGGAGGAGAAGCTGGAGGCTAAACAAGCTCTTGCAAAGAAATTAGTTTTAGTGTTCCAGTGAACAGTCCTAGACTGGAGAATCACACCAAGTGTGCCATCACAGTACAGAGCGTTTGGTCACAGAGGGAAAATCCAGGCAGTGTGGTCAAGGAGACAGATCTGAGCAATTGCTGGTAGCCATGGCTGTGACTTCAGCAGTGGCCATGGCCACCATACAAACAGAGATAGTCTGGGGCAAAGGTGACAGATGCAGCAAGCAAGTGGATTCTACTCACCACCAGCAAGAACTGACAAGGAGCAGGAATCTTCATCCTGAAGATCGCAGACCAGGGACAGCCCAGGAACCAAGCATGAGTAGAACCCTGACATCCTCACTCCTTCTCACAAAGCTACAGTGGGAAGGCAGCTCCTCCTCCACCACCATCTTTGATACTGACAAAGGTAGGGCCAAGCAGCTAGCTCCAACCCAGGCCTTGGACGGAAAAAATTGGAGCCATTAGCAGGTCACAGGAATCTGACCTGACCTGCCAGGCTTGGCTCCATCCAGGGGAAAGTCATGCCTACCAGGCAGAGAAAGCTCTGTCCCCCCCCCCCCCCCCCAGGAGTGAGTTTCTTCACTGGGTAAACAGAGCCAGAGGCTGCCCTCCCTATAGCAGCCTAGACAAACAATTGAAACTCAATAAACATAAACCCTGAGAATGGCTCCAGGCCAGGTTCTGTGAGTGTCTCAGAAGCTAGCCTCTCAGGGAAAAGCAACTGTTTGCTGAGAGGCCTGAACCCTACCCAGAACCTAGCCTCATTACAGCATCTCCAAACTAGAGGAAATAGCCATTTTCCTCTTTTGTAATACTCAAAGCAGATCTCCCTCCCACTGAACTAGCCTGGGAGGAGGATCACAAAGTAGTGGGTAAGGCAGAGCTGTCTGCCTGCTCAAACAAGTCAATTTAAGAAACCAATCAAGCCACAGGAAAACCAAACACCACAAGCAGACTGGAGACTCCATCAAGAGACTAGTTATGAAAACAGATGAACAAGATCTTCCTCCTTCCCCCCCCCAAAAAAAATCAAAGAACTCTTTTTTTCTACTATTTATTATTGTTTTTAATTGTTTTCTATTTTTTATTTCATAATTTTTATTTTAGGAGTGTATGTGTGGGGAGGGCTTTAAAAAATCTCTTTTGACTTTTTGGTCCTTTTTTTTTCTTTTATCTTTCTTTCTTTTTTGCATGACTTCATTGTTGTTCTGCTCATTCTCAGATATATACCCATTGTCATTGATTATTAGACCTTATCCCTCATTGTGTACATACTTAATCCAGAAACTTATTACTCAATTCACAACCTCTTAGGCTTAACTTCTTTAATAGCAGTATTATTTCTTTATACTTTTATAACTTTCAAGTATACCAATTTTAAGAATTTTTATTTTTCATTTTTCCTTTTTATCTTTCCACTTCTCTCTTCCTATCCTTTTCTTCTCTCAATATAATTTCTTTATACTTACATAATTTTTAAGTGTTTCATTTAAAAAAATTTTTTTTCCATTTTTTCTTTTTTTTTTAATCCCTCTCCTATCATTCTGTCCTATTCAATTCCCTCTCTGAGATTAGTACTTGATTAAATTCACTCTTTTTTTACCTCTCCACATCCCTCTAACCCTATTTTCCCCCACAATTCTCCCTAAACCTAATAATTTCTGGTTTGCTGAATCCCTCTTGGGTGTTCTTAGTGCATTAATCCATAGTTGTTTGATGTTGAATAGATTGTATCTGTTGAACTAGATTGTATATGCAGCCATTTGACTGAGCAATTACGCGACTCTGGTTGATGCTTGCCTTAATATAGTGTTCTAGCACAAAATTGGTGTTACTTTCTTACCAAATGGGCAGAACAAGCTGGAGAAACACAAGAAAAATGACAAGTCTGGGTATCTCAGCTCCCACTCAGGATAATCAGGTGACAGAACAGTTAGTGAATAATCCAGAGGAGAGTTCCCAAAAAGCTCTACAAACACTACTGGTAAACATGGTGAATGAAAAGATTGAAAACCTACAAAGGACTCAGTGCAAGCATGATAGGGAGTAAGATTAGACAAACCAAAGATTAAAACAGGAACTTTATGCATGTTGAGGCTTTCTAAAAATTATTACAGGAATTTCATGAGCGTGAGGAAAATACTCAAAGATTAATACCAGAATTGCCGGAGCAGGCTGAGAATAAACAAAGAACAATAGAGGCATTCATGGAATCCATAAACAGACAGCTGAAGGAAGCCAGGGAGACCACAAAGGGAATGCTGAATGGAGACTGTCATAAGGAAAGAGAATTCAAAGAAACCATAACTAATCAACTAAGTGATTTGAGAGTAAACAGTGAACACCAAATTAAGGAAGTAAAGAAGTTCATACAAGATCTAAAACAAAGCTCCAACGAAGAACTTGAAGCCATCAAAGCAGATCAATTAGATAGAAAGGAAATTTTAAAAAAAGTAGAAAGTCTTGACAGTAGGTTAGACCATGGGGAAGATGGAATCTCGGGGATTGAAGACAGCTTAGATATTGTAGAGAAAGAACATACAACTATCCAAGACAAATCCAAGAAATATGATAGATCTATTCAACATTTGGAAGACACCAATAGCAGGCCTACTCTGAGGATAATGGTTGTAGAGGAGCACCTAGAGACAAAGTTAATGGTCTAGGAAATTTATTTAACAGTATCCTAGCAGAGAACTTCCCAAACATGCAAAAAGATAGCCCTATTTAGATGCAAGAATCTTTTAGAACCCCAAATAGACCACACCAGAACATGGCATCCCACCATCACATTATAATCTGCACAGGATCAATTCAGACTAAGACAAGAATCCTTAAAGCTGTCAAGGAGAGAAGATCAATCACCTATAAAGGGAAACCAATTAGAAAAACCTCTGATTTCTCAGCAGAGACAATTTAAACAAGAAGAGCCTTGACTGAGGTGTGCCATGCCCTAAAGCAAACAACTATCAACCAAAAATACTGTACCCAGCTAAACTCTCCTTCATAACAGAAGGTCAAATAAAAACCTTCCATAACAAAGAAAAACTGAAACAACATATTCCACCAAACCAGCCCTACAAAAGATACTTAAAGATGTCATACACATAGAAAACCAACAAGACCACAATAAAGGCCAAGAAACTCCACTCAAACTGAAAATCCAAAAACCATAGGAAGAACCAAGCTGTCACAGCCCCAAGAAGGTGGATAAATTGCAGGAACTATCAAAAACCTCTCAGTCCTAACTCTAGACATTTATAGACTAAACTTTCCAATTAATCGACATAGACTGTCTAGTTGGATTAAAAAGCAAGATCCTTGTATCTCTTGTCTTCAAGAGTCACACCTTGCCCATAAAAACAAACATATTCTGAAAGTGAAAGGCTGGAACAAAATCTACCAAGCAATTGACCCCCATAAATGGGTGGGAGTTGCAATCCTAATATCACATAAAATAGACTTCAAATTAAAATTAGTGAGAAGAGATAAAGAAGGTCGCTACATACTAATTAAGGGATCTCTCCTTCAGGAGGATATTACAATTCTAAATATCTATTCACCAAACAACGGAGCACCCAAATTTATCCAAAAAACACTTTCCTTCAAATCTCACATAGGTCCAAAGATATTAATTGTTGGGGACTTTAACACACAACTATCTCCACTAGATAGATCAACTTGGCAAAAACTCAACAGAGAAACTGCAGATCTAAAGAACTGCATAGATAAACTAGATTTAACAGACATCTACTGACTATTTCACCCAGCAGCATCAGAATACATGTTCTTCTCAGCAGCACATGGAACATTTTCCAAAATAGACCACATTTTAGGTCACAAAGTGAACTTGTCCAAATTCAGAAACATTGAACTTATGCCCTGCATTCTCTCAGACAAGGGAATAAAATTAGAACTTAACAACAAAAGCTACCAAAGAAAGCCCTGTAACACATGGAGATTGAAAAACACATTGTTGAATCACCAGTGGATCATGGAAGAGATTAGAAAGGAAATTCAAATGTTCATGATGTTCAACAAAAATGAACACACAAATTACCAGATCCTCTGGGACACAGAAAAGACAGTGCTCAGAGGCAAGTTTATAGCTCTGAGTTCCTACATCAACAAGTTGGAGAGATCTGAAACCAACAATTTAATGAGACATCTGAACCTCCTTGAAAAAGAGCAGCAAGATAAACCCCAGTCTAGTAGATGGTAAGAAATAATTGAAATTAAATCAGAATTAAACGAATTAGAATTTAAAAAAACATAGAAAGAATCAACAAAACCAAGAGTTCGTTCTTTGAAAAAATTAACAAAATTGACAGACCCTTAGCAAATCTTATCAGAAAAAGAAGAGAACACATCCAAATAAACAAGCTCAGAGATGAGAATGGAAACATCACCACAAAATTAAACAAGATTCAGAACATTCTAAGGGAATACTTCTCAAACCTGTATGCTAATAAGTTTGAGAACCTGGAAGAAATGGACGATTTCTTAGCAAATATTGACATGCCAAAACTAAACCAAGATTAGTTAAACCAACTAAACTGGCCCATACCAAGCATTGAAATAGAAACAGCAATAAGAGACCTCCCATTTAAGAAAAGCTCAGGACTGCATGGATTTATAGCAGAATTCTAGAAGGCCTTCAAAGCAGAACTCACACCAATACTCCTCCAACTCTTCAATGAAATTGAAAGAGAAAGTTAACTGCCAAACTCTTTCTATGAAGCCATCAAAACCCTCATCCCAAAACCAGGCAGGGACTCATCAAAGAAAGAGAACTATAGACCCATTTCTTTGATGAACATCAATGCAAAACTTCTCAACAAAATTTTCGACAATTGACTTCGACAATTCATCCAAAAAATCATACACCACCATCAAACAGGATTCATTTCAGGGATACAAAGCTGGTTCAATATACACAAATCAATTAATATAATACATCACATCAACAGGAGCAAGGATAAGAACCACATGGTTATCTCAATAGATGCAGAAAAAGCATTTGACAAGATCCAACACCCTTTTATGATGAAGGCTCTGGAAAAATTAGGAATCCATGGAACATTCCTCAATACAATAAAGGCTGTATATAACAAACCTACAGGGAGCATTATAATTAATGGTGAAAAACTAAAGTCATTTCTTCTATACTTGGGAATGAGACAAGGATGTCCAATCTCCCATCTCTTTAATTTAGATTAGAATGCCTAGCTATAGCAACAAGAAAAGATACAAACATAAAGGGGATCCAAACAGGGAAAGGTGAAGTAAAACTATCCCTCTTTGCAGATGATATGATCTTGTATTTAAAGAATCCCATGGACTCCACTCTCAAATTACTCAAGCTGATTAAAAAGTTTTCCAAATAGCAGGGTATAAAATAAACCCTCAAAAATCAATGGCTTTTCTGTATGCCAACAATGAGAAGAGTGTGGGTGAAATCAGGAAAGCATCTCCTTTTGTAGCACCCCCACAAAAAATAAAATACCTAGGAATTAACTTAATCAAAGAAGTGAAGGATCTCTGTAATGACAACTTTAAAAATTTGAAAAAGGAACTCAAAATAGAACTTAGAAAGTAGAAAAACCTCCCATGTTCCTGGATTGGAAGGATCAACATCATGAAAATGGCAATACTTCCCAAGGCTATCTACAAATTCAATGAGATACCTATCAATATTCCAACCTCATTCTTCAAGGAAATTGAAGAGGCAATCCAAAAATTCATATGGAACAATAAAAGACATCAAATAGCAAAAATGATCCTTAACACAAAGAACAATGCTGGAGGAATATCAATACCAAATTTCAAACTCTACTATAAAGCCATAGTAATCAAAACAGCTTGGTACTTGCACAAGAACAGACCTCAGGACCAATGGAATAGAATTGAAAACCCAGAAATGAACCCACAGATCTATAGCCACCTAATCTTCGATAAGGGAGCTAAAAAAAAATAGAATGGAAGAAAGACAGCCTCTTCAGTAAATGGTGCTGGCAAAATTGGTTAATCACTTATAGAAAAATAAAGGTAGATCTTTCTATATCACCCTGCACCAGAATCAACTCCTAATGGGTCAAAGACCTCAGAGTCAAAGCAGACACCCTAAAGAAGTTACAGGACAGAATAGGAGAAACCCTAGATCTCCTTGGCTCAGGCCGAAATTTTCTGAATAGAGACCCGGAAACACAACAAATCAAAGAAAGGTTGGACAAATGGGATTGCATGAAATTTCAGAGCTTCTGCATGGCAAAGGACATAGCTAGCAAGATCAATAGGAAGTCCACGGACTGGGAGAAGTTCTTCACTAGCCATACACGGACAAAGGTCTCATATTTAAAATATACTTGGAACTCAAAAAATTTAATTCCCCAACAACAAATCCTCAAAGAACCAACTGCCCAATAACTAAGTTGGCTAAAGACTTAGAGAAGCTTCTCTGAAGAGGAAATAAGAATGGCCAATAGACACATGAAGAAATGTTCAACCTCTCTAGCCATAAAAGCAATGCAAATCAAAACAACATTGAGATACCACCTCAACCCAGTTAGAATGGCTATAATCAAGAACTCTAATAACAACAGATGCTGGAGGGGAGGTGGACAGAAGGGAACCCTACTGTTGTTGGTGGGAGTGTAAACTTATTCAACCACTTTGGAAAGTAGTATGGAAGTTCCTCAAAAGACTCCACAAAGAGCTCCCCTATAACCCAGCAATCCCATTTTTGGGCATCTACCCAAATGATCACAAACAAGACCATACTAAGGCTACCAGCACAACCATGTTTATTGCAGCATTATTTACCATAGCTAAGATAAGGAACCAACCCAGATGCCCCTCAGTAGATGAATGGATCAAGAAAATGTGGTATATATACACAATGGAATTCTATGCCTCCATCAGAAAGAATGACATTGCCCCATTTGTTAGGAAATGGAAAGACTTGGAAAAAATTATATTAAGTGAAGTAAGCCAGGCCCAAAGAAACATAGGTCCCATGGTTTCCCTTATTTTCAATAACTGGTATATGTCTGAGACAAACAGAAAAGGTCAGATAAAATTATGTTAAGTGAAATGTACCCCAAGATAAGGACACAATTTTTTTTTTCTTCCTTGCTGTTGTTTCTAATCTATTTATAAGGTACCACATGATTTTTTTTGTTGCTTTGTATGTCCCTCCCCCATGGTATAACCCCTGTTTTCACTGTATTTGATGTTGGTATAATTTGGGGAGTGGAAGGGAACAAACAAATTGTTTAAATAGGGATACAGGGTAACCCATTGCAACAATGAGACGTACAAGACACTATGTCAAAAAATGAACTGGGCTGGGAAGGTGTCTCAGTAGTAGAATGCTTCCCTTGCGTGCATGAGGCCCTGGGTTTGATTCCTCAGCACCACATAAGCAGAAAAACAACTGGAAGTGGCACTGTGGCTCAAGTGGTAGAATGCTCACCTTGAGCTGAAGAGCTGAGGGACAGCGCCCAAGCCCAGAATTCAGGCCCTGTATCTGACCAAAAGAAAAAAAAATGAAAAGGAAAATTGATCTTTGCTGGGCACCGGTGGATCCTAGCTACTCAGAAGGCTGAGATCTTAGGATTGCGGTTCAAAGCCAGCCCAGGCAGGAAAGACCTTGAGACTCCTATCTCCAATAAACCACTCAGAAAAACCAGAAGTGGTACTTTGGCTCAAGTGGTAGAGTGCTAGCCTTGAGCTGAAGAGCTCAGGGACTGTGCCCAAGCCCAGAGTTCAAGTCCCACTACCGACCAAAAAAGAACTTTACAATTTAGGCTGGGGTAGGGGAAAAACAAAGGAGGAGGCAACAATGCTTGATAAGAAATGTACCCATTACCTGCTCATGTGATTGTAACCCCTCTGTACAGTATTTTCACAATAAAAACATTTAAAAACAAACAAACAAAAAAAATTTAAAAAATTAAGAAAAGTGAGGGAAGAGGTGAGCTGGGAAGGATAGGTGAGAATCGTTGAAAAGGGTAACATTTATTAAGGGGCACTGTATTCATGAACTGCCCTTTTGAAGGGGAACTCCTTTGTACAATTACTTAAAGGTAATAAAAGTATTTAAAAAAGAGTAAAAGACCTGGTTTTGGTTGACTGTGCTTCTGCAATGTGAAACTGCCACCAGCAGTTACTTTCCTCAAAGAAAACTGAAGTACTTGAGAGAGCTATATTGTATATTCTACCTAGATAAAAACATGATAGGCAAGTGTAGCAGCTATAAAAATTTGTGCAAAAATAATTCTGACCTCTTTATGTAGATATTGAATATAAAATGAGCAATTAGTATGATCATTAATATTTTTCTTTGAAAAGATGGTCAGAAGATTATAATACATCTTGAAATATGCATGTTAAGTGTAAACTGTCACGTCTCCAAGACATCATTTTATGAAAAAAATTGACTGTAATACTGACAAAAATACTGACTATATTGAGAAAGGAATTGTGTAGAGATAATATTTATAATGATGTATTAGGAGAATGCTTGAGGCTGGAAGTATGTGTGCTATGTTATGCCATGTAAAACACTGACCCCTTAGGTGTTTCTGTAAATTCTAAAGAAGAGCAAATGTTGACTTCTGGAATATACCTTTTGAAAAGATCAATCAAATTTATTCAGGGAAAATATCCTTTTAGAAATATCACATATTTAATACACCAGATGTATTTATTTCATACCTTTGTTCTCTAGGTTTCCAGTTATCAGAGCTGATTACTCTTATCTGTAGAATTTGGAATGATGAGCTTGATTTTCACAGGCCTTTCTTTCTGTATATTAGATTATTTGGAGCTAGGTAAAGAAAAGAGAATTCATTCTTATTATCAGAGTCCAGGGACAGAAAGTGTTGATTGTAGCTAAGCAACACTGAAGAGATGGCAGGATCAGAGAAGGGAAATACACTATTTTTCTTTAACTACCAGTCCATTTTTGTAACACCTAGCAGAATGGTCATAACAGAGGGCAATCACACCTTCCTATAATGCAGCCCCTTGTAAATGTAATTCACTACAGCAATATCTGAGTACTCAGTAGGTTCTGACGGTTCCATCCATCCACCCTTACCATGTCACTGCCACAGACTGATGGATACAGAATGACAGTCATCCAACCAGCCAAATAGAAGAAGCCAGGGAAAACATAACATGAAATCAGGCAGGCCTTTCCACACAGTTTCCCAATGTCATTTCTCTCCCTTGTCTTTCCTTGTGTGGGTACATGTCAGCATGCTTACATTATTTGCACAACAAAACTCATTTCCTTAAAACAGAAAAAATAGAAAAGGTTATAGGCACATTAAAATGAATTTACATTCTGCTACGATTTAAGAGATTAAGTTTTAAAAGTACGTGTCATTTTTCCACTTTTTAAAATCAATTACAATTGAACAGCATAGTATAAAACTTGTAGACAAGCAGAGTACCACAGCAATGTGCAGTTATAGCATTTATTCTATTTTTTTAAATTGTCTGACAGTTTTAGAAAAGCAATCGCCACTCTATGTCTGCTTTTTAAAATTAGAGGTTTTTAGATGACACATATAAATGAGTTCACGCAGTTTTTTTTGTTGTTGTTGTTTGTTTTTTTTTTTTTTCGGTTGTAGAGTTTGAACTCTGGGCTTGGGCTCTATCCCTCAGCTCTTCAGGTCAAGGCTAGCACTCTACCGCTTAAGCCACAGGACCACTTCCGGTTTTCTAGTGGTTTATTAGAGATAAGAGTCTCATGGAGTTTCCTGCCCAGCCTAGCTTTAAACCGTGATCCTCAGATCTCAGCCTCCTGAGTAGCTAGGATTACAGGTGTGAGCTACCAGTGTCTTCTGTCCAGTTTTTTTCCCCCCACTTAGTATATATAGTATCTTTCAGGTTCATCCATGGTTTTCCCAAATGGCAGAAATTCCATTTCAACCAATAGCAGGTTACAGTGACACATGCCTGTCATCCCAGTACAGCAACAATTATAAAATAAGAGGACAGCAGTCCAGACCCAGGCAAAAAGCAAGAACTTGTCTCAAAATAATCGGTATACACAATGGCCTTAGGTGTGATTCAGTGGTAGAGAACCCGTTACAGCAAGTATAAAGTCCTGAATTCAAACACCAATAGCATCAAGAAAAGAAAAAAAAAAAGAAAATGTGCAATGTTGAAATCTCCACAATGATTTCACTATTGTTTACTTCTCCTTTCAATTCACTTGTTCACTTGGTATATACTTTTTATATTTAGGTACTCCAAAGTTTAATACATATACTTTTACAATTGATATAGCCTCTTGATTAACCAACGTCTTTGTCATAATTACCTTCTTTATTTATAGTTTTTTTTTAACTCCAAGGCCATTTATTCTAAGTATAGTCATCCCTGTTCTCCACTGGTTACCATTTGCATGAAATTCCTTTTTGTCATTTTCCACTTTCAGACTATTGTAAGCCTTTGTAGTTTGGTCCTTTTAAAAAAATCAATTCACACAGTGGCTCACACCTGTAATCCTAGGTATGTGAGAGGCTGAGGCTGAGAATTGTGCTTTGAGCTCATCTTGGGCCAAAAGTTCCTGAAACACCTTCTCAACCAATAGCTGAGTGTGGCAGCACATGTCGGTCATCTCAGCTATTCAGAAAGCTCAGATCAGGAGCATCAAGATTCCAGGCCAGTGGGAGGAGGCGGAGTTCATGAGACATGGGGGAAATATTCCTGTGTAGTACCACAAGTTCCAGCCTGAAATCGTTTTGTCCTTTCTCATTCGTTTATTAACCCACCAAGCATCAAGGCACATCTATAGCTACAATCCTCTTGTCTGGCATAAGAACAGATAGGAAACATCTGCTCGTGGCTTAGAAAGAGACAGTAGTGTTTGTTAAAATGTACATAGTGAGCAAGGGAAGGGGTGACATTGGTCAAAAAGAAATGTACGCTTTCTCTGATGTAATTTTCTCTTATGTAACTGTGGCCCCCTGCACACTACCTGCATAATAACAATTTTAAAATAAAAAATAAGGTAATATGCTATGAAATTAAAAAAATAAAAATAATAAAAAAAATCAGTTTAGTCACTGTTGTTGAGAAAAAAGAGACAAGCTTCCAATTTACCTAATAGAAGTTTTGTAAGGGTGTTTTTTGAGCCTCCAGTTTAGAGTCTGGTCTGACATGGACTCAGAATTTGCTGAAGTGGTTCAGGGTCACCAGGGACCCATCTAGACCTGGGATGGCCTTGCATAAAATGTTATTCTATAGGGCTGTTTGGGAACCTGGTACTGTGAACACTGTCTTGGTACTTGTAAAGTCACAATGGTTAGCCTGGAACAGGGGCTTATTCATTAGCCTGCAACCTGGATGTGCAGATACTGGCCTAGGGAATAGGTTCTCCAGAGATGGGTTGGATCATAGATGTTTGGGACCTGGTTACATAGGAATAAATCTGAAGTTTATGGAGCTGAGCTAATGCTGGATTCTAATGAGACTAGCATATTCAGATGCAATTCTACAGGGCAGGGCTGTGAGTGTGGGCCCAGCACTGGGCAGGTCTGAAGCTTATGTCTATAGGTGCCCATTTAGTGTTTGAGGACTAGGAGTGCCAGTCTAGTGCCAAGGCTAACCTGAAATCTGTCACAGAAAGCCTGTCTTAGCTCGTTGTAGGCCCAGGTCCTGTATCTGTAGGGGTTGGTCTGGATATTTGGCCAGTCTGGTGCTGGTATATAGCCTGAAGCCTGTCACCCTGGAACATCCAAGTCCTAGATATCTGTAGCATGAATCTGTGGTGTTGGTGTGGACCTGAAGTTTAGGCAATTGGAACATGCATAACAATTGTACAGTTTGGAAAAGGAGTCTATAGCAATCCTACTGTCTGTAGGGCACCAGGAAAGGCTTGAGGCCCAGTCTACAACCTTAGAATCTAGCCTAGGACTATAAGGGACTGTTGTGTACTGGGCGTTATTGAATGATTCTGGTGTTGGGATCTGAGACAAAATTAAAGGCTTGCTTACCTCTCCTTAGTCCTCAAGGTGAGTCATTTTCTCTTTTCCCCTTCCCTCCTCTCCCCTCCTTTCCTTCCTCCCTCTCTTCCTCCCTCCCTCCCTTCTTTTCCTTCCTTCCTTCCTTCCTTCCTTCCTTCCTTCCTTCCTTCCTTCCTTCCTTCCTTCCTTCCTTCCTTCCTTCCTTCCTTCCTTCCTTCTTTCCTTCCTTCCTTCCTTCCTTCTTTTCTCTTTCTTCTTGTGATTCTGGGGTCAAATATAGAATCTTTCACACATGAACTAAATGTTCTATAATTGATCTGCATCTCCAGTTCTCTTCCCTCTCTTTCTTTTCTTTTTCCTCAGCTATAACCAAGTGCTGCAATCTCTAACTTTATTTCCTTACCTTCTTGGAAGGCATTTAGAGGCTTCAGTAGTTGCTCTCCTTGATGGTAGGCCAGGGGAGAGTTCAGGAGAGCTTTGTTCTGCCATGCTGCTGTCTATCTAGACATCTTTCCACATTAATCCTGAACATTTGATAGTCATATTGTCATCTCCACCAGTGACTTTGTTATCTGACTGGAGGGTTTAGAGCAAAGAATTTTCCAATGTATTGATCTCTGTATTTCTCAGCTCAACATCTCTACTAGCACAATGAAATAATTGCTCTTCATTTTCCTTTGAAATGTTTTCTTCAAACAGCGAAATACTTTAAATCTATATCTGTATCTATATATATAATCCTGATGTGGAAACCTCACCATGATCAGACTTAGTTATAGATTATAAAATTATATATGTGATTTGTGCAGTTCCTCTTGACTTGCTCTAGTCATTCTACATCTATCTTCATTATTGTGAAGTGTGACCTGACGATTAATTATTTCCTTTTTTACTTCACTTATTTTCTTCTAATGGAAAGGTGGAGAGGATTAAGTGGCTTATTAAAGGGCATTCACTAAATTAGTGATTAGTGGTTAGTAATGGAACCTCATGGCATGAAGTTAGGGTCCAGCACCTGTGCTCAACCCAGGTAACCCAGCTGCCTCCCAAACATGGCACCATCTCAGGAGAGGCTCCATTTCAGCTAATCAAACAGGCTCCCCTGGAGTTACTTGTCTGGCCAGCCAGAGATGATATAACAATACTATGGTCAAATCTGCTCTTACCCTTGGACCGAAAGCAACAGATACTGAATGTATCATGTAAGAGAGAGGAGCAGCTGTTGACCTCTATCCCATACAGTGAAGGGTGTCTCAGTCTTATAAATCATTCTCATTGCTATGACAGCAAAGGTGGAGTTACTGTGTCCCTGTCACTCATATTAATCTATCAAAAAGAAAATGTGTCAGTCAACTTTCTATTATTTTATCAAAGACCCAAACAATCAATTTATAAGTGTATAAGGTTATATTTTGGCTTATATTTGTAGTGGTTGAAATCTATTATTGGATAGACTTGCTACTTTTAAGTCTCAGGGGATGGGGTATAGTTCAACATAACCAGAGCAAAGGCAGAGCAAACTATTTACTTCATAAGCAGGAAGCAAAACCAGAAAGTAAGGCAAAGTACCTGTAGTTCCATAATCCCATTAGAGGGTATGCTCCTAACCAGCTCCCTTTATTACCAGAAGACCTGAAGACCTCCCAGTAGGTCTCATTTTTAAAAAAAAAATTTTATTGTGAAAGTACCATACAGAGGGGTTACAATTACATGAGCAAGGTAATGAATACATTTCTTATCAAGCATTGTTGCCTCCTTCTTTGTTTCCCCTTACCATCCCTGCCCTCCACACCCCCACCCCGCTCCCTGCCAAAGTTGTAAAGTTCGTTTTTTTGACATAGCATCTTGTACATTTCATTGTTACAATGGGTCCACCTGTATCCCTATTTAAACAATTTGTTTTTTCCCTTCCCCTCCCCAAATTATACCAACATCAAATACAGTGAAAACAGGGATTATACTGTAGGGGAGGGACATACAAAGCCAAAAATAAATCACCCTATAAATATGTTAGAAACAATAGCAAGAAAGAAAAACCATTTGAGTCCTTATCTTGGGGTTCATTTTACCTAACATCAACTTATCTGACCTTTTCTGCTTGTCTCAGACATATACTAGTTATTGCAAACAAGGGAAACCATGGGAACCTATGTTTCGTTGCACCTTGCTTACTTCTCTTAATATAATTTTCTCCAAGTCTGTCCATTTCCTAACAAATGGGGCAATGTCATTCTTTCTGATGGAGGCATAGAATTCCATTGTGTATCTATACCACACTTTCTTGATCCATTCATCTACTGAGGGGCATCTGGGTTGGCTCCATATCTTAGCTATGGTAAATAATGTTGCAATAAACATAGTTGTGCTGGTAGCTTTAGTATGGTCTTGTTTGTGATCATTTGGGTAAATGCCTTGGGATTCCTTCACCCATTAGTGCCAAAGTGGGTGCTAAGCTAAGTGTGGACCAAAATGGAGACATTTGCAGCTGACATTTATACTACTGATATTTATTCTACAGTAGAGAGTTTAAAACAAATGAGACACTATGGTATTTCTTACTTATCATTCCATTCAATACTTCCAAAGTATCCTGAGGTGCATTAATCATTCTAATATAGAACAAGCAAGTATCAGAAGTGGACTTAAAACTCAGGTCTAGCTTTAGTCTTCTATGGTAGAAGCAAAAGCTTGCATGAAGCAGTCTTCACAAGCTGCTCATTTGGATGGGAGAGATGGTCTTACAGGAGATGAGGTAGAACCAGTGACCTATGAGTCAACTTTTTGCCCTAGTACTAATTTAGCTTCCTAAATTTGGCATAGTCAAGCTCAGCATCAAAGAGATGTGGCAGAGAAATGAGTGATTTTTTTTAATGAAATTAATGCCAATAGTATTAATTAATGCCAGAAGCAGCTCATACCTGTAATATTAGCAAGGAAGGAGGCTGAAATCTGAGGCTCGTGGTTCAAAGTCAGCCTAGGCAGGAAAGGCTGAGAAACTCTTATCTCCGATTAACCACCAGAAAACTGTGGCTCAAAGTGGTGGAACACTTGTCTTGAACAAAAAAGCTCAGAGACAGCATCTGGGCCTTCAGTTCAAGCCAAATGAATAACAAATATAAAACAAAATAAAATTAATGCTATGGGAATGAAATAATGGTCAATATCCATACTATGGACAGAATGTGTGGATGGCTACCTCTCAAATGGTCTTGGGCTATCAATTTTTCTCCATTTTTCACTTTTTAGCAAGACATGAAAAACTGCTGTTTTTCAGCCATGCTCAGCATAAATAAGGAAATGTGCCCATCCAAATTGGAACAAGTTGGAACTAAAGTGGGTCCAGTGGTGAGAAGGAAGAGAAATGAATGGATAGCCTATCACTTTCTGAATGTAGAATGGTTTGATGAATGTATGAATCACTGTTTTTGTGCAATGAATTGTCTTCAAACAACCATTTATTGTGCTCACAATCAGAATCAGCAAACTCACCAAGAGTTAGTGGGGTTGTTGTTCTTCTAGTCTCATCTGTGCTTTCTCATGGTGCCTTTGCAATTGCCACCTGGCCAGCTTGCTGTTTCAGGGTTTGTTGCACTAGCTGTTCAGCGGAGGCGTAGGTGGAGATACAATCTCATCTTTCTGAATTTCCAGGAGGCCAGCTCAGAGTTCTTCACACAGTCCCCAAAGCAGCAGAAGAATCTTCAAAGCACATATATTTTAAATTCTTGTTTGCCAAAGACATCTACATTACTCTCATTTGCAAAATTGGCCTCTTTTCTCAGATCCTCCAAAACTCTCATCAATTTATGACATCAGTTATGAATTTCATAATCTCAGTGTTTCTTGAATGTGGGTCTATTTTATCCAGACAATGAATGAGGGAAGACAATGAATCATGCTCTAATCATACAGTTATGCTATTTACATTCATCACACACTCTATTATGCTGTCCACGGCCTTTCAGTTCTGACATACCATAACAGAAATAATCACTGGTTCATTAGAACTCTTAAGTGTTCCAGGATCCCAGTCTATCAGATGTTCTTAGTTAGGGCTTAACCCTGCTCCCTGGGAATGTTATTGTAACCTATTTCCTCTACTGTAAATGGAAATTACATCCTAACCCATTGTTCTTTGTCTTTGAGCTCTGATGTTAGGTTTTTGGCATTTTAAAAAATGAAATGCCCTTTTGTGAGCAAAATGTTCCATTATTCAGATGAGTAGTTGTCTCTTAGTTTGTGGAAAGTAGAATTTGAGTAACCTCAAGGCCTTTGTGAAATTTTAACAATCCTAGTTGCATTAAATCACAGATGATGGCTCTTTTGCTTGGACCTTAAAACAAATCTTTTAAAAGCTTTTTTTTTTTACTTTGCCAGGTTATATTTGGTGTGTGTGTGGGGGGGGGGGGGTCAGTGTGGGGCTTGAACTCTGGGCCTGGGCGCTGTCCCTCAGCTCTTCAGATCAAGGCTAGCGCTCTACCACAAGAGCCACAGAGCTACTTCTGGCTTTTTCTGTTGATGTGGTGCTGAGGAATCGAACCCAGGGCCTAATGCATGTGAGGCAAGCACTCTACCACTGAACCAACTTCTCAGCCATTTTAACTAGTCAAAAGGATTTTAGCACCATACAATCATATTCTTATGTCCGTTTCTCTGATTTATGGTGCTGAGGATCGAACTCAGAGCCTCCCACATGCTAGGGAAATATTCTATTACTTAGCTCCACATATTAGCCACTTAGCCACATATTTTTGCCTTGTGGATCAAAATAATTTATTTTTAACACATTTTATTAGTATGTATTAATTGTTCAAAACAATGGGCTTCATTACAACAATTTCATATATAAATATAATGCACTGGATCATATCTACTCTCCTATTACTTTGTCTATTTCCTCCCCCCTTTCCCTAATATTCTTCCTTTTCTCTAGTTATATATCTTCTGCTTTTAAGCTTTTTCTTTTAGTTTCTACCTATAAGAGAAAACATAGGATACTTGCTTTCTGAGTCTGATAGGCACATTTTGTTTGTATATTTACCATCACAGTTGTTTTTAAGGTAAAACATGAAAAAAAATTTACATTCTGATCTTTTTTTATTTCTTATTTTATTTTTAATTTTAATTTTAATTTATTTTTTAAAATTTAACGCATTACATTCTGATCCTTCTTTATTTCCTTAAAATAAAACTACCATTTAATTCATTTTTCTATTACTGTCTTACCTTAAAAGAAAGGAAATGTAACTTTCAAAATCTGCCTCCTGATCTCTTTTCAAACTTAAGGTTAATTAGGTACTCCTATGTAACTGTAGTCATCATTTTCCTAAACTATGAAGACAATTTTCTTACTGCTTTTCTGGATTCTGCTTGGTGTCTGGTCTCAAAATCAGTGCCACATATTGTCAGTTTTACCCTCGGCATTACTCCATGTCTAGCTTCCAATTTCCGGTTCAGTTATTACTTTACCATGAAACTTTCCCCTGCCCCCAAATAAGATGGCTTAAAAAAATTATCATTTTCTTTGGCCTGGGCTCAGCCTACCTGTTCTTTACCCTCTTGCTTTCATTCTCTCCTGTGTATGAATGTCATTCTGTCAGAGATTCTGTTTCTGGGGCCAACTTGCTGCACAGATTAACTGGAATTATGATTGGGCTACATGCTCCTCATCACTCAGACAAGTCCAGGATTTTGCCAACAGTTTGGCAAGACAAGGTACAAAGAGCAGTGATGAATGCAAGCTCTACAGAGCTTCTGCTTGTGACACTTTTACAACTATTTTGTATCTGCTTGTGATATCACAACAAACTAGATTCAAGGAGACTAGAAAAGATATTTCCTGTTTTCCTCCTCCTATTTTCTGTAGAGCAGAAATTCCTCTTTTTTTTCCTTAGCTGTGTTAGAGCCTAGCTTCTTTTTTCTTTCTTTCCTTCGTTCCTTCTTTCTTTTTTTTTCTTTCTTTCTCCTTCCTTTCTTTCTTTCTCTTTCTTTCTTTTCCTCCTTCCTTCCTTCCTTTTTCTTTCTTTCTTTCTTTCTTTTATTCTTTCTTTCTTTTCTTTCTCTCTTTCTTCCTTTCTTGTCAAGGTAATGTACAGAGGGGTTACAGTTACATAAGGAAGGTAATAAGTACATTTCTTGTTGAACTTGTTACCCCCTCCCTCATTTTTCTCCTACTTCCCCTACCCCCAACCCTAGTTGTATAGATCATTTCCAATATGATGCCTTGTGAGCATAGCTTTTTAAAAAGCTAACTTGTTTTGGTAATGTTGTTGTGAGAACTCATATTCCCCATATTTTCAAAGTTGGCATAAGGTAGCTGTCCTGGGGGCTCATTTTATCTTGATCAGACTCACTTCCTCAGTCACTCTCCCTCATCCTTTTCCTTCACAGGCCAATCTCCATAAGCTTCATTGTTCCATTTTCACACATGTACATAAAGTTTTTATTCATATTCACCCTCATTTTGCACCTTTCCCAAGTCCCATGAATAATCACACCCCAGAGAAGACCTGATTACATTCCTGTCATTTATTTTTTAAATGATGTATGTTAGTTATTTAAAGGGATTTCATGGGGTTGGGAAGGTGGCTCAGTGGTAAAGCGCTTGCCTTGCATGCATGAGGCCCTGGGTTCGATTCCTCAGCACCACGTAAGCAAAAAGAAAAAGCCGGACGTGCTGCTGTGTCTCAAGTGGTAGAGTGCTAGCCTTGAGCTGAAGAGCTGAGGGACAGCGCCCAGGCCGAGTTTAGGCCCCACAACTGGACTCCCCCCCCCAAAAAAAAGGGATTTCACCATGGTACTTGACATATTCATTATAGTATTGTAATTAAATAGACTCCTTTTCAATTTTAAAAATGTGTTCTACCCTCTTTGCAATTGTTATAAACCATTGAATAGAATAGATATGACTAACCTTTTTTTCTTAAATGTCTTCTCTTGATTTATAGTATTGCTAGCTTACTTAGCTAGCAGGCAAGCTAAGTAAGAAATATTTTGGGTCTGGGAAGGCGGTTTACCTTGCATGCATGAGGCCCTGGGTTAAATTCCTCAGTACCACATAAACAAAAAAAGTGGCGCTGGAAGTGGCGCTGTGGCTCAAGTGGTAGAGCGCTAGCCTTGAGCTGAAGAGCTGAGGGACAGTGCCCAGCCCAGAGTTCAAGCCCCATCACTGGCAAAAAAAAAAAAAAAAAAAAAAAAAATTCCTGCCAAATTTGGAAGGCATTCTTTCACTGTCTTCTATCTTCTATTGTGACCACTGAGAGATCTGAAGAGAGTCTAAACCTTGATCCTTTGTTCTTGATCTGGATCTCTTTAGTTGTTAAACAATGGCTCACTTTCTGTCTCTTTATAAATGCTGTTCTCAATGAGAAGATAAAGTGAGGAAATTGTTTCACAGATGTGTAACATATAGCAATTGCTACCTATTGTGTTCCTGTGTTGTTTACTTGGTCCTATTGTAATAATTTTGGGAGGTGGAGCTTGTCAGAGGCATTAGGTTCATGGATGCATAAATATCAGTATCTTGAGAGTTCAACCCCTTCTTGTTCTCTCAAGTTCTTCTGCCCTTCTAGTTTCCACCATAATTTAGGCAAAAGGTCCTCAATAGATATTAGCAAGTTGGTCTTGAAATTCTCTCAGCCTTTAAAACTAGTAAGTAATGACTTTTTAATTCATTTGTTTGGAACTAGTAAGTAATGAGTCTTTTAATTCATTTGTTTGGCAGTGCTAGTGTTTGAAGTCAGGGCATTGTGTTTCATATGCAGCTACTCTACCACTGTGACACTTCTCTAATCCTTTTTGCTTTGGTTATTTTTGGATAGATCTTCTTGGGTTAGCCCAAGGTGGCCTGGACTGTGATTCTTCTACATATGGTCTTTTGTGTAATGGGTGTTACAAGTGCTTATAATATGCCTGGTTTGGGGTTGAGATGGCAAGGTATCATTAATTTTTTTGGTAAAGGAATAACAAAGAAAGGAAGGAAGGAATGAAACAGATAATACTATTGCACTGAGATGAAATTCTGAAAATCATAATAAATATTCATTATAAACTATCCACAAGAAGGAGAATCACCTGCTGTTGTTAATTAGTGCTGAATAGTTTTTTTTAGTATTGTGAAAATACTGTACAGAGGGGTTACAATTACATGGGCAAGATAGTGAGTACATTTCCTATCAAGCATTGTGGCCTCCTCCTTTGTTTCCCCTTCCCATCCCTTCCCCTCTCCACCCCCCCACCTCCCACCCCGCCAAAGTTGTAAAGTTCATTTTTTGACATAACATCTTGTACATCTTATTGTTGTAATGGGTCCACATGTATCCCTATTTAAACAGTTTGTTTTTTTTTCCCTTCCCCTCCACAAATTATATCAACATCAAATACCATGAAAGCAGGGCTTATACCCTGGGGGAGGTACATACAAAGCAACAAAGAAATCATCTTCTAAATATGTTGGAAACAATCGTAAGAAAGAAAAAACAACATTTGAATCCTTATGTTGGGGTTCATTTCACCTAACATCAACTTGTCTGACCTTTTCTGCTTGTCTCAGACATATACTAGTTATTGCAAATAAGGGAAACTATGGAACCTGTATTTCGTTGGGCCTATTAGTGCTGAATATTAAGGGTTGGGGCGATTTTAAAAAACACCTTATTCTATTTTGTCGCTCAGTTCTTTTTTTTGGGGGGGGGGGTCCAGTTGTGGTGCCTGAACTCTGGGCCTGGGCGCTGTCCCTCAGCTCTTCAGCTCAAGGCTAACGCTCTACCACTTGAGCCACAGCGCCACTTCTGGCTTTTATCTTTTTTGCTTATGTGGTGCTGAGGAATCGAACCTAGGGCCTCATGCATGCAAGGCAAGTGCTCTACCACTGAGCCACCTTCCCAGCCCCTTTTTTTTTCAGTATTAAATGATGAAAGGGCATAGTGACATAGCATCTCTTTATCATGCAAATATAATATAAAATGTGAATAAAAATTAAATTGCTAGTTATAAGCTGAAGAATTTAAAAAAACACACAAAGTTTCTGAGAACTCTACTTTTCATAGAGGAATTTAAACTTGCAAAAGCATTCTCTTTTTTCAGAAAAGACTTTGTTTTTTCAAGGGAAAATCAGAAAACATACTTTAGTAATGCTACCCTTTTCTGTGCTCTACCTCCTTGACCTTTGTGCATGATTGTTTACCATTCTCTGAGTTTGAAATAAAAAGTAAAGCCTTAATCAAGATCCCAAAAAACATTAAATAGAACTGGACAAGGTAAAGCAAATGTTTTCATTAAAAATGTTTTAGTTGATCATCCTTGTTGAGTTCATTCGCGTTTTATGCTACATTTTATTGCATTTATTAAAATATAGGATCATTTCATCTTGACCAGGACAATGGAATAAATCACAGACAAATTATGTTGGTGCTTGTGGCTCACATCTGTAATTTAACTACTCACAAGGTTGAGATCTGGAGGATTGTGGTGTGAAACCAGCCAAACCAGCCAGAGTAGGAAGTCTGTCTGTATGTCCATATAACCAGCAAAAAGCAGAGCTAGATATGTGCCTTAATTGGTATGGTGCCAGTCAAACAAGCTGAGCAAGTATGAGGTCCTGAGTTCAAACCCTACCACCATAAAAAAGAACTTAGGGCTCAGACTGCATTTCTGTTTCTCTTTTTTTCTCCTTCCTTCCTTCCTTCCTTCCTTCCTTCCTTCCTTCCTTCCTTCCTTCTTTCCTTCCTTCCTTCCTTCCTTCCTTCCTTCCTTCCTTCCTTTCTTTCTCTCTCTCTCTCTCTCTCTCTCTCTTTCTTTCTTTCTTTCTTTCTTTCTTTCTTTCTTTCTTGTCATGGGGCTTGAACCCTGGCTCTGGGTGCTATTCCTCAGCTCTCCAGCTCATGACGAGCCCTCTATCACTTGAGGCACAGCACCATTTCAGGTTTCCTGCCCAGGCTAGCTTCAAACTGCGATTCTCAGATCTCAGCCACCTAAGTAGCTGAGATTATAGGTGTGAGCCACCAGCCCCCGGCTCAGACTACATTTCTTTTTCTTTTTTTTCTTATTTATTTATTTATTTATTGTCATAGGGCTTGAACCCTGGGCCTGGGTGCTGTCCTTCAGCTCTTCAGCTCAAGGCTAGTACCTTACCACTTGAGCCAAATGCCACTTTTGGCCTTTTCTGTTTATGTATTGCTGAGGAATCAAACCCAGGGCCTCATGCATGCAAGGCAAGCACTCTACCCTTGAGCCACCTTCCCAGCCCTTAGACTATATTTCTAATAAATTTCCAAACTTAGTATCTGTCTAATATCCTTGTATTTAAGGAAGTTGCTCTCCATTGTTTGCTGACGGCTTTGTGACTGAATCTAGACTCAGTGAGTCATCCTCCAACTTCAAATTTTCAAAAATTATGTTTTTTTTCTCATTCATTTTTGTTTTAATTGGTTCTCCCATTCACTTATCTTCCATTCTTTTCATTTAACAAAAGAAGAACAGACAGTGTAGCAATAGCTAGAAGTAAAAAATTATATGTTAAAGAAGAGTTGACTAGAAACAGGAAGACACAAATGTCTACAACTATTTGTTTTTTGTTTTTTTTGTTTTAATTTTAATTTTCATTTTTTATTTTGAAAATACTGTACAGAGTGGTTACAATTACATGGGCAAGATAATGAGTACATTTCTTATCAAGCATTGTAGCCTCCTCCTTTGTTTCCCCTTCCCATCCCTTCCCATCCTCCCCCCACCCCTCCCACCCAGTCCTCCCCGCCCCCTCCCCACCAAAGTTGTAAAGTTCGTTTTTTGACATAAGGACTTGTACTTCTCATTGTTGCAACGGGCCCACCTGTATCCCTATTTAAACGACTTGTTTTTTCCCTTCCCCTCCACAAATTATACTGACATCAAATGCAGTGAAAGCACGGGTTATACTGTGGGGGAGGGACATACAAAGAAACAAAGAAATCATCTTATAAATGCGTTAGAAACAATCGCATGAAAAAAAAAACATTTGAATACATATCTTAGGGTTCATTTCCCTAACATCACTTTATCTGACCTTTTCTGCTTGACTCAGACATATACTAGATATTACAAATAAGGGAAACCATGGGATCTATGTTTCTTTGGGCCTGGTTTACTTCACTTAATATAATTTTTTTCAAGCCTTTCCATTTCCTAACAAATGGAGTGATGTCATTCTTTCTGATGGAGGCATAGAATTCCATTGTGTATATATACCACATTTTCTTGATCCATTCATCTACTGAGGGGCATCTAGGCTGGTTCCATATCTTAGCTATAGTAAATAATGCTGCAATAAACATAGTTGTGCTGTAGCTTGTTTGTAAACATTTGGGTAAATGCCCAAAAGTGGGATTGCTGGGTCCTAGGGGAGCTCTATGTAGAGTCTTTTGAGGAACCTCCATACTGCTTTCCAAAGTGGTTGAACAAGTTTACACTCCCACCAACAATGCAGTAAGGTTCCCTTCTGTCCACATCCCCTCCAGCATCTGTTGTTGTTAGAGTTCTTGATTTTGCCATTCTAACTGGGGTGAGGTGGTATCTTAATGTTGTTTTGATTTGCATTTCTTTTATGGCTAGGAGGTTGAACATTTCTTCATGTGTCTATTGGCCATCCTTCTTTCCTCTTCAGAGAAGTTTCACTTTAAGTCTTTAGCCCACTTATTTATTGGACGGTTGTTTCTTTGAGGATTTGTTGTTGGGGGATTTAATTTTTTGAGTTCCAAGTATATTTTAGATATGAGACCCTTGTCTGTTGTATGGCTAGTGAAGATCTTCTCCCAATCTGTGGGCTTTCTATTGATCTTGCTAGCTATGTCCTTTGCCATGCAGAAGCTCTGCAACTTCATGCAATCCCATGTGTCCAACCTTTCTTTGATTTGTTGTGTTTTGGGTCTCTATTAAGTAAATTTTGGCCTGCGCCAAGGAGACCTAGGGTTTCTCCTATTCTATCCTTTAATGTTTTCAGAGTGTCTGCTTTGACTCTGAGGTCTTTGATCCATTTGAATTGATTCTGGTACAGGGTGATATATAAGGATCTAGCTTTAGTTTTCTACAAGTTGATAACCAATTTGTCTACAACTATTTGTAAGAAAGATCAGTCACTATATCTGTTATAATAGCAGTATTACTGTTCTGTAGTTATGGGGTCATCCTATGACTGATTTATCAAAAGCTTATATACTTGATAAAATATCAAATATTAATGTATTATTAAGGCACATGGTGATGGATATGGGTAAGTAGTGATTGGAGGTCCAGAGACCTCCATTGGCCAGTCCTCTAAGCTATGGAAAAGAGTTGACAGGAAGCAAAGTATTATAGAATTAAGCTGGGCACTCGTGGCTCATACCTGTAATCCTAGTTACTCAGGAGGCAGAAAACTGAGGATAGAAATTCAAACACTTCTCTGTTTTCTAGCAGTTAGCAGATAGAAATAGCTAAACATGGAAATACCTGGAAAAAAGTTACATTAAGTGAAGCAAGCCAGGCCCAAAGAAATACAGGTTTCATGGTTTCCCTCATTTGTAATAATTAGAAAATGTTTATGATAGTCTTAGCAGGGGATCACAACAGCCCAATCACTAAGTGCATAGAACCATATATAATGAAGTATATCAAAACAAACTCCATGCATTGGAAACAGAGGTTCTTATGTTTGGTATGCAGTTGTTTCTATTTTTTCTCTGTTTTAGTTTTCTGTACCCTTTGTCTAATATATGTTTATCTGATCCATGGAAGGGAAAGGGAATCACAGAAACATCAGGAGAAAGGATGAATTAATGCAACCAAGATACTCAGTAGACACTATGTTGGAGATGAACTTTACAACTTAAAGGGGGAGGGGAGTGGAGAGTTATAAGCAGGAGAAAATGAAGGAGGGTAACAGTGTTTGAAAAGAAATGTACTTATTACCTTACTTATATAACTGTAACCTCCTTGTTCATCACCTTATTTTATTAAAGATTTTTTAAAAAGAAAACAAAAACAGCAGCAAAGGGGAAAAAAAGGAAATAGCTGAACAGACCCAAATGACTTCAGCAAAGAATGAATATCCATTGATTCCTTTATGAAATCACAGACATCTAGCTTTTTACCAGTTGTTCTAGCAGTCTTTGGGATGGAATCTCATTGTCCAACTTGACTTATAGGTCAGTCCAGTGCTGGGAGAGGGGGTGTCACACTGTTTGTCACAAGACTAATAGCCACATACTATGAGCCACATACTAACCCTCAATGGTAGAGCTCACTCAACCCAAACCAAATGACCTCGCTTAGGGGAAGTGTGGTTCCCACAGGAAAACAGAAATAACAATAGCACAGGGATTTACATCCACTACAGTTTTTGTTTTAGTTGACTTGAAAATAAATATTGATACTGGTGACCCATTTGATGATTTATGATGCTATTTGCTTTCTTATATGTGTCTTCCTACTCCTCCTCAGGGTTTTTCCCATAATACAACAGATTCACTTCCATTTTACACTTACAGAATTCATTCTGGGGGCTGGGAAAGTGGCTCAGTGGTAGAGCGCTTGCCTTGCATGCCTGAGGCCCTGCGTTCTATTCCTTAGCACCACATAAGCAAAAAGAAAAAAGCGTGAAGTGGCACTGTGGCTCAAGTGGTAGAACGCTAGCCTTGAACTGAAGAGCTGAGAGACAGTGCCCAGGCCCAGAGTTCAGGCCCCACGACCGGACCCCCCCCCTCCAAAAAAAAAAAGACTTCATTCTGTACTTAATGCTTTTTTTCCCCAGCCTTCAGTCTAGTGTCTGGATTCCTCACAGGAGACTCAGTGAGGGAGAACCTCAGCTGTTTACACCAGGACTAAATTTCTGTCATTTGTCTCAGGTCCCTTGAAGTGTTTGCTACTTCAACATATCCACTGTGGAAGAATTTACCAGAGTTCTAGTGCCAGGGCTAGAGAACAATAAAAGAGGTAGTAAGTACTGCCAAGAAATGGGGAAGTGACTCTACAGGAAAGTAGAGGGCTCTATGAGTAAAAAGTGGGAAGAAAGTGGCATACACTTTCTCTACCTGAAAGCCTAAGTCTATACCTGTATATATCTGTATCTGTGCACCGGCAGAACTAGGCTGTGTTTTCCTGTGACTTCATGGCAAATGATAGAGCCCACTGCTGTGTATTTAATTCCCTGCATTTCCTACTTTGTTCTTGTTTTTCTATATCTACCATCATGCTATGACACCCTTGCCCTGCCTGACCAATAAAAAGTGGCCATGCAGCTTTGCTTCTTGGGGAACAGGCTAAGACACAGGGCCATCTTTCTGTGCTCATCACACAGTTGTGGTGTCCCTGACAGTTCCTCCTAGGTCATTTCTCACAGCATCCATTCTGTGAGGTAGTCTCACTCTTTCCTAGGATCTGGGTCACCTGGTTGTAATTTGATGACTCTCAGGCCTTGGTCTTCATCTCAAGCTACTCTCCTGAGCTCCAGATCCATTGCCCAATTGGCACTGGGCATTGCCACCTAGGAGGCTCATGGCGTTTCCAGCTCATCACTCCCATGTCTGTCCACATGCTTAACCCAAAGTCTTTTCCCTTGACATTTCCTTTGAGTGAGTCTAATGACCTAACTCAGAAACCTGAGACTCACCTTGACTCTCATTCTGCAATCTGTCTGCAGGCCTTGGGATTTCTAACTCTAAATAGACTCCAGCCTCATCAACCTTATTCCTTCTCTCTGTCACAACATCTCAGAGCAATCCTCCAACCCTTGCTGCATTCTTTTGCCTGTTTTTTTTTCCACAGAGAAACTTCTTTGAAATAAGAGTCTCAACCATTTTAAAATATTCTTGAAGTAAACATCCCTCCATAGGAGTAGTCTGCCTTTTATAGCCTCTCCTATCTATATTCTCAGATTCATTTCTTGCCTTTCAACAATCTAGGGGTTTGAGGCTCCTGTTCAATTGAACTTTATATTCTTGGAGGCCTGTGTTCTCTCTTACCCATAGTAGCTGTTGCTGCTGCTGTTTCTTCTTCCTCCTCCTCCTATTCTTCCTTCTCTTTCTCCTCCCTCTTTCTCTTTCTCCTCCATCTCTTCCTCCTTCTGATACCAGGCTTGAATTCAGGGCCTCACATTTTCTCAGCTTGTATTCTACCAATTGGGCCACATCTCAAGCCCAGCATTTTGCTGATTACTTTGTGGAGTTGGAGTATTTTGTATTTTTTCTGTCTGGGGCTGGCTTCCAACTGTAATCTTCTAGATCTCAGCCTCCTGTGTAGCTAGGATTAAGGCCTGAGTCACCAGCATCAGGCTAGTTACTTCTTGAATCTGGCTCTCTCCTTGTTAACTTGTTAACTTGTCATCCTCAGTCTAGGTATCATTTTCTCAAGGGATGTCTTCTGGGTCCCCAACCTTTCCTCCAGTATCGGTCGGGGGTTGTTCCTGTGGACCCCAAACCACCTGCACATTTGTTGCTATTGCATTAGAGTTTTAAATCAGATGGGCTGATTGGCTTTTTAATTTCCCTATAAGGATGGACTTCCAATGATAAATCTCAAATTGTTTTCCCTAGAACCTACCCCTGTATTGGGTTAAAAATGTCTCATATATAAAGACTTTTCTGTGTGTCTCTGTCTCAACATTTTGTTTAATCCAGAAAACCAATTTTCTTTCCCAAGAATTTTAGAAAAATAGCATACGTTATCTTGCCATTGCAGATTCTTTTTGGTAGCTTTCCTTATAGAACTATATAGGCTAGAATTATTGTGACTTTTAAATTACTAAATTTTAAGCTACGTTATATCATGAACCTCTTCTATGAAATCTTAGAGATGTGAATGAAATTATTACTTCACGTGTCAAAGTTTGTTTGCTATGTTTCTTGTTGGTGAAACACAAAGCTTAAGACCATCAAGAATTGATCTCACTGTGTCTGAATGAGTTAAACACTCATCCTCATTGCTTGCCAGGGTCTATTACTTAGTATGTGCATGGAGTCTGGGTACAAGTTACATCTTTATATGCTTATTTTATAGTGCAAACATTTTATCTAGATGGCGCTTTTTTGGCAATTTAGCCTAACCTAAAAAAATTTTCAGCCAAGTGCTAGTGTCTCCTGCCAGTAATCCTAAACTATTTAGGAAGTTGAGATCCAGGAGTTTGTGACTTGAGGCCAGAGTGGTAGAAAAGTCCATAAGACTTCATCTCCAAAAATAATCAGCAAAATACCAGGCTGAAGATGTGGCTCAATTAGTAGTGGGTCAACCAAGGGGGAAAAAAACACCCCCATTAAAACCACTCTCAAGTTAGTCACAATACTCTTTTTTAATTTTTATTTATTTATTTTTTTGGTTGTGGGGCTTGAACTCTGGGCCTGGGCACTATCCCTCAGCTCTTCAACTCAAGGCGAGTGCTCTACCACTTGAGCCACAATGCCACTTCCAGTTTTCTGGTGGATAATTGGAGATCAGGGTTTCACAGACTTTCCAGCCCGGGCTGGCTCTGAACCGTGATCCTCAGATCTCAGCCTCCTGAGTAGCTGGGATTACAGGCATGAGCCACCAATGCCCAGCTAATGTAATCTTTTTTTTTTTTTTTCAGATTGGGGAGCTTGAACTCAAGGCCTGGGCACTGTCCTTGAGCCTCTTTATGCTCAAGGCTAGCACTCTACCACTTGAGCCACGGCACCACTTCCAGCTTTTTCTGTGCATGTGGTACTAAGGTGCTTACTGCATGCTAGGCAAGCACTCTACTGCTAAACCACATTCCTAGCCCACAATATTCTTTTAAAACAACAAAGTTAAAAATAAATTCATGACCTTATTATCATATGTATTTGTAAAATTTGACTAATAAACATTTACTGTGCTTCATAATACTGTTTAGCCTTGAGATTAATTTCCCCCTAACAATAATACATTGATTTAATATGATTATTAATTTGTAGGAGGTGGAAAAGTTATTTAAGTTTAGATAATATAAATCAAATACTAAAGCACAAATTGGTTCTTATTTGTTTTCCTAAAGAAAATTTGTAAAGATGTTTAGACTAATCAATGATGAAATTTTTTACTTCAACATTGAGATAAACCAATAAAGAGAATGGATTTCCTCGCACATGCTGGGAATAAATCAAGCGTTTTGGTCATAGTCCCAGCCTTTTTGTTTTCGAAACAGGGCTTTGCTAACCTCAATCCTGCAATCCTCCTGCCTCAGCCTCCCAACTAGATGAGGTTACTGGCACTCAGCACGCTTGACTTTAAGTTTTGCTTTTAAACCAAAAAAAGAGGGCATTCTAGGTAAGTTAATTTTGACTTCACATTAGGATTAGTTTAAAATTGTGTATGTGTGTGTGCATGTGTGTGTGTGTGTGTGTGTGTGTGTGTGTGTGTGTGTGTGTGTTTCAAAAAGAGAAAATGTCCTGAAGGCTGGCTATCATTTTTCTTTTTTTCTTCACCCGTCCTTTTGCTTGGATCTTATCCAGAAACTTACAGTTTATACTCAGAAAGTTACCAGTAAATTCTTATACGATTAATAAATTCCAAATTAGTCTTGTGAAGTCAATATTAAGACTAGTCAGAAAAAGGAAGTTAATTGTGATGAAAATAAATATGGCCTATAAACAAAGAAATTTAGGTTGTCAAAGGAAGAAATTATCTAATGAACCAAGATCTTGAGTAAAGAAAAAAATCAACTGGAAGAAACCTAGCCAGTCAAATAAGGGATTATTTCATGTACTATAGTGCATGGATGTGGAATGAATAAAGCTTGATAGGCTTCTTTTATAATGTGTGGAAAAATTTCTCTTAATTCATATTATCAATGGAAATTTTCATCACTTTGAAGAATCAGTTGACTGCCATTGTTGAAGTAGAGCAGGCACAAAGGGGAAAGGGGTGACTCCAGTTACTTTCTTGATCTAGCCCTTAGAACAGAATAAAAAGCTGTGGGGTGGAAAAATCTTCAGAAATGAAATCGAAGACCCACAGATAGCCCCCAACCCTCACTCTCTTCTCTCTCAACAGCTTCAATAAGCAAGTGAGTCAACCCTGGATCAGTTTTCTAAAGTCTTTAAATTGATTGGTACTTTCAAAATGTGTCCTTTCTGGCTCAGGGTCTGAAAGTCCCTGGAAAAATTTTACTGGCTCAGCTTGGGTGGTAGTTCCACACTCTGAACCACTTGGGTCCTGGTGAGAGCTATTCCTTTACTGACTGCACACATTGACCCTGTGCTGAGTGGACTGCTGTGGTTTACTCTTCTCACCATCCCACATTTATTCCAAGTAGGGAGCCATGACAATTTATGGGGCAGTATTCATAAGGAAATACAGAAAACCACAAAAACAAAGAAGAATGATGTCAGAATGCTTCCAAAATTGTATAATGTTAAAAAACCTTTTAGTTTAGCTGTTTGTTATATTCTTATCTTTCTGAATATGACTTGGTCTTATAGTAAAAGGTATTTCTGAATTTGTGTTGCAGTGAAAAAATACTTGAAAATGTCGAATAAATAAATTAGTTAGATATCCTATACAACCTAATAAAGAAAAGAACATAGCTCAGCTTGGTAAATATATCAACTCATATTTCACAGGTAATACTTTCTTTACCAACTTTCAGAAACAGAAAATTCTTACTTATTAGAACAAAAGCCTTCAGTGCCATCTTAAGATGTGTGTGTGCGTGTGTGTGCGTGTGTGTGTGTGTGTGTGTGTGTGTGTATTCTAGTAGAAAGCATGTGGATTGTAGTCCTAAGTGTGATCAGCTTTTTTATACAAAATATCCTAAATTCTAGAGAACATGTTGCAACTGTAATAAAACCAATATTTAGTTTTTTAGTATCTATAAGAGTTGGAGTTAAATTTCCTAATTGGATATTTTTATATACCAAGTATCAGTCACTGAATATTATTGTCTATGATTTTTAAAAATTTCTTTGAGTCTCTAAACTTTGTCCATGTCGAGTACAACACTGTCACACATGAATAATCCTTTTCTTGATTGGCTAGGTTTTTTTCCCTTTCATTTAAGATTTTAGGTTTATTAGACACTTTAAACCTCTTCATTTGCAGGCTTTGTTGTCATAATTAATTCCATTTTCTAACAGTTCTTCAGACTGCTTTTACTTGATTAATTTGGAATTTATCAGTCAGTTTGGTATTTACGAATAACTTTTTGAATATAGACTGTAGGCTTCCCTGTGAAAATAAAAAGCGTTGGCTGTGTTGGGGCAATATAATTAAAAGCAAAATATTCTCTCAACACACATAACTTTCCCATAAAGGTAGTAGAAAAAGCAACAGTATTGCTTTTTAATCAGCATTCAGTTAGAATGAGACGCAGTAGCATCTGCCAGAGAGTGTAAAGATAGAAACGAGTTTCCTTAACCAGATGTAATGCTTGCAAAATAGATAGTCATTAGTTCTCAAGTACAAACACTTAGAGTTAATCCTAAATTCACTTGGCCACTGGGTGATCATCTGCTTGATTAGTTTTATATAAAGGACAATAGGCTTAGAGATAATTGTTTTAAACTTTGAGTGAGGCCCCAGCCTCCCAATGAAGTAGGGTTACTGGGGTGCTCACTTCCTTGATGTTTACATTTCCAGGAGATGGCCTTCTGTCCTTGAGGAAGACATTTCTGGGTCAGAAAGCTGGAAAGAAGCTTATTTATCTTCTTAAAAGATTTACTTCCCTTTCAAAGACATAAAAAGAAAAAACACAACTCCTTATTTTCTAAAATAAATTCTGTAAGAAAAGAGAAGCTGAAGAAATCTTTTAGCTTGAGTAGGGAGAGTTTTCTTAGTTTTTGTTTTGTATTTTCTTTAGCATTAACCTTATCAACACTTTTTTCCCCCTTTTCTTATGTTGGGTATAGAATCAGGACCTCCTGAATGCTAGGTACTCATTCTATCACTGAGCCACATCCTCAGATCTGTATTTGTGCTAACAAGCTGTGGACATTTTTAGATGGAACTTATTTATACATTTTTAATGAATTAGTGTGTAGTATTCTTAGCACTTAGGAAACAAATCAAAATAAAAACCTTCCTACCATTCATGCAAAATTATAATTTAAGAAACATAGATTTTATGTAAGTCTTAGTATTCATATCAAGTACTAACTGATTGTGTGCAACAAAATGAGAACTGGAAAATAACCTAGTTTACTGGTTAGTAATACACTGTGTGGTTTACATAATGTTTTTACCTGTTTTGCCAAGGATGGAGATTCTCAAACTTCAATATGAAGAACTCTCACTTGGAGATCTGTCTAAAATCTGGATGCTAATCTATTTCTGGAGTTTGTACCCAGTGAATTGGACATGGAGTGCATAATATTGTCTTTGAAGCTCCCAGATGTTGGTCCTGCTGCTGGAGTTGGTTGGAACCCCAATTTGAGAATCACCAATGCAGGATATTTGATATTTATACATATGCCCTGATTATAACCATAGTTTCTGGAATTGGGATCTTGTGATCTTTATATGAACAAGAACCCAGAAACAGAAAATGCTGCCATCATAGAAATGGTAAAGCAGATTTAAGAGGTAAATATTGGAGACTGTTTTACTATATTGAGAGAAGACTTCATGATTAATCACTAAAATGACCATGTACTAGTCATGGTTTTGACAAGTTTTGGCAAATAAATATAATTCAGTTAATTTCTTAAGATTACCAACATGAGCCAAGTGCCAGTGGTTCATGCCTGTAATCCTAGCTACTTAGAAGGCTGAGATCTAACGATTACATTTCAAAGCCAGACAGGGCAGGAAAGTTGGTAAGAATCTTATCGCCAATAAAGTACTTAGAAAAATCTGGAAGAGTGGCTGTGGTTCAAGTGGTAGAGTGTTAGCTTTCCACAAAAGAATTACAGGGACAGTGTCAAGGTCCATAGTTCAAGCCCCAGGACAAACAAAAACAAATAGCAACATTATAAATATAATGGAAGTTTTGCCTTTTATAAATTTAAAGCCAGTTATACAGAAAGTCTGCAAGTGGACACTATTGCTAAATCCAACAACAATTGCAATTTGAAATTTTCCAGAGTATTTTAAATAGACAGTCATTAATCAAAATAACACAGCTGTGTGTGAATTTTAGAGGACCATCTTGAATAGTAGTATACTTTCTTATAATTATTGAATAGTAAAACTTAATATTTAAAGATACTAAAAATAAACAAAAAGAAATTATAGGGTAATATTTAAAAATTAAGTATTTGACCTTTTATTATTAGTGCAATTGTTAAAATGAAATGTTACCTAGAAATGCTTATATTCTTAATGTATGCCTATGAAACTCAATAATCTTCACATGTTTCACACTAATTATGCAAAGATGATAATTCCATTTTTCTGGAAACAACACAACTTAAGTTTAAATATAGTATAAAAATGTATAACCGGGCTGGGAAAGTGGCTCAGTGGTAGAGCGCTTGCCTTGCATGCATGAGGCCCTGGGTTCGATTCCTCAGCACCACATAAGCAGAAAAATCCTGAAATAGTGCTGTGGCTCAAGTGGTAGAGTGCTAGCCTTGAGCTGAAGAGCTGAGGAACAGCGTCCAGGACCAGAGTTCAGGCCCCACAACAGGCACAAAAACAACACAAAAGAGGATAATTAAGATTATTAGGCTGGGTATCACCCAGTTCTTCCAACACAATACTAAATAGCTGTAAACATTTTAAAAATCCAGTGGTTCACACTTGTAATCCTAGCTACTCAAGAGGCTGAGATCTGAGGATTCCAGTTTGAAGCAATAGTTTTTGAGACAAGAAGCAAACTTTCTTGAGACAAGAAAGTTTGTGAGAGTCTTATATCCAATTAACCAGGAAAGTAGACAGAAGCAGAACTGTAGCTCAAATGCTCTTGAGGAAAAAAAAACTAAGGGACAGTGCCCAGTCCCTGAGTTCAAGCCACTAAACTGGCATCAAAACAAACATAATCCTAGAGTCAATGCATAGACAAAGATTATTAAACAGTGCATCTAAGAATGTGAAGGCCATTTCCAAGTATATTTCTGACACAGTGGTGATTACTTCTTGTTCTCCTTAAAGGATATGGAATCCTTAAGCCAGAGTCCCAGTGTTCTCTGCAGGTGTGCACTGGTGTATGAAGATATGTTCAAGTGTGTGCAGGTGTGCTTCTGGAAGCTTCTCTGTAGCAGTTGAGGTGGAGGCAGAGTCAGCCTACCCTCTTGCCCTGGCTGCACTCATTCTTCGTTTTTATGGTGATGTGTAGGATTCTGTGTTACTTCATGTGAGTTCATGCTTTATTTTTTTTATTATGTTTATTGCAGTGGATCAAATGTAAACACCTTAAAGCTTACTGCCTATTGAGTTAAAGCTGTTGCTGACAGTTTTCAGGGGTACTAAAAGTAATATGTGCAAAGATAATAAATAGGAATCTGAAAATATGGAAAGGTTACAAATGTATATTTACAATTACTTTTTAATAAACATGAAGATATGTAAGTTAATATTCATCTTCAGCTTTTGTTCAGAAGAAGTTATTATAGGCTTAATAAAGACATTTTCATGAGGAAGCAAATTATCATGGAACTGATTTTTTTCTTTATTATTAGTTGGACTGGATTAGGTCTCTGGAAACCATTTCTAAGTCTTAAGCTATTTAAATGTGTGAATTGAGTTGATTATCAGATTAAGAGAAGGTAATCAAAGAAAGAGACTTTTCTTAGCAGTACTAAGTACCACACAGATCCTTTCTGGATGGTATTTTGATTCTTGTAAGAGGGAACAGCAAGAAGTTGATTTTTATCAGAGGCAGTAACATGTAAAGGTGGCTGCCTGCATATACAACCAGAGACTGAGAGCAGATATTTAAACAAATAATTAATTGTGTAGGTTCTTTAGAAGTAAATAGTAGCTAATTGTGAGATAAAGCAATATTTTCTATCAAGCAAAAATATTCCCATCTTGTAACCATTCTGTACTAATATTTCCTGATACTGATATTTCCTGGAAATTTTGCTTCTTGACCTCAGTTGTAACTATTATCTGTGTTGTTTGTGGCCAGCCAGTCATGTCAGGTGTATAAATCTTTGTCAATGGAATTAACTAGTAGACCCCTGTGGGTAGGAACTTCAGCAGGAACTTTTCACTCACTTTAATTGTTGCCAGTCCCATTCCCAGACAGCCATGATGAGAAGAATGTATGCTTTTGACTCCAAAAGCTTCTCCCACAGTAAGAACCTCTCACTAACAATTAGAGTGCTTTCTAACTTCCTTGTATTACCTCATCACCCTAGTAAGCAATTGTGAAAAGAAAGATGTGAGCCTGACACCTTAGCAGCAAGAAGAGACAATATCACCCCTTTGTTAGGATAAAAACTGAGCAGACCACCCTACCTGGTATGCCTACCTAGCTCTGGGGAGAGTGGGAGACTACTCTTCTGTAGAGAAGTAAAATGCCTTGAAGACTTCTCTTGTATCTCTTATGCATCTACTTCTTGACACTAGAGGGTTCTTGTGTTTCCATCATTAATCACCTGTTCTGTAACCTGTCAGTGACTAAGGAGTTGGCAAAGAATTCAGTGGCCCATCAGCAGAACCTTGGCTTCTTTAGGCCTCGTCCTACTAAAACTATTCTCAAGTGATGTGACTATATTCATAGCACACCTTGCTGTCATCAGTTGCCAGAAAGCTCTGTTACAATGGATAGATATCAATTGTAAAGATATCAAAATGAAGTATACAGCTTCTACCAATTCCTGTGAAAGTTGTGAGATGAATGTGCCTCAGCCCTCTGGAGGATGACATGTTATGTTCTGTGATTACTGAGGTAAAGTTCTGACAGTATGTTCCTGGGTGGTATGTCAAGCCTGGGGCCACTGGGAAGATTGAACTCAATCTAGAGTACTTGAGCCCAGCGTAGAGGAAGCTGGGATAGCCCCTCCCTCCCACAGCTATCAGAACGAAGTGCCTTTCCCAGAGGAAGGGACAATCTTTACAGTCCATTATTGTTCTACATTAGCAAAATCCTATCCCCAATCCAACCAATTCAATATTGCTTCTTTGATTATTATGCTTAAGTAGTTGTACAGAGATTTTAATTCTATAAATCAGGTTATAAGTGTAATGAATCTTAGTCAATGTCATTCCCCCATTTTCCTTCTTCCCATTCGGATCCACAAGTTATGTAGTTCAATTTTAACATAAAGCATATTGACTATAACAGCTGCATTGCTCACCCTTTCTCCCTCCATTCTTGTGTCCACCCTTCATTGTCCTCCTCTTTAATGTGCCCTTGTCCCGAATATTGTTTTTATCTATTGGTCTTCTCAGAATTATTTGTCTCCAATGGTTCCTTTAACAATACTCTATTGCTTTATCTGACATTAAGTTTTCAGCCATCCCAGGTCAGTTTTGAGCTGACGTCCTCACAGTATGTATTACTGGAAGCTCACACACTGTGGACAGACTGTTGTGCCCTGCTCCCCTCTTGACCACACAGTATACTCTGATCTCAGACTAGATGAGCCCAGAGGTGACATCATTTCACCAGTGCAGTCCCGAATGCCACTGTCGCAGTTTTGTCTCTGGATACTTGTCCTTACTTCCACCTGTCTAGTGGATGGAAACAAAGACCTGACCTCAGCAAAACTTCAACTTGCCCTTGCCGTGGTGAGTTGCAGTAGGTCCAGTGCCTCATTTAACCAATACAACTCTCAAAGCTGGGACTTTCCAAGTAGCTACTTGAAAGGAAACATAATGGATCCTGGTAAATAGAGTGATAATTCACAGGGAGCCTACTCTGATCAATAAGAGACAGAAAATGGAATTTTTTTAAAAAGCAATAAATTGCTTGACTTTTCTTATTCCCTTAAAGCAAACTAAACTAAAGAAAACTGTTTTCTGGGCTTCACTGAGCCTTTCTGAAGCTGCCTGCTTAGGTAAGCCCATGGCTGCCTTGGCACATACCTAGATCATGGGTTTGGGTTATGCCACAAGCATTTGTGACATGTAAGAAATTCAGTTAATCCCTTTGGAGACTTTGAGGCAGGTTCAAATTGGCATGTTCTCAGCTCATCAAACTTCTTCCGGGGCATAAAGACACTGCATGTAAATGTCTGTTTCTAGTTCATTCTTTTGAGTGCTAGATCACAGTATTTGAAATCCATTTAGAACTTCTGATAATAAGGTTAAAAAAAGTTATGCACTTAAGTATCGGGAATTGTAAAGAACAGCTTCACCTTCAGGTGTGACAAGAACCAAATCAACCGTTGTGTTTTCTGTGAAACTGCCCCATCTCATGTTATTGGACATATCCTGTCCCACAAACTTCCATGACTCTTAGAAATGCCTATGGAAGTCACTCTCCCTACTTTCAGCATTTGCACAGGAAGGGACTATCCCATATATATATATATATATATATATATATATATATATATATATATATATATATATATATATATCTAGTCCAATGCCAGGCATAATGTTGAAAAATAAGTTAATATGCACTTAGTGGACAACAATTTAAAAGGCCTCTCCAAACTCTATTTGATACACAGTTCTTCCCCATGTTATTTTAATCTATATAGAGAGAAGTTTTTATAAATCAGATTTTTAAAGACAATAAAACTATAAATTGCAGTCTGTGAATATAGCTGCACAGTAGAATGTAGACAGCTGTGTGGCATTGGTCCTGTGGACACGAAATCACATGGCTCATACCTAATACTGTGTTCAGGTGCTGTGGACAAGGCAGGATGAAGGCTTTTAAAATTTATATTGATTTCTGGGGAGCTATTTTAAATAAACCTCATAAAATCATTCAGAAAGAAAAAGACAGAATCGATACTTAAAATCAATATGCAGCCATTATTTTGCTTTTAGCTCCTTTATAGTTCTCTCCAACCCTCCGGCTTTATTAAGTGAACATCCAATTCACTGGGTCTTTCAAAGGCCCTAAGAGGTCCAAGGCTGAATGTGTGGTAATAGGGAAAGAATGAAACAGATGGTAGTTGCTTGTCTGGGAGCACCATTGTGAGGGACTTAGCTATTGAACTGACCACTTTCCACATAAGGCAAAAAAATGACCTGCCCAAAGATTGAGAGTCCTCAGTTTTCCCTAATATAGGTAATTATGGAAAACTTCACCATTTAATCAGCCAGGATCCTAAGAGAAAATGTACTGAATCGTATTTGACAAAAGAGAAGCTGACGACGGTGGTGGAGGCTTATAGGGACCTACAGTGAGTTCTTGAGGGGCAGATGGAAGCAGCAAGTGGTTGAGACTCTGAAGCCTGAAGGAAGAAGAGATCAGTAAGTGAAGGTGCAGATTAGACTAAGATATTTTAGGATATCAGCCATCAGGACCATGTTTTGCACAGTCTTTCTTTGTAATGTTCTGTATTTCTAGAACTTGAATTCTCTGTACTTAAACAAGTTATCACTTTTCCTCACATCACAATGTGATCTCATCCTTATTTAACAGGCTCTCCAAATATGTATTCTCAGACCTGAACCTGGGGCTTTTGGCTGCAGCCAGCCTTCCCCACACAGGAGCTTGAAAATGGAACAAATGATACCAGTCTTAGAGTAACATGTCATAAATGTAATGGACAACAATTCTTCAGAGAAAAGGCTCTGAGGAACTTGGAGATTTGTATCAAACACAAAGGTAGGCATAGCGCCTACAAATTTTCTCTTTATTTGTCTTCCTGAAAGTGTAAGTATTTTCTTGAAAATAATTCTAAGATGTTCACCTTCAAAGAGGTCTCTTCTTGGGTTTTCACACATTTGGCCCCAGAGACCCTTTCCCATTCTTAGTTGAACATGCTGCCAGGATTAGCTTTTAAATCACACTGATGCTTTATTCCTCAATGCCGGTTGTCTTCAGACCAATTTACCACAGTGCAACAGTACAAATGTGGCAGAAAGCAATAATATACATCAGAAAATTTTTTTTGCTAGTGTGATGCTATTTCACAGCTAATTTCTTGGCTACAGAGATGTTTATGTGAATGAATGTAGTTTCTTTTAACTAGGACTCAGCTGGCCTAACCATTACTTTGATCCTAGGTTAGTATTTACCCAGAAGAATGATGTAGAATGGCATGCTTTTACTGTATGATGATGAACAATTATTAAACATTTCAAATCATTTGAAATATTTCGTGAAACCTGAGCTAGAACAATTGTATGCTTTTATTTGGATTTTTTTCTCAAATCTTGGAGGTAAAGTTGTTCTCTCTTAATTTCTAGGGCAAAGTCTGGGACTTTTTTTTTTTTTACCATATTATTAAGGGTAAGAAAATAATTAGGCACACTGTGATAGAAAAATCAAAGGAAGGGAACTAGAAACAGATACCCATATGATGTTTCTTTTTTTCCCCTTTCTTTTTTTCTTTTGTAGGTCATGGCCTATTTGTTCAAGGCTAGCACTCTACTGCTTGGAGCCACAGCCCCACTTCCAGTTTTCTGGAGGTTAATTGGAAATAGTCTCATAGACTTTTCTGCCTGGGCTGGCTTTCAATCGCAATCCTCAGGTCTCAGTCTTCTGAGTAGCTAGAATTGTAAGTGTCAGCCACCAGCACCTGGCTACGGAGTTTCTTTATGCCACAGAAGAGGTTAGATGAGTAAAGAATTTATCTAACTTGAAGCTGCCTCAGTGTCTCCAAATGGTACCCACTAACCTCCTTGGATAATACAAGTACCTATGGCACAACTAAAACCCATAGTGTGGGTACATGCCCAGCAGATGTGGAAATGAATTCATGTAAAATCTTTGTTCTCAAGGGTCTGACAATGGGAACAAATGCTGGAAGCTTTTGCTGAAATGTTTAATTCAGAGAATTTAATTTTAAGTTTCATGAATGTTCACTGTCCAGGACACTGAACTGTGCACTGGAAAAGATACTGTGAACTAATACCATCTCGTCTTTGAAGAACTTGTGATCAATGTGGGAATATAGAATTTTCACATCATAAGTCATTATTTGCAATGTGATTAGAAGATGATAAAGAGGAAATTCTAAGTAAATGCTATATTTTTCATCCCAAGTTTTTGCTGGAATATAGACTATATAGCCCAGGGAGTTTCAGATTCCCTGATACCTTCCTTTAAATAAACTATTCTATCAAAAATCTCCAGATCTCTCTTTCATTCTCAGCTTTTGATGCCATTTCATTGATTCTTGACCACATAAAAGGAAAGGGAAAAAAGCACTCATCTCCGTGGCACTAAATGGAATCTCCTTGGTACCTGCACAAACACTCTCTCCCTTCTCTCTTTCTCTCAGTACCCTGTGACTACCTGACTCATCACTAAATTTGTAGTTTAGACTTTTCATTTTTGGTCTGTTCAAAATCTTTCTCTTTAGTAATTTCCCCCTCTTTTGAAAAACTATTTTTTCTCATAAACTGATCATTTCCATACAAATATGCTTTAATATTTTCTATAGTTTGAACAAGTTTACACTCCCACCAACAATGCAGTAAGGTTCCCTTCTGTCCACATCCCCTCCAGCATCTGGTGTTATTAGAGTTCTTGATTATAGCCATTCTAACTGGGGTGAGGTGGTATATTAATGTTGTTTTGATTTGCATTTCTTGCCCCTCAGTAGATGAATGGACGAAGAAAATGTGGTATATATACACAATGGAATTCTATGCCTCCATCAGAAAGAATGACATTGCTCCATTCATTAGGAAATGGCAAGACTTGGAAAAAATTATATTAAGTGAAGTAAGCCAGGCCCAAAGAAACATAGGTCCCATGGTTTCCCTTATTTGAAATAACTAGTATATGTCTGAGACAAGCAGAAACAGTCAGCTAAGTTGATGTTATGTGAAATGAACCCCAAGATAAGGACTCAATGGTTTTTCTTTCTTGCTATTGTTTCTAACATATTTATAAGATATTTCTTTGTTGCTTTGTATGTCCCTCCCCCATGGCATAACCCCTGTTTTCACTGTATTTGATGTTGGTATAATTTGTGGAGGGGAAGGAAAAAAAGAAATCGTTTAAATAGGGATACAGGTGGACCCATTGCAACAATGAGATCTATAAGACATTATACCGAAAAACGAACTTTACAACTTTGGCATGGGGAGGCGCAATGATGGGGGAAAGGGGAGATGGGAAGGGATGGGAAGGGGAAACAAAGAGGAGGCAACAATGCTTGATAAGAAATATACTCGTTACCTTGCCCATGTAATTGTAACCCCTCTGTATGGTATTTTCACAATAAAATAAATAAAATATTTTCTATAGTTTGAACAGCAAAATAAAAAATCCAATATATCATTTAACTTTCATTTTCCTTCAGATATTACTTTATTTTTAGCTTTACATTAGCAGAAATGTGACAACATTTGTCTTTGTCAGTCTTCAAGACTTCCTTACTTGATCATTACTGAGTTTTTATTGATCATGGTGAAGATTTCTATTCTGTCCAAACTAATGTGGCAGTCAGGCATGGGAGGCTCATGCCTATAATTCTAGCCACTCAGGAGACCAAGACCTGAAGGATTAGAAGTTAGCCCAGGCAGAAAAGTCCTGAGACTCCATCTCTACTTACCCAGCAAAAAGCTGGGCTAAAAGCACATCTGCAGAGAGCAAGGCCTTCAGTTTTAGAACAAATACCTGGTCCCACAGGAGTGGCTGAAGACATAAGCTCATTTGCATGTGCATCCTACTGCATGAGATACCTGCCAGGCATTGCTCCAAGCTCCAAAGTTTGCTCAATGTGGACAGCAAAGAGATGACAATTGAGAAATCTTTCAACAGCTCAGGAATGTGCTTCAAAGATCAACACCATGAAAGAGAGGGTTGTGTTTGGATTTTTCTGCTATTAATTTTTGCCCTTATAATATTCTTCATAGAATAAGAAACTTTCAACAATAGGTACCTAGTAAAGTACTGAATTTTACTTAATTTAAGTTTGATTCTGGTTCCTGCATCTTGAATATACATTTTTTCTAATTTGGGGAGGGGAAGGGAAATAACAAAATGCTGAAATAAGGATACAGGATGACCCATTATAACAATGAGAGATGTACAAGACAGTATGTTGAAAATGAACTTTACAACTTTGTGTGGGGGAGGGAGGGAGGATTTGAGGAGGTGGGGAGGAAAGGGATGGTAGGGAAAAATTAAAGGAGGGTGTAACAAAGCTTGATAGGAAATGGATGCATTACCTTACTCATGAATCCCCTCTGTACAGTATCTTTACAATAAAAAATATATACATTAAGAACAAAAAAAGAGAAAGTGACTCAGAGCTTAATGGATATAAGAATCAAATAAATTATTATTGAAACTTCAAAAGAAAAAGAACCTGGTTTTTGTTGGTGTATATAAAATACAAAATTCTATGTTAAACAAAATGACAAATCCTTACAAATCAAATTGAGGTGAAGGTAATTTTGTGGTACACTTATTCATAGTTTAGCAAGTTGATTTGCTAACAGTTGTACAATTTATGAAGAATGATAATGAGCTGTTGTAATAGGGATTTAAGATTAATTAAAAATATTAATTCAGCCAGACAGTCTTTTGTAGCAAAATTTATGCCACAGTATGGTTACCTATTATTTAGAAAAATCAATACCATAAAATTGTATAATAATTTATCTTTCCTGAGCATGGCATCTACACTTTTGTAAGTGTAATCAAGTGTATAAGAAAGAATCTGGAAGAAAAAAAGAATTCAATCAGTGTCACTGATTGACATAAGAGGCAGCTGCAATTTACAAATACTCAAGTGTCTGATTAGCACAGAGAGAGGGGTTTATATTCAGACGGAGGCATTTCTCCTAGAGAGCTACTAAGCACATGCATTTTCAAAATTTCCAAGAGATTTATATTTTAGTTTTATTTTTGGAAGTACTGAGATTTGAACTCAAGGCTTCATATTTGCTAGACGATCTATTTATCACCAGAGCCATGCCCCAGACCTTTTTGCTTTATTTATTTTGGCAATACTGGGGTTTAAATTCAGGGTTTGGCACTTGCTAGGCTGATGTTCTACCACTTGAGCCACACACTTCCTGCTCTTGCTTTTCGCTATTTTTGAGATAGAATATGGCTTCTGTCCTGAGCACATGTGCACCAACATCACCACCCATCTCTTGTAGGCTTCCTGCCATTGTTGGCATCACAGGCTCACATCACTGCATCCAGCTTCGCTCCTCAGAGATGGCGCCTCACAGACATTTCTGCCCTGGCTAGTATAGAGCAGCAATTCTCCCATATCTTGCTTTAACTTTTAGACAGGATCTCATCCCACCCTCAAGGGCTGGCTTCACACTGTGATTCTCCTACCTTCATAGCTAAGACTACAAGTATACAACACCATACCTGGCTGAGTGATTTATATTTTCGAAGCTGATCTGTGCTACTACAAATTTCATCTTCTGAGGCCAGAAAGAGAGAGAGAGACAGAGACAGAGAGACAGACAGACACAGAGACAGAGAGACAGAGAGAAAATTTACCCTACCACTCACTACTGGGCAGGAAACAAGAGCATTGTAAAGTTTTTTTGGGGGGGTGGTCAGTCTGTGTTCATGTGTGTACTTTGTGTCATTTTACAGGCCACCATTCAACTGTGCTTCTCCACCAGGCAAATCTGCCTCTGGTCCCATGATTGAAAATGAAGGCTTTCATGAGAGGCAGCAGAGTGTCTGTGTTTAGAGACAAGTCATGTTGTTTGGCAGCTTGGTTAGCAGGGACTGTGGGCACAAACACACTGGGTATTTTCTGAATTCTCCTTCAGTCCACTATCAGTAGCTCTCTTTTATTCTTTTCCATTTTTCTTATTTTTTTTTTTTTGGTGACGGTTTCTGAACTCAGTCCCACTCACACTCTGACTTAGATTTCTTGTTCATGACTGGTTCTCTACCACTTGAGCCATGCCTCCAGCCCAATGTTTTGCTTGTCAGTTGGAGATGGAGTCTCATGTAATTTTCTGACTAGATTGGCTTTGAATTATGATCCTCTGTGTCTCAGCAAACTGGATAGATAGGATTATAGGCATAAGCATCAACAACTGGTTATCCCTCTTTAAAAAAACACAAGAAAACACTTACTCTCTGTTTTTAAATCTATGGTGTCTTTTTTCTACTGTGATCCATTGACATCTACTCCATAGAGCTGTTGAAAGATCAGAAATAATATTTACAGGCCCTTGGCATATAGTCAATACTTTTGATCCTTATTTTATTTCTCTTTTCATTGTTCTTTCCATTTCCAGTGGGAGAAAAAGTCTTTGTTCTCCCATCATTCATTCACTCATTTATCTAACAACTCTTGCTATCTACCACATGCTATACACTGTACCCAAGCCAAGGATAAAGATGAAAATGCCAGAGAGGAGCTCAGAGCTGATTCATTTGTCCAACAGTAGGGAGGTGGTACAAGTGTCTACTCAGCTTTCATTATGATACAGAATCCAAATAATGTTCCTTTGCCCATTGCATGAAATATGAGAGATGAGAGAAAAGTGAGCATTGCAGATGTAGAATTGACATGCCCAAACAGGAAGTTCCCAACAAAAGAGAGCCTAAGGTTTATTAAGGACTTCTCTGGATTGTTGTATGGTATAAAAAGCAATAGAAACACAGGAGAAATTGCTAGAGAAAGCGTAGCTATTGAAATAAATTTACTTTTCATTTTAGATGTATTGTAAGAACAGAGCAGCCAAGTTACGACGTTTTGAGTGTTATCCTTTCAGTGATGCCCACAAAACAATCCTGTGAAATTGGAACTTGGTTTTATAGAGACTGAAACTCACAGAGATTGGGTAATTGGGGGCAAAGTCAGATTTTCAGGCTTCCAGCCCTATTTATGTGGCCAGGGGCTTTTTCTGCCTCAGTACTTGGGCCTCCTACTGCAGAATGACACAGATGAAACATGTCCCCTTGAGTAATGAAATCTGCTAGGGGTGCATTTTAATTAAATTTGAACAAAATTTACATTGTAATTGGGGTGTGAATTTACTTCCCCTTTCACAGTTCTTCAGGGCCATTTAAGTCCTATCTCTGAATTAAAGATTTTGAGCCAAACTGGTATTAGTGAATATTTTATTCTTCAATCTCCTTTTCAATCCAATAGACTATATTTTTCAATCTCACAAAGCTGAAAATAGTAAAACACTTCAGCATTCAGCTTAATAAATGGAAGCATTGTATTTTTAGTTTCCAAAATGAATCTTTGGGGATCATTAGCATTTCTTGAGTTAACAACCAATAAAAATTTCATTAGGAAAATGTTATGATCAGAATATATAATTCACAGTTCCATAATACTAAATGCTGAAATCCTAAAAGATCAAAATCATGAAAATTTAATTCTAGAAACATAATTTCAAAAAATTTTTAAAGGATATCTGTTTTATATGGAAATGTCACAATGAACTTCATTACAACTAATGTATCTTAATAAAAATGGAAGTTAACAGTAATAATTTACATATTACATATATATATGTATGTATATGTATATATTTGTGCCAGTCCTGGGGCTTGAACTCAACCCCCGAGCTTCTTTAGTGCAAGGCTAGCACTCTATCACTTGAGCCACAGTACCACTACTGAGTAGTTTATTGGAGACAATGATGGGACAAGGGATGAACAATTGTAAAACTACTACTCACTATATACTATATTGAAAATGAAGCATGCAATTTGGTGGGGTGAGGGGTTGGAGGGAAAAACTGAGAGAAAGCAAGGGAAGGAATGGCACTATTCAAAAAGGAATGCACTCATTACCTGACTTAATCTTACTGTACATCACCTTTACAACAACCACAATAATAATAATGAAGAGTCTTACACATACTTTTCTGTCCAGGCTGGCTTTGAACTTTGATCCTCAGATCTCAGCCTCCTGAGTAGCTGGGAATAGAGGTGTGAATCTTTGGCTGGGTTTACAGGTGTGAGCCTCTGGCACATGGCAAAGTGATGAGATCAATTAAAAGACTATTCCTGAGTATAGAATTGCCCACAAAGTTAAGATATTGAGAAGTTTACTTTCACAAATGCAGATATCTGAAAAGGACATTCTCCCTTTATTTACATAATTTCAATTTTTCAGTATACATAAACCATGTATCATCTTGTGATATTATATTTTGTGGAGTCAAATACACACAAACTGCATAAAACAAACTAGAATTCTCTTTTTACACAATTTGCACTTTCAGCATTTACTAGATACAGCCAAAAATACATAATAGCAATTTATAAAAGTCTTGAAATTTAAATAATAAAAACAAAAAAAGCAGAGAAACAAAATAACATAAAAATCTAAAACAAAAAATGGACATAAAAATGTATTTCAGGGATGAAACAGAGGCAGTCGTACAGAGATAGACCATAAAAGGTGATTGACTTTCACGATAATGGATATTTTTGTTTTAAGGCATGGTTATTACTGGGGAATACATTCACACTGATTTTTTTTGTCAAGTGTTGCTTGTTTTGAAAAGTTCTGTGACTGGATATACACAGACATAAGTGTTCCCTTGCACTGCTATACTGACAACTTTTGGCTGAGATAATGTTGGTGATCAATACTGGAAAACAAGGTTCTTACCTCATCCAGTTTTTAATTACTTGCAAAACATTCAGTAACTTTGCTTGGTATTCTGTAGGCAAATTCAGCTTTTATTCACTACAAAATCCTGGGATTTCATCAGTGGGAAGGATGTCTATACAGAAGTGGTATGGTTGTTTGATTTTGTGGTCAATCCTTCCCCTAGGGATGGCATTCTGTACAACTTGTTCCCTTTTCAATGAGAATTACAGTTTTATGGATTTCAGCATTCAGATTTTTGACATTTAGGATATGGCTTTTAGGATTATGATCTTCTCTGAGTGGAACCACAAAAGGCAAAACCAGAGCTTAGGGAAGACTACTGCATGGCTACGAGTGTTTCCCTCATCTTATTGAGACAAAAATCTTCCTATGTGGTCCAGGCCATCCTTGAACTTGAGATTCTCCTGCCTCAGACTCACTTCCGTGATTTCATCAGATATAAGAGAAAGAATAAACATTAAAACCTATAATTTAGCCAATTACATATCAGTTATATATGTATAAAGAAATTCAGAATATATTTGTAAAAAAAATTAGATATATTTATTATTTTTAGGAGACAAAACATTTAATGCAATTTTTTAAAAGCACACAGAGCAAGTTTATTTGAAAGTGAAAGGAAAGCCACAAAACAGGGAAACTTCCCACCAGAAAAGGAGTCCTTAACATAAAAAATTTGAACTTAATTAAATGTCATTGAGAAACCTTCACACTATGATAATAAGTTTATTTGGAAAGATTAACCTGCTCTTCTAAAACCATTCTTGAGAATATAATATGAGCATGCCAGTAATTAGCACCTGAATTCTGTCAGATGAACTTTGTATGTCAAACTTTAAAGCTGAGACAGTTTAGAGGTGGATGATTAAAAAAATAGTGTTCTAAGAGACACTAAAACCCCCACTCATTCATACATATCCAGTGTTTAGGTCAATTAAATTGGCAGCTGAGGAGAGAGCACCATGTGGTATTCAGGCAGGGGAAAGGTTTATTTTGGGGCTGCAGGCTGCCTCTGGTCAAGCTGGAAGTCCATGCAGTTGAGGGGCGAAGGGGGTGGGGTGGGGTCGGGTTCAAACCAGAGACCAGGACTTATCAAGGCCAGGGGTGGGAGCAGGTGTGGTCACACCAGATGTGGATGTGACCTCAGGGAGGGGGGAGGTGACTGCCTCCATGTGTGCCAGTGCCAATTACCTAGGTGAGGCATGTACTGGGCAGGGACTTGGCCAAGAGGAGAGAGGAGTCTCTTCTGCCATTCCTGAGTGGACCTTATATCTTGTATTTTTGTTTTGTCTATATATCTGCATAATCCATCTTCGACAGCGTAATAGAACAGTGTAATAGTAACACTGATATCTTGCTTTTAAGAAAGAAGAGTCATTTCTTGTGAAACTAAAAACTTCCAAATAAAGAGTGGGTAACAGTCTATAATAATTTCTATTAAACAAACTTCACTGTTTTACATATGCTTATCAAATTCTTCCATTTGACATTTTATCCTTGAAAATGGAAATTAAAAATAAGAAAGTAATTAACAAATATCCATTCTTTTCCCTTTTGAGGAAAAATATACAAATGAATGTCACAGCTATAATTTTGGAGGAAATAAATTAGGAAATGAAGGCATTAAGAACAGGAATTTTATAAAATTGAGCTGCCATAGATTATTTGCTGTTCAAAAATCATTTAGATGGGGCTGGGAAGGTGGCTCAGTGGTAGAGCACTTGCCTTGCATGCATGAGGCCCTGGGTTCGATTCCTCAGCACCACATGAGCAGAAAAAAAAAGCCAGAAGTGGCACTGTGGCTCAAGTGGTAGAGCGTTGGCCTTGAGCTGAAGAGCTGAGGGACAGCGCCCAGGCCCAGAGTTCGGGCCCACAACCAAAGCCCCCCCCCCCAAAAAAAAATTATTTAGGATGCGAACAGTTTGAAGGATTGTGCTGCTTTGACTTAATTGACAATTCTCAGAATATTCAAAACCAATTACAGTTGTTCAAAAAGGAGTTGGGAAAATTAAAATACAGTCATAACTGGGGACTCCCAGAATGGCTTTCCTGGTTTTGGCCTCTTCTGGGCCCAAGAGTTTCTATTCTGGTTATCATCCTGTTGGCTTCCTGCCTGTTTCAATGTGTATCTTTTAGTGTCCAGCATATGCTGGTCCAAATGGAAACAAAAACAATGCTTTCTCAAATAATAGAAAAGGGGGAATTGTGAGAGCCAGAAAATCCAAGCTATGAGACCAGGAAATGATAGGGAGTTTGGAATGACTTCTCCCAATACACTCTCAATGCTGAGAGTTTTCCTGAAAAGGTCAATCAGTCCGGGCTTAAGGAGAACTCAGATTCCACCCTAAACTGTGTGGTAGCCTAAGGGTAGACAGACTTAGCTTTATACAAATTGTAGGCTGTTTACCAGTTTAGCGCTCCTTCCCAGAACGAGAAGTTCACCTACTGTTAGCGTATTTTAGACTTTGCCAGAAAACCACGCTCACACCCTGGTACAGAAATCAAAGAAAGCTTTATTGTCAGGAAAGGGGCTGGCAAGACCCCTTCTCACAAGGGAGACCTATATAATCTAGGAGGTTTAGGAGAGGCTGGAAGGGGATAGGAGTAGAGATCCTGGTGTGGACATTGTCGAGCCCCTGGAGGAAGCAGCCAGGAAAAATATCAGGCCACTGGGGAAAAACCCGCTTCTGATGAGAGAAAAACCCCATCAAAAACACCATCTGAGTCAACCATTCTTCAAGTGCACTGGCCTAAAACCTTCAAACGTGCAGATACTACAAGTTCTGCTTTTACCCTGCCTATAAAAGCACTACTACAACCAAACTCAGACAGACCTTTCTGAGCCTGACCAGGGAGTTCTCCCAGTAGTGCACCCCAATAAACTTTCCTGCCAATCCTTTTATTCCTCTCTCGTGGTCCTTTTCTTGCCTAAAACCTTACAGACATGAGGACCAGAGGCTTCATCATGGCAGACTAGGATTTGTGGCTGCTGCCCAAATATCAGATAAGGGGCCTGGCAGCTGCCCAGACCTGAAGGTCACTCTAAGGGGCTTTTGTTGACTTATGGTGGTAGCTACCCCACAGAAGTTCCATCCCAAGGTAAAGGGGGGTTGGAGGCTGATTATTTACTACCTAAGAGAGGAGCAAGGTAAACTGTGGAAAGGGGAAGGAGAGTGCTAAGCTATGGGAAGGCTAACACCTACCACTTGTTTACAAAATATTGTCACTTGTTGAAGTTTGTACCTTACTTCCTTGCACAAGAAAAACCTTGGTTAATGGAACCTTGGGATCTGTTACCCGTGGAAGCCTACAGGTCCCCTGGTGCCCAAACCTCACTTGCACGATCTGGTCTCTGTTACTGTGTTGCTCCTGGTGGCAGCGATTAAGGAGCATGAGGCTGGTTGCAACAAAGGAAGAGTAAAACAATAATCAGTCATGGAGTTGACACTGAACTGCACATGACAGAATCAGCTAGGTCACCCTTCAGATTTATTTTATTACTAAACAAAAGAACACTTTGCTTAGCATTTCATGTAGAAAAGAAAATCCAACTTGTGTTTTACATGATTATTATTGACATATTGAGTAGGAACTGGAAATTAAAAACACCTTGGTTTGTAAGGGTTAAACTTCCAAGAAAATGTTGGATTATAATAAATTAAACACTAAGAATAAATTTAGAAATATATATTTGCTTTATTCTTTCCTACTATATGTAGACATTATCAAGTACAGACTATACCACATTGCTTTTAAATTATAGAATTTTTGCCCCCCCATCCCCAAATAGCCACTATTCTTCAGGATATTTTAAAATCTGCAATTTTTACTGAACATGGAGCTTTTTTTTTTTTTTTAATTCAAGGAAAAAAGAATTGAGTGTCTTACTTTTCTTTTTTTATTTTTTTAAATTTTATTTTTTTATTTTTGTTTGTTTTGATTGTCCAGTCATGGGGCCTGAACTCTGGGCCTGGGTGCTGTCCCTCAGCTCTTCAGCTCAAGGCTAAAGCTCTACCACTTGAGCCACAGAGCATTTCTGGCTCTTTTCTTTTTGCTTATGTGGTGCTGAGGAATCAAACCCAGGGCCTCATGCATGCAAGGCAAGCGCTCTACCACTGAGCCACCTTCCCAGCCCTGAGTGTCTTCCTTTTAATCTCAACCAAAGAGAGATTTAAATAGCTCACACTAATGAAAATACAGTTAGGATTTTCCTGGAGTTATCCACTGTGTTATTTTCATCACACAACGAGCCATGAGAAACTGGGTGGTGTGAAATAGCAGAATACATTCTCATAATTCTGGAGACTAGGAGTGAAGGTGTGAACAGGGCTGTCTCACCTCTGAAACAGAAAGGGAAGAATCCTTTCTTGCTTCTTTCTTACTTGTGAAGGAGACTGTTGATCCTTGGTATTCCCTGTCTGTCAGTACAGTGTTCAATCTTTCCTTGTGTCTAGGTGACTTTCATAAAGAAAGTCATATGATTAAGGGTCCACTCCACTTCAGCATCACCTCACCTCATCTGACAAGGATCTTCTTTTCTAAATAGGAACTGAATCTGAAGTGTTTGGGATAGACTTTCAACATATCTTTTTTGGGAATACAGTTCAACTCATTAACATCCAGTGACCATTTTCTTCCTGTTGATTGTTTGTCTTAAGTTTTGTCACAAACTCAACTTATATATACATAAACATCATAGAAAATATCCAGAAGGTTTTCCTTCACCCTTCACACATCTTCTTCAAATGTTGACCATTTTCAAACATATGATACATTGATAGAATTTATCCAAACTTAAATGTTAACACCAGTAGAATTCTATTGGCTAAGCTAAAGATTTTATTTTCATCTTCCCTAATTTCCCTATTAATGTTATTTCTGCTTGTTTTGTTGTTCCAGAATCCAGTCCAGAGTAACAAAGTTCCTTTAAGGCAACTTAGGTGCACCTTCAATCTGTGATGATTTCCTCTCTTTGTTTTTTTGGTGTGTGAACTTGGCATAGACACTTTTGAACACTCATCTACAGATATGTTTGTAGAATGTCTTCATTTGCATGTTTCTGATATTTCCTCTCCATTGGGATTAGAAACCACTGGAAAGGACATCACAGGGATGAAATATGCTGCTCATCACTTCATATCAGGGGCACACAATACTGACATGATTTAACCTTGGTGACCCTAACTTGACCCTTCTCTAAGGCACTATCATATATAGTGAAAGTAACATTCCCCTTTCCATGTTCTTAAAAGCAGGTCACTAATTCTAGTGACACTGAAAGAAAGAACTGAGCCTCATCTTTTGGAGGTAAGGGATAGAGCAAAGAATTTCTGACGTGTTAAAATTGCCATAGCAATAAGTGTTTGAGAGAGTTACTCTGAAGCTCTTAATTTTATATTCATCAGTGGACTTAGTCAGCAATTAGTTCTTTTATGAACCATGGAGATGTCCTGCTGAACTTATACCGTATTTACTTGAAAAACTACTAAAGCTAAGGAGTTTTGATACAGAATTAAGTAAATTGTATCTACCAGGGTGCTTCAGAACTAAATACTAAATTACTTCCATAGAATTTTCACTTTAATAACACCATCCATAAGAAATAGAAGCTTATCACCATACTCTTGTGGAATTCCAGTGCATTAGAGCACTGAGTGCTGTGAAGGTGTTTAATGATCCCAAGAGAAGTTGCATCATCCTTCCCGAAGTGCTCATTTGCATACACACATTTATCCACAGCAGGAGGTGTGGGCTCAGGAGTCTCCCACAGCAGAAATGTAGATGTACTCATGGAAAAGCAGGTCTTCATAAACTTTATAACCTCATTGCAAACTCCAGCTGTCAGCTTATGGCTTTCCAGATTGACATCTTAAATCATGAAAATGTCACACATGTATAGTAACTGGCCTAATCTTTTCTGTAAATTGCTACCTGTGGTTTTCAGAAAATATAGTAAATTGCTGGCAATAGGCAATGTGTCTCTCTGCATGGCTAACTTCACTTCTGCAGTTAACAAGTTAGTCTTCAATTATTCATGCCCCCCATCATCCAGTGTCTAGGCTTTGATTGACATCCATTGATTTTAGGAACCTGTAATTCTATCTTTTATATGAAAGTAAAAATTTTTCATCTGATGGAGTCTATTCTCTTCAAATATAAAAGTAAAACTCTAGGCAGAAAAAGCAACCACATCCTCTATTTTAGTACCTCAGTTAAAGATGAGCATGCACAACTCATTATATTTAGGCTCTGCTCTTCTATGCCTCTTAAGCATGTCTTCAGAGATTAATACATGTAATCTTCTCTAATAATGCAAATAAACAGTAAACTGCTTCTCCATTAATTCTATTATTATAGGATAACAATAAAATGATTAAGTGTATGTGAAAATGAAAACATCAACTGGGCTCATTTTAGCTGATGATGCTGGTGGTTCCTGTTTGCAATACTCACTACTTGAGAGGCATGGATTGGAGGATCATGGATGATGATTGGAGAATCAGCCCAGGCATAAAGATTATAGGATGCCATCTCAACAAATGGCTTGACACAGGGGTGCATGTCTGTTATCCCAGCTATGGACAAACACAATGGCTGAGTGCAGTGGTATGTACCTGTGATCCCTAGTGACACAGGGAAACATAAATTGGACAAGCTCAGACAAGCTGACTTAGGCATCAAAAGCAAGACCCTAGCTTGAATATAGCCAAGGCCAAAAGGGCTGGAGGCATGGCTCAAGAAGTAGAGTGCTTGCTTAGCGAGTGCAAGGCATTGAGTTCAACCACTAGTACTGCCACAAAAAACAAAAGTAAAAAGAAAGAAAAAGAAATGATCAGATAAGTTGATGTTAGGCGAAATGAATCCCAAGATCAGGACTCAAATGGTTCTTTCTTGCTATTGTTTCTAACATTTTATAAGATAATTTCTTTGTTGCTTTGTATGCCCCTCCCCTACCATATAACCCCTGTTTTCACTGTGTTTGATGTTGGTATAATATGTGGAGAGGAAGAGAAAAAACAAATCTTTTAAATCGGAATACATGTGGACCCATTGTAACAATGAGATGTACAAGACATTATGTAGAAAAACGAACTTTACAACTTTGGCACAGGGGGCGGTGAGGGGGGGTGGTGAGGGGGGTAGCGGGGGGGGGGGGGGAGGAGATGGGAAGGGATGAGAAGAGGAAACATAGGAGGAGGCAACAATGCTTGATAAGAAATGTACTCATTACCTTGCCCATGTAATTGTAACCCCTCTGTACGGTATTTTCACAATTAAAAAAAAAAAAGAAAGCACTAGATGGGCATGATTATCATGTGTTATTCTAAATATTTAAGGGGCTAAGATAAGCAGGAAAACAGATTGTAACTAGCCTGGTTAAAAGTTGAAAAGACTCCCTTTGAACGTATAATGAGGCACACTAGCACAGGCCTGCATTCCAGGTATGTGAAAGGTTGCTATTGGGAAACCATGGTTTAGAGGGGGTGGACCCTATTTAGTGCTTGTGGCTCATGACTATAGTCTTAAGCATGTGGGATGCAGACATTGGGAGGACGTGGTTCTAGGACAGCCTGGGCAGAAATCTTGATGCAATGTCTTCTTGATAGAAAATGTTGCACATGCCCAGTTCGGTAGAGCAAACAGTGAGATCTTATCTCAAAAAAAACCAAAGCAAACATGACTGTAGGTATGGCTCAAGGTGTATAATATCTGTGTAGTAAGTGTGAAGCCATGAGATCAAACCCCAGTACCACCTCTCCAAAAAAAGAAAAACATATATGAAACAGCATTATTGTACCATTACACACTGTTCTAGAATCAAAGTAATGTTACATCCTTCCTTGAAGCACTGAATTAGTGCCATGAAGAACTTGCATTTGAAGAATTGCTTGTCAGTATTGTTAGAAAAAATAAGTACAGGACATTTCATAAAAAACCCCAGCAGGGCTGGGAAGGTGGCTCAGTGGTAGAGTGCTTGCCTTGCATGCATGAGGACCTGGGTTTAATTCTTCAGCACCACATAAGCAGAAAAAGCCAGAAGTGGCGCTGTGGCTCAAGATGTAGAGCACTAGCCTTGAACTAAAGAGCTGAGGGACAGCGATCAGGTCGAGTTCAGGCCCCACTCCTGACAAAAAAAAAAAAGAAAAAAGAAAAGAAACCCCAGCAAGAAGGTTCATCACTATTCCTCTGATCTATAACAGGACCCAGTGGCTCTGTGTAATGTGTATTTCTACAAAACTACTTTCTACGGACACTGACACATACTCTGTCCCATGATGGTAAACTGCTGATCGAAGGTTCTGGAGAAGAACATGGCAGGAAGGTAAATGGAAAAGGGATTCACTCCAGCAGATAGATCAACTTCTTTTCTCACATGTGGTTGATTGTAAGCGTGATCTTCACATGTGATTCTCAAGCATTTAGATATTAGTTGAGAATGGTAGTATACCTCTATAATTCTAGCACTCAGGAGGCTGAGCCAGGAGGACGTTGAATTTAAGACCAGTCTGAGGGTACATAGAACGATGTGGGCCAAGAGCAAAAAATAGCAGATAATAAAGCCATTTTTCTTATTTTTTAAATGGAGTAATCTATAAAACTCTCACATTTGTTTTTCAGATAGACCTTTGCTTATTGTTTGATATTTCTGCTCTATGTATTCAGAATGCCAAAGGAAGCATCTAGTACAATAGTTCTAAACTCTATTATATTATTTAAATGTCTATTTTCCATTATGTAGAAAACTTAGGAGAACAGAGCTATCTAGAAGATTCTTACATTTCAATTGCTATGCTCCTAAGTTTGAAATTAAAATTTATGTATCAGTTTGCCTTGGATTTAATTGCATATCACAGAAAAATTTCCAACACACAATGGTATCTTATTCTATAGATATATATGTGTGTGTGTGTGTGTGTGTATACATACATATATATATATATATATATTTAGTCAGAAGAGAGCTGATACAATAGTTGTACCAAGATTTGAGATTGGAGGTTCTTTTGTTTTTCTTCACCATTATCTTAATAATCAATTTGTTCATGGTTGAGTTGTAGCACAAGCTACCTGTCATGGTTATAGTTATGACATTTTTCCTATAATTTCTTTGCTTTCCTCATTATTTTGGCCTAACTTTCACTCACAGATGCATGCTTTTTGAATGAAGTGTCTAAACCTCTTGTGCCAAGCTGAAGGGACTTTGAGAATTTATTTGGTAATGATGACACCAGTCAACATACAAATCAAATGTGCAGTTATTGTTGTTTGTCTCACAATCAAGCTCCTCCAAAATACTCAACCCCCCCATTTCTCATTTCTCTGTGAAAAAGAAATTATTTTCAATATGCCTAAAAGATACATGGGATGATTTTCAAGTAACTTACAAAGGCAAATTAGTGTAGAAACTCAATGATCATTTTCCTCCTTTGTAATGTTGAATAGTATTATGATGGTATTTTAATCTTTTCTGTTCCTGTAAGATAGATTTAGCTAAATATTCATCCATTATCATTAAATTGTGTGGTATTTTGTTTTATTGTATAAAACCAGACAAAGCCTGTTCTGTTAAGAAAATTAAAATGTGACAAAAATGCAAATAAACATTTTTTTTATCATTATTCTTTTATGATCTTATGAACCATTGCAAATACCACTTAAAATTCTTCATTTGAATTTACTCTTAATCGAAGTTTCTCAACTGTGAGATTGTATCTATTAGGTACACTAATTAACTTCACAGCAAGAGAATCCATAATCTTAATGACATTGACTGGTATTCTATTTGTTCTACAAATTGTTGTTCTAGAATGACCTTATGTTCAATTTGCTCCATCAAGAATTCCACCTGTATATTTGAATTTCCTATTAGAGTGCACAGCAGCTCATTTCACCAGAAACTATTTGAAACTAGTTTTGTCTGAAGCCCTGAACTACTTACACTGAGGCCTAATATCAGTTGCCTACTCTTAAATGTTTCCCATTTGGTGGCCCAATCAGTACTCACTACAATAATTACAGATTTATAAGGAAACAATGCCATTATATGAAAGTTGTTGGGCAGATTCGGGGACTATCTTATTAGCAAGTCTTCCAAAAGCATCAGAGAAGCCAGCCAAAATGAGAGCACCTTCCAGCTTTCCCCCAAATGCTGATTCACTTTGTACCCCTGCTAGTCCACTCTGATCTAACTGAAGTACCAAGTCGGAACACAGATTGTGGGAAGGCTAAGAAACCTTGAAGCACAAACCACAAATGTGGCTAGGGAAGGAAACATGAGACTGAATTTTTACATTCCATTTAAACAATCAAGTTGGCACAGTATTATGATGTATTAAGGAAGTGGAAAGGTAGATTCAGTACAAAAGAGTCAGGGAGTGAATTGGAGAAAGATGTTATTTTGTATTCACATGGATGAATTAGAGTTGTGAAATAAACTTCACAAAGAAAACATCTCTCTTTAGAAAATTCAGAAAATATCCTCATAGTTGTATTGAAGGAAGAATATGATTAAAAACATAAAATGGCAAATACTGGTATTACTGATTAGGCATTCAACCGTACCTAGCTTAGCACAAACCTTGCTGCAAGTCCAGCTACTGTTGAAGAAATTGAATCCAACTGTTCTAGAAGAAGAAAAGAATGGAAATAAAATCTGCTTAAAATCTATGTTTGCAAAGTGATATAGTTACTCAAATTTCTGATTAATAGTTACTAATGCTTTCTTTTCTTGTCTATTGCCTTAGTCAGGAATTCCAGAACTACGTTAAGAGAGGGGAAGTAGATACCTTTGTCTCATCCTAATTTGAAAAGAATGGTTTCATTTTTTCTTCAATTACCATGGTGATATAGTGTTTTCATTCATAATTTTTCTTATGTTGCATACATGTCTTCTCTTCCTAGTTTCTTCTGAGCATTTTTTTTTTGGTTAGAGTTTTTCTTCCTTTTAAATTTTATTCTATTGTAAAGATGCTGTGCAAAGGGGTTACAGTTACATGAGTAATGTAATGAGTACATTTCTTGTCCAGCATTGTTACCCCTCCTTTGTTGTTCTCCTATTATCTCTTCCTTATCCCACCTCCCTCCCAAAGTTGTAAAGTTCATTTCCAATATAGTCTTGTGAGTATCATTGTTGCAATGGGTCATCCTGTGTCCTTTTTTTCCCCTCTCCAAATTAGATAAATGTATATACAAGATGCAGGGTACCAAAATCAAGTACAGTACCAACAGGGGATATGCCATAGGGAGAAGAACATGCAAAGGAAACAAAAAAAATCACATAGTACATTAAAAACAGCAATAACAAAGAAAGACCTCTTGTGTCCATATCTTGGGGTTCATTTCACTTAGCATCATCTTATATGGTCTTATGTAGCTTTTGAGCTGTTTTAATCATCTGATAAAAATATCCTACACATATACTAATTATTGCAAATGGTCGTATTTACATAGCTTTTGAGCTTTTCTGCTCATCTGATAAAATTATCCTACATGTATATTAATTATTGCAAATGAGGGAAACCATGGATCCTGCATTTCTTTGGGTCTGGCTTACTTCATTTAATATGATTTTTTCCAAGTCTTTCCATTTCCTAACAAATGGGGGCAGTGTCATTCCAATAGAATTCCAAACACCACACTTTCTTGATCCATTCATCTACTGAGGGACTTCTGGGTTAGTTCCATATCTTAGCTATGGTAAATAATAATGCTGCAATAAACATAGTTGTGCTGGTAGCTTTGGTATGGCGTTGTTTGTGATCATTTGGGTAAATACCCAAAAGTGGAATTGCTGGGTCATAGGGGAGATTTATGCAGAGTTTTTGAGGAACCTCCATACTGCTCTCCAGAGTGGTTGAACAAGTTTACACTCTCACCAACAGTACAATAGGGCTCCCTTTTGACTACATCCCCTCCAGCATCTGTTGTTATTAGAGCTCTTGATTCTAGCTATTCTAACTGGTGTGAGGTGGAATCTCAATGATGTTTTGATTTGCATTTCTTTTACGGCCAGAGAAATTGAGCATTTCTTCTTGTATCTATTGGCCAATCTTATTTCTTCTTCAGAGATGTTTCTCTTTCACTCTTTAGCCCACTTATTAATGGGGTGGTGGTTTCTTTGAGGATTTGTTTTTGGAGGATTTAATTTTTTGAGTTCTAAATATATTTTAGATATAAGGCCCTTGTGTATTGTATGGCTAGTGAAGATCTTCTCCCAATCTGTGGTCATTCTATTGATCTTGCTACCTTTGCCATGCAGAAGCTCTTCAGAGCTTTTACCATGAAAGGATGTTAATTATTGTCAAGGGCTTTCTTTGCATCTGTTAAGATAGCTACACAATTTTGTTCTTTATATGTCTTATTACCTTCATTAATTTGCTTATGCTAAATAATCCTTCCTTCCCTTCCTAGAATGAAAATCAAATTGATGATTGTTTATGAACTTTCTAATATCTTATTGAATTCCGTTTTTAAGCATTTTTAATTGGAAAATTTTACATCTACATTCATCAAATATTGGTCTATAATTTTATTTTCTTTGGCTGGATTCTTGTCTGGTTTTTATATCAAGGCTTCATAGAATGAGTTTGGTATAATGAATATTAGTTGGCATAATGAGTTTGGTATAATGAACATTGGACAGTGACACCATCTAGTCCTGGCTTCTTTTATGTTATGTGAATATTCATTGCTGCTTCAATCTCATTGTTTATTATGTACCTGCTTAAGTGGATTATATAATCTTGGTTCAGTTTTGGTAGTTCAAATGTATCTAGAAATCCATCCATTTCTTCAAGATTTTCCAGTTTGTTAGAATGTAAATTTTCACAGTATTACCTAGTGCTCAATGGATTTCATTGTTATTTGTTGTGATATTCTCTTCCTCATCTCTAATTTTGTTAATTTCCTCTTCTTTTATTCAATTTGGCTAAGAATTTATCAGTCTTTTTAAATTTTTTTCAAAGAACCAACTTTTCCATTCATTGATTGTGTTAGTTTTATTTAGTCTTACTTCATTTTTACTCTTTCTTTCTTCCTAATAAATTTGGGATGGCTTATTCTTGTTTATTCTAGAAGCATGAGGTACATTACTAGGATATTTGTTTGAGAGCCCTTTATTTATGATTATGATTATTATTTTGTTTGAACTGAGGTCTTAATGCTCTTACTTGGATATTTTGCTCATGGCTGTTACCCTACCATCTGAGCTATATCTCATCTTCTGGCTTTTTAATATCTAGGCTGGCTTTGAACTGAAATCCTCAGATTTCAGCCTCCTGAGTAGCTATGATTACAGGCTTGAGCATTAGTATCTGACATCATTATCATCATCATCATCATCATCATCATCATCATCATCATCATCATCATCACATCATCATCATCAGTATTATTCTAATTAACCCTATCTCTGCTATATTCCAGATATTCTGGTACATTGTGCTTTCATTTTCCTTCTAGTCTAAGAATATTTTAAAAATCTATCTCCTTATTTATTTGATTACTTGATTGTCATTCAGTGATGTACTGTTTAGTATTCATTACTGAAAATTTTTATAGTTATTTTTATGTATTGATTTCTAGTTTTTGACTATTGTTTTCTGACAGAAAAGAAGGGCTTATTTCAATTTTCTTATAAATGTTAAGACTTTCTGTGTGTCCTAAAATACAATCTATCTTGTAGGAATTTCCATATTTCCATGGAAATATTCTGTCATTATCTGTAAAGTCTATTTGACCTAAAAGTGATATTTAATTCTAAAGTTTCTTTGCTGACTTTTTTGTCAGGATTACATATCTATTGGTGAGAATTGGGTATCAGAGCTACTTTTTAAATTTCTATTTATGGTTATTATAAATGTGATGCACAGAGGAGTTAAAGTCATATAAGCTAGGTATTGAGTACATTTCTTTTTCAACAGTATCACCTCTTCCCCTGTGTTCTCCCAGTTTTCTCATCATAATTCTCCTCCCACAAAAGTTATATAGTTCATTTTCAACATAGTTTCTAGTATTACTGCTGCATTTGTTCACTTTTTGTCCCATTTTTGTACTCCCCTTCCCCAAACATAAACTTACATACAAGACAAAAGGTACAGAAATCAAGAACAGCAGAAAGGAGATTAAAAAAAAACAACAAAAAATCAAAAAGCAAAATAACATAAAACTCCATTACTTGAAGTTCATTTCAATAAACATCATTTTATATGATGAGTATTAGAGTTTTTGATTATTATTGTGTTGAGAGTAAATCTATATTGGTAATTAATATTTAGTTAATGAAATTTGGTGGCCAAATTTCATTTGATGTGCATATGTTAATAATTATTCTCTCCTTTTGAGAGATATTATCTTCTTTTTAAATGTGAAGTGATCTTCATCTCTGACAAATTTTGTTGTATCAGGTATATTGAGTTATTTTTCTTCTAGGAAAACAAAGACTGGATATTTGCTTTTTTTAGAAGACAAAGAAAATCTTTATTATCAACTTAATGTGAAACAAATTACATACAAAGGAAATATTTGTTTTCATTATTATTCTGAACTCATTGAAAGTGTGTAAACATGGCTGCCAATTTCAAAACTTTTGTTTCTTTCTTGACTTCATATTCTTTACTGTGAGAATATTCTTTTGTTTGTTTTTTAATTTAATTTTATTGTCAAGGTGATTTAGAGAGGGGTTACAGTTGCATACGTAAGGTAATGAGTACATTTCTTGTCAAACATTGTTATCCCCTCCTTCATTTTTCTCCCACTTCCCCCTAGCCCCTCTGCCAAGTTGTAAACTTCATTTTCAATGTACTGTCTTGCGAGTATCACTGTTGCATTGACTCACCCTTTGTCCTTTGTCTCGCCATTTTGTTGATCCCCTTCCCTTTCCCAAATCAAATAAATGTATATACTAGACACAGGGTACCAAAATCAAATACAGTGACAACAGGAGATAAACCCAAGGGGAAAAAAGTGGAAAAAAAAGAAATAACTCACACAATGCATTAAAAACAACAACAATAAAGAAAATCCTCTTGTTTCCATATCTTGGAGTTCATTTCCATTAGCATTATCTTATATGGTCATATGTACATAGGTATTGAGCTATTGTGAGCCTCTGCTAAGACTATCCTAGACATATACTAATTATTGCAAATGAGGGAAACTATGGAGCTTATGTTTCTTTGGGTCTGTCTTTACTTATTATGATTTTTTCCAAGTCTTTCCATTTCCTTACAAATTGGGCAATGTCATTCTTTCTGATGGAAGAATAGAATTCCATTGTGTATATATACCACCTTGTCTTGATCCATTCCTCTACTGAGGGACATCTGGGTTGGTTCAATATCTTAGCTATGGTAAATAATAATGCTGCAATAAACATAGTTGTGCTGGTAGTTTTGGTATGGCGTTGTTTGTGATCATTTGGGTAAATACCCAAAAGTGGAAATGCTGGGTTATAGGGGAGATTTATACGGAGTTTTTGAGGAACCTCTATACTGCTTTCCAGAGTAGCTGAACAAGTTTACACTTCCACCAACAATGCAGTAGGGCTCCCTTTTGGCCACATCCCCTCCAGCCTCTGTTGTTATTAGATTTCTTGATTATAGCCATTCTAACTGGGGTGAGGTGGAATCTTAATGTTGTTTTGATTTGCATTTCTTTTATGACCAGAGAAGTTGAGCATTTCTTCATGTGTCTATTGGCCATTCTTATTTCCTCTTCAGAGAAGTTTCTCTTTCAGTCTTTAGTCCACTTATTAATGGGTTGGTTGTTCCTTTGGGGATTTGGTTTTGAGGGATTTAAGTTTTTGAGCTCTAATTATATTTTAGATATGAGGCCCTTGTCTGTTGTGTAGCTAGTAAGGATCTTCTCTTTCAACCCAACCCTCTATCCTCTGGCTTTTGATTGGAGAATTAACACCATTGACACTCAATGTCAATATTGAAATGTGTGTAATACTTACTGTCATTTTTTTGGTGATTCTTTTTCTAATGTGCATTTGCTAATCTAATCAGTTGGAGGAGTTTATTCCTTTCTATATTTTTCTGGTTGTATTTTTTATCTTCCTTTTTTCTCTGAAGGACTCCTTTAACTATTCTATGCTCAAGCATTCAAGCATTCTATCAGTGTTCAGAACATTCAGCCAGCTTCCTGGCACTGTTAAAACTGGTGTCAAGCCTTATGCCTGTAATCCTAGCTACTCAGGAGCTGAGATAGGAGGATTATGGTTTGAAACCAGCTTAGCCAGAAGTGGAGCTGTGCTCAAGTGCTAACCTGCTTGCCTTAAGCAAAATAGCTCAGACAGTGCCTAGTCCCTCAGTTCAATCGCCAAGACCAGCACACACACACACACAAGAAAATACTTTAAAAATAGACTGATGTCAACTATCTGGAATATTTTATAAAAAAATTATAGGGGCTTCTTGGCTTTCCATACTGGGAGCTGCTGTTTGCTTTAGGAGGCTTTACAACTGTGGGCTTTGTAGGTTTCCACTTCTCCACAAGTCTCATGGTAGCTTTAGAAAGAGAACTATACCTATGCTGAGTTGTTCTATGTTCAGAAATACAGTGGTGTCACCTGGTAAACTGTTGTGGAAGAACAAAAAAATGACATCTATGATCTATCAAATTTCAAATTTCCTTATATATGACTCAAAAGCAGGTTTAACTATACAATATTATGTAGCTTTAACATCTTCATTCTTTAGCTTCTCTCTGTAAACAATGAGAATAAAAATAGATAAAGCAGGTGAGCTAAAATGTTCTTTTTTTTTTTTTTTTTTTTTTTTTACAAAATACCTTGTTCTATTTCTTAGGAACTGATAATATTGATAAACAACTTGAAATTTTGCCTATAGGTTTTAAAATTAAAGTAAATAGTCTAAGTAAGCTCACCATCTTCGCCAAAAGGCCAAACTACATTGACACTAGAATATTAAAGAGAATAACATTCTTGGATCTCCAGAAGAGGTGTAGCATTTGCTATCTTTCTAGCATTCTGTTTCTATAAAGACTAAGATCATTTCCTCCAGACACTATTAATGAATATAAGTATTAGAAACCTGTAGACCTCCATAAATGTGACATTTCAGGATTTCTTTTGACAATTGCCCTTGTAAGAAGAAATCATTCTGTGGAAAAGACAAAAGTTTAGGACTAATTACTTGGTGGAATAAATTATATGTGCTTAAATATGAAGTGAAAACCACAAGAAAAAGCTACATAAATTCCACTACTTGAATATAAAAAGGAACTCTGGAGATAAAATTAGAAATGTATGAAGCATAATAGATGAAGTGTCTCTATATGAAGGAAAGTAGGATTTTTGTTTCCCATGTTTAGGCATCTTATTTGACTTTCTAATATACTTCTAATTCAAAATCCCATGTCAAGCATAAGAAGAAGCAAACATTAACATTTAGGGGAAAATTTCAATCCTGAACAGGAAAAATATGTTTCCCCAGTAATGTTCATGGGATGAATAAAAAGTAAAAGTGATATTTAACTGACACCACTTACTTCTCATGTGAAATTTACCGGTGAAGTACTTTACAGGGACAATGCATTCTCATGGGCAATGATGCCAAGTCAAACTAGAGAAATGAAATTCTGTTGAAATTTTACAAAAATTGTTTATGTTTCTTAAAAAAATAAGCAGCTAGTAAATCCGTATACTATAGGAAATCTATTGCAAACAGTACATAATGGAAAGAAAACTATTCCATCCTTAAAAATGTACATTTGATCAAATGTTTGACTTATAAACTAAATCTTTGTGCATTTCCATGCAATATATCAGGCAAAAATATTCTGGTCAGGACCTGAAGGTAAATTCTACCTTGCCCATAAAATTACATGAGTATTTTGGTGCATTACTTACATTCTTGGAGCTGACATTCTTCATAAAACAATGAAAATAATATTTTCTTCAAGAATTGCTGTAGGAATACAAAAAAATGTAATAGGTACAGAAGAAGTGATCAGGAAAATGTCAGCTATATCCTATCGCTGCTTTCAAACGAACGTTCAGAGTTGATGTCAGATAAATTATTGTACATTTCTTACCGCTAGTCTATCTTATTTGTATGTATAAATTTGATTATAAATAATTATACAAATGTTGAAAACAGGGATAATTTAAAGCAATAAAGCACCTAGTGATCTACAGCCATCAGAAATCAATTTTAAAAGGTATTCTCCAGCGTTAGGAATATGGGTCAGTGGTAGAGTGCTTGCCTAATGTGCATGATGCCCTGGGTTTGATTCCTCAGTACCACATAAACAGAAGCAGCTGGAAGTAGTGCTGTTGCTCAAGTGGTAGAGTGCTAGACTTGAGCAAAAGAAGCTCGGGGACAGTGCCCAGGCCCTGAGTTCAAGCCCCATGACTGGCCAAAAAATAAATAAATAAAATCAACAACAGAAACCTCCCTGAACACCATACCTCTCAAAAAAGCATAAACCAAAAATACATATTTTAGTCATTCTCAGGATGGAAGAATGACAGAGTTGTTTGGAAAATAAAGGTGCACACTGAATTTTCAAAATATTTCCTAGTATATAAAACATGCCAGCTGAAACAAGCTTTCATATTCATGGGCTGCATATATTACTTGGAAGGAAAAATGATTCCAAGTCATGTAATTTCCAAGGAAGCAACAATAACTTAATTGTGCCCTTGCTGATCTTAAAGTGCAGCATAAAAAATAGCCTAAGAGACTTCTAAAGATGCCCAAAGTTCTCCTAGTGGGAACAGTAGAGATGCCAAGAGAATCTGGCAGCAGACATATATCAAAAAATGATTTACATATTGAAGGACAGGATTTAATTAATAGTGTTACAGCTGTGAAGTCAACATGCAGATAGGAGGTTCTATCACAAGGGACCATTATATTTATTTGACATGTCACTCAGTCCTATGATTTCCCCTTTTATGTTAATGTATAGTAATAAATGTACATCGCAGAATATTGGCTGAGTGTTGTTGATGGCTGTTACTAAAAGCAATAATAATGAAAATGATGATAGCTACCATTTATGAATATCAAAATACTCTAAGTCCTTTACTAAGCACATTTTATGCATTATCTCATTTAATTATTTCAATAACCCAATTACATTGGTGCTGCCATTATGTTTTACTTGCAGGCAAAGAATCCAAGGCTTTAGAAGATTGTGTAATTTGCTAAAGAAGGTATTCTGGTTAACTAGCTAATTGCCACTTCATACCTTTGTTCTCATAAACTTATTCCTTTGTAGAGAACATTAATTTTTTTCTTTTTCTTTCTTTCTTTTTTTTTTTTTTTTTGATTAGTCATGGTCATGGGTCATGAATCTGGGCTTGGGCGCTGTCCCTCAGCTCTTCAGTTCAAGGCTAGTGCTCTACCATTTGAGCCACGGCACCACTTCCGGTTTTCTAGTGGTTTAATGGAGATAAGAGTCTCGCAGACTTTCCTGCCTGGGCTGGCTTTGAACCTCGATCCTCAAGTCTCAGCATCCTGAGTAGCTAGGATTACAGGCATGAGCCACCGACATCCGAAAACAATTTCTGTTAATTGTGAAAACAACTAGAAAGATTGGATCCTTCTCCAGATACCGGGGCTGAATCTGACTGAATCTTGAGTGGTGTTATTTTCACAGTTCTAGTCTCTCTCCTTCTCCCTTCTTCTCCCTCTCCCTCCCTCTTCCTCCCTCTCTCCCTCATCCCTCCCCTCTCTTTTCCTCCCTCTCTTCTTTCCTCCTTCCCTCCCTCCCAGAACTGAAACTTGAACTTGGGGCCTGGGCACTGTCAGTTTTGTTTTACTAAAAGGTGGTGCTCTGCTTCTGGAACCACAGTTCTACTTCTGGCTTTTGGTGATTAATTGGAGGCAAGAGTCTTATGGACTGCCACCCAGCCTGCCTGCCTTCAAATCATGATCTCAGCTTACTGTATAGCAAAGATCTGGCTCCTACTTACATCCCTCTTGTTATTGAGAAACAGTATGGACCTAAATCTCTGAAGGGAAGGTGAAGGGTAGTTTTGCTGCATGACTTGTGGGAAAATGCTCTTTCTAAAAGAAACAAAACAAGCAACACGATGTCTTCTAAAATTTGGATATCATGTGGATATAAGTTCTAGCTCTATCATCATTTTCTTCTTAACATAAAATAAATGAACCTGAACACAAATCTTTCAAGCCAGATGCCAAGGAATGCTCTTGTTCAGTTACTTTGGAAGGCACTGGTAGCTTGCACCTGTAATCCTAGCTACATGGGATGCTGAGACCTGGAGGATCATGATTTGAAGCCAGCCTTGGCAGAAATGTCTGTGAGACTCCATTTCCTATTACTTAGCAAACAGGAGGATTTGGGGACATAGCTCAAGTGGTAGAGAACCAAATTGGGGGACAAAGTAAAAACAAAAAACCAAAAAGAAGCACACAACCCTAATCAATTTTGGGCATAGTCTAGTATTTAAGTCTTCTTATTATACTAATTCCCTACATGTTTATTACATGTTATTTTTACCCTCACTGTTTATATGTGTCATCTATATTATCATCCTCATTGTTTTTGAAAGTTATTGTTTCTAATTGCATTCATTTATACCCTCTCTCCCTGGTGGCAGTGCAAGTTCCCAAGAACAAACATAATATTACTAAGGTGTTTTGGGCACTGGGAGCTATGCCTGCCATTGGAAAGCATGGATGAATATGGAAGATTAAAAACAATAGGGAGAACTTGTACTGAGCCAATGACAGCCTTACCCTCCCACCTCTATTCTTGCTTGCTCTGTGAATAATTAATTCCCTTGAAATGAAAGTTAGGGTAAAACCTGATTAACTTAGAGCCCAAAATAACATAAGTAATAAACTTCTCAAGTGTTCATTTAGAAAGAACCCAACATGTTGTGTAAAGACCTATCTGTCTCACATATTCTCTAACTATCATGCTGCATTACAGATTTAACACTGGGAGATGTTAGAGACATTAGTTTACTTGAATTTTACCTTTTAATTTTATTATTGAGTAGTTGTACCAAGAGGTTACACAGTTCTGTAAGTCAGGTTATGAGTACAATGCATGTTGATCAATGTCATCCCTTCCATCATTCTCTCCATTATTATCTCTCCTGTCCCTATCCTAAAGTTACATAGTTCAATTTTATATGATGTACATTGAATATCATGACTCTATTTGCTTACCCTTCATTCATGTGTGGCTACTGTATCTTAAGCATTGGGGAGGGCAATAGGGTACATGGAACATACTTGTCATCCTGAGAATATACATAATAAACTTGTAGGAAATACAAAATGATATACTTCCATCTACTGTGATGATCAAAGAAAAGCTCAGATATATTTGTGTATTTAAACAACATAGAAATTATTTTCTTATATCATATTGAATCCAGAAGTCAGATTGGGATTTGTTCACTTAGAGTTTGTTCAGTTAAAATATGTTATTAAAAAGCTAGATTTTTTTGTCTTCCTGTTCTATCACCTTTAATAGACTGGACTTCTCATTTTCTGAAGAAGGTCAAATAAATCCACAATATTTAACAGCAGGAAAAACTAAGGAGTCTACCCCTCCTTTCTTTTTATTTTTAAGAACTGAGATAAATGTCCCTAGAGACTTGTTAAACACAAAAGTTCAATGTATGTCCTACAAAATTAAGAAAAAATGAGGGAAGGAATAGGTCAAGAGGGATAGGTTGAAAGGGGTGACATTAATCAAAATGCATTGTATTCATAAACTGCTCTGTTGGATGGCAACTTCTTTGTAGAACTACTTAAAATGAAAATTTAAACAACAACAACAATAGACTTCTTAAGCATACTTGACACTTGACACTGTGACTCATTGGTCAGACTTGAACTTATTGTTAACTAAGGAAAGAGTAACATGATGATCATGATTAACTTGAAAAAAAGATCATGCCTGGAATCTACAACAATTTACCAAGAGTGTCCATTTCATACAGACAAAATAAAGATTATACAGGACAAAGGGATTATTTATTTAAAAATTCAGGCTCATATGTTTAAACATATGAAGAAGAAAATAATTAAAATATTGTGTGAACATCGTATATTAAAAAAACCTATAATCCTAGCTCAGCAGGCTAAGATCTGAGGATGATGGTTCAAAGCCAGCCCCTTCAGAAAAGTCTGTGAGACTCTTACCTCCAGTGAACTATCAAAAAAAGTGAAAGTGGAGCAGAGTCTTAGGGACAGTGCCAGGCCCTGAATTCAAGCCCCAGGAAAAGTGTGGACACACACACACACACACACACACACACACACACACACACACACACACACACACATCTGAGAAAAAGCCTCTATAAAAATCTAGATGAGATTAATGCCATTGTGACTACTTACACTTTGTTGGGTTGCCAGTTACAGTAATTATCTCTTACAGCCTTACAACTTGTCCCTTAAAGCTAGTGACTTAAGATAGTATTTAACATCTATTATTTCAGCATTTCTGTGGGTCAGGACTTTGGGAGAAACTCAGCTGATTTGGGGTCTGCCCTGGTTTCCTGTTAGGATGTCAGTCAGGGCACAATTGCTCAATAGCTTTTCGTAGGGTTGGAGAACCAGTTTCCAGGGTGGTTGATGTGGCTGGCTCATTCTCTCAGCATGAGGACCCCTTCCTATGGCTGTATGAAGCTCCTCACCATGTGCTGTCAGGTCTCCTCACAAGCAGGCAGACCAAGAGAAAAGGCAGAAGCAATCATGCCTTCCTGGAACTAAACTTATACCTCACACCTTGGTCACTTCCCAAATAAATATTCACAGAAACAAATCACTGAATGCAGCCAGCATCCAATGGACATGTCAAAGGCTCAGTGGACACACTTTGAAGTCTTCACAATATGCTTTATTTGAAAGGTTTAGCAAAAATGCATTAGAAACTTTTTTAAATGTTCAGGCTGTTTAGATTCATAATTTTGTTGTGGAATTCCACCAGGTAAAAATAAATGTCAACAAAGACTTGGCTTTCAGAACATCATGAATTATAATGGTAAATTTTGAAGCAGCATGATTGACAAAGAAAAGAAAACCAGATATCTTATTTAAAATTTGAGTACAATGCTTTAAGAACTTAAAAGTCTAGCCATAATATAGTAGCTGGTGCTGAAACTGTCCTTTTGATGACAATGACATAAATAAATAAGTGAAGTAGTCATTTTGAGGTACTGGGTATCAGAGACAAATTAGAAATAGAGTACTTAAAGGACAGGGCTGGGATGTAGCTCAGTGGCAAAGCGCTTGCCTAGCAAGTGCGACATCCTGGGTTCGATCCCCAGTACCAAAAAAGAAAAGACAAAAAAAATACAGTTAAAAAAGGAACTACACACACACACACACACGTGCACACATGCACACACACACGTGCACACATGCACACACACACGTGCACACATGCACACACACACACACACACACACACACACACACACACACACACACACACACACGCACGCACACATATACACTGTGATGGATAAAATTGGTCAGCCTGAGCCAGGCAACCAGTGGCTCATGCCTGTAATCTTAGCAAGTTAGGAGGCTGAGATCTGAGGATTGTGGTTTAAAGCCAGCCTGGGCAGAAGAGTCTGTGGGAGTCTTATCTCCAATAAACTACTCAAAAAAAGCTATACATGACTCTGTGGTTCAAGTGGTAGAATGCTAGCCTTGAGTATAAAGAGGTTCAAGGACAGCACTCAGACCATGAATTCAACCTCAGGACTGACAAAAATAAAAATAAAAACGTTAGCCTGGGTTTCCAAGAGGAAGTTATTTTTTGCCATAGACAGGTGTTGTTACTGGTTGGAGGAACAAGGTAACATTGAATGCATTCCAAAATTCATGTGCTGGAAACTTCATCCTAGTGTTGCAATGTGAGTCATAAAGGGAAATGCTGATCCGTATGAACAGAACAGTGATGATTATTACAACAGATGAGTTCATCTCTACCTCTTTCTCTGCTTGCTTTTTTAATGCTCTTCAGTTATGGAGTAGTGCTGACAGAAAGGCTCTTGCCAGATATAGAAACTTGACATTGGATGTCCCAGCCTCTAACTCTAAACCTGTATGCCAATTCATTTTATTCATTACAAAATATTTAGTCTGAGGTACTCTGTTACAATAGCACAAAAGGCATTTCCTGAAAATACAGGAAAGACATGGTAAAGGTTAGGAAGGGCAGCCATTTTATGTTAAATAATGATAGGTCAGTGGCCAAGTGTTACCACACACATGTATAACAGGACTCTCCATGAAATTTAGTAAAGATCACCTATGTAGCAGCTGACAGATAAAGGGTTGCTTGAAAACAAGTAGAAATGGTGATTTGGGATTCTGGTTTAAACATAGGGCAAATGACTTTACTGAGTATAGTATCAAATACTCATGTGAGAGTTCAAATATGGGGCATTTATCAAATATGGGTCTTTAAACATGGGGCAAAGACTTCACTGAGTATATAAGTCTCATTTGAAACTTCAGAAATAGCATGTCTTAGAAGAAGGAAGCATGCCTGGAAGAATGGAAATGTCTCAGGAGTGAATTAAAAACTGAAACAGATTTCTTCTAGCTAAGAATAAAACCAAGGCTTACAGAGCAAAAGGATTTGCCCATTGTCGGTGGTTCACCAAGACAAAACAAAAATACAACATGTACAATATGACGATATTGAAATTCCCTAAAATGTATCATTTCCATTTCTCCACATAATAAAAAGTTTAAAGTGCACCAAAGAAATGGAAAGATACAACCCACTATAAAAAAAAAAAAGCCTAAGATGACCCCTATGCTAAAGTTAGAAGACCAAGGCTTAGTTGTTAATTTTGTATATAATTGATTTGTTCACATGTCCTTGATTTTTTCTTGACTTTCCTTGAGCTATTCATCAGTTCATCTGAACTTCTTCCCTTTTGAATTTCTATTTTTAACTGGCAAATAAGAACAAATGCATATAATCATGGGGAACAATGTGACATTTTGATATAAACAAATAAATTATGGAATGATTAAATGATGTAATCAATATATACATTCCTTACTTTCTTATTTTCTCCATATATATATATATATATATATATATATATATATATATATAAAGCTGAAGCTTTAAAATGAAAATAAAATAATGGTGAATAGAAAGATATATAATCTCACTGGAAAAGTAGGAAATACAAAAAGTAGAGATTCTAAACAGATTCTAGAGAGTAGTTTAACATCTGAAATGGCATATTAATTGGAAACTTAGCATAAGATTAGCGACTATAGATGAACACAGACCTTAAAGACTGATGGATGTTTTCTAATCTAGCAGATAATACATATTTGATAGAAAAACGAAAGATGGCAGCTGTAAGAAAATATTAGTAGCTAAGGGATATTACAGAAAACGTATGGTTTTCTCACACCAGATATAGATACTATTAGAAATTCTGAAGGTTTTTTTTTTTGTATAAAAATAATGGACTGATGGTGTTGGCTCAAACCTGTAATTCTAGATTAGGAGAGATTGAGGAATGATAGCTTAAGCCCAATCAAGACAAAAAAATCTGGAAGCCTCCACCTTAACACGTGGCTGTACTGAATAGTATTTGTTTGTTTTCTTGGCTACAAGAGGAACTGCATGCAGTAGCTGAGCTTACCTCAAAGATAACCAAGGCCCAATGCAGAAAAAGGATGGCAGTATGACTCAAGTAGTAGGGTGCTTACCTGCCAAGTATGGAACCATCATTGGCTCAATTTCCAGCATTGTCACCACAGCAGTAAGAGGAGGAGTAATCACTAGTTGACTGGCTAGTCAGTTAATTCTAGTTGACTTCTCTCACAAACATATTAAAAGGAAGTTAGGAAAAATTCCAATGATAAGACTCTAAGTGGATTGAAGACAACAAAAAATATAATGTTGAAATAAGTGTACTTATAAAATTTGAAGTTACTTTAGAATCTGTATGGGAGTGAAAGTAGTGGGGAATTTTTGAAATACCAGCACACTGTTAAAGAGAAATGTTTTGTGTACAGTCTCTGAGCTGAGTATGGCAATGCAGTTGATATTAGAGAAGCAAGAAACAGAGACAAGTTCTAATGATAATAGGTTGTCAGGTGGAGCCTATAGAAACCATTTTTGGAGGTACTTGAGAAATGAATGCATGTAGAGTGCTGACTGACTGACTGACCCCAGTGTCCCTTGCTGCACAATGACTTCAGGTTCTTTATGAATCAATGCTGGCCAGACAGATTTTCTAAGAGCTACATAAATCACAAAGGCAAATAGAAGCCCTTCATGGTACTCAGGGGACGTTGGGAGTGACTTACGATAACTATTTCCATTTGAAAACAAAGGTCACAAATGAGAAGTTTCAAAAATATTTGTGGCCTTTGATTTAATCCAACTGGTCAGGTCCTTCTTCATCACAAGTTTTGTTGTATGCAAGAAAACATTGAAATTGCTTTTTGAAAATTCAACACAAGGTGCTCTTACCTTCCTTTTGGATGACAATCAAAACATGCTTCTGTCGGAGTTGTGCTAAAAATTTGTGCAATGTCAATATGTGACCAGTGCCAGATAGACTACAGTAAGAGTATTGTAAGGACACTTCCAGAAAGTCCTACTTGGCAAATCAGAATTTACTAATAGTAGTCCCTATGTCAAAACAATGGATTGATTGGGAATAACTGTTCCTCTTCAGTATGTAGAAATGCTATCTTTGCATACATTTATTTTTCAAAATTGCTATTAAAGTATGGCACCAATTTGCAATACCTACTATTGCATTTATATTTTAGTCAATTCTTTTTCCTGTTTTAATAAGGACAAGAATATTTAAAGTGATTATTAGTGTGCTTTTTTTTTAAACTTACCCATTCAGAGCAGTGATCATGCTGACATTCTTCATTTTAGAATTCAAATGTTTTTTCTTTCTTGCGATTGTTTCTAACATATTTATAAGATGATTTTTTTTGTTGCTTTGTCTGTCCCTCCCCCACAGTATAACCCTTGTTTTCACTGTATTTGATGTTGGTATAATTTGTGGAGGGGAAGGGAAAAAACAAATTGTTTAAATAGGGATACAGATGGACCCATTGCAACAATGAGATATACAATAAATTATGTCAAAAAACGAACTTTACAACTTTGGTTGGGGGGAGGGTGCGTGGGAGATGAGAAGGGATGGGAAGGAGAAACAAAAGAAGAGGCAACAATGCTTGATAAGAAATGTACTCATTACCTTGTCCATGTAACTCCTCTGTACTGTATTTTCACAATAAAAAAAATGTATGTGAAGGAACTTTAGAAGCCTAGTCCCACTTCAACATACTAAACTTGAATCACAAGCCTATTGATTTTATTATCTAACATATCTTCCAAGTCACTTTTTTGTCATTTAAATAACATCATTTCCTAGTCTATTATCTTCCTTATTATGTTTGAATGATAACATAAGCAAAATAATTTTAGTGTATTTGTTATGCCAAAAGAATGATAAAACAAACAATATAGAGAGATTACCTGTTTCTAGATAGAAATAAAAACAAAAATATTACAGGTGACTGAAAAGGCAGAGGGCACAAAACAAGAAAGAGAAGAAAAATGTGAAAATAAAAGGCACATATAAAATATGTACTATTATTAATAATCAGAGAGATAAGTCAAAGAAGCCTCAGAAATGTGTGCTTTTTATAAGGTCTGCTATAAATCTTTTTTTTAAAATTTAAATATATATTTTTCATTGTAAAGATACTGTACAGAGCGGTTACAGTTACATGAGCAAGGTAATGAATTCATTTCCTATTGAGCATTATTACCCCCTCTTCTGTTTTTCCCCTACTATCCTCCCCTACCACCCTCCTTCTCTCCCTTGCTGTAGGTAGACATGTGTTGTTCCACTGAGTCTCACATTTTCAGCTGTTTCTCAGATGTGTGTGTGTGTGTGTGTGTGTGTGTGTGTGTGTGTGTGTGTGTATACCAGTACTGGGGCTTGAACTCAGGGCCTGGGCACTGTCCCTTATCTTTTTGCTCAAAAGTGATGTTCAATCTTTTGAGTCACACTTCCATTTCTGGCTTTCCCTGGTTAACTGAAGATAAGAATTTCACAGATTTTTCTGTTTGGGCTGGATTCAAACCACAGTTCTGAGATCTTCAACTACTAAGTAGCTGAAATTAAAAGTGTTAGCCACCAGCACCTGGCTGCTCGTTATTTTTAAAACAGTCTCTTGAGTTTTTTGTTGTCCTGGGCTGGCCTCACACTGCAGTACTCCAGATCATAGACTCTTGAGTTAATAGAATTACAAGCTTAAACCATCATTGCTTGACTAATTTGTAAAACTTCTAAGTACAATACTTTTTAATATTTTTATTAACTGCCAATAAAATTCCATTTGTTTTTAAAGTGTCCTGTTCATCCAGAAAATATAACTCTTTCCCCAAATACTGAATGGATTACTTCTCTCTGAGAATTCTCATTTTGTAACAAATGTCATTATATAACTTTTCTGTGAAGTCACCCGTAGTATCAGATTAGATATGCCAGTAAACTGTTAAGACTAGGGAGGGTCATAACAACTCCTAATCTTGATGGAAGGCTGATTCCGAGAGATACAGATTTAAGTAAGTGAAGTGGATTTTCTTGGCCCATTTTACAGAAGGTGATGATGTGTTTCTATAAACCATATGGTGAAAAATATTAACTAAAAGCCATGATTGTCTTATGAATAAGGTTAGACATAACAGCAGGTTAACCAGAGCCTTCCAATCAAACTTTCTACCCTAAAGATCTACTGATATCATAGGGTGCTCTATGATGCCTTTAATGCCATTAATTATTAATATGTTTTTCTTAAAGAAAGCACTCTATTTTCTATTTTAAAATAATTAATAGGTTATACATATTCAAGGTGTATAATATGATGATTAGGTATGCTTAGGTATTGTGGAATGACTGACTCAATCAGATTAATTAATATGTCCATCATCAACCGTGCTCTACATAACATCTTTAGAATGTGTTCATCTTGTTTATCAAAGTTTGAGTCTTTGATTAACATCAGTCTATTTCTTCAACACCAAATCTGTGTCAGTTGGTTACCATTAGCTGAACTCAAATGAAGATCATACGGACCATTGAGCACTGAGTCTGGTCACTTTTAGAATCAGATAGGGAAACTCTTGTTATGGACTATAATCTCAGAGCCACTTGGATGTACAACAATATGAATTTTTGTGTGTGCATGTATGAAAGGGTCATCGCATTAAAGTTTCCTATGTATTTTACTTTAGCAGAAACCCCTGATTTCCTTAATCTTAATCATTTAAATAAATTAGTTATTGTTTTCTGTCAGTGAAAATAAGTGACCTTTAGGTGAAGTATAATTATACAGATACATTTTTTTATCATATTTCTGTAACTAATTTTATATTCTAGCCAATAACAGAATTACACATGTTGGGTAACATAATGGTCAGGTTAATTATTGTGGGTCTCTCCATGGTTCTCTATAGTCATAAAATTTAATTTACATCCTCTGTGTATTTTGCTATTCTTGAATTTTTTTCTAAAAGTGTAGTTTTAGAATTGATTACATATGATGTCCTACCTCTCTTCTTGTCTTTTAAGTGGAGTTTTTTCTGGTACAATTTATTTCTAAAGAATCATAAAACTGGGCTGGGATGTAGCTCAGTGGCAAAGCGCCTGCCTAGCAAGTGCAATGTCCTGGGTTCGATCCCCAGTACCAAAAAAGAAAAGACAAAAAAAATACAGTTAAGAATCATAAAACTGAAGAGATGAGCTAGGGCTCCTGTCTCTAGAGATTTAGAGAATTTGGATAATGTCAATAGAAAGTTAAAAATAGCTTACAGAGACTAGAATGTTTAGCTTCCACTTGTGGAGATTAGAAGTCACCACTTTCAGCAAGACAAGTTGGCCATACTGAAATTGAATGGTGTTTACTGTGCAAATATCAGAGAACTGAGGTTCTCCAGTGAACTGCCTCTTTCATATTTTGGGGACAGGCACATCCACAGAGAAAGCAGAGGTCTGTTTACAAGAGCAGAGGCTGCTGTGGACAGTAAAAGAAAAGTGACATGTAAATGATGTTCTTCATGAACTTCTGCTGCTACTTGCAGGGAAATATGAGAGAAATTCCACATGGTCACTGTACAGGGTTCCCACACTATCATGGGCATTTCCTTTAAAAATCCTATGAAGCACTCAGGTAGGGCTCTGAGAATCTTCCTGTGAGGTTCTGTAGAAGACAGGGAGTGGGGAAGAGCAACCACTATGAGACATGCCCAGAGTCTTTCTCCAAAGCACACCTGCTGGTGGTGGGGTTGGGGAGGGTGGTGCTGAAGTCCCATCTCAGCAAGGGATTAAGATTCTTCCCCAGTCTCAACTGAGGGAGAAACATTCACAGAGGTCAAGTCTTGAAGGAAAGAGACCCAAATGCCGTGAAAGAGAGAGAAAGCCGTAGGCAGGGATTTAGGGAAGATCACTATACAGCTGAATACATGTGTTAAGTATAGTACTCAGGCTCACTAAAAGATTTAATTAGGAGATTGCAAAGCAAATCTTCCTCTTCCCTGTTTTCCACCACAATAATAGTTGTCTAGTACAATATAGTGGATTACATGATTATTGCTAATATAAGTGGCAAGATAACATACACCTCCCTCTCTCACACACACAACCATACATTAAATTGAAACTCTAAAAGTTAAAATTGAAATATTAAAAGAAGCCGGGGCTGGGAAGGTGGCTCAGTGGTAGAGCGCTTGTCTTGCATGCTCGAGGCCCTGGGTTCGATTCCTTAGCACCACATAAGCAAAAAGAAAAAAGCCGGAAGTGGCGCTGTGGCTCAAGTGGTAGAGCGCTAGCCTTGAGCTGAAGAGCTGAGGGACAGTGCCCAGGCCCAGAGTTCAGGCCCCACTACCGGACCCAAAAAAAAAAAAAAAAAAGAAGCCAAATAACTGAAAAGATGCACATTATTGTGAACAAGAAGTAGCATGATTAGGATTGTGGCAGGCTTCTCACCCAAAAGGTACTAAGCAAAGGAGCTGAGTGAACTATGTAAAGCACCAAGCAAAAACCCCACCAACCTTGAATTCTAAATCCAAGATTATCCTTGGAAAACAAAGGAGAAACACTTTCCTGGGCCAACAAAAGCTGAAAGAAATCAATGAAAACAGATAAGCAAGGTAAAAAATGACAAGAGAAGTTGAGTCACAAGGCAAAATGGAGCACCAGAAGCTAATATTTAAATAAAAAAGAAAAATACATAAAGGAAAAGTAGTCTCTTATTCTTCTTAGTCTTAATCTATAAAATAGCTAATTAAAATACATTGGAAAGTAATTTTTATTAAATATTTTAAATAAGTGTGATATACTGAAAAGGAGTGGAATTATAAAAAAAAAGTTCAGCTATATGGTGAAAGGTAAGACATGAAAGAGAATAGAAACAAAACCTATGCAATGATGAGAAAGTCAGGTAGATCCTAATCAATATTATTAATTAGTTCGTTACAAATGGTTTAAATATCCTAATTATAAAGCAGAGATTGTCAGTGTGGATAACAAGACCTAACATTGTTGTCTAAAGCATATCATTTCTCTTTTGGTAGGTGATTATACTGGGATTTAAACTCAGGGCCTCCCATTTACTATTGCTTGAGCCATAACCCCAGCCCTTTTCCACTTTATTTATTTTTTCTGATAGGGTTTTACATCCCTGCCTTGGGCCAGTTTCTGGCTGCAATCCTCCTACTTATACCCTTCACATGCTTGGGATCACACATACTGGCTTGTTGATTGAAATAGGGTCTTCTTAGCTTTTTGCCTGGGCTGGTCTCACACTCTAATACTTCCAGTCTCTGAATAGCTGAGATGAAAAGCACATGCCATCATGTTTGGCCCTTAAAAATACTTGTATTGTATTTATTCTGGTGATTAAATTCAGTTCTCCACTTCAATATTCCACTGTTTCATCTACATTTCCAATCTTTTTGCTTATATTTTTTTAGATAGAGTTTTACACTACCTTTCTGAGCCAGCCTTGGTCTTTCTACTTCTGCCTCTCAACCTGAAAATCATCTGAACTATAAAGACACAGATAGGCAACATGTAAAGGAGAGGAGGTTATATATGGTGGGAACACTAATCTAAAGCAAGTCAGAATGCCTATAGTAACTTCTGAGAAAACAATTCAAAATAAGAAAGGTCATCAAGGGGTTGAGGGCATTGTTCAGAATGCCAGCCAATGTGTGAAAGCATCAAATACCAAATCTGAGTCCTTAGACAAAACAAAACAAATAGCAACAACAAGTATTATTAAGAATAAAGTGAGCATCACATAATGACAAAGTGATAAATTTGCTGGAAACATGTAATAATCCTAAATGGGTATTCCCTCCAAAAAGAACATCAAAACTCATGTGCAAAAACTGATGGTATGGAAAAATGAAAATAGTATGATATTATTATTAGAGAATGTCAACACTTCTCCTATTAATTGATAGATAAACAGAAAAGGTACAGATGACCTTGTTATCAGTCATGGTTGGCAGCATTATCCATTAACTACACCCAATTAAGATTTTTCAGACAAATCTATTCAATAATAGGAGAATGCACAATTTTCTCCATGCTCACATGGAACATTCACCAAACTAAATTCCATTCTAAACTATAAAACATACTTACCAAAGTTGAAAAAATAAAAATTTACATAAAGCATATTTAAAGTTACAATGGAATCAAACTAGAAATCCATAAGTGGAAATATTGCCAATTATTAAGAAATAAAACGATTAAGTATAGGTCAAAGATTAAGTCTCAAGAAAGTTTTAACATGTTTTGACTAGTTAAATTTGTTGAACACAACAAAAGCTATTGTTTTATTTTTCATTTAGAAAGAAATTTAGAGTATTATATTTGTACATTAGACAATAAAATTGAAAACAATAATCTAAACTTCTTCATTAGGAAATGAGAACATATTGAGCCAAAAGTAAGCTGAGGAAAGGAAATAATTTTAAAAATATGACACAAATTAATAAGATTGAAGAAAGAACATAGTTGACTACACTCATCTCCAAAATAATCAATAAAAGGCAGAGATAGAGGCATGTCTCAAGTGGTAAGCTGCCAGCCTTGTAAGTGTGCAAATCCAAATTCTGCCCCCCAAAATAAGGTAGCAAAGGAATATAACCTAAAAATGTGCATAATAAGCAGTAAAAATAAACATTTGCCTACATGGATTTCTTCAATGAAATGAAAATAAAAATGGAATAATTTCTTGAAAGACATAAAAATACTCCACAAGAAGCAACAAATTTTATTTATTCAAGTAACTGAAAATAGTCTTCCAAAATATAAAGTATTAGACCAACATAGTTTCTCTATGAATTCTTGTCCTTTAAGGAAGAAGAAACAAGTTCCCCACATTATCTTCCAGAAAAGAGAAGCAAAATGAATAAAATCATTCTAGAGACCATTTCAGAATCAGATAAAGACATTAGAAAAAAGGAAAACCATCTCTCATGGGCAAAGGCAAATAACTCAAAAATATTAAAAACTTGGCTCTAAGCATATACACTATGGCCAAGTAGCATTTATTCTAGATATTCACAGGGGGTTAAACATTTGCAAAGAAATGTATTATGCATGAGAAAACTAAAACAAACAAAAATTATATGGCCTTATCGGTTGAAGAAGATAAATTTAATAAAATTCAACACCAGTTTGTGATAAAACTTTGCAACAAGATGGGAATAGAAGGAAATGTTCTCAACAATGCCAAAACATACATAGAACACATATAGTTAACATCTTTGATGGCAAGAATCTGGAGCATCTAAGGTCACAAACATAGCAAAAATCATTACTCACCACTTCTGTTTACTATTATACTGAGTCTTAGCAAGTACATTTAGGCAAGAAAAGGAAATAAGGCTATAAAGAAGGAATTTATTAATATAAACTACATCTATTGATAGAACACATGATTGCCATGTAGAGAAACCCAAGATTGAAAACAAACAGATGAAAAAGAAAGGAAGTGTTTAGGGGGGATGCAATCATAAAATTCAATGCATGTCCTACAAAATTACAGAAATGCAGGGGAAGGGTAGGGTTGGGAGGAATGCGGGAGAATGACGGGGTGACACCAATCAAGATGAATTATGATCATATATAGATTTGTTTAATGCTAACTCCTTTGTAGAACTACTTAAAGATAATAAAATTATAATTAAAAACAAACTCCTGAACTAAAAATAATATATGAAGATGATATGACTAAAAGGACCGAAGGTTAACGTGTAAGAATCCTTTGAGTTTCTAAATATCAACAATGCCCAGCTGGAACTTGAAATTCAAAGTCATCATTTACAATAGTAACACAATAACACACAATCCTTGAATATTAATCTGTTAATCTTATACTTGCATGTAAGTTTACCACTATATTAGGGAATCTGTAGGTAAACTCTCAATGAAGACACTAAAAGAACTATAAATAATGAAGGGATATTTCATACTCACAGATATGATCAATGCCAATATTTTTTGTATATATTTTTATTGTAAAAAATACTGTACAGAGGTGGTTACAGTTACATGAATGAGTAAGGTAATGAATACATTTCCTATTGAGCATTGTTACCTCCTCCTTTGTTTTTCCCCTACTATCCCTTCCATCTCTACCTCCCAACTCCTCTCTCCCCCGACCCCCGAAGTTGTAAAATTCGTTTTTAACATAGTGTCTTGTACATCTCATTGTTACAATGGATCAATCTGTATCCTGATTTCAGCATTTTGTTTTTTTCCTTTTCCATCTCCAAATTAGAAAACTGTATATACAAGATACAGGGTACTGGAATCAAGTACAGTGAAAACAGGGGTTACACCATGGAGGAAGAACATACTAAAGAAACAAAAAAATCATATAGTACATTATAAGTACATTAAAAACAACGGAAAGAAAGATAAAAACAACTTGTGTCACTATCTTGGGTTTCATTTAGCTTAGCATCATCTTATATGTTCATATGTATATAGTTTTTGAGCGTTTCTGCCTACTCTAGACATATTCTAGTTATTGTACATAAGGGAAACCATGGGACCTATGTTTCTTTGGTCCTGGCTTACTTCATTTAATATAATTTTTACCAAATCTTTGCATTTCCTAACAAAGGGGGTGGTGTAAATTCTTTCTGATGGAGGCATAGAATTCCATTGTGTATATATACCACATTTTCTTGATCTATTCATCTACTGAGGGCCATCTGGGTTGGTTCCATATGCTAGCTATGGTAAATAATGCTGCAATAAACATAGTTGTGCTGGTAGCTTTAGTATCGTCTTGTTTGTGATCATTTGGGTAAATGCCCAAAAGTGGGATTACTGGGTCATAGGGGAGCTCTATGTGGAGTCTTTTAAGGAACCTCCATACTACTTTCCAAAGTGGTTGAACAAACTTACAGTCCCACCAACAATACAGTAGGGTTCCCTTCTGGCCACATCCCCTCCAGCATCTGTTGTTATTAGAGCTCTTGATTATAGCCATTCTAACTGGGGTAAGGTAGAATTCTCAATGTTGTTTTGATTTGCATTTCTTTTATGGCTAGAGAGGTTGAGCATTTCTTCATGTGTCTATTGGCCATGAAGTCTTTAGCCAACTTATTTATTGGGCAGTTGTTTCTTTGAGGATTTGTTGTTAGGGATTTAATTTTTTTGAGTTCCAAGTATATTTTAGATATGAGACCCTTGTCTGTTGTATGGCTAGTGAAGATCTTCTCCCAATCTGTGGGCTTTCTATTGATCTTGGATGGCAATATTTTTAAGACTAGTTATTTCCAACTTGATTTTTATATTTACCTCAATCCCAACCAAACTCCTAGAAAACTATTTTTGTGGACATGACACTTAGAGTCTCCTAATGTCAAAATGCAAAGTGATAAAAAACTAAAAGTACTTCATAATAATAGGGACAGCAGGACCTATTGGAAGATCTTCCAGGATCCTAAGATGGAATAACTGACAGTAAATGATTGAATAGCATAATTTTACTACTAAAAATATTGACATAATAAGTACACTGAATTATAATCTAAGGTATAAAATAAAAAAATTTAAGTGCATATTGATATAAGTAAATGATTGCATAAATTAATGAATGGCGTTGAAGAGAGAAATCTCTCATTTTGAAGTGTCCCAAATAATTTATGTAAATACCCAGCCCTTATTCAGATGGACCATATAGTTCTACTTTTGAAGTTCAAAGCAGAGAGAGAAAGTGATTTCATTGTGCAGGAATCTGGCAGGCAGTACCCAGTTCAAGTGGCCAAGACCAACACGAACATGAATAAGATATGCTGCAGGTGTGCTCGTGATGTGATGTGGGAGAAGTGTACTCAGCCTCTGTCTGTTCCTTTAAAGGACCTCTCAAGAGCCTCTCACTTTGAGAAAAAAGCACCGTACATAAACTTGTAACTCTTTTTTTATTTTGTCGGTCATGGGGCTTGAACTCTGGGCTTGGGCGCTGTCCCTGCACTCTTCAGCTCAAGGCGAGTGCTTTATTGCTTGAGCTACAGCGCCACTTCCAGTTTTCTAGTGGTTTATTGGAGATAAGAGTCTCACAGACTTTCCTGCCTGGGCTGGAAAGTGATCCTCAGATCTCAGCCTCCTGAGTAGCTATGATTATAGGCATGAGCCACCGGTGCCCGGCAACTTGTAACTCTTGTCTAGAATAGTCCAACAGTTCAGATACCACATATGTATGACACAACAAATCTATAACACTTAACATTAAAGAACATATAAAAATTTAAGGTATTCTGTACAATACATGTATGTGAATGCTACTTTCAAAGTAACCAGACTGATTTGTACATTTTTCTACTTCTAAATGCAATGGCATTAATATATTTTACTATTATTATTATTATTATTATTTATGTTGGTCACTGGGCTTGAACTCAAGGCCTGGGTGCTGTCCCTGAGCTCATTTTGCTCAAGGCTAGAATTTTACCACTGTGAGCCACAGTACCACTTCCATTTTTTTGGTGGCCAATTGGAGATGTTACAGATAATATGTTACAGATAATATAATATGTTACAGATAATATATCTACTATGATACAGATAGTACTTAAACTTGGGCACTGGTTTCAGAAATGCCCTATTGTCTTTATCAACAAGATATTTGCATTATAAGTGCACTTTAATTATGTTAGCTCTTTGCAAAATAAGTAACTTGCCAAAGTACTGTATTAAAATTATTTCTAATGGTTATATATAATATTTATCTGTTGAGTATCCTTTATCTGAAATACTTGGAACTGGAAGTTCTTTGGAATGTGGAGTGTGAAATATTTGCATATATGTAATGAGATATTTGGTGGAAGAGACCTTAGTGTAAATGTAAAATGTATTTCTTCACATACATCTTGTACAAATAGACTGAATACAATTTTGTACAATGCTTTTGGTGTCCCTGCATTGTGACTATAGCCACCTTTTATGGTTAGCTGTGATATTTCCACTGTGGCATCATGCTGGTGCTCAAATGTTTTGCATTTGGAGCAGCTCACAATTTAGGTTTTCAGACTAGAGTTGCTCAGCCTAAAGCAACCTGTATTTTTCTATTTGTATTATAATTCTTTGAATGACAGTTCTGACACTGGTATAAAATAATATAACATATATATATATATATATACATATATACATATATATATATAAAACATTGATTTGCTCCCAAGAATGAAAATAAGAATCTCAGAAATCTGTACCCTCTAGTGCAGCTTTTTGGTTTTTATGAAGTACAATCTGTATATCTCTTTGTACCTAATACACACATCTCTGTACTAGAAGAAATGCAACCTTTCAATGTTTCAAATACCTCCATAAGCAGCTGACCCAGAAAGGAAGATTTTATACAATCATGATAACAGACTTGATTTTTTCTATGTATTCTTTCTACTTTTATTAGAAAGTTAGTTGTTATTCCTAATTTAGTTGAAAATGATAATAAAACAGATAAGCTTTCTAACAATTAAGATACACATGTAGCTACCTACACACATATCATAAGATTGTGTAGATATGTTGAATGTAGAGTGTTTACCTTTAAATTCGAAGGGTCAATGTTTATGAGAGACAAAAGTTGAGCTTGACTAGGAAGGCAAAATAAGTCTGGAGGAGGAGCAAGAGGAAGAGGAGGAGAAAAAGGGGGAGGAAGAGGAGGAGGACAGGAAGACGGGCACCCAGACTCTGTTCTCTCATGCCAGTGGATGTGTATTCCACTCTTTAGCTACTGCACATCTTTTCTGCTTGTTTCTAGCCCCAGCTGTCATGACCTTCCATGACCTTCTTTGGAGAGCCCCGGACTCATTTTTCACATCCACAACTGACTATTGAACAACTGCTAATTAAAGAAGAGGCCACTTCATTATTTTGCATTCTTTTCTGTTTCTCCAAGATTATCATTATACGTTTTCACTTTTGCATGCACATGCATGCACACACCTGTGTGTGTGTGTGTGTGTGTGTGTGTGTGTGTGTGTGTGTGTGTACACCAGTCTTGGGGCTTGAAGCTAATTGGAGATAAGAGTCTCACAGATTTTTCCTGTGCTGGCTTTGAACTGCAATCCTCAGATCTCAGCCACCTGAATAGTTAAGATTAGAGATGTGAGTCACTTTTGACCTTTGTCCTCTGTACCATGTTCTAGAAATACTGCTTGAAGCATTGTCTTTCTCATTCTCTTTGCCTAGGTAAAATCTTCATTGCACAATGGGCTGTAGTGTAGCATATGTTATAGTTGCAATTGAACATTCAGTGGGAATTACTGATTGGTGGAAATCTCTCACTTTACTAGGCTACACAGCTAAGAGAAGATGGACCTTTTTTCATGTACATACCATACAGTACATACACGAATATAATAAAGCTCCTAGCACATAATAAGTAAAATTTTAATATAGTACTCATTACCTTACTCATGTAATTGCAACCCCTCTGTACAGTATTTTTACAATAAAAACATATATATGATAAAATTAATATATATTTCTGAAATTAATAGACTTTAAAAATAAAGAAGAAAAGGAGGGAAGAAGAAAGGAAACAGTCAGGGAAGGGTGGAGAATGTTGTGGGTAGTTTGATTATATAAAAGGTCAAGACAGAGGCTGGGAAGGTGGGTCAGTGGTAGGGTGCTTGCCTTTCATGCATGAGACCCTGGGTTAAATTCCTCAGCACCATAAAAGCAGAAAAGGCTGAAATGGCGCTGTGGCTCAAGTGGTAAAGTGTTAGCCTTGAGGTGAAGAGCTGAATGACAGCACCCAGGCCCAGAGTTCAGGCCCCACTACTGACAAAAAAAATATAAAAGGTCCAAGACAGAGTTGGGCTGTTTTATTTTATTTTTTATGCTGTTGGTCATGGGGCCAATAAGGAATTTTAAGCAAAGGTATAATATGATTTAGGAAAAATCCATGCAAAAGATGCATGGTAGTGGGGAAAGTTTTGAAGCAATCAGCAAGTGATAGTCTAGGAAAACAGAAATAGAAGCAAAAAAGAAAGGCAATGAACAAAAACCAACAGGCCAATATTTGGACTTGAAAACAGCACTATTACAGATGCATTCCATTCGATAGAAGCAATTGGTTGCAGAATCATCTGTCATTTTGTGATTAACAGTATATCAGCATCATAAAACAAAAAGTCACTGGAATGTAAAAGTGCTTTATGGTCCTAGTAATAAACTACAACAGATTCAGAATTCAATAATACTTTGGCATCTTGAAAAGCATCATCATCCTTGGGTGTCTCAAGTGGATCATGCAGAGAACTGCAGAGGGCAGATGAAAAATAAGGTAGACATTGCTGAAGCCAGTGAGAAAGCCACTGGGTATTTAGAGCTTCCCTGATAGGCATTGTAAACATGGAAATGGTTCTGTGAGGCAGGTATCCTCACCTCTGAAATGCGATAAAAAATAAGGTCTACATTGCATTTCATGAAGGAGGTTTTGTTTCTTCAGAGTTACTTACAGTTTTATGTTGTCAAGAGATGAGGATGAATTTAAATTGGAAACGAGTACTGGCATGTATCAGGGAAAGAAAATATTATATTCTCTGTGGTCATCATAATGCAGAGTAGTAATTCTTCAACAAAACTGAGTAGTTTATGTTTAAATAATTTCTTTATAAGTTAATGTGGAAGTACCTATTAAAAGACTTGATATTTTGTACATATATTGCATATATAATCTTAAATATTATTTGTACTTAAAAGGAAATGTAGCTTTTATTAGATTGTGGCTCATGTTATGTATTTTATATTCCCCTAGAGTAGAGTATGTATCAATCAATCATATTTGAGAGTCAGAATAAGGACAATGTTTTGGGTTTTTTTTTCTTTTTTCTTTTTGGCGGTTGTGGGGCATGAACTCTGGGACTGGACACTCAGCTCAAGGCTAGCGCCCTACCACTTGAGCCACAGCACCACTTTCAGTATTCTGAGTGGTTTATTGGAGATAAGAGTCTTACAGACTTTCCTGCCTGGGCTGGCTTTGAATCATGATCCTTAGATCTCAGCCTCCTGAGCAGCTAGTATTACAGGCGTGAGCCACCCATACCTAGTTTTAGTTTTCATTTTTATTCCCCAAGAATAACTTGTTTTGGAGAATTTTTAATAATACATGTATATAAGATATAATTTATTGTGTATATATCAAAATAATTTAGAAAATGCATTTATAATTTTTAATAAATTATAACTTGAATTACATTGTTAATTTTGATCTTCAAACAGAAAAGACTTTAGATAGATTTTTGTGGATTTTACATTTCGTATTTATAGCCTTATTACTACCATACTCATTTTCTCTTTTAAAAATTTTATTTTGTGCTAGGAATGTGGTTTAGTGGTAGAGTGCTTGTCTAGCATGCATGAAGCCCTTAGTACCACATAAACAGACAAAGCCAGAAGTGGTGCTGTGGCTCAAGTGGAAGAGTGCTAGCCTTGAGCACAAGAAACTCAGGGACAGTGCCTAGGTGCTGAGTTGTAGCCACAGGCTGGCAAAAAAATTATTTTTATCTTTAAGGAGTTGTGAGAGGAGTTGCCATTCAATAAAGCAGTTTATGAATATGATGAATATTGATCAGTGTCACCCCTTTCAACATCCTCCCCTGTCCCTTTCAACCCTACTCCTTCCTTCAGCTTTCTTAATTGTATTTTATGACTTTATTCTCCCCACTACCTACTCCCCCCAGCGACTGTCTTGCCTCTGTGTTTTAAAGTAAAGCCTGATTTCTTTTTCTGGGCATTCTTCTCATCTTAAAATTTCCCAGGAAATTCTAAATTCAGATATGGTGTGGGACAACTTTTACCATCTCATACTTGGTGTTCTGGTGTCTTTTTCTCTATAAATAGCCTAGTGCAGGCAAACTAGTCTTCTGTTCCTTTCAGATAACTCTTTCTTAATATAATTTTGTATTTGGGCTTTGACCAGGAATTCAATAATAACATGTCAAAACAAATGATTTTGTCATTATATATGATAACTTGGTTGTGTTTTTATGAAAGGGTATGAGAAATGTAAGGCACAGCTATTACGTATAAACAACCATATTTCACAGATTTTAAACGAACTCATAGATCAACAATTATATGCTCAGTGAAAGTGCAGAAATATTTGAGCTAGGACTCTTAAAGAGGCTAAAAGTTCCATTTAAGGGAAAACTGCCATGACAATCTAGTCCTGTTTAATGTATGTTTACCCACATGATTTTTGACATTTCTTTCATGGGTAGTATGACAGATTATATTTCCTAACGATGACCAAAGACGTATCTCCTGTCTGACCTACTCTTCATGAATCCTGACCTTTTCCACCAAGAAGTCAAGTCTATTTCCCCTTCCCCTCATACTGGACAGGGATTGTGGCTTCCTTGACAAGAAGAATATTCAGAATTGATGCTGAAGAAGCTCTATGGCTAAAACATACCAAGATGCATGACTTGGCCCCTGTCAGTCCTTGGCTGCAGTCCTGTGACCCTTACCACAGTCTGTGACACTTAGCATTATTGTGAGAGTACTTCCATTTAAATATTTCATGAATACTTCAAAATACATTTAAGGTGTCTTACAGCAAGAACTGTAAAGTACACAACAAAAGACCAAATGGTCCAAAAGGAAGAGAATGAATTACATCAAGAAACTGCCTAGCTGAAAAAAATCCTATCAGAATAGATATAAAATATATTGACGGTATATTTGACAATTTTTTGGCAGTTGTGAAGATTGAACTGAGAGTTATTTTTTAATAAGTGACATAATCAAACATTTTATTCAGACTACAGAAAGGCTGATAAGACATGCTTATAAAATTATGAAGAGAGAAATAAAGGGATTACCCAATTACTTACCAAGTATTATAATCCTATAACCCAAAGTCACACAGCAAACAGTGGCTTGGAAAATCCTTTGTCTAATGATCATATATAATATAAGTATATAAATAGATTGTAGAAGGTTAGTATCAATTCATTATGCATAGATACTATGCATTGTTAAGGGATTCAGGAACACTGTGTTTTCATACTGAAGAGCAAATTTCCATGTTTTCTGCTTGTTGGGCCTTCTCAGACACAGTACTGGGGTGGTAAAGGTATTGAGCTCTCCTATTAAAACATGTGCTTCCTTATTATCTTCAGTTTTTCTTTTTTTCTCTTTTCTTTTCTTTTTTATTGTGAAAATACTGTACAGAGGGGTTACAGTTACATGAGCAAGGTAATGAGTACATTCCTTATCCAGCATTGTTGCCTCCTCCTTTGTTTTTCCCCTACCATCCCTTCCCTCCCACCTCCTAAGATATCCGCCCCCCACACCCCCACCTAAATTGTAAAGTTCGTTTTTCATCACCGCGTCTTGTACGTCTCATTGTTGCAATGGGTCAATCTGTATGAGACTTGTTTTTTAAGAAGCAAACCACCACTACCAAGAAACCAAAAAAATCTCATTTAGTCATGTATGATTTTCCTGCAAATACATCTCCATGTTTTCTAATCTGTCTGAAGAGATGTTTATTACTGGAGTTAAACAATGTATTCCTATCACTTTATTAGCTTAAAAGGAGTTTCAAATATATATTTGGAATACTTATGTCAAAATAATAGCTGTAAAAATTGGAGCTGATGAGCTTATTATAATTTAACATTATCAGCTGATTACACAGCAACAACAAATAAATATGATTACCATTACTGTAAATTTCCTAATGACAAGTGTTAGGTTTTGAATATAAAACATCCTCTACATTTGTGTTGAACTCATGTGTTCAATGCCAGTTGGTGGCAATATTTTAGATAGTGGTAAAATTTTTAGGAGGTGGGCTAGCTGTAGAAAGTAGATCATTCAGGATATGCTTTGAAAGGTTTCCTTGGTTTTGGTCCCTGTTTCACATTCTGCTTCCAGTCCACCATGAAGTGAACAACTTCCTTCTTCACTCATTCCTGCTGCCATGATGTTCTGAGCAAGACCATAAAGCCAAGAAACCATAGTCTGACATCCCCCAAACTGATTCAATGTCTTTTTTCCTTTAACTTTTTTTCCCTAGGTATTTGGCCACAAATCCAAAAGTAACTAAAGCAAATAATATTTCCAATAAGCACACATGTTCAAGCTGAACCATTATCATTATAATGATCCTGAAATTAAACAAAATAGTACAACTTTAATCATCATTTAAGGGAAGATGAATTTCTATAACTTTGTAAATAGCAGTGCCTGAAACGTAAATGATTTTCTAACTTTGAATTGTAAACAATTTCTTAGGTTTTTCAATTACTCAGGTAAAACTAAGGTAAATCGTTGAAGCTTACAAGAAAAAAAAGGTTTGGAAAAAAAGAGTCAAATTTGGCATTGATAAATGCTAGAGGAAAATTAGGACATTCGTGTAATTGCAGATAAATTCATTTGCAAGGAGTAAAATTATGAAGTCAGATTTAAAATTATAAACTAGAATAGAAATACCAGGATTATTAAGTCTAATATTACTTGCTTATGAATAAAAATAACACCCAATGCCGAGTGCAGGTAGCTCAGGCCTGTAATCCTAGCTACTCAGAAGGTTGAGCTCTGAGGATCATGGCTCAAAGCTAGCCCCAGTAGAAAAGTCCATGAGACTCTTATCCCTAATAACCACCAAAGAGCCAAAAGTAGAGCTGTGGCTCAAGTGGTAGAGTATTACCCTTGAGCAATTTTTGCCTAGGGACAGTGCCTAGGCCTTGTGTTCAAGCTCTAGGACAGACCTACACACACAAAAATATAGCCAGATTCTATCACATAAAGGTAAGTACTTAAAATTTTTCACTTGATTTTTATTTTGAATCTTTAAGATACTACTGATATTTATGTATATATATGTATATATTTCCATCCACAGGAAAGGAAAAATATTGTGTTTAAAACTTAAAATGTCCGAAGTGGTGCTATGGCTCAAGTGGTAGAGCGCTCGCCTTGAACTGAAGAGCACAGGGACAGCGCCCAGGCCCAGAGTTCAAGCCCCACTACCGACAAAAAAACCAAAAAACTTGAAATGTCTTCTTTTTGACCTATAATAGATTAATAAGTCAGTTCTGTATGAGAGCTTGATAGTTTCCTGTTTTAGAGTAATCTTAAAAGGGATGAGACTTTGGCGGACAAAACAAATTTTGTAATTTATACATAATGAGGTGCTATTGTTCTATCCATCATATTGGCTAATGATTCCAAGCATATCTCATAAATTGAAAGAGTGGCCAATTATTCACTTTGAAAATATATATCTATATCTTTTTCTTTCATGGCATCCTCAAAGAATAGTGCAGGAATTGCAAAATTTACTTTGATAGCAATGAAGAGTATGATACAGGTACCCATTTGCAGATAAGAAATGTCATCAAGGAACTGATGATGAGAATAGATAGAAGGGGCTGACAGATGATAGCACTTACCAGAGGAAATTTAAGAATCTAAGACTTATGACTTGAAATAAGGCAAAACCTGGAACCAGGTACTAGTAGCTCATGCCTGTAATCCTAGCTATTCAAGTGGCTGAGATCTGACGATCACAGTTAAAAGCCAGCCTGGGCAGGAATGTTCTTGAGAGTTGTATCACCAATTACCTACCAAAAATAGCCTAGAAGTGGAGTGGTGGCAGAAGTAATAGAGTACTAGTCTTGTACAAAAAATGTCATGACAGGACCCAGTCCCTGAGTTCAAGGCCTAGGATAGAATCACAAAAACAAAACAAAATAACAACAGAAAACAGGAGACTCAGGCAGCATTGGTTTATGAATAAACACATCCTAACTACTGCTTCTCTATGCTTCTGTTGCTGTTCCAATTCCCCTTCTTTCTGTCTCCTTTATCTTTGTCTTTGTATCTGACTCTCCCTCTCTCTCTCTCTCTCTCTCTCTCTCTCTCTCTCTCACACACACACACACACACACACATACACACACAGAGTTTCTAGATAAATCAAATGAACTGTATGATGAGATTATAATGATCCATGTGGGTAGTGTAACCTAAGAAAACTTCCATGTGTTCAAACGTTTAGCCCTCCTAAACTGACCATATTCACTAGAAACAAACCATCAGACATGAGTCAGAGGCTAAACCCAGTCAGGCCTAAACCCAGGAGAAAATAACTATTACAGAGTAGAGCAAAAGAAAAGGGAAACTAAGAAGGATGATATGAAAGATCTTCATTGTTCAAATTTGTTTTATCATCTGCATTTTATAAACAAAGCCTAATTGGCAACCGGACATACCAATTCATGTGGTCTGTGGCTGCTATTATAGTTTAGTAGCCAAATTGAGCAGTTGCAACAAAAACTGAGGGGCTTCCCATGGTATAACTCCTGTTTTCACTGTATTTGATTCCTGTGCCCTGCATCTTGTATATACACTTTTCTAATTTGGGGAGGGGAAGGGAAAAAACAAAATGCTGAAACACGGATACAGAATGACCCATTGTAACAATGAGATGTAAAAGACACTATGTTGAAAAAGAACTTTACAACTTGGTGGGGGAGGAGTTGGGGATGGAAGGGATGGTAGGGGAAAAACAAAGGAAGAGGTAACAATGTTTGATAGGAAATGTATTCATTACCTTACTCATGTACCTGTAACCCCTCTGTACAGCATCTTTACAATTTTACACACACACACACACATACGCGCACACACACACACACACACACACACACACACACACACACACACACAGAGGCTCAATGGGAGATTGAGGCTGTGCTCTCAGATTGGGTTATGGGCTGTCCATTAATCTCCAGCTTGGCTTCTTGTTTTATTTTTTTTTAATTAGTTTTTATTGTGAAAATACTGTACAGAGGGGTTACAGTTACCTGAGCAAGGTAATGAGTACATTTCTTATCAAGCATTGTTACCTCCTCCTTTGTTTTGCCCCTACCATCCCTTCCCTCCCACAGCTTCTTGTTTTAAAATGTGGTTTCTTCTTTCCACTGATAAGTTGTGGACAAGATTTGGAAAGATGAACTTTAATTATACTGAACTGAGGCCAATTCAGTGCCTTGGAACTTCCAGAACTGTAAGCTAAACACACCTCTTTTCTTTAGAAAGCAAACATATGTCAGATATTTTATTATAGTTGCCCCAAACGAATACTAAACATAGTAAAATGAATGCTCATAACAACGAGAATCAACCTACAGGAAAACCATTGAAACTTTTTTTTTATAAAGTAAAATGATTGAGCTGCTGAAAATTCTCTGTTGTATATACATGTTATGGCCAGAGAAAGGAATCTTTTTCACAGTGTCAGGCAATTCTTCATTGGGCATAAATGTAAAAATCATTTCCTTATGGAGCAACAAAGTATTTGTTTCACCATCTCTCAGTGATCACCAGTATCACAGACATAGTGTGCCATGTCAAGCCCAAATAATGTGGCACACATATGCACTAGGTTTTTGAAAGTAGCTATTTTGTGTAAAATATTTACTATGGTGGTGTTTTTGCAAGTCTGTGCATAATAAGTATTTTGTCTGTATTTGCTATGTTTGCTTTCAACTTGGACAAAAACTCCACATAGGAGAACCTGTTCCAGCATACATCCTTAGTCTAAATTTATAGAATGGGCTTTGATTAAATTAAAAAGAATAAGAATACAACCAATACCATTGCTGGGGAAACAACTTTGTTGTGAGCAAAGTGATCTTCTGTTTATACTTGTTCTTCCTGCTGACTGGTGGCAGAAACAATAAAATGATTGCAGCCTGAAGATCAATAAGGGCCACTCACTGCTGCATTGACAGTCATGAATCAAACGGGGCAGCTTAAACCTATTGTACTGTGTAAACTGATGCTTTCTCCCCAACAACCTTGATTTGCTAGCTCAGAAACTCCTGTGGAAAATTATGTAAGCATTGCTCATGAAAGATATCCTTTTTCTGGGGCTGGGAAGGTGGCTCAGTGGTAGAGCGCTTGCCTTGCATGCATGAGGCCCTGGGTTTGATTCCTCAGCACCACATAAGCAAAAAAAAAGCCAGATGTGGTGCTGTGGCTGAAGTGGTAGAGTGCTAGCCTTGAGCTGAAGAGCTGAGGGACAGCGTCCAGGCCCAAAGTTCAGGCCCCACGACTGGATCAAAAAAAAAAAAAGATACCCTTTTTCTTAACATGAGAGTTTAAAGCTCTAGCTAGAATTCAAACTAAGCTGGTAGTTTCCTAGGCAGCATCAAATGATATTCTTCAGTTATTAATATTGCAAATCTTTGGATATGGTCTTTGCTGTCCACTGCCAGTACTATAATCCACTCTCTCCTAATAGACTCTAAAATTTAACATCTAGCCTTCTAACAGAAAGATTTCTCATGTTTAGAATAAATGATTTCTGGCTTTGAACTATAGTCATATTCTAGAACAATTTATGATGGTTTATTTCTGATGTAAGTGGTACCTCAGTGAATATTTTTGTAGCCCTGAGAAATTATAGATTAGGGATCCTGATATAACACTCCTATCTTATAGAAATTTGTTACTAGTAGTACTAATGTCTTGAAATTAGTTACTTGGGGGTATTAAACTGGTTCCAAACCTGAAGACAGTTTCATTCTCCTCCCCTCCCTTCCTCCGCTCTCCTTTCCCTTCCTCCGCTCTCCTTTTCCTTCCTCCGCTCTCCTTTTCCTTCCTCTCACTTCCTTCCCCTCCTTGCCTCTTCTCTTCTTGTAATGACACTAAGGAATGGACCCAGGGCCTCATGCTTACTAAACAAATGCTTTACCAGTTGAGCCACGTACGTCTTTGTTTTCATTTTGTTTATGAGACATGATTTCTCTGCAATTTTTGCCTGTGATAGACTTGAACGTGTGATCGTCATGTCTCCACCTTCAAAGTAGCTGGCATTGTACTGGTGTGCACCACCATGCCTGATTCTAAATCTGGAGAACTTCTCATGTAAAGGGTCTAATTAGAGTTGTTTAGCTATCCATTGTACAATGTTTATGAATGAGAGACTATTGATTATGGATTCACCGAAGAAGTTAATTTAAAAAATAACAATTGTCATTGCACTAATTGTTCTTCAAACTAGAGTTTTCACTTGTAGACAAACGAATTCCTTCAGAACATTTAAGACAGGTTTCTGTAGGTTCTCTCTGCAGCTCACCTTTTTAAAGAGTGCCAGCTAGGTAGAGCTAGCTCTTGGAACTTAATGACTCATGACAGGAATGTCACCTTTTGGATCAGGGTACCATTTTCAGAACTTGGAAAAAGTCGCATGAAGTGTTGCAAATTTTCTTCCTGTGGAATAGAAATGGAGAGTAATACTTTAAAGGAGTTTTCTCAGTGGGAGCACATACTTCACTGTGAATAAACATATTTATGGAGGCTGTGGAACTGAGAGAGTGTTTGTGAAGGACATGTATACTCAGAAAGGTCCTTTCCTGTGTCCCATGAGCTGGATTAGCCATCACCTGGCAGAGTGATAACTAAGTCAGCAGAGACAGGTGACAACTACTTCATCAGATTCTCAATGAGTCAAGGGACAAGGCCAAGTTCTAAAGAGTGTTCTGAACCTGGGAGGATAGCAAAACCATAAATAAGAAATTAACCCTTCAGTTATTTTTAACTTCCATTTCTCTCCATGGATGCTGAATACAGAATACATTATCTTCCCTTGCTGAATTTTAAGAGAAACAGTAACTACTGTGTAGTTAAAGAAAGGGAAAACAGTAGACACATCTACTGTTGTTGTTTTTATTATTTTTTTTTTTGAGACAGGGACTCACCAAGACTAGCCTAGACCTCTGATCCTCCCACCCCAGACTCAATAGGCATGAACCACTATGCCTGAGTGGGAATTTTTTACTCTTGATCCTATTTTGTTTCTAGCTCACACCCTTGAAGTCATGCAATGAAAAGCTCTCTGCTTAATGAGCTTGAATTCCCAAATAAACTTCATCATCACAGGATATGAAGTGATGATTTTTTTTTCTCAACCAAGTGTCTTCATTTTTCTAGCTAAACTCTTGCTCCCTGAGCAGGGAAATGCAAATCTCTCTCTCCTTCCAAAGAATAATGTGGCACTTTTCAGAAACATTATCTGATCGACCTTGTTCATGTAACTTTTGAGTCTTGGTTCCTTTGTCAAATAAATGTGACAGTGAGCCCTGCCTTACAGTAATCATTAGGAAGTGAATGCCTATGAAATACTTTGATGACAATAAATCAGCCCCAAAATGTAGAAAACATCTTTCAGCCTATCCTGTCAGCCCCCACAAAATATGTACCCTCCCTACTCTTCCCTCAACCCTGGATGTCTGTCAGTGCGTTGACAGTGGTATTGTTTCTGGATATAATCAACCACCAATCCAGTACTGAGTAGAGCAGTACATAGCAAAAACTGATCTGAAGCTAATCACCTAAAACGTTCTTCTTGAAAAATATTGTGTCTTTAAAATTGTATTGATACAACAGTTTTATGCAAAATTAACAACGTAGCGATTTTAGCACTGACACAAATAAATGTAGACCTGACTCCACAAAACATAGTTCTAGCAACAGGGCTTATATAAAAGAGAAGATGAATGTTTCTAGCACACCATGTCCACCAGTAACATACTTCCTAGAATGTCAATATTATATGAAAAAAAGTCCTTACCCTTGCTTGGCTTAGAGAAAATGGCTTTCATGTCAGTAATGAAGAGAATCACTTGTGTTATATTGAGTGATTCTTAATGATCAATAACAATACTTAGCACTTACGTAGCAATTTCCATCTTCAAACCACTTTACTGGCATTAAGCAAATTCAAGATGCTGTCATTTTCCCTCCCACAGGAAAATCCATGGGCTGAAAGTTGTAGTGTTCTTACTCTCTCAGAATCCAGCATGCAAATTGTTGGAACAGGTACTTCACACAAATCATGTGGTACTGGGCAATTTTGTGCAAAGACAATTATGTTAATAGCAAATGGAATATTTATAAAATAACAAATGTGTACTGCGCTGTTAAAAGTGTGAAAATACAACCAATATCAAGAAGAAAATAAAATCAAATAATTTGTTCTCAATAGAAACTATAAATATACTTGTCCAATTTATTCTAATTTGCATATGTCTAAGTACCTTCTTTATGGAATGTGAGTTTATCTTTTCATATGCAGATTTCTGTAAATGTGACCATCATGGTGAGCCAGCTTGTTGGTCTGGTTTTTCATTTAGTAATAGATTAGAACATTCAGCATAAAATTTTCCAAATTGCTCATGTGGCACACTTCTGTATTGTATGATGTATCAAATTTTGCTTTTATTTCCATTTAGAAAATAAATGCTTTCCATCTCTCTCTTTTATTTTCGGTTGTGGGGCTTGAACTTTGGGCTTGGGCACTGTCCCTCAGCTCTTCAGCTCTTCAGCTCAAGGCTAGCACTCTACCACTTGAGCCACAGCACCACTTTTGGTTTTCTGAAGGGTTTATTAGAGATAAGAGTCTCACGGAGTTTCCTGCCCGGGCTGGCTTTGAACCAGGATCCTCAGATATCAGCCTCCTGAGTAGCTAGGTTTAAAGGTGTGAGCCACCAGCACCAGCATTCTTTCTCTTTTTCTGATATTTCTATCAGTAAGGGATATCTTTGTCTACTTGAGTGCTAATTTATTTTTTATTTGCTGATAATTTATGAATATCAAAATATTCATAGGATGTCATGGTTGCCTATTTTTCCTTCTTACCCCTCCCCCCAAATGTGGCCTCAGTATTAGAAAGCATGTGGTTGTGAATTGCAGATTGAAACACATAAATAATTCTCATAATTCTGGAAAGGTAGTTTGGAGGCAGACTCAAGAGTTCTGTGCCCCTTCATTGAGTTTGGAGCTACAGTGCCAGAGAAGAAGCTGATAGTTCTTCATGTTAAGGTCATGATCTCAGAATTGTGCATTAGAAAAAAGCCTTTTACAGCAGTTTCAAGGGGTTTTGTCTTTGTTAAACTTTGATGGAGGAGTGTTTGCATGGAAAGAGAGATTAGTGGAAAAAATCACCCAGGAGAGACGACCAGAGCCTGGCTATGCACAATACCAAGGACAAAAGCCACTTCTGGACACTCCCTATTCTGTAGGACAGATTTTTTTTGTCACTTGTGGACTTTGAACTCTGGGCCTGGAGCTGTCCCCGGCTAGCACTCTATAACCACTGGAGCCACTGCACCACTTCTCTGGACACTCCCTATTCTTTGTTTAGGGTTACATTGGGCCTAGAGAAAACAATTCATTCAATAGCACCACAGTGTGTAGTTTGGAGCCTAACTTTTCTCATTACACTAATTATCATCTGAATGCATCCCTTTTTGAGTAACCATAAATTTATCCTGATAGTTATAATTTAACTCGATCCAACTTTCTATATATTATACATTCTGAGAAAGTGCACATAAACACGATCTAAGTCATTCCTTTCTAGTAGATATAAAAATAAGCTCATGAAACCTTACCTGTAATCATCAAGGTAAACCTATGGAGAAAGAATGCCTATCATTATGATAAGGATTGTTAAAGCTCTAATAGTTACTATCTTCAATTCACCATCCATTTATTAAATTTCCATTTATATGTGCCCATATGTTATGATGAAATTAAATAAATTTGCATAAAACATAGACTTCATATAGCTGTGTTAAGACCTCTGAAGAAAGGAATACTTAATTGTCTCATTTGTGAGTAATTGTTTTAAATTCTTTTGGGTATATAGTTAGGAGTGAAATTTCTAGGCCATTTGTAATACTGGTTAAGTTGATGAGTAGCTGTGAAATAGTTTTCAGTTGTTACTGGATCTTCTTGATGAGTATTTTGTTCCATTTATTTATATATTAGTAGCATGTTTTAATTATACAAAGAGCTTTCCTTGCAATATTTCCATACATACCTACAATGTACTTTGATTGTATTATTTCAACTATTTTTCTGTATTGTCTCTTCCCCTTAACACTTTTTTTCATTTTTTCAATGTTATTTTATTTTAAGTGTGGTTTCTAGAGGAGTTTCAGTTCCATAAGTAAGGTAATGAGTACATTTCTTGTTGAATAGTGTTACCCCTCCCCCCTGACTCCCCTTCCCCCCAAGTTGTAAGGTTTATTTCCAACATTGAATCTTGTGAGTATTGCTGTTACATTAGTTCAATATTTATCCTTTGTCTTAACATTTTGTTATTCCTCTTTCCTTCCCCAAATCAGATAAGCATACACAAGACACAGGGTATCAAAATCAAAAACAGAGACAACAAGGGATAAACCAAAGGGGGAAAAACAAAAGAAAGAAGACACAACTTTACACAGTACATTAAGAAAAAACACCCTCTTGTTTCCATATCTTGGAGTTCATTTTGATAAGCATAATTTTATATGATCATATGTATATAGCTATTGAGTTATTGTGATTCTCTGCTAGATTATCCTAGACATATACTAATTATTACAAATGAGGGAAATCATAGAGCCTATGTTTCTTTGGATCTGGATCACTTCACATCACTTAGTATAATTTTCCTTCTTCCCTTCTTTTCTTTCTTTCCTTCTTCCCTTTTTCCTTCCCTCCCTCCCTTCCCTCCCTCCCTTCCTCTTTCCCTCCCTCCCTTCCTCCCTTCTTCCTTCCCTTCCTTCCTTCCTTCCTTCTTCCTCCCTTCCCTTCCCTTTCCTTCCCTTCTCTTCTTCCCTTCCCTTCCCTTCCCTTCCCTTCCCTTCCCTTCCCTTCCCTTCCCTTCCCTTCCCTTCCCTTCTTCCCTTCCCTTCTTCCCTTCCCTTCCCTTCCCTTCCCTTCCCTTCTTTTTGGGTCCTGGCATTGGGGCTTAAACTCTGGCCCTGAGCTCTCACTCAACTTTTTTGCTCATCATTGATATTCTACTGCTTGAGTCACATCTCCAGTTCCAGTTTTTTGCTGGTTATTTGGGGGAAAATATTTGTCTTCCAGGGCTGGCTTTGAGCCTCCATTGTCAGATTTTAGCTTCTTAAGTCGCTACATTTAGGTATAAGCTACTGTGCCTGGCTTATTACTCTATATTCACACATGCATATAAATTACTTTGATTGTATTTACCCTCCCATTACCCTCTCCTTTCACTTTCTTTCCCTCTGCCTAGTGTCTTAAAATATCTCCCCATTCCTCATTCATGTCATTGTTCTTTTTTACTATGAGATTCCATATATGAGAGCTTATTTGATGGGTTTTAAAAATTAACATAATTCTTAAAATAGTCTATTAAACATTAATTTAAATAACATAAATATCTAATTTTGTTTCCTATTGTTGTCTTTAAGACATATGAGGGAATGAAGTTATAAAGCTTTGCATAAATTAATACTGGCTCTCCTATTTTTCCTGGAGTTTTTTTAAACTTCATGTGGATTGTGGTTGCTGTGCAGTGACCTTCTACTTTAGCTTGAAGGACTCACTTTATCATTTCTTGTAGAACAGCTTCGCTAGCAATATTTCTCTTTAGGTGGGAAATGTCTAAATTTCTCTTTCATTTTGAAAGGTAGCATTGTGGGATATAGTATTCTTGGTTGACAGTTTTTCCTTTTTCTGGCAATATGAATATGTTGTTCCTCTGACGTCTAGTTTTCATGAGTTCTGATGAGAAAGCAAACTGCCAGTCCTGCTGAGGATACTTGGTATGTGATGAGTTGTGTTTCTTTGCTTGCCATGAAGGTTCTTCCTCTGTCTTTGTTTTTTGACACAAAGACTCTATTGTTTCTCAATGTGATCACTATAAATTTATCATACTTGGAGTTCAATGAACTTAAATCTATATGGTTTCTATCAAATATGGTAAGATTATAGCTGTTATCTTTCACTGGAGCCATGTACTCCACTCGTTTTTTCTTCATAGTTATTTCAGCTAAAGTCTTATATTTATGTCTGAGGCCTCCCTCAGACTGAAATCTTCCCACCCATGGTCTCCTGTAGCTGTGATTACAGGAGTGTATTAGAAAAGCTGACTAATTAATTGAGATGGAAGTGGATAGGGGAGGAATCTCATTACTTTGCCTGGGTGCTTACTTTGATCCCCATGTACAGAATAGCTGGGATTACAGGAAGGTACCGATGTGCCTGGTTGAATTATTATTTCTTAAGTAATTTTCAGCCCTCTCTTTTATTTTCTTATTGAACTGCCATTATTCATATGTTGCCATGCTAAATGGTGTTCCACAGATCCACTTAGACACTGTTACATATCATGGCTCTTTTTTGTGTTTTTAGAGTGAATAAAATAAATAGATATTCATTCCTATAATCTTATCTGCCAAACTGATTGAGATCTGAGGATGACAGTTCAAAACAAGCCCGGGCAGGAAAGTCCATCAAACTCTTATTTCCAGTCAATCACCTGAAAAATACAGAAGTGGAGGTGTGGCTCAATTGGTAGATGACCAACCTTGAGCACAAAAGCTCAGGGACAGCAACCAGGTCCAGAGTTCAAGCACTAGAACTTGCACAAAAATAAATATAAACAAAAATAAATTGATGTATTTTCACAAGTACTGATCCTCTTTTCTGCCAGCTTAAATCTATAGTGAAGTTTTTATTTGATTTATTTCATATTCAACTCTAGTTTAATATTTAATTACTTTTTGTAATTCTTACATTCTTATATATTAACATATTTATTCTATATTAATATAAAAGAATACATTAATATTACATATTTATATATTCTTATATATTAATATTTTCATTTGACAAAACATTTTTTGCTTTACTTTCTGTTTTTTAGCCTCTTTTTGGCCAGTCCACCACTTGAGCCACAGCATCACTTCTGGATTTTTCTATTTATCTGGTACTGAGGAATTGAACCCAGGGCTTCATGCATGCTGGGTAAGCACTCTACCACTAAGCCACATTCCCAGCCTTTAAAAAAATTAATTTTATTATACAGGTGCTGTACAGAGGGGTTACAGTTACATGAGAAAGGCAATGAGTGCATTTCTTGTCAAGCATTGTTACCCCCTCCTTTATTCCTAGCCCGTTTTTAGCGTTTTAAACACATTTAAAAGAGCAGACTTGAGACCTTTCAATTATCCCCAATGTCTAAGCTTCTTCTGAAACAGTTTCTACTGATGATAACTTCTAATGAGCAGACTATATCAATTCACATGTAAGAAACATGCTTGTGTTGAATAAGCTTTTGTCATGCCTAAGTTAGTGCTGTTGCCTATGAGTTTATCAGTAGAGAATCAATAATATATATGAAGTGAAGTATCTTGAACAGAGGCACACATAAAACAAGTAATGACTGAAAATGTGACCAAAGCCTCAGAAAATTAACCCATTTTTCCATCAGAATATCTTCTAAAGCAGTGATTGTGGTGACTTTATGGAATATAAAATACTGTAAATAGTAATTATAATTAATAATATAGAAGAAATTTCTATATCTATGTCTATTAAAAAGTTTAATATGATCTCTTGTGTACATATTTGCCCTTTTGCCTATTTTCCTTACAAAGGAAACACTATTCCAAAATATTATGAAATCCTGTGAAGTAAAAACATAATTCTAAATATATAAAATCTGATCAAGGAGGTGGCACCGTAGCTCAAGTGGTAGAGCACGTGCCTAAAGCTGAAGAGCTGAGGGACAGTGCTCAGGCCCAGAGTTCAAGCCCGAGGACCAAAAAAAAAAAGGTAAGGTAATGAGTACATTTCTTTGTGAACACTGCTGCCTCTTCCCTCATTTTCTCCTACTTTTCCCCATCCCAACTACCTTCCCTTCCAAGATGTACTGTTTACAGTTCTTTCTTTGTTTCTTTGTTTCTTTTCCTTCCTTCCTTCCTTCCTTTTTCTTTCTTTCCTTCTTCCTTTCTTCCTTCCTTCCTTCCTTCCTTCCTTCCTTCCTTCCTTCCTTCCTTCCTTCCTTCCTTCCTTCCTTCCTTTCTTTCTTCCTTCCTTCCTTCCTTCCTTCCTTCCTTCCTTCCTTCCTTCCTTCCTTCCTTCCTTCCTTCCTTTCTTTCTTTCTTTCTTTCTTTTCTTTCTTTCTTTCTTTCTTTCTTTCTTTCTTTCTTTCTTTCTTTCTTTCCTTCTTCTTCCCCTTTGGTTTATTCCCCATTGTCAATTTTTTTTTATTTCTGTATCCTTGGTCTTGCATATAAGTTTAACTGATTTGGAGAAGGAAAACGGAATCACAGAAACCATGGGGAAAAGGGTGAACCTATGCAACAGTGACACTAGACACTATGTTGGAAGATGTTCCCTTTTAAAGACCAAGTTCTGAAAGCTATTAGCTATTAGTACACCAGAAGAGGAAGAAAAGCATCTATAGGATAAAATCTAGGAGATAAAGACCTCAGCAAAGATGTCAGTTAGTATAAAGCACTTACTTTCATTATTTTGTTTGGTAAGCATTTTTGGTGTCAAAATGTTGCAGGTTCAAGTGTTATAAAAATAGTACTAAAATTAACAGAAAGAAACTATGTTAAAGCATATATATTTTGTATGTGTCTATAGGTTCTTATATAGTTGAATGTATTTATAGGTCTATAGATTCTCATGTAGTTGAATGTATCAACTTGAATGTATTTTCTTACAATCACAAAACTCATAAATTGGGAAAGAGAGGGTAGGGAAGGGACAGAAGAGAGTAAAAGAAAAAGAAAGGAAAAGAGGGGAAGGAAGGAGATTTTTTTAAAGTAAAATTAGGAAGAAAGTGGGGGGAAAGGCACTAGGAGATGGGATCCTAGAGTCTGGAAAGGAATTATAAAATCTAAGAGCTTTAACATTGGCCAGGCACCAGTGGCGCCCTTCTGCAATCTTAGCAACTCAATAGGTTGAGATCCAGAGGATTCTGGTTTGAAGCCAGTTGGGGTAGAATAGTAGACTTCATCTCCAAAATAACTAGGAAACAATGCAAGGTGAAGAAACGGTGTCTCAAGTGGCAGAATGCCAGCAAAAAGCAAGCAAGATGTGCAAGCACAAAATACTGAGTTCAAGTTTGCGTGAAAAATTTACATCTGTCATGAGGTATCCAGGGAGAAGTTCCTCATATATAAGTTTTTATATATTTAAGAAAAAATAGGGATATGTGAGAGAAATTTAATGATCATTCTAGTTTTCTATGTCAAACAACACTAATCTTCTTTATTACATTGTTAGTTTCTCAATTCCTACTTACAAAGGTATTGACCTTCTTATTTGGCTTCTTTCTATTTAAAGCATGAGCAAGCTTATCTACCAAGTCCTCATCGATTCCATCTCTCAAGTTGCCCTGAATCCCTCTTTTTCTTTCTACAGAAATGGTCGTAGAAGAATTGCTTGTGTTGAACTACTGTAAAACTTCCAAATTGGTTTTCCCACACTTACTCTAGCTATGCTTCTTTTCTCCACAAAACAAGATCAGAAATCTCCTTCATATTGTCTCACTATTTAATTAATTTACTTATTCTGTGAATATTAACATAAAGTTGAATATCCTGCCTGGTGTCAATTGCACAACTATAATGCCAGCTACTCAGGAGGCTGAGATCTGAGGATCGTGATTGGACACCGTCATGATCAGTAAAGTCCATGAAACTCTTATTTCAAATTAATCAGCAAAAATCTGGAAATGGTACTGCAGTTCAAGTGGTGAAGTGCTAGCCTGCAGCAAAAAAAGTCTCAGGGACAACACCCAGAGCCTGAGTTCAAGCCCCCAGGACACACAAAACGTTGAACATCCTTAACACAGCCAAGTGAATTTTTGATAGTATGTTATCTTTTACTTCTGGATCATTTCACAAATTTGTCCCTTTCTGGGATAGCATTGCTGCTTCTGATTTTATACTTGATCTTCTAGTCTCACATTAAAAGTACTATTTTTCAGCATGCTTTGCTTTGTTTCTCTCTCAAACTCACATTGGTAGTCATCTTCAATTTAGAATGTGTAAAGTCACAAGAAAATATCACTCTTACCTTAACAATCAGAAAAAGAGAAAATCTATAAACTCATAGCTTTTCTTGAATCCTTTAGATAACTGAGGTTGAAAGGTAATCAGGTGGAATGATCTCAAATATTGATAATTCACCCAAGGAGCAACAAGCACATGAACTATTTCACTGGTGGCTGAACATAGAAGAGGTATATACCAAATATCTGTAAGGAGAAACCAAGTACAATTTTAATTCATTCTTGAAGATAAAGAATGGGATAACAGGACAGTTTAGTTATGGAGTTACAAATACAAAGAAAATCATACTGACTTGCAATGTCTTCTCCATAAATTTCCATTGTGTACCTTTGGTAAATATTGAGAAAAGACCAAGAATTCCCTCCCAAATAGGTTAAGCATGAGCACTGATCAGATATCTCTGAGGTTATCCCTTCTCTGTAACTTTGTCAGGTAAGAAGCAAAAGATATTAGCAATGGGGGAACCAAGAATTCTGTGCAAGAATTCACTACTGTGAAGAAATGAAGCAACAATTCTTCTTTTGGGGAGAATAATGGCAAAGAATTTTCTTAGATCCATTTACATGCACAGTCACAAAGTATAGTCTGATACCAATGCAGAAGCAACAGGAAACCATCAAGATTTAAGACTGGGTTTGCAATCCCATAGAAGGTCAAGAAAATAGGCTGAGGAAGCCACACTCATAAGGCCCAGACTTCCAGGTCTTGTTGAGATTTGTATCTAACCACAAGACTGAAGGAACCATATCTTATTCCCTACCATAATACCAATGACAGCTGATGAAAACAGTTGATAATTCCAGAAAATCTACTTTGGAAAATAGTATGGAGGTTCCTCAAAAGACTATACATAGAGGTCCCCTATTCCCACTTTTGGGCATTTACCCAAATGATCACAAACAAGGTCATACTAAAGCTACTAGCACAACTATGTTTATTGCAGCATTATTCATCATAGCTAAGATATGGAATCAACCCAGATGCCCCTCAGTAAATGAATGGATCAAGAAAATGTATATATATATATATATATATATATATATATATATATATATGAATTCTCTCTATATATGAATTCTCTCTATATATGAATTCTATGCCTCCATCAGGAAAAATGACACCATCCCATTTGTTAGGAAATGGAAAGACTTGGAATAAATTATATTAAGTGAAGTAAGCCAGGCACAAAGAAACATAAGTCCCATGGTTTCCTTTATCTGCGATAACTAGTATATGTCTAGGATAACCTTACAGACAAGTAGAAAAGTCAAAGGCTATGCACATATGACCATATAAGATATATAAGATGGTGCTAATTGAAATGAACTCCAAGATAGAGACACAAGAGGGTTTATCTTTTTTTTTTTTGGGGGGGGGGTCCGGTCGTGGGGCCTGAACTCTGGGCCTGGGCGCTGTCCCTCAGCTCTTCAGCTCAAGGCTAGCGCTCTACCACTTGAGCCACAGCACCACTTCCGGCTTTTTTTCTTTTTGCTTATGTGGTGCTGAGGAATCGAACCCAGGGCCTCAGGCATGCAAGGCAAGCACTCTACCATTGAGCCACCTTCCCAGCCCCAAGAGGGTTTATCTTTGTTGCTGTTGTTTTTAATGTACTTATAATATACTATTTGATTTCTTTTGTTTCTTTTGTATGTTCTTCCCCCATGGTATAACCCCTGTTTTTACTGTATTTGATTCCAGTACCCTGCATCTTGTATTTACATCTTTCTAATTTGGAGAGGGGAAGGAAATAAGAAAATGCTGAAACAAGGACACAGGCTGATCCATTGTAACAATGAGATTCACAAGACACTATGTTGAAAATAAGCTGTACAAGTTCGGGGTGGGGGGAGGAGTTGGGGAGGTGGGGAGGAAAAGGCTGGCTTGGGAAAAATAAAGGAGGGGGTAACAATTCTCAAGAGGAAATGTACTCATTACCTTACTCATGTAACAGTAACCCCTCTGTACAATATCTTTACAAAAAAAAGATGTCTCAGTAATTGACAAAACACAAGCATGCTTACTCCCCTAGTCCAAATTGTGTGTTGTAGCCCAGCAATAAAAGCATCACCTGTGAGCTTGGGAGAATTGTAAAAATTTTCATCTGTTCCTCAGACCTAGTGAAGGAGAATCTTCCTTTTTAATAGGAGGTCACTTATACATATAAATTCAAATTTAAAAGCAACCATATCAGAGGACTACTTCACTTCCAGCTCCATATCAAATAGATGCTAATTATTTAATTAATTAATGTGCCTCATGATTTATCTATAGCCAGAGGCCAAGAAGACCTGATCTATCACAGGATTTTGCTTACTGGCAAGTAGAGTAGCAAGTGTTTCCAAGTTCAGATCATCATTGAGCTCAGGACTCAGGAACTCACTGAACTTTGTTGCTCAGGACTGTCAGGGAATATTCATGGAAATTATTCAAATATTGTACTATGGAAAGAAAGAGAATTTTTATAGGTATTAAAGTCAAGGAATGAAGACTTGAATATCTACTCATGGTTAGAGCACTAATCTTTGTGATCTTGGCTTTGTACAGGCTATGTGCTTGACCAAGAATGAGTGAGCAGGAATGGCTGATGGACCTGAGAGTCCAGTTGCCAATCATTAGTTGGACCCTTATTTTAGAAAATGTGAACAAGTTTTCTTTTAATTACATAGAAATCACTGTTTTGCTTTCAGAAAACTCATGAATGAGAAATATCTTCATGTACAAAAAGTATGTGTTTATGCATGTTTATTAATAGAGCAACAGAGCAACATGTGTGTGTGTGTGTGTAGAACCATGTAATTTGTGTTGTGACAGTTCATTTTATATGCAAACTTGATTTTCAATTGCAAATTGAAGTCTTACATGAATTTACTGCTCAGAAACCAAAAAGCATGAAAGTCTAAATATCATTAAAAAGAGCTTCCAACACAGCATAAGCTGTTGTTCTTGAGTTCAAACAAAAAAGTGCAAATTTGGACTGGGAAGGTGGCTCAGTGGTAGAGTGCTTGCCTTGCATGCATCAGGCCCTGGGTTTGATTCCTCAGCTCTACATAAAGCAGAAAAAGCCAGAAGTGACTCTGTGGCTCAAATGGTAGAACACTAGCCTTGAGCTGAAGAGCTGAGGACAGTGCCCAGGCCCAGAGTTCAGGCCCCATGACTTCCAAAAAAATAATCCAAATTTGACTTTTGAAGTCAGTCCAGTGTTTTTTCTCCCACTTCCAGCCTGCCTCCAGTCAGATGGCAAAGCCTAGACAGGCTGGGAGGGAGATTGGCTGAGTAATAACTTCTTGTTTCTTTATTTGTAAGTTTATGTGGTCTCACCAATGGTTCTCATAGATTAAGTCTAAAGCAATCCAGATGTGGATTGTATTTTTCATATAGCACTCACAGGATCAAGAAGTAAATTTATATTAGTCTTATATGCCAAATGCTATTCTTTGCCTCTTTCTATTTTTTTGCCTCTTTTGTAAGTAATGTTTATTCAAGTACAACCAGACCTGTCCAGTTACTGCCTATGCTGTTTTGTGGAATAGTACAGGGCTAAATAATTGTATTAGAGACTGGTGTGCAAGCAAACAGGATAATATAAACAGCTTCTACTGAAATATATTAACTGCTCACACATGATCTCCTAAAATCCTACTGGAAACTCTATAAAATGAAAAGAATACTTTAAAATTAATAAAAATATAAGTCCACAAAAAAACCAGGTATAAGTAGAGAAGACAGCAACCATTTTTTAACTTGAAAGCAAGAAGTGACATCTGAATCTGAGAATACTGGAATTAAAGCCATCATTGGAGAAAGATGAAAAGTAACTAACTTGAATTGTAGAAGTCTCAGAAGGGACCGTGACTGGTATTCCAGGTATCCGTGGAGCAGAAAAAGGGTGACTGGGAGGAAAATATGAATAATATTTCAAAAAGAGAAAAACATTCTGAAAACACAAACATTATTAAGGACTTGAATCAGAAGAGCAAAGCATTTTTTATATACTGCTATTGGAGGATATTGATTTGGTAACTTTGGAAACCAACTGTCCAGGTGACAAAAGGAAAAGATGCATATCTTGATGTAGTAATTTCATTTCTTTTACTCAAAACTAGAAGAATTATAAAATAAATATACCCAAAGACAAGACAAGAATATCTATATAGCACACTGTGAAAACAAATAGACACAACCAAATGACTACCTATAATAAAATGAATAAACACCTGGGATTATATTAAGTTGTGTTATGAAAAACCTGTTTACATGTATGATTTATTCTGACAACATTAAATAGACTTCCATGCTTTAAAAAGCAAGCCAGTTTTCTATGGCTTGGGCTGACATTTTTGGATGGTGTAAGTATGGAATAGACCCATGTGACATAACCATGTGAAATATCTGGTAAAAAGTGGTTAAATATCATAGATCATAAATTGTTTTGGAAGGTAGGGATTGGGAATAATGAGGGCAAGGACTTTGAGCATTGTTGAAGTGACTGATTTTTTTACATATGTAAATGTATTTGAAAAAGAATTTTAAAAATTTATCATCATAAACTCTATGAGCATATTATTGTTTCTCACAGGTTCAAGCTGTTTCAATATTTAGAACCAAAAGTATCAAGCAGGGTACTGATCATGGTACTTATTTTGAATTTTACTGATTAAGGAGTGAAAGCTGTGTTGTTTCCTTGCAGGAGGCCCTTGTTCATAGATATTTCCATGTAACTCAGGCAGAAATCACACTTCTAGTTTCTCATCATTGGTGTGGCATGAATTTCAGATCTTAGTGATTCTTAGTGACAGTCTGTGACAGCTGGCTGAATTTGTATGCTCGGAATAAGAAATAAATCACTAATCTTGTTTTTGCAAGTTTTACAGGTCAGATTTTAGGTTGTTGGGAGTGTACCTATTTCAATGTGAAAATTTTGATGCTAGCTCTTTCGAACTTAGACTCTAATGGCAATATTTACTCTTTATATTGTACTTTCTATAAATCTTTACATGACTATTTAGTTATGTTATCAAGAATCTAAGTCTCTTGGAAGTGGCACTGTGGTTCAAGTGGTAGAGTGCTTGCCTTGAGCTGAAGAGCTGAGGGACAGCGCTCAAGCCCAGAGTTCAAGCCCCATGACCGACAAAAAAAAAAAAAAAAGAATCTAAGTCTCATAGTGTAACTAATCTGATGTTGCTAATTTTTATTGCTATTTAAAAAGTACTGATGATCAGATGGGCTAGTTTGGAAATCACTGAGAATGACATATATAATTTTAAAAAAAGATGAAGAAATCAGGGCCAAGAGTGAATTAAACTTAAAGAATGGTGATATGAAATCTCACTGAATTTTTCTATATCTCAACAAATACCTATTACATGTCTTCCTGATCTCTAAGGCTGTTTTTGAAGGTGAAGGAGGGGGTAGAAAATTCTACCTTTTTTTTTTTTTGCTGGTCCTGAGGCTTGAACTCAGGACCTCAGCATGGTCCTTGAGCCTCTTTTTGCTGAAGGTTGGAGCTTTATCACTTCAGCCACAACATCATGTCCTGCTTTCTCTGAGTAGTTTAATGGAGATGAGTCTCAAGCAAGAGAAGAAATGACACTGTTCAAAAAGAAATGTACTCATTACCTGACTTATGTAATCTTTGTAATAACAATTTAAAAATGAGGTGGAAAAAAAAGGAATCTTATGGATTTTCTGCCCAGGCTGGTGTTGAACCACAATTCTCAGATCTCAGCCTCCTGAGCAGTTAGGATTACAGGTGTGAGCAACCCGTGTGCAGCTTTCAAATCCTACTTTCATAGAGGCTACACTAAATATGTATAATGTCCTCTGAAATAGTGTGGTATGACAAAGATAAGTGTTTTCTTTATTTTAGATACATTTGACTAAGGTTTTTCTCCTGTTTCTTTTCTTCACTATTCTGTTTCAAATCGTAAATACTGGAAAATTAGCATTTTACCAAAAGCAGGTTGCCTATAGATTGTACAAATAAATATTAATGATAAAGGATAGAGAGTCAATACTAATCTAAACAAAGTCCTCAGCATTGAAGTCAGATGCAATGCTTTAAATTAATTGCAGTGGGTCATTAGTAAAGAAACCTTACATCTCCACAATCCAGAAATCTAATGACCATCACTTCAGTGGACAGAATTAACTACTGTAAATTTTCTGGCAATAACATTCACTCTGAAACTGCTTCTTTTATGGACATCCACTCCCAGCCTATTTTGAGAGAAAGAAAACGAAAAAGGAAAGGAAAAAAATATTTGATTTATCCTATCTCTAGCATGATCATTGCAAAGTATGTTATTATAAGCCAGACCTACAATTTCCAAAAGCTCCTAGAGACTTTGCTTTCCTTGTCTTCCCTGTGCTCAGACACTTTTCCTATTGGGGAAAACATCTCCTGTCTGAGTCCTAGCACTCTGGAAAGATTTTGTAACTGTCATCACCCGGAGGTCAGGCACACAGATGACAGGGTTCTGTCTCTCAATTTGGCCTCTTCAAGATTGTGACAAATAATAAACAGTGAATATCCTCCATATGGTACTTCTTGTATAAGGTTCCACAAAGTCCTGTTGAGCAGAGTATTTTTTTGTTCCTTTTTAAATAGAATTTATTTATTTATTTTCTGTGTTATTTATTTTTACTGTTATTGTAAAAGTGATGCCCAGAGGAGTTATAGTGATATTGTACCATTCACAAGGAAATGGGAAGACTAGGAAAAACTAATATTACACAAAGTAAGTCATACCCAAAGAAACATAGGTTTCATGGTTTCCCATTATTTATTGCCACATGCAAGTAAACACACTGGGTGGTAAAAAACAAAAAGTAGCCTTGGACATGATAAATTGTATAGGACACTATACATTCAGACAGTGAGACCTAAGAAAGAGAGGATCACAAAGGCTCAATAGCTATGTACTTATGATCATATAAAATGGTGTTTATTGAAATGAACTCCAAGTAATGAAAACAAGAGGGTTATTTTGGTTATTTTTCTTTTTTTCACATAGGTTTTCCTCATTTGTCACTATTTTTGTTTTCTGTATCTTTTGTCTTATATATGAGTAAAGGGGATACAGAAATGTTTCAACAAAGTGAGAACAAATGCAGCAGTGATACTCAGTAGGCACTATGTTGAAAATGAACTATACAGAGTAGATGAAATAAACTTACCTGATCAGAGTGTTTCAGAAAAGTTTTTAAAATCAACAGTTCCACCTAGACTTGGTGAAACTCTACTTTGTGAAACTTTACTTTCTGAGTTTCTGGAGAACTTATAATAGCTTCTATGGAACTACACATTAAATATGTAAGTACATATGTATAAAAGATACATACAAAAACATAAAGAGGGAGATAGAGGAAGATGGCAGAAGAGCATCTAGGGGCTTACCAAACTCTTATGTAAAAACAAGATTTAATGTTCCAGTGAAAAATCCAAGGCTAGAGATTAACACCAAGTGTGCCATCATACAGAAAGTTTGGTCAAGAGGAAAAATTCAGGCAGCTTGTTTAAGGAGACAGATTCAAGTACTCTCCACATTGGTGACAGCCACATAGACAGGAGAACAAGCTGGAGAAACAAGAAAAATTGCAAGTCAAGCAACCTCCTCTTCTGCTCATGATAAACAGGAAACAGAGCAGTTAATGAATAACCCAGGGGAGAGTCCTCAAAATGCTCTACAAACACTATGGGTAAGCATGGTGAATGAATAGACTGATAGCCTGTGTGACCGTGATAGGGCAATGTATGAGCATGATGAAGCTAGCCAATGATCAATAGAGGAATTGCATGAGCATGATGTGAATAACCAAAGATTAATAGAGGGATTCATGGAATCCACAAACAGAAAGCTGGAGGGATCCATGAAAGCCACAAAAGGAAAGTTGAATGAATTCCAACAGAAGGAAAGGGAGTCCAGTGAAACTATAACCACTCAACTAAGGGATTTGACAGTGAACACTGAAAACCAAATCAAGAGCTAAAGAAGTCCATACAAGATCTAAAACAAAGCTCCAACAAAGAATTTGAAGCCATCAAATCTCACCAATTAGAAGGACAGGAAATAAAAAAAACAAAATAGAAAGTTTTGATCGTATGAAGATCAAATCGCTGGGATTGAAGATAGCCTAGACATAATAGAGAAAGAACATGCAAGTATTCAAGACAGCTTCAAGAAATATAATAGATACATTAAACAGATAGAAGACACCATCAGACGGCCTAATTTAAGGCTAATGAGTGGAGAGGAGGGCCTAGAGTCAGAAGCTAAAGGTGTATGTAATTTATTTAACAGAATGCTAGCAGAGAACTTCCCAAACATACAAAAAGATTGGCCCATTCAGATACAAGAAGCCTTTAGAGCCCCAAATAGACCAGACCAGAACAGGACATCCCATTGTCACATCGTAATCCACACAGGATCAATAAAGAACAAGGAAAGGATCCTTAAAGCTGTCAGGGAGAAAAGATCAATGACCTATAAAGGGAAACCAATCAGAATAACTATAGATTTCTCGGCAGAGACCTTGAAAGAAAGAAGAGCCTGGAATAATGTATGCCACTCCCTAAAGACAAACAATTATCAAACAAGAATACTGTACCTAGCTAAGTTCTCCTTCACATCAGAGTTACAAATAAAAACCTTCCACAGTAAAGAAAAATTGATACAAAATATCTCACCAAACAAACATTACAAAAGATATTTAAAGATGTTCTACACATAGAAAACCATCAAGAGCACAATAAAAGCCAAGAAATGGCTCCCAAAACAGAGAATCAGATAATCATAGGAAGAACCCAAGAGACAGAGCCACCAAAAAGATGGATGACATGACAGGAACTAACAAACACATGTTAATCCCCCTTCTAAATATTAATGGACTTTCCAATTAAGCAACATAACTTGTCTAGTTGGATTAAAAAGCAGAGCTCCCTTCAAGAAACACACCTTGCCCACAAAAACAGACATTCTGAAAATGAAGGCCTGAATAAAATCTACCAAACAAATGGCTGTAATCTACCAAACAAATAGTTGCAATCCTAATATCAGATAAAATAGACTTCAAATTAGAATTAGTGAAAAGAGATAAAGAAGGACATTAAATACTAATAAAGGGATATCTCCTACAGGAGGATATAACAAATTTATCCAAAAAATACTACTTTTCCTAAATTCACACATTAGATCCAAAGGCATTAATTGTTGGGGTCTTTAGCACACCACTCTCCCTACACCATAGATCTACCCAGCAAAAACTCAACAAAGAAATCTCAGATCTAAACAACTGCATAGTCCAACTAGACTTACAGACATTTACCGAATATTTCACCCAGCAGCATCAGAATACACATTCTTCTCAGCAGCACATGGAACGTTCTCCAAGGTAGACCACATTTTAGGTCACAAAGAAAATTTGTCCAAATTTAGAAATATTGAAATTTTGTCCTGCATTCTCTCAGAAGACAAGGTAATAAAATTAGAATTCAATACCAAAAATCACCAAAGAAAATCCTGTAACACATGGATTGTTGAACCACCAGTGGGTCATGGGAGAGATTAGAAAGGAAATTCAAATGTTCATGATATTTAACAAAAATGAACATACAAATTACCAGCTCCTCTGGGATACAGCAAAGGTAGTACTCAGAGGAAAATGTATAGCTCTGAGTTCCTACATCAACCAATTGGAGAGATACCAAACCAACAATTTAATGATGCATAAGAAGCTCCTAGAAAAAGAGCAACAGGCTCAAACCCAATCCAGTAGACAGAAACAAATAATTAAAATTAAATCTGAATTAAATAAATTAGTGTCCAAAAAATATAGAAAGAATCAACAATACAAAGAGTTGATTCTTTGAAAAAATTAACAAAATTGACAGACCCTTAGCAAATCTTACCAGAAAAAGTTGAGAATACACCCAAATAAACAAACTCAGAGATGAGAATGGAAACATCACCACAGAAACTACCAAGATTCAGAACATTATAGGGAATACTTTTCAAACCTTTATGCTAATAAGCTTGAAAATGTGGGAGAAATGGATGAATTTCTACCAAATATTGACATGCCCAAACTAAACCAAGATGATTTAAACCAACTTAACAGACTCATATCAAGCATTGTAATAGAAATAACAAAAAGAGACCTCCCACCAAAGAAAAGCTCAGGACCAAATGGATTTAGAGCTGAATTCTACAAGGTCTTCAAAGCAGAACTCACATCAATACTCCAACTGTTCAATGAAATTGAAAGAGAAAGTTCACTACCAAATTTTCCATGAAGCCATTATAACCCTCAACACAAAACTAGGGACTGAGCAAAGAAAGAGAACCATAGGCCCATTTCTTTGATGACCATTGATGCAAGACTACTCAAAGTTTTGGCCAATCAACTTCAACAATTCATCAAAAAAATCATACACCATGATCAAACAAGGTTCATTTCAGAGATGCAAAGCTGGTTCAATACACAAAAATCAATTAATTCATCACATCAACAAGATCAAGGATAAGAACCACATAATTATCTTAATAGATTCAGAAAAAGCATTTGACAAGAACCAACACCCCTTTATGATGAAAACTCTGGAAAAACTAAGAATCCAAGGAACATTCCTCAATATAATAAAGGCTGTGTATGACAAACCTACAGCCAGCATTATACTTAATGCCGAAAGTTAAAGTCATTTCCTCTAAACTCAGGAATGAGACAAGGATGTCCACTCTCTCCACTCCTCTTCAATTTAGTATTAGAATGCCTAGCTCCAGCAATAAGACAAGATGCAAACGTAAAGGGTATCTAAACAAGGAAAAATGAAGTAAAACTCTCCCTCTTTGCAGATGACATGATTTTGTATTTAAATAACCCCATGGACTCCACTTCCAAGTTACTCAAGCTGACCAGAAACTTTTGCAAAGTAGCAGGGTAAAAATTAACCCTCGGATGGGAAACAAAGAGGAGGCAACAATGCTTGCCCATGTAATTGTAACTCCTTTGTACGGTATTCTCACAATAAGAAAAAAAATTAACCCTCAAAGATCAATGGATTACCTGTATGCCAATAATAAGAAAAGCATAGCTGAAATCAGGAAAGCAACCTCTTTGGTAATAGCTTCCAGAAAAATAAAATACCTAGCAATTAACTAAAAAAGAGAAGGATCTCTGTGAAGAAAACTTTAAAAACCTGAAAAAGGAAATTAAAACAGAACTAAGGAAATAGTAAAACCTCTCATGCTCCTGGATTGGGAGGATTAACATCATGAAAGTGGCAATACTGCCAAAGACCATCTACAAATTCAATGTAATACCAATCAATATCCCTACCTCATGCTTCAATGAAATAGAAGAAACAATCCAAAAATTCATATGGAACAATAAAAGACCCTGAATAGCAACAACAATCCTTAGCAGAAAGAACAGTGCTGGAGGAATATCAACACAAAATTTCCAACTCTTACTACAAAGGCATACTAATCAAAACAACTTGGTACTGGAACAAGAATAGACCTGAGGAACAATGAACCCTCATACCTATAACCACCTAATCTTTGATAAGAGAGCCAAATAGAATGGAAGAAAGACAGCCTCTTCAGTAAATGGTGTTGGCAAAATTGGTTAAACACCTGCAGAAAACTGAAATTAGATCTTTATATATCACTTTGCATCAGAATCAAATTCAAATGGATCAAAGAATCGAAGTAAAACAGACACCCTGAAAATATTACAGGAAGGAATAGGAGAAACTTTAGGGCTCCTTGGCACAGGCTGAAATTTTCTTAATGAAGACCCAGAAATATAACAAATCAAAGAAAAGTTTGATAAATGAGATTACATGAAACTGCAGAGCTTCTGCATGGCAAAGGACATAGCTAGCAAGATCAATAGAAAGCCCACAGATTGGGAGTAGATCTTCACTAGCCATGCAACACATTAGGGTCTCATACCTAGAATATATTTAGAACTTAAAAAATTGAGTCCTCCAAAAACAAATCCTCAAAGAAACAACTGCCCCATTAATAAGTAGGCTAAAGACTTAGAAGAAGAAATAAGAATGGTAAATAGACACATGAAAAAATGCTCAACTTCTCTAGCCATAAAAGAAATGCAAATCAAAACAACATTGAGATTCCACCTCACCCCAGTTAGAATGGCTATAATCAAGAAATCTAATAACAACACCTGATGGAGGGTATGTGGCCAAAAGGGAACCCTACTGCATTGTTTGTGGGAGTGTAAACTTGTTCAACCACTTTGGAAAGCAGTATGGAGATGCTTCAAACGACTCCACATAGAGCTCCCCTATGATCCAGCAATCCCACTTTTGGGCATTTACCCAAGTCATCACAAACAAGGCTACTAGCACAACTATGTTTATCACAGCATTATTCGCCATAGCTAAGATATGGAAACAACCCAGATGCCTCTCAGTAGATGAATGGATCAAGAATATGTGATACACACACACACACAACACACACATACAAACACACACACACACAATGGTATTGTATGCTTCCACCAGACAGAATGATACCACCCCATTTGTTCAGAAATGGAAAGACTTGGATAAAATCATATTAAGTGAAGTAAGCCAGACCCAAAGAAACCTAGGTCCCAGAAGTGGTGCTGTGGCTCAATTGGTAGAGGGCTTGCCTTGAGCTGAAGAGCTGAGGGAGAGAGTCTCAGAGTTTAAGCTCCATGACTTACAGAAAAAAAAGAAGAAAAAGAAAATAACTTTTAAATAAAAAGAGGTGAGTGATGAATGCATTTTGGAGAAAAGGGCTAAAAACATACATGGAAAATATATATCACAAAAAGGCAGAAATAAATCCTTCTTTATAAAAATTATATTAAATATAAATCTATTAAACTCTCCATTTAAAAGTCAGAGATTTGAGACGTGGATTTAAAAACAATATACACTATCTACAAAGTACAACTTTGCTTACTTTTTTATTTTACCTTTTCTGATATTCATTTATATTTATTTATTAATTTTATTTTGTATTATGCTAGAGTATAGTAGACTTTGTCAGAAAACCATGCAGACATCCAGGCAGAAAGAACAAAGAAAAGGTTTGTGCTGCTAAAGGGACTGGCAAGACCTCTTCTCACAAGAGAGGAATGAGAAGTGCTAGCTATTGTCTGAGGTGACCTATACAAGCTATGGAGGGGCTAGGAGGCAGAGACCCTGATGTGGATGAGGAGCAGGAGCTTCATCATGGCAGACTAGGATTTATGGCTGCTGCCCAAGTAGTAGATAAGGGGCTCTGCAGCTGCCCAGACCTGAAAGTCACTCTAAAGGGCTTGCTGCCTTATATGGTGGTAGATGCCCCAGAGGAGTGCCATCTCAAGGCAAAGGGGGGTTGGAGGCTGATTATTTACTGCCTTTACTGAATGGGCCTGGTGTTGCCTAGGAAGGGAGCATGCCAAGCTGTGGAAAGGGGAAAGAAGAATGCTAAGCTATTGGAAGGGAGCTCATTGGGCTAACACATTATTATATCCATCTGTTTATGTATTTTTGCCATTCCTAGAACTTAAATAAAGGGCCTGAGCACTGTTTTTAAAATTTTTTTGTTCAAGGCCAGCATTCCACTTCTGACTTTTTAGAAGTTTATTAGAAATAAAGAGTCTTATAGACTTTCCTGCCTGGGATGGATTGAGACTCTGATCTTCAGATCTCAGTATCCTGAGTAGCTAGGATTACATACATGAGATACCACCCAGCTATATTATGTTATTTTTTTTAGATAGAATCTTGCTATGTAGTTCAGACTGACTTGAATTTATGATCATTTTGCTTTATTCTCCTGGAATTATGTGTGCACACAACTATACTCAGTTCATTTTAGATGGAAAGACACAAATAGATTGGAAGTTAAAAAAATGGAAAAAGATAATCCAGACAATAGGAACCAAAAGTGATATGAAATGATTATGGTACTATCAGACAGAAAAGATAGTGATATAAATATTGTTATGTGAGTCGAAGTAGTGCATTATATAATAGCAAAGGCATAAATGTAAACACATATGTACTTAATCTTAGAGCTCCAGAATACACGATGTAAAACTAACAGAATTAAAGATTGAAATGATAGGCAAACAATGAAGTTTGAACATTTTATTATTTCATTTTATTAAAGTAAAAACTAGACAGACCAACAGAAAATAGAAGACATATTAGATGATACATCTATTAGAGCCAATCCAGATAACATCAACAGAACAAGTGCATGTGGAACACACCAGGATAATCCATATGCTTGCATGAAGCTTTTAGGCTTTTGTTGATTCTGAACCTTAAACTCAGGCTTTGAGCTTTTGGTCAGTATTCTTGCTCATAGTTGGCACTCTACCACTTGAGCAATGCCTCAGCTGAATAGTTTGTTAATTGGAAATAATGTACCATTACTCTTTCTATTCAGGCTGGCTTCAAACTGCTATCCTCAAGATTTCAACTTCTTGAGAAGCTAGGATTACAGGAGTGTGTCTGTCACCAGTGACTCACAATTTAAGTTTTATTATACACTTTAAAATAGTGAAATCAGATCTGGGTGCTGGTGACTCACACCTGTAATCCTAGCTACTCAAAAATCTGAGGTCTGAGGATCATGGTTCAAAGCCAGCCAGGGAAGGAAAGTCTCAGAGTTTTTTGTTTTTTGTTTTTTTTTAATTTAATTTTATTTGAGAACATACTGTACAGAGGGGTTACAATTACATGGGCAGGATAATGCATACATTTCTTACCAAGCATTGCAGTCTCCTCCTTTGTTTACCCTTCACCTCCCTTCCCAGCCTCCCCCCTCCTCGCCACCCAATCATACCCCCCTCCACACACACCGACATTGTAAAGCTGGTTTTGACATGACATTTTGTACTTCTCATTGTTGCAACAGGTCCACCTGAATCCTTAAACGACTTGTTTGTCCCCATCTCCTCCACATGTTATACTGACATCAAATATAGTGAAAGGGGGGGTTACACTGTGGGGGAGGGACATACAAAGCAACAAAGAAATAATCTTATAAATGCGTTAGAAACACATGCATGAAAGAAACAAAAACATTAAAATACATATTTGAGGGTTCGTTTTCCTAACATCACATTATCTGACTTTTTCCACTTGACTCATACCTATACTAGATATTGCAAATAAGGGAAACCATGGGACCTATGTTTCTTTGGGCCTGGCTTACTTCACTTAATATAATTTTTTCCAAGCCTTTCCATTTCCTAAAAAATGGGGGAATGTCATTCTTTTTGATGGAGGCATAGAATTCCATTGTGTATATATACCAAATTTTCTTGATCCATTCATCTACTGAGGGGCATCTGGGTTGGTTCCAGATCTTAGCTATGGTAAATAATGCTGCAATAAACATAGTTGTGCTGGTAGCTTTAGTGTGGTCTTTTTTGTAAACATTAGGGAAAATGCCCAAAAGTGGGATTGCTGGGTCATAGGGGAGTTCTATGTGAAGTCTTTTGAGGAACCTCCATACTGCTTTCCAAAGTGGTTGAACAAGTTTACATTCCCACCAACAATGAAGTAAGGTTCCTTTCTGTCCACATCCCCTTCAGCATCTGTTGTTGTTAGAGTTCTTGATTTTTGCTGTTCTAACTGGAGTGAGGTGATATCTCAATGTTGTTTTGATTTGCATTTATTTTATGGCTAGGGATGTTGAACATTTCTTCATGTGTCTATTGGCCATCCTTCTTTCTTCTTCAGAGAAGCTTCTCTTTAAGTCTTTCGCCCACTTACTTATTGGGCAGTTGCTTCTTTGAGGATTTGTTGTTGGGTGGTTTAATTTTTTGAGTTCCAAGTATATTCTAGATATGAGACCCTTGTCCGTTGTATGGCTAGTAAAGATCTTCTCCCAATCCGTGGGCTTTCTATTGATCTTGCTAGCTATGTCATTTGCCCTGCAGAAGCTCTGCAACCTTATGCAATCCCATTTGTCCAACCTTTCTTTGATTTGTTGTGTTTCCGGGTCTCTATTCAGAAAATTTCGGCCTGAGCCAAGGAGACCCAGGGTTTCTCCTATTCCATCCTGTAATGTTTTCAGAGTGTCTGCTTTGAGTTCAAGGTCTTTGATCCATTTGGAGTTGATTCTGGTGCAGGGTGATATATAAGGATCTAGCTTTAGTTTTCTACATGTAGTTAACCAGTTTTGCCAGCACCATTTACTGAAGAGGCTGTCTGTCTTCCATTCTATTGTTTCAGCTCCCTTATCAAAGATTAGATGGCTATAGGTCTGTGGGTTCATTTCTGGGTTTTCAATTCTATTCCATTGGTCCTGAGGTCTGTTCTTATGCCAATACCAAGCTGTTTTGATTACTATGGCTTTATAGTAGAGTTTGAAATTTGGTATTGATATTCCTCCAGCAGTGTTCTTTCCGTTGAGGAGTGTTTTTGCTATTCGGGGTCTTTTATTGTTCCATATGAATTTTTGGATTGCCTCTTCTATTTCCTTGAAGAATGAGGGTGGAATTTTGATAAGTATTGCGTTGAATTTGTAGATAGCCTTGGGAAGTATTGCCATTTTCACGATGTTAATCTTTCCAATCCAGGAGCATGGGAGGTTTTGCCATTTTTAAAGTTCTGTGTTGATTTCCTTTTTCAAGATTTTAAAGTTTTCATCATAGAGGTCCTTCACTTCTTTAGTTAAGTTAATTCCTAGGTATTTTATTTTTTGTGGGGCTATTACAAATGGAGTTGCTTTCCTAATTTCAGCCACACTTTTCTCATTGTTGGCATACAGAAAAGCCATTGATTTTGGGGGGTTAATTTTATACCCTGCTACTTTGCCAAAGTTTTGAATCAGCTTGAGTAATTTGGGAGTGGAGTCTATGGGATTCTTTAAATACAAGATCATGTCATCTGCAAAGAGGGGGAGTTTTATTTCTTCTTTCCCTATTTGGATCCCCTTTATGTCTGTATCTTGTCTTATTGCTATAGCTAGGCATTCTAATACTAGATTGAAGAGAAGTGGAGAGAGTGGGCATCCTTGTCTTGTTCCTGAGTTAAGAGGAAATGGCTTTAGTTTTTCACCATTGAGTATAATGCTGGCTGTAGGTTTGTCATATACAGCCTTTATTGTATTGAGGAATGTTCCATGGATTCCTAATTTTTCCAAAACCTTCATCATAAAGGGGTGTTGGATCTTGTCGAATGCTTTTTCTGCGTCTATTGAGATAAACATGTGGTTCTTATTCTTGCTCCTGTTGATATGCTGAATAATATTAATTGATTTGCGTATATTGAACCAGCTTTTCATCCCTGAAATGAATCCTGTTTGATCGTGGTGTATGATTTTTTGGATGAATTGTTGAAGTCGGTTGGCCAAAATTTTGTTGAGAAGTTTTGCATCAATGTTCATCAAAGAAATGGGTCTATAGTTCTCTTTCTTTGATGAGTCCCTGCCGGCTTTTGGGATGAGGGTTATGATGGCTTCATAGAATGTGTTCGGTAGTGAGCTTTCTCTTTCAATTTCATTGAAGAGTTGGAGGAGAATTGGTGTGAGCTCTGCTTTGAAGGCCTTGTAAAATTCCGCTGTAAAACCATCTGGTCCTGGACTTTTCTTAGCTGGGAGGTCTCTTATTGCTGTTTCTATTTCAATGCTTGATATGGGCCTGTTAAGATAGTTTAACTCATCTTGGTTTAGTTTTGGCATGTCAATGTTTGCTAGGAAGAGGTCCATTTCTGTCAAGTTCTCAAACTTATTAGCATAAAGTTTTGAGAAGTATTCCCTTATAATGTTCTGAATCTTGGTTGTTTCCGTGGTGATGTTTCCATTCTCATCTCTGAGTTTATTAATTTTGATGTGTTCTATTCTTTTTCTGATAAGATTTGCTAAGGGTCTGTCAATTTTGTTAAGTTTTTCGAAGAACCAACTCTTTGTTTTGTTGATTCTTTCTATAGTTTTTTTGGATTCTAATTCATTTAATTCTGATTTAATTTTGATTATTTCTTTCCATCTACTGGATTGGGGTTTATCTTGCTGGTCTTTTCAAGGAGGTTTAGATGTGTCATTAAATTGTTAGTTTCAGATCTCTCCAATTTGTTGATGTAGGAGCTCAGAGCTATAAACTTGCCTCTGAGTACTGCCTTTGCTGTGTCCCAGAGGAGCTGGTAATTTGTGTGTTCATTCTTTTGAATAGCATGAACATTTGAATTTCCTTTCTAATCTCTTCCATGACCCACTCATGATTCAGCAGTGTGTTGTTCAGCCTCCATGTGATACCGGACTTTCTTTGGTGGCTTTTGGTGTTGAGTTCTAATTTTATTCCCTTGTGGTCAGAGAGAATGCAAGGTATAACTTCAATGTTTCTGAATTTAGACAAGTTTGCTTTGTGGCCTAAAATGTGGTCTATTTTAGAAAACGTTCCATGTGCTGCTGAGAAAAACGTGTATTCTGATGCTGCTGGGTGAAATGTTCGGTAGATGTCTGTTAAGTCTAGTTGATCTATGCAGCTGTTTAGATCTGCGGTTTCTCTGTTGAGTTTTTGCCGAGTTGATCTATCTAGTGGGGAGAGTGGTGTGTTAAAATCCCCAACAATTAATGTCTTTGGATCTATATGGGATTTGAGGGAAAGTAGTGTTTCTTTGATAAATTTGGGTGCTCCATTGTTTGGCGAATAGATATTTAGAATTGTAATATCCTCCTGAAGGAGAGATCCTTTAATTAGTATGTAGCGACCTTCTTTATCTCTTCTCACGAATTTTAATTTGAAGTCTATTTTATCTGATATTAGGTTTGCAACTCCCGCCTGTTTATGGGGTCCGTTTGCTTGGTGGATTTTGTTCCAGCCTTTAACATTGAAAATGTGTTTGTTTTTACGGGCAAGATGTGACTCCTTCAGGCAGCAGATAGAAGGGTCTTGTTTTTTAATCCAACTAGACAGTCTATGTCGCTTAATTGGAGAGTTCAGTCCGTTAACATTAAGAGATAGGACTGAGATAGGTATTTGGGAGTTCCTGCCATGTTATCTACCTTCTTGGGGGCTGCGAAAACTGGGTTCTTCCTATGGTTCTTGGATTCTCAGTTTGGGTGCAGTTTCTTGGCCTTTATTGCGGTCTTGTTGGTTTTCTATGTGTAGGACATCTTTAAGAATCTTTTGTAGGGCTGGTTTGGTGGAGATGTATTGTTTCAACTTTTCTTTGCTATGGAAGGTTTTTATTTGGCCTTCAGTTATGAAGGAGAGTTTAGCTGGGTACAGTATTCTTGGTTGATAGTTGTTTGTTTTTAGGGCTTGGCATACATCATTCCAGGCTCTTCTTGTTTGATTGTCTCTGCTGAGAAATCTGAGGTGATTCTAATTGGTTTCCCTTTATAGGTGATTACCCTTTTCTCCTTGACAGCTTTAAGGATCTTTTCCTTGTTCTGAGTTGATCCTGTGTGGATTATAATGTGATGGTGGGATGTCCTATTCTGGTCTGGTCTATTTGGGGTTCTAAAGGCTTCTTGTATCTGAACAGGCCTATCTTTTTGCATGTTTGGGACGTTCTCTGCTAGGATCCTGTTAAACAAATTTCCTAGACCATTAACTTCTGTTTCTAGGTGCTCCTCTACACCCATTATCCTTAGATTAGGCCTTCTGATGGTGTCTTCCAGGTTTTGGATAGATCTATCATATTTCTTGGACTTGTCTTGGATGGTTGTATGTTCTTTCTCTATAATATCTAGGCTGTCTTCAATCCCTGAGATTCGATCTTCTGCATGGTCTAACCTGCTGTCAAGACTCTCTACTTTGTTTTTTATCTCTTTTCCTTCCAATTGGTCAGCTTTGATGGCTTCAAGTTCTTTGTTGAAGTTCTGTTTTAGGTCTTGTATGAATTTCTTTACTTCCTTAATTTGGTGTTCAGTGTTTGTTCTCAAATCAGTTAGTTGATTGGTTATGGTTTCTTTGGACTCCCATTCCTTCTGTTGGGTTCCATTCAGCCTTCCCTTTGTGGTCTCCCTGACTTCCTTTAGCTCTTTGTTAATGGATTCCATGAATGCCTTTAGTGATCTTTGTGTGTTCTCTACCTGGTCTCTCAATTCCTGTATTACTCTTTGATTAGCTTCCTTCCGTTCATGGGATTCCTGCAGTTCTCTTTGAGTGTTCTCAGCCTGCTCACACCATTCCTCCCTTTCTCTTTGAGTATTCTCAAGTTGTTCACGCAAATCCTGTATCAGTTTTTGAGTAGCTTCCTCACGCTTATGATATTCCTGTATAAACTTCTGGGATGCCTCCTCTCTCTCCCTATCACGCTCATACAGAGTCCTTTGTACCTTGTCAAACTTCTCATTTGTCATGTTTGCCAGCAGTGTTTGTAGAGCTATTTGGGAACTCTTCTCTGGATTATTCATTATCTGTTCTAACTCCTGATTATCAAGATTGGGAATTGAGATACCCGAATTTGCCATTTTTCTTGTGTTTTTCCGGCTTACTCTGCCCATTTGAGATGAAGATAGCACCAGTTTTGTGCTAAAACACTATCTTAAGGCAACCATCAACCAAAGTTTGCATTTATACAGTCAATAGTCTAGTTCAACAGATACATCTATTCGACATCAAACAACTATATGTTAAAGGACTTCGAACCGCAGAGAAGAATTTGGAAAACCAGAAATTATTAGGGTTAGGGAGAGATGTGGGTAAAAAAAATGGAATAGATTGGTGTGGGGAGGCACAGGGAGAGTTAACTATGTCCTAATCACAATGCAGTAAATAGGTTGGGTCGGATGCAAGTAGAGAGAGAGAGAAAAAGAAGAAAGGGAAAGGGGGATGAAAAGAGACCAGAAAAAAAAATAGAGACATAAAAATTAATGTTATTATAGAGATTAAAAGACCATCTATTTAGAGAGGAATGTGAATATGTTGAGAGAAAGGGAGGGACATAGAGGAGGTGTGAAAAACTTTAAAAAAATGCTTAAAATATTATGTAGGTATAAAGAGGTAGTACTGCTATTAATGAATTTAAGTCTCAGAGGTTTTGAATTGAGTAATAAGTTTGTGGATTGTGTACACAATGGGGGATAGGGTCTACTAGTTAACTACGGGTTTATCTGAGGATGTGCAGGACAGGAGTTAAGTCACATAAAGAAGAACAAAAGAGAGGAGAAGGTGGAAAGGATAGGAAAGTGAGAAGAAAAGATCAGAAGTTCCGTAGAGCTAGACAAAAAACAAAAAGATAATTAAGAATGAAAGAAAAAGAGAAAGAAGACAAGAAAAGAAAGGAAAACACACATTCACGTATTCCTAAAATAAAAATTATAAGAGGAGAAAAAAAAAAAGTTACTGGAAAACAATTATTTTTCAGAAGAGGCAAAAATTAAAGATTAATAAATGTTTTAGAAAAGGAAAAAAAAATTTTTATATATATGGTAACAAAAAACAAAAAACAAAAAAAAAAAAAGAAGAAGAAGAAGAAGAAAAAAGAAAGTTCTTTGATTTTTTTTTTTTGGGAGGGGTGGGAATCATCCTGTATCTCCCTTTTGTCTAACCAGAGTCTGGTTGGAGTCTCTGGTCAGCTTGAGGTCCTGTGGCTTGATTGGTTTCTTAAGTCAGTTTGTTGGAACAGGCAGAAAAATGCTCTGCTTTACCCAAGATTTTGAGATCCCCCTCCCAGGTTAGTTTACTGGGAGGGTGATCTGCTTTGAGAATCACAAAAGAGGGGGATGCAGTGATGAGGCTAGGTTCTGGGTAGAGTTGAGGCCTTTCAACAAACAGTAGCTTTTCCCTGGGGCTATTTTGTGAAAAAAAACTCACAGCACCCAGCCTGGAGCCATTCTCAGGGTTTCTGTTTTTCAGTTGATTGTGGTGGCTGCTAGAGGGAGGGGTAGCCTCTGGCTCTGGTTACCCAGTGAGGAGAGCCACTCCAATGGCTGGCGCCTGAGCTGGGTGACTTTTCCCTGGATGGAACTGAGTCTGTGAGGTCACTTCGCTGTTAAGTTCTTGTGACCTGCTAAATGACTCGTTTTATTCCAAGGCCTGAGCTAGAGCTAGCCGCTCCTCCGAGCTTTGTCGGTATCCAAGATGGAGCTCACTGGTGCTGGGGGGGGAAGGGTGGCCTTCCCTCCTCTGCTCCCTGAGAAGGAGTGAGGAAGTGGGGCTTCTACTCACGCAGAGTCTTGGATCCTGGGCCGTCTCTGGTCTGCAAAGTGCAGGATGAAGTTGTCCACTCCTTGTCGGTTCTTGCTGGTGTTGAGTAGAATCCGCTCGTCTGCTGCGTCTGGCTCCTTCGTCCCGGACTGTGTCTCAGGTATGACCCTGTGGCGGTGGTCGCCGCCGCGACCCTGCCGCCACAGTGGCAGCTGCTGGCAGGCGCTCAGATGTGTCTGCTTGGCTTCCTCTCTCTTGACTAACTCTCTGTCCTGTGATGGCACACTTGGTGTGATTCTCTGGCTTGGGACTGTTCACTGGAACTCTGAAACTGCTTTCTATGCAAGAGCTTGTTCAGATTCCAGCTTCTCCTCCGCCATCTTTCCGGAATTCCCCTTCTCACAGTTTCTTATCTCAACCACCAGAAAATGAGAAGTGGTGTTGTGGTTCAAAATAGTAGGGCACTAGCCTTGAGCAAAAAGCGCTCAGGGACAGCACCCAGGCCCCTAGTTCAAGTCCCACGGGCAACAGCAGCAACAACAAACTGCAAAATCATTCAAAGAATATTGTACCATGAGGCTTAAATAAAATGTTTCAGTAGCAGAACTTCCAAATAACCAATGGCACAACAAAGAATTATAATGACAACAAAAATGACAACATAACTTCCAATAACTTAAGAGGACAATAAAAGTAGTACTTAGCTGGAATTCTAATAGTTTGAAAAACTCACATTTAAAACAATTAGATATTTCAAACAGTAACCAAACTTTTTATCTTTAAGACTAGAAAAAAGTGGGCTGGGAAGGTGGCTCAGTGGTAGAAAAAAGTAGACCAAGCCAAATCCTAAGCTAGCAGATGGTAGAAAATAATCAAGATTAGGGGCTGGGAAGGTGGTTCAGTGGTAGAGCGCTTGCCTTGCATGCCTGAGGCCCTGGGTTCGATTCCTCAGCACCACATAAGCAAAAAAGAAAAAAGCCGGAAGTGGCGCTGTGGCTCAAGTGGTGGAGTGCTAGCCTTGAGCTGAAGAGCTGAGGGACAGCGCCCAGGCCCAGAGTTCAGGCCCCATGACCTGACCCAAAAAAAAAAAAGAAAATAATCAAGATTAATATCATAGACACATAGAATAGAGAATAAAAAAAAATCAGAGATAATCAACAAAACTAAAATGGTTCTTTCACAAAGAAGGTGCCTCCTTTCATTTCTGATTTCAGCTATTTAAGTATTTTCTCTAGTTTTCTTTGTCCGTCTAGTGAATGGATTGTTACTTTTGTTTATTTTTTTTCATTGCAATAAAGGCATTGTATTTATTTTAGGGAATCATTATATTTGCCTGAAAAAAATCCTACTGAACTTGTTTGGCATCATGCTTCTTAAACTATTTCTAATGAAGGAGTAGTTTAAATTTTCCTCTTTCTAATTTGTTAAGCAGTTCTGTACTTCTGTAAAGTGGAATTAAAAGAAACCAATGTCTAGAAAAATGAAACAGAAAGCATTTGAAACACTACCTAATCTTTTCTTATTATTCTCAACAGATGTTGACTTATGTCAAATTGCTTTTGGAGCTTTGAAACACTCTCAATCTCTTTACTTTGTTGACCAGTGAGTACAAAGGAAGGTCGGAGGTCAGCACTTTGAATTGTGCTGGTCAGGTAACATAGTCATTTTTCTCCACAGATCCATACCTTTACAGTGATGCTATTAGAGAATAGAAGCATTCACTTTCAGACTAATGCAGAGCATGCATTTGTAGAAAAGTATTCTTTGTCGCTCTCAGAAGCAAAGGAGGTGTTGAAGGGTTTACTTCAAAGATCAATAGATAAGCATAGTAAATAGAAAAAGAGCTGTACTAAAAATATAAAACAGATGTAGCATTGCCAATCTTATAAAAAATAAAGCTTCAAAGTTTTTACCTTGAACACATAATTAAAAGCTTATCTCCAAATCGCTTGACATTATGGTCTATTTAAAGTTTGTTTTTCTATAAATCTAATATTTAGACTTCTCTAAGAAAAGTTTCCATTGATTTTTCTTTTTGTCCCTGTTTGAGTGAATAGCATTTTCCTGTATCTTTGTATGCCTTATATGTTTTGTTGAAAATTATGTAACTATTATATAACTATTATACCTTAGAATAATAGTTATATTCCTCCTGCTCCTACTATTGAGAGTTAGGGAATAAAGTCATCTGTTTGTTCAGAGACCTTTTTCAAAGACTCTCTCTCTTGTTATGGGCAATGAAGTCTCTGTTCTATCCCCTCAAGGTTCAGCTACTAACCTAACAACTGGAAGAGATTTCCTTAAGTACCTAGTGAGGAAAGGAAACAGCCTTTTCCCTACTTTTGCAGATTGGCTCTGAGCTAGAATAACTTCATTCCAAAGGAGCCTGTGCTCCTTTCAGATAGTTTGTGAGTATTCATTGGACATCTGACATTCACACTGCACTTGGATTCCCTGGTACACACAGAAGCCCTTTGAAGAACTCATTCCCTAGAAATCTTATTTCTCAGTCTAATTTCTAGACTTTTCTGTCTGTCTGCTCCTTGCTCCATCTGCCATTGCTTGCCTTAGGCTCTGAGTATCTTTAAATGCTTTTAACAGATGCTGCTTCTGCAGGAAACCAGCTTCAGCCTGAGGCAAAGGGAAGCTTAGACTATGTGCCAGCCAGGACATAATTCATAATTCCAGGTATTGGAGAATAATATCTGTACTGCTTATCTTTCTACCAGCGAGTTTCACCAGCAATATTGTCTTATTATTTTTTATTGTGAAACTACTGTACAGAGGGGTTACAATTACATGGGCAAGGTACTGAGTACATTTCTTATCAAGCATTGTTGCCTCCTCCTTTGTTTCCCCTTCCCATCCCTTCCCATCTACCCCTCCACCCCCGCAAAGTTGTAAAGTTCATTTTTCCACATTGTTGCAATGGGTCCACCTGTATCCCTATTTAAACAATTTGTTTTTTCCCTTACCCTCCACAAATTATACCAATATCAAATACAGTGAAAGCAGGGGTTATACCGTGTGGGAGGGACATACAAAGCAACAAAAAAATCATCTTATAAATATTTTAGCCTCTTCAGTAAATGGTGCTGGCCAAATTGGTTAACCACTTGTAGAAAACTAAAGCTAGATCCTTATATATCAACCTGCACCAGAATCAACTCCAAATGGATCAAAGACCTAAGAGTCAAAGCAGATACTCTGAAAACATTACAGGATGGAATAGGAGAAACTCTAGGTCTCCTTGGCACAGGCCGAAATTTTCTTACTAGAGACCCAGAAACATAACAAATCTAAGAAAGGTTGCACGAATGGGAGTGCATGAAATTGCAGAGCTTCTGCATGGCAAAGGACATAGCTAGCAAGGATCAATAGAAAGCCCACGGATTGGGAAATCTTCACTAGCCATACAACAGACAAGGGTCTCCTATCTGAAATATACCTGGAACTCAAAAAAATTAAATCCCCCAACAACAAATTCTCAAAGAAACAACTGCCCAATAAATAAGTGGGCTAAAGAAATATTGTCTTATACCCACAAGTCACCACTGAGTCACCGCTAAAAATAAGGGCTAATGAGTGAGTGACCAAAAGTACTGTAGTGAAACTTAGCAGTATTTATCTTTCCTTTTATTTCATATTTTTTCATAAAGATGCTTCTAGTGATTGTTTCTGTTTTGGTGGAAGAAGTACCCCAAGATTCTGTTTTGGCCAACCTAATTTCTGTTTTTTGATTCTATGAACTTTCAGCACCTTTATTTTCCATGCTACCGACAGTTGAGTTCAATGAAGGGTGGAGTATAAAGAATAAGTTTTTCAACAAATAGTGCAGGAACACTTACATTTCCACATGTTAAAGAATGAGGTAGAGTCTTATTTCTTACAATATGCTAAGGTCAGTTCATACTCAAACAAAAACCTCATGCAAGATCTAAATCCTATACAATTCTTAGAAGAAAGGGATAAATCTTTGGTATCTTGGATTGGCAAAATATTCTTGAAATTAGAAACATTAAAAGCATAAGCAACAAAAGAAAACTGGGTAATGTGCCTTCAAAGCAGAAGCATTTTTGTGTCCTAAAGGGTGCTATCACAAAAGAGAAAAACACTCCACAGAAAGAGGAAAGACGTTTTCAAGTCATGGATCTGTTGGTGAACACAAATAAATTGGAGTCAGGGTCTCAATGTTTAAGGAAACCATGTAAATGGCTAACAAGATATAATTGGTACATAAATCATTACTTAATACTATTAAGTGGAAAAGCAAATCTAAACTACAATAAGAGACCATACCATGTCTTATTACCATTTTGATTTTGCTACAATCAAAATGAAACCCAAGTCTGAAGTGGTAAGAATGCGTAGAATCAGAATGTTCAAACATTGTTGGTGTTATGTAAAATACTAGCCTGACTTCAGAGTATAGTTTATCAATTTATTCCAGTGGTAAAATTTACAGTGTAAGGTGTACATGAATCAGTAACACAGTTAATGTTTATCATGTCAAGTGTATGTATGTATGTATCATGTCAAGCTGTATGTAATTATAGGTGCCAGACTTTCCTTTACCTGGAAGCACAGTTTATTACACCAGTATCACCATAAATACTGGACTAAGATTTTATAATAGCTATGACATTTCTAGTGAATAGAAAATTTTTTGCTTGATGATAATCTTACGGTACCCCCATTGTGTATGTGGTTCATAGTTGACTGAAAAGGCTCTATATATGCACAACTACACCTGATTGCACTTATATGAAATGTTTGGAAGTGACAAATTTATAAAAGAAGAAACTTAGTAGTAGACTTTGAGCCTCAAGGAAATGAGGGAAGTTGGAGGAGTTAGAGTTAAATTTGTAAAGGATTAGGGGCTAGAAAGAGGCCTAACAAATAATCATAATGATGGTTGTATGATTCTGTGAATATATTAAAACATACTAAATTCAGTGTTTTAAATGAGCAAATTCTATACTACGTGACTTATATCCTAATTACACTATTATTGGATAAATAGGAAATCATTTCCTAATCTAGGATACCAGAGGTCCATCATGATATAAATGATGGAATGGATTAAGTTGACAATGTGGTGGATCTGCTGTGGACCACTTACAGTGTAACAGGGATTTTCACAGAATCAATACCAAAAACTTATTTCACTCTACCTTTACATCTTGATAATTAATGATTCTAAATTAAATTAATGTACTAAATGAGTACATCAACATACTAACTATTTCAAGAAATTGGTGCACAATTTTGTGGAGCTGCCAAGTTCTGAATATACAGAACAGACCAGTAGGTTAGAAATTCAAGAGTTATGCTGCAATCCTACTATAAGATATCCTTCTTCCTTAGTTATTTTCCTTATGGGTTCTTCTGCTGATTGAATGTAGCTGACCCATACCATTAAGAGTAATCTCTTGATCAAATGATTTTAAGATGTTGACAATATTTATAAAATATATTCATAGAAATGTCAGTGTTAGTGTTGATTACAGAAATTGATAACACAGCTGAGACAAAATGACAGATAAAACCCATCTACTTCTCTCTAGAATGTTTATTCATTACAAAGAAAGGTGATAGCTTTACAGTAGACCCTGAGGATTCTATATCAGTAATGGTACTTAACAGATAACGTACAGTTCTGAAGGAATATTATTCCTGTGATACCCTTGCCAAAGCTGAATAAACTGACAATAATTAGGAAAAATATAATCAGGAAAATTCTAATTGAAGTTCAGAAAACAAACAATCTTTAATCTTAAGCAGTGTCAAGGTCATGAAAGGGAAAACACATTTTTTATTCTTCTCTTGGCACGTTGAGGCCTATAGTCGTGACAAACAGAAGAAACATCACTGTGATCATGTAAGCAGATTGGTAGGAATCTTTTCATTTAGGACCATAGCTCAGATTTCCATTTGAGAAAAAAATCAGAAGATTGGAAGTTATAATTTGGCTGTTGAAGGCAATTATATAGGGAGCACTTTGGGTCACTGACAGATTCCAACTGAAGTAAAGTATTTCATCTCACATGGCACAAGTGCTGCTCACTGATGGCGTCATAAGTTTTATTTTCATATTATAATACTTACATATTATAATACTTTCAAATTATAATACTTACAGCATACTCATCAGTCAGGGTTTTCTAGAATAATGTATAGATTTAAGCCAACACTTGGCTGTCAGACCTCTTCTCGCACAAGGAATTCATTTCACTGTTTCTCTGTTTCTTTGGCTATTTCTTTCACGTTGAAATGAACTGCTCTGTCTGTTAAAAAATTAAGTTGTAAAAGTATGCAATGTTAGCAGAGCATCCAAAATTCTATCTTCAATAATGTCAATGTTTATCACTGTGCTTCTATGTATGAGAGAGAGAGAGCTCCTGAAGAATGCTGTGACAGCAGTTGAGTTATAGGTCTGGTTTCAGCACCCATAAGCAGAAGCATGTTGCAGGTTACAAAAATCATCCTCTACCAAGATTTCTGCAGAGAAAATAGTGAGACCAGACCTGACTTAGAAATTTAAATTAACACTAATATACCAGAAAAATATTATATACCTATGTTATAGAACCAACTGAGATGTTGATTGGGTAGATAAGCCATCAAGAAAGATGAAGCCAGTCATTTTCAGGAAAATGGATAGAGTTGGTCCTCAAAAATGTTCAACAAGATAAGCCACTGCAAGAAGTCAAAGTTTACATATTCTCATCCAGTTTTGGAAAGAATGATAATATGATGATAAAATCATGATAACAATTGTGATAACAATGAGTCATGTGTATAAAAAGGAAGCAACAGAAGAGGGTAGAAGAAAAGGGAGGTTACACTGAAGTGTGAAGAGATTTACAGATACTGCATTATCTATTTATCATCCATCTGTCTGTCTATCTATCTATCTATCTATCTATCTGTCTTGTCCATCTACCTATCTATCTATCATCTATCTCTCATGAGTCCATAGTGAACCCCACAAAGTACTATTTGAAAAAAAAGCAGAGGAGGGAAAGGAAGAGGGGGAGAATATGTTCAATGTGCATATGTGTAGAGATATCATGAGTTACTCACATTAGAAATATACACTAAGTCAAAACTGAGAAAGATAAAATATCTACAGCATATTGAAATTGAATAGATTACGTTGAATAAGAAACAAGATTCAATTACTAATGGGGAATTTACCAACTGATCAATAAAAGATAAAAACTTTTCTCTAAGGCTAATTTGTTACCCGGCTGTCCTAATACCATACATTTTTTAAGCTGGATCCTTCTTTATCTCTTGCCACTCCTTAAACTTTATTTTTGCAATTTTAAAATTTCAAGGTTTCCAGTTAACCCTCAGAAGTGCTTCCCCAGCTAACTCTCTGAAAGTACATGATTGGCTCCTATGAAGAGGTTCTGTGGAAGAATTTGTGGTACACAGCTCCCCCCCGGAGCAAGTCTGAGTGTAGCTGATGGCTCACAGAAGGGATGATGATGTTGTTGCTGATTTTAAAAATGTATAAGTTTGTTTATTCTTTATCAGATGATTCAACTCTTCTAGCCTCCCAAGAGCAATCTGCAAAGGATAAGATGACAGAGCAATAAAAGATTATGTGTGCGCTCTTTATCTTAGACCCTTCAGTCACATTTAATCCTGAGGTGCAGTTAATACATCTTTAATATGACCAGATACATCACTAAATGAGAGCAGCTGTTGTTAAACCTGAGTAAACTGTGTATGCTCCAGAGGCCAATACTCATTCTCCAAATGTCAAGTATACTCAGTTGCCAGCAGAATAACCAAGTTTCAAAGGAATTAAGAGTATTCTTAAGAAAAAGGAATTTAAATAGAAGAATTTAAGTACCATGGCTTTGCTGACTTAAAGCTTTGCAAACACAGGAAAACAAACTTGAAAAGCTCTGCATAACCATATGAATTATGAAGATAGTCATGTGAATTGCAGAAAATTTTCTTTGAGGACTCTCATGAGAATTTGTTAATATCAGTGGAATAATGGTAAAAGTAAATTGAAGATGAATAACGTTTTCCTTTTAACCTATTTTTGATCATCAGTACAGAATTTTATTTTTATTACTAACAATTTCTCTTCATGATTTCTCATTTTAGTCAAACCAAACTCTAAGCAGATCTAATCATTGATTCATGATTAGGCCACATGCAATACAATTTTTAAAGTATAAATCTTTGGAGATAACACTAGGAATATTTACAAATCAAGAAAACACCTTAGACTTGGTAAATAGGAAGATTGGGAGGTGTTTTTGTAAATAGGAAGCTTGGCACATGTTTTGATAAACATCAGTTAAACTCCTAACAAAGGGAAAGTCCAGTTTGGTCTTTGCTTCTGACTTATTGTTTTGTTTATTGGAAGTTGCTATTTCTGATTATTGACTGCTGATTCTGCTTCTGTTGTGTACACTGCCACCTGTGTGTGGCCCTTTTCCTTGATAAGCCATGCCCTGAGAGAGCTTGGCTGCTACACTCCATTACCCAATGAGTGGGGTGTACTCACCACACAGCTAATAAAGACTCCTTGCCCTTTAAAAAAAAGAAAGAAAGGAGGGGTTCCGGGAAGATGGCGGAGGAGAAGCTGGAATCTGAACAAGCTCTTGCATAGAAAACAGTTTCAGAGTTCCAGTGAACAGTCCCAAGCCAGAGAATCACACCAAGTGTGCCATCACAGGACAGAGAGTTAGTCAAGAGAGGGGAAGCCAAGCAGACACATCTGAGCGCCTGCCAGCAGCTGCTGCTGCGGCGGCAGGGTCGCAGCGGCGACGAAGGAGCCAGTCGCACGGGACGAAGGAGCCAGGCGCAGCGGACGAGCGGATTCTACTCAACACCAAGCAAGAACCGACAAGGAGCGGACAACTTCATCCTGCACTTTACAGACCAGAGACGACCCAGGATCCAAGACTCGGCATGAGTAGAAGCCCGACATCCTCACTCCTTCTCTGGGAGCAGAGGAGGGAAGGCCACCCCTCCCCCCCCAGCACCGGTGATCTCCATCTTGGATACCGACAAAGCTCGGAGTAGCTGCTAGCTCCAACTCAGGCCTTGGAATAAAATGAGTCATTTAGCAGGTCACAAGAACTTAACGGAGAAGTGACCTGCCAGACTCAGTTCCATCCAGGGAAAAGTCACCTAGCTCAGGCGCCAGCCATTGGAGTGGCTCTCCTCACCGGGTAACCAGAGCCAGAGGCTGCCCCTCCCTCTAGCAGCCACCACAATCAATTGAAAAACAGAAACCCTGAGAATGGCTCCAGGCTGGGTGCTGTGAGTTTTTTTTTCACAAAATAGCCCCAGGGAAAAGCTACTGTTTGTAGAAAGGCCTCAACTCTACCCAGAACCTAGCCTCATCACTGCATCCCCCTCTTTTGTGATTCTCAAAGCAGATCACCCTCCCAGTAAACTAACCTGGGAGGGGGATCTCAAAATCCTGGGTAAAGCAGAGCATTTTTCTGCCTGTTCCAACAAACTGACTTAAGAAACCAATCAAGCCACAGGACCTCAAGCTGACCAGAGACTCCAACCAGACTCTGGTTAGACAAAAGGGAGATACAGAACTCTTCCCACCCCTCCCAAAAAAAAAAAAAAAAAAAAAAAATCAAAGAACTTTTTTTTTTCTTCTTCTTCTTTTCTTTTTTCTTTTTTTTGTTTTGTTTTTTTTTCGTCTTTTGTTACCTTATATATATAAAAAAAATTTTTTTTGCTTTTCTAAAACTTTTATTAATCTTTAATTTTTGCCTCTTCTGAAAAAATAATTGTTTTCCATTAACTTTTTTTTTTCTCTTTCTCCTCTTATAATTTTTATTTTAGGAATACATGAATGTGTGTTTTCCTTTCTTTTCTTGTCTTCTTTCTCTTTTTCTTTCATTCTTAATTATCTTTTTGTTTTTTGTCTAGCTCTACTGAATTTCTGATCTTTTCTTCTCACTTTCCTATCCTTTCCATGTTTTCCTCTTTGTTCATCTTTATATGACTTAACTCTTGTCCTGCACATCCTCAGATAAACCCGTAGTTAACCAGTAGACCTTATCCCCCATTGTGTACACACTTAATCCACAAACTTATTACTCAATTCAAAACCTCTGAGACTTAAATTCATTAATAGCAGTACTACCTCTTTATACCTATATAATATTTTAACCATTTTTTTAAAGTTTTTCACATCTCCTCTATGTCCCTCCCTTTCTCTCAACATATTCATATTCCTCTATAAACAGATGGTCTTTCAATCTCTAAAATAACATTAATTTTTACGTTTCTTTTTTTTCTGGTCTCTTTTCATTCCCCTTTCCCTTTCTTCTTTTTCTCTCTCTCTCTACTTGCATCCTACCCAACCTATTTCCTGCATTGTGATTAGGACATAGTTAACTCTCCCTGTGCCTCCCCACACCAATCTATTCCTATTTTTTACCCACATCTCTCCCTAACCCTAATAATTTCTGGTTTTCCAAATTCTTCTCTGCGGTTCAAAGCCCTTTAACATATAGTTGTTTGATGTCGAATAGATGTATCTGTTGAACTAGATTGTATCTGTAGACTATTGACTGTACAAATGCAAACTTTGGTTGATGGTTGCCTTAAGATAGTGTTCTAGCACAAAACTGGTGCTATCTTCATCTCAAATGGCAGAGTAAGTCGGAAAAACACAAGAAAAATGGCAAATTCGGGTATCTCAATTCCCAATCTTGATAATCAGGGGTTAGAAGAGATAATGAATAATCCAGAGGAGAGTTCCCAAACAGCTCTACAAACACTGGTGGCAAACATGATAAATGAAAAGTTTGACAACGTACAAAGGACTCTGTATGAGCGTGATAGGTAGAGAGAGGAGGCATCCCAGACATTTATACAGGAATATCATAAGCATGAGGAAGCTACTCAAAAACTGATACAGGATTTGCGTGAACAACTTGAGAATACTCAAAGAGAAAGGGAGGAATGGCATGATCAGGCTGAGAACACTCAAAGAGATCTGCAGGAATGCCACGAACGGGAGGAAGCTAATCAAAGAGTAATACAGGAATTGAGAGACCAGATAGAGAACACACAAAGATCACTAAAGGCATTCATGGAATCCATTAACAAAGAGCTAAAGGAAGTCAGGGAGACCACAAAGGGAAGGCTGAATGGAACCCAACAGAAGGAATGGGAGCCCAAAGAAACCATAACCAATCAACTAAGCGATTTGAGGACAAACACTGAACACCAAATTAAGGAAGTAAAGAAATTCATACAAGACCTAAAACAGAGCTTCAACAAAGAACTTGAAGCCATCAAAGCTGACCAACTAGAAGGAAAAGAGATAAAAAACAAAGTAGAGAGTCTTGACAGCAGGTTAGAGCATGCAGAAGATCGAATCTCAGGGATTGAAGACAGCCTAGATATTATAGAGAAAGAACATACAACCATCCAAGACAAGTCCAAGAAATATGATAGATCTATCCAACACCTGGAAGACACCATCAGAAGGCCTAATCTAAGGATAATGGGTGTAGAGGAGCACCTATAAACAGAAGTTAATGGTCTAGGAAATTTGTTTAACAGGATCCTAGCAGAGAACTTCCCAAACATGCAAAAAGATAGGCCTGTCCAGATACAAGAAGCCTTTAGAACCCCAAATAGACCAGACCAGAATAGGACATCCCACCGCCACATTATAATCCACACAGGATCAACTCAGAACAAGGAAAAGATCCTTAAAGCTGTCAGAGAGAAAAGGGTAATCACTTATAAAGGGAAACCAATTAGAATCACCTCAGATTTCTCAGCAGAGACAATCAAAGCAAGAAGAGCCTGGAATGATGTATGCCATGCCCTAAAAACAAACAACTATCAACCAAGAATACTGTACCCAGCTAAACTCTCCTTCATAACCGAAGGCCAAATAAAAACCTTCCATAGCAAAGAAAAATTGAAACAATACATCTCCACCAAACCAGCCCTACAAAAGATTCTTAAAGATGTCCTACACATAGAAAACCAACAAGACCGCAATAAAGGCCAAGAAACTGCACCCAAACTGAGAATCCAAGAACCATAGGAAGAACCCAGTTTTCGCAGCCCCCAAGAAGGTGGATAACATGGCAGGAACTCCCAAATACCTCTCAGTCCTATCTCTTAATGTTAACGGACTGAACTCTCCAATTAAGCGACATAGACTGTCTAGTTGGATTAAAAAACAAGACCCTTCTATCTGCTGCCTGAAGGAGTCACATCTTGCCCGTAAAAACAAACACATTTTCAATGTTAAAGGCTGGAACAAAATCTACCAAGCAAACGGCCCCCATAAACAGGCAGGAGTTGCAATCCTAATATCAGATAAAATAGACTTCAAATTAAAATTCGTGAAAAGAGATAAAGAAGGTCGCTACATACTAATTAAAGGATCTCTCCTTCAGGAGGATATTACAATTCTAAATATCTATTCGCCAAACAATGGAGCACCCAAATTTATCAAAGAAACACTACTTTCCCTCAAATCCCATATAGATCCAAAGACATTAATTGTTGGGGATTTTAACACACCACTCTCCCCACTAGATAGATCAACTCGGCAAAAACTCAACAGAGAAACCGCAGATCTAAACAGCTGCATAGATCAACTAGACTTAACAGACATCTACCGAACATTTCACCCAGCAGCATCAGAATACACGTTTTTCTCAGCAGCACATGGAACATTTTCTAAAATAGACCACATTTTAGGCCACAAAGCAAACTTGTCTAAATTCAGAAACATTGAAGTTATACCTTGCATTCTCTCTGACCACAAGGGAATAAAATTAGAACTCAACACCAAAAGCCACCAAAGAAAGTCCGGTATCACATGGAGGCTGAACAACACACTGCTGAATCATGAGTGGGTCATGGAAGAGATTAGAAAGGAAATTCAAATGTTCATCCTATTCAACAAAAATGAACACACAAAATACCAGCTCCTCTGGGACACAGCAAAGGCAGTACTCAGAGGCAAGTTTATAGCTCTGAGCTCCTACATCAACAAATTGGAGAGATCTGAAACTAACAATTTAATGACACATCTAAACTTCCTTGAAAAAGAGCAGCAAGATAAACCCCAATCCAGTAGACGGAAAGAAATAATCAAAATTAAATCAGGATTAAATGAATTAGAATCCAAAAAAACTATAGAAAGAATCAACAAAACAAAGAGTTGGTTCTTCGAAAAACTTAACAAAATTGACAGACCCTTAGCATATCTTATCAGAAAAAGAAGAGAACACACCCAAATTAATAAACTCAGAGATGAGAATGGAAACATCATCATGGAAACAACCAAGATTCAGAACATTATAAGGGAATACTTCTCAAAACTTTATGCTAATAAGTTTGAGAACTTGACAGAAATGGACCTCTTCCTAGCAAATATTGACATGCCAAAACTAAACCAAGATGAGTTAAACTATCTTAACAGGCCCATATCAAGCATTGAAATAGAAACAGCAATAAGAGACCTCCCAGCTAAGAAAAGTCCAGGACCAGATGGTTTTACAGCGGAATTTTACAAGGCCTTCAAAGCAGAGCTCACACCAATTCTCCTCCAACTCTTCAATGAAATTGGAAGAGAAAACTCACTACCGAACACATTCTATGAAGCCATCATAACCCTCATCCCAAAAGCCGGCAGGGACTCATCAAAGAAAGAGAACTATAGACCCATTTCTTTGATGAACATTGATGCAAAACTTCTCAACAAAATTTTGGCCAACCGACTTCAACAATTCATCCAAAAAAATCATACACCACGATCAAACAGGATTCATTTCAGGGATGCAAAGCTGGTTCAATATACGCAAATCAATTAATATTATTCATCACATCAACAGGAGCAAGAATAAGAAACACATGGTTATCTCAATAGACGCAGAAAAAGCATTCGACAAGATCCAACACCTCTTTATGATGAAGGTTTTGGAAAAATTAGGAATCCATGGAACATTCCTCAATACAATAAAGGCTGTATATGACAAACCTACAGCCAGCATTATACTCAATGGTGAAAAACTAAAGCCATTTCCTCTTAACTCAGGAACAAGACAAGGTTGCCCACTCTCTCCACTTCTCTTCAATCTAGTATTAGAATGCCTAGCTACAGCAATAAGACAAGATGCAGACATAAAGGGGATCCAAATAGGGAAAGAAGAAATAAAACTCTCCCTCTTTGCAGATGACATGATCTTGTATTTAAAGAATCCCATAGACTCCACTCCCAAATTACTCAAGCTGATTCAAAACTTTGGCAAAGTAGCAGGGTATAAAATTAACCCCCCAAAATCAATGGCTTTTCTGTATGCCAACAATGAGAAAAGTGTGGCTGAAATTAGGAAAGCAACTCCATTTGTAATAGCCCCACAAAAAATAAAATACCTAGGAATTAACTTAACTAAAGAAGTGAAGGACCTCTATGATGAAAACTTTAAAATCTTGAAAAAGGAAATCAACACAGAACTTTAAAAATGGCAAAACCTCCCATGCTCCTGGATTGGAAAGATTAACATCGTGAAAATGGCAATACTTCCCAAGGCTATCTACAAATTCAACGCAATACTTATCAAAATTCCACCCTCATTCTTCAAGGAAATAGAAGAGGCAATCCAAAAATTCATATGGAACAATAAAAGACCCCGAATAGCAAAAACACTCCTCAACGGAAAGAACACTGCTGGAGGAATATCAATACCAAATTTCAAACTCTACTATAAAGCCATAGTAATCAAAACAGCTTGGTATTGGCATAAGAACAGACCTCAGGACCAATGGAATAGAATTGAAAACCCAGAAATGAACCCACAGACCTATAGCCATCTAATCTTTGATAAGGGAGCTGAAACAATAGAATGGAAGACAGACAGCCTCTTCAGTAAATGGTGCTGGCAAAACTGGTTAACTACATGTAGAAAACTAAAGCTAGATCCTTATATATCACCCTGCACCAGAATCAACTCCAAATGGATCAAAGACCTTGAACTCAAAGCAGACACTCTGAAAACATTACAGGATGGAATAGGAGAAACCCTGGGTCTCCTTGGCTCAGGCCGAAATTTTCTGAATAGAGACCCGGAAACACAACAAATCAAAGAAAGGTTGGACAAATGGGATTGTATAAGGTTGCAGAGCTTCTGCAGGGCAAATGACATAGCTAGCAAGATCAATAGAAAGCCCACGGATTGGGAGAAGATCTTTACTAGCCATACAACGGACAAGGGTCTCATATCTAGAATATACTTGGAACTCAAAAAATTAAACCACCCAACAACAAATCCTCAAAGAAGCAACTGCCCAATAAGTAAGTGGGCGAAAGACTTAAAGAGAAGCTTCTCTGAAGAAGAAAGAAGGATGGCCAATAGACACATGAAGAAATGTTCAACATCCCTAGCCATAAAAGAAATGCAAATCAAAACAACATTGAGATATCACCTCACTCCAGTTAGAACAGCAAAAATCAAGAACTCTAACAACAACAGATGCTGGAGGGGATGTGGACAGAAAGGAACCTTACTTCATTGTTGGTGGGAATGTAAACTTGTTCAACCACTTTGGAAAGCAGTATGGAGGTTCCTCAAAAGACTCCACATAGAGCTCCCCAATGACCCAGCAATCCCACTTTTGGGCATTTACCCAAATGACCACAAACAAGGCCACACTAAAGCTACCAGCACAACTATGTTTATTGCAGCATTATTTACCATAGCTAAGATCTGGAACCAACCCAGATGCCCCTCAGTAGATGAATGGATCAAGAAAATGTGGTATATATACACAATGGAATTCTATGCCTCCATCAGAAAGAATGACATTGCCCCATTTGTTAGGAAATGGAAAGGCTTGGAAAAAATTATATTAAGTGAAGTAAGCCAAACCCAAAGAAACATAGGTCCCATGGTTTCCCTTATTTGCAATATCTAGTATAGGTATGAGTCAAGTGGAAAAAGTCAGAGAATGTGATGTTAGGAAAACGAACCCTCAAATATGTATTTTAATGTTTTTGTTTCTTTCATGCATGTGTTTCTAACGCATTTATAAGATTATTTCTTGGTTGCTTTGTATGTCCCTCCCCCACAGTGTAACCCCTGCTTTCACTATATTTGATGTCAGTATAACATGTGGAGGAGATGGGGACAAACAAGTCGTTTAAGGATTCAGGTGGACCTGTTGCAACAATGAGAAGTACAAAATGTCATGTCAAAACCAGCTTTACAATGTTGGTGGGGGGGGGGGTATGATTGGGTGGGGGGGAGGGGGGAGGCTGGGAAGGGAGGTGAAGGGTAAACAAAGGAGGAGGCTGCAATGCTTGGTAAGAAATGTATGCATTATCCTGCCCATGTAATTGTAACCCCTCTGTACAGTATGTTCTCAAATAAAATAAAATTAAATTAAAAAAACAAAACAAAAAAAAAACAAAAAAAAAAAAACGAGCTTTACAATGTCGGTGTGGGGGGGGGGGAGGGGGGAAGGATTGGGTGGGGGGGGGAGGGAGGAGGCTGGGAAGGGAGGGGAAGGGTAAATAAAGGAGGAGGCTGCAATGCTTGGTAAGAAATGTATGCATTATCCTGCCCATGTAATTGTAACCCCTCTGTACAGTATGTTCTCAAATAAAATAAAATAAAATTTAAAAAAAAAAAAAAAGAAAGAAAGAAAATAGCATGTTTGTCTTTTTTAAATAAGCATACTCTACTATTAGAGCAATCTTAATTGCCCCTAAGTAATTTTGTGTTGAGAATATATATTCACTGAAATTTTAGTTAGATGAATGTAAGTATGATATATTCAATCATTTTTTAAAATTATATTTTCATTTTACATACCAAGGCTACTATTATCTATTAATAGTTTCCTATTAATAGAAATGTCTATGTCTGTATATATCTTACCAAGCTTACCAAAAATTCATATATTTAAATGATGAAGTAGTTTTTTTTAAGATTATGTTACCACTTGCGGAATAAAGGTTACACATGAGAAATTACTTGAAATTACTGTGATACTTCCAGTACCATAAAATAAGCCAGCTAGATTTTTATTTGATCTTTCAGTCTTGAGAGCTAAATAGTCTCAATTTTTAGAGCATCACAATTGGCCTCCAATTCAAAATGCCTACAACTGATTTTTGTCCTAGTCAACACTCTCTAAGTACAAATAACCATGTAAAAATGTGTTGTGGTTTTGTTTTCTTATCCTTCCAATCTCTCAACACTTAGAATCTCAATATTCTTGACAGCTCCACAGTGCTTTAGCAGCCAGCACAATTGAGATGCTTTTTTATCTATAATTTTGGCTAGATATCAAAAATAATGGTGCCATACACATAATTGAATATGGAAAGGCTTCTTACTCATACCACGAAGCTTCCTGAGGAAACAAGACCTTCCAAGCTCCTCTCAATCTGGCTTGTGAGATGGGGTGCCCTGAAATGAAGTGTCCAATATTTGGATGACCAGGGGCTTATAGTGCTTGAATCTCCCAAATACTAAAGCAAATAGACTTTTGGCATTCTTATCTATTTTTCCAGTTACAGAACACAAGAGAAAGGGGAGAGAAGAGAATTAAAAGCTGTTAGCACTCAGAAATAAAGGTAAGAACACAAATTGTGTATTACCCATGGAAATGGTGAATTCTTCCCGGGCGCATCATAGAGAACAAGGGGTCTCTCTCGTGTTGAACACTACAGAGTGGGAGTTTCTGTTACCTTTCTCTGCATAAACCTTTGCACATGCAGATCTCTGGGGGTTAACAGTGGACAAAAGTGGCTTACTTAATAATTCCCTGTTAGGGAGCTATGTAGCTGTTTACTTCCCATCAAAAAACTGTTCCTTCCTCCCTTTCTTTCTCCCTCATCTTAGGCAACCTTCCTCTCTTCCTCTTTTCCTCCTATGTTTTTTCTTCCTTTTTCTTTCCTTTTCTCCTTTCTTCATTTGTAATTCTTCTTTCTGTCATACTGGGAACTGAACCCAGTTTGTGCACTCACTAAGAATAGGTCTACCCTACCACTGAGCCCAGTTTCAGTGCTTTCATAGTAAAGATCTTACTCAGATATTAGCACATTTCTAAGGCATAAAAGTATTCTGTAGCAGCATTTATGTAACTGCATCAATTAATTGTTCTCTGAACAACATTTTAAAATAGTATGGGCTTGCTACTCATGGGTATTGCTGAGATCATGGACTTAGAACAGGACCTTGAGATAACACAGATTCAATTTCCAATTCTTCAAGAAGGCTTGCAATTAAAGCATGCCAGACAGAAGCACACTCACCTTACATTTAATGAGCACCCAGAGCAGAGGTCTCACAACTTCCTATTCTGAACACAGAGAAATTCCTTTTTTATTGCAGCTGAACAATCACTCCCATTAAAACCAAGCCTATTTATCTAGGTTTCATGCTGAGATGGGGGAGGGACTCTCTAATGATCCTGGCACATACTCTTTCCACTCAAATGTGACTCAATTTCCCCCCTCATAGATAGCATGTCCTAAAATGTTTAAAATGCCTTTAAACATTCAACAGACTCTGGGATGGCACTCCTACCTTTCTTAATTTAACTTACTTTCATTTTTATTTCTCCAATCTATCTGGAATTATCTTGTGTCAGTAAACTACCTGCCACAATAACAAATGTCTTAGACAGTTAATTTACAAAGAGAGAAGGTTTATTTTGTCTCATACTTCTAGAGGTTCCCTGTCTGAAACCAGATGGATCCATTGTTTTTACTCTTCTGGTGGAGGAGTCAGGTGTCAGCATGTGGCAGGACAAAACCATTCTCATTATCATGAGGCCTAGTCCTAGAACCCCCTCCAAGGAAAGCACAGCCCCTCGGTTACCTGAAAACTTCCCTCTTGACTCCATCACTAAACATTTTCATGACTGTAACGTATCCACAGAGCAGGGGAGTGAAAGAAGAAAGGAGTGTGCATCTGCTGTGAGTTTAGTAGGGCACAGTTCTTTATAATTAGGTATTTTATGTTCAGGAGTATAAGGGATGGGACATTTCTTAACCATTGCTTTTTAGTCCAGAATCATGGGTGCAGACCTCTAGCATGGAGGTCTGCAGTGCGCAGTAAAATAAAAAGCAGTGAGCAGTAAAGAATACAATTAATCAGTTTGAGTTAGAGAACTACAAATGATCATTATTAAGGTTAAAAGACTTCTTATTTGTATTCTATCTTAATTTATTTAATGAAAGATTTATTCACAATTAAAACTCATTCTTAAGTTATAGTTCACAGTGAGTTGAAATTTTCTTGTTAATCCATAGTAAGTAATTTCTAAAACTTATCTTTCAGTAGTTGTACAAAAGGATTTCAATTCAACATGTCAATTTATGAGTACAATGCATCTTGATCAATGCCTCCACTTTCATCATTCTCTCCAGTCTCTCCAAACCCCACCCATCCTACATTAAGTATTTTAATAATTTAAAATATTTAAATACCTTCCTATTGCCTGGCATATAACAATAAGAATAGTTAATTCCCCCTTCAGGAGTTCATTTTCCAGTGGACAAGCTATAGAAAACAACATTAATCTTTTCATCCTTTTGGATTTGTGTTCAAGGTAAAAATGTTTCCTTATTAGCTTAATTATATTCCTAGCTTTAACTACTCTCACCATCCAAATGAGTTTTAAATGAAGTCATGGACCAAACTATGTACATATTTAGCTACCTTCTAATATAAAAAAGGCAGTGTCAACACAGAATAAATACCATATATCCTTCTGTTTACATGTACCCTAGGCATAATTTACTTTAAGTATAAATATCCTCACTCTGAGGTCATGCTAAGCTAATGCTATGTGAGCTAGTGTGATACAACCTAAAATTACAGAAATGTGAAGGAAATACGCATTGCAATTAGTTGTGATAAAATTCTTATTTTTTTTCCTGAGGGAAGCATGAGGTAACTATTCATCATTAGGCATTAGAAATATTTATTTAAACCCAGATATCTCAGTCCATGCTTTGACAAGAAAATTACTTTCTTCTGTTAATTCTCTTGAAGAAAGAAATCCCAAATTAGTTTCATTCAACATTTTGCTTTTTTTTTGGTCAGTCATGGGGCTTTAACTTTGGCCCTGGGCGCTGTCCCTCAGCTCTTCAGCTCAAGGCGAGTGCTCTATCACTTGAGCCACAGTGCCACTTCTGGCTGTTTCTGCTTATGTGGTGCTGAGGAATCGAACCCAGGGCCTCATGCATTCAAGGCAAGCACTCTACCACTGAGACACCTTCCCAGTCCAATTTTGCATTTTTTTGTAATGGCTTTATGATGCCATCAGAAGCCAAACTGTGATAAAGTTATTTTCTATCATGATACTTTATATATCTCACTGCCAGAACTTTTATAATATTTGCTTATTTTTAAGTACTTGATAGTGATATAACTGTGTAGTAAGAATAAACTATAGTGATAAAAGCTTTCTTGGTGAGGATAAAAAGAAACCCAGAATGAGACTATAATCAAAAATTAATTTAAGCATAAACATAGGATTTCACAAATAGACTCTCCAGGTAGGAGCTCTATTGTTAATTGAAGAAGCAACTCATATATCAATATCATAACTGAACATATAAACTGTTCACTGAAGCACAAAAAAGACTTTCCCTTAGAAGCAATTCTATTGTACCTTCCCATTATGGATCCATACTGTTAGTTTAGTCAGAAATTACCTTCTATCCTGTGGTCTCTGGACATAAAATTGAAATAAATTTAAAAATGTAATTTCAGAACAATGAATGTGGTCGAGAGGGTTTAAAAGCACAGTGAAACAAGATTCTTATTTTAGTAATTTAATTTTTAGTATAGCCATTATGAAATACAGTAATTTAAAACCATGTGGTCATGTTCTATGGGTTTCATGGGTGATGGTCCTTCATGTGTGACAGGGTAGCAAGCCGTCATACATTATACAGTGGGAATCGCCTGGGGCTACAACATTCAAGCTGGTTCATCATCTCATCTTCTAAGTGGTGAGCAATCATTGCTCCATCTTAACTTACCACAATCCCAAGAGGAAAATATTTCTAAAATAAATAGTTTGCAACAGACACTGTTGTTGAATTAGAACTCAGTTGTGATTCTGGGCACTAGATGCTATACTACAGCATTTGAATTTACCATCTAGGCTGTTGGATTTAGCTTTGTAGTCATCATTCCTTCCCAGAAAGAAGTGAGGAATATGTTCAGCTGGCTAATGACCTCAAGGAACTTCTTGCTCATCAGTCTAGGGGCTCAGAAGCCACTACTTTCTATTTGGAATTCATTATATTGCTGTAGTCTAATTAGGTAAATCTCATTAACATTTTACTTAGATGAATATGAATCAAATCATTTTATTTAAAACAAACCCATGCCGTAACTTAAAAGTAACTCAGAATGTAGCCAGGCACTCGTAGCTCACACTGTAATCCTAATTATTCAGGTAGTTGAGATTTGAGGATCTCAGTTCAAAACCAGCCTGGGCAGAAAAGTCTGTGAGACTCTTATCTCCAATAAATCAGCAAAAATTTAGAAGAGGGGATGTGGCTCAAGTGGTAGAGTGCCAGTTTTGAAACTCAAAGATAGAGCATAAGGACCTGAGTCCAAGCCTCAGTACAACATTAAAAAACAAACTTCAGAATAGATCACAGATTTACTTGTGTGTTGTTATACTATAAACCTTTTGAAAAATAGTCATAGGAGAAAATATTTATAATCTAATCCTAGGAAAAATTTCCTAGACTTGACACCAATATGTAAGTTACAAAAGGAAAAATTGATAGATATCATCAAAATTTTAAAACAGAAAAATCAACTAAGTTTGATTTCATCGAAAAGAGATTTCTTTTTGAAAGATATAATAAAGATGATTTGACAAGCTATGATTGAAAGAAAATAACATGATATATTTGTAAAATCTAGCATATATAAAGAAATCTTGAAGCTAAATAGTAAATAGAACTGTACAGTGTAATTAGAAAATACACAGAAGACAGATATTTTACTGGAGAGAATCAATAGACAATAATAAAACACACCAAGAGATGTTCAACATCAATCAGTTCTCAGGAAACATAAATTAAAACAATGAGATGTCACTCTACTTACATCAAAGTGGCTCAAGTAAAACATGGTGGTAACATCCAGTATTGTCAATGAAGCACACAGGCTAGCTCAATTACACTTTATCTGTGGGAATGTAAAATGGTGTAGACAGGTAAAATAGTTTGAAACTTTATTTATAAAGCTAAACATAAAATCATCATATGGCTTAGAAAAGTGCACAAAATATGTCCACTAATATCCATAACAATATGATTTATAATATTATCAAATTTAAAACAATGCAAAAGTTGCAGAGTCATCATTCCTTTCCATACAGAAATGGGGAATATGTCCAAATGACTAGTGACCTCAGGGAACTTCCTGCTCACATGAACTAGAGACTCAGAGGCCACTACTTTCTATATTGTTATAGTCAACATTCATTGACTGGACAAACAAAATAATTCCAGAGACTCCCATCTCAACCAATGGCTGGGCACAATGGGATGTGCCAGTTAGCTACAAGGAATGCACAATCAGGAAGATCATACCAGGCTAGCATAGGCATAAACATGGCCCTATCTCAAAAAATACTGAGCACAAACAGGGCTGACAGAGTGGCTTAGCTGGTACAGCACCTGCCTAATAAGTTTGAGGGCCTGAGTTTAAACTTTAGTTCTGACTCAAAAAAACCAAGCAACTAACTAAACACACAAGCCATGAAAAACCTATTTTTTTTGTTGGTTCTGCTGTAAAATTTTCTCATCTTCACCAGACAGATCCATCCTATCCTGAAAACCCAAACCTCTTTTGTGTGAATCATCTTTCTCATATTTAAACAAAGACCTTTGTAGAAACACTTTGTCTCTCTTGGAAGTGGCGCTGTAGCTCAAGTGGTAGAGTGCTCGCCTTGAGCTGAAGAACTGAGGGACAGCACTCAGGCCCAGAGTTCAAGCCCCACGACCGACAAAAAAAAAAGAAACACTTTGTCTCTCAATATATATATATATATATATATATATATATGTATATGTATATATATATATATATGTATAAACATATTTTCAAATAGTGTATGGATTGATGAATTGGCTGCCGCAATGATATGTCTAAAAAGGCCTGTATAGGAACAAGACTAGTAAACAAGGCAAAATAGATAATCCAAAATCATGGAAATTACAATAAAGAAGAAAGAGTTGTGGTCAGAGGAGCCAATTAGAGCTACATGAAAGAATTTGTAGTGGCATATCCAGGACATTATCCTATGCCACTGTTCCATGGATGCTTAAAGTGCTTAGATTGATAAAAATGTACTCATTATCTTGCCCATGTAATTGTAACCCCGCTATACAATATTTTCACAATTAAAAAACCACAAAAACAATAAGATCACTGCTGTATTCTGCTAATAGTCCATACATCAAAAATATTCAAACACAAGATGTTGGTTTTTTTCTAGTCAGAGACACATAATACTGTTAATAAAGGAAGGCAGCATATTGAGCACTGTAATAAATGAAAGTGGCAGCTAACAGATATGAAGACAAAGACTACTAAACTCACTGGATGGGGCCCTTTCCCAGGATAACTGGTGCTGTGTGTACTCAAGGTTACACCTGGAGCACTGAGGTGAGGTGCAGCAGAGCCCGAGTAAAATGTAAAATAAGGAGAGACGTGTCTCAGGAATGTCCTTTCCCATCTAATTTCAAGCAAGATTTTTGTTCTAAGTCATGGATTCAGACTTAACACAAACAGATCATTTATCTGAATTATTAAGTAGGAGTTATAGCCACAATTCATAAGAAAGTTTTGGAAACCCTAGTGATAAGCCTGATAGTAAGAATCAAAGAACTAAATATGAAGTAAATTTGTACAGTCTGCATAATGTGTCAACTATATTGTTCCCAAACGACGTGGCTAGATATGATGATCATACTGATAAATAGACACCAGTGCTGTTGGGTATTATATTGAATATGAGCACACAAATTGCTTTTGTGCTCTAATGATACTTTCTTTCTATACTTTTGCGAAAGAAATGTTAAGGCTCCTGCCCATGATTTTATGAGATTCTCCATAAGTTTTCAAATAGTCAATTTTTTCTTCTTATGAAAAAATGTATTTCTTTCCCTAAGAAAACTTGAAATCTATAATTTGTCATTTCAAGTTCCCTGTGAACTTGGTATTTCAACTCAAGCATCTATATGTGTATAGAAGCATCTGGTGCAGTACAGAACTTGAAGAAGGCATTCACATTATATTTGTGAAGTCAATGAATAAATAAATGATTGAGTTTTGTTTACAATGGACTTTAGAGCTAGATTTGGCAATGATCTCAGTCATATTTGAGTCATAATGTTGTTATGTTTATTCTTCTCAGTCCCGATCTTCTATTTTCATTTCTTTTTTTATTGGCCTCTTACTATATTATATTGTCTTTTTGCTTCCAGCAGACTCAATATATGGTGAAGACAACCACATACTAACAACAATATAAGAGAATAAAAAAGATGCTAATGATAGAGATACAAGCAATGCTCCTTGATCCAGAGAAAGAAGCAGCTGTGTGTAACTGGGGCTTGTTAAGGAGCAGAAACATAGGAGAGGGAGGAAATGTCTTGAGTACTTGCAAAGTGTTTGGGTTAATTATCCAGTCTGACTTGAGCAGAGTGCTCAGAGAATAAAATTGAAAATAGGAGATAAAACTGAAAAGACAAGAAAGGGTCAGACCAAAGACAATGATGGATGTTAGGTTAAGTGTTTGGCCATTATCCCGAATAGTTGGAAGCCATGGATGTGATTTAAGGATGGATGTAAAGAAAATATTGCCCTTTCTTAGTAAAATACCTCCAGCTGCAGTATGAAAGATACAAGAGACTTGAAGCAGAAAAGATTTGAAAGTATTAACCAATTTACAGATAACCAGAGCCAAAACAGAGTAAGATAGAAACATATTTGAAAAACAATATTTCTTAGAAATAACAACAGAACAATCCCCAGGATTTGACCACTACCAGCATATGAAAATAAAGAGTGAAAGAAATTCAGTAAGAGGTAAAAAGATACAATTTAAGGATGTAAGTTTCTAATATCAGAAGGAAACACTGAAAAGAAATAACACAGAGTGTCACTATAGCAGTGGATCCAACTATTGTCCAGGCACTGTGTTAGAAACTCATTCTTCCCTGCAGCTTTGTCAGGTAAGATGTTTTCCCCCAAATTATACCTGACTGTTAGGTGTTTTTCCCATCATTCACCTAAGGCAGAACTATGCCTTACATGTGTGAATCTAAAGTTTATGCTCTGTGTACCTACTGTTCATGTTCCTCAGAAACAAGCCGAGTTTAGGGATAAGTGCAGCCCCTTTGTCCATTGAAGGGCTGTAATTGTGAGTGCCATGCAGAGGAGCTAGGCTTAAGAGTCAAAAACTAATTCAGGAAGAGAGGTCTGATGTTGTGGTAGCTAAGATTACTAGGGGAAGCATGTGAAAGAAGATGAGTGTTACATGCCTGTGAATGTCACATCTTTAACAGAGTTTGTCCCTATTAAAGTTTGTGATAACATTTGATTCCCAGTATGATGTGGAAAGATGGGGAGATCTTTAAGAGATAATTATGTCATGAGTGGATTGTTATCCTTTACAAGAGACTGGGTTAGCCTGTTTTCACTGTATTTGATTCTGGTGCCCTGCATCTAGTTTGGGGAGAGGAAGGGGAAAAAACCAAAATGCTTAAATAGGGATACAGGTTGACTCATTGTAACAATGAGGTGTAAAGACACTATGTTGAAAATGAACTTTACAACTTGTGGCAGGGAAGGAGGGAGGAGTTGGAGAAATGGAGAGGGAAGGGATGGTAGGGGGAAAACAAAGGAGGAGGTAACAATGCTCGATAGGAAATGTACTCATTACCTTACTCATGCAACTAACTATAACCCCTCTGTACACTATTATTTTACAATAAAAAACGTACTAAAAAAAGAGAGACTGGGTTAGGTCTGTGGGGAGTGAGCAGGGCTCATGGGGACTGGGCTAGATATATGAGAGCAGATAATCGTCATGCAAGGCAATCCTTGGTGTTCTGACCCTTCCTCATGCACCTGCTCACCATCTCTATACTGTTGCAGCTGTGTCATTCTGTTCACAATGGGGCCATCAGACGATGGGGTTATGTGTTTGGACCTCAAGAACTGTAAACTACATACAATTCTTTTCTATATAAGTTACCTAGTCTCAGGTATTTTGTGGAAGCGATGAAAAATTCATTATGACCACGTAAAAATCAAGCAGGGACCACAGCAAGGCTGAGACCAAGAAGGAGCAACTCAAGAATTAATCATGGTCTGCTTTGTTAAGTACTGCAGAGAGTCCATGACAGTTCCATCCATAAAGGCACCAAGAAGAGGCACTTGCTTTTTCAAGGAGGGACACAACAGAGACTCTGGAAAAGCAACAGCACTCAGGAATCAGAGATTCCTAAAGTCAGAAGCAAGCCTTTAGAATATTATATTAAAGAATGAAGAAGCAGTAAAGAAAATAAAATTTTATTTGTATTTTTGGTAGTGATGAAATATAAAAATAGAAGAAAGACTAAGAGTAGGTAGAGCCCAATAAACTTTTTGTTGTTTGATATTTTCCTGTTTTTATTGACTGTAATGAAGTTTTGTTGATGGGCAATAAGGAAATAGCAAGATACATCTTAAAAGATGAGAGGGAAATAGAAACAAAGAGATAGAGACAAAGACAGAAAGAGAATTTGAGATCTTGACTTAACTAGATGGTCCCTGCCATGATGGCTCCAGGCAGAGGTGTGTGGCAACTGGATGACAAACTCCGAAAATTGAACCAACACAAACCTTCTTTAACTGAAACGTCCTATCTAAGTATTCTGGTAAGTAAAATACACTCACTGTGGGAAACTCTATCAGATATGACTTACTGTTTAGTATATTCATATCATGAGTAAATACTAAAGCTACTTCCTCAAGCAGATGATTGTACTGTGTTCACATTTAATAACACATATTTGAACCTCAAAGAACAGGGATTAGGAGTGTATGCCTCCTACACAAATCTCTATATTTCAGTGTCTAAATGAGTGATTGTAAAACAAATACCTCAGAGTCAAAAACTAATTCAGGACTTTAAGAAAACTGCAAAGCTCTTGGAGTTTTGGTCTGGTTAATGTCAAGTGGTACATACAAAAGCAATAATGCACATTTTTTTCACAGTGGCTAGAAATTATGGGAAAGAGAAATATACTTTGATTCCAAAGACAGAGTTAAAACAGGATTTGAGAAAACAATCTCCAAGTTAACAGAATGTTTAGAATTTGTAGCCATATTAACTAGCATGTTAGAATATAGTAAAACAGACGGCAGTTCTGAAGAACGATTCCGCTACTCACAAAACCACCCCCAAATGTTGTTACACCCTTTGAAACCTAGCAAAGAGTTCCCAGGAATGAAATTGCTGTTCTTTACAGTGTATGTTTCACTTCTTAAATATACAAATGTGAACTCAAATAGTGTAATTCCTTAGAAAGGTAAAGGCAAAGTTCACCAAATAAATACCTGGAAACAGGTACTTGAAAAGGTGAGGTATGGTCAATGGGAGGGACAGAGGAATGAAAGGGAGAAGTAGGGAAGAATGCCATCAGGAATTCAGTGTATATTCTACATAATTAAGAATGGTGAGGCAAGGAGTTGGTTGGGCGGGCTGGGTGAGAACTTTCAAAGGGATGACATTGATAATGGGAGAAAATGGGGGGAGTGTAGTAACACTATTCATGCCCTTGGGAAGTATTGCCATTCTCACGATGTTGATCTTTCCAATCCAGGTATAATAATTTTTTAAAAGAAAAAATGTATTGTATTCATAAACTGCTTTGTGTAACTTTGGCAATTCCTTTGTGTAATTAGTTGAAGATATTTAACATTGCAAACTGTTTTCCCAAGTGGCTGAACTATTTTACATTCCTAACAGTGCAGGAGAATGCCTTTTAGCCTGTCAATCTTGCCTTGTTGGGACTTTTTAGGGTTTTAGAACTTGACTATTCTATTAATGGCCCAAGAAGCAGGGTTATATACAGGACAGGAAAGTGAAAGCAGAAATTCTTCTTCACAGCTTTCATGATTGGTCTTTTTGGAAATGAAGAGACCCGATGGCATTTGTCCAGCAGTATTGATTAGAATATAAAGGGACTGATATCATCAACTGGAGGTTGTTGATATGCGAATTCCTATTTTTTCTCAAAATGAGGTGTTCATCTTCCTTGTCATTTTATCAGTAGTTGAGGTATGGTAAAGGACAGCTCCTTCTACATGATGAGCCCCAACTGAGGAGGAGTGTTATGCTCCTTATATTGTCAACATATTTTTGTTTAGAGCGGCTTTCCTACATCTTAGGGGACAACAAACGACATATACAGATTGGGCATGTGAAAGACACACATTGTCTCATCCCCTGTGTCAGGTGTAGTTGGTGGACATACTTCCCCTTTCCTTCTGTAATCCTACCCTTTGTCACATAACTTAGGAGCTCTTGCCATAAAAATGCAGGTGTACCCTCTTGAACTTCAGTTTGTTTGTGGGACTCACTTGCTTTGGTCAAAGAGTAGTTTCTAGTGCTAGAAGCAGGTGTTAGACATGGGGTTTCCCTCTTGGACTTTTACAATTATTATAAGAATATGCCAGTCAGCCTCATGTGGTACTAGGGCCAAGATGGGACCCATAGAAGAGATCCAATACATAGCTTGAACCTGAATCTGATACAGCCCAAGGGCCCTTGCCCACTCTATTCAGATGGGGAATGATGTGGTTGAAGCTTTGAGTTTATTTTCTTTTTATTGTGAAAATACTGTACAGAGGGGTTACAATTACATGGGCAAGATAATGAGTACATTTCTTATCAAGCATTGTAGCCTCCTCCTTTCTTTCCCCTTCCCATCCCTTCCCATCCTCCTCCCCGCTCCCCATCCAATCCTCCCCCCCCACTCCCCCGCCCCAGCACCAAAGTTGTAAAGTTCATTTTCGACATAACGATTTGTACATCTCATTGTTGCAATGGATCCACCTGTATCCCTAATTAAATGATTTGTTTTTCCCCTTCCCTTCCACAAATTATACTCACATCAAATACAGTGAAAGCAGGGGTTATACTGTAGGGGAGGGACATACAAAACAACAAAGAAATAATCTTATAAATGTGTTAGAAACAATCGCATGAAAGAAAAAAAATTTGAATACATATCTTAGGGTTCATTTCCCTAACATCAACTTATCTGACCTTTTCTGCTTGACTCATACATATACTAGATATTGCAAATAAGAGAAACCATGGGACCTATGTTTCTTTGGGCCTGGCTTACTTCACTTAATATAATTTTTTCCAAGCCTTTCCATTTCCTAACAAATGGGGCAATGTCATTCTTTCTGATGGAGGCATAGAATTCCATTATATATATACCACATTTGAGTTTATTTTCTATGTGGCAATAACAGATGGATTCACACCTTCTACAGGTTAAAGAATAGATTTACTATGACAGCAGATGGGATTTAGAGGAAGGACCATCAAGAAGATTAAAAGCTATGGTATGGATAAGTACAATGCATCTCATAACCTTTATGTATAATTACTTAAAGATAATAAGATATTTTAAAAGCCACAATGTTGTGTGTCTGTCTGTATGTGCATATGTTGGTGAATTCAGAATGGAGCAAGAGCAGAGCAATTTGGGAAGAATGTTGTATCCCATGTTGAAAATGAATATTTGTATTTCAGTGGGAGAGTCTTTTTCATAAGGAAGATAATGAACTGATCAAAAATCCTCACTTACAATGGAGATGACAAAAATTGGAGTCTACAGATTGAAGAAATAAACTTATTTTTAATACTCTGCAATACTCAAGACTAAGAATTTAATTCCCTACTTTCCTGTCACTTTACTTTGGCACGACTTAGAGAGCTCCCATAATCTGATGTGTACAATTCTTTATTCTAAAATATTTCTTTTGGTTGCATCTTTCTTTTTCCTCTTAATTCAGTCAATGAGCCTAAGGGCTACCAAAATTCACCTGCTAGTGATCATCAATATACATTCATTAAAAAAGCACACTAGGGGACTGGGAAGGTGGCTTAGTGGTAAAGTGCTTACTTTGCATGCTTGAAGTCCTGGGTTCAATATCTCAGCACCACATAAGCAGAAAAAGCCGGAAGTGGTGCTCTGGCTCAAGTGGTGGAGTACTAGGTTTGAGCTGAAAAGCTGAGGGACAGTGCCTAGGCCCAGAGTTCAGGCCCCACAACCAAAAAAAAAAAATCACACTAGATGACGCCATTCTAAATACAACTAAAAAACAACCAAGCAGCTAGAGAGAACTTAAATTCAATGTGCTAAGAATAAGACATTAATCATTAATCATGTATGATAGTAATCACAGCATCACCTTTGGACATGTACTGTTTGTACATGCGCAGGTAGTAACGTTTTCTAGTAATAATCCCAAGCTGGCTGAGCTCTGGACAGGACAGAAGTGTAAAGAGGTCAGATGAAAGTTGTCAGTTCACTGACATCTCGGTCATTAGCTCTTTCAAATTGGTCTCATCGCATTATGATCAGGAGTGATATTTGGTTTGCACAAGGTATTTAGGATGGTCTATAAATCAAAATGGGTCTATTGTCTTGGGAAGATAATTTCCAGAACAGAACTTTCCACTGAAAACAGAGCTCAAACAGCAGGGTCTTATATTAGGCTAGGATCAGCCAACAGACTGCTTGCTGTAGTGAGAAGGCTTTCTGACCACCCTGCTTGAAGGCCCAGTGGCAGTGTTCTGCAATCTGTGAGGTGCGAAAAAATAATATCTAGACTATGTTCATGCTGACTGCCCAGTGCTGCACACACTGCACTGAGCAGAACTCTGAAAGGATGGCTTCAATTCTTTTTATTTCCCAAGTGGAAATAAATGTCACTATCAAGAATCCTTCTAGCATGCACCAAAAATACAATTTCTATGTATTGAGACTAATTGTTAAAAAATTAAGACTATTTTCTTCCTGAAATTACATTTTATTAATTATTAGAACATGATTATACATCAATGTGTGTATATATCCACAAGTATATTCTATACATTATAACTGATATATCATGATTCTACCACATACACAATATAGAAGGTGGAGATATGTCCTGAATGAGATGGTTCATTATGAGTAAAGGTTATTTATAGTCACATAGATAAATATATGTATATACATGATTTTGTGCAGATAATATATGTAGAAGTATATATCTATGCATATTGCATATACCATTCTACTTATATACATTTAGATACAGGTGTAGTATGGCTGTACCATATGAATTATGGTTCTATCATGCTTAGTATTTTGTCTACTCACAGACACAGTCACTCATATTCCCAGTCATCCCATCAGTCTTTGTACAGAATTGATGCAGCACCTCTGGGGATATTAAAAGCCATGGATTCTCAAGTCCTTATGTAAAATGGAACAGTGCTTGCATAAAATCCACACACACTCTCCTGTATAGGTCAGAGCAACTATATATAACATATAATGCCTACTGCAATGTAAATGTGTTGTAACTAATTCTTACAATGTAATGTTCAGGGAAAGGGTTAAGAAAAAAATGTGTTTGTGTTCAGTCTGGACACAATCCTTATTATGCTACCTGTCAAAAGACCTAAGATTTCTATTCCATCCCTGAAATCCAGTACTTGTTGTACCCTCTTAGCCATTGAGGGATTGCTTTTGATTACTTAATTGCTTTCTAGGAGCCTGAAACAAAGATGTACACCACATAAATAACAAATGAAGGCATGAGGGGAGCAGCATTTAGATGAGGGAGTGTTGGAGGGATTGTGAGGATTGGTGACATGGGGGAGGTGAGCTCAGGCTGGCTCTGCTATCACTGTATTCAGGGGAATTCACTGTAGTGCTCAGCGTGTTGCTAGTACAGTTTTTCCCCTTTGGAACTGTCTGGATTTTTTTCATATAATTTTGCTTCACAATTGGTTGAAACATGCATGTGGAACCTGCAAATTAGGAAGGCCCAAGTCTTTCCATTTTTCTTACAAATGGGGCAGTGTCATTCTTTCTGATGGAACCATACAAAAGGGTTTCTTTGTTGTTTTTTTTGGTAGTTTTAGTATTTTGTTTTGTTTTGATTTTTAAAATTTTATTGTATTATAAAGATGCTGTACAGTTAATGCACTATGTGATTTTTTTTGTTTCTTTTGTATGTTCTTCCCTCTATGGTATATATCCCCTATTGTCACTGTATTTGATTTTGGTACTGTATTGTATATACATTTTGTATATTGTATATACATTTATTAGACTTAGGGAGGGGAAGAGGAACAACAGAATGGTGAGACAAAGGACAAGGGGGAACCAATGTAACAGCAATATACATAAGACAATATGTTGGAAATGATCTGTACAACTTGGGGATGGGAGTAGGGGGGACAGAAAGTAGGAGAAAAATGAGGGAAGGGGTAACAAGTTAGACAAGAAATGTACTCATTACCTTACTTATGTAACTGTAACTCCTCTGTACATCACCTTGACAATAAAAAAGGTAGAAAAAATTAGGGTATGACTTGTGTTTTACATATTTATATTATGTCAAGATTAAGGACAACAGGAGGTGCATTTTTAGCCTTCAAACAGAAGAAAAAGATTTCTTGCATTACAAACTCAGATGACAATGTTACAGGAACACTTTCTTTTTAGAATAATACCTTAGACTTCAAATCCTTTTTACTTAAAATCCATTAAGCTCTTGGGAATGGCATTATTCTCTACAGCTGCTATTAAGCATGACATACCACCTCACTTACAGTTATTAACATACTAGTAGACATAGTACTGGAAAAGAAGACAGAAAATCAGAGTGCCAAACAACAACAGCAACAAAAATTTCCTAGGAACTGAATTATATAAAATTATAAAATTATGTGGTGAAAGAAGCTGTTATCCCAAGAGACAGGAGGAGTTAAAGTTATACTGATCTAGTCTAGTTAAGTTAATAATGAAGTTTTAGCTATGCTTCTTTCAAAGAGGAACTTTTGGAACTCTTTGAATATTTCCTGTCACAATTGAAAACTACCAGTTACCTGATCTCTCTCATTATACAGAAGATATTAATCTACATGAAAAGGAACCAATGACCTGTCCTAACTTTGAAATCACCACCACAGGGATGCTTCCTGCTGGATCTTAGCAGATGTTATTATGCATCAACCAGAACATTGGTGAGCAGCTATCCTTGCCAACAGTTTTGGTTTCTATTGCAAAAGCTCTGCTAGGGTCTCATGGTCTGGTAACGATGTAGTGGTCATGCTTTGCTACTCTGTACCCTAAAAATCATATGGATAGGAACTAACTTGTGTTGTGGGAGGTATTGATTATGATGACCTTCACGTCTCCCTGACCAATGGCTATACGATTAGGACTATGTTGACAATTTTCATGTTAGCTCATTTTATTAGGTGTGCTTTCATGATTTTCTGTCTTTTATTTATATTTACATTTCTGGACAACAATCACATTATGAAAAGCTGCTAATAGGGTATGATGAGCTTAATAAGCAATATATAACCACATGTTGTAACTTGTATATAAAGGCCACCCAGTTCCTGGGTTTTAATGTGCTATAGGCTATTTCACAGATTCAGGATTGGGTATGTGTGTTGAGGAGCCTACCTGAGCTAAGCCCACCATAATGAAGTGTCTGCGTACATGATTTTGGAAAAACTGCTTAACCTAGTCGAACTTTAGTTATCTCATTTATAAACTGGAAATACTATTTCAAAGAGCTGTTAAGGGGAGTAAATATAAGAATGTGTGAACATGCTTTAAGAAAAACATAGAATAAGAGATTACTAGATGGTACTAGAAATATCATGAACTAGTTGAACCTCTCTCCTACTTGAATCTTCTCATTTCCAAAATGCACAAGTGAGATAGACAAAAAATGCCTTTAAGCTTTTAGAATCCTCAGTATAATATAGTCTATACATTTAACAACTTTTTACTGATTTTATACTAAGGATAGAAAACGTTTCTCATTTGTATTCTTCCCAGGAATAATGTTGAGTGAATGGATTTTTATAACAAACAAACAAAAAGGCATGTCAATTGTTTACTGTCAAGAATGTGTGCCTGAATGATTCCAACAAATCTCAAGAGGCCAGTGTTATGAATCACAAAGCAGTGACTTTGTTAAGATGCAGCTCATAATCTGCTGTCTCTACATCTCAGCTAGGCCTTTGCTTTGCTTTGGCTGGAATCATGTCCATTTTATTGTTGTTGTTTATGGTAACTGCTCTCTCATGTTCTGATCATGATCATTTTATTTCCTCATTTAATCTATTCTTAATTATTAATTCAACACACATTTTATAGTTATTCCACAGCTTAGTGGTGAGGAGGCACAGGGGAGCTATAGAAACAAGCCCAGGACAACATCAAGTACAAGTTTTAGCTGTAGTTGCTGGAGCTGGTGGCATTGTGCACAGTGAGAAACTGATTTTTTAAAAAATAGTTTCCAAGGAAGAGGATGCATTTCTCTCTTCCCTCCAAAATGACTAACAAAAGCAATATTTTCTGACACTCAAATGCAACATTCACAAGTATAATTGAAAAATTGCTAGAATATTACATTTGTAAAATTTCCCTAGATTTATAGTATTAATTATTACCTGAGGGAAATATTCATAGATGGGTTATGCTAAAGCTTCAATTTCTAGATTTTCTCAGACCACACTTTCAGGTCACTTTAAAATTGAGTGAGTTGAATCAATCTTCAGAGGAAGATTGATTGCTCTTTGCTTTTTCTTCTGGAAAAAAAGTATAAAATGTGAAACCACTTTGCAACACTTTGTTAGATGTTGCACTCTGTAGAGTTCTGATCTGGCCCATTACTCTATCTCTTGCCTCTCTATCTTACGTGTAAGAGATAGTGTTGACATGTTACTAAAACTTGAAAGGTTTTATTTTAAAAAATGATTCTGATTTTTTTGTTTTGTTTCTGTTGTGCTGAAAATAGGACTCAGATCCTTATACATGCTACACAGTGTTTTTACTCTGAGTTATATATCCAGTCCCTGGAATATTCTTTGTTCAGTGGTTGTGGCTACACCTATTATTTAAGTTTCAGACAATGGTGTTTAGCTTGAAACTCAAAAGAGCAGAAATATTATTCTTTTGTAAAGTAGTAATTATTACTACTACTAATAAAATGATAATGACAGATTTATTTTAGCAATTAACTATGGCAGCCCAGGGAAATAAAACACTTACCTCTGCTGGTAAATGGTAGAGCTACAATTGAAGGAGTTAATTAATGCTAGAGCCAGTATTCCTAGCCCTATTGATCATATTATGGAAATCTGACTAACATCATTTTTAAACACTTTTATTAGCATAAATTAGTTGTATGAGGGGTCCGTACACACATACAATGTAGGCTGATCAAATTCCCTCTTCTACTACTCTCTTTCTTCCCTCCTTCCTCATCAGTCATTGCTATACATTAAATCTTTTAAAAATTGTTATTGTATAAGTAGTTGTACAATGGCTTTGCAAATTCAACATATCAATGTGTGAGTACAACTTATCTTTATCAATGTCCTCCTTTAAATGAGCCTCAGAGGCTAATGTGTTAAAGATTAAGGTCCTCAGTGGCATGATCAGGAAGCCATAGGGATTTCTTTAAAATTTAATTTTATTGTAAAGGTGATTTACAGACGGGTTACAGTTACATAAGTAATATAATGAGTACATTTCTTTTAAAGCAGTGTTACCCCTTCCCTCATTTTCTCCCTCTTTCCCTTTCCCCACTCCCCTCCCCACAAGGTGTGAAGTTCATTCCACCATAGTGTCTAGTGAGCATCTCTGTTTCATTGCTTCCCCCTTTGTCCCACCGTTTCTGTGGTTCTCCTTCCTGGTAGAGTCCAGTGCATGAGCTTTGAGGACATGCCTTTGAAAAGGATTGTGAGACCCAAGTGTCTTCTACTTTCCCCTTGTTCCCTGGCTCAGGAGGTGGGGAGGTTTTGCTCCATCTGTGAGTTGGGCAAGGCATGCTATCTCACGACTGGCCTAAAGCAGTGCAACCAATCAGTCATGGAATGAAATTTCCAAGACAATGAACGAAAATCACTTTTATAAGTTGATTATCTCAAGTATCTTATTATAGCGATAGAAAGCTGACTGGCAAATTTATTCTTTTTTTTTTTTGCAAATATATTCTTAAATCCTAACGATTTTCTCAGTTTTCTCCACATTGAGATAATCCTATGCTTTGCTGGTCTCTCCCAAAGATTCTCCATGCAATTTAACAAAACCAGCTTCCCACAGCATAGCTTGCTTAAAGCAACAACACATATCTTTATTCACTCATGACCAGGGTTATTGAGTTATCATGACACTCAAGTAAGCAATGGGGACACAAAATTTTACCTTCAGAGAACCTGATATCTAGTGAGGGGATATTGGGAAGAAGTCACTGGTGTAACTTGATAAGTACAAGATAATACACATATACACACATAATATGATGAGAACAAATGATAGAGACTCATAGCAGGGAGGGTCTAGAAAAGCTTTTCCTCTGGGAGAAGTAAAATCCTTGAAGCATGGAGCAGAACTAGGTAGAATATTGAATTCCAAATTAATAAGTTAAAAGCAAATCGGAGTGTGTGTTCTGAATAGTGGATGCTCTTTCTGTACGAGGAAAAGGAAGAACTCTTCAAGTTGAACATTTTTGGGTGACATACAGGTGGTGCCTTTGAGTCTTCACTGGAGCACTAGTGGGCAGTGGGGAATCCAGTCACTAAGCCTTTCTGTCCTGAATACAACTAACACATTGCTTATAGATTCAAAAACCACCTAAGCTGTGTGAAATTATTCTTAACAAAGTAGAAAGCAAATCGGGTGTGAACACAATCAAAGTAAATAAAAACAGGGAACACTCAAATATAACAAAGATGTTAAATATAAGACAAAAACAAATCAAATGTAGACACAGTCAAGGGAAATCTAATCGAGTAAAGCTTTCCTGGAACTTACTGACTCAAAACACATGTTTAAACTTAAGAATGTCATTTAAGCGCTCTGCAATATCCCTTCCCCTCCCCAAATTACAAAAATATATATACAAGGTGCAGAGCACCAGCATCAAATCCAGTAAAAACAGGGGCTAGAGAGGGGGGTGGGAGGAGTTGGGGAGGTGGGGAGGGAAGTGATGGTAGGGGGAAAATAAAGGAGGAGGTAACAATGCTCACTATGAAATGTACTCATTACCCTACTCATGTAACTGTAACCGCTTTGTACAACATTTTTACAAAAAAAATTAATAAAAAAGAAAAAAACCCTTAAGAATGTCCTCTACTATTAAGGCTTTTTGCTTAAACCCAATATGCTTGCTTCATTTTCTACTGAGTTTTATTTATCTAAAATCGAATCATTGATTTTTAGAAGAGGACAAAGGATCAGGGAGATGTAGAAGTTTGAATTTTAGTGGATCTGAAGTAGCTTGTATCTTCCATCCTGTGTCTACAGACTTCATCTCTTATGATAAAGCCATTGTGTGTATATCTCTATATCTATCTATCTATCTGTCTGTCTGTCTGTCCGTCTATCTTTATTTATTTATTTACTGAGTATATATAGATATTGGCTTAGCCACAAACTGAAACGTTTATTGAAACTAAAATGTTAAAAATTTTATAACATTTTCATGTAAAAGTGAACAGTTTTAAGTAAAGATGATATTATCATAACATTGACAAGAACAAAATGAATCAATCCCTAGCAACTTGTGATGGATCCATAGAAACCCAAGGCCTTCTTAAGAATCTTTTGAGCTATAAAAGTAAAAGCATCACATTTATTAATATTTCTAAGACTCTTCAAGAGAATTACTGACTATATCATTACTCTGGTTTATTTCTACTTCTCTGCTCATGGGCAGTGTTGTGGGTGGTAGATAGTCCAGTCCCGTATTAGTACAACTTTTATACAATGATGTACCAAACATATCAAAAAATGTGATCAAAGGTGGGGCTCAGTGACTCATGCTCAGAATTCAGTTACATGGGAGGCAGATTGGAAGAATCTTGCTTTGAGGTGATTCTATGCAAAAATAAGACAAAATAAAAACTGAAAAACAAACAGCAGTAAGAAATATTCCATCTTAGCAAATATTTGTGATCCCAGTTGTGTTGGATTCCATAGGATTTATTGATTGATTGATTGATTATTTTTAAGTAGTTGTACAAAGGAGTTGCCATGTAACAAAGCAGTTGTTGAATACAATGTGTCTTGATCAATGTCACCCTTTCAATATTTGTCACCTATTTCTCCCTTACCCACTCCCTCTCTCATCTTAATTTTGTAGGATATATATTGGATTCTTGTCTTCATCCCCCACTCTTCTCCTCTCTAGTTATCTATCCCTCACCCCTTGATTCCACCTCACCCCTTTCAAATACTGAGTTCTTGGTGTTTTATTTTGTTGAACTTTGATTTTTGCTTTCTAAAGAATTGCATTAATTAAGAGATCTCCCTTGAATGTACTGCATTTCAGTCAACACATGTGTATATACTTGCATAACTGAATTTATTTACTCATGAATTTGTAGACTTCCACACACAAGGGAAACCATGGATCCTTCGATTCTCTGGGCCTTAGTTACCTCATTTAATATAACTTTTTCCAAGTCTTCCATTTCTTCACAGATGATACAATGTCATCATTTTTAATAGATGGTTAAATTCCATTGTGTGTATATACATATACATATATATATATGTATATGTATATGTATATATATATATATATATATATATACCATATTTTCTTGATCCATTCAACCACTCTGAAAGAGCAGTGTTGAGGTTCATCAAACAAATTAAATATAGAACTAACTACCCTATGATCCAGCAATTCTACTCCTGAGCATTTACCCAAAAGATTACAAACCAGGATACAGTAAAGCCACCAGCACAACCATGTTTATTGCAGCACAATTCACCATAGCCAATGTACGGAATCAGCCCAGATGACCCTCAGTTTGACAAATGGTAGGAACATCTTGATCTCAAACCATCTGGGTGAAGAATTGTGAGATACAATTAGAAAAATAAAACAAAAAAAAAAAATAAAAAGACTGAGGGTGTCGCTTAGTTGGTAAACAGCTTGATTACCAACTGTGAGGTATGGAATTCAACACCTCAAGTACTGCCAAAGTAAAAAGGAGAAAAAATTGTAACTGATTTATAATATGCAAACCTGAGAATGATAAAAAATATTAAGAGCTTTAGAATAATTCACATTTCCTCAGCTGTGTGAATTAGTGAGCTATAGATGTATGTGTTTTCCTAATAGAGAAGGCAGGAATAATATGTTCTTAGCATCAGTTTGACTGAGATTAGTAATGGAACATTAAAGCCACATGGAAATTTATCAATGACTCTTCATCTTTGCAGCAATATTTTGGTATTACAATAAAAATATGATTGCATCCTCATGTTTCTGCCATCTTAACTATTTCTGAATGGTAAATTTGTCTTTTAGAAGATACTCATGGAATTTATAGAACGTATGAGTTGGTAGTATTATCTCAGTGTGTATGGTCACATCAAACCTTTCTTTCCATCCTTGAATGGTCCATTACTATTCTTCATCTCTGTACTGGACACAGCTCTCAGCTTAGGCTCTTTAAAAAACAAGCATATATGTACATATGTCCATATAAGATGATGCTAAGTGAAATGCACCCCATGATATGGACACAAGAGGTCTGTACTCTGTGATTTTTTTGTTTCCTTTGTATGTTCTCCCCCTATGGTATATCCCGTGTTGTCAGTGTACTTGATTTTGGTACCCTGCATCTTGTATATATCTTTGTCTAATCTGGGGAGGGGAAGGGGAAAAACAAAATGCTGAAACAAGGGCAAAGGATGACCCACTGCAACAATGATTCCCACAAGACAGTATATTGGAAACAAACTTTACAAGTTCAGGTGTGTGTGGGGGGGGGGAGTAATGTGGGGGTGGGAAGGAAGGGATAGTGGGATAACAACAAGGGAAGGGGTAACAATGATGGACAAGTGATGTACTCATTGCCTTATTCGTGTAACTGTAACCCCTCTGTACAGCATCTTTACAATAAAATTAAATTTAAAATTACAGATCATTAAAAAAAGAGAAGCAAAATTTGTTCAGTTTTGGACTCTCTCTCCAATCTCTACCTCATCAACAGCTGCAGCCCTGCCTTAGTTACAGGACCCACTGCCAAGTGCCTGTCTAAGATTCAGGTGAGTGCTCAGAGTAATGAGGATAATTATTACCTTTAAGATATTTCAAATGATTAAGCTCTTATTAGAATTAATTATAGAGAACTCTCTTATCTGGCAGGGCCAGGGAACGGGATGTTCTGGTTTATGGTTCCACTGAAAGAAAGAGAAATGATGAAAAGATTTAGTGCTCTTGAAATTCAGTCTGGCACAGTACCAGATGACTGGATCTTACCAGAATGTCTAGACCATTACAGTGAACAATCAGATCCCTAAATGGCAGCAAGAGGATTTTCAAAATTGTATGTACCCTAGCACAAATGATCTCCCATTCTCTCTCCCTCTTCTAATATATAGGTGTTATTTTGTTTTGTTTTGTTTTTGGTCTTAGATACAGGATGTAGTTGTTGCAGCTCATTATTTACTGAGCCCTAAGACAATCTGAAGCAGCAATAGGAGTGGTAATAACTAAACAATAGCTGGAAACACTTGTGAAATTTAAAGAACACCTTTCTCACTTTCCATTCATAGAAACAAGGGCATTTCCTCCATGTTTATTTGCTAAAGCTGTGATAAAACCTATTGGACTTTGTCATTGGATTAACCTGAGCAATTCATGTCAATAATCAAATGACAGTGCTCAAGATGACCCCTTTTGGGGGTTTGGGGGTGAAGCTCAATGATAGTGTGCTTGCTTGACATCTGTGAGAGCAAAGATTACATCCATAGCACCAAAGGTAAGATGAAAAAGGTCCCATTCTGGTTAGCAGTGCAAGAGCCAAATCTTGCTCCAACTTCTCTAGCTCTATCACTATCTTCCAATTAGCCAATATGTTATTTATGCACCATTTTAAAGAAAGGATCTGTACATACTTACTTTTTTATGTGTAGTGAATGAAATACTGTGATGCAGAGAGCTGAGTGGACTGAATTGCTTTCCTTCTATAAATTCATCCTTGAATGAAGACATTACTTACAGAAGCCTGATGTTCTCTTCACTGTGTTGACCACTTCCTCTTCAGGAAGTTCTGCAATGACCCCTATGTTACAACACTCACTTGACTGTCCACCTGTCTGTTTGTTCAATGTCCTTGGCTGTCTTCTTTTCTTCATCTTGCCTTATAATTACTGCTATCTGCAGAAGATTTTATGTTTTAATTCTGCTTTCTACTTGTATGTTATGCTCCTTTCACACTGCATTAATAATAAGATAAGATTCACCCCGTCTCATTTGATTTCCAGTTCTGACTGCTCTTCCTAGGTAGGGAGTGTTTTCTTAAATGTTTTAGAATTTTCCATTGCAATTATTCTGGCATGGAAATTTTCAGGAGTGACATTCTCCTCTTAATTATTTTGTCCTTGATAATTGTTGCTGAGATTTAAGGTCCTTTAACTGAATTATTGCAAAGAAACTGAAATTTATTCATGAACTTATTTTTTCAAATATCTTACTATGTCCTATTCCTTATTTTTCCTGTTTACTTTTTTCATTTTCTTCTACAATTTAACATCATTTGGTTGTATAAGAGGGTTTCGTTCTGGCATGCCCACATATGTCTTAATTGAGATATCATCCACATATCACACATTTCTTGATTCAGAGCATACAAATCAGTGGGTTTGATTTTTTGGTGGTACTCGAGCATGAAGTCAAAGCCTGGGCACTTCTGCTTAGCTTTTTTTGCTTGAACCTCACACTCTACCATTTGAACCACAGCTCCACTTCCAGCTTCTTAGTGGTTAGTTGGAGATAAGAGTGTCTCACTCTTTTCTGTCCAGGCTCAAACCATGATCCTCAGACCTCAGTCTCATGAGTAGCTAGGACTATAGGCATGACTCACCAGTAACTACTTCAGTAGTTTTTACTATGTACACTATCTTCTGCAGCTATCATTTGTCAATGTCAGAACATTTACTAAAGAAGCCCATTTCTTTCTTCCCTATTCTTTTTCTCTCTTGTGGACATGGAGTCACATATAATGCAACTTTTTGTGATTTCTTTAATTTAGAATATTTTCAAGGTTCATTCATAATTTCTTTCTTTTTATGAACACCAATAGTCCATCGTGTAACTATAACAAAGTTTATTGATCCATTTGCCTGTTGATGGGCACTTGGGTTTTTTTCATTTTTTGGTTGTAGTTAATCATTGCTGTAATATTTGTATCTAAGGTTTTGTGTGAACACACGTATTCTTTTCTCCTTGGTACATACATGGAAATGAAACTTTTGGCTTAAGTAAAAACTGAAAGTGAACTTGAGTTTAATTTCTAGGCCTAAGAACAGCTGGTTTCTGAAATGAGCATTAACAAAGTCCTGTGTTTCATCATCTGAGTAATTTCAAATGATTTTCAAAATAACTTCATCCTCTTCTCCTCCTAATCCATAATGTAAGAGGGTCCCAATTTCTCCATGACTACTCAGTTCTAGTTTTCTTAGTGGGAACAATGTGGCAACTCACTATGATTTTCCCTAAAGACTAAAATAGCAAGGATTTTTTCACATGCTTATTGGACATTTTTATATTCTTTTTATGGCATGATTTATTGTCATAGTGTTGAAATGCCTTTCTTGTTGCTTCTAATACGATTTTTTGCATTATTTTATTCTGAAAACTCATATTATGCAAACATACTTTGTAAGTTATTCTTCTCCCAATCATCTTTCTGTTGGAGAGATGAAATTTCTCTTGGAGTTCACAGGTACATCTCAGATACAGTTAGGTCTTATGTTGCAAAATTGAACTTATTCCTGTCTTTTGTTACATTGTGTTGTATACAAGCAATAATGGAACACAGACTCTCTTCTTTTTCCATTTGTTCTTGACAATGTTTATATTCCTTAGTTCAGTGAAATACATAAGGCTGGTATTTATAGTTTTCTTCTTTAGGACTTTCTATTAAAATAAAAATAATCATGCTTTCCTTTTTGGTTCATGGATGTTTGCTTATTTTTTCCTCAGTGTAGATTCATGACAGACAATCATATCTAACAGTCGTTATTTGGTCATGGTTCATTCCCTCATTTAGCAGTGACATATTTCCTAGTTCCCATTCCCTTATGCCATTCTTCTTATTCGTTAACTTTTAGACTACCTTTGGTTATTTTCATAGTTCCCTCCTGGTATATGGTACATAAGATATAGCATTATTCTCCAGGAAGAACCACAGAAGTCTTGAATTTCATTTTTTCATCTCCAACTTCCCAATCCCCTCTGCTCCTCTGTGTTGCTTCCTGGAACCTATATGGAACACCTGCATATATCTCTCCTTAGCCCTTGTGGCTACAACATTGTCTGGATGTAATGAGGTTTTAAAACTCCAAGTATAAGAGTTTGGTGTGTGTGTGTGTGTAAAAGAGAGCAAAAGAGAGAGAGAGAGAATGATAGCCTTAAAAGACCATCTGTGTAGATATCGTGTCCTAGGCTGTGGCCAGGACCATGTTAACAATGACCTTGGAGAGAAAATTAATGTCTTGCTGGTGGCAGGATCCCACACCCAGAGATTGTGAATAGGAGCAACACATGTGAATGTGTGCATTTGTGAGTATTTGGGAGTGAAAGTGTTTGTAAATCTGTGCCAGCCTACCTTCTCTCTCATCCCAGCCGCTCCCAGGATTGATACTCTAGCATGTCAATCAGCTGTTTCTTCCCTGTCACTCTATTGGAGCACTTCCTCCACTAAAATATTCCTCTGCCTGGGAGATCTGTAATAATTTCTTCTGTTTTCTGATCTTTCCTGTGTTTCACCTCAATCAAAATTGCTTCTATCTTTTTCACGCAACGAAACTTTTCATCCTAAAGTTACCACGTATTCCCTTGTCTCTCATTTCTTACTGCACAGGTATATCAATTCAGACTCCTTTAAAATGATACAGAAAAGCAGCAAATTATGTATGAGATTGACAAAAAGAGACAGGGAAAAAAAAAGAAAAGTAAAATATAAATGGCCAAAAGGGAAAGTAGTGGGGGAGGTAAGCAAAGCATTTGATGTCTGTTTAGAGTTATAGAGAAACCTATGCTCGTGGTACAAATGAGTGTACTAATAGTAGTGTATAAATAACAAAAATCCAAAAATCTTTCCTGCCTGCCTCCACATATGTCCCTAACTGTGTAGACTCTTCTGTTTTAAATCCATCATAATGGAAATGAGAGTGATTGACCTCTCCATGCTTCCTTCTATTTCCAATCCCCTTCTCAGAGGCCCAGTATTGATATGAAATGTGTATTGGGGTGCTAGTCCTGGAAATGTTAACCATGTTCATGCAGACTCCAAGTAATTCATGCTTTAACTTTCTGCTAGTGCATATCTAACTGGCAATTCTGCAACTGTAATGTACATTGATAACAATAAATGGAGATGGAGTGTTTACTATATGCTACACATTTTGGAACTTATTTTATCATGCTCCTCTCCACCACATATTGGCCCCATAAGTTTGCATGGTTGCAGTTGAGTAAATAGAAGCACAGGAGGAATTTAAGTAATTTGTTCAGCTTCCTCAATAAGACATAAGAAAGAAACACAAAGTGCTTGCTGGGAATTAAACCACAGAGCTAATGTCTTAACCGCCCATTTATGCAACCCTATTATAGGATAAGCCTTCATGGATTGTTTTTAAAATGACATTTTCTCTGTAAGCTACATACATCCAGTGCAGAATTGTGCTGGGGTCATCACAGCTGGGGTCAAACACTGCCCTTTGGAAACTTCCTAGAGTCTTCAGTGCCTGGAAAATATTTAGAGTGTTGTTCTCACTATCATCATGCTTTCAAACTTCTAAGGTCTAAGGAGGACAGGAAACTACTGAGAAGAAACAAGAGTTAGGCAATTATTCTCCAGATCTTATCAACACTATTGATTTCTGAGCCAAATCTTAGTGCTAAGTGTCTGCTGGCCTGAGGACATTTTGTTTGCCTGCACCTTTGCTTTACCTAACATTGAGCTCCCTATTTGGACACTAATTTCTCCCTCTTATCATTGTGTTTTGAGTTTGCTTTCTCTAGAAGACAAAAAGCTTCTGGTGCCACCATCCTCAGTATCCAAGTGTCCACAAGGGATTTAGAAAAATAAAGTATGATTTTCATTAGATTCTGATTTCTACTTGATCCACAGCTTTACTTCTGGTGTTTTCCTGGTAGTTAATTGTTATTGGAGATAAAAGTCTGGCTTTGAACCAAGATCCTCAGATCTCAGCCTATCAAGTAGCTACTGGTATGAGCCACTAAAGCCCAGCAAACTTCTACTATTTTTGGATTGAATTAGACTGCCTATGGATAGATGGATGCAAAAATACAAGAATTTATAAGGACTTGATCAAAAACATTAAACCATTGAAGAAATATTTTCATTTTTCTAGCAATATTTACCTTTTTTTCTAGAAAGTTGTAGAACTCCAGTTAGACAAATGGCTTTAAGGAAAACTGAATTGTTTTTGTACTAAATTATGGAAGATAATCTGTTTCTAAGGAAAAAAATATGAGTGCATTATTTTTCTTTGGGTTTATGCTGAGAAATCTAAGGATATAACCTTTAACTAGATTGAAATGCAAGTTAATTAAGGACAAATACAAATAGGTTCATCATAGGATTTTTGAAGGAGGTGAAAAGTAACTAGGTGCAGAGATTATTTTTTAAAAAAGAAATAATTATTGTGTTGGATTGTAAATGGTGAAAAAAGTCAGAGAAATATTGATATTCTATTTGATTGGTATATGATATATAGAAAAAAGGAAGAACCATGATCAGAAATATTAACTTGTCAAAATCTACTTGTCAAATTCAAAAACTCTTAAGGCACTTGAGTGCTAGTAAAAATATAGAAATATGATCAAAGGCTATGGTGACATGCATGATTGAGTCCCGTGACATCATAGTTTAATTTGTATCATTCATGTATTTGTGCTGATGTTCATGTAACCACATCCACTGTGCTGCCAGTAATAGAAAAGCATAGCACACGGCCTTAGGTGGACACAGGGGAACATGTGGGACTAAATTACTCTGATTTGGCAGTGTATTTACCATACTATGCTAAATTTTCTGTCATTAGTTTAGAATATACTCCCACTGGTAAGCAATGTTTTCTGTAAAACATGAATCTCTGTGACTCTGCCTGTAATCTCTGACATCCTATGCTTATCAATGCATCTTGGTACAATCAAGAATGACTTTATCCACTTAGGTTTTTGTAAATGCATTCTCTGGTATTTGCACAATGGCAAAATCAACTCATGTATCATTTCTCAGTATATTTCCTATTCATTAAGTGACACTAGACTGTAAATGGACTTCATTTTATTGGCAAAGACAATAAAAAGGATTTTTTCAGTAAATCCCTCCATTCTAACCCTTTTCAAGGTGACAAAATAAATTTTACACTATAGATATCTTCTTCAGAAGTTATAGAGCTGTTTGCTTCAATGAGATCCTTTTATTTTTTTGGCTTTCCTTTTATTCATCCATAAGAACAATGCTGATGCTACCATCAGGGCTGTGAAACAAATGAGGTTTTCTATTTCCTGTCAGATGGCTGGAAATCTAAATGGCATAGACATTGTGAATGCTGAATTAAAGGTGTTTAAGTGGCTTGCTGTACACAATTACCAATCCTTGCAGTCTTTTTAGACATTCAGACCTAGTGGAGCTAATTAACTGCTCTGGCAGCAGGATGGGGCAAAGTGATTCCCAGTTGCTGAATGGCTAGGAGGTATTTAATTTGAACAATAGATGAATTAAAGGGCAGCAGTTAGAGTATCAGCAGATAAAGTATGCCTACCTAAATGGTTCTCATTCAATTTCAAAATTGCCTGCCTAAAGATTTATCTTAGGATTTTTTTCCTAATTTTAAGATATTCTTACATTACAAATATTAGCAAGAGACGGTATCATGTAATTCAGCATTTTCAAATCTAAGAGAACACATTCATGTAAAGACTTTTTTATGGTGTCAGGGAATAAACAGGCAATTTTCTTCTGGGGGGGGGGGAATAACACCAGCTCACCTCCTGGTGATTAACTTGAAAAAATGAGGAATCCACATAGACTCCATTAAATTCTCATGCCACTAACTACCAGTCCTGCACTTCAAACTAATCCCTTACTCTCAGAAAGGACATTCTTGGAGTACATCCTGAATGCACTATAGTAGAGTCAGACTGATTCTTCTCTCATCTCATCCTTATATCCTCTCCATTGTTATTGACTTTTATATTTGGGAGGGAGGAAACTAGATTTTATTGGGAACGTGTTTCCAAATTTCTTTTAATTCCAATAAGAATCTACAAGAAACTACATTCCTGCAAATTTCCAATCCCAGTGAACTGTTCCCAAACCAACTGCAAGGGTATTCTGCTTCATGAAAATCTCCTGTAACTCTTTTAAATTCTGCCCTCATTTTCCTTATTCTCCTCCCAAGAATATTTCAGATTACATGAGGAGTGAAAGATGCCCATAGCTGGCTTCCCACCTGAATGAAATGCTACCTCTTATCTAGTCCAGCTGCTTCTGGAGAAGAAAGGATGGATTCTGGTGAGAGGAGGTTGGAGTTTCCTGTGTGCCAATCATATTTCAGGTCCAGTGCTGGGAAGATTGGACTAGAAAGTGCTTTGTTTCTTGGAGCTGCTGAAATACCTTGCCTCATGTAGGATGGCTTACACTATTGGGGTGGCTCCCAATATTGGGATCCGTGATCAAAGGAACGAGACTGAAACAAAGCGAAAGTCAGGCAAAATCATATTGCACACCAAGCATCTAGAAAGAGACTGACCTGTCAGGACCTCCTCCGCAGGGGGCGAACCCCGCCCAGCTCCACGGGCTAACTTTCATAGGGAACAGGCCATGAAGTTTAGGCTGGCCACACGCACGTGGCCAATAGCATGGCAACATTCGCACAGGTGACCAATGAGGTTACCAATTATCCCTAAGCAGTTATTTAGCCTACCACTTTGGTCAGTTTTGGTGCTGGGACGGGGCGGGGCGGGGGGGAAGGGGGGAGAAGGTGGGGTTTACATTCCTTGGTGGGGAGGGGGTGTTACATATGTGTTCATTACTGATTGGACATGTCCACTTAAGCCTCTAGGCTCTGTTATCAGAGACTTGCATTCCACATTTTTCCTAAACTTGTAAACAAGTCCACCTGGTGGAGTCATATAGGCTCACTGGGTCCTAACATTAAGATGGGGTCCCAACAACACCACGCAAAATGGATTCTCTCAGTCTGGAAAATGCAAATTCAAAGTCTAAGTGTTGGTAGGGCCATGTGCCCTCACTGGATGCCAGAGAAGAATCTTTTTAGCCTCTTCCTGGCTTCTGGTGTTGCCAGCAGTCCTTCACATTTTTGCGCTTCTGTTCTCACACCAATATCTGCCTCACATGGTTGCTGCCTTTTCCTGTAATTCATGTCCCATTTCTTCTTAGGGCAACAGTCTTTGGATTCACAGTCTATTTTAATACAGTATTACCTCATTTTAACTAAGTATATTGACAATGATTGGCCAAATTTCCAAATATGGCTACAGTCTGAGGTCCAAGGTGGACACGAAATTTGGGGGAAGACTATTTACACAGCATGGTTTAAGTGCTCTTTTGTTTAACTATGTGAACACTATTTTACTTTTGATGGTTGTATTTCTTAAACTTACAGCTAACTTGTTTCAAATGCAGTAGTTAGGTATGTGGATGTAATGGATCCATTAATCATCATGATTAATCATAATTAATCATCTATGGTTCAGACACACTTAGAAATATATAGGATTTTCTTATTTCGAGAGTAATTTAAATTTGCTTATAGAATTGAAGTTTTTTTTTCTTTTGTGCCACTTAGCAGTGTTTGAAATTGGGGCTTTATGATCTCACTTAGTGCTCTCTCTCTCTCTCTCTCCCTCCCTCCCTCTCTCTCTCTCTCTCTCTCTCTCTCTATCCCTCTCTCTCTCTCCCTCTCTCTCTCTCTCACATGGCATGCTCTACCATTTGAGCCATACTTCCAGTCTGGCATTTTGGTGGTTAATTGAAGATGAAGTCATGCAGACTTTTTTACACTGAATCACATTTCTCCAGATCTCAACCTCCTAAGTAGCTAGGATTAAAGGTCTGAACTACCAGAGCCTTAAAACTTATCCAAGCAAATAGTACAATAAACAATAAAAAGACATTTCTTAACTATAATCAAAAGTAAGCAGCCAGGTGCCAGTGGCTCACACTATAATCCTAGCTACTCAGGAGGATGAGATCTGAGGATTGCAGTGCAAAGCCAGCCCAAACAGGAAAGTCCATGCGACTCTTAATGGCTAATTAACTCCCAGAAAACCTGAATTGGAGCTGTGGCTCAAAGTGGTAGAGTGCTAGCCTTGAACAATAAAGCTTAGCAACAGTGCCCATCCTCTGAGTTCAAGCCCCATGACCAACCAAAAAAAAAACAAAACAAAACAGATGTGATACTCTCATTTTCTCATTTGCTTCAGAATATTTTTATTGTAAAGATATTATACAGAGAGGTTACAGTTACATAAGTAAGGTAATGAGTACATTTCTTATTGAGCATTGTTACCCCTCCTTTGTTTTTTCCCTACTATCTTTTCCCTCCCCACCTCCCCAACTCCTCCCTCCCTGCTCCTGAAGTTGTAAAGTTCATTTTCAAAATAGTGTCTTGTATGTCTCATTATTACAATGGGTCAACCTATATCTTTGTTTCAGCATTAAGGAAGAACACCTGAAAACATAACTAAGCTCTGAATATATTCCTTTTCTCTTTTCTGTCAGTCCCTGAAAGTGACTACCATTGTGAAGCTAGAATGAAACATCCCATGTACTTTGCCTCTTATTCTGTAAAGCTATATCTATTCAGATTTAATATGATAATTATTCATGACAACTGTAGTTTACCATGCCTTTTTTTTTCTAATTTCTTCTTTGATTCTGTTTTCCCTATTGACCCTAAAGAAACCAGTTATATGAAGCTATGTACAAGAACTTTTATCACAGTCCTGTTGGTAAAAGTGAAAATATAAGAAAAGAATCATCTGAAAGAGGGTAAGTATGAATAAAACACATTTTATCATTTACATAGAATTTTATCCTGCAGCTAAAATAAATGTATAAGTTCTGTGGCATTTAACATAAAAAAAAACTTTAAAAAAGATATCTGGGTGCCAGTGGCTCACACCTCTAATCCTAGCTACTCAGGAGGCTAAGATCTGAAGATCGTGGTTCATAGCCAGCCCAGGCGAGAAAGTGAGACTCTTATCTCCAACAAACCACCAGAAAACTGGAAGTAGCACTGTGGTTCAAGTGGTAGAGAGCTCACCTTGAGCTGAAGAGCTGAGGGACAACACTCAGGCCCAGAGTTCAAGACCCATGACCAACAAGAAAATAAAAAATAATAATAAATAATTTAAAAGATACAAAATCATGTATGTAAAATGAGTATTTTTAAAAGGTCACTTTTTAAAAATTATAATTGATTAAATAAACTTATTTAATAATAATCCTTTGCTGTGTCTATTTTCTCTATCTGAATTTATCGTTCAGTTCCTAAGTTCAAGCTATCTTCAAGATAAAGGGTTTAGATGTGGCTGAAAGCTCAACACACTGCAATAAATTCAACACACTAGCAAAATCTCATCCATTCCTTGTCATTGGCTTCACTATGAGAGGTCAAGAGCTTTTTGTAATTTTCCAAGAACTGTCCTCATTTACTGTCACTGTGAACAGTGGGCAGATTGGCAGTATTGCTTAGAAGCCTGGGCATCCAAAGAAACATAGCTCCCATGGTTTCCCTTATTTGCAATAACTAGTATAAGTCTAGGACAAGCAGAAAAGGGCAAAAGCTATGTACATATGACCATAGAAGATGATGTTAAGTGAAATGAACCCCAAGATAGGAACACAACTGTTTTTTTCTTGCTTGCTATTGTTTTTACCTTCTTCTTCTTCCTCTTTTTTTGTTGGTCATGGTCATGGGGTTTGAACTCTGGGCTTGGGCACTATCACTCAGCTCTTCAGCTCAAGGCAAGTGCTCTACCGCTTGAGCTACAGCGCCACTTCCGGTTTTCTAGTGGTTTATTGGAGATAAGAGGCTCAGGACTTTCCTGCCTGGGCTGGCTTTGAATCGAGATCCTCAGATCTGTCTCCCGAGTAGCTAGGATTACAGGCTTGAGCGTATGTGCTTCTCCCATGATATAACCCCTGTTTTCACTGTATTTGATGTTGGTGCCCTGCATCCTGTATATACATTTTTCTAATTTGGGGAGGGGAAGGCAAATAACAAAATGCTGAAATAAGGATACAGATTTACCCATTGTAACAATGAGATGTACAAGACATTATGTCGAAAACGTACTTTACAACTTGGGCGAGGGTAGAGGGAGGAGTTGGGGAGGTGGGAGAGAAGGGATGGTAGGGGATAAACAAAGGAGGAGGTAACAATGCTAGATAGGAAATGGACTCATTACCTTACTCATGACATTGTAACCTCTCTGTACACTATTTTTACAATTAAAAAAAAACATAAAAATAAAAGCCTGGGCTTCATGCTAAGACATTTTACTGTATCAACTTTATTCCTCAAAGGTTTTAGGTAATTCGTTTATGTGCATCTTCAACATGACAGTTCAACTATCACAGCATCCAAACTGCTGTTGGTAGACAAGAGTAAATAACCTTCACTATTACCTGCAGACTGTTAAGCTACAGTATGAGAATGATGCATGTGTACATATTGCTACAGTCCGTAGATACACAATCAATAAGACAATCTTCCTCAGTAATCCAATAAAGCAGAAGTTTACTACTTGACAAGCAAGGGTAGCTTGAGAGATGTTAACATAACAATCTACAGTACTGTCACACCTCACATGGGAAAGCAATTCCTGTGGGGTCATAGAAAAAGTATGATGCCCTCTGTTTCAGTCAATGAGGCACGGAGTGATTCTTGAATCTTCCAGAGTAAGCCAATCAGCCATGTTGTGCATTATGTTTGTCCTAGGTAGAGCTTACCAAGGTAGCAATTATCTAGTTATTTGTGAAAATACTTAACTAAGATTTTTCTTCCCTGCCAGACTGGATAAGGTCAGTTACTATGCTCAGGATTTTCAAGACATTTGAAAAGAGACATTTGAAAAGGTGAACATACTCGTGAAAACAAAATCAAACCAATGATGTCAGTGAAAAATGCATAAAAGATCAGATAATATTTTGCTATTTGCAAAAAGTGTACTGTTAGCAAGAAATGATCACCAAAAAGGTGAAGACATCTAAGCAAACTGTTAACAGTCTTGAACATACAGAGATGGCCAATATACCACACATCTGCTGCCACCTGTGACTTCTGTGGCTTTGGCAGACCTCACATGATTTTCTGAGGAACACAGAACATCCTCAACACTGGACAGTAGTCTCTTCCAGCCAATCAGATTTGGCATATGAGGGAAGACTTAATTAATCTCTGCCTATTATTACTCCATCACTGCATTTCAGTGAGAAAACTGAGGCTTCCATACACCAAGTCTCATTTCCTGTGAAACTTAGGGTTAATTATCACACTCTTTCCTTTTTGAGATATTTCCCTTCTCTTTTTGCTTCCATTCTATTCATTTGTATATAACTTTAGCTTTATTATTACAAGCCACCTGAAATATATGTTAGAAAATGCTATAAGTAGCTGTTATTAATTGCAGTCTAGTAAAACATTAAGTAGATGAACTACTGTTTTTGAGAAAACTAATTTGTGAAAATGTTGCATCCATGCTATTTTAAAAATCATTTTCTCACTGGGAGAAGCATCTGGAAATCTTCACTGCTCTTTATGCCAGAAAGTTAATGAAGCTGAGACCTAAGTACAAGCTACCATTAGCAGTTTTAAAAAGAGAATTGGACATTCTGAATTATTCCTGTAAATGCTGTCCATATGAAACAATAAAAACAATAGATAATTGATTCCCAGTGCTGTTTCTAGGTTCTGATTGAATCTAAAAAGTTTAATATAGAGGTAATTGTAGTTTCATATCAAGTACTTAATTTATACATTGATTAAACAAGGAGTTACAATTTAGTGTTGTTTCAACCTATTAAACATGTTAAATTGTTTACAGTAGTTCGTAATGGGTAGATCTTTGTTGATTTTTATCATTTTTAATTGTAACTATGATTTACTTGTTATGAAATTATTGGTCATAAATGCTCTGATTGTTTTTGTATGAAAAGATATGTTACATTTGTAATTTTTATTTAGATATTGATAGAAGTTGTACAAAGTATTCTCTGACCATTGTGGAGCTGAAAGTTGGAGGAGCCAGAGTTGATCTTCCAGCAAGGAGAACAAAGAATGGGCCAAGTCTGAGATCCAAAAGAAATTTGACAGCATTGGGACAAACACTATTTCTCTGGTTGCAAGAGTGGACAAAGGAATGCAGGAAGTAAGAAAACGAAGGAGTAACTCCACTCAGATGCCACCTGTCAGTGCTGAGGCTAGAAAGCCTATTGTGGAGCCATGGCTGAATTTCAAGTGTTGAATCACCTGACAACTTAACTTTTAAAATGATCATAATGCTTAGACTTTGAGTTACTGTTATTTGGGTACATATCTTCTTGTAAAATACCCAGTCAGCATCTCAAGGTCAATAAGTTTGATGAACCTATGACGTTACCACTCATAACTATTCATGACAGAATTATGGCAAAGAGTAACGTCTATCACATTTATGAGAGAATGAGAAGATTACTGAATGATTAGTTGAATATAAGGACAAAAGTATTCAGTGGGTACAGTTAAAAATACATACTGGACCAATTCTGCCTACATCTAAAGTTTGAATGAAGAAGAGAAAGTATATTTGCAGCTTTAATGATTGATTATTGGCAATGTTATTAGTCTTGAAATACCTTCCTACCAAAGTTTATTCATTTTTCATTCTTGTGTTAATTTTCTTGTTTAGTTTCAGTGATTTCTTTCTGGATATACAGCAAGGATGATTTTTCAAATTACATTATACTAATTCTACCTTTATAACATACAGTAGAATAATTATGATAATGTTATGCAAGTGAAAATATGCAGGATGTTTGCCATAGTATGAGGTACTGTAAAGAAATACAGAGGATGTTTAATTTAAGCTCAAGTATTCCAAAATAGATGTAGAGTAAAAACGTATTTAACTCTGTGCAAATACACTGTATTTTCTCTGCATAACTTTTCCCCAATGGATGCATGGTGACTAAAAAGAGGTAAAAAACAAGCCGGGGCTGGTGGCTCACACCTGTAATCCTAGCTACACCGGAGGCTGAGATCTGAGGATTGCGGTTCAAAGCCAGCCTGGGCAGGAAAGTGTGTGACACTCTTATCTCCAATAAACCACCAGAAAACCAGAAATGGCGCTGTGGCTTAAGTGGTAGAGTGCTCGCCTTGAGCTAAAGAGCTCAGGGACAGCATCCAGGCCCAGAGTTCAATTACCACGACTTACTGAAAAAAAAAAAAAAGAGTAAAATAAAAAAAGCAATTGCTCCGCATGTTAACTTACTGGAATCTGCTCTCATGGCACTTTCAAATACAAACAATAGCCTCATGTTTTTGAAAAAAACAATAGTTTCCTCTTTAGCTAAAGAGTTATGATAGATAATTTTAAAATGCATCTTTATTATCGTGTATTAATAATAAAATGACATACTCAGTCATGTAAACTTTAGCTCCTGATTTATAGTAGGGGAAGTCAAACTCTAACACAAAATTTTAAATCTTCAAAACTTTTCATGCTTTAGGGTATTCGATATTTTTGGCACTACAATGACATACCTATTACAAGATACTCATGAAGAAAAGAAATCTACTTTTTTTTTCTTCAAAATCCAAACAGCCCAGTGCTGCTTCAATGGGCCTCTTCTTGCTGAATCGCCTCATGGTAGACAGTGGCACCTCTTGGTCTCAGCTTACTTCTTTTATAACAGCTCTTCAGTATATCTCAAGTGTCACATTAAAAACTACCTTCATAGAGCATGCATGCCTACAGTCTCCTAAAGACTGTTCACCTGCTTCCGCATCTTAAGGCTTCCACACACCTCACTCTGCTATTTTGGGCACTAAGCCTCCAACCACATGAACCTTTGGGAAAATGATATCAAACCAAATTCAAACCTTAGTACTTGTTATAGAATATGTCCTGTTGAATCTAGTCACCAAGTGGTCTTCTGAAACCTTAAGAAGTTATCAAAACTTTACATTAATTATTATGTTAATTCATTTGCAATAATTAATATGCCACTATACTATCATTTATTAAAGCTTGGGCCTCAGATGGTTATCCCTAACCTTGAAAGTTTCCTGTGACTTGTTAAGGTTATCTAATAATTTCTTTTTATTGTATCATTTTTTTCTTAGGCCACCAACCTGTCATTAGTCAAGTCAGTGATAGTAATTAATGAAATATTCATTAAATTGAGGATGATAACAGGGTATTAGAAAACTTTCTTAGTTACTCTGAGTCTGTAAGAAAGTGATTTGCAGCCTAACTGAAAATTGTAGGTTATAAATCACTACATCATCCCAATATAATTTCATAACTTTCATTTTTAATGTGAAAGACCATAATATGTCTTCATGTGTGACAGGGAGTGGGAGTTGAGACAAAAGCCATAAATGAAAGATGAAAAATACAGAATATAGAACAATATCTATGTACCAATCTATATATGCATGTATGTATCATCTATTCTTCATACAGTAGACACCTGTAGAGACAGAGATAGGTATCTGTTATATGAAGCATTACATAAAACCTACAGATTCACTGCAAATAGAAATGGCAAAAATTAAAATTAGAATTATATTAGTTTTGGACTGAGGTGATAGCTCACTGTTAGCACATGTACATGTTCACCATGTGTGAGGCATTGGGGTCCAATCCCCAGCACCACAAGCATGTGCACACACAGACATATACACACAGAGAAGGGAAAAATAGGGAAAACTCCACCAGTTTGTGTCTTTGAAGATACTATGATAGTCACACGATTACATGATTGGCAAGCAGAAGCTCCAGCAGAGAAGGAAAGGTGCAATGATGACTTTACCCGTAGTCCATGCAGAGATTGAGTAACTTTGTGCAGCCCCACGGATGTTTGGATAAACACATGGAACTGGAGATAGAAGGCAGTGATAGGAAGACTAGCTTTCCTCCCTTAAGCTACCGGTATATTTTCTAGGTTCTTTTAATGCTTAGAAGTTACGCTTGAAGAGAACATAATCTGCCACTCTAAGTTATTTGCACCTGACCTAAAGGATGGAGAATAAAAGAAATTTTAAGTCAGTATCAAAGTTTATTCTTAGTTTTATGATATAATTAAATGAAATATAAGAAAGCAACACTGTAGCCATAGTTAACATAAATGAGCAGAAGTGACCTAAAAGCCATGGGATGGGGATATGTGTGTAATGTAGATCATTGTGATAGTTCCAAGTGCACCAGGGGCTATGAATATTTGATACTTTCCCTAGTTGTTAATGTTTGCAGTCAAATGTGAGCGCATATTGGAATACAGTGTTCTAGCTGGAACATTGGCTCAGGAAACCAGAAAGTCATTTAATAGATACAACAAACTTACTTTCTAAGCTTGGTTTTCAACAACTTACTATAAATAGGTCTTTGAGAAATTTAATGCTTTTATGATTTTGGCCAAGATAACCCTATCATATCTCAGAAAATTCAAACATAATGGAAAAATATAAATCATATAAAGTGGAAGGTATAAAGCCTCCTTAATTTCTCACTCTTTCTCAAGCAGAAAAAAACAATTAAAATATTTACAATTTCAAATATAATGCTGCAGGCTTTTATATATGTATATTAATATAAATAAAATTTTTATTTAATATAAATAAGCTATTCAATTATATATATTCAACTATATATATACACACACATTCAACTACACACACACACACACACACACACACATATACACAGAACCATACACATACACAAATTAATGGTGTTATATATTCTTGTTTGGATGTTGCTGGTTTTATCATATGATTTTTTATGAATGTTAGTCATTTTTCCATGGTTGTGGTAAAATATAGAAGAAAAACAACTTAAAAGTAGGAAGGATTTATTTTGACTTGTGGTTTCAGTGCAGAGTGAGTGGATTCCATGGCTTTGGGCTGGGAAGCATGTGTGGAGGAGAATACCTCATTTCCTGGTGGACAGGAACTAGAGGAGGGGAGGACTGAGAGAGGGAGCGAAGGAGAGAGGAATGGAGGGAGGGAGAGAGAAAGAGAGAGAAGGGGAGAGAGAAAGAGGAAGGGGAGGAGGAGGCAGGGTAGGGAAGGGGGAGGAATAAGAAGGAAGAAAGTTCTACAAACTAGCATTCAAGGCTTGCGCACTGTTACTTACCTTCCCCGGCCAGGGCCAGCCTGTTGAACTTTATACTACATCCCAATAGTGCCACAAGCTGGGACCAAATCTTTGGCAGGTATAAGCCTTTCGGGGACACTGCAGATCCAAACCATACCACCATTACAGATAAAAGATGTTAAAATTGTATTCTAGTGGTGAAATAGTAAAACTAAATTCTATGTGAATCCTTGATACGATGCTATTAAGACATATAATCATAACATAATAATCAAAACAGAAATTAACGTTGGCTAAAAACTCTTGAACTATAGGATTTATGTGAATGTAATAAATGTGTGTGTGTGTATGTGTGTGTGCGCACATGCATGCATGCTATGGATCTACACTAGACCTTCAGAATACTTTACACTGTTGTATCATCCTAGCCTTCTCCAGTCAGTGTGTGTGTGTGTGTGTGTGTGTGTGTGTCCTCAGATTTGTGTGCTTCTTTTCAGGACATTGACCCCTTTAATGGGTGCTAGTCTCTTAAAGTTTCTCTCAATGTGAGTTTTGTGTGTGTGTGTGTTTCCTCAGATTAGACAAGTTATGAATTGTGTTAAGAATGTCAAAATGAAGAGGCTTGGGTGTAACATACTTAGTTTCACTTGTTAATATTGACATTACATTTTGGGGCTCCCTAACATTTTATTTTCATTTCCTGAAAGATGTATTCTTGCATGTATATGAAATATACTTCAAGTGGTTGAACAAATATAGATACAAAAATGATATGAGTGTTATTCCCTTTTTATTTTTACTAATATGTTCTCATTATCCACATTTTACCTGCCTTTTGACACCAGTATTTTTCTGTGAACCCAAAATTTTAACTTGCTTGAGTAAAAATCTAAGATTAGGATTGTGGGATCATGTGGCATGTATATATTTGGTATTTATCAAACTCTACAGCAATCATTTTCCAAAATAACTCTACTAGCTTATATTCTCACCCAGCCAAAGTGACAGTCCCCCTCCTCAGTTGTTTTATATAGTCTTTAATTATTACCACTGTTTTAATAACTTCTATTAAGTATGCAGTGGTATTTCTTTCAAGAGCTACTTTACATTTCTCTAGCAATAAAAATTGTTGAGTATCTTTCATAGGCTTATTTTTAAGTCACATTATTTGCATAGTTTGTTTATTCTGCCAAATTTCAAGAGGTTTTTTTTTTTTTTTGCAATTTCAGAGCCTAGGTCCTTTATTACCAACCTGCACTTTACATCTTCTCATCTGAAGCTCGTTTGTGAAAATCACCTGACAATATCTTTTGGAAAGCAGAAGTGTTCAGACAGTTTGCAACTTTGCTTCAGCTTTCATTGTATTATGATTTTGATTAACTACAATTAATTGCACAAGAGGGTTACATTTTAATATCCATCTATGTATATAATTCATTGGATCATAATTTCCCTTTTCATCATTCTCCTTCTTCCCTCTCTTCATTCGAAAACCAGTCTCCTCAATTCTCCTTGCTCCATTTTCACAAATGTACATAAAGTATTTTGACCATATTTATCCTCCCTTCCCCTCTTCATTCACATGATCCCTCTCACTAGTACCTATCCCTAGACAAGACATACTTCAATTTGCTAATATTCATTTATGTTGCAGCTCATGTTAATAGTTCAAAGGGTTCACCATGGTATCTCCAGAGGCTTATATCATTCTTTAGTCAGAATGATCATACACACACATGCATTCACACACAGATGATCATGTCTGTGGTTACATATATATTTATATTTTGGGTCTAATGGTCTAATATACACATATGAAGGAATTTATATGTTATTTCTTCTTCTGAGCCTTGCTTACTACCACTTAGTATGGTATTTTTCATGTACTTCCACTTCCATGCAAATAGAATAATTTTTTCTCCTTTATGAGTGAAAAATATTCCATTGTGTAAATATATCCCATTTTCTTGATCCATTCATCAGCTGTTGAGCATCTGGGCAGTTGTCATAGCTTGATTATTGTCCATAATGCTGCAATGGACATGGGTGCGCAGATGCTTCTGTTATACCTGATTTCTATTCCAAGAGTGGTATTTCTGGTTCATACTTCCACAACTTTTACTTTCTGCTTGGCAAGGCCTGATGTTCAGTTCATGGCAGGTAGTTGGAGCCCTTTCTGGTCTAGACAAAATATGTATATTATAGTCTTGCACAATCACCAGCATTCCTGGCCAACAGGAGTATCTTGACATCTATCAAGTTTCATTGTGACTCTAGTTCCCAGAAGTCTGCTTATTACATGTATAGCTAGTGTGTTCCTTGCTCCAAATAATGCTGGAGGCTCCAGGCAGCTGCAGTGTTTCCTTCAGCTGCTTGACACCAATTAAGATTGCTTTTGGCAACATCCTGAAGTGTTTCTTCCCTACTTTCCCCCTTCCTCTGCAGATTTGCCTCACAGCTTGCTCTATGCTGCCAGAAGCACTGCACTTTAGAGCTCAAAGTGAAGATGGGAAACTTTCCAGTATAAAATGCTTGAGATTCCTGTTATTTTTATAGAAATTCAGTAGATTGAGACAGAGTGTAATTCTAACCCGATGGTAGGGTTAGGATGCACAAAGTCCTGGGCTATAATCCCAGTAACAAGCAAGCAAGCAAGCAAGCAAGCAAGCAAGAAAGAAAGAAAGAAAGAAAGAAAGAAAGAAAGAAGGAAAGGAAAGAAGGAAGGAAGGAAGGAAAGAAGGAAGGAAGGAAGGAAGGAAGGAAGGAAGGAAGGAAGAGCAGCACCAACAACAATGAAGAAAAAAACCAGAAAGAAAGAAAAAAGGGAAGGTAGAGACTAAGGTGGAGGGATAGAGGGAGGGAGGGGAGGAGAAAGGAAAGGGAGGGGAAAGGATGAGAGAGGAGGGGAGGAGAAAGGAAGGAAATGTAGCTTCTGTAAATATTTTATGACTTTTAATGTCTGATTTGACTTCTCTGGGGTGATTTTTCTTTCATTTGTACTTCAATTTTGCTGTGTTTTTCAAACATATATGTTTATATCCTTCATCAATTAGAAAAAAAATAGTCAGTATATTTTGAGATATTTCCTTTCTCTTTTTGGATCACTTTCCCAGGGAAGTTAGATTCAAATAGAGTAGAGCACAGATATTTTAACTTATATTCACATTATTCTGCTGTTTCTCCACTGTTTGTGCATTCATATTTGGGTCATATTATCTTTGGATGCTTTGTCTCAGGTTTATTGATTCTATTTACTCTATGTGAACTGTGTCTAGCCTGTTGTCAATTATTTTTGACTAAATTCTCTTGTCAAATATCTTTTTCAGTTTTAGACTTTCCTTTTTCTTGGTGGAATTTTCTTTTTCCTGATGAAAATCCCTAACTCCATAATAGTTATTTTAAAGTAGTTATTTACATGCTAGAACTACTTGGTTCAACTTTGGTTGTATGTTTTGTTGCAACTCTTGCCTTGATTTTACATAGATTTTACGTAGATTTCTATGTTTCAAATTTCTCAGACATGTCATGTAATATTTATTATGTGTTGAATATTTTGTATATAAAACAAGCATCGGAAAAAAGTGTACTTAATTCTAGAACATCGAATATACTTCTTTTGCCCAATTTGCTCTTCACTCTTGTGAAACTAGATTTAGTATGGGTGGTTTGTTTTATTTGAGTATACTGCTGGCATCAAATGCTTTGGAAAGAAGACCAGACATCCTTATTTCAGATGAAACTGGGATCTGAGAAGTGTGAAAGTGTCAAGAAAATTTTAAACTTTTAGGAAGTTTTTTAAATAGTTACTAATGAGCTTTCCCATTACCTCTGGTCTAGCACCATGCATCTTTAGAGCTCTTACCCTGTTTCTGGTTCTGATCTCAAACTTCAGTCTTTGGAGTCCTTATGTGAAAGAATTTGTGGATCGTTAGAAAAATAGTTTGCTCAGGGACTTTTTAAAGTCCGATCTATCTTTCTACTCAACCTGAGTTCATTTTATAATTTCTCCTACATCCCCTGTCTATGTAACACTATGTCCCTTGTCTTCATATATTAAAAGGATCAGCAAGTTCTATTCTTCTGGAAACAACTTATTTCTCTTTATGTAGTTCACTAAAACTTTTTTTTGTATCTTTTGGCTTCTAACGGCCTTTTAAAAAACTAAGGATATTGTAAGTTTATTAATATTTTAGTTATTATAGTGAGATTTGTAATGTTTATTAGCTTTTTAATACTAAGTATTACAAAGAGATAAAATGTATATCCCAGGTCAGTGTTTATGTTCTTCATAAAGTGATTGGGGCTTTAATGAGGGGAAACAGATGAAATGAGAAAACACTATTGGAATATCTTGAAAGTATTTTGAAAATGTTAGAAGTATTTTTTGTGTAGTAAAGGAACAGAACCTTCCCCAGTAGAGATACATTCTCAGATCTCAAGAACAAACACAAATTGTTTCTCTGTTGACTGCTTCTCATTTTCAGCAGCAATGGTTGTTTTATGCAAATTTGTGAGGAAAGAGTGACAAGAAAGTGTCTTTGATAACATCTGCCTGTGAGTGTTCAGAACATCCCACATTTGAATTGATGTGGGTGAGAACAAGTGTTCATGTTTCTGAGTGGGACTGAGGGGATGACTGCCAAGTCTAACCCAGACAGTGCCATGTAGCCACGCACTTTCTGCTCAGTGCAAAGGCTGCATGCAAATAACCTAGGGGGAAATGTGTTTGTTGGCCGTGGCATGGTGATTGTATTTTAATTGCACTCTTTCACTTATGCCTAAGCACTGCTATGTTTGGTCTGTGAACTGAAGAGGCTGGGCTGAATGGAGTTAAAAATCACACTAACAGAAAAGTTGGAGCTTCTTAACAGTCATTTTATAGCCTTAGAAAATTCACCTCCTCTTTTATTACTAAGTTTATGAGTACTACATTGAGCTTAAATGAGCCTTCCTATGCAAAGAGTGGACCTAGTATAAGAATCTTGTGTTATTTCTGTCACCTTCGTGATATTTGCCCTTATGTGCATTTAAAGATGACACCATTTTCAAACTAGACACCTTTCCAGAGCTTCCTAACAAGCTGCCTTAAGACGTTCTCCAAGCTGTGCCCTCCTCTACAAGCTAACTTGACCTATATAACAGCTTGAGTTTTATAACAGACAAGTCTGATCTCAGTTCTAGCAACCTCAGTGCATCTCTGACCTCAGAAAGGTAAGAAACCTTAGAAATAGTAACAATAAGCATCCTGGCAATAGACACACAATCATTTCAAGAAGATTTAAGCAGATGGTACTGTGTATTGTGGGGTGGGGGTTGGCAAAGAGAAGTAGGGAATTAGGATAATCCTGCTGGAGACTTTTTATCAATGCTAAAAAGCAAGCAAAAATATTTAAGGAAAAAATGATTTCTAAGAAAAATATCAACCAACTGGATCTAATTAACATTTACACACCACTGTCTTGTAAACTATCAGAATAAACTTTTTTTAATATCAAGACATTCAGTAAGTTAATATTATTTAACTTTAAAATAAATGAAAATAAATTGAAGGAATAGAAATCATACAAGTTTGCTTTCAGGTTAACAGAGTTAAACTAGGGATCAATAACAGAAAAATAACTGAAATTTATAAGAATTTCGAGATCAAACAACATAACTAAACAGGAGTCAAAGAAATTTCAAGAGAATTTTTAATATACTTTGGAAAACTAAAAGAAAAAGTAAAACATCAAAATTTGCATGACATTGTGCCAGCAATGTTTTAAGGAAAAAATATAGCACTAACTACACATAGTAGGAAAACAGAAATAGCTGCCTTAGAAATTTTTATTTGTATTTTAGGAAACTGGAAAAGAAGCTGAGTTTACATATAAATGGAGCAGAAGAAAATTAGTGACAATAATTAATGCAGGGATGAACAAAAATGAAAACAGGAACACAATAGAAGAATTTAATAAATTCTAGAACTAGCTCATTATATAGTAAAAACAAAAAACAAAAAAACCCTTAAGTTTCTGGCTCAATTGGGCGGGGAGAAGAGAGAGGATAAACCAAAACTACCAAAAGGATTTATTATTGCTGGTCATATAAAAATTAAAGAATAATAAAGGGATGCTCTAAGTCCCCAAATCTAAGTCCCACAATTTGATAATTTACATTCTATGGGTTAATTGCTTGAAAAATATAAGTGATCCAATCCCATACAGACAGTAATAGTTCGTGTGAATTAATTTATTTGTTCTAAATAAACTGAGTAATTTACAAACTTCCAAAATGACAACACTCAGCACAAGTAGTTTTGCTATGAGTATCTAATATTTAAGAAAGATTTAATCTAAATTATCTATTCTTCTCCAGAAAATAGAAGCAAAGTGGACACTTTTAAACTCATTCTAACATCATCTTTATATTAATTCCAGCTAGAAACATGAAAAGAAAGCAACACTGCATAACAATATGTTTCATAATGACATATGTAAAATTCCTTAATGAATATTAGCAAATTACATTCAACCATCTATAAAAGTAATTATATACTCTAATAAATGGGTTTTCAGGGCTTAGTGTGGATTTTGCACATTTGTAATACCAGCACTCAGTAGACAGAGGCAAGAAGATTGTGAGACCGAGGCCAATTAGAGCTGTATAGCAAGACCTTTCTCTGGAAAAACTAGGAATACATGGAATATTCCTCAATATAATAAAGGCTTTGTATGACAAACCTACAGCCAGCATTATACTTAATGGCAAAAAGCTAAAGCCATTTCCTCTAAACTCAGGAATGAGACAAGGATGTTTATTCTTTCCATTCCTCTTCAATCTAGTATTAGAATGCTTAGCTACAGCAATAAGAAAGATGCAAACATAAAGGGGATCCAAACAGGAAAAGATGAAGTAAAATTCTCCCTCTTTGCAGATGATATTATTTTGTATTTAAAGAACCCCCATAAACTCCACTCCCAAATTGCTCAAACTGATTCAAAGCTTTGGCAAAGTAGCAGGGTATAAAATTAACCCTCAAAAAGCAATGGCTTTTCTGTATGCCAACAATGAGAAGAGCATGGCTGAAATCAGGAAAGCAACTCCTTTTGTAATAGTCCCACAACAAAAGATCCTATCTCAAAAAGCCAAAAGTTAGGAATAAAGCTCAGAAGTAGAGGATGAACAAGGCTATGGTTTCAATCTTCAACGTCACAAAAATAATAGCATTTCAATTATGAAGTTTGGTTCAGCATTTGAAAATTATTTACAGAAGATTCACACTAGAATTGAAAAAGGACTTAAAACATATTATTTTTCTTAAAGTCACTAAAATTAACAGAAAGTACAAAATAAAAAACTGATTAAAATTAAAATTAATTCACAAATAAATTAAGTTAATTAAAAATTAATTAAGCTGATTAAAGCTCATTAATAAAATGGCAATCTGTCTTGATTGTGCTAAATATGGTTTATATTCCCTCATAAGATAAATGAGTTAAAAATTGAGCCCTGGGCTGGGAAGGTGGCTCAGTGGTAGAGCACTTGCCTTGCATGCCTGAGGCCCTGGGTTCGATTCCTCAGCACCACATAAACAAAAAGAAAAAAGCCAGAAGTGGCGCTGTGTCTCAAGTGATAGAGAGCTAGCCTTGAGCTGAAGAGCTGAGGGACAGCGCCCAGGCCCAGAGTTCAGGCCCCACATCCAGACCTCCCCCCCACCAAAAAAAAAAATTGAGCCCTTATAGACTATATATAGACATGGCTTAGATTTACAAGTAGGTTAAAATTTAAAGGAAATGAAACTATGAAGCTCAGCCTGATCTTGAACTCATGATCCTCCTGCTCCCTTCCTCCTTGTTGATTATTGGCATATATACCATGGCTGTAATCTACTTTATAAAATATTATATATACATATAATAATCATGTACAGGGTCATATGGGCATATACAAAAAAGTATTGACTATAGTATATGCGGGGGGGGGGGGGGATTCCAGTGCTGCACTAATTTACAGCATAACAAAATGAACACCAGGAAGCTGAAACATGGGGTTTCAAGGGGAATAGGTTAAAGAGAGGGTGAGTAGATGAATGAAGAGAGGAAGGAATGTAGTCATAATATTCAATTTATATTTGTGAAAATGGACAAGGAAAATTGAGGGGATGTGTAAAGTTGGGAGAGATGGGGGAGAATGATCAAAGGAGTGACACTGATCAAGATTGTAAACATAAACTGACACCATGGGTACACTTGCTTAAAAATAAATGAACAAAAGCATGTGGAAAGATATAGTATGCTAGTAGTAACCAAAGGAGACCAAGGGTGCCTTTATATTAAATAAAGGGTGGCTTTTATATTAAATAAAATAAATTTTACATCTAGTTCTTTTGTAAGAGAGAAAGGATCTTATTGTGACACCAATTTCACTTGCTGATAGTGGCAAGTGAAGTTTAACACTGATTTTTTTTAAACAGGGCCAACTGAGAGTTCTTCCCTTTTGTGGCATGATCTCATTATTACAATTGAGGTAAACCTTCTGATACTTTTTTGCCTTCTACCTAGAAATGGAAACTAAGAAACAGATATTTCTTTAAGTCATCAAACCATAAAGTTGAATGTAAATTGTGAATTGTATTAGTCCACTATATGACAATAGAGGGAAGATAGTTTCTTACATGTCTAACTCAGCAGGTATAAAGTCATTATGAGACTTAATTGGGACCTTAACATGGAAACCTTGATCTAGTAAGCAACGTGGTTTGTGGAGATGAGAATGATGAAGTCTAAAACTGGTTTTAGTCTCAAGGATCAATGTCAGAAAACACAGTCATATTTTTCAGATTCCTTGCTGAGCACTTCTGTTGAAATGGAATCTAATTGGGGGACCGGTTTTCAGTTCAGCTGCAGCTAAGCTATTCTTCATGAAAGGATGAGATTCTTCTTGAAAAAATGAAGTGTGAAGTAATAGGAGCTACAAACAACCATGCCAACACCTCTTGCCTTTCCCACATCGTTTTGAAGCATGCGCCCTTAATTCACACCACTGTCCCAGAATATAGTCTAGAGTCAGTTGTTTCTGTTTACATAGAAATAGTTCTTTAAAATAATTTGCTGGCAATATGTAGCTTTTAAAATTCCCAAGTTTTTGTTGTTGTTGGTTAAGGGCTTCAGAATGATATGAGGATAGGGATAAAATTTTTCCTCTACTAGAAATGCAATGCTGTGTTAAGAATTCAAATCATGTCTACAGGGGCACATACCCAGGGGCACATACCCAGCTAAAGACTGTTGTGAAGGTCTTGCTCTTCTTGAGTGTCCATGTGATCTCAGCATCTTTCTAGGCCATTCCTATGGATAATTTTGGGCAATTTGACTATGTTCTGAGGAAGATTAACTGAGAGGTAATAAAAATAATTATAACAGACAATATAAGTCATAATGGAACCAGGAGAGGTAAAGTAATTCTTTGGTTCTTAATTTTGTTTCTATTTTTTCCCTCTTGTATATATTACCTTTTAGATATCAAGCAGAGCAGCTGCTAATCAGTCAACAATATTTTAGTTAGACTTTAATTGGATGTGCATAGTTCTTAGGATAAGTTAATTAACTCCTTTTTTAAAAAAGCCTCTCAGTTGTTCTCAGAGGATATAAAAAAGATAATTAAGCATTCTCTAAGGTATTTTTTTTACCATCTCTGTTACTACTGATTGCTGACGAGGTAGCAGACAATAATTGACTTTTTTAGTCAAGTATTTTTAGTATTTTAGTCGAGTATTTTTAAAAAGTCTGTATTATTTAGGGGGATGAAAATACCAATCACTACAGCAATAATATCTTTTCAACAAGTTCAAATTACGGAAAGCACAGAGACCTATTTGTTTCATTTTGCTGTATTCAATCTATCTGTTTCTTAGCACTCACATTAAAGAACTCAGAAGATCAAACTTCAGGAGTGGTCTACTATAATTTTTATGTATCAAAAATTTACTACAAGTCAATTTTGTCTGAACCTCAGGCATGCAAAATAATAGTTACTACAGGAAGGAATGTTAATATTTTACTTGAAATGATATATAAACCACATTTAACTGCATAAATACATTTTTGATGCATAAGCATTAATTTATGATCCCATTTAAAATGATTATTGTGAATTCATAAAGGTGTCATTATATTCAAAAGGAACTTCTAGCTAATGTAGAGGCTGAGATCTGAGCAACATATTAGACTCCATTAGATTCTTATCTCCAATTAACCACCAAAAAGCCAGAAGTGAAGGTGTGTTCAAGTGGTAAAGTGATTATCTTTGAGAAAAAAGCCAAGCAAGAATACAAGGCTCTGAGTTCAAGCCCCAGTACTGGGGACCAAGAAAGAAAAAAAAAAGAGGAAAAGAAAAGAAAGAGAAACTTTATATAATTGGGAACCACAAATACATTTAGAGAAAGCATAGTGTATAACTTTGGTTGTTACACAAAAAATCAAAATCGAAAGCATTTTCCTTGCCTTTTTTTCTTACTTACCTGGACAAGCCCTATGAAGAGAATTAATTCATTTAATTCACATTCTAAGTAATCTATCGCTCCTTAGGAAGATTTTATAAAGTAACTGGAGGTAAGCTCTACTTTAGCCTTTAAAATCTATATATAAGAAGCAGAAGGCAGGCTTTCCAATAAAAAACATCAGTCATATATGGAGATAATATAAAATGAATACTAGAACTTCATATAGTAATGATGAAAAACTTACAAAGTTCAATGTTAGTGCTACAATATAAATTTGTCAGTACTTGGATTACTTTCTTTGATAAATGAGAATATTATATAGTCAATAAACTTACACTATAGAATAATTTATAATACCAAGGAAGACTGTTTATAAAGTCATTCTGTGTATGTATACTTTATATTTATTTCACAGAGGCAAAGAAGAAAAATCCTAAAGATTTACTTACACACACACACACACATACATATACATCTCAAATGGACATGGACAGATCTATATGGAAAACCAAACAATAGTAATCAGTAAACAATGTCAAAATGAATACCTGGAAGCAGAAAAATGTTTTGGGGGTAGAGAAAAGGAGCACAAATGGAGGGATGAAGAGTGAGCAAATGCATTTAATGGACACCATGTAAAAATTAAATTATCAAACTGGAGGGTAGGGATGGGAAGAAGAATAATGTTAGAGAGGGATGTAAGCAGTGACTTTGATCAAGATGCATGACTATGGAATTGCCATCTTTGTGCAACTACTTACGAATACATTTTCTTTTTTTCCACATATTTTATTGTAAAAATATTGTACAGAAGGGTTACAGTTACATGAGTAAGGTAATGAGTATATTTCCTATCGAGCATTGTTACCTTACTTACTAATACATTTTAATGAAAACAGTAGTGTCACTATGCTTATATTTTCCAGATTTTCTACAATGCATTTCTATGAGATTTTTAAGGAAAATAAGAGAAGAACATTCAGAATACAATCTGTGCTTTCTGTCTTTTCACATCAGGATCCAAATACTTCCAAACAGGTTCACACTATTGACCTTATCTTCAATCTTCTTTAGGAGAGTTTTGGCTCATCCATGGGAGGAATTATTAATCCTTTCAGTAGAGTCCTTCACATGAGTCGTTTGTAGTAAAGGAGCCAAAAGATTCTGAGAGAGTTAACACTGAAAAAAAGTCACTTTCTATCCAGAGGTAAATCCATACAGCTATAGACACTTACTCTGATCAAAGAGGGCAAACACACATTGGGGGGGAAAAGCCCCAAATATCCACATATAAAAGACTGGTTCCCTCTGTTTTTTGTTGGTTGTGGGGTTTGAACTCGGCCTGGGTGCTGTTCCTGCGCTCTTCGGCTCAAGGCCAGCACTCTACCACTTGTGCCACAGCACCTCCATCAGAAAGAATGACACCACTCCATTTGTTAGGAAATGGAAAGACTTGGAAAAAATTACATTAAGTGAAGTAAGATAGACCCAAAGAAACATAGGTCCCATGGTTTTCCTTATTTACAATAACTAGTATACATACAGGATAATCTTACCAGACAAGCAGAAAAGGTCAAAAGCTAGGTACCTAAGACCATATAAGATGATACTAAGCTAAATGAACCCCAAGATGTGGACATGAGGTTTTTTTCTTTGTTGCTGTTGTTTTTAATGTACTAGGTGATTTTTGTTGTTGTTGTTTCTTTTGTATGTTCTTCCCCCTATGGTGTAACCCCTGTTGTCATTGTATTTGATTCTGATGCCCTGCATATTGTATATATACATTTTTCTAATTTGGGGAGGAGAAGGCAAATAACAAAATGCTGAAATAAGGATACAGGTTGACCCATTGTAACAGTGAGATTTACAAGACACTGTGTTGAAATCTAACTTTACAACTTGGGTGGGGGGAGGGGAGGAGTTAGGGAGGTAAGGAAGGAAGGGATAATAGGGGAAAACAAAGGAGGGGGTAACAATACTGGTTAGGAAATGTACTCATTACCTTACTCATGTAACTGTAGCCCCTCTGTTCAGTATCTTTACAATAAAAATAGTTTAAAAAGACTGATCCCTGTCTTTCCTCCTGTAGAAAATCAGTTCAAAATGGATCAAAGACTAAAATGTAAGACCTGGAACTGAAACTACAACAGAAAAGCATAGGGAAAGTGCTTCAAGTTACAGACATAGGCAATGCTTTTCAAAACAGGACCACAGTGGCTCAGGAAATAATAGCAAAAGTTAATAGGTGAGGTTGCACCTATAAAAGCTTTTACCCGCAAAAGAAATAATTATTAAAGAGAAGATATGCAGACTGAGAGAAAAATATTTTCCAATTAGCCAGTTAACAGGGGATTAACATGGAAAATATATAAAGAACCTAAAAAGTTAAATACCAAAATAAAAGGTATTAGAGTCAATTAAATGCCAAATGAATTGAACAATTCTCAAAAGGAAGAAATACGAATTATAAGGTTGGCCAGAAAGGAAACTGCTACATGGTTCAGGCAGAAAAAGAGTTTATTGTGGGGAGAGCAAACTGCAGGTCGATAAGAGATGGAAGCATGCAGAGACCGAGGGGAAGGAAGAAGAGAAAAAAAGATAAAGAGAAGAGAGGAGAATGGTGTTGAGCCAGATTACATAGGAAAAGGCAGGAGGTGGGACCAGATTGGATTTGGAAGTGATCTCAGAGCCTGGGAAGCCTCTCACTGTCAGAGGGAAGTGTGACCAAGGTGGTGTAGGAAGTTACTTCAGTGGATGAGGAGGTGACCTCAGAGCTGGGGATCCTTTGCTGACTCACAGTCAGGTTATTTTCAGTCAGGTGATTACTGATTTGGGAAGGACTGTTCTCTCCCTGGCCCATCTAATATTAATGCCTAATAAATCCAAGAAAAATATCTTTATCCATGAAGGTAAAAAAATGAAGACTGCATTGCAATTCTATCCCTCCTCAGTCAGAATGTCAATCATGAAGAAACAAACAATAAATGCTGGCAGGATGGATGTAGAGGGGAAAAGAACTATACTATACTATACAATATAGTTCATACTAATAATAGTGTATATATATATATAATATATGCTATATATACTATACTATTATTGAGAATTCAAATTAGTATAGCAACTATGTAAATCAGTATAGGTGTTTCTCAAAAAACTACAATTGGAGTTGTGATATGATCTTGAGATACCACTCCTAATATATATTTGAAAAAATGCAAGGCAAGTCATCATACAATAGATACACCTGCATATTCATGTTTATTACAGCATTATGAATAGGAACCAAGTTATGGAAACTGCCTCAGTGGTCATCGACAGATTAATGAATAGGGAAAATGTGGTCTATATATTTAGTGAAGTATTATTCAGTGACAAAAGATTAAATGAGGCATTGATAGGAAAACAAATGAAACTAGAGTTTATCATGTTAAGCAAAATAAGCTAGATTCAAAAAGACAAATACCATAGTTTCCCCATGTAGAATCCAGATTGTTTTAAGCCATGAAATTGGAAGGGGCACTATAAGGGAACATGCACACATTGACACCAGCATCAGCAAAGCTTGATCTCCTCCGCAGCTATAGGCCCCTTCTTCCAAAATCTGAAGCCCCCAAACCTATCAACCAATCGGAATCAAGACTCTTCTGAGATGCATGAGGTTCAGCGTAGTGGATTTATGTCCCAATATGTTAAGTTTTAGGGATTTCAGATTTTTGCATCAATTTACCTTTCTCTGTTATATAGGTTACCATATACAGACATTTATGTACAACATGCTTAATAAAATGCCTATTTACATAGAAACTTGTTCTTTTGTATTTTGCCTAGCTCTCTATACCAAGTTTTGTAGTTTACTTTCTCTTTCTCTAAAGATTACCTGAGACTGAATAATATATAACAAAAGGAGGTTTATTTGGGTTTACACATTTGGAGGCTGAAAAATCCAAGGGTATATAGCTGCATCTGGTACAGTTTGACTCATGGTATGATAAGAAAGGAAGAGTAAAGAGATACCTGTAGAAATGAGGAGAGAAATCTTACCTTAACTTTAAAACAACTCATTTCTGCGAGAGTGAGAACTCCCTAGCCTCCCCTCCCGCCATGGCATTAATCTGTGCAGGAAGGCTCAGCTTTCAGGACTGAAATGCCTCCACCAGGCCTCTTTTCTTAATATGGTTGCATTGATCATCAGTCTCAATGGTGGTTTTGATTGTAGGCAAACCATATTCAAACCATAACATCAAGTTAAGAACTCATATTAAGTTCAAATAATGGATGCAGCTTCTGTCTTTTCACTACACATAAACCAATAAAAATACTATTATCAAGAGTACCACCAGGAAACCATTTCTCAAGGACAGGAGTTGGGAAATGGTGTGGTCAGCCCTCAGAGTGTAAGCAAAGTCTCCTGTTCCTTACTAAAGGGAAATGGATGTTAATTGGTTATAAGATGCTGCAGAATTATGAGTGATTACCTGTGTTTGATCTTAATGCACTACTTTATCAAGCAGACATCTAGAAAACGATGGATCTTCTATACTGAATATTATTTCCATTCAAAAAAGCCATAGAATAATGGTTGGTAGAGTAGCTGTTTAACAACATATCCTCAAAGGAAAAAAAAATGAAGCATGGCAGATTTCCTTGATGTAACTATTCTATCACAGGCAGTATCAGGATATGAATACGATGTCATTCAACATGGAATTGGAAAGAGATCTATCCATCACCTTCCACTAGAAACCAGCTTCATCCAAAATGCAAAAGTTTTTCTGATTTCACCCTTATAACAAAAGAGTCCTTATAACAAAACAACAAACTCCACTCTGAACACACTATCAAATGCTACTGTTCGAGTCTGAGAGCTCCTTCAGTAGTTCTAGAAGAATCTATTATTTGTAGCCTCTCATGTTTCATCTTTTAAACACAGACTTTGAAGGTCTACAAGCTACAAAATAAGTTAGGTTCAGATTCTGCAATATGGTTTTTGCAAAAATGAATCTATCCTTGGTAATGTGTAAAGCCCTAAGACTTGCAATAGGAATTTCTGTGCAAGACTAGACCCTTGAGTCACCCCAAACTTGCTAAGTTAGTAAAAATAACCTGCCTTATTTCTGAGAAAATTCACCTTTGCTTGTTTGAATATCTTGCCCTAACCATAGTCATAAATAATTCATCTTCTTAGACATTTTTTTGTCTTCCTCCATTGTACTTCCTGGACCATGCAATGATGTGACTGGGTAAGACCAAAAGAATATTTCGTATACTAGCCCTCAAGGTGATTTTCTGGAGAGAGCTACAGCTGCATCACAAGAAATGTCTTAGAAATTCAAATTTCTGGGTCCTACCTTAGTTCTTTTGAATAAAATCTCTATAAAGGATGGGCTTGAAACTGATCAAGTGATTCAGATTCATACTGAAGTTTGAGCACCACTGTTTGAGCTCTACCTTGAGCAACGTAAAACTTAGTTCCATTGATTAATTTAAAAAAGTTTTGAATATCAATACTATTTTATTATTCTTTAGCAATTACATAGAATGTTTTACTGAAGAGATCAGACACATAGTTTACATATTGTATGCAAATAAAATCACATAAAGGACAAGCTTCTCTATTTTACATTATTCAAAGTACAAGTAACAAAATCACTTGCATGTTTGTTACCTTAACTCAGCAAGCATTTACTGGACATCTTACATATTCAGATTCAATTGCCGTGCATTAGAGGTATGCAAGCTAGGAATCAATGTATCTTTTCTGAGAATGACATTTGATTTATCATTTGTGGTGACTAAGATAAATCCTCCCTCGCTGTACACCAGTGAACTCCATTGATTCAAAGTCTTACACTCTTACTGAGGAAATGAGGCTTATAAAATAGCAACAATTAGTAATTAGTACAAACTAATTTATACTCAAGTGACATCTCATAGACTGTAAATTATTAATGTCTTATTTAATAGAATAGAGAAACCTGTGGAATTCAAAGAATAGAAAGGCTTTATTTGAAGGATTTCAACTGGGCCTTACACAGGAATGTAATCATGGTAGGTAAGAAGGAGTGGATGGAAGGGCAAGCCAGGGAAAAGCAGGTAAGTACAGTGGCAGAGAGGCAGGGATGAACAGAAACAGAAGGCAGAAAAAGGCTAAGTGCTTATGATAGTTAACAGGTTTAGTAAAATAAGTTCAAATATATTAAATACTAACATCATCTTAGAATGTTTATTATAACAATATCTCCTCTATTAAAATTGTTTTTGTTCATAAATCCTGGGGGTGGGTTTCACTAATTATCCCAGGGTTGGTAAATGTCAAGAAAAATAGAACAAGACAAGAGAACAAGCCAAGGTTGTAGTGTATAAATTCAGCTTTGTGTTCTTATCATCATGAGGTCAATTTAAGGCATGAGAATAGCTTTAGAAAGAGGGAAAATAGTCTGCCAAAAGCACATTTTGCTTTCGGTCCAGACTAATTGCACTGAAGTATTATCAGTTTTTTGTTTGTTTGTTTGTTTGTGACCAACATTAAGTAGCTTGACATGCCCTATTCAGTATCTGTCCCCTTACCTACCTGATATATCCTTTTGAGTTTTATGGATTGAAAATTAGAGATGTATGGCAATAGAAGAAAAGAGAAAGAATTGGACAAAGGGAGACATTTTAGTGGTGTTAGATATAAGCTGTAAGGAGTAAAGACATATGAAAAAGAAAAGGAAGATGAGTGTCCCCATGGACTACTTTTTGTTGTTGTTGTTGGTCATGGAACTTGAACTCTGGGCCTGGGTGTTGTCCCTCAGCTCTTCAGCTCAAGGCTAGGGCTTTACCACTTGAGCCACTGTGCCACTTCTGGTTTTCTGGTTGTTTATTGGAGAAAAGAGTCTCATGGACTTTCCTCAGATTTCAGCCTCCTGTGTAGCTAGGATTACAGGCATGAGCCACCAGCACCTGGCCAGACTATGTGTTTTATGTGAAGAAATGCTCATGGGCAACTTCTACTAGTATGCTCATTAACCCCAGAGCAGATGGCAGAGGTAAGATTTCTAACTAGGTGATCCACTGAAGACTCTTTGCTTTACACACAACAGCAAGTGTTTATTGATGAATGAGTCAACTGAAGAGATTCCTACCAGATAGCAGCAAATGTGTATTCCAGAAAAAGGTGATGATACTCTTATAAGCAAAAGCCTGAAGAAGAAAAGCTATTACTATTCATCTTGGTAAATGCTGCCTAATATTTGTACTATTGTTTATAAGTGAAGCATCATTTGTGTACCTTACATAGAAATTTCAATCAGGAAATACTACGACACCTGGAGACATCCTGTGATATTTGGAGACAATGTTATTTATCAAAATCAGGAGGTGCTACAAGCATCTACTGGAACAAAGCTAAGGATGCTACTAAACATTACACAAAACATAAGTCACTAAGAAAACATTTATTGTTTCTCTCACTTATTTTTAAAGTTCTGGACTCTATCTTCCAAGTCAGATTTTTTTTTTAAATCTTTAAGTAGTTGTACAATGGAGTTGTCATTAAACAAAGTAGTACATGAATACAATCAATTAATCTCACCCTTTTCATCATTCTTCCCCACCTCTCCCAACCCCTCCTGTTCCTTTACTTTTCTTAATTTTGTAGAATATGCATTGAATTTTATGATTAGATTCTAAATACTGCCTGCCAATTGTCACTCTAAACTTTAGGTCAGCCATCTTTTCTGCTTCAAGCCTTAGTCCTACTATATTTTTTGATTAGTTCCAATGTAATGGTTCACAAATATAAGAACGTTGTTCTCCTTTGCCCCAAACTCTTCAGTGCCTTCTTTTGGATTTAAATCAAATCCAGTACAAAGCATGACCTGTCATGTGCCACGGGGCTTGTTTGCGGATCAGACTCAGTTCTCATTGCCACCTGCTCCATCTCTCACTGTCTTCAGGGCACATTGGTCTGCACAGGCTTATGGCAGTGCCAATTTCATCATCTTGGGGTTTTCCCCTTGAGTGTCTCTGTCTACAATGTTCTTCCTTCTGAGATTGTCATGGATTTTTATTTCATGCTTCAGCTTCATTCGGAAGGAACTGTTTCCAAATTATCTTACCGTTGTTCAAGAATTTATTGTCCTTACAGTTTCTATCACCTTCAGAAATTATATTGTGCCTGTATATCTCAGTTAATTATGAAGTATAAGCAACTTGGCCTGATGGTATTTCTAATGTGTAGAATGGGTCTGGTATTTTGTAGATGATGAGCAAATGAATGAATGAATGAATGAATGAATGGAATATCCACCACATGGAATGTTGATACAGAATCTATCTTCTATCTTGGATCTGCTTTCCTTCTTCATGGGGAAATGGAAACTAACACTATAGGAATAGGAAGAAATCAGACAACTAGGCAGTGAGGGAAGAATTTCCCAGGAAGAGGGACTATGAAACACTGAGGTCCAGAATTAAGAAGGTCCTGGTTGTGCTGGAGACAATTACATAGGGACAAGAGCAGAAGCTGCAAGGTAGAAAGATTGATGTTTGTCTAGAAAATGGACTTTCTCCCCAGGATTAGAAGATTCCAGAAGGGTTTTAAGTCAGTAGATGCTATTATTATGCAGTGATCAAAGCATGGAACATGAATGAAACCAGGCTGTCATTAAGCTACATTTGCACGAGCTCTGGTTTGAGTAGAAGGGTTTGTTGATGAATGGAAGGTTGCTGCTGATATTTACAATCTACTGTTCAGACTCATATTGGATGAATTATTAGATGGCTCTTAGCCAGTCAGAGAGAAAAATGCTAGATTAAATGACATTATTCTGCAATATATTAAACACAAAATTGGCAAAATGCATTTCTGACTAATGAGACTACTTTGGTTGTGAACTCATCCAGAACTATCCATTTTATATAAATTCATTTAATTTTTCTTCCTCTATTCAGGTACAGACCTGCTAAATTATGTTTCACAAATGGTCAGATTCAATCAGACTGTTCATTCATACCAGCCAGGGCTCTGAGTAATTACATTTTATCTCAGATAATTGTAATTTGTCTTCCATTTACATAATGAAATCACTTGGTATCATTCTTCCAAGATCTCAGGAGGAATATATTAAAGTGTTAATATTTAGTAATTATTATTGTGTATCCTCTTTGTTTAGCAATCTTTAATACATTCTACTAAGTGCAGGTGCTGTTATTGTACACATATCAAGCAAAAATATCATGTTTATTTGCAAAACAGAAAGCCAAACAGTTATTTGGATCTTTATGAAAAAATAAACCAGACAATTCAGGACTCTGTATGACTTTTGGGAAGCCATGTAATCAGATTTGATCATCTTCACAAAGATATTAACAGAATAACATCAAATAATTGTATTGCAAGTTTGTAAGTATAGACCAAAATTTATGAAAAATATTTGAAGTAACCTTACAAATCTGATTTTGTTGAGTGCGAGGTTCTGTAGCAGTCATTGTTCCTTAATCAGACATTGAGTCTTACTTTTCTTTATATTTTTGTATTCATTTTTCTATCTTCTTTGTATGCTGGACATATGGTAGACACAAATGTATATTTGTTGAATGGAACAGAGTGAAAATAATTTTCCCCAGCTAATCATTTAGCTACTATATTTGCTTATACAAAAATATTTAATTATTTAACGTTTGTGAAGTGGCATATGGAAACTCGAGTCCACACCGAGTCTGTCCTCACATCTGTAGTCAAACTGTCAAATGCACTGACATCTTCTTGCAAATGCAACCCAGTCAGTCCTTTTTATCACACATACACCTGTATGTCCCCAAAGACTGGCTTTTGTAAAATCAGAAACGTTTGCCCATGAATAATTTATATTCACATCTTGTTCTGCCTATCAAATTACTGACATTGAAGTGTACATAGCAGAAGTCACATTGTTATTAATATTAAAATAGTTTGTTTTGCATTAATAAAGATTTTATGCAAACTGTTATCCTATTATCAAATAGTAATGCAGATATGTTACTAGCACTTGCCAAGGAACCCTGAACTTGAAAACATGGTAATGTCACTACTTCAATAACTAATTTAAAAAAATTTAACTTTTTTTTGGGGGGGGTCCAGTCATGGGACCTGAACTCTGGGCCTGGGCACTGTCCCTCAGCTCTTGAGCTCAAGGCTAGTGCTCTACCACTTGAGCCACAGCACCACTTCCGGTTTTTTTTCTTTTTTTGCTTATGTGGTGCTGAGGAATCGAACCCAGGGCCTCAGGCATGCAAGGCAAGCGCTCTACCACTGAGCTAACTTCCCAGCCCAAAGTTTAACATTTTTTTAAACATTAAAGTAAAATTTAGAAAATGGGCTTAAGCAGATTTTGATAATAAAACAGATAGATTAAAAGATAATAAAACAAAATGAAAATTCTCCATTTCCAATTCAACAAAATGTTCTATGTTCTTCTCCTTTATTTACCCATCATTGAATAAGAAATACATCATTTCAAGCATATTCAACTAATAATATCATGAAGATTGTATTAAGACTATAGTCATCATATCTAAGATTTGTTAGATTTAGCATATTATACACAATACAGCACATTATTTAGGATTATGAGGTATTATTTTAGATTATTATTGGGATCCACAAAGAGGGATTGGACACAGTGCTTCATGCCTATAAACCCTGTTTCTTGAGAGTCAGAAACTTGGAGAAGTGTAGTTCAAGGACAGTCTGGGGAAAAACATAGGTGAGAATTCTTATCCCAATAAACCAGCTGGGTGTGGTGGCATGTGCCTGTAGTTCTAGAACTCAGGTGGCATAAGTAGATGAATCATGGTCTAAGGTTGGCCCCAGGGGGAAAAATGCCAAGCACTATGAGAAAAAGAAAGGGCAAGGTTTGTCTCAACTTGTAGACTGTGTGCCTAGGAAGCATGAGGTTCTCAGTTCAAAGTCCCCCAGCACCCCAACTCCTAACACCACTAATAATAATTAATGATAATAATTAAAGACTTCCATTTAAAGAGAAAGGGAAAAGCCAACTGTTGATAATGAAGAAAAATTTGCTGTATGTTTTGATTAAATTTTCATAAGTTTGGACTGGTACCTCATCTGTTTCTTTTCTTTGTATCCTTGCCCTCTACGTATTGAAATCTCTCTTACTGGTTCATCATATGCCTTCCTGCCCAAACTCTCCTTGTATTCTGGATGATTTTTATACCAATGGCATGAAGTCTGACATGAAGGCTGTATGTTCCCATTGGAACTGATCTCCATATCTGAGAGGTATCCACCACCCCTCTGCAGAACAACGCCATTCCAGCATTTTCTGAGAACCCTATTTTGTTTCCCAGCCTTCTTTCTCCCCATTTCTAACAGTATTTATGCAATTCACTGTCTAAAAAGGCACAATTTTTAAAAACAAAAAGCAAAGAACTCATCATTCAGAATTCTCAGACTGACACCAATTGGTCTTCACTGAGACTTGTCCTCAATTCTTCACTCTTACTGGGTTGGGAAGTTCTTGCCCATCATATCTCAGGTGAGTCTTTCTAGCACGATCCAGCCACTCAAGGGTCCCTGTCTTTTTCCTTCTCTTTTTCCTGACGATATGTTTTTTTCATGCTTCTTAAGTTAGTTAATATTTTAAATTCAGTACTTTATTTGAGAAAACTTTAGGGCTTATTTGAAAGAGATTTGGGTTTTGTTTTGACAGTTACCCAAAAATTCCTTAAATCATTAACTATTATTTTCCACTTAAAAATTTACTGACACATAATAATCAGAGAGCTTTATTGTACACACTGTGATATTTTAGTACATGAATACAGTGAGTAATGCTCAATTCAGTTTGATGTTTTATGCAGAATTTTCCTATTTTAATAAGAAACATTTTCTTATTTTGCTCTGACTTTTAAAATTTTCTTTTAGATGTTTATTTCTAGCTTCTTTGAGTTCTTTTAGTTTTTTGTGTCTTCTGTGAGTTCACTTATGTTGTTTATTTGTATTATCTTGCAATGTATTTCCCTGCATATTTGTGTTTTCTCTGATTTTGTGGAGACATTTCCATGTCTTTCATTTCATCAGACATTCTCATTGTCACTGTTGTTGAGCTCATATTTGAGAGCTCATCCCTCCATACTGGCATGTATATCACCACTCCAGTGATTGTTTGCTTTTTGAGGTGTCAAAGTGCCTTTCTTTTTTAAAAAATATTTTGTGGTTTTCTATATTGGGATTTTTCTCATCTGACTTCAGTTCATGGTTATAAGGTTTTAATCACCTGAAAAGTTTCCATTGAATTATTCTCTTTGATCTGGCAAGATTAAGGCAGAAGTAGGCTCTTGTGCCAACTCCTGCCCCTGATCTTAGGGATATAACTCAGTGATGACAAATTCACCAATTGAGTGCCAAAGCAAGGATTTACATACAGTAAAATCTCAATGGCAACATTATTTGTATGATTGTGTTATTTATGAAGGGGATGAGCATTCTTACATGGTACAACAGTAGTTAGAGAAAACGTTATGTGTTCAAGAGTTAACAAGTATTAAAAATTAACAGCATGGAAAAAGAAATGGGGAAGGAGGAAGCTAGGGGGAAGGAGGAAGCTAGGGGGATGGAGCGTGTAACATGTAGAAATATAGTCCAATGGTTGTGATGAATTGATATTGTCAGGGATTTACAAAGTACAGAAAAGTTAAAGAAAAGAAGAAGTAGCATAAACAATCAGTAGAGTGGCTTGTGGAGGTAAGAAGTAAAAAGAAAACATAGATAGAAAAATGACAAAATATGAAACAAAAAAGAATGAAGAACTGAAAAAGAACCCCTGTGTGTGTATCATTGTTACTGAAGTTGCTTTCATCCTGTCACTGGTCCTCCCATATCATACTGCAGGTCTGCTATCATTACTAATGTGTGCCCTGCAGGGTCTAGGTTGACCTGGTGCAGTTGGTGGAAGGGCAGCTATTAGGGTGGAGTGGGGGCAAGCCTTGTGGTGTAGGAGCTGCTTCCTAGGATTGGCTCTGTAGAGTAGTTTCAGGTGTGTCAAGCATCAAGTAGCTATAGGAGTGGACAGTAGAATTTCTGAACACAGAGATTCCAGAAAACTCTCAGAGACGATGCTTTGCCCAGCTCATGGGATCCAGTGTCTGCTCTGGCTTGCCTGTGCAAGCTAGTAGCTCTTGTCAGCAGACACTGTGTGCTAGCTGGGTAGTCCTAGTACCTTCTTTTGTGTTGGGATAGAGACCCAGGCCCTAGATGCTCACCTTGAGCTGCTGGCTCCCTATGTATTTTTTTTTGTTGTTGGGGGGGGATCGGTTGCGGGACTTGAACTCTGGGCCTGAGCACTGTCCCTCAGCTCTTCAGCTCAAGGCTAGCGCTTGCTATAGCGCCACTTCCGGTTTTCTGGTGGTTTATTGGAGATAAGAGTCGCACGGATTTTCCTGCCCGGGCTGGCTTTGAACCGCAATCCTCAGATCTCAGCCTCCTGAGTAGCTAGGATTACAGGCCTGAGCCACCAGCGCCCGGCCCTATGTATTTCTTTTGCTTAGACAGAGACTTAGACATAACTGAGTGAAGAATGGCCTCTCCCATCTACAGGTCTGGGACCACTCGTGAGGCCTTTAAACAGCTCATTAGGCAAAAATTTCTCAGCAATCAGATGTATTTGGGTCCATACACTGAGCTTGATGGGCAGTAGCCCTCAGAGGTTCACATTGAGTATAGAGGAGTACATATAGTTTTACCCATTCATTGGGTGTGGAGTTGTTAAATTATCCTGAATCTCTTAGAGTCTTCTTCGGAAGAAAAGAATATTGGCATGCTTGCCTGGCCTGTGTAATGGCTCAAAGACTGAAAACATTACCCTTTCTGGCAAGTTTTCCTGTTGGTCTTCCTGCCCGAGTGGGTCACAGGTACCAGTCAGAAGTTGGCAAATGGGCTGGCAAAGGCTTGCCAGCTTATGCTAACCCTCTGTACTGACATTTGTTCATATTTTGTTCATAGAGGTCTTACTGGAAGCAGAAACAAGCAGGATAGACGTTGAGCAAGAAAACTGAGATCCAAGCTGGGACACTCATGGGTCAGAACAGATTTGTACAGTACTTCCCACTCCCTGCAAGCAAGATTTTCTCTTTATTCCTTCAGTAAATTTAGTGCTTTTTAATTTTTCCCTAGCTATTTGCATTTTTGTTTGTGTCCTCTTACACCTTCTAAACTTGCCCACCTTTTGTTGCAGTGGTGACTTTATCTCTGGTGTATTGAGACATGACAGAGTGGTCCTGTCAGCAATTGTCATCTTGATCCTCTGCAAAGGGCTTCCTTGGCAAAGCTGAATTAAAGTCAGTTCAGAGCTTCTTGAGCATGAAACAGCTTTCTGATTGTTAATGGGGAGAGAAACAATAGCAAAATTTGTTACTCCATAATGACAGGGAGCAGAAACTTTTTCTTTGTTTATCAGTTTTTAAAGGAGCTAAAGTTAAGTTTGCTTAACATAATGGATCTGTACAGAAGGATTAGGATTACACAGTTTCTAGCTAAACCTACTAAACATGTACATAGCCACACACAGGGATATATAGGATTGACATTGAACAAGATGCATTATACTCATAAACTGACATGTTGAATTGAAAAAAATGCAGACAATAAAAAGTAAAATGAATATGCGAAGGTGTCTCTCTTTTCCTATTTAAGCTTTTATAGTTCCAGCTCAGTAGGCCTAGGGGATTAAACATCACTGAGATAATTAGTATATGTCTCAAAAAATGACTTATTATCCAATTTTCATTCAACATTATTCAATATTGATTCTGATTCTAGGAAATGTTTCTATTATACTTACTTTCTATCTCAAATCCACAGCCAAACCCTAATTGCCTCCCCTGTCAGAGTTCAATGACTTCCCAAGTGGTCTTTATGGCTTCCATCTTGCCTTTCTTGCCAAATACACAGAGCAGTTCTTCAGTAGATTAGATTAGAGCAGAGCACCTTGCTCCTCTGGCTAATACATTCCAATTTTTAAAATTTGTTGAAAATGAGATCCAAACCTTGGTCTTGCACATTGTAAAGATAGCCATTTCTCTGCATGCCCCCATTCCCTCTTTTCACTGGAATCACACGAATCCTCATAGGAGATTAATTTGATCTAATCTGGGGGTTTCCTTTTGGCTTGCCTGAAAACACCATAAAATTTTCCCATGACATCCTACTAGAACAGGTGAATGGATACTATAGTTCAATTTAAGTAATTTAGATAAAGAATCTGAATTAATTAAATGATAAAATTTTTAGATTTGAACTTACAGATGCTTATCTACTTTTGGAGCTAAAGATTTCCTTAACCCTCTTGAGTTCTTTATATATAAAATTTGGACACTAATATCAACATCATAGATCCAATAATCAATGAACACATCATTGAAGTCATACACATAGTAGACACATAACTTAGTTATCACTCAAAAGAACAAATAGAATTCTTATATATGTATATATATATATATATATATATATATATAGTCTGTTTGAGTTTCAATTATCAACACATTTGTCCTTTGAAAAGTTTTAAATCTAGTTTTTCCTCCTTATGTCACTGTTACCCTATTATGGCTCTATTCACTTGCAGTGTCAGTTTATTATTTTCTTAACCTTTTACAAAAAGGAAACAGCAGTAACCATTAGCTTATATTTTCGTTAACTCTGCAGTTCTTTGATTCCACATTATTCTATAATTATATATATTGATTTATCCCATTTCATGCTCAATTAACGATGTTTACATATCAAGGTAGATAAGGTTCAGCCAAATGAGGCTCAGGGTAACTTTGTTCACATATACCCCAGCTTCTAGTTTCCTCAGGCTCTTCCCAGAACTAAAGGATTCTGAAGGCAGGACTATGTGAACTGAAACATGACAAAAACTATAAACGGACATCAGTAATGAATTTAACCAAAAGCACACATATAGCACAGATGCTATGCCATCAGAAAGCGAATCAAATGTGTGTGTGTGTATAGCAGAATAATATTTTTGAAATTTTAAGTTTTGAATTGATGTTTTGAGTAGTTTCTCTCCTATTGGCCTTTTCAGGGTTAAAGATAGATTTTTATGGGAGACATATTACCTTAAAGAAAGGGAACTTTTAGAAAAAAATTTAAGTAAAAATTTGATATTTAGCTGAATACAAATAGACCTTAATATCACTATTGAGTAAAATTTTAAGCATAATTTTAATTGCTTCATAATTAAACTTATCCTTGAAAAAATTGTTCTGAAATCTCACAATGCTAAGAATAAGAAGTGTGTATTTCAGAAGAATATGTGGTGATATAAAAGTGAATGATTCTCAGAGAAGCGAAAATCAGTGGGAAGAGACCTGGAATTCAGGAGAGTGAAGGTGATCTTTTCCTCTCCCCTAGACGGAAGGTGGGAGTACAGAGTCCTTAGCCATCCTTAGCGCCACTCAAAGGGTAGACAGGACCTGGGTCCCATTTCCTTACTGAATTCCAAAGTTGCATCGAAGAGTGAAGTAACCGATTAATTGAAAGCATAGCCAGGAGCCAGTGGTTCCAATTAGTCTACCATTTTCTCTTATTTGATTTGTATAAGAAGGATTATAGCTAATATAAAAGACTAGGAGAAGCCAGGCACGGGTGGCTCACGCCTGTAATCCTAGCTACTCAGGAGGCTGAGATCTGAGGATCATAGTTTTTTTTTTCTCTTTTTTATTTTTTTTAAATTTTTATTTTTATTTTTTGTGAACATACTGTACAGAGGGGTTACAATTACATGGGCAAGATAATGCGTACATTTCTTATCAAGCATTGCAGCCTCCTCCTTTGTTAACCCTTCACATCCCTTCCCAGCCTCCCCCTCCCACACCCAATCCTCCCCCCCCTTCCCCTCCCCCCCCCACACCCAATCCTCCCCCCCTCCCCTCACCCTCCCCACCAACGTTGTAAAGTTAGTTTTTGACATGACACTTATCCTTATCATTGTTGCAACAGGTTCACCTGTATCCTTAAACGACTTGTTTTTCCCCATCTCCTCCACAAATTATACCGACATCAAATATAGTGAAAACAGGCGTTATACTGTGGGGGAGGGACATACAAAGCAACAATGAAATAATCTTATAAATGCGTTAGAAACAAATGCATGAAAGAAAAAAAACATTTAAATACATATCTAAGGGTTCATTTTCCTAACATCACATTATCTGACCTTTTCTGCTTGACTCATACATATACTAGATATTGCAAATAAGGGAAACCATGGGACCTATGTTTCTTTGGGCTTGGCTTACTTCACTTAATAAAATTTTTTCCAAGTCTTTCCATTTCCTAACAAATGGAGCAATGTCATTCTTTCTGATGGAGGCATAGAATTCCATTGTGTATATATACCACATTTTCTTGATCCATTCATCTACTGAGGGGAATCTGGGTTGGTTCCATATCTTAGCTATGGTAAATAATGCTGCAATAAATATAGTTGTGCTGGTAGCTTTAGTGTGGTCTTGTTTGTAAACATTTGGGTAAATGCCCAAAAGTGGGATTGCTGGGTCATAGGGGAGCGCTATGTGAAGTCTTTTCAGGAACGTCCATACTGCTTTCCAAAGTGGTTGAACAAGTTTACACTCTCACCAACAATGAAGTAAGGTTCTCTTCTGTCCACACTGAGGATCGCAGTTTAAAGCCAGCCCCGGCAGGAAAGTCCGTGAAATTCTTATCTCCAATATATCACCAGAAAACCGGAAGTGGCGCTGTAGCCCAAGTGGTAGAGGCTAGCCTTGAGCTGAAGAGCTAAGGGACAACACTCAGGCCAAGAGTTCAAGCCCCACGACCTACCCCAAAAAAAAAAAAAAAAAAGCAAGAAAGAAAAAGGAAAAAAAAAAGACTATGAAAAAATAGAAATACATCTGTCCTCATTTCCCAAATTTTAATGAATTTTTCCATATTCATTTCTGTCCAAAATGACCAAATGAATGATTAAAAACTTTATGGATACATTGTAAGAATGATATGAAGGTCAAAGTTAATGGCAACAGACTGAATAAAAGTGTTGACATCCATCAAGATGTATCCTATTTCTAAACTGCTTTGTCAAATGACAACCCCTTTCGACAACTCATTAAAAGTAAGACAAATAACTTTTAAAAAAGGAAATGACAATAGAAGCAGGAGTGTTTTCAGTAGTTATTTTTTTAATAGGCACACCATCATGCATGTATAAGATGTGGAAACCAACTTACTGCTACCAACACACAGGGCTGAGAAAGAGACAGCTCCAACTAGAACAGCTGTCTCTTCTGCAAGCCTGTTTTTCAGGTTGTCAGTGCTTCTAAGATACGCAAATCTAAGTATGACTCTCAGTAAAACAAAGAACAGGACACCAGTGTATGAATGGGGCTTCTTCTTTTAAACATACAAATTGTTTTATGGGATCAAAGGATTCCAGGGATTTACATCTTCTTGATAGTAATTCTTGTAAGAAAAAAAAAAAACTATAATGAATCTGGAATATAGAAATACATGGAAGATCTCCAAACTGCTAAGATCTTTAGGGTCAAGATTTTAATTATTTGAACAGATGGTTAATATACACAATCCATTTTAATTTTCCCTACTTCCACGCTCAAAATTAGGAAAAATGCCTTACTGTCTTTTAAAAATAGTGCCATCATAAGTAACCACATGCAGTAGAGTATTTCAGAGAAATAAAACTATGTAGGATTTCTGCAAAAATAAAAGAGAAGAGACGTCATGAGACATGCCTCTCATGATTATTGAGGGAAGGGGTCCTACCCTGTGCTATCTGCAAGCTGGGAAGCCAGGACAGAGAGTGCTGTGTGTGTCTGAGGTCCTCTCTTAAAAAGAAATTAAAAAATATTTTCTTTACATCTATGTAAAATACTACCTAGGCATAAAGTGTTCTTATGACTTTTCTTTTTTATTCTATGCCTAATTTTATTTGATCTTCTTCCACTGGTCCCAAAGATAGTATCTTCATATTTAGATTCCAGTTGCTTTTCTTATTTCTTTGTTCTCATTTTTATCTGTTGTTCAATTACAGTACCCCTTTAATTTTTGTCTTTTTGTAGAGACCTAATATCCCACCCTGTATGTATATCTTTATTTCCAGCAACAAGTTAGTGATTTTACTCAACGACTTTCTAAAGGACAATATAAATCTACCATCTCTTTGTCCATTAACACCTTCAGCCAATATATTTTAGATATTCAAAGTGTATAATACTCAATATGGACTCCAAAATAGTAGCCCAGGATGTTCTCAGTATTCTCATGGTCTGTCTGACATTCCTTGTCTATCCCCCAAAGACAAAAACTTAGTGCAATTAGGTAGATAATGATTAGGGGATTATACTTATGTCTGCAGGGGCTCTTAAGGCAAATATTCCTCTTAGGCCAAATCTAGTGTCCATTTTGTTCAGAGAAAAATCATTTGGAAAATAACATTAATCTGTAAGATGTGAATTACTAGATTGCTTCAAGTGATCTCCAGAGGGCCTGAAAAGTTAATTGGATTCCCTGCAACAATTATGAAATTTTATCAGGGAGCATTTCAATAAACAAGATACTCTATTTGGAAGAACGAAGACATAGAGTAATTATCCTTGATAACTCAGGTACATAACTCAGTTACAAGAAAAATACAGAAAGGATTCAAAATGTTCTCCCTTTTGTAAAGATATAACCATTCACAAAATTCAAAGCAAAGAGGTTGGTTGATTAACAATATTGTGCTCTTCCTGAATCCTGAAATAAATACTGTTTTAAAGCATAAGTTCTCTATAGAGATCTCTGCCACACTTTTTATGGCCTAGATCATTCAAACACAGATGCCCTTTGAATGTAGCGTGGAAAGGTTTAGGGAAGCCACTGCACTGCATTGTGCATTTTCTATCTCAGCCTATAATGGTTAAGTCTATCTAGAGAAAAACTTCATTTCATTGTTTTGACTCCTTTCCATGAGATAACCAAGTCTTGACCTTACTAATAAGATTATGAGAGGAGCCGGTGTCGGTGGCTTAAGCCTGTAATCCTAGCTACTAAAGAGGATGAGATCTGAGGATCACAGTTGGAAGCCAGCCTGAGCAGCAAAGTCTGTGACAATCTTATCTCCAATTAACTACCAGAAGACTGGAGTGGTGCTGTGGCTCAAGTGGTAGAGCACTTGCCTTGAGCTGAAGAGCTGAGGGACAGTGTCCAGGCCCAGACTTGATGCCGCACCAACAACCCCCTCCTCCCCCAGCAAAAAAAAAAAAAAAAGATTTGTGAGAGGTAGGCTATTCTGAAATGATTGTTTGTGGCACATCTCCACTAATTCAAATATGGAAATCTTGCCTCCACTCCCTCCTCCACCCCCAGCCCTGAAATACGATGGTACACTGTAGGCCTTTGGAAAGTGACTAGATGAGGAGATGAATACCTTGTGAATGGGACTGATGTCCTTATAAAGGAAACCCTAGAGAGCTAGAGGGCAGTGCAGAGGAAAAACCAGAGAAACAGAGTTGTGAACATTCATCTCATGAAAGGTGGAATCTGGTCTACTCACCTTCAATGTCGTCTGACTTGGGAAAGTTACTTAATGAATAGGAAACATAGTGGTGCATTGAAATAGTATTCATGACTTTTAAGAAGATTTATAAAACAGTACAACTTCCCCTTGATGTTCTCTTTCCCAGAACATTTAGACTTAAAACCATTCAATATGATTTGAGGAACTCTAGCAGCCATGGAGAATGATCCGTTTTCTGAATATGGTTCATAGCTCAGCTGTGATCCCTGCTGGCATCAGCATCAGCTGCCATAATGTGGGTGAGCAATCATCAAACAATCCCATCCTCCAGCCTTCATGAAGCCAGGTGGGACAGACATGTGCTGTCTCTGCCCAGCTCTGAGTTACAGATTCATGAGCAAAATAAACATCATGGTTTAAAATCACTGAGTTTTAGTAATGGTTTATCATGCAGAAAGAGATAAACTGAAGGTTGTTTATTTAACAAAAAACATTTTTTTATTATTTAGCAAAATTTTGTTTCATATACATACCCTAAAATTATCGAGTATAATCTGTCTTCATGCAACCAAGAGGTTTTATATTCTTCTGTTTCTCTCTTTGTAATGTTAAGTGCTGTTTTCCTTATTCCTTGCAAATTATCTGTGAGATAAGGTTTAAACAATCTCATTTTCCAGATATGAAAACCTGACACCTGTAATTTTAATTTCCTACTATCTTTAACACTACAACTTTTTTATTTTAGAGATTAGGAGAGAAAAAAATGAAAGAATTGAAACAACTTTATGACCTTAACCTTTTGCAGAGTAGTCAGTGCAGGTGTAGTCAGTATAGGTGAGGAATCAAAAGTTGTACAGGTTAACAATGGGAATGGTAGAACATCTTAATTTTTAGCTCCTGGGACTTTCCTTGTTCCTCCAAGTGCTCTTGCTTCATTCTAATTGCCAACCACAGACTCACTCCAAAGCACCTTGAAGCTCCTGACACAAAGCACTTCTAGCTGGGTACCAAGCACCAACTACTGCTTCAGATTGAGCTAAAATTTCCTTATCCTTTGCATTTTAATGCTTTCACTTTCTGAGGAGCCTCAGCCTCCGGAAGTCAGCTGTTTCCTTTTCCTCTTAGGATGATGCCAGCAGTTTGGCCATGCAAAAGACCATACACTGGGTAAGCTTTTTTCATGCTTTGTTGTACGCATGAGAATACTGGTTGCTACATTGCCATGACTTACAGGTGAAAGAACTCAGATCTTGGAGCCATTAAGCTACTACCCAAGCTACAAGGTTGATTAATGGCAAGCAAGGATGCAGATCCGGACCAATTTTGTCTTAAGGCCCCACTGCTAGCTATTTTTTGTTTGTTTGTTTTTTATTGTGAAAATACTGTACAGAGGGGTTACAATTACATGGGCAAGATAGTGAGTACATTTCTTATCAAGCATTGTAGCCTCCTCCTTTGTTTACCCTTCCCATCCCTTCCCAAGCCTCCCCCCACCCCCACCCAATCCTCCCCCCCCAAAGTTGTAAAGTTCGTTTTTGACATGACAACTTGTACTTCTCATTGTTGCAACGGGGCCACCTGTATCCTTATTTAAACGACTTGTTTTTCCCCTTCCCCTCCATAAATTGTACTGACATCAAATACAGTGAAAACTGCTAGCTATTTGTAAATGCCATCTTCATTATTGGTTCACTTAAACATATCTTACACTCCAATTGAATGATTGGCATTCATACATACATACACACACACACACACACACACACACACACACTTAAGACATGAGTGAATTTAAAGTACAAGTTTAGGTTATTACCATACTATTTTTATTTTGCCTACTACAAACTTTAGTATGATCTATTTCCCTAGAAGTACTTGTTTAGTTGCATTTTATGAAATTTTCTCTATATGTTGTATCCTGCTTGTTCTTGAGTTTCTAATAAAGATGACTATCTCCTCCACACAAACTACAAACTTCTTTCATGGCCAAGAATCTCCTGCTTCTCGACTGTTGGAGACTACAATTTTTCAGTCTTTCATTTACAAGACATTTATATAGGACTCGTACTACTTACACTGGCATCTACAATGGCTTGACAATGGCTGGACTGTGATGTCCACGTGTTTATATGCTAGAGTTTTGAGCCTCAGTGTGGTTTGTTGGGAATGATGAGACCTTTCACAGAGAACTAGTAAAAAGTAAGTAGGTTATAGAAACATTTCTTAGGAAAGGATTAATATATAATTATGAAATACCCTGGTTAGCTGCTGAGGCTGTGGGTTGTTTCAATGTGAGAAAACCAACCCCTGAATCTCTTTAGCTCCTGTTTTGTCAGGTCATCTCTTTTGTATACATACCTGTGGTTGATTATGATGCCCTTTGCTAATAAAGGCTCTAAAACTGAGCTAAATGAATGAATCTCCTGCTTTTATAAAGTACCTTTATATCGGGTTTCAGAAAATAGACTAATACAATTGTCCTACTCCATTTTGTGACTTTCATTTATTCCAGCCCATTGGTCAAACAAATTTTGAAGTTAATATGTAACTTAGAGGAAATGACTTGCTCTTCAATATTTTGATGGCTCCTTGGTGGCTTATGCAAATCACACTGGTATTTTCATAGTCATAGGTATAGTTATGGTCTTTAAAAATTATTTTTATTTGAAAATAGAGGGGTTATAATTACAGAAATCAGCCAAAGAGTGTATTTCCTTTTGGACAATGTCACCCCTTCCCTCACTTTATTCCCGTTTTTCCTCCCATCTCAGCCACCAGTTGTATAGCTCATTTCAACATAGTGTTGAGTGAGTACCATTGCATTTGTCCTCCCTTTGTCCCTCTGTTTCTGTGCCTCCCTTTTCACTCCCAAAGACATACAAACCAGATGAAAGGAAAACAAAGCAGCAAACAGGAGAAAGACCTCTTGTTTCCATTTCCTGGAGTTCATTTTGATAGATATGATTTTGTATGATCAGATATGCATAGGCTTAATGGTTTATACTTCAATAATTTATTTTATGAACAAGTGCAAGATCCTAGTATTCTGGGAAAACTGAGTAAAGGAGAACATTTGGAGTACATTACTTCCATCTTATAAACTGTAATTCACATTTTTTATATTAACTAGTTTTTTCTCTTTCTCATGTGTCTGTATGTCTCTCTCTCCCTCTCCCTCTCTCTCTCTCTCTCTCTCTCTCACACACACACACACACACACACATACATACAGTGTTCTTTGTAACATTCCATATTTCATAAGAATCATTTCAAGCCAGGTGCAGACGCTCTAGCCTGTAATCTTTACTATATGGGAGGAGGCGATCCTGGATTTCAGTTTGAGGCCAGCCCAGGCAAAAAGTTCACAAGACTCCATCTGAACCAATGTCTGTGCACAATGGTGCCTATGGATTATCCCAGGTACAGCAGAAGCACAATGGCTGGGTGCACTGGCATGAGCCTGTGACACAGGAAAGTGACATAGGACATAGGAAAGTTGAAGTAGGAGGACTGCAGTCCAGACTAGCCTAAGCTTGTCTGAAAAAGGGGGCTAGAGGAGTGGCTCAAGTGGTAGAGCATTTGCCTAGCCAATGAAAGTCCCTGAGTTCCATCTGAACTGCCACCAAAGACTCATTCTACCTTGATTTCTTGCTTGATACGGCATGTTAGTACATTCCATGTAATAAATTCCATTCCTTTTGTTTTAACCAATTATGATATCATGGGAAATTATATTCCAAAAAATGAAAATAATTACAAAGCACTTACCCAAAAATATCCCTTTATCTGCTCCTATATTTTCTCTCTAAGGAAAGAATAACTAGAATATAATAATAGAAACTAGGAGAAGAAGAGAAACACTATAAAAAATAACATGATTTTTATGTTATTTGGAATGATGCTGTTTAGGAAGTAGGATGAATAATAAAATTCTTTCCTAAATTGAATTTTTAATAATGTTCTCATCATAATATTTCTTTGGAACCATAAAAGTATACTAATAAATGCAAACAACTATCTTTCAGATAGTGAAGGGGAAATAAATGAAATATAAAATTATACAACATTTTTGATTAAAGAAATAGTTTTACCAGTGACAAAAATGTATTCAGAATACCTTTTTATTTTATTTTATTTTGGAAACAAGATGTTTTTTTATTTGTAAAAAAAGGAAAGTGAATAAAAAATTATACCTCAAACCATTACAAGTTAGATCCATGTGCATGCATGTGTACTGATCTCAGCAGCCCCCACAATAGCAAGGGACAATGCCAATGCAACTTTTACCAAGTAGCATATTAACATTTGACAGGGTTATTGATCACCTTGAACTTGTATAGTCGACTTATCAGCACTGTTGCTACAATAGTTCTGCATCCCATCCAGATGCTGATAAAAGCCTTTCACAGGCATTCCTGCTTGCCATCCTGTAACTCCCCATCCTTTCTGCTTCATGCTTTGCCTGATGCTAATATAATCAGTTCAGTTCCTGCCAGCATGCGTTCACACCAGAGTACCCATATATGTGCACACACACACACACACACACATATATATATATATACATACATATATATATGGGTGCGATTTCTCAAGTTGCATTTTTTCATATGTTGCTTTATCTTGATCTCAGTAAGCTCAGCCTAGACAGGAGTACACCTTCAATTTATACCATCCAGCATATTTAGCTCATTGTTACACAATACAATCAGCACAGGTATGCACTGAATGCCAGTTATAAGTCTCTGAAGCATAAATACTCTTAACAAGACTAACTGGGATAATCTAAAATTGATTGTGTTGCCTTCAATAGTCTCATTACTACATTTGAGGAAACACTGGCCACAGCCAGCTCCCACACCACCTTTTGACTGTAGCTGACTCTCCATGCTAGGTTGCTTCAACAGTCATACAATATCTCTGTGCAAACCTGATATCTTCTTTTCAGCCTGCTTCTGCTAATCTACTTTCCCTAGATATACCTAAGATTGATGTCAAAAACACTCAGCCTTTTATTGGCTTATTTAGCATCACCAGGGTCACTTTCCTTTTATTCTGCCTCCCTCCTACAGTAATGACTCTTGTCCTCTTTCCTCCATCGCTTGCCACTGGCTGCCCACCCTGTGACGCTTTCCCTTTGGGAAAACACTTTTCTGACAGTTGGAAATAGTTTGGGGCTGTTTGGATGAGGCCTCATGCCCTCCAGTTACCATTGCAATTTTCCAATTATTATTCTAACAATCTGGGAACCTGTTGTGAATACCAGGAACCTTGCACTTGCTTAAAGTCTTTGTTTATAGCTTTAAAACTTTAAAACTTGAGCTATGCCTTTAGTCCTGCATTTTGCCAATTACTTTGGACATGAAGTCTCAAGAAGTTTCCTGCTCTGACTGGTTTTGAATCTCAGTCTTCAAGGTCTCAATTTCCTGAGAAGCTAGGATTACAGGCATAAAACCACCAGTGTGTATCTTTATCATCATATTTAAAAAGGCAATTCACATTGGACCATGCATTCCTTCACTCTAATTTTTCATTACCAGATTACATTTGCTTTTTGGATATACAACATTTTATCTAGACATACATTGCTTAGTGGGCATTAGAATTGATTCTATAGGTTAGCTGTTATGAATAATGCTCCTACTAGTATTTTGATAAGATTTTATTATATACATTTTTACTACTTTGGGTATATAACTACATGTAGAATAGCAGTATTGTGTTTTGATACTGTATTTAATATTTGAAGAAAGTTCATACTGTTTTGCAAAGTGATTGTAACATTGAACATACTCCTGAGCATCATTCAGAATGTCAATTTCTCCAAATCCTTGTTATCACTGATTATTGTGATTTTTTTAAATTATAGACATTATTATGGATATGATAGGTATCTTGCTTTGGGGGCTTTGATTAGTATTTTGCAAATGGCTAATGATCTTAAGCACATACGTAGTCATATGCTTAGGAATAGTTAATATTTTGTAGGTCTTTCTTGTAGAAATATATTTTCAATTATTTGCTGGTTTTTATTTGGTTGATCTTTTCATTGACTAAGAATTGTCAACTTTCTTTGCAAATTCTATATAAATATGATAGAAGTAGTTTACTTGCATATATGATAATAGAACTATAAAATCTGTTGAAAGAGAGTAAAAGAGAGTGATATAGGGGTGAAATTGTTAAGATATATTGTATGCAAAGAACTGTCACAATGAAAGTCTCTGTACAATTAATGTACGCTATTTAAAATTACTGTAGTAGCCCAGTGTTTCTACAGTGGCTCATGGCTGTAATCCTAAATACTCAGGAGACTGAGATCTGAGGATTGTGGTTCAAAGCCACCCCAGGCAGGAAAGTCTGTGAAACTCTTATTTCAATAAATGACCAGAAAACAAGAAGTGGCACTGTGGCTCAAGTGGCAGAGCACTAGCCTTGAGCTGAAGGGCTGAGGGACAGCAGCCAGGCCCAGAGTTCAAGCCCCAGGACTGACAAAAAACTACTGTAGAAAAAAGCAAGGAAGGAAGGATGGAAAGAAAGAAAGAAGGAAAGAAAGAAAGAGAAAGAAGGAAGGAAGAAAAGAAAGAAAGAGAGAAAAAGAAAGAAAGAAAGAGAGAGAGAGAGAAAGAAAATTTCTATTGCCTGGAGGGTGGCCATGTGGAGACCCACTGAAAAATTAAAAGAATTAAATAGTTCATGAAAAAACCTCTTGTGTCTTGGAGTTCATTTCACTTAGCATCATCTTATATGGTCAAATGTACATAGCTATTGAGCTATTCTGCTCATCTGCTAAGATTATCCTAGACATATACTAATTATTGCAAATAAGGGAAATCATGGGACCTATGTTTCTTTGGGTCTGGCTTGCTACATTTAATATGATTTTTTCCAATCCTTTCCATTTCTTTACAAATGTCATTCTGTCTGATGGAAGCATAGAATTTATATATATATATATATATATACATATATATATATATACACATAGATATATATATATATCTCCCACATTTTGTTGTTGTTGTTGTTTTTAATGTAGTATGTAAGTTTTTGTTTCCTTTGTATGTTCTTCCCCCTTTGGCATATTCCCTGTTGTCACTGTATTTGATTTTGGTACCATGGTATTGTATATACATTTATTTGAATTAGGGAAGAGAAGGGGAACAACAGAATGGTGAGACAAAGGACAAAGGGGGAACCATTGCAGCAGCGATACAAGACAACATCTGTACAACTTGGGGGTAGGAAGGTGGGGGGAAGCAAAAGTAGGAGAAAAATGAGGGAAGGGGTAACAGGTTTGACAAGCAATGTACTTTTACTTACGTAACTGTGACCCCTCTGTATATCACCTTGACAATAAAACATATTTTAAAGAATAAAATAAACTTTATATATAAAGAAATTTCTCTTTTCTCACATTCTGGTGTGTATGTGTGCTTGTGTATGTGTGTGTGTTGTATCTCGCATGACAAAATATTTGTTGAAAAAAATGTTTGAGATTGTGTGTGTATGTTTGTATGTACCTGTGTGTGTTACAGAATTTAACTAGTATCTCCAATATAATGTACAGAAGTAGTGGGAAGGAATGAGCATTAATCAATGTGTCTTACAACTCCACATTGTAGGGAGGGTAAGATACGTAAGTTTATAAGATTTTTGTCTTTGAATATCTCTCTTGTTTTTATCGTTGCACACTTTTATTTTGCCTTCAAGTTAGAAAGAATCTTTTGCTTGACATGAAATTATTTTTTGTGCATTTGGTTTTTCTTCTCATGAACCTTGAACAATGATCAGAGGCAAAATCTATTATTCCTGGGGATTCTCACCTCTGGAGTTTTGGTTCTTATGCATGATCCCTAGATGAAAATATGTTAACCCTACTTTTAGCCACACTCACCTAGACTTAAAGCCGTGCAACTTAGAGCTGAGAAAAGTGAATTCTCACAGTGGCCTCTCTTTCAGAGGTACCTTAACTTGGAGAGAGAAACTGCCTTTAGAGAAACTTCCATCAAGCTGAGCTTGGTGGGGGAAGAAAGTTTGAGCTCATAGTTCAACTGCTACAGATACAGTACTTAGTAAGTAAGTAACTTTTTTGAATGAATGTTTTCTTATTGTTGTATTCACTTGGGATAATTTTCAGAGATGTCAATCCTTGTTAAAAATACAGATTTCACAGGTATTTTTGTTTCACTGGTATTGACATCCATGAAGCTCTATATACCATCTTTCCAGAGTTCTGAGCACCATGTGCTACTGTGCAGGTTCTCTCTGCAAGGCACTATATCCTTCTGCATGCAGTATTGGTTGGATTTAAAGAAAAATCATTCCTCTATTTTGTAACTTAATGGGTGCTTCACAATTAGCTATTATGTAGAGCTCACATGGCAAAGAAAGAGAGAAGAGATGTAAAATCCTGCCAGAGCTCAGAGTCAAAGCTCCATTGTTTTTGAACTATCCTGGAAAGGTTTTCAAAGAAGCTAAAATGGCTTTGATAGACAAAGTGGAGGAAAACATATGAGGAAGAGATTGGGAAGATGCTCTCAAGAAGAATGCAAACTAATCTATTTTACTGCATAAACATCAGAGACCGGGAGAAAAACTCTGCAAATCAGACTAAAGACATTTAATAGATATTCTTTGACTCCATATTATGAATTATTTATAAGTTTTGAACCGTTAGAATATTTTTGAAATAATACGTATCAGATGGAATTAAAAATCAAAATAATTAGGAATAAGACAAAGGATAAATTTATTAGTCATGTGACCATCATAGTGATCTATGAAGCTACCTGAAATATAGGGCATTATACAGACTGAAGAAAAAATAAGTTTAAAAAGGGTAAACAGAAGCTCAGTTTAAATGTGTAATTTTATGCAGTTGCATGCATTTATTGATCATATACACATATAAATTGTTGACTTTGTTTCAAGGTTAAAAGAACATCAAAGGTAAATAAATCTACCCCCTTGCCCTTCCACTGCAGTGTTTATGAGTTGTCAAGTAGAGAAACAAATGCACTCCAAGGGTGAAGGCCTTAAGTTACATTAAAGAAATGTAATAAAAAATATTTTAGGGATACAAAATCAAAGGGAATCTGTCTTAAGGAAAGAAGTAAGGAGGCATCAAAGACAAGAGTGATATTTTACTCAGAACTGAAATTGAAGAAGGCTTTGGGGGAGAGAATTATAGCTGGGGCAAAAGTAAAGATGATAAACATGATTAGGATCAATTCATAGGACAGTAAAAACTTCAGTTTCAACATTAGGTCAATCCTATAAAGAATCTTTTTGATCCTTTTTTGATGAATTTAAAAAATTTTACTAAGGTGAAAGACAGAGAAAAATGAGGGAGGGGATAACAATGTTCAAAAAGAAATGTACAATGTTTTACCAGAAATGTACTCATTAAGTTACTTATGTAATTGTAACCCTTCTGTACATCATCCTTACAATAAAATAAAATAAATTTCAAAGAAAAGCATTCATTACCTAACTTATGTGACTGTAACTTCTCTATATATCATCTCATCTCTACAATAAAAGCCAAAAATGTACTACTTAAATTAGGCCAATTTGACAACTCAGGAAATAGCAGCTGGAGGTCAACATTTAAAAGTGTCAGAAAATGCAAACCAAAATTAAAAGATACCAGTTCACCCTAGTTAGGTGGTTATTACCAGAAAAAAAAAAAAAAAACTCAAAACAGAAAATGGCAAACACTTACGAGACTGTAGAAGGAAAGGAACAGTTACACATTTGTAAGGATATAAACTAGGTTGGCATTATGGAGTACAGGTTGGTGGTTCCTCAAAAACCTAAAAATAGAACTATATGATAATCTAGCTATACCACTTCTGAGTATGTATCTGCAGGAAATGAACTCAACCTGAAAAAGAGATGCCTTTGTTTATTATAACACTATTCACATTAGCTTAGATGTACAATCAGCCTAGGTATGCACCAACAGGTGAAGGGATAAAGCAAACTTTTGCTTTCTGTATTACATATTTTATATTTATATATCATATATGTGGTGCATATATGTATATATATCAGCTATAAAGAAGATGAAAATCTTGTTATTTGCAGAAGGACTCATGGAACTAGAAGATATTGAGTTACATGAAATAATGTAGAAATACAAAAACAAATACTCTATGTCTTCTCATTGACCTGAATACAGAATAATTACTAATAGAATTTGTGAATTCTATATGTGTGAGGGAGATTAAAAAGCAGGTTGGATTTGATCAGTGAATGTTGTGTATATTGTACATGTGTGGAATTTCACATTGAACCCCAGTAGTCCACACAATTAATATAGGTTAATTTTAAAAACCTAAAAATATTAAGGTTGACTTTAATCTTTCTCTCTCTGTCTCTCTGTCTCTGTCTCTCTCTGTCTCTCTGTCTCTCTCTCTCTCTCTTCTCATGCACACATAATCCCTCCTTGTGCTACCAGACTCTGTTGGGGTGTGGGTGCTGCTGAGAGGGAAAAGGTGGGTGTGGTTGCAATGCCAAACTGAAAAGATGCTGCTTCTGTCCCTTGTTGCCCTCAAGCACTTAAGGGTGGGGAATGTCAATTATAGGTCCTCAAAACCATTTGTGACATGATGGACAGATTTGTATGCTTCTCATCAGCTGTCTGTGGATCATCTCCCTGTTCTGGTAATTTTGAAGTACCTATAAATAATGTAACAAAGATCCAAATTGCCCTTGGCATTTAAACCAACCAACCAACAGCAAAGAAGGACTTGCCACCTCTGAAGGACAATCTTCAATAGAAGACCTCAGTTACCTATGCCAGTAGCCCTGTTTCAAGCCTGCTTATGATGTCAAGCAGTGGTTTTCTAATATCCTTATTGCATTACTTAAGAAGATCCTACAAAGAAAGAACATTTGCTGCTTCTCTTGTCTCTACCAATATCTGCTACTGGTAATACATATATAATTAGCAGAATTGAATATGAGTAATAAAATCCTTTGAATAATGTTTGCTTATATGATTCCCAGTTACAAATCACACATTAGCCTATTGTTTAATAGATTCCTGGATTCTAATCAACTCCAATTTTTAACATTTTCTATAGAATAATTATCAAGAATAAGAATACGAATATGATTTTGTCAGTAAGCATATTCACTCTAGCCCAGTGTTCTTTACTGTTTTCACAAAATATTAACAAAAATTCAGTCTAGAATTAATCATGCAATTATGGAAGTATTGGGTTTGAAGAGATTTAATAGCTTACATTATTGTAGAGCTTCCATTGTTTACAATAAACTGATATGCATTGTGAAGCTTGTAAAGACCACTTATTGTCAAAGCTTATTTATCTATATGATGTTCTCCCAAATAATTTACCAGGATAACAATCACAGAGCAGAGGCTGAGAGGTGTCAGCTGATGGAAAGACCACTGGGATTGTTTCTAACATATTTATAAGATGATTTCTTTGTTGCTTTGTATGTCCTTCCCACAGGGTATAACACCTGTTTTCAATGTATTTGATGTTGGTATACTTTGTGGAGGGGAAGGGAAAAAACAAATCGTTTAACTGGGGATACAGGTGGACCCATTGCAACAATGAGATGTACAAGTCGTTATGTCCAAAAACGAACTTTACAACTTGGGGGCAGGGGAGGAGCGTGGGGGGGGGCGGGGAGGGGGGCGATGGGAAGGGAAAACAAAGGAGGAGGCAACAGTGCTTGATATGAAATGTACTCATTACCTTGTCCATGTAATTGTAACCCCTCTGTATGGTATTTTCACAATAATAAAAAAAGAAGCAAAGGTTCCATCCTTCCCTGACCTGTTCATTATTTGAACCTTACATTCCCATTGGTGAAATGGTGGCCATCAGAGACATGTGTCAGTCATATTTATATAGTACATAGAAACTTCAGATAAAAAATGAAAATATTTTGTCTGCTCAATATCTTATGTATCATCATTATCACAATTATTTTTGTTCTTCATAATTTCCTAAAACATTTTAAAAATCGAACAGAATGAAAACATTTCAAAAAGCTGCTTTTTCATTGTATGCTGAACAGAAATCAGAATAATAAATGTAAATCCCTACTAAGGTTCATAGGAACAATTAAAAAGACCTACTACTTGAAAATGTTCCCCCATACCTAGCCTTGACAATGTTCTATGCTTGTTCCTTGTGATTGGATACACACCATCAGAAGTCTATGTAAACGGGAATGACAGAGCAAGAAAAATCTGAGACTATACTAAAAAAAAGCTCTGTGCAGATCAAAGTAAAACAAAAAGTAATACTCCATTGACCATCTGTTCATTGTTTCCTGCCTGTGTGTAAGAAAAATTAATAGTCTAAGTAATTTAAGCTAATAATATAGAACACAGATGTATAAATAACATTACTTATAATATTTTAAATTACTAATAGACACTATAATATTATAAAAATATCTCTATTGAAAGTGTCTTAAAATGGAGATTTTTCTAAAGTAAGAGGAACATTCTTAAATTAAAATTTCAAGGTAATAATGGAGTATAGAATGAAACCAATTTACCTTGTACCTAAATAGTATCTGGGCATTTTCACCTAAAATAGTAATTTCTATCCATCACAGGAGACTTGGCTATAATTCAGTTCTGAAATAGTTTCCAAAATCTCATATAGAGCCTTGGTTTCCAACTTAATACTATTGGTGGAATTTTTAAGAAGTATATCCAGGTCATTAGTGTGCTCAGGTCATTAGAGATGTGTCTTTAAAGGAGTCATAATTTCTTCTTATTCTTGGTGGTAAGATGGAAGTAAGATGGTATGATGAGTGGTTTTGTGGACAGAATGATGTGTGAAGTCATAGAAGGGAGCTGAGCCATCACAGATTAAAACCTCCAAAAGCATGAGCCAAAGTTAACCTTTTTCTCTTTGGAAGTTGGTTATCTCAGGAATTTGTTTTAGTGATTCAAGGCTGATGAGCACAGACCTACACTATTTGATGCTTAGTTCTCTTTGTACTGCACATTCTTCTTGTCACTCTGACAAGATACTCAAGATGAATTTAATTATATAAAAACATTGTATCATGTATGATTGTCAACACTGAAAAGTAGATCACTTAAAAGATAATATGGTGGGCTGGGGATGTGGCTTAGTGGTAGACTGCTGACCTGCCATGAATGAAGCCCTGAGTTCAATTCTTCAGTACCACATAAACAGAAAAAGCTGGAAGTGGTGCTGTGAGTCAAATGTTAGAATGCTAGCCTTGAGCAAAAGAAGCTCAGGGACGGTGCCCAGGCCCTGAGTTCAAGCTCCACTATGGCCCTGAAAAATTATGTACACCTTTAAGTTTTATAACATAAAATGTTTTAGATAATACAACAATATCTTAGAAAACCTAAGTAAACAATATCTTATGAATTAATCATTGAGAATTTGGGTTTATTAGTTTTGCTTAATCACAAGGAAGTCTCGCTGAAAGTCTTTATAAGCCAAAAAAACTTTTTCTTTCCTTTGAGAAAAGGAAAAATTTAAAAGATCCTAATACATCATCACCAAATTTGCCATTTCCCTTCACAGGGACAAGTCTTATAAAAAGAACTTATTTTAGAATCCGGGTTGGCACTTATTTTTCTAAGCAGGCAAGCTTGATTGTTCTACAGAGCAGATACAGGTTATAAGTAAGCAAAGTAGTGTGTTTTGGAATCATCCCACTCAGAGTACATGAAGATGATTTTTATGTAACTACTGATATTTCCTAAGAGACTGAGCTTTAAATTCTAAAAACAATCAAATGACGTTACAGTTCTAAAACTGTTCGAAGGGGCTGGGAAGATGGCTCAGTGGTAGAGCGCTTGCCTTGCATGCATGAGGTCCTGGGTTCAATTTCTCAGCACCACATAAGCAAAAAGAAAAAAAGGCGGAAGTGGCGCTGTGGCTCAAGTGGTAGAGTGCTAGCCTTGAGCTGAAGAGCTGAGGGACAGTGCCCAGGCCCAGAGTTCAGGCCCCACAACCAGACCCCAAAAATAAATAAATAAATAAATACATAAATACATAAATAAATAAAACTGTTAGAAACATAGACATTTTATTTCACACCTCCCCTCTCCTATCTCACTTCTTAAAGATTTAAAATATCTTAAGGAGCTGCTTCATTTGGTTGTCACCAGCATCAGAAATGTTAGGAAAAGATCCAGCACCCCTTTATGATGAAGGTTCTGGAAAAACTAGGAATCTATGGAACCTTCCTCAATAAAATAAAGGCTGTATATGACAAACCTACAGCCATTATTATACTCAATGGTGAAAATCTAAAGCCATTTCCTCTAAACTCAGGAACGAGACAAGGATGCTCACTCTCTCCACTGCTCTTCAATCTAGTAATAGAATGCCTAGCTACATCAATAAGATAAGATGCAAACATAAAGGAAATCCAAATAGGGAAAGAAGAAATAAAACTCTCCCTCTTAGCAGATGACATGATCTTGTATTTAAAGAATCCCATGGACTCCGCTCCCAAATTACTCAAGGTGATTCAAAACTTTGGCAAAGTAGCAGGGTATAAAATTAACCCTCAAAAATCAATGGCTGGATTAGAAAAGACGAAATAATGGCATTTGTAGGGAAATGGATGGAGCTAGAAGAAATCATGTTGAGCGAGGTAAGCCAAGAACAAAGAGACAAACAGTACATGGTCTCCCTGATAAGTGGATGCTAAATCCAAAATGTTAGGTGATACGACAAAACTAACAGGACTTAAGAAACAAAGAACTCCCACTCATCTGGTTGAACCACTACTAAATATCCCCATGCTGCTGATCACATATATGGTATATAACATGTGAACACCGTTATATGTTACAGACTGTGATAGACAATTTGCTCCAGGAAAGTTAGAATGAACTTGTGACTTTAAATGAGCATCATTATTCCACAATACTGTGAAATTCCGGAAAATATGTAATCACTTAATCACAATAATAAAAAAAAAAAGAACCTCGGGGAGGGTAGGGAGGGAGGGGATGGTAGGGGGAAAACAATGGAGGGGGTAACAATGTTCAAGAGGAAGTGTACTCATTACCTCACTCATGTAACTGTAACCCTCTGCATAGTATCTTTACAATAAAAAAAAAACAATAAAAAAAAAATCAATGGCTGGGCTGGGAAGGTGGCTCAGTGGTAGAGCACTTGCCTTGCATGCATGAGGCCCTGGGTTCGATTCCTCAGCACCACATAAGCAAAAAAAGAAAAAAAAAAAAACCAGAAGTGGCGCTGTGGCTCAAGTGATAGAGCACTAGCCTTGAGCTGAAGAGCTGAGGGACAGCACCCAGGCCCAGAGTTCAGGCCCCACGACCGGACCCTCCCCCCAAAAAATGCAAAAATCAATGGCTTTTCTGTATGCCAACAATGAGAAAAGTGTGGCTGAAATAAGGAAAGCAACTCCATTCATAATAGCCCCACAAAAAATACAATACCTAGGAATTAACTTAACCAAAGAAGTGAAGGACCTGTATGATGAAAACTTTAAAAACCTGAAAAAGGAAATCAAAACAGAACTTAGAAAATGGGAAAAACTCCCATTCTCCTGGATTGGAAAGATCAACATTGTGAAAATGGCAATACTTCCCAAAGCTATCTACAAATTCAATGCGATACCTATCAATATTCCAAGTTCAGTCTTCAAGGAAATAGAAGAGGCAATCCAAAAATTCATATGGAACAACAAAAGACCCCAAATAGCAAAAACGATCCTTAACAGAAAGAACGGTGCTGGAGGAATATCAATACCAAATTTCAAACTCTACTATAAAGCCATAGTAATCAAAACAGCTTGGTGCTGGCACAAGAACACACCCCAGGACCAATGGAATAGACTTGAAAACCCAGAAATGAACCTACAGACCTATAGCCATCTAATCTTCAATAAGGGAGCTAAAAAAGTAGAATGGAAGAAAGGAAGCTTCTTCAGTAAATGGTGCTGGCACTTTGGAAAGTAGTATGGAGTTTCCTCGAAAGACTCCACACAGAGCTCCTCTATGACCCAGCAATCCCACTGTTGGGCATTTACCCAAATGTTCACAAACAAGACACTACTAAAGCTACCAGCACAACTATGTTTATTGCAGCATTATTTACCATAGCTAAGATATGGAACTTACCAAGTTGCCCCTCAGTAGATGAATGGATCAAAAAAATGTGGTATATATACACAATGGAATTCTATGCCTCCATCAGAAAGAATGACATTGCCCATTTGTTAGGAAATGGAGAGACTTGGAAAAAATTATATTAAGTGAAGTAAGCCAGGCCCAAAGAAACATAGGTCCCATGGTTTCCCTTATTTGCAATAACTAGTATATGTCTGAGACAAGCAGAAGTGGTCAGATAAGTTGATGTCAGGTGAAATAAACACCACGATAAGGACTCAAATGATTTTTTCTTTCTTGTAATAGTTTCTAACATATTTATAAGATATTTCTTTGTTGCTTTTATGTCCCTCCCCCATGGTATAACCCCTGTTTTTACTGTATTTGATGTTGATATAATTTGTGGATGGGAAGGGAAAATCAAATTGTTTAAGTAGGGATACAGGTGGACTCATTGCAACAATGAGATGTACAAGATGTTATGTTGGGGAAAAAAAATGTTAGGAAAATCCAGTGCCACGCAAAAGGTTGCAAATTGTTTGTTGTGTGCATAGTAACTACTCACTTACTTTCTGAAGTCCTATTTTATCTTACTACTTTTTTTTAACCTTTGGTCTAAGCCATCACATTAAGTTTATTTATTTATTATTATTCTTTTTTCTCTGTTATTTTATTACCTTTTTTTTTTTCTGGTCATGGGGCCTGAACTCTGGGCCTGAGTGCTGTTCCTAAGCTCTTCAGCTCAAGGCTAATGCTCTAACATTTAAGCCACAGTACCACTTCTTGTTTTCTGGTGGTTATTTGGAGATAAGAGTCTTATGGTCTTTCTTTTCTGGGTTGGCTTTGAACTATGTTCCTCAGGTCTCAGCTTCCTGAGTAGCTAGGATTATAGGTGTGAGCCACTGGAGCCTGGCTATTTTATTATCTTAAAGTAGTTGTATGAAGGAATTGTCATTTAACAAAGCAGTTTATGAATACAATGTGTCATTGTTATGTCTAAGTAGTTGTCCAAAGAAGTTACTAGTCAGTCAACAAACCCTACTTCTAAGTACAATGATCTTGATCAATATCACTGCTTTCAGCATCCTTCCCTATCCTTCCCAATCCCTCTCCTCTGAATTTTCCTAAGGTTTTAGGATATACATTGAATATTATGACCACATTCCTCCTCTCTTCATTCATATACCTCTCACACACATATCTCAAGTACTGCATTCCTAGTTTTCATTTAGTTGGACTGTGAATTCATTTTTTTCTAAGGAACTATACCATTTGAATTCCCTTTTGCATATACCAAACTTTGGTTAGTATGTTTATGCATTCTTGCATATGATCTGAAAAATGTTCACATGTTCATTTGTATATCATATCTAACATCCACATACAAGAGAGAACATGCACCCCTTGTCTCTCTGGGTCTGACTTACTTCATTTAATATAATTTTTCCTGATCTTTGCAAAAATTATTCTTTTGTATGGATGAATAAAATTCCATTGAGAGAGAGAGAGAACAAGAGAGAGAGAAAGAGAGATTTTCTTGATCTGTTCGTTGATTGTAGGGCATCTGGACTCTTTCCATAATTTGATTATGGTGAACAGGCAGCAGTAAACATGGTTGTTCATGTAGCTTCACTGTATCCTGATTTGTGATATTTTGGATAAATGTCCAAAACTGATACTATTGGATCATAGGTATTACTTTAAATTTTTCTTTCCCAGAAAGTGCTAAACTCCTGGAGGATAGCTGCTCCTGTGTACTGAAGGGAATTCTGTGAAAGCCACCCATCCCTGTGCAGTATCCTATACCATTGACACTGACCCAATAGCCCCTGGCCACTGATGGTAACAGCACCTGCTGGGGCCTTCAAAGGAGATTGTATTGGTTCCCAAGACTGCTATAACTACATTCCTACTTGGCTTAAGCAGCAACGATTTCTATCCCATACTTTATAGGCTGGAAGTTTGAGATCCAGATGTTGGCAATGCTATGCCTCCTCTAAAACTGCCTGATTCTAAGTTCTGATGGTTTATTGGGGGACATTTTTCCTCTTGGGCTTGTCTTATTCTAATCTCTGCTCGGTCTTTACATGGTATTCCATTTGTCTATTTTCATGTAATAGTATTCTTATAAGGATACCAGTCTTGTTAGGTTATGGGCTCACTTTACTCCCAGATGACCTCATATTTAAATTCCAAGATACGAAGGGCTAGGATTTCAATGTATTTTTGTCAGGGATACAATTTCAATTCATGACAGAAATTTGATTTTCTCATGTTTTCATCCTATACTTTTTTTGCGGGGGGGGGGGGGGGGTGTCCGGTCATAGGGCCTGAACTCTGGGCCTGGGCGCTGTCCCTCAGCTCTTCAGCTCAAGGCTAGTGCTCTACCATTTGAGCCACAGAGCCACTTCTGTTTTTTTTTTCTTTTTTGCTTATGGGGTGCTGAGGAATCTAACCCAGGGCCTCATGCATGTAAGGCAAGTGCTCTACCACTGAGCCACCTTCCCTGCCCATATCCTATACTTTATAAACTCTGGCTTATTTTATAATCAGTACCTTGCTGAGAACTTGGTCAGAAATGCTATCTTTATAAAATATACTAAGATTCCACATTCAAGGTAATAATTACATGTTCATATTTAAGTCATCTGTATGGACTATCACTGTTGGATTCTTCCTAGGAAACATTGAAGCAGAATTCTTCCTAGGAAACATTAGAAGCAGAATTTGAAATTAATTATAACTAAGTATAACACGGATATTAAACCCTGGTCCTTTCATATGTTTTTTCTTTGCTTTTGACACAGGGGAGAGGTTTCTCTACAGAGAGACAATGGAGAACCTTCCCTTTATCCAAGAAGATTTCTCAACCTTTATCATTCCCCAGGACAGAAATAATTGGATTTTGAGATGCCATGGTAATTTAGAGAATGTTTCAGAGACTGCATCCCAATCAACTTTTACGACTAAACATTCAGAAAAGAGCTCAGGCCTCAGTGTAAAGCAAAGATGCCTAACAAAGAACAGATGGCAAAAAATGTGGCTACAGAGGCCTGCTACCATGGGCACTGCAGCTGTAGATACTGCAGTTAGGATATAGTGAGGAATAGAAATACACCATCCAGGGGGAGAAAAAGATAAAAAACGCAATGATTGCAAAGAAGGTTACAGAAGTGGTCATTAGTGGGATGCTAAATCAAGAAAACCACCACAATAAATCCATGGTAAAGATCCTTCTTGAGGTTAACTCTGAGCAGTTGTAGATGGAAAGACTGATTGTGAACCCTTTATATGTTTAAGGAAAATTCCTAAGGAGCTCTGAGAACACAATGACCTTTGTGTTCAAACATTTTGCCCCTGAGAGTCCCACATTAAAATTTCTATACTTACAAGAATATTTGAGGCATAAAACCCTGAGTTCAAAGGAAATCCATTTATTTTCTAGGAAAACTAGCTAGAGAGGCAATAGCCAGATATGAGGCAAAGGAATCTCAGGAACAAAGTGATTTTGAATGGAGAAATATGAAAAGCCTAAAGTAGTAAGTGGATTAAAGAGAAATTTAAGCCTCAGGCAGGAGACAGGAGATGCAGAGTTTATGTCTGGATGGAGAGTTCATTTTCTATGAGCATGTACTATGTTCCCCAAACAACCTGGATTCTCCCTTCTCTTCTCTTGCTTGTGTGGCCCATAGTGAGCCTTTTCAGCATGGAAGCCTGAAATAAAATAAAGAAAACAAAGGTATCTTTTGGAATAGCATTGACTAGTAAGGTTCCATCCACTCAACTATGAGCCATTGACATTTATAACAGTAAAACTTCATAGCATCTCAATAAGCTGTCCTTGTGGTGATAGAAGGACTGAGACTGTGAGTCAACTGTGTTAGAAGAAGCTGATATAGAATTGTTAAATAACAAACAGCTCTGATGATCATAGCTTAAATGATCTTCTTTTCCTACAAATGAATAATTGTGGAAAGGTCAAAGCTAAGAAAGGCTAAAGCTATCATCCTAAGAAAATGGTGTACAAATATCTTTTTACAGCTACTCATGATCAATTGTACAAAGAATAGAATACTAAGAACCCACTTCACATTTCAAAATACCCTACACTGAAGTCCAGATAATCCTGTGTGAGTGCCCATTTCTGGTGAAGGCATGGAGGCCTTTCCTATAGCTTTTCAGATTAACCACACGAATCCTGTTGTAACTAAGCAGTCTTTTTGCTTCTTTCTTTATTTTTATTATCTTTAAAATTTTACTTATTTATTGGACTGGAAGGTAGCTCAGTGGTAGAGTGCTTGCCTTGAATACATGAGGCCTTGGGTTCAATTCCTCAGCACCACATAAGCAGAAAAAACCAGAAGTGGTGCTGTGGCTCAAGTGGTAGAGTGCTAGCCTTGAGCTAAAGAGCTGAGGGACAGCGCCCAGGCCGAGAGTTCAGGCCCCACAACTGACAAAAAATAATACTTATGTTTTTTATTTTTTAATAATTTTATATTAAAAGTGATGTACAGAGGGTTTACCATTACCTAAGTCAGGTGATGAATACATTTCTTTTTGGACAGTGTCACTTCTTCCCTTGTTTTCTCCCAGTTTTTTCCTTCCTGAAGTCCCTCCACCACAAGTTGTATTTTTAACATAGTGTCTAGTGAGTATCACTGTGGCATTAATTCACCCTTTGTCCCACCATTTCTGTTCTCCCTGTTACCCACCCCAAACAGATAAACTTACATACAAAACAAAAGGTACAGAAAACCAAAACTGTGACAAGGTGAAAAAACAAAAAAACAGAAACCCAAAACAAAAGAAAAAAAGCAAAATAACAAAAAAACCCTCTCGTTTCTATTTCTTGGAATTCGTTTTGATAAACATTCTTTTATATGATTATATGCATATAGCTATTGAGCCTTTGTGATCCTCTCCTAAGAATATCCTCCTTAGGTCTCACTGTGTGTCTAGAGTTCTATATAATTTATCATGTCCAAGTGCATTGTTTTGCTTACTATCCAGTGTGCTTACTTGTAGATCTATAGTAACATTCTAGTAATAACAAATGAAGTAAACCATGCAACCTATGTTTCTTTGGGCGCAGACATGATATACATTTTCCAAGTCTTTTCATCTCCTTACAAATGGTACAATATAATTCTGTTTTTAACGGAAACATAGAATTCCATTTTGTATATATACCACATTTTCTTGATACATTTGTCTGCTGAAGGGCATCTGTACAGTCACTAATATAAGCATTCTCATCTAATGGGCTTTGCTATTGTAGATATCTAGCCCTGATTTAACATTAAGCTATAACTGGCAAGCAGTGCTCTTTTCAAGGGTAAATGAAATCCCTTTTCTATTGACAATACACTAAAAATGTAAAGTTATCTAGATAATCATAACTACTTTGATTTACTACCTCACTAAAGTTTCTTCCAAAAGGTAAATATATTTTGTGTGTGTGTGCCAGTTCTGGGGCTTGAACTCAGGTTCTAGGGACTGTCTGTCAGCTTTTCTGCTCAATGTTTCTGCTCTTCTGCTATAGTCACCGCTCCACTTTTGGCTTCTTGGTGGTTAATTGGAGATAATAGTGTCAAGGACTTTCCTTACAAGGCTGGCTTTCAACCTCAACCCTCAGATCTCGGCTTCCTGATTAACAGAATTACAGGCACCTGTTTCAAAATCATTACTCTGCTTGAGTTAATTTCACCCAGATCAGGTCATTTTGTTTAATTTTAGCAACAAAGAAATCTTTTTAGTCCCTCGTTCAGCCTTGTTTTCATGTATTTTCCGCCAGGGTTTGCAGAGTGTATGTCTGTGTATTAAAACTTCTGTGGTTGGGGAGTTCATGATAAGAAAATGTTAATGGATCAGTGACAGGTCTCCCTCTCCTCCTGGGAGAGGGTCTCCAAAAACAAGAAGGCTTTTGCCTCACCTTTATGTACTGAGTTCTTGATGTTGTTGCAAAAAACTGAATTTGAGGACACATTGCTGTAGATGCCAAGAAAGTTTATTAGTAAAGCTAAGCAAAGGAAAGCTAGACAGCACACAACCCAGCCTGATGTGTGGCACATCTGAAAACAGGAATAATGAGTACTTTAATAGCAGGGGTATTTATGGTCAAAAAGAAGGTTCTGGTATGGTTCAAATTCATCTTATGGTGAATGTTCCCTTTGTTCTAACACCTGGTATATGCCATCAGCCTTGTTATTGGCATTGTTTTATCCATTAGGCCCAGAGATTACAAGATTGGCTTGCTGAATTTGAGTCACATGCCTTTTCAAGACCAGTGTCCATTTTTAGATAAATATTTCTCTTAGCACATACTTTTTTATGCCCAAATAAGTCATTTTCTTAGAATATATGTCTTCTTAAAGAGGGTTTTTAAATTTTTATTTTATTGTAAAGATGCTGTACAGAGGGGTTACAGTTATATGAGTAAGGTAATGAGTACATTTCTTGTCAAGCATTGTTACATCCTCCTTTGTATCCCTTCCCTTGCTCCTTCCCCACCCCCCCACCAAGAGTGTTTTTTTTTTTTTTTGCTCAGTCCTAGAGCATGTTAATCATCTAATCATATGGCAAGGTTGGCTGGGAGAAAAATACATTTCTTTTTCTTCTTTCTAAATATTATAGCTTTTGAGATACTTGAAGTCTTAATTGAATTTCTATGCTTTTAATCAAACTATTTATTAATACAATATTTGTCTCTGAATTCTTGGCTGTTATTTCCTATGTGTCATTTCCCCTGATCTATCATGCTTCAAAAGCACAGATGTAAATGAAACAAAGGACCTTTATCCCATCTTTTCCTGCAACCTCTTAAAAAAAAGATGCCCAGTGGTTCCCTCTTTTAGCCTTCAAATAGAGAACTAAATTTGATCAATCTGGACTCTCTGTGTCTTAGGGGCATCAGTTCTGAAATACTGTTGTACAGCAACTGTTAGTTACCAGGACAGACAATTGCTGTTCTACACAGTACCACAGATTAGTAACTGAACAGAAGGTATAATTTTTTTCTATTGTTGGTTATGAAAGTGTGAGTATGACTGTAAGGTGTGAGCTACAGTAGATGGGTTATTGTCCCCTTCCCCTCCATGATATATTGATTAATGGAGAGACTAGTGTGTAGGAAGATTGGCTGCTTCATCACTCCAATATTGAAATTGCCAAGAATCACTGCATGGAGAATTCATGGAAGCAATGTATTGTGTAATGTTCATTTTCTATAGGAAGAGCACTGAGATTAGTTAACGTAACCAAACAGATTTTTTGTTTCCTAAAATCTGGGTTATCTACACTCAACGATTTGGCAGTTATAGTGTTTGGTAAGGGCCTGGTATCCTCCTCCAAAATGTCAGTTTCTTGCCACATTTCCAGAAGGGATAAACACTGAGCTCCTAAACACCTCCCCCAAAGACTCACCTCTCAATATAGTTAATTTTGGGGAATATAGTCCATAATCAAGTGAAAGGAACTAAAATCAGTAGAAAAAAATGAAAAATAAAAAGCTAAAATAAAGGGTTATAAAGAGATTGATTGAAGATATTTAAATGAAAACTTGAGGGGGTCTTTAGAAGAGAAAGATGAAAACTATCAAGCTTATTAAAAACAGAAAAAGTCCAAGAAACTCTTTCAGCCAGGTAGAAGTTAAAGAGACATAACATCTAAATGTGGGTCATAAACTGTATGGGATTCTAAAGTAGGAAAAGGATATTAGGCAAAATATAAGGAAATCTAAGTAAATTCCGGGTTCAAATTAGCAACAACATTCAATGTTGGTCCAGTATAATAATGAATATTTTATAATAATGTAAGATGTTACTAGCAGGGGAAAATGGGTATATATCTATAGCTATAGATATAGCTATAGATATATATGGGAACTCTCTTAGCCTCAATTTTAATACAAATCTAAAAATAAAGCTTATTGAATTATAAATAAACTAAAAAATCACAACCAACATGTTCATAGAATAGGGTACAGTTGAAGAGAAAATTCAATGGGAGATCAAACACCAAAATATAGCTTAAAATAAAGGACAAGATACAAAAAAGTATAAAATAAACCTTTTAAGAAGCTACAGTGAGGTTTAATATTAATTCCTACATGAGAGAAAAGAATGATTGGGCAAAGGAAATATTCAAATGAAAATGGCTTAGAATATCCAGAGCTGCTGAAAAAAATCTCAATCCTCACATTTCCAATCCCAAATGAAGCAAAGTGAGTTAAATAAAATCCATATAAGAAAATTAGAATGAAATTGTAGAAACCAGAGGGAAAGAAATCAAAGAAGCACCATTGTATAGACAAATCTTCTCTATAGCAAAAATGACAACTAGAAGAAAGAAATTCTGTGACATATTGAAAGAAAATGACTGCAAACCCTGAGTTTAATGTACAGTTAAATAACCTTTCAGGAACGTAGGAGTATTTTTTCAGGCAAACAAAAACAAAGACATAGTCTACCCTTGGTTCTGTTCATGTCTGTATGAGGAAAATTAAGTGGGATTGAAAGGAACTTTTATGTTTTGGTAATTATAACTATAATTTGCCTCTCAGATGTCATTAACAATCCAAGTATGAAAGGTTTTGTACTCAGGTTAAGGGAAAATGGTAGAACTTTCAGCAAGGAGGGTATTAGGGAAGGTCTTTAGGTCCCTGGTGATGTGTCCTCAAAGGGAATAATGGGCCCCCAAGCCCCTCTGTTTCCCCATTTGCTTCCTGAACAATTATGTGATCAGATTTTCTCTGCCACACTGGCTGTTGCCATCTGTTACCTCCACAAGAGTCATGAAGCCATGGGTTTACCTCCATATTGGGCTATATACTCCAAAACTATGAGACAAAATAAACCATTTTTCTTTTTAAGGTAAGTGTCCAGGTATTTATACAGCTGGGTGTTAATAACTCTCTTAATCCCCACTGTTCCCCCATCAAGACAGTCTGAAATCCATGTCGTATGTTTTGATTGGAAGGGAGGATTGTAAGAGTATCTAATCTTCAATTATCACTAGATGCAACAATGAAAGTATGCCATCTGAGTCTAAAAATGTATATCCAAACTATGTTCAAAGGAAGTGTAAAAATCATCCTAAAATGGGACAAAAGAACTTTAGATTTGCTAAGAGGCTAATATTAAAATTGTACATTTCTCCTGATGTCCACAGACCCCAAATAAAATCAGGGCTCCCAGGAATTAGCTCAAAGGGCCTGATACTCTTTGAAGGGTTTAAATACATTTCTATTTTATTAAAGAATTGCCCCTGTAAGTAGCTTTACAACCATTTGCTTATGGCTAAATGTTTCACAGATCATACACAATGGATATATCACAGGGTAGATTTTCAGGTCCAACTTCAACAATAAGAGCTATTTCAGAATTGAAAAAGAAACAAAATTATTTATGACAGCTCAAGACAGACATTTGTTTCCAACAGTTGAATTTTTATTTTTTAATTAGATTCTAGGAAACTCATGCTCAGTTGATTATGGCAATATTGTGAATTTAAATACTGATTTTATTGAATCAATCCCACTGCTTGTTCCGATAATCATGTTTATCTCAAAGAGATTTGACATCTTTACACTGGGGTTTAAACAGCTTTTATTTTTCATGGCAGAAGCAGTACCATCTCCCCAAATCCTGCCGTAAACTGAAACTTGATTCGGGTGAGCACAGGTGATAATTTAAATAACTAATTAAGCTGTTTCATTCCATGGAGTGCTATGTTCCTAGATTTACTGATAGGAATTGTCACTACCACCTGCCTTATTTTGTTTGGAACCAGTTGCAACCTTCTCTTATTTAACTAGTAAGATTGTTACCTGTATAATTGTTATTCTGGGTCAAAGTTTATGTATGCAAACAACAGCAACTAGTATTAATCCACGAGGGAGATTTATCAGGATACTTTTGCATTCATAAAATATTTAAGTTGGCCAGGCACTGGTGGCTCACGCCTGTAATCCTAGCTCCTCAGGAGGCTGAGATCTGAGGAACACTGTTCAAAGCCAGCCCAGGCAGGAAAGTCCATGAACTCTTATCTCCAATAAACCACTAGAAAACCGGAAGTGGCACTGTGGCTCAAGTGGTAGGGCGCTCGCCTTGAGCTGAAGAGCACAGGGACAGAGCCCAAGCCCCACGACCGACCAAAAAAAAATTTTTTTTTTTTAAGTTGCTGGACCCCATATATGGAAAATACATAGGAATCAAAGTGTTCCTCAGGACTGTGTAAAAGGGATGAGAAGCTGATGTAAGGATAGGGATATTTTATTATCCTCATCAAGTATGCTGTTTCTTTAATCCTGGCAAACTTCTAAATACAGGAAAATTTAAGTGTGTGCACTGTATGCAATGTTGGCAATTGTTCCATCAAAAATTGTGCAAAGTTTCATTGCAAGTTTATATTGACACTACTTAAAAGGTACTTTTAGCCAAATACTTCTGTCAGTACATGGAGACAAGAGAAAGCATACTGAGATAGGGGGAAAACTTCCGAGAGAAATGTGTTATTTTAAGACCAGTAATAATTAGGCTACCTCTAAGCTTGACCTGTAATCAGCATATAAATATTCACAAAGCAACAAGTTCATGGTGATTGAAATATTACCTTCTTAGATTTCAGCTGAAAAATAAGCTTGTAAATTATGTCTTGTTAAAAGTGTCTGGAATATTTTAGATACATTTTCCTTGATTAGGCTAGTGCTTTTATTTGGTAATGAGAAGCAGTTGAGTTATTCATAATGTATTCATACTTTTCTCTGTGGATACAACTATAGATTAGTATTTATTAATAAAATTAAGAGTTTTCTTTGTATAAAGTAATTCACATTTATTGGTATGACTGGTACAACTCATCTTTTATATTTTTTATAAATGTATATGTAAGTATAATTATATAATTATTGTATTAAATTTGTTTTGTCTCACTGCATTAATTGTATTAACTTTGTTATTTTGATTTTAATTCTTTAATTATTACATTTTGAGAGGTTTTGATACAGAGTCATTATTTTATCAGGCTAGCATTGAACTAACTGTATAATCTGGACTGGCCTCAAATTTGATCCTTCAGATTCAACATTCCAAGTTCTGAAATTATGGGTATATGCTGCCATATCTGGCTCTTCATGTCTTTAATTATTATTAAAATACATTAATAGTTTGACAAAAATGCACTTCTTACCTTACTTATGTAACTTATGTAACCGCAATCCTTCTGTACATTACCTTGACAAAGGTTATACTAAGGCTACCAGCACAACTATGTTTATTGCAGCATTATTTATCAGCTAAGATATACAACCAACCCAGATAACCCTCAGTAGATAGATGGATCAAGAAAATGTGACATATATATATATATATATATATATGTATATATAAAATAGAATTCTATGCTTCTATCAGAAAGAATGACACCACCCCATTTGAAAGGATATTGGAAGACTTGGAAAAAAACATATTAAGTGAAGTAAGCCAAACCCAAAGAACCATAGGTCCTATGGCTTCCCTTATTTGCAATAATAAGTACACATCTAGGATAATCTTAGCAGGTGAGCAAAATAGCTCAATTGCTATGCACATATGACCATCTAAGATGATGCTAAGCGAAATGAATTCCAAGACATGGACACAAGAGGTTTTCCCTTGTTGTTGTTGTTAATGTATTATGCAATTTCTTGTTTCTTTTTTTATATTTATTTATTTTTTTAATTGTGAGAATACCATACAGAGGAGTTACAATTACCTGGGCAAGATAATGAGTACATTTCTTATCAAGCATTGTTGCCTCCTCTTTGTTTCCCCTTCCCATCCCTTCCCATACTCCCCTCTCCCCTCAGCCAATCCTCCCCTTCCTCACCAAAGTTGTAAAGTTCGTTTTTCAACATAACGACTTGTACATCTCATTGTTGCATTGGGTCGACCTGTATCCCTAGTTAAACGATTTGTTTTTCCCTTCCCCTCCACAAATTATACCAACATTTCTTGTTTCTTTTCTATGTTCTTCCCCGAGTGATATATCCCCTGTTGTTAATATATTTGGTTTTGGTACCCTGCTTTTGTATAACATTTGTTTGAATTAGGGAAGGGAAGGAGAGCAACAGAATGGTGAGACAAAAGGGTAGAAACTATGCAACAGAGATATACTCAAGACAATATGTTGGAAATAATCTGTACCAGTTAGGGAGGGAGATTGGAAGAACGGAAAGGGGGAGAAAAAGGATGGAAGGCCTGACAAGTTTGACAGGAAATGTACTTACTACCCTACTTATGTAACTATAACCCCCTGTACATCACCTGGACAATAAAAAATGAGTTATAAATGAAAAAACTTTTAAATAATAAGAAATAAAATAAAATAAATTGTATAAAGAAGATTCATTGTGACATTTACCACCTGCATATATAATATACTCTAGTCCATATGAGAGAGCTATGTGTAGTCTTTTGAGGAACCCAAATGATCACAAACAAGGCCATCCTAAAGCTATCAACACAACTATGTTTATTGCAGCATTATTCATAGCTAAGATATGGAACCAAAACAGATGCCCCTCAGTAGATGAATGGATCAAGAAAATGTAATATATATGTGTGTGCATATATATTCATATATATATATAAATATATATATATATATATATATATATATGAATTCTATGCTTCCATCAGAAAGAATGACACTGTCCCATTTGTTAGGAAATGGAAAGACTTGGGAAAAAATCATGTTAAGTGAAGTAAGCCAGACCCAAAGTAATGTACTTCCCATGGTTTCCCTCATTTGCAATATTACTAGGATAATTGTATCATATAAGCAGCAAAGCTAAAAGCTATGTACATATGACCATATAAGATGATGCTAAGTGAAATGAACCCCCAAATATGAGGTCTTTCTTTGCTGTTGTTGTTTTTAATGTACTACTTTTATTGTTCCTTTCGTATGTTCTTCCCCCTATGATATATCTACCCCTGTTGTCACTGTATTTGATTTTTGTACCCTGCATCTTGTATATACATTTATCTAATTTGGGGAGAGAACACGCTGAAACAAGGACACAGGATGACCATTGTAACAATGATACCCCCAAGACAGTATGCTGGAAATGAACTTTACAACTTGGTGGGGGGGAGTGAGGGAGGCAGGGAAGGGAAAGGATAGTGGGAGAACATCAAGGGAGGGGTAACAACGCTTGACAAGAAATGTACTCATTGCCTTACTCATGTAGCTGTAACGCCTCTGTACAGCGTCTTTACAATAAAATTACATTTAAAAATTAAAAAAAATTTCTGATTAAATTTGCCCCAACTGTATTATTTTTTCAGTTCTTGATTTTTAAATGTAATTTACTCTTCATAATTGAGTCTTTTTCTAGGAGCCACATTTTGCCTATTCCTTTCTAATGTCCTTGTTACCTCGGTCTCTTATATAAATATGTTTTATTGTATTTGTTCATTAGTAATACTTTTTTCTGACTACTATGAATTGCCCACATAAAACTCAAAAAGCTGTTGCTCTTTAAATCTTTCTTCTCTCTTAGTGGGTTACTTTTACTCTGTCAAGGCACCGTGTATTCAACATTCTTCTCCAACTCCTCTCCATCTAAGCCCTAATTGTTGTTCTAGATATCAATAGAAAAAACCTTCACCATGATTTGCTCTGGTGACAGTTCTACTTACCAAAGTTCATCTTCAGCTCTCAAAGAGAGCTCCTGAGTGCACTTTTTTGTGTTTAACAATATTTTTCTATAGTCTCCATACTAGATTTGTTGTTTGATGAATGTAAAATCCTTGACTTGCTTTTTACATAGTTTAAAGAAATCTGATGTTAGTTTAATTTTCCCAGTCACTTAAATTATTGATCCTTATGATTCTAAGACAAAAGGATTTGCCTACAAATATTTATTTGTTCATTTTTTTTCCAGAGCTGAGGACCAAACTCAGGGCCTTGCACTTGCCAGACAGGTGCTCCTCCACTTGAGCTAACTCTCAACCCCCATTCTTTTTTTTAAGAGAATGATTACAGTGGTTGGTTATGTAGTGCAGGTTGACTCTGAACTCCTAATCCTCCAGCCTCAGCTTCCATGACTGATGGGATTGCAAGCGTGTGTCGTGACACCTGGATGTTTTTAAACCTTAAGGACTTTTTTGTCATTAAAGCTTTTCAGATATTAATATATGCCTTGGAGTTTCTATTCTTGAAGTACAACCTTGCCTAGATATCTCTTTTTTAAGTGATCCCTATATCAAAACACACCTTGCAAGTCCAGTGGCAAGGTTCAGAAAGAAATTCAAATGTTTGTTTATACCTTCAAGCAAATTTAAAGAGAGAGAAAGTCACTTTATGAGCTTTATGAGCCTTTGCTATCAAGGCTAAAATAAACAGAAGTCCTATCTATACATAGGTCTGTTATTTATTCATCATCGTCTGTCTGCCTGTCTTTCTATCCATTATCAGCCTTCCATATATATATATATATATAAGTTTTACAACTATGTATTCAATCACTCAGTGATCAAAATCATTTGAAGAAATATGGATCTGCACTTAACTTTTTTTCTTGTTATCTTTGCCTAATAACACAATATATAAACATGGTACATAACATTTACATTGTAGTATTTAATGTAATCTAGAGGTGTTTTAAGCCCACACAAGATGTGAATACTTTATATGAAAATATTATGCCACTGACTTGTGCACCTGTGATTTTTGATATTGATTGGGATGCTGGAGTCCATACTCCATGGACAGATATTAGGAATGATTTTGTCACCCTGTCTATCAGTCTCAGTCTGTGGGGGAGTGGTGGGTAGATATCTGTCTGTCTGAATCAGAAACGTTACAGGAATTCTGAATAATATCGAAGAAGCTTGATTTCTAGTATTATCCTAGTGTTAGGAGGCACACAAGAAGCTGAGCAGCCGTGAACAGGGATGAGGTTTGTGGTGGAGCCCTTCCCAGCAGTTGTTAACAATTGGGATAAATGTCATATTGCTTTAAGTGAACATTGCTTCTAATTTATTGTTACACAAGCATTTCAGGAAAACATCTTAGATTTCTTCCATATTTAGTAATTGTATCTTATTCAGGAATTTTATATTAAATAATGAAGTACCAGACATTCATTATCATTATTACCAGAGATTGCTGCTATTTGGCTTTTTAGATAACAGTCTATTTTCCAGATTTCTTCTCATTTCCCCTATTTCTTATTTTACTCATTTTCATTTTTCTTGGTAATTCTTTTCTTTCCCTGATGGTCATTATTTATCTTCTCCTTTAGATACTTTATAACTTAGTCATCATGCTGATGACTAATTTTATCCCCTTTTCAAATGTCGTCTTTTTCCCTTTCTTTCTCTCTTTCATTCTCCCTTGATGACTCCCTTCCTTCTCCTTCCTTCCTTATTCTCTTCCTCTTCTCTGTATCTCCTTGTTTCTGTTTCTCTGTCTCCTGTCCTTTTGGCAGTACAAACAGTTTGAACCCAGGACCTTGTGATTGCTAAGTAGGCCCTCTACTTCACTTTACTCATGCCTCCAGCCCTTTTGCTACTAAACAAACCTAATCTTCAATCCTCAAAATTTCGCTTCCTTCTATAGCTGGCATGACAAGCCATATACCCTTGTGCCCAGATTTTAATTGGCTGGAATGGGGTCTCAGGCATGTTTTCCCTGGGACTTGCCTCAAGCTATGGTCTTCTGTATCTCTGCTAGGGTTACAAGTGTCACCTACTGTTTCTTCCCTTGCCTCTCCCTTTTTCTTTTCCTTCTGAGTTCCCTCTTCCTCTCTTTCTCTGCCCGAGTCACATTTCATTTCAATTCCCTCTAACAACACAAATGTCAAATGTCTTATTCTCATTATATATCCAGAGATGCTTGTCTGAAGATATTTAATCTCAATATTGTCTTAGGCTTTATTTCTGCTTTTTCTTTTATGGTTGATTTCCAGAGAGAGAATTTTCATTAGGTAAAAGGTTCTCATTCTTTATTCTGTTCTTGTAGTAACTGTGGATAAAGAACGATTATGTCTATGTGGACAGAATCCAATGGGAATGCTTACAAGTTTTCTATTTCAAGAATATCTTCTTGTCTTAGTACTAAAAATGCACATTTTCAATAATTTCTTTATTGGCTCATTTATCTAGTTAGTGTAAGAGGATATTGAATGCCCTTGACTTAATTTTAAACCTCATTTTTTCAACCAGAATCACAATTTCCCTTCCTGCCAGTCTCCAAATGGCATGTGTCTGTGTATGTGTCATCATTATTCAAAACTACCTATCTTCTCCTGGTGAGTCCCACACACCCCAACATCCCTTATCTGCAGTTTATGCTCTGATTTGTCACAGTGGATCTCTTATTTCTGGAAGCAATTTGGATGGATGGTAAACCTTTTATTCTCTTCTCTCTCCCTCAGCAGTTTTTCAAGCATCCATTCCAACATATTGGCCGAATGTAAGAGATGATTCTACCAAAACTTGGTGTATACTTTTTTATATATTTTTATTGTTAAGATTTTTACAAAGGGGTTACAGTTACATGAGTAAGATAATGAGTACATTTTCTATTGAGCATTGTTACCCCCTCCTTTGTTTTTCCCTACCATGCCATCCCTCACACCTCCACAACTCCTCCCTCCCCCCGCCCAATTTGTAAAGTTCGTTTTCAACATAGAGTCTTGTACATCTCATTGTTACAATGGGTCAACCTGTATCCTTTTTTCAGCATTTTTAAATTTCCCTTCCCCTTCCCAAATTAGAAAAATGTATATACACGATGCAGGGCACCAGAATCAAATACAGTAAAAACAGATTTATACCATGGGGGGAAGAGCATACAAAAGAAACAAAAAAACTCACATAGTATATTGTAAGTACATTAAAAACAACAGCAACAAAGATAAAACCTCTTGTGTCCTTATCTTGGGGTTCATTTCTCTTAGCATCATCTTACATGGTCATATGTACATAAGTGTATATTTTTGTACTTACAGGCAATTTGAAGTTTATAGTGTTCTTTGAATTCGGTTATGTTATTTGCATAGTTCAACTTGTTATACTGAGCAAAATATACTACAAAAGAGTGGTCCATGGGAACATTGTAGTATCATAAAGCTAAGGGGTAAACTTTTTCAAGAATAAGAGAGAGATTGATGTGTCAAGGTCTATGGAGAGGCTGGAAGCAGAACACTGTCAAATCTGGCAGTCTTCTAGTGAGTAGCCAGAGCAAACTAGTGGGAAACATTCTACAGAGAAATGATGTAGGGAAATCAGGTACAATATATGTAACAAGTATGTGTTACTCACTCAAGAAGGCTTATTATAGAAGTTCCAAGGTCAGATACATATGTGGAAGTAAAATGGCACTGTAGGGTCCAGTATTTTTTTAATTGTACTTTTATTATCTTTAAGTAGTTGTACAAAGGAGTTACTATTCAATACATGAGTTTGTAAGTATAACGTATCTTGAGAAGTATAACTTCTTCCATCATTCTCCTATATGTCTGCACTCAAGCACTTTTTTTTATAACTTCTAATTTAATCATGTGCAGTGGGCCTGCCTTATTTGCAGTTTCTTTTTTTCTATAACTTCAGTTACCTCTCAACCATAGTCTCAAAATATTCAATGGAAAATTCTAGAAATAATTCATAAATTTGAAGTAACCTTTATTGCAATATATCTGTTAGTTATTGTCGCTGGTCTCTTACCAGTCCTAATTTAAAACATATGCTCTTATCATGCATATGTATAGGAAAGCACATTAGATATAGGATTCAATACTATTCATGGCATCAGATATCCACCAGGAGATGTTTTTGCAATGTGTCTTCTGTGGATACTGGGGAAGGGCTGCATAAAAAACTACACATAGGGCAAGGAATGTGGCTTAGTGGTAGAGTAACTTGCCTTTCATGCATGAAGCCCTGGGTTCTATTCCTCAGTACTGCATAAACAGAAAAAGCCAGAAGTGGTGCTGTGGCTCAAGTGGTAGAGTGCTAGTCTTGAGCAGAAGAGGCTCAGGGATACTGCCAGGCCCTGAGTTTAAGCCCAAGAATTGGCAAAACAAACAAACAAACAAACAACTATACATAATATAAAATACATCAAGTTCTTAGAAGCTCAGCCAACTGAAAATCAAGGAAGAGAGCATAAACACCAGAGCTCCATACCAACAAAAATCCACCCCCAAGCAATTTCTCTAAGTTCTAATATTATATCATTAAGAACTCTTCCATGTCTCGCTTCCCTTGCTCTGTAGTACGTCTGTGAGAATCATTCATTTCCTTATGAGTAATTGTAGATTTTTCCCTTCTCATTACTGTTTAATCTTTTTATACTTGGATATATGACAATTAGTTTATCTGCAATTGGGGTAGTTAACCATTTTGGACTATTATGAAAAGCATTTTTACATCTATCTATAATTTTCTAGTTTGTAGACATGTGTTTTCTGGTGTATGGGTTGATGGATATTGTGAATATCTGTGGGGTTATATCTAGAAATAGAAATACCAGACCATAGAAAACACTATGTTACTATTGACAAGGAATTCTAAATCATTTCACTTTCCTCAAGCATTTTTAAAGTGGTCCAGTTGGTGAATAAACTTGTGGTGTTTTTTGGTAGTTAATTGGAGATTAGAGTCTCAGGGACTTTCCTGACCAGGTTGGCTTTGAACCATGATATTGATATCTCAGCCTCCTGAGAAGCCCTAAGCCATAAGCACCAGCTATGTTATCACTTTTAAAGTGTAATTAATTAAAAAAACATTGTGATGGCTTTTAATTTGTACTTCATTAATGACCAATGAAGTCAAGTCATACGTTTATTGCTCAAGCATATCATTTGTCATGAATTTTTAGAATGTTTATTCTTTTGCCCATTTTTCTCTTTGGTTATGTTTTTTCTCCATATTGATTGTAGGTTTTGTCAAAAATATTATGGATATAAGTACTTTCCTGAGAAAAGCATATTTTGAGTGTGGTCAGCATTGAGGCATGTTTTGTGTTGAAAAGAATAAATCAGTGAGGGCAGAGAAGCAACTGCAGTAAAGAAATCCTCATCCAAGCAAGCCCCATGGAGGAGGCCACCATTGAAAGGAACTCAAGCTTTGTTTGTCATTAAATGTATCTGATACGTTACTACTATAAATGTTATGAATATTTTAAGTCAATGGAATCATATCCAGATGGCAGATCATTTTCACATTCTAAACATAGAAACCATGATTTTTAAAATAAAAATATGATAGGCTTAGGGTAAATTCAAAGGAGAAGCATTTTCTGACAGCTGTACTAGTTGGTGTTTAGAGACTATTAGAATATTGTCATTCTATCCTTCACTTGTTGCCATCATAGTCAATTTGCTTTTCTTCTTTAGTCTTTTGAATAATAACCATTTGATATAATTTTTCATAGTGATATTGTCTTAGTCCTTTAAATTTGAGCATTTTGTCATATGTTATCATGTATACTTGAGCCACTTGAATTTTTGTCTATTTTTAAAATTATTATCCTTATTTCAGCAAGTTTTAGTTCTTCTGAATTTTATTTATTTATTTACTAATTCATTTACTTATCTCTATATAAAAATGTTTGATGCCAGTCCTGTGGCTTGAACTCAGGGCTTGTGTGCTGTCCCTGAGCTTTTATACTAAAGGCTAGTACTCTACCACATGAACCACAGCTCCATTTCCAGTATTTTTTATGATTTATTAGAGATAAAAGTGTCATAGACTTTCTAGCTTGGTCTGGCTTTGACTTGTTATCCTCAGATCTCAGCTTCCTGAGTATCTAGGATTGTAGAGGTGAGCCACTAGGGCCCAGCCACTTCTGAAATTTTAAATGTCTTTTTTTAAGGGGGGGGGGCGGTCCGGTCGTGGGCCCGAACTCTGGGCTTAGGCACTGTCCCTCAGCTCTTCAGCTCAAGGCTAGCGCTCTACCACTTGAGCCACAGCGCCACTTCCAGCCTTTTCTATTTATATGGTGCTGAGGGATCAAACCCAGGGTCTCATGCATGCAAGGCAAGTGCTCTACCACTGAGTCACTTTCCCAGCCCTTAAATGTCTTTTTGATATTATTTATTTTCATTCTTGTCATTAGTTGTTGTGTATGTATGTATGTTTTCTACTTACACTTTTGTGAGTTTGAATGGGAAACAGTATATTTGAACAGCTATTAAATAAGGGTCAACATTATTCAAAAGATATGTACTCAATTCCTAACCCCTTTGTATATCACCAAGACAATAAAAAAATAAATACATAGATAAGTCATGCTCTAGACTCATTAGTTAATTTTCTCATTGGCTCTCATTGATATTGGAACATTCATGTAGCAAAATATATAATAAAAATCCACAATTTCTACTGTGCAATCAAGAACCCTTAGATGCTCCATGAAATATGTGGCTGCTTAGCAAAAGAGAGAAGGTAGCTGATAATTCTAATGCGGGAAGCTACCTCCTTCCAGATTAATGTAATTGGAGTTAAGATTTATTTAAGATCTGTTTTAAACCCCTGTAGGGTAAGGAGGGTTTGACTAAGGCTAAATGTCCTCATTGTATAATGTTGAAGGCAGGCTTTTCTTGTTAGATTGCCTATCCAACAACAACAAATCCCTAAACTTAGCAGCATGAACTTTTTTTTTGATATTTTGGAGCAAAAGGATCCTGATCTCATCTCTTAGTTCCATCTCCAGCTGTCCTAAAATAGATTCTGTAATACTGCTGCATAAGACTTTAAACAAGGTTCCCTTGTCTATTGTTGTGGATCAGGAACAACATCATTTCCTAGTCTATGAGAAATAACTTCCCTTTAGTTGGTCCTTGGAGCTTAGTCCTAAGTGGGTAGACAATGACACTTTCCACTTTACTTCACAATAATTGTATTTTAATAATTGTAATTATCCCAGTATATTCTCCCTCTCTACAGGATGAAGATTCTTCATTATCTGCATTATCTGTTCAGTACCAGCCACCCCAAAATGAGAGCTATATAGGTTAATATAATAACCCTGAGTTGGCTTAGTTTATGGTTTGCTCTTCGTTTTCAAGTAAAATCCAATCTAGAATCTGGGGGATTGTTTTTCTGCCAGAAAGAATTAGGTAAATGTCAAATGTTGTAACCTGCTATCGGCCTACATACTTTGCTTTAAGACTGTTATCTCCAGTAGGCAAACATGCCTATGAGACCACAGTTACATATACTCACTTGTCAATCACTGAGAAGCAAGTGGCAGATTCTTTTGTACTGAGGTGATTCAAGCATAGTTGCAACAATTCAGATCTTTTAATTATCCTCTATATATTTAATATTTCCATCGCTATCTAGATTTGAGAAAGTAAACCTAGTTTCTTTAATATTTTCGATTAGTTTGTCTCTAGTTACAGAGAAAATAATTTAATAAAGGGGCCTAGTCATCTAAACCCTAACTAAGAGCAAGTGGAGGAAAGAGTGACAAGTGATCGTGGAGCTCACATGCCAAGGTACATATCATTTATAATTTGCCCATTTTGATAAGGACATCTGTAGTTACAGATAACATGTGTTAGCATTTAAAGTCCTGCTTAAACTGCCCAGTAACTTGCTTTTACAAGAAAAACTTTTGTTCTGGGTATCATCTGTATCCTAGTAACTATCATAATTCTTTCTCAAAACCAGAAACTAGACTTAGTAATGGCAATATTAGAGACGGGGTTTGCTAACACACAACTTAAAATCACTTAAAATCTAAAACAGACAGGTGATATTGTTTTACTATGCAGGGGAAAATGTATGCATGCCATTTGTAATTTCTTTGAATGGAGCAAACTGCTCATTTTAATCAGGGTTGGCAAAGCTTACAGGGCAAGCTTTGGTAAATATGCACAAACAAGATGTCTAAAGGATGTATTGACTTTTCCCTGTGGAGGGTGGTTAGTGCAATGTTGCTGTGGCAGATAAGGTGACTCCCAGAAGTATGGATCTGTTACACAATGCCTTATCTCCAGAATGTGGTTGCTGATATCAAGTTGCCATTCATCATTCGAGATTGTTTATATCAGTCACATCTGTGATTTACTTATTACTATAGCTAAGTCACTTTTTCCTATGGTTATTCACATTTCATACCATGGAATATTAAAAATATTTCTTTTTATACCCAAGTGTATCTAGTTGATCACATTTTCATAAATGACATCTTACAGAATTTTCTTCTCATTCTTGATAGCACCCTTCACAGTAACGTATAATATCAGCCTCTCAATAACCAGAGAGATGCTTTGCGACTCCTTCAGGAATTTAGCAGTTTTGATACAAGAGAAAAGAAGCATAAGTTTCCTTCTTGTGGGTTCAGAGACAAGAATGGGGAAATAAAAATTCATATCCCATGGTATCAATCAAATCCCATAGTGTTCAATAGAGAAATAAAGGGTTGAATGGGAGCCAAAAGCAAAACCCAAATCCTCCACTTTCACATGCTCTTCTTTGCTTTTCAGGCTCCTTAAAAGTACCTTCATCTATGATCTCACTTTCAAGTGCAGATCTGGCCTAGTGCCTCAGATAAAAAGCTGGATCTCTTCATTTTCTCTATGCACAAATCTTTCCCCAGTCCAGCATTGCTTCAACATAGTTTATTTTTAAAACCTAGCTGAGATTTAATATTTCCCAGAACACAGGACTCTTTCTGTCCTGAGAAACAGGACACTGAACACTTTGCACTCATGTAGTCCTTAGTTTTTGAGTCTCGGGAGACCTTGTCCTTCCATTAACGATAATTTGAAAGATGAGGTGTCTGTCAAGCTTCCAGACCCAATACTGGTAGAGTCTCACCTTCAGCTTCTAGGCTCAAAATCTCAGTCTAGAGGCTCAATTGAACTAACAAAATATGGCTGGAAGTCTGAGTCTACCCCTCAAATATCTAATATTGCCTAGTTTTCTGAGAGCACCATCCTGAAGGATCTTCACCTCTAGAAATTCTAGAAGTCCCAGGTTTTCTTTCATCATTCTGATTGTGAATTACTTGCAATTATTATATCCAACTTGAGGATTCACAAGATACAACTAAAATTTTAATATCTAAAACACTGATTAATGAGAAAAGAATATAGAAGCATTTTTCATGTGTTTGGAGACATTGCTATAAGGCCACAAGTTGAAGCTTTATGTGACTATGATGACTCTGTTATTAATTAAATAATGAACAATTATGGAAAAGAGCCACTTATTAGTTTCAGATGGAAAATAGGAGAAGCTCAACTGTTCCCCAGCATCCCCTAGCCCTGGATACAGTCAGAGCAACAGAGAAGTCAAGCAGGAACTTGTTTGTTACCACACAGCCAGCACTTTTTAAAGCAAAACACCGTGTGGCATGGGAGGGGAGGAAAAGGAACCAACCAATCACTGTAAAGGTCACACACTATCATGTGCCTAAGCTTCCATGAGCTGTTCATGCACTGAATGTAAACAAATCGGGCTCTGCCCACTCAACTCCCTCTCAGCGCCATCTTTGCTGTCTGTGTGCCCTACAGTACATTATAATAGCATTAATAGTGAAGATTTACACTAGAATAAAAGAAGGCAGTATAAATTTTCCTGAGCACTTAATCCTTTTGGCAGATTTTGAGTAATGAGAAACAGAGTCCAAAGTGAATTGGAGTAACAAGACATCATGCTCACCCCTTTGATTTCTGAGATGGATTTCCTTCAGTAATTCTAAATGATGGGAGCAGATCAGATATGCTGAACTCCAGCACACTTTCAGTATTGCAAAGGAAAATTCTATTTCTTGGAAAAATAGGAAAGTGAATGAGCTGCAGAGGTTCCAACACATCTTTCTTTCACACAGGGAAAAAGGGTAACTATGGCAAAAGGTGGACATGATGTAGAAGAGGTTAGTATTTGGGAAGTTTTACATTTTGAAAAAATAAATAAATAGGGCAAAGTTACTTCAAATAGGTAAAATTAAGAACTTGAAAAGATAAGTAAAAGGAGGGAAAGTCATAGCTGGTATATCATTTAGATCCAAACAATAATTTGTGCATACAGCCATATTAATAAGAATCAGGGGATTTTGATTTAGTTTAACATCTCTGATCTTATGAAAAATATATGGCTTTATAATGGAGATGAGCCCAAAGAAAGTCTGTACTGCTTAAAATGAAAAAGTTATAAGGCTTTGGATACAAAGTTCATGAGCAAAAAAATGAATGTCTACGAGGCAAACTACAATGATAAAGTCGCAAGAGGGTATGGTAAGAGACAGAATATACCATCCATAGATGATTGGAGAAAAATTGTTTAAAAAATTCTGCAAAGTTAACTTGCAATACTGCAAATCTGAGGGTAGAGATGAGATGGGAAAAGATGGTGAGGACAGTAGGAATGACACTGATCAAAATGCACTGTACTCATAACCTGACTTCTGAAACTGAAACTTTTTTGTATAAGTACTTAATGAAAACAAATATTTAAAATTAATTTGCAAAATATAAGTATTGCCAATTGATACAATTCCATTTCATTGTATTGATTCTAAAGATAAATTAAGATGAAAATTTAAGAAGAAATATGGCACATATTAAAAATATACTAATTGACACAAAAGCTAATAATAGAGATTAACTGTATCAATGATGTTAGACAATAAGTGGACCATTATACTCTTACTGGTTTTATGTTTCTAAAGTAATTTTAGTGTTTTTGTTTGAGTGACTGTGATTTGAAGCTAAGAAAATATATGAGTATAGGATAGGACTTACATTGAAATCTGATGTGTAGCCACATTCATAAAAGCTTATATGTGTAAAATAAAACTGAAGAAACACCCCTGACAATAAAATAAAAATGAAAACACTGAAGAAACATCAAAATATTAAGATTATTTATTGTTGTAGGGATAATATTTTATTTTAGTTACTATATTTTTGTAGGTTTTCTATGATCACTTAAAACCACATGATGGTATTTAAGAAAATGAAGCATCAAATTTGACTGATCATCTTCAGGGAAGAAAAGAAGCATTCTCTGATGTGACATGTGATTGTTTCCTCCCCAGACTGCTGATGAAGCAGTCTCTAGTCTCTGATGTAACTGTTGATATTACTAAGATTTTTAAAGACTAGAATTTCTGAATGTTGTATAGGTCATTAAGCAAATCTCTTAATACCTTTCAGAGATAGACAACCAATCCTGAATGGAGGATAATTAAAATTCTATCATCGCTCAAAATAATATAAAAAAGAATACCCCAAGGCATTAATTAATGAAAGGACTTTGTAAATAATGTGATTTGTGAGAAAACTAGCAGGAAAGGAGGTAAATTCATTTAGCTTTTCACCCAGCTCAAGCATTGTACCGGGTGTTTTACATGCATTGTAAAATGTTCCTTTTTCTAGAAAAAGCAAAGGTTTTTGTAGCTGAATCAGGATTAAAGCTCTAAAAGATTATGTGTACACATCAGCCACAGTGTCCGCCAGTAGTTAATTATCTTTTTATTTTGTGTACTTACAGGACTTTTAACCTGATGGCCAATTACATACGTTGTAAGGTGAATTATCCCAGTAGCCACATTTTGGAATATGAAATATTGGAGTCTTCATTATACAGTTAGCAGGCTTCAGGCAGCCAGTTGTTACAAAGACCTGCAGCCCCTAAATATACATTACACAGCAAGGAAACATGCTGAGAGGAAAGAAAGAACAAAAACAATGCCAACAATACCAACAATCCAACTCGGCTCCAATAGAGAGCCATGACGACTAGAGACAAGCCAGGAGACAGGACACAGGAGAAGATCATGGAGTCATAAGTGGTATGGCCATCAGGCAGCTGGTCTGGTCTGGGCCTAAATAGGTCGGGATAGGGGGCTGATCTACAAGAAATTCCTAGTCCCAGTCACTTGACTGACAGACTTTGTAACCTATCAGCCAAATGCCCACGCCTGCTTCCAGGGATCTGAGCATGCCCATCACCTGGATGGCAGGTGATAGGCAAGGGATTTCCTTCCCCCAGCATGAAGGCAAGATGCCAGTCCCTAAAATCCACATGAGGCCAATATGGCACTGGTCAGATCTGACCTCCTTACTTCATTATCCTATCCTATTCTGGTTAAGAAGCAAAAATGAACTCATCATTGGGTACATATATGTGTACTGTACAGATGTGTGAGGTAATGACAAACATGATGAGACAACACTTTTAGAGCACATGTGTTTAAGAGAAGATTGCCAGAAAATGCCAGTCTAGGATGGAGCCTCTAAGAGCTTATAGAATGTTTAAGCCATTGAAGGTTGGCTCAAGCTGTGGAAGTAAGTACCTGTAAAGTATACAAATATCTGTGTCACAGATAAATGCTTATATGAGAGCATCCAGTGTGGGTAAGCACTAAGCATCCAGATGGATGGGATGCTTATCTGACACATGTCTGGCAGCCTCAGGTATCAGCCCTGTTGTTACCTTAAACAATGGGCTCCACAATAGAGTAATTTTGGCAGAATGTGGATGCTACTTTTGTGTGGAGAGCATGCGCTCCCTTCACAAGGCAAATGTAGTATCTGCCATCATTAAGAATCTCTTCCTCCAGTCACAGATACCAGTGCAAGACTGAATTAAAAAGTATAATCCAACACAAATTAAGTCCTCATCTTGGTAGCAAGTTGATCAGAGATGACATCCTCCACATTATAACAGAGGGTTTTTGTTGTTGGTGTTGTTTTATTTTGTTCTTCTGAGGTACTGGAGTTTGAGCTCAGAGGTCTGTACCTGCTTAGGTTGTCTAGATTTTTGCTTGCTATTTTGTGAATGGAATTTTGTAGACTTTTCTGCCTGGACTAATTTCCAATAATGACCCTCTGGATTTTAATCTCTGCAAAGCTAGGATTACAGGAAAGAGAATGAGCCACTTGTGCCTGGTTGTGACAGATAATTTTTCATTCTGACTGAATTGTTTTGGATTTGCTTTTTTTGTCTGCAGTCCCTCAAGCAAGATAATTATCTAAGGACTGTTACAGTGTCTAAATTCTAACATGGAATGCTTTACAATAATATCAAGACCAAGGAACCAATTTTCAAACACTGGAGATACATCAGTAGACACATGTTTTTGTGTTCTCTGGTTCCACACTCACTGTAACATGCAGGTAGAATGTGCTTGCTGCAGGGTAACACTTGTTTGAAATAGCTGCTGGGATGACAGCTTTGGGATGTCATCTGGGCTGGACTGCTCTTCAGTGCAGTATGCATCTTAAATCAATGGTCAAAATGCACTTTGTAGACTGCATTGATGTAAGAAAAAATATGGGGCATTTCAATTGCTGTCATTTCCATTGGTTCACTGAATGATTTTAGGGCACCTGAAGATGCTGGTGTATAAAAACAGTCCCGTGGTAAAAATCTCTGTAAACCTAAGATAAAGCTGTGGATGCTACCAGTCACTTTGGCCTTTTGCCATTAGAGTAGCAAAGAAAGGAATCAAAACAGAGACCATTGTGATTGGCTGTCATCATCAGGATGACACAATGAGGGCAAAAAGTCCTGCAATCACTATTCAGATGAGCAGAGAAGTAGATGTTCAGATTTATTTGTGTTTGGAGTAGCCATGGTCTGATAAGAGTGTGATGGCTGGCTCCACTCCTCATGTATTAGTGTTTAAATCCCTACAAAAAGAATCCATCCAGACTGTACAAGTACTAATTGCTATGGAGGAAAGTAGAATCATCAGTGAAGGATGATGTCAGTATCAGTTATAGCCTCCTGAGCAATTATACTTTAAATTGTAAGTGCTCACAAACTCTCATCTTATAAGTTGTTCCAAGTATTATTTTCACCTTAGATTCTGAGTAGAGTAATTGCAACATTAAAAAAAAACCAAATATCTGAGCTTCCAAATAGATAGGTGGTTCAGTCCAGTTTAGATTTAATAGGAAGGGAAATAGACTCAACCTGTCAATGGAAGATAAGTCCAAAACTTGTAGGCATGGTTACTACCTTTAGTCCAACAGCCAAAAAAAATCATGTGCATGTCCTCATATGCAAAATGAATTCACCTGTGCAAGATTCTCAAAATCATGTGTAACAGTTTTAGATGAATATGTACATTTTTCTAATTTTGGGAAGGGGAAGGTAAATAACAAAATTCTGAAATAAGGATTCCGGATGACCCATTGTAATGAGATATACAAGACAGTATGTTGAAAACAAACTTTACAACTTTGTGGGGGCCGGGGAGAGGTGGGAGGAGGAAGGAGTTGCAGGGGAAGGAAGGGATGGTAGAAGAAAAACAAAGGAGGATGTAACAATGCTCCATAGGAAATGGACTCATTACCTTACTCATGTAACTGTAACCCCTCTGTACAGTATCTTTACCATAAAAATATATGTTAAGAAAAAAAGTGTTTCTCATGAAAAAAAGAATAATTTTCTCAAGTATGGTTTCTCTTACCCTGAATACCTGAGAGTGAAAAGACAATCCGTACCCCACAAAACCAAGTTGTGGGAGACCTAAGGCAACCAGAAGAGACACTGTCTTCAAACTGGATGGATAGGAAGGGCACATATCATAGACTGATCCATAGAAACGCTGAATGCAGACAGGTGTACGTTATGAGTGCAATGATCTGGGTTCTATCTGCATATCTAGGAAATACTCCATTGCATTTGTATGCACCCTTTATGGATTAGGGTCATCTTTCCTCTCCTACCATATACAGTAGATTTGCAGTTGGGTAGCCTTCCAGTAACAAACTCTTCATTGTACAATGTGCATGCTTCTCATTGCCTCTAAAATGTTTTAACTTTGTTGTCTTCACACAGTGATAAGATGTATTGTTTTAACAACACATATTATTGATTGTAAAGCACAACTCATAGAATTCCAGCTCCAAAAGGAACCTTGAAAAGTCATTCATCCCATCTCCTTTCTTCCATATATAGACCTACTTGTTCACCCCAGATCACACCAGAAAATACTCATTGGTTCCATTATTTAAAGTCCTTTGCAGGAGGAAAGCGTTTTCAGTTTTCCTCTGTAGCACAATTCAGTGTTTAATAACCCATAAGATTCCTAAGAAATTTTTTTGTTGTACCATCCTAAGTTATCAATAGCCCAAGGATTTGGAATTCAGTCTTAACTGGAAAATTATTTTTGCTATAGAGACAAATATTGACTGTGAATTGGGAGCAGTGTTGTCTGTGTGAAATAAACTGAACATATTACTTTCTAAGGAACGAGTTAAGTGGTTTTCAATCAAGTATCTCAACTCCAAAGAGTGAAGTGCTGTGTAAGCTGGATGACTGTCATCAAGTGTCATGGTACAGCTCTCTGGGAAACTTGTGAGGGAGTGGTGTCAACACCAAGGCCAACATGGAAAGCAGAAGATGAACCAGGACTGTGGGGGTGATGTGTGATACAAAGGCAGACATTCCATATTGATCTCAGTGAGCATACTATGTGTAAGCAGATGAGGCCCACATTTTTGATATATGCTAGCAATTTATAATCTAGAAGAATCTTTACTGACATAGACTTTTTCAAGAAATTTTCTCATGGCACCACTAACTTATCTTCATAACTAATTTATCTTCAAGAAGAAGTGTTTCTTTTGCTTGTCCTTTAAAGCCATGTAGAAAGGGGTGGAAGGTGTTTAGAAAATACATTACATGCTGGGATCAAGAAGCTTATGCTTGTGACCTGAAGATCATCGTTCAAAGCCAGCCTAGATAGAAAAGCCTCTGAGAAATTTAGCTCCAAAATAACCAGCAAAAAGCAAGTTTGGAGGCATTGCTCAAGTATTAGAGTGCAAGTCAAACTAGCAAATTGAGTAGCATCAGGCTGTGAGTTCAAACTCCTATAACAGAAAAAATATTTGAAGCAATAATTACTGACAAGACTAAAAAATAATGTCAGACATCATGCCAAAAATTTAAGATGTTCATAACCTCCTCTTCCAGAATTAATGTCCCAAACAACTACACAGAGAGTCATAACATATTCAAATTGTTGTCAATCAAAGGCAAAGAAAAATCTTGAGAGAAACTGGAGGAAAACACAATACTATTTAATTAAAACAAGAGTTACATCTGAGTTTTTTACTGGAAAGAGCAAAGCAAAATTCTTAAAGTATTGAGAAAAATTGTTAACAATCCAGAATTGTTTTACTTTTCAAATTGAAGAAGAAATAATTGATTTCTCACTTAAATGAAATGAAAAGAATTTGCTTGCAATAAGCCTACCTTGCCAAAAAAAAATTACAAGATCTTCAAGGACAAATAAATTGATGCAGGGAGGCTGGGAAGGTGGCTCAGTGTTACAGTGCTTGCCTTGCATGCATGAGGCCCTGGGTTCAATTCCTCAGCACCACAAAAACAGAAAAAGCTGGAAGTGGGGCTGAGGCTCAAGTGGTGGAGCGCTAGCCTTGAGCTGAAGAGCTGAGGGACAGCGCCCAGGTCCAGAGTTCAGGCCCCACGCCTGACACACACACACAAAAATTGATGTAGGCCAGAAATTAAAATATACTTAATAAAAGGAAGAGTATCAGAGAAGTAATAAATGAAGATGAAACAAATGTCTCAGCTTTTTAAAATTGCATTTTTCTTATCATTATGTAGTTGTACAGAGAGATTACCATTCAACAAATCAGTTTCTGAGTTCAATACATCTTGATGATTTCTTATTCATAATAGATCCAACACATGGAAATTTATTGTTAAAGTGTTAGTAGAATAAATGATTCAATTATACTCACTCGTAAATAATCATATATATGTGTATGTATAAACAAATGGATGCCATCAATGATAGAAGGGAAAGGAGGAATAATTTTATAAGATAATTGCTCTATCCACATTATCTCTACCAGCAATCCATTAGATATTACTTATCATTTTGTAAAATGACACAGATCTTCTTTACCATGATTTTAACTTCTTCTAAGCTTTCATCAAAAGATCCTTTATTGTTTTTATGTCTATGAACAACCTCCAGTTATGATTCAGGCATGTATTTACTATTACAGTGCTCCACTTACACTAAAACAATGTGAGTATTCTATTCATGCCATTAAATAATTACCACAAACGCAGTAGCTTGCAGCAAGTCCTATGTATTATTTTACAGTTGTAGATGTCAGAAATTCAATGTTGGTTTCAATTCATCGTGGAGGTCAGCTCCCTATGACAAGTCTAGGGGAGAAGCTATTCCTGACTTCTCTCACTTTCTAGTGCTTCATCACTTCTCAATCCCTGGCTGCATACTTCAGTCTATGATTCCATTATCCCACCACTTCGTGAGTCCCTGATATATTAGCATACATCTTTCTAAGGAACTTGAGGAAAAGTAATCATTGTTACCTCAAAATCCATGAGAGAAAAACAGACAAATCATACAGACTTTCTTTACCATGATTGTCACCATGATGTTCATATGCTTCTCAAGGTTTAGGCAGTGAAAAAAAATGAAATTAAAAAGGCTGTAATCCAAATTCAAGTTACCAAGAATAAATAATTTAAGAAGGGGAGAGGAATAATAAAGAGAGGTTGACAGGATGTGATGGAGTCCATTGTATGTGTGTGTAAAAATGTCACAGTGAAAGCCCTTCTTTAAAAACTAAAATAATAACTAAGGTATGATAATAAAAATTGCTAATAAAATCACTGAAGAGGAAGTAAAATTTCTGAAAAATTACTTATTAAAGGTAATTTCTTTACCTTAGCTATTGTGAATAATACTAAGATAAACACAGGAGTGAAGAAATTACTTCAATATCGTGTTTCCTATACCTTATGAGACATACCCCATAGTGAGAATGTTGCTCTTTATGATATTTCTATTTTTGAGCAATCTCTATTCTGTTTTTCATAATGGCTATAACAATTTACATTCCCACCAACAGAGTATAAGGTTCCCTTTCCTCCAGACTCTAGCTGATACTTGTTACTATTTTTTATAACAGCCCTCTTGAAGGTAAGAGGGGATATCTCATTCTCTTTTGAGTTTGCATGTCTGTGATTCATCGATATGTTTAGCACCTTTGCACATGCTCATTAATTATTTTTTATAAATGTCTTGCTTTCTTGTCATTGTTTAATTGGATTGCTTTGAAACATTTTTGCTATTAAGTTTTATAAGTTCCTTATCAGATACATTGTTTGGAAGTGCATTTCCTATAGCATAGGTTTCTTTTTAATTTTGTGTGCAGAAGATTTTTGTTTTATATCATCTCTATTTTTGTTTATTTGTGTTTTGAGCATCGTATCTAGTGGGCTAAGTTCTTTCTCCTCATATTTTTTCCTAGGAGTTCTATAGTTTTCCACATCCAAACATTTTCTAACTGTATCTTCTGAATAGTCAAATTGAGTTCTGTACATTCAAATTAATTAAAATTTATAACAAAGTGGCCCTAAAAGTACCAGAAAGTCACTCATTGGAATGATATGGAAGAAATATCATTAAAGAGTTAAGAAAGAAGCTGGGCAGCAGGGGCTCATGCCTATAATCCTTTGTAATCCAAGCTGAACAGGAAGGTGAAATCCAGAGAATGGTTGCTGGAGATCAGCCTAGTCAGAAAATTTCATGAGACTCCATATGCAAGGTAATCAGCAAAAAGCCAGAGAAGAGCCATGGCTCAAGTGGTAGAGAACTGGCAGAACAAGAAAGATGGAAGAAAGAAAAAAAATCCCAGTATTTTGAGTAAAGATTTACATGAATATTTCCAGAAGATTAATTGAACCCAGAGAAAACTCATCAAGTTTATCATTGAAGAAATAGCCTGAAATTTCAATTACATATAGAACAGAAGATGTCCATGAAGCCCAGAATCAGTGGATAAAGGGAAAGGAAAAGGAGGTAACCTTCAAACAGTCTTGGGATACAGAAATACTGAAAGGAGAGAATGGTATTGGAATAGCAGAATGATATAAATGTATTGTAGCTCAATGTAGAAGTTCACTGGCTCACATGTCAGACTCTTGGTACCTTCAGTGGAATTATTCTCATGAGTTGTAGAGGTAGGTGCTAGGCTTCTAAGTCAGTCAGTCACAGGAGCTATGTCTTTAAAGAGTATACTTGATTCCCAGATCACTCCTTTGTTGCTACTTCCTATCCACCCTGAGATGAACTTCTACATCCTCTCACTGCATGGTGCTCTGTCTCACCAGGCACGCTGAATCAGCTAAACAAAGGACTGTGGAATTAAAAATCTTTGAAAACTCTGGGGTCAGTGACCAAGCACAAGTCCTTCCTCTTTTAGGTTGTTGTTCCAGGTGTATTAAACACAGCTACAGAGAAAAAGCTCACAAATACAACAACAATGCTGACATCTCAAAATGTTTAAAAACCTGGTGCAGTGACAAGAGCTGAATGCAGACCTGAAACACTATCTGAGCCATGTGAAGGTTGCCTTTCAGAGGCAGGACGCAGAAGCAGCTAAATCCACCAGAAGAACTTTGCCGTAAATCAGGTTAAGCATGAAGAGACACTAGGCTGAAGCAGTGATCCTGAGGATGGGAGAGTACAACAAGCGAAGATGGAATGCATTGTTTCTCATCTGCCCTTTCTACTTTTATCTTAGATTTACCCTAATGAGTCAGTAACTCTGGGTTGATGAGCTAGATGCTGATAGACTTTGCCTGATGAAGTGTATTTCTATATTTTGGAGGAAAAAACCCTGAAGATTAATAAGTACATGTATGGCAATAGGAACGTTTTTTGAATGTTTCATGAGCAACTGAAGACAGATCGCTGCCCTTGCACAATTGTCATAATCTGATGTATTTTACCATTTCTTCCTGTCACTTTTATGGGGAAATGAGGAAAAGAAAGATGTGCAGACCTGCCCTTGGTGTGATCTGACTACAGCCGTGGTGATGTTCTTTTTTTAATCAAAGCATCATTCTTCTTCATGATAAACTCAGAGAGTAATGGAAACTACATTGAGGGGGAGAGACTGCAAATATATGAGGTTCCTTTCTGCTGTGCTGAAAACAAGTATAAGATAACATTTCATAGAAGTAATTTGCACTGCACTATAATCCATCAGGCTATTAAGAATTTCTTGGAGGATAAAACTCTAGGATTATTAATCTATATAAAATCACATTCTTCAGCCTTGAGGAAAGCAGAGAAAATTTCCCAGGGGAATTTCTACTTTTCGCTAAGCCTGATGAAAAAACAACTTAGATTTTCATCAATAAACATCTAAATAAAATAATGTATTTTTTTAAAAATGAAACTATCCTTCTGTTAAGTTTTATTGTGTCAGGAATCAGTTGTTAGAACGTGATTGAATTGAGCAAGTTTTTAAAGTATCAACATCTGAGCAAACTAGCTATATACTGATTCATTTCAAATTTCCTACATGATTACCTATAATATGTTGATATTGGGAGAGATTTCTCATTCACATGCTCTAGTGTCTTATAAACACCTTATGATCATTCAGCTCTTTCATGATTTTGATGATATAAAAATAGAAACTATTATTTCTTGATGAGTCCCTTGTGGAAAGTGACTTCATATATTTGGTTATTACCTGTAGTAGCATGAGGGTTAGCATATTCTGTGGCTCTAGGCACTTCTCCATATGAAGGCTTTCATTTAGTAAAACTAAGAACAAATAAGAATGATCTCTGCTTTCTGAGTAGAGATACATACTCTGAAATTTCTTTTTACACCATAATTAAAATATTAATATACTTATAACCAAGTATATGAAGGAATATTGGTGCATCAATTTGCCAATGTTGGCAATTAGTAATGTTCTGAAGATTATTCTTTCATACTATTTTTGCTTTAAAATTTTGATGCTGAGACATATGGATCAGTTACATTTTACAGTGTACTGATGCGAAAAGGCCAGACTACACCAAATTTAGTAATGAAGAAAGCTTACGGGCAAAGCAACAGGTCAGTACTATCCTCAGAACTGAAGAATCCAGCAGCATAGATAGGTGTATCTTTTAATAAACTAGCACATGATTCTGGAACTCCAGGTGGAATTTTCTGGTAGGATGTTTTTGTAGATCACTTTCCTCTAAGAATGATAAAAATGTGAAATGAATATTTTCCCCTGAACATTAAACAAAAAAAAAATCTCTGAACACTGGGAACTACTGCTAAGGAAGACCATTGCAGGAGGGGTGAGCAGCAGAACTTACCCCAATTACATTAGTCATAGAAATGCATCCTTACTATCTACTCCTACTGTTTTGAAATGAAAGAAACTTACAAGGTATGTAACTATGAATATATCTACTCTACCGTACTTATTCCAATATTAAAGAAGAGAAAAAGAACACTTTCTGAACTTTGTTTTATATGTTGATTCTTTAATCTTAGTAACCACTAGGAGTTTATTGAAAAGCAAAGACTATATCAGTCTGACTCTCATTCTTCCTTTTTCAGTATTTGTTGATCAGTCTTATGATATTACCTCCTCATACCCCAAAAGACATGTTTTTGAGCTTCCAGGTTTAACAATCTTACTTCAGGTTTTCTAAAGTATAAAATATTGAGAATTTAAGCACCTACATGGAACTTCTGATTCTTTTATGTTTTGAGGTGCTTTTATTTCAAGCAATAATACTCTACTTTGGATATAGGATTGCCTTCATTCCAAACAAATGCCAATTCAATTTCATATATACCTCTTTCCAATCTATCATTATTAGGTTTTATAGGAAACTAAAAGGAAATGAAACACAAGCCAGAGGCACTGTCATGTTCCCTCTGCAGCTTCTTTCCTCTGACCTAAGTTTTCCACTATATTCATCTTGTCTTTTGCACTAATTTTAAGTCATTTTGTGTTTACAGGCAGAATATCAACAATCACACAGCTCCAATGTCCCCAGACACTACACCAAACAAGCATCACTGCTTATCAGAGGCAAAAATTAATTGTACAGTATAATTTTTCTTTTTGCCTGTCCCACTGTGTATGGAGCAACATACAGAGATAAGCTTATTCCAGATAAGCTTTTATTATCAATCTTCAAATTTGGTAAAAGTAACATTTTCCTGATTAGAACTGTCCACTTTTTGACAGAAAATATTTTTCTATCTTATTTTTGTATTTGAAAATTCTCTTCCCAATGACCCCTGTAATCATATGCCCTGAACATTACCCATAAAGTCATTTTGTGTTTACAGGCAGAATATCAACAATCACACAGCTCCAATGTCCCCAGACACTACACCAAACAAGCATCACTGCTTATCAGAGGCAAAAATTAATTGTACAGTATAATTTTTCTTTTTGCCTATCCCACTGTGTATGGAGCAACATACAGAGATAAGCTTATTCCAGATAAGCTTTTATTATCAATCTTCAAATTTGGTAAAAGTAACATTTTCCTGATTAGAACTGTCCACTTTTTGACAGAAAATATTTTTCTATCTTATTTTTGTATTTGAAAATTCTCTTCCCAATGACCCCTGTAATCATATGCCCTGAACATTACCCATAAAGCCATGTCAAGATTTTCAGTGACAATTATTAATAACTCTAGATCTTCTCAGTGACAATTAATAATTTTAGGTCTTTCTTTATAGAGAATATCTTCTTTTTTCAATCAAGGCTGAAAACTATCACTAATTCCAGCCAGACCACCTTGCCACAAATGATCCCTAAGATAGTATATTGAAATTGTCTGTTCCTTATCTACCAAATATCATCTAAACATCACCTTAAGACAAATCAATGTTCACTCATCATGTTTCATCATAGTCTAAGACTTAAATCAGAAGCATTCTTAGTCATCTTTTTTTTTCTTGTGTCTACTTACTGTCAAATATCTAATTTTATGGCATCATTATTTCTACTCTGTACTTTTTCTCATGTCTAATGGGATGACTATTTGGTTCATTGGTCATATGAACTCTGTTTTTGATCCAGTCTATATTGCATATTATAGCCAATTGTTATTATGCATTAATAATATCATTTTTTCTGCTCAGGAGTTTTCAATGGTTTCCTATTTCCATGTACTTATGTGCTTATCTTATGCTTAACCTCATTTTAAATATTGTGATCTTGACCATATGTCCGCTCCACATAAATTCTTTCATTTTTTAAATTTATCTTCTTATTCCTGTCCCATGAATATACTACATTATTCTTACAAACCAGTCTTAACACATCTCTTTAGAATCTACACAAGAAAGAGTCTGCATCTCTAGCAGACACAAACTGCTCAATTTGAGATTTTAATAAAGAGGATATTTACAAAAAACTGGACAGAGGTAAGAAAACTACCAATGGTAGTGTAATTGTCTGTGGAAGTTGTTTTAATTCCTATAGCAAAGAGAATCAGGGGAAAGGACAGATGCTAGAAGTTGCAATGTGATGTTAATGTTTCTAGGGTGACAAGGGAACTTTAAATGATTGGCAGATCACAGTCAGTTTGAGGCAGCCCTAGGGGTGGAGCCAGGAGAATCAATTCCCTACCATCTCTTTCATTCCCCTTTTGATCTCATAATGGGAGTACCATTTGCCCAAACCTTCAAAAGACTGATAGCTGATGAAGTTGAAAATTTGTTAGTCAGCCTGTCATACAGAGGGTTTGAGGAGGAGTTTGAATAATTTTATAGTAAAAAGCAGGACATAGGGAATGAATATTCATTTTATTTTCCTTGAATTTGATTTCAACTTTATTCTTTATTTGTATGCCTCCTACTCATGTTGTTCTTATTTTATACAATATTTTATACTTATTTTATACTATATGCAATGAGTACATTTTTGTTGTATGATTTTATGAGTTTGAACAAGTACAACTGTTAAAAGATAACTTATTTTTGTCAAGACATAGACCATTTCCACACCCTCCCATTTCCCTCATGCAATTCCTGTGTGGTAAGTGTTCTTCTGATCTCTCAACCTGACAACCAATAATCTATTCTCTTTTGTTACAGCTTTATCTCTTCTAGAATGTCCTGGGAATGGAAACATGATATATGTAGCCTTTGAAGTCTGGCTTTTTTCTCTTACTAAAATACACCTAAGATTCATCCATGCTATTGCACTTATCAATGGTCCTTCTGTTTTTAATTACTGATAAATGTTATTGTATGAATAGACCATATTTTAAGACACATTTTTTAGTTGAAGAATAAAATAGGTATTTATTGTTTTAAATGTTATGATTGCTTAAACTTCTACATGCTGGTTTTGAATAGATATCACCCAGGAATAATGCTGGTAACTTAAGTGGTATATGATGTCTTACTTTACAGAGTGAAAATAAAAATTAAAAATAAATAAAAGCAATCAAAAATGGAGCTGTGGCTCAAAGTGATAGAGCACTAGCCTTGAGCAAAAGAGCTAAAACACAGCGCCAAGGCACTGAGTTCAAGTCCCATGATTGACAGAAAAAGAAAAAGTGACAATAATATTTGCATTTCCAGTGGGTAATGAGTAAGAATTTCAGTTGCATCATATTGTTACCAATGTTTGATGTTATCATTTTTCTTGTATTCATATTTTGGCCATTATAGAATTTAAAAGTGATTGTTCATCGGGATTTAAGTTTGCAAGTAGTGATGACTAGTAGTATCTTTTCTTTTTTCTTGCACTTATTTTCCACTCAGGCATCTTATTCTGGGTCTGACTATTCAAAGTTTTCATATATTTTTAATTGATTAAATTTTTTTCAGTAATCTTTACAGTTCTTCTGTACAAAGATCCCTGATCACATTTTTTTATTTACAAATAGGTTTGCCTGCTCTGAAACTTGCCTTTTCATTATTATAAGTGATTTTTTTTTATTTATTTTTTTATTGTGAAAATACTGTACAGAGGAGTTACAATTACATGGGCAAGATAATGAGTACATTTCTTATCAAGCATTGTAGCCTCCTCCTTTGTTTTCCCTTCTCATCTCTTCGCATCCTATTATAAGTGATTTTGAATACTAAAATTTATGCAAAGAAAATTAAGGATTAAAATAAAGTTAAGAAAGTTGTAAATATAATACTTTGCATATTGCATATTTGAAATACATACTAAATGAAATGTGCAATCTTTCTAGTAAAAATTAAAAGTTCATTTAAAATGACAACTATCATAGAAGAAATGAAAGTGGCTACAGATTTTCCAATAGGACAAGACCAGGTCCACAAGGTTACAAGGGGGAATTTTGACAAATATTTATGTAATCCATAAAAAAGAAAAAGCTTTAAATTTTATTTTGTAATGAAAAGAGAGTAGGAAGGAGGTATGAAAAAGTACATGTGATACAAAACTGTTCTTGAGTTACAAACTATTAAATCCAGGTGATTTGGTAACAAATATTTAAAAGCTAATTATATTCTTTTCTGTAACTTATAATATCTTAAATATTTCATAATGATGACTTTTTAGTAAACAAGCCACAGTTTAACAATAGACATAAATAGGAGTGTGGATGAAAAATTACATCAATAACTCATAAAATTAGGTTAAGTAAGCAATAAAATTAGAGAATCTCATCAACAAAATTTTGTGTAAAGTTGGGAAGCTATGACAAGTACTTTGAACAAAAATTAATACAAATAGAACATATTTCATTGAGTTTCAGTAATAAGATATCATTGTCTGAGATTGGTACATTAAACTAGAAATTAAATTTTAAAGAAGGTGAGAAGACACAACAAGAATTTTAAAACATTCTTTAAAATATCTCTTGACAAACAAGGGAAAACTAAATCAAGATTGAAGAACATCTTTTAGAAGTAATCAAAACTATAAAATATATACTATGGAATAACATTGAGCCAATAATCCAAGGAAGATTTATGGATCTTAATATAATATCAATAAAAATGAGAATAAGGTATAAATCAATTAAATACATAGACAACAAAAATGAATTTGTAGAAGCAGAAAAAGCAACAGAAATTAAGTCAGAAGCAAACAAACTAGAAATGAGACAGATCATCTAGCTGATATTCAAAAGAATAAACATAAAAATGTAAAATTAAAATGATAGAGAACATAACTTTAAAATTGTAGGAACTTAAAGAAAAATCCTAGAAGACATTACAAATTTCTTAGTAAATCAATTTTAAAACTTATATGAAAAAGCTGAACTTCCAAGAAAACTAAATTTGCCAGTACAACTAAAGTAAAAGAGAAAATCTGGTTACAAGTTTCTTAAAACAGATTTTTAAAAAGTAATATTCATGGTTAGGGTTTGGCTGCATAACAGGGCACTTGTGTACCATACATGAGGCCCTGGGTTTGATCCCCAGAATAGCAAACCAACCAATCATCCAATCAACCAAGCATCTCAATATGGCTACATGAGCACTAAGAGCATCATTCAGATGTCTTCATAGAGACTTCCTTCCGGTCTTCAAAGCGGTGTTGGTATTTAAACAGTTTATAGCTATTTAAAGTGTACCAGGACATATAAAATTAGAAAAACCTGCCAAACTGAATTACAAAGAAAAAAGTCATTAATCTCAAACTGTATAATTACTGTGACACTTATAAGCACCTCAACGACTAAGCTACAGATGAATCTATTCACATATATTGATAAAAAGCTTTTTATAAGCTATTATAAAATTGAATCCAACAAAGCATGTTAGAACTTTGTATTTGTTTGACAGTACTGGTGTTTGAATCAAGGTCTCTTGCTTGCTAGGCAAGCTTTTTACCACATAACCCATGATTACAGCCCCCAACAATATATTTTAAAAGACTCATCCTGCTAAAGTAGGATTTATCCATGGAACATGAAGAAAAACCAACATGATGTCTTAATTAAGATGCCATTATCAATTAAGATCCCATTATTAGCAAAACCATGAACAAGACAAGAATGACTATAACATCCACTAGTAAGTAGCATAATAGAGGAGAAAGTATTTGAGCCTTCAGAAAAGGATAATTTATTTGTTTACTTATTTATTTATTTAATTTATTTTTTGTCAATCATGGGGCTTGAACTCTGGGCCTGGATGCTACCTGTCAGCTCTTCAGCTCAAGGCTAGTCTCCCACTTAAGCCACAGTGCCACTTCGGAAAAGGATAATTTGAAGAATAAAAATTAAAGGAAGAAAATTCATTTCATTTGTAGGTTATTTAATAGTATGTCTTCAAAACAAAAGTCATGGGGCTGGGAAGGTGGCTCAGTGGTAGAGTGCTTGCCTTGCATGCATGAGGGCTTGGGTTTGGTTCCTCAGCACCACATAAACAGAAAAAGCCGAAAGTGGCACTGTGGCTCAAGTGGTAGAGCCTTGAGCTGAGGAGCTGAGGGACAGCACCCAGGCCCCATAACAGACAAAAAAAGACATATACTAATTATTAGAAATGAGGAAAATCATGGAGCCTATGTTTCTTTGGGTCTGGCTTCCTTCACTGAACATGATTTTTCCAAGTCCTTCCACTTCCTTACAAATGGGGCAATATCATTTTTTCTGATGGAAACATAGAATTACACTATATATATATATATATATATATATATATATATATATATATATATATATATATATATATAGTGTAATACCGCATTTTCTTGATCCACTCATCTACTGAAGGACATCTGGGTTGGTTCCATATCTTGGATATGATAAATGAAGCTTCAATGAACATAGTTGTGCTGGTAGTTCCAGTGTGGCCTTGCTTGTTATTATTTGGGTAAATGCCCAGGAATGGGATTACTGGATCATAGGGAAGCTCTAAGTTTAGTCTTTTGAAGAACCTCCATACTGTATTCCAGTTCACATTCCCACCAACAATGTAGTAGCTAATATTGCCTTTTGGACACATTTCTGCCAGCATCTATTTATTATTATTAGTGTTCTTGATAACGTCCATTCTAACAATGGTGTCTCAATCCAGTGGTTTTGATTTGCTTTTCTTTTATGACCAGTGATGTTAAACATTTCTTCATGTGTCTATTGGCTATTTCTCTTTTTTTTTAATTGTGAGAATACTGTTCAGAGGAGTTACAATTACATGGGCAAGATAACGAGTACATTTCTTATCAAGCATTGTTGCTTCCTCTTTGTTTCCCCTTCCCATCCCTTCCCATCCTTCCCCCTCCCCCCACTTTATCCTCCCCTCCTCCCACCAAAGTTGTAAAGTTCATTTTTCAACATAACGACTTGTACATCTCATTGTTACAATGGGTCCACCTGTATCTCTATTTAAATGATTTGTTTTTTCCCTTCCCCTCCACAAATTATACCAACATCAAATACAGTGAAAGTATGGGTTATACTGTGGGGGAGGGACATTCAAAGCAACATGGAAATTATCTTATAAATATGTTAGAAACAATTGCATGAAAGGAAAAAAAAAACATTTGAATATATCTTGGGGTTCATTCCCCTAACATCAACTTATCTGACTTTTTCTGCCTGACTCAGACATACACTAGTTATTGCAAATAAGGGAAACCATGGGACCTATGTTTCTTTGGGCCTGGCTTACTTCACTTAATACAATTTTTTCCAAGTCTTTCCATTTCCTAACAAATGGGCAATGTCATTCTTTCTGATGGAGGGATAGAATTCCAATGTGTATATATACCACATTTTCTTCTCCAGATAAGTCTCTTTTTAATGCTTTAGCCCACTTATTAATGGGGTGGTTGTTTCTTTCAGGATTTGGGGTGTTTCGTTTTTTGCTCTAGGTATATTTTGATATGAGATCCTTGTCTGTGGTATAGCTAGTGAAGATCCCAATCTGGGGGCTTTCTATTTATCTTGCTAGCTAAATCTTTTGTCATGCAGAAGCTCTGCAATTTAATTCAATCCTGTTTATCCAGACTTTCTTTGATTTATTGCGTTTCTGGGATAAGCCTAGCAGAGGCTCACAATAGCTCAATAGCTATGTACATATGATCATATAGAATGATGCTAACTGAAATAAACTCCGAGATATGGAAACAAGAGGGTTTTTTAAATGTGTTGTGTGAAGTTATTTATTGTTTCTTTTGTCCTTTTCCTTTGTTTTATTCCCTGTTTTCACTGTTTTTTATTTTGGTACCCTGGGTCTTGAATATACATTTATCTGATTTGAGGAAGGGAAGGGGAATCATAAAATGGTGAGACAAAGGACAAAGAGTGAACCAATGCAACAGCAATACTTACAAGACAGTATGTTGGAAATGAACTTTACAACTTGGAGGGAGGGCAGTCGGGGGGAGAGGGAAAGTGGGAAAAATGAGGGGGGAGTAACACTGTTGGACAAGAAATGTACATTACTTATGTAACTAATTCCTCTGTACATCACCTTTACAATGCAATAAAATAAAACTTCTATGTTGTCAGTCTTGGGGGGCTGAACTCTGGGCCTGGCACTGTCCCTCAGCTCTTCAGCTCAAGGCTAGCGCTCTACCACTTGAGCCACAGCACCACTTCTGGTTTTTTTCTGCTATGTGGTGCTGAGGAATCCAACCCAGGGCCTCATGCATACAAGGCAAGCACTTTACTACCGAGCCACCTTCCCAGCCCAAAATAAAATAAAACTTTAAAAAAAAAATCAGTGACAAAACTGGGACAGTGAATCAGGAATTTAACAGGTTACAAAAATCAATAACCTTTTTTAAACTACTAATCCCTTTAAAAAGTTATAAAATTATAAATTATATTGGAAGAGCAATATAATGGCAGCCTAACAGCCAAGTGATCTGTGCTCTCACCTGACCTAAAGTAGAACAAAATGCCAGCTCCTCCGCCTACAGTGACCAAGAACATAGGACTCTTTCATGCAGCTTCCAGTCAATGTTACCATCCCAGGATAGTCAGGTTGCTAGGCTTTCTCATTGTCTCAGACCCACATTGCAAAGGCTAGATTTCAGGTGAGCAAGGGAGCTTGAGGTGTTGGGGATCTTCTTGTACTCACCAAGTCTCTTCACTGTAGGTATGGAAATTCAGTTACTGGATCCTACTCACCTTTATCCTGGGAACCTCATATTGTGAAATTTCCAAGCTGAGAGAAATAAATAGAGATGACCCAAGTCTTCTCCCCTTCCCAGTTCTCCTCTTCAGAAATATCACTCTGAAAATAAGAACAACTCTATAGGCTTAGCTCAAGAGCGGAAGTTCTGAAATTTTGCTCATTTAGAAGCATTTACAGAACAGAGCTCTGAAAATGTGTTGAAAAAAGTAACTACCTTTGGAACTGTGTGCGGATGCTGAAGCCTAGGATTGTGCTTAAAAATCAGTGGAGAAGTTCTTTTGGCAGTAGTGAACTTGGGGCTTTATGCTTACTAAGTAAGCTTTGTACCTATTGAGCCCTGCCCTCAGCCCATGTGATTATAGTTATACACCACCATGTCCTGCTAAAATGGGCTTTCTATGGAAGGTGGTAACTCATTGAGAATAGAAATCTAAACTGAAGGTCAGTAATGTTAATATACTCATTACCTTGCTCATGTAACCCCTCTGTACAGTATTTTCACAATAAAAAACTTAATTAAAAAGTTAAAAAAAAAGAGAGAATTGGAACAAGAGAAAGTTCTTGGAAATCCTTTGGAGTCTTGGTGTGGGGGAGGGAACCCACTTGAATACTGACCTCAAAAATTATAACTGTAAAAGGGGTAACAAGGTTGACAAGATTACCTTACTTATGTAACTGAAACTGCTCTGTACATCACCTTGACATTAAAAAAAAAGAAAAGGAAGGAAGGAAGGAAGGAAGGAAGGAAGGAAGGAAGGAAGGAAGGAAGGGAGGGAGGGAAGGAGGGAGGGAGGGAGGGAGGGAGGGAGGGAAGGAGGAAGGGAGGGAGGGAAGAATAGCCTTTGCAAAAGCAGTTTTAGGATGAGTTAGTAAAAACTGCCCACAATATTGCTTTTTCCTCTTCCCTTGTTAGCATTTATTAAGGCAATGTCTCCGTTTCCTTTCCTGTATTCAATCTCGTACACAGTTGTTAGAAAATATTTTCAAAACTCAACCAGAGGGGCTGGGAAGGTGGCTCAGTGGTAGAGTGCTTGCCTTGCATGCATGAGGCCCTGGGTTCGATTCCTCAGCACCACATAAGCAAAAAGAAAAAAGCCGGAAGTGGGGCTGTGGCTCAAGTGGAAGAGCGCTAGCCTTGAGCTGAAGAGCTGAGGGACAGTGCCCAGGCCCAGTGTTCAGGCTCCATAACCAGACCCCCCCAAAAAAAACCCAAAAAACCCTCAACCAGAGTTGATAAATAGCACTGGCTTAATGTATGTAGGTGAACAGGGTTGAGATTGAACTCAAGCCTCGGTTTAAGTAAATAGTTACAGAAAATGCATGATTTTCATAAAGAAAAACAAAACCTCAAAAAAATTATCCCTGAAAAAGCTGAGTTCAGAGAAAATTTGTATCCCAGGGAATTATTGCAAACAGTAATTAGTCATGTATTAGTGCAGCCTAATAGCTGCATGTGATAGCATCAGGGTAAACATCTAGATTTTAGAAAGATGAAGGAAGAGAAAAGGGGAGCCTGTAAACACCAGTATAATTTCTAGATGACTATGCCATGCCCAAGGACACACTATTTGGCAGATGGACACCTAGATGTAAGTATGAACTGAGTAATAGCACTTCCTGCAACTTGACAATCACAAGAAAGAAGCCAAGAATATCTACAGCAAGCCTCTTGCCATTAGTTATCTGTTGGAGTGAATTGGGCCCTCATCTACATGCCTCACATCAGTTCAGTATGCTTTAATAAATTGAATGTCCTGCAGTTTTCTAGACTGCATTAAGAACACAATGCGCAGACTTTCATTTCTCCAAAGTCCCTAAGTCATCTGTTATATGAAGACAAAATATGGATAGAGTTTATTTGAAAATATAGGGAGATTCCCTACACTCTATACTAAAACATTCTGATTTTGTGTTCCACAATGAGGTTCAGAAATCTGTATTATTAGCATCTCAGATGTGGGGGTGAAAACCAGTTTAGCACTTAGTTTCAGCAATCATGATAATCTATGTACATTATTGTAATCCTCTTTCTCTAGGCTTTGACTCCTGTATTGAGAAAATTTAGTTATGCTAGGTATGTGTAAAATATGTAGAATTATGTCTACATAAAAATACAACTTAAATGATTAATAGTTTTAGCCACATTTCCAATGACATTTTTAAAAACATAAAATAAATTCCTTACAGTCAGTCTACGTGAGAAAACAAGTGTGTAGCATGATAAAGGAATGGTCCCTTAATTTTAGAGTTCACATAATACGGTTCATATAATAAAGTGTAGGTTCTACTCTATTTCCACCTGTCTGTCAGTCTACCCGCTCTGCTGTGTGCCTTCCCTTTTGTCAGTGTGAATGAAGGAAGGATTAATACGTAATTCTTTCAAGTTCTCTGTGCCCTCACTGACTCAGCTAGAGTAACAAAAATATCCATTACTCTGAGAAACTTAAAGCCAAAGCCTCTCATTCAAAGAACTAATTGACTTCATTCACTTCTGGGGCACAGCAAGAAACAGTGTAGAGGGGAAAAAGTAACTGCGAATAACACATCAGTCCAGTATGAATCCTTCAAATTTAAACAGCAGGAGAAGTCCCTGAATTTAAGCACTGTGACATTCCAATTTCAGACTATTGACTACTATATGATAAAATAAGCCATTTGAAAATCTATTTTTGTCTGTTTTGAAAAATGATGGCAATATTTCATTCTTCAAAGACTAAGTATAGAATATACAAAAAAATTAACAGTAGCTAATGTGTCTGGAATCTGCTAAGTGTTACTTTCACTGCAGTACCTCAGAAAGCATCTGTCCACACTCCTGGTGTGGTGCTTGGGGTCTGGGATTCTGGTGAGGGGAGGCTCCCATTTACCTTCTTCATGAGCCATTGATCTGAGCTTTTAGACACTCTTGAACTTCCCCTTTCTTAGAAGGTGGTTAGAACCAGTAGCAGATTGCTCACTAGGGACAACTTGGAATGCTGCTAAAGCAGTATTGATGTGCTAGATACGTACAGGAATCTGAAAGGTGAAAAATTATGGGTCTATGAGGCATACTTCCTCCAATGCTTCCAATTTTGCTCTAGGGTGAATTTTCTCTAAAAATATGTTATCTGAGTGACGGTTAAAAATTCCAAAGCAATAACTCGTCTGGTTGAGACAGTAGGTTTTCCACATCTGTGCCAAGTTTTATGGTGAAGATCCTGTGAAGCAGTAGACATCTGAAATCTGGCACATGCCCCAGACTCGTGCTGCTCAGGTGTTCTAAATAATAAATATTCCTTCTCTGATGTTCAGTCTGGCTAGCCTTCTCAGCAGCAGTGAGCCCATTTGTCATAAAGCAGAGAAAAAATACTTGAAGCTTTCAGAAGCATTTGTTTTTAGTTTAGTTTCTAAGTGAAGTAGAGCTGAAGAAGGGCTTCCAGGCAGGTAGTTTGTCTGGGAGATGATCTGAGAAAGCAGAAGTCAGAGAGGGAGGGAGGGAGACAGAAAGGCACAGACAGGGAAAAGCCAATATAAGTGTACATTATTGCTTCCACTGCTAAAGGCAATTGCGTTCAGTTCATCCAGAACCACTAAGAAATGAACAGAATCATTCCCAGAAATATCCTTGGGACTCAAGAGGCCTTTTCCACTAACACCTTTCTCCCATTGGTTGAAGGTCAGTCATTGTCAAAGGTACTTGTTTTAGATCACATATTTAAATGGATCAAGCCAGTTCTGTTGGCATCTTTGAAAGCTCTGTGACACACCCAATTAGTTTCCCCTACCCCTGTTAGTGGTAGAACAAAATGAGTCAGATCTCATATGCCTCTTACTCCCTACCACCATGGGTAGGGCTACAAATAAACTGAACCAAGTGGTATTTACTATAGTATAGACTATATCATCTCAGGTCTCTCACAAAACACACTTACAATTTTCAAGGTTGAGACTGGCTCTAATTTCTAGCCAAAAGTTCAGTTTAGATAAATTTACTAACATAAGCCAATGGTCCTTTCTGTTATTACTGCTATAAAACTGCAATAGAAATTTGCCTCCTTCTTCATTCAGCATTTCTGCAGAACTAAACTTCCTACCCAATGTAGTGTTTCAGATGTTTACACCTTTGGGACCTAACTTTTTGCTTTCTCTGCCCTTTTTGGAACATGGTTGTCATAATTTTCTATTCAGTTATTTGTCAGGTATGTTGATCTCAAGGGACACCCAATTGGGTCACCATACTGCAGACCTAGTCTCCTCTGAGCATCTGATGGTAATCAGAATAACACTTAAAAGCAATAGTTTCCCTTTTTGCTGCCATACAGGCCAAGAGTAAGCAATCACAAGTAATCACAGCTCCAGTTTCAGGGAAATTATCCCTTGGTGAAAGATTGTAATCCCCTTATTCATGGCTAATCCAGTGGAGCTGAGATTTCTTTTGAACCTATTCTTCAGGTGTGTGGCTGGAAGTGATGGGGAAAGGGACAATTCTACTTGTACTTCTCTGTTTGATGCATTTACCTTTCCTACTACATGTCTCCGGGTGGCTGTACTTTTTATAAGAGAGTTGACTTTAGTAAATAACGCCTACCAAGGCTTATATTCAATCTGCATAGAACCCTTATTATAATTACTCGTTTCTGGATTTTGTTTTAGCACATCTTGCACTATGGCTACAGGAGATATTTAAGTGTTGCCACAGTCTTTTGGGCAGTCAGAGCATACCTTATGTTAATAGTTGAGTCTCAAAATCTTTTTGTCAAAGGATTACAAAACAGTACACAAAAACATGACCTCTGTGTTTACCATACTGTTCTCAAGTACAGGAACTACTGGACAAATTATTGTTTGTCATTCTCTCCTATCTCTCATTCTAATTTCTACTTCACATAGGACTGAATAGTTAAGAAACAGATTATCACTACATTCTAATAGGAGTGAAGATCAATGGTAGACTCAACTTTAGAATCTTATCCTAAGGATTTTCTTGGATATCTTCCTATATGAACTATCTCAAATTATGGTTTAATGGAAGAGCCTCTAATAAGAGATAGAATGCTGTTTAGGGGAGATAGAATTACTAGGAGAATGAAGAAGTAGAGAAATTGAAACACAGGAAGTCAATGCAAGGGTAAATTTTTAGTGACGCCACATAGGCAGTATTAGCTCCGTTATTTCAGGACTGCTATGAGGAATGCTGCATGCTGCCACAAATATCTAATGATTACCTTGTCCTCATGAAATGATAAATTTTCTGCACTTCTGTGCTGTACATGAGTAAAGGCTGAATTTGTTCTTACTAAAGTATGTATGGCCTTGTGAGAGAGAAGATGGTAAAAAAAATTCACAATGATATCTATCTCTGCTGTCCATACAACAGCAAACCGAACTTGTTTGGAACCATCCACCAGAGTTAAAACTGAGATAAAAACTAGTCCAAGTTGTTCTGAAGACAGTGTGGTGTGTCTGCTTTGATGCAGCATGGTGGGAAGAGATGATCTCTTCACCTAATTTCCTCCTATCCAGGATGGAATGCTACTCATCCTACTCAAACAACACCCCAACATTGAGGTAGCTTTTGTGTAGGATCTTGAAAAGCTGCCAGAGGCCCACAGCACATTCTCCTGAGCTTTTGCTTACCCCACCCCAACTGATGTTGATCAAATCTAAAAAAAAGGGGTCTGCAAATCTTTTAGAGTATTGTGACTTGACACTGTATACTAAGATTCCTTGTTTATCACCATTTTTCACTGTGCCTAGTTTTAATGTGAAGTGTCATTCACAGGCTCATGTTTTTAATGCTTGGTCCCTACTTTGTGATGCTGTTTTGGGTAGTTTGGAAGTATTATGAGATGAGGCCTGGAAGAAGTAGGGTCTTAGGAGTATCTTGTCCAGAGCTTCTTTTGTGTTTAATTGGTGGTTTCCTGGGAGCTCAGAAGACCAGAATGCTGATATGAATAGAGTCAGTAAAGACTACATAGATAGTACTTCGGAATATCCAGATGGAAACATGAACTCTCATAGGAATTGGCCATTCATGTTACATTCCAGCAAATGATTTATCTACATTTTTGTCAGTGTCCTGAAGCTGTGTTAACCTGAGTTTACAGATAATGGCATAATTGATTCGAGAGAGGAAATATCAAGATAGGATAACATTCACATTGTGGCAGTTAATACTAGCTGCATTAAAAAAATTATACTTTTAACTACAGGTGGACCCATTGCAACAATGAGAAGTACACGTTGTCATGTTGAAAACGAACTTTACAACTTTGGTGGAGGGGGGAGGATTGGGTGGGTGGTGGGGGGAGGCTGGGAAGGGATGGGAAGGAGAAACAAAGGAGGAGGCTACAATGCTTGATAAGAAATGTACTCATTATCTTGCCCATGTAATTGTAACCCCTCTGTACAGTATTTTCACGTAAAAAATAAAAAAAAAAAAAACAAAAATTATACTTTTACCATCTTTAAGTAGTTCTACAAAAATTACTATTCAGCAAATCAGTTTATGAATACAGTGTATTCATACAATGTGACCCCTTCATCATTATCCCCCATACCTCCCAACCCAACCCTTATCCTTAATTTTCTTAATTTTATAGGATATGCATTGAATATTATGACTGCATTCTCTACCACTCCCTTCTGTCTTATTATTCAATGCTAGCTGCTTTTAAGCAATGAAACTTGGGAGTGAAAAGCAGAGCGAAGTTTTTTAAAAAAATTTTCTTTCCATGTATATGTCATTGCAAAACTACTGTTCAGAGGGGTTATAGTTACATGAGTAGGGTGATGAGTAAATTTCCCATCAAGCATTGTAACCTTCTCCTTTGTTTTTCCCCTACCATCCCTTCCCTCCCTACCTCCCCAACTCCTCCCTACCCTCCCCCAAATTGTAAAGTTCATTTTCAACATAGTGTCTTGTACATCTCATTGTTACAATGGGTCAACCTGTATCCTTGTTTCAGCATTTTGTTATATCCCTTCCCCTCCCCAAATTATAAAAATGTATATACATGATGCAGGGCACTGACATCAAATACAGTGAAAAAGGGTTATACTGTGGGGGAAGAACATACAAAAGAAACAAGAGAATCACATAGTACATTATAGGTATGTTAAAAACAATACCAAGAAAGTAAATAAACCACTTGTGTCCCTATCTTGGGGTTCATTTCGCTTAAAATAATCTTATATGGTCATAGGAACATAGCTTTTGACCTTTTCTGCTTGTCCTAGACATGTACTAGTTGTTGCAAATAAGGGAAACCATGGGACCTATGTTTCTTTGGGCTTGGCTTACTTCACTTAATATAATTTTTTCCAGATCTTTGCATTTCCTAACAAGTGGGGCAATGTCATTCCTTCTGATGAAGGCATAGAATTCATATATATATATATGCCACATTTTCTTGATCCATTTATCTACTGAGGGTCATCTGGGTTGGTTCCATATCTTAGCTATGGTCAATAATGCTGCGATAAACATAGTTTTGCTGGTAGTTTTGGTATGACCTTGTTTGTGATCATTGGATAAATGCCCAAGAGAGCGATTGCTGGGTCATAGGGGAGCTCTATGTGGAGTCTTTTGAGGAACTTCCATATTCAGAGCAGAGGTTTTGAAAAATATGTAACTTGCCCAGAAAAGAAGCATACTTATAGCTACATATGAGGAAAATGTGGTTGTTAAAGTGATTGAAGCCAGTATAGGTTGGCCCATTGTAACATGAGATGTACAAGACACTATGTTGAAAATGAACTTTACAACTTTGGGGTGGGGAGGAGTTAGGGAGGTAGGGAGGGAAGGGATAGTAGGGGAAAAACAAAGGAGGGAGTAATGGGGTAACAGTGCTCTATAGGAAATGTACTCATTACCTTACTCATGTAACTGTAACCCCTTTGTACAGTATCTTTTCAATAAAAATATTAAAAAAATAAATCAACCATTTTGCTCTGGGATAATAGGAAACATGACTGGAGGTATCTCAGGAATTGGTCAAGTCTCATTCATTCCAAGCTCTAGAATGTAAAATTATGAACTCTTTTTGCTTTTGAGAAAAGAGCTGCTCAGATGTCATTCTTAGAACTCCTTAAGAAGCATGCTCTTGGGTTCAATCAACAAGGCACAGCCCAAGGAGTCCCACTACCTGGGAAGCTGGCAACAGACCTCCTGTTGTACATATGATGCTAGCTTTTCAGGTGGTAAGAATCACAGAGTTACAGAGTTTTCCACCCAAATTTCACAGCAAACATATGGCAGTGTCAGGATTTCTGCAAGCAGCTCCTGAAAGGTTGACACTTGCAGCTTTGAGGATCAAGACTAAGTAATCTCTGCAATAGGGACAACTGGATGTCTGAAATGCCAGTTATGTGGACTTCCTGCCTTCAAAGCCAAAGACAATGAGTGGACCCAAATTAACAGATAACATGTGAGCTGAAAACCACAAGCCCATAGGAGCAGGGCTGACTATACCCATTGGAGCTCACATTATGAAACCACTGCACTCATGCCAGCCATAGTGCTCTAATAGTTAATATTTACCCAATAAATTTTGATGTTATTTTGGTCGGATCCTTACATGTTCTGTTTTCAACTTTGGGAATAGGAATGTTGACTTCACATCATTGTGTCTTGAGAGTGCAACTTCCTTTTTTAAATTTAATTAATTAATTAGCTATTTTTTACAGAGAGTCAGCTAAGATTTTGCCTTGGGTCTCAGAGAAGACTTTGAACTTTTTGTATTTTTTTAAAAATAATATTGAGCCGGGCACTGTTGGCTCATGCCTGTAATCCTAGCTACTCACGAGGCTGAGATTTGAGGATCAAGGTTGTTCAAAGCCAGCCCAGGCAGGCAACTCCAAGAAACTCATATCCAATAAACCGCCAGAAAACCGGAAGTGGGACTGTGAGTCAAGTATTAGAGCGCTAGCCTAGAGCTGAAGAGCTGAGGGACAGAGCCCAGGCCCAGATTCAAGCCCTACAACTGAAAAATAAATAAATAAATAAATAAATAAAACCTATGAAGACTTTAGGAACTCTGAAAGATGGACTCAATACATTTTGCACTATGAGATGGCCGTTATCCTTGGGGGCCAAGAGTAAGCTGTGACTATTTGGATATAGAGTGCCCCCCAAACAGACTCATGTTTTGAATACTTGCTCTATAGATGGTGGTGCTATTTCGAGAGGTTCTGGAAAATTTTAGAGGTGGGATCTAGCTAGAGAAAGTAGGTCACTGGGGGTCCTCAGACCTTCCTGTCTCTGTCTCTGGTTCACAGCTTCTATGATATAAACTTCTGTAACTTGCTCTCTTTCTCATCATGATGGACACTAAAACTGTGAGCCCATATAACCTATTCCTTCTTTATATTGTTTCTGTCCAGCATTTAATTACAGAATTGCGAAACATAACTAATGTAATATCATGCAATATCTAAATATGGCCACATGGAACTTGGAATCCTTTTCCAGATCAGAAGTTAGAGTATTGTGGTTAGCACAGGGATCTGGAAATGACAGATCTGAGTTTAGAGTCCTCCTCTTAGCAACTGTGGATTCTATGTCAGGTTAAATGAACATTCCAAGGTATTTCTGCCTCATCAATCTTATTCATAAGCCCATCAGACAGATCACATGGTGGCTTTATGTGTTTATATACATTCAGTATTTAATTCACCTTATCCAGGGCTGGTACACAACCAATGCTCTATAAGTATCCCAGGGGATAGAAATTTTAGTTGGTTGGGTCTTTACCCAGTGTCCTCCAACTTCCCAGAATGCACACCTCCAATGAATCCCTCCCAGTGTCTCCTGAAATGTCCTTTGATGAGCTTTATCATTTTATCTTCACTCAGTGCCTATTCATATGCATGGACCAAGTACAGGCTCATAAAAGGCATTGCCAGAAAATATAATAGTCTTTATTTCTCTGTTTGTCTGGTAATCTTGTTAATAAAGAACATCATTTAAATCTTACAAGACCCAACCATACTTTTCTAACTCTCCCCAGACATTCGCAGTCTTCGAACATGTTAGAATCAAAGGCTAGTGGCCAGTTGTAGTTTGTAAATACATGTGTGTGAGGATTCAGGTTCTCAAAGAAGCTCTTTCCTAGATAGGGATAGATATGAAAGATTCAATGGAGGAATTCATGAAAGCTACAGAGGGAGTACAAGAATGGGAGAAGAATCTTTCAATTACAATTGCTGCTATGACCTTTATGAAAAAAGGGAAAGGAAGGATTGAGGAAGAAGAGACTTATCTCACAGTACAAATCTGAGTCAGTCTCTTCCACCTGATGTGAAGCAAAACTGACTATTAAGTATCCCATGTAAGCTAGCTGCTGCCCTCAGCCATCGTCAGGAGCAACAGGGAAGCAGACCTCAGTTTATGTCTAAATGAGCACTGAGAAACACATTTGAGGTTGTCTTAATAGAGATATTATCAGGGCATCTCCATTAACACAGATCTAACTCTACTTCAAACAGCACAATCTTATTTAGAGTCTTCAAACATATCTGATTTCTGGCCCCATGTTTACAAATATCTTTGATTGAAATTTGTCAGAACCAGAAGATTTGGACTTTAGTTCGTAAACTTCCATAGTTAAATCTCATGTCAAAGCTCAAATGCTTTGAACAACATATAATGTATAAGATGCTTTTGAGTTAGGAGAAGGTGGTTGTTTTAATATTCAACATTATTTTACCCATAAGTGACATTTGGTTCTGCCTACTTAGACCTGTGCTGCCCCAGATGTGGAAGATTGTAAATGAATAGTTCCTAAGTTTTGTTTGTGTCTAATTCTAGATTTGGAGGGGTTTGTTTTTGAGCAACTGGTTGGAGATAATTTTTTCTGCATCATTGGGCTTCAATATATCACCAACACTAGACATATCAGGTGATTTCTTTGATTGATTGTGAGCTTTCTATCTTCTTCAATGTGTCTCTCCTTCATTTCCCATACCTTGCACATTTCTTGTTAAGAGATGCTCATGTTGACTGCAGTTGGCAGGTTGAGTGGAAGACCTCAGACTACTTTTTCAACAGAAAGCTTTGTCTCTGTTCTGAGGTTTATCAGACAGCTGCACAGGCACAATAATGAGTTTGCCCAGCTCATCTCTTGTCTCTATTGATGAGATTTTGGCTGCAATTTTTTTTCCAGAAGGGAGTCTCTCTTTCTGTCTACAGATCAATTTAGATTTGATGTTTAAAGCTGAGACTTCCTTCCATTTCTGAGTAGTTTTATTGATAATGGTTTCTACAGCCTGTCAGTTTCAATACTCTTTTGTATCTTTTCTAATTTAGTGTTAAGAGCACTGCAGAAAACATAAACAACCTGGCACTTTTGAGGCTTCCGGCACTCCAGTATTACTCAGTTGCAATTTATCTGTTTAGTTGATAACCAATAAGCCAGATGGATATTCTCTTTTCAGTATCCTTCACCATGGTAAATTGAATGCCATGAGTTAGCTCTTCCATGTGGAGTGAACTAAGTCAATTTTTGGAGTGGGGATCGGAAACTGTTTCTTGATTTTATCTCCACAAAAAGAGCTGACAGTAGCAAGTTCGACATGACAGGATGATCAAATTCTCAGGGTCTGATATATACAAGAAAACCTCTCTAGTGTACCCCAGGTGATGCTACACAGGGATTTGAATACTGTTCCAGGCCCGAGAGCCAAATTCTCAGAGAGGATGTCACAGAATGAAATCTGGTTCAGCTCTTTAAAGAGCACTTCTTCCAATGGTTATAATCTGCTTTCCCAGTGCAATAATTATTTAAGAATGTAAGCACTTCACCTAAAGCACTTCCATTTATAAAATGATTTTTGTAGGGCAGAAAAGGAAATAGAAGCTAAAAGGTCTGATCTCACAAAGGTCTGCTTGCAGATGTGAAACAATCATGGATTCCTTTCAATTTCCAGATTTTGGACATTCAACTTAATATTGCTTTTCCAACTTAATATTGCCTTGCCTTTCCACTTGTTTTTTATAGTCTTTCTCTCACATGTATACACACACACACACACACACACACACACACACACACATATAAATGCATGCTCTATTTTTCTTGGGGACAACTTTTGTTGGTTTGTTTCTTGCTTTCAATCAATGTCCCCACTTAGCACAGTGCCACCTTTCAGGATGGGAGGAAACACAAAGGCAGTCATCCTCTTGTACTTGACGTGACCTTCAGGTCTGAGATTCTGATATTTAAAAAGGCTTCTTGTACTGTGTCCCCTCGTGACAGAGAGCATACTGTGAAAGCCTCAGAACCACTTTCAGTTCAATTCCATTAAGTGAAAATTTATGGAAAGTAGTTGCACAGACTTATAGGGACACACTCTTTATGATTATTATTATTGATTGCAATCAGTTTCAGTCCTGTTCTAATCTTGGTGTCCGGGGTCCTTGGTGAAGCTAGAGGAAATAGCTATGACCTTGGACTTTATTCTGCTTTCTGATCATTTATTCTTGAAGTGTGAACTTGTAGGAAGTCTGTTTTAACTTCTTTATGTGAATTAAAGTAAATTTTAATTGTTCAAAATGATTTTACTGCTTAAAAGTGATATATTTTAAGGCTTTATTTTAGATGATAAGTTCAGTACACCTGAGTTTAAACTGAGACTAATTCTAGTGATAACACCAAAATTTGACATCACATATGCTGGCTTAACAACAAGAAAGACTTTCTACTGGGAAGGGATGGGAAGGGTAAACAAAGGAGGAGGCTACAATGCTTGATAAGAAATGTACTCACTATCTTGCCCATGTAATTGTAACCCCTCTGTAAAAAGAAAAAAGAAAAAAAGAAAGACTTTCTAAGGAGGAGGGGGTTGTGCTTTTGTTAAAACAGTCCAGAAGGCAGGAGAAAAGAGTCAGGATCTATTTATCTTATTTATGTATTCTTAATTCTCTCCTCTCATTTGATGTAGAATACATTTATTACATCTGTAACAAAGGTTGTGATACTGTTTTGGAAAGAGAAATATTCTCTGAATCAATCCTTTGCAATTCACTAAAACACTCAACTGTAATATCTAGGATGCAATCATTGATATCTTAGATAAAAATAGAGGAAAGTAAGTGACCCTGGGTTCTCTCAGTTGACACATTATATTAATAAAATGTCTGTATCTCAGGGCTGCTCATGGGGCTGTGGGTGGCGGTTTCAGTAGTGGGAGGATAGGGAAAGCCACTGGAGTGGAAGTGGCAAGCCACTTGTTTTTTCTATGGTTGGACAGAGTTGATACAAAGAGAAGATGGTCCTTGCACTTGAGGACCCTCTGTGGGATGAGGCTTTGTCCTGGCAGATGAGGATTCTAGAGTGAAATCTTGCCTAATGACCCCATTGCCCATGATGTTGGTAGCCTCAGACCTGTGATTTTAGGATAGAGTCTTATTCACATGTCTGATGCTACCAGTTTTGTAGGTGGTACTGGGGAAACTAAAAAAGGCTGAGACATCACCAAGATGAAGAGAAAGCTTTGTGCCTTAAGTCTCCATCTCACTATCTACTTCCACACACAATGTTCTCAGTCCTGGCAACACTAACCGATCGCCTTCCTTGATGACAATGGCACCTCTGACTGTCACTGCTCTGTCATCAGTGTCCAATGGTTGTTAGGTTAATGGAGGTGCTGCCAGAGGAGGACAGTGGTGCAAAAAGTATTTGTGACTCTAAAAGCTGAGGGCAGAGCTCCTTCCCGCCTCCTCTCCACAGCATTCTTGAGCAAACCTTTCCATGAGGGTATGAGATGCTTTAAATAAGTGTTGCCTTATCCAGATATTCAACAACAGATGACATGATAATAAATTGACTTAAATAGGAATCTTTTTAAATTATTGAACTAAAATACCAGGCACAGTGATTGGCCTTGGTGAGTATAGGAATGGAGAAGTCCTGTCTCCAATCCTTAAGGAAAATAGACAAAGACGAAATTAAGGTCCTTTAGGTACTTGTATAATAAGAGAGGGGAAGGATTCAGGGTTTCAAGAAGGAAGAGCTGCATTGTCCTTGTATCAGAGAAGGATGTGTTGAAATAGTGGAAATCTTTGTTTAATCACCATGCTTCAGTTTTTACAACTTGCATTGAGGTATTGTGACAGAAGTATGGCATGAAGTATTTGTTTCCAGGGAAGAACAATTTTCTGGACAACTCAAGCATTCAGAAATCGTGGGGTTTGAGGAGTAGTGTTGTCTTCTAAATAAAGAACTTCAAAAATCCTATATTTTCATGTGGCAAAAAGCTGAAAAATTTTTATCTTTAAGTATAGATTGTTTCCTTAAATTTTGCCATACTGTTATAGAAAAATTAACTATGAAAAATTAACCATAAAACCATGACTAATCACCTCTTTATGGTATAATTTCATTCACTTCATGATGTAAACTTTGATTTGCAATTAGCAATTATATAAGGAAGTGACAGACACACATATAGATGTAGAGAAGAGAGAAGACAAAAAGCAATCAATTATAATTTCAAATTTTGACAAGGCACTTGATCATTAAGTCAATGATTTTGTCAATGTCAAAAGTATCAATTATTGACCTTAAAATTTTGTGTAATATGTAATTTATAGCAGTTATGAAACTGTTTCCTCTATCTCCCATAAAGATTAATTATGAAAGCCAGGCATTGGTGACTTGCATCTGTCATCTTGGGTACTCTGGAACCAGAGATCTGTAGATCATAGTTCAAAAGCTCACAGGCTGAGAATACCATGAAACTCATCTCCAATTAACCACCAAAAAGCTGGAAATGGAGCTGTGGTTCAAGTGATAGAGTGCTAGCCAGCCTTGATCAAAAAAGCAAAAAGACAGAGCCTGGGCCCTGAATTCAAGCACCAGTAGTGGCGCGCGTGCGCGCGCACACACACACACACACACACACACACACACACACACACACACACAGAGTTAATTGTGATTCTCTCATACATGATTAATTGTGATTCTCTCATACATGAAGGAAAAGGGATCCCGAGCTTTCTGTCTAACCAGCTGGGAGATACGTGCTTTGGGAATTGCAGGGTGAGGTATATGTGCTTTGGGAATTGCAGAGTGAGGTATTCTTGCTACTGAGCCTCTCCTACATTTCAAAGAACACAGGATATGCCATCATCTGGATTGAGAGAGGATGCACAGTTTGACAAAGCCGTTCCTGCATCTAATTCTCTTTCCTTTTCATCTGTAGCACAATAAAGGAAATTAAAGTTAGTGATCGATTGTGTTTGAGTGCATTATCATCATGATGGAATATGTGTACAGTGCAACAAACATGAAGCTACTCCATCACATTCTTTTTTTCCTATGTATTTAATTCTATTTATCACAAGCCATGAAACTGACATTTATTTTATTCAGAAGAAGAAAAGAAATTTATCTATTCCATTTGAGTGTTTCTCCTTTGTGAACAGAACTTTCTATTTTCTGGGATGAATTTATACATATGAAAGCACTCACAAATCTTTATTATCCCATAAGCCCTTTGAAAGCAGTACTATTTCAGGTTTACCCCTTAGTTACTTGCTATTGTTTATTTTAGTTCATAGAAATCATGGATATGAGTTTTTTGATATTATAAATGAACTAGAAGAGTACTTTTATTAGAAAGGGTTTATGAGACTATTCTTTTTATTGGTTGAGATTATCTTTTTGAATTAAATTACATTGTGGAGTAACCCTTTTTCCTTCCTTCCTTCCTTGCTTTGTGTGCTGATACTTGAATGGAGGACCTGGCATAGGCCTTGAGCTTTTCTTGCTCAAGGCTGGTACTTTACCACTTGAGCCCACAGCAATATTTCCAGCTTTCTGCTGATTGATTGGAGGTAAGAGTCTCATACTATGTCTCATTTCTATGTACTCTGGCTTTGAACCATGATCCTTAGATCTCAGCTTCTTGAGTAGCTAGGATTACAAACATAAACCACAGGTGTCTGGCTGCCTGAGACTATTTTAAATTTATATTTTCTTCTATATTTAAATTTCTTGTCTTAATATTGGTGCATATTATTTTCTGTGCACTTTGCAATGGAAATATACATATAATTTCCTCCTATGAAAATGATTCCTTCCCTCTTATTTATTCTAATCTTGTCTTAAATGTTTAATGTTATTGATAAACAGCCAGGCTTTACCTCCCAGAATCATATACACAGTAGATAAACCAGAGTCAGCCATGAAAAATATGGAACATACTGGATACCACTCAGTTTGTTTCTTCTCCATCTGTATGTCTTTCACTGTCACCTGGTCTTCATTGTAGAAGAGCCTAGAGAACACAAATCCAGCTTCCAAGCTTCACAAAGGACTTCCTTAGTGGTATTGCTTATTTTTCTTTTACAGAAGCACATGCATATCTACTGTGGTTGCCTAATTAAGCTTTATGGTTTAAGCAATATATCTTACTCATGGACAATTCATTGATTAAAAATCTGTAGACTTTTCAGTGTATCAAGTAATGCTGTCATACAAACATATCATAGATATGTAAGTAATGCTACATATGCAGAGAGACAAGAGACAGAGATGTGTGGAAAGTTGCAGAGGGAAGGAAGACATGTTCATCTTTATCTCACAAAGGACTGAGGACCAAGTTGATAAGTGCCTTGCTTTGCATAACACAGTAAATTTAAGGCAAAGGCATATTTCTGTTTGCTTTTTAAATGTATTATTTAATATTTATTTGTTTATTTGAGGCAGTATTAGGTTTTGAACATGGGGCTTCTGGCTTGCCAGGTAAGTGCTCTTCTACTTGAACTGTGTCCCAGTTTTAATCAGTTTTTAAATGCTTCCTAATAATTGAATATGTCTATAGGGTAGCATGTACTAGTTTGATAGCTGTATGCAATATGTAATATTCAAATCAAGGTAAGAATATTTATCTTCTCAAACCTTCATCATTTCTTTGTAGTGAGAATACTAAAATCTTTTCACATATATATGATTTAAATCATATATACATGTGATATAAATCACATGTATATATAATATATATAGAAGAGACAATTTTAAATACAATTTAAAAATAGTCTCAGATATATATACATATATATGTATGTATATACATATACACATATATATGTATATATAGAGAGAGAGAAAAAAAATTTATTATTATATTGTATCATCAGACACAAAGACCCAGTGAGATGCGGAAACAGGCTCTTGTGCTCTATGGCATAGGGCGAGTATTGCATCCAATTGCATCCTGACCTTCCAGTCTTCTGTAATCTGGAGCCATTAACATCCTTGAGTACTAGATCCAAAGCTAAAGCCACCATCTTGGCTTTTTCAGAGTCTCTTCTCCAACAGAGCTCATAGATAGAGGATTGAAAAAATGGATCCAACTTGCATTTAGTGTTTCCAACATCTGGTTTATTTTACTCACTACTGGTCTACAATCTATTGGAGACTACCAACTATCATCATGACTACATGTGTAGTTAAGTAATTAAACAAATAAAATACAATTTATAAGCCAATTTTTCCATAATACAAACATCCTTGGAAAGAAGTTTAATAATTAAAAAGGTTTGAATCTACTTCATTATTTTATCATTGATTTATGAGTATCAAACTTATTTTCCAGAGCCCATAACTGAAGGCTCATATTTGTGTTTTTTTCTTAATTTAATTTTATTGTCAAGGTAATGTACAGAGGGGTTACAGTTGCACACGTAAGATAGTGAGTACATTTGTAATCCTAGCTAGTCAGGAGGCTGATATCTCAGGATCACTATTGGAAGCCAGCCCAGGAAGGAAAGTCAGTGAGACTCTTATCTTCAATTAACCCAGCAAAAACTCAAAGTGGAGCTATGGCTCAAGTATAGAGTACAAGCCTTGAGCAAAAAAAGCTCAGGGAGAATATTTAGACACTGAATTCAATTTCTAGAACCTACATGTGTATACACACACACACACACACACACACACACACACACACACACACACAACACACACACAAACACATAAATAGTCCCATTAAAGTTGGTAAGGTCTTTTTTCCTCCTTCTTACTTATACTGTTCAAAGTAAATATTTAACACTTTTTCTTCAGAATGATTTTTCTTTACAAGAAATAACTTTGGTAATATAGTTAAAGTTCTTATTCCTTTCCAGTTCCCTAAATATCCCTAAATATGTGCCCACATATGTGTGTAGCCATAAACAGTCTGTGTTGTGATGTATGCTTTTAAACCTTGCATAAATTACATAATATTTTACATATTTTGCATTTGCTGTTTTCTCTAAACATTGCTTTCCATATTTATACATACCCATTCAGACTATCACATTTTTCCCTGTTTCCCTTCTTTTTATTTGAGTGATATTGGGGTTTAAACTCAGGTCCTCAAACATGCTAGAGAAACATTTCACTATTTGAATCAGTCCCCCAACCCCTTTCAATAGTATTTTTCCCCACAGTTATCCTCAGACAGAGGTCCTCCTGCGTATGACTCTCAGCAGTTTGAATGACAGATGTGCACCATCAAGCTTGCCCTATTTATTTGTGGGATCTCATTAAGATTTTGCCCAGGTTTAGCTTTGTACTATGAACCCCTAATCTCCATGCCCTAAGTAGTTGAGTTTACAGACATGAGGCCCTGTTCTCATTCCCAGACCATTGATTTTAGCTCTTTTCCCCTGTGCATATACACAAACTACCTTTCCATTTCCACAATAATAAGCTTTTAGACAGTTTCTATTTTTGTCTATTGCCAATAGAAATACATTATTAATATATATTCATGTATTTTTTCAACTGTAATTTTTATTTTCAAATAATTCTCCAAAATGTTAGATTTAAATTTTTCATAGCAAGACATGAGCTTTTTAATCTTGGAGCATTTCCATAATTTTCACTTCCATATTTGAAAAATCATAGAGTTCTATGGTTATTAAATTGCATTTTACTTTTTAAAAGTAAATTTGATGGTTGTATCAACTTTGGTGAATATTTTCTTTTTGCTTATGTGGTGCTGAGGAATCGAACCCAGGGCCTCAGGCATGCAAGGCAAGCGCTCTACCACTGAGCCACCTTCCCAGCCAACTTTGGTGAATATTTTCTAAAAGAAATCTTAAGATTTTCTTGATAATGGCCATTCTAACAGGGGTGAGGTAAAATCCCAATGTTGTTTTGATTTGTATTTCTTTTATGGCCAGAGATATTGAACATTTCATGTGTATATTGGCTATTCTTATTTCTTCTTCAGAGAAGACTCTCTTTAACTCTTTACACACTTTTTAATGGAGTCATTATTTCTTTGAGGATTTGTTGAGGGAGGTTAATTTTTGAGCTCTCAGTATATGTTAGATATGAGGACCTGGTCTGATGCATAGCTAGTAAAGATATTCTCACATTCTATGGGCTTTCCGTTTATCTTGATAGCTACATTATATGCCATGCAGAAACTTTATTTTGATGCAATACATTTATCCAGTCTTTCTTTTATTTCTTGTGATTCTGGATTGTTACTTAGGAAGTTTTAACCTGTACCAAGGAATCCTAGTCCTTCCCTTATCCCTTCCTGTAATATTTTCAGTGTGTTTGGTCTTACATTGAGGTCTTTGATCCAGTTGGAATTGATAATACAGATGCTGGCGGGGATATGGCCAAAAGAGACTGCTACTACAATTTTGGTTGGTATACAAACTTGTTCAACCACTTCGGAAAGCATTATGGAGGTTCTTCAAAAGATTAAACAAAGAACTCCCCTATGATCCAGCATTCCCACTTTTGGGCATTTACCCATATGAACACAAACCAGCCTGCACTAAAGCTACCAGCACAACCATATTCATTGCAGCATTATTTACCATAGCTAAGAAATGGAATCAACCCAGATGACCCTAAGTGGATGAATGGATCAAGAAAACATCACACACACACACACACACACACACAATGGAATTCTATGCTTCCACTAAAAAGAATGGCATTGACCCATTCATAAGGCAATGGAAAGACTTAAAAAAAAATTATAGTAAGCAAAGTAATCCAGACTCAAAGAACCATAGACTGCATGGTTTCCCTCATTTGTAATAAATAGAATATGTCTATAAATCTACAAGTAAATTCATTGGATAGTAAAAGACAATTATACTTGGACATGAATAATTAAACAGCACTCTAAGCACTCACACAGTGAGAACAAAGGAAGATATTCTTAGGAGAGGATCACAATGGCTCAATAGCTATGTGCCTATGACCATATAAAATGACGTTTATCAACATGAACTCTAAAAGATGGAAACAAGATGATTTTTTAAAATTGTACCATTTACAGTTATTTTTTTCCCTTATCTTTTTCCTTTGTTTTATTTCCTCTTTTCACTGTTTTTTATTTCGGCACCTTTTGTCTTGTATATAAGTATATTTGATTTGGTGCAGAGAAGGGGCAGCACAGAAATGGTGGGATACCCACTAGACACTATGTTGGAAATGGGGAAGAAAGGGCATCAGGAGGGGAAAACTGGGAGAAAATGAGAGAGGAGAGCAACACTGTTCAAAACAAAATGTACTCATTACCTGACTTATGTAAGTGTAACTCCTCTGTACATCATCTTTACACTAAAATCTAAATTAAAAAAGAAACCCTAAGGTTTATCGGATTAATTGATATTAGCATTGATATTCTCTTTTGTTTTCTTGTTGTTTTATTCTGTGTAAGAGAGTGGTATATTGCTTGAATTGCCTATGGAATAAATAAGAAATATTTATTCAAAGGAAACATGAAAATAGCTTTGAAATTGGAGTGTGAGTCATAGCTCAGTGGTAGAGTGCTTGCCTCTCATGAGCAAGCCCTAGGTTTGATTACCAGCACCACAAAAATTAGAAGAGGTGGAGGAGGAGGGAAGAAAGAGGGAAGGAGGAAGAAAGAGGTAGGGAAGAAGGAAGAGAAAAAAGAAAATGGCTTGGTTCTGCTAATAGTAGATCTTGTTTTCAATTATCTCTTCAACATATTGTATCTTTGATATTAAATAAGTTACTTATTCCTCAAAGGACTTCCTTTCCTTATCTTCAGCTCTTACAGAGTTTCAGTAGGATTCAATTGTATAAGAGAAGTGCCTAACATATAGATCACATAATAGTGCACTTCTTTAAATTGATTGATGACTGAATCTTATTTAAATGAAAAGAGAAGGAAGGGAATGAGAAAGGAGATGAAGCTCCACCTTGTGACCACTTTGGTAACCCTAGATATTAAGATTATCTATTAATTTTTATAGAATTACATTGTGTGAAAATATCCTTGAAGATGGCTAAAAGTCTTGTGGAAGAACCAAGGTACACTATAAACAATGAAAATCCTTGACTATTTCAAACTCTAGTAACTATTCAACAAAGGTGGTTAAATAATTGTTTCTAAACTAAATATCATCTATTTTATTGGTATCCATTCTTTTAATTTCAACAACTAGCCACAATTGTGGAAAACTGAAAAGAATAGTGTAAAAAGAGATCTATTTTTCTTTAGGTCTATGCAATATTCTGTAACATATATATATGTACTAAATCATCCTTATTCATTCATCTGTTACCAGATACTTCAGCAGTTTCCTTCATTTGGCTATTGGTACAGTGCTGCAATAAATATAGGTATACAACTCTCTTTCTTTCATATTCATTTACTCTTTTGTGGATCTATATCCAATAGTAGTAAGATGGGATCATAAGGAAGCTCTATTTTCAGACTTTTGAAGAAACTTCATACTGATTTTCATAGTGGTTGTACTAGTTTACATTCCCACCAACAGTGTAATAGGGCTCCTTTTTCGCACATCCTTACTGGCATTTCTTGTTGTTTGTTTTCTTTATGTCTGCCTTTCTGACTGGGGTGAGATGGAATCCTAGTGGGTGTTTTGATTTGCATATCCTTTATGCTAAGGATATTGAACATCTTTTCATGTATCTATTAGCCATTGTATTAGTCTTCTGAGAACTATTCACTCATTTCACTTACCCAAGTATTAAATGAATTATTTAGTTTAATCTTTACGCTTTTGGATTCTTTGTATATTCTGGACATTAATGAAACCATGTCATTTTCAAGAAAATGGATGCAACTGGTGAAACATCATATTGAGTGAAAAAAGAATAGTTGGAGTAACAAGGTCTTATCTTTTCATTCATTTGTGAAAATAAGACATAAATGCCATAGGAATTCATGTTCAAATTATATGCATATATAACTCTATACATATAGTTAAGTGTGGGACCTGACTCTAAGGGACTACTTAGGAGGAGAAGGGAAAGAAGAAGGGGAAAAAGAATGATAGAAGGGAAATAAAATATAGAACTATGTATGAAGATAGTATGAAGAACTTCAATGAGAACTGTTGGTCAGCAGGAGAAAAGAGGTAAGAGGAATTGACTTTGTTGGGGTAAAAGGGTTTGAGCTAATAAGAGTGAAAGAAGATGAATATGGTCAAAATAGCTTGTTGACAAATTTGAAAAAGACAAAATTGTACTAAGAAGAAGGATGTAAAAGGTAATGTAATGGGGGAGGGAGTTGATTAGAATACACAAGTGGAAATATGATCAAATTCTCACATATATTTAATGTATGCAAATAAAAATTCTTAAAGAAAAATGAATTTGGAAAAAGAAAATTCACTTTTCAGTCACTTCTTGGGTATCTTCATTGCTGGCCTGGTAATTAGCTGCCAGGAAAGAGTCTGTTGGATGCCCCTATAAACCAGGCTCTTCCCCAGTGACCACACCCCTCCAGCCTGTTTCGTGCATGCCTCCTTCCTGCCTGCCTGCATGGGTTTCCAGTGGGCATGTATACTGTCCAGGGACAATGAGCAGAATAGAATTTCCGACATGTTTCAATTTTGACTCACCAAAGCAAGAGGATCTATAGCAAGAGGATCTCAATAGACTTCTATTGAGATTGTAATATGGAAACAATTTGTAGCTATTCAACAATAAACAGATAATTTTAATATTAATTCTTATATTCTCTGCAACAGTAGGTTTTATTATATATTTTTTCTTTTCTTTGACATCTTTGAGTCAAAACATGGTACTGTTTGTTTCGGATTCTCAACTTTCTGTAGCTTGGAAGCTTTTCTTTCCTTCATGTGTCTGAGTCCTTTGAAGTTAACCAGGGCTGACTGCAGAAGAATCTTTGTGCAAACCAATCAGACTCATTGCAATTTTAAGCATAGGAGACAGGCCTGCTTGTGCATTGTCTCCTTTGTATAGCAATGATGGATTGGCTTTTGTTGAGTTCATAAGATTTCCAGGAAAAGGCTCCATAATGCTGCCCTCAGCAGCCTGTTCACTCCTAAATAAACTTAAAGTCTCAAAATCAGCCACTTACTAGTTTCAGAGGAAAGATACACACCAACACAGAATGCATTTGCCTTTGCAGTTTCTTCTGAAAAGCTACCGATGTGTACCTTCCTGCACAGTTCAAATAAGAAGCACAAGTAAGAAATCTCATCTATAATAATGTATCATCAACTTGAAGAGCAAGAACTGATCAGAAAAAGGAGAGTTTCACACTGATTCCAACATGTTTTCTAAACATATCCTTATTTTGACAGATATAGTTAACAACACTTTATAGAAATACCTTTGTCAAGTAAATGTCTAGAAAACAAATAAGAATAACAACTGAATAAAATTATTTCAAAACTATGTGGGTTCTTAAGTGTAAGATATCAAATGATAATTTCTAAAGAGGCATAGCTATATTTGATTGAGAAAATTAAAATGCTTCTTAAAGATGTTTGACTTATTTTTTATTGATTTGATTGTACCATGGAAAGAAAAATACAAAAAACATAAAATAATAATTAAAAAACATACAAAAAGAGTATGCAATCAAATCAATGTCAATCTTCAAATACACAGAAATATTTTCAACAAATCTAACCAGATTTATACTCGCCTCATATTTCATACTCATCATGAGCATGGAGCAGCCCTAACTGCTTTACATTAATTTACTCATGTAGATGTTACAAGACTTTCATGCATTTAATTTCTTTATTTTCCTACTCCACTTACAGAGAAGGATACAGAAGTAAGGCAAGTTTTGAAAACCATGAAACATGAAAACTAACCTTTATCTGAGTCAAATTCTAGCCCAAGAAATCTGTATCTTATTTTTTATTTATTTTTTATTGTGCAAATACTGAATCTGTATCTTATTTTAAACAATGAAAAAATGATATTTTCCCTGAAAACAAAAGAAATTCTGCTATTTTTTGACAAGGTGTATGAACATGGTTGATATTATGCTATTTGAAATAAGGGAAGCACAGAAATCCAAATACTGCATACTCTTGATTATTACAACCTAAAAAAGTCAAACTTACAGAAGCAGAGAGGAGAGCGGTGGTTGTTGGAGGTCAGAAAGCATAGAAAAATGTGGTTCAAACGAGCTTTACTTTGATTATTGTACAAGATGAATAGATTAGTTGTATAAAATGAATAGATTTTAGAGAGCTAGACCATTGTGACACAAGCTAGTACTACTCAGATGTACACAATAAATTTACTAAGGGGGGACATCTTAAGTGTTTTGTCAGAAGAATAAAAGAGAAGAAAAGAAAGAAAGTATAGAAGGAAGGAAAGGAAGGAAGGAAGGAAGGAAGGAGGGAGGGAGGGAGGGAGGGAGGGAGGGAGGAAGGAAGGAAGGAAGGAAGGAAGGAAGGAAGGAAGGAAGGAAGGAAGGAAGGAAGGAAGGAAGGAAGGAAGGAAGAAAGGGGAAGGAAAGTAAGGATAAAGGAGGAAAGGGAAACCATGGGACCTACGTTTCTTTGGGCCTGGCTTACTTCACTTAATATAATTTTTTCCAAGGGGCTGGGAAGGTGGCTCAGTGGTAGAGCACTTGCCTTGCATGCTCGAGGCCCTGGGTTCGATTCCTCAGCACCACATAAGAAAAAAGCTGGAAGTGGCGCTGTGGCTCAAGTGGTAGAGCACTAGCCTTGAGCTGAAGAGCTGAGGGACAGCACCCAGGCCCAGAGTTCAGGCCCCACTACCGGACCCCAAAAATATATATATATATTATTTTTTCCAAGTCTTTCCATTGCCTAAGAAATGGGGCAATGTCATTCTTTCTGATGAAGACATAGAATTCCATTGTGCATATATACCACATTTTCTTGATCCATTCATCTACTGAGGGGGCATCTGGGTTGGTTCCATATCTTAGCTATGGTAAATAAACATAGTTGTGCTGGTAGCTTTAGTATGGTCTTGTTTGTGATCATTTGGGTAAATGACCAAAAGTGGGACTGCTGGGTCATAGGGAAGCTCTAGGTGGAGTCTTTTGAGGAATCTCCATACTACTTTCCAAAGTGGTTGAACAAGTTTACACTCCTACCAACAATGCAGTATGGTTCCCTTCTGGCCACATCCCCTCCAGCATCTGTTGATATTAGAGTTCTTGATTATAGCCATTCAAACTGGGGTGAGGTGGTATCTCAATGTTGTTTTGATTTGCATTTCTTTTATGGCTAGGGAGGTTGAGCATTTTTCTTCATGTGTCTATTGGCCATCCTTCTTTCCTCTTCAGAGAAGTTTCTCTGTAAGTCTTTAGCCCACTTATTTATTGGGCAGTTGTTTCTTTGAGGATTTGTTTTTGGGGGATTTAAGTTTTTGAGTTCCAGGTATATTTTGGATATGAGACCCTTGTCCGTTGTATGGCTAGTGAAGATTTTCTCCCAATCTGTGGGCTTTCTATTGATCTTGATAGCTATGTACGTTGCCATGCAAGAGCTCTGCAATTTCATGCAATCCCATTTGTCCAACCTTTCTTTGATTTGTTGTGATTCTGGGTCTCTTTTAAGAAAATTTCGGACTGTGCCAAGGAGACTTAGGGTTTCTCCTATTCCATCCTGTAATGTTTTCAGAGTTCTTTAACTTCGAGGCTGAGACAAACAGAAACGGTCAGATAAGTTGTTGTTAGGCGAAATGAACCCCAAGATAAGGATTCAAATGGGTTTTTTTTCTTGTGATTGTTTCTAACATATATATATATATTTCTTTGCTGCTTTGTTTGTCCCTCCTCCATGGTATAACCCCTGTTTTCACTGTATTTGATGTGGTATACTTTGTGGAGGGGACAGGAAAAAGCAAGTTGTTTAAATAGGGATACAGGTGGACCAATGGCAACAATGATATGTACAAGACGTTATGTTGAAAAACGAACTTTACAACTTTGGTGGGGGGGGGGGTAAAGGGGACGGGGAGAAGGAAGGGGGGAGATGAGAAGGGATGGGAAGGGGAAACAAAGGAGGAGGCAACAATGCTTGATAAGAAAATGTACTCATTACCTTGCTCATGTAATTGTGACTCTCTGTATGGTATTTTCACAATAAAATTAATAAATAAATGAATAAGAAAGAAAGAAGGAAGAACAGCTTGGTATTGGCACAAGAACAGACCTCAGGACCAATGGAATAGAATTGAAAACCCAGAAATGAACTTATAGCCACGTAGTCTTCAATTAGGGAGCTTAAAAAATAGAATGGAAGAAAGACAGCCTCTTCAGTTCATGGAGCTGGCAAAACTGGTTAATTACCTGTAGGAAACTAAAGTTAGAACCTTATATATTACCCTGCACTAGAATCAACTCCAAATGGATCAAAGATCTCGGAATCAATGCAGACACCCTGAAAACATTACAGTACGGAATAGGAGAAACCCTAGGTCTCCTTGCCACAGGTCGAAATTTTCTTAATAGATACCCAGAAACACAACAAATCAAAGAAAGGTTAGACAAATGGGATTGCGTGAAGTTGCAGAGTTTTTGCATGGCAAAGGACATAGCTAGCAAGATCAATAGAAAGCCCATAGATTGGGAGAAAATCTTTACTAGCTATACAATGGACAAGGGTCTCATATCTAAAATATACTTGGAACTCAAAAAATTAAATCCTCCAACAACAAACCTCAAAGAAACAATTGTCCAATAAATAAGTGGGCTAAAGACTTACAGAGAAACTTCTCTGAAGAGGAAAGAAGGATGGCCAATAGACACATGAAGAAATGCTCAACCTCCCTAGCCATAAAAGAAATGCAAATCAAAACAACATTGAAATACCACCTCACTCCAGTTAGAATGGCTATAACCAAGAACTCTAATATCAGCAGATGCTGGAGGGGATGTGGCCATAAGGGAACCTTACTGCATTGTTGGTGGGAGTGTAAAGTTGTTCAACCACTTTGGAAAGTAGTTTGGAAGTTCCTCAAAAGACTCCACCTAGAGCTCCCCTATAACCCAGTAATCCACTTTTGGACATTTACCCAAATGATCACAAACAAGACACTAATGCTACCAGCACAACTATGTTTATTGCAGCATTATTTACCATAGCTAAGATATGGAACCAACCCAGATGCCCCTCAGTAGATGAATGTATCAAGAAAATGTGGGGTGTGTGTGTGTGTGTGTGTGTGTGTGTGTGTGTGTGTGTGTGTGTGTGTGTGTGTGTGTGTGTGTGTAATGGAATTCTCTCCCTCATTTTTTAGGAAATGGGAAGACTTGGAAAAAAATTATATTAAGTGAAGTAAGCCAGGCCCAAAGAAACATTGGTCCCTAGTTTATGTCTGGGACAAGCAAAAAAGGTCAGATAAGATGATGTTAAGTGAAATGAACCCCAAGATAGGGACAGAAGTGGTTTTTTCTTCCTTTCTATTGCTTTGACCCTATTTATAAGGTACTATGTGATTTTTTCGTTGCTTTGTATAACCCCTGTTTTCACTGTATTTAATGTTGGTATAATTTGGGGAGGGGAAGGGAAAAAACAAAGTGTTTAAATAGGTTGACCCATTGCAACAATGAGATGTACAAGACACTATGTTCACAAACAAACTTTACAGTTTAGGCAATGTGGGGGGAGGAGAGGAGTGTAGTTGAGGAGGTAGGAGATAAGGGATGGTAGGGGAAAAACAAAGGAGGAGGCAACAATGCTTTATAAGAAATGTACTCATTACCTTGCTCATGTAACTGTAACCCCTCTGTACAGTATTTTCACAATAAAACTTATAAAATAAAGAAAGAAAGGAAGCAAAGGAGGAGGGAAGAAAGGGAAGGAAAAGTAGGTGGGAGGGAAGGAAGGAGAGAAGGAAGGAGGAAATGATAACTGAGTGGTCAGATATTAGCTTCATTCAATCATTTTACAATGTCTGCATATATCAAAACATCAAGTTTAGCTGAGTGTGGTGGCATTCTCTTATAATCATAGCTACTAGGAAGAAACAGAACCCGTAGGATTTGATTCAATGTCCTCTAGACAAAAGGTAGCAAGACCTCATCTCCAAAACAAGCCAGATGTGGTAATACACACCTGTGATCCATGGATGACTGAGGTCTTCTAAGTGTTTGAACAAAGTTAATTTTAGACTCTATTTTGAAAAAAAAAAAAAAAAGCAATAGAAGAAGGATGTGGCTCAAGTTGTAGACTACTTGCCTAGAAATTTTAGGCCCTAAATTCTGAATTCTGTCTCCTTCAATCCCTAGTACTACTGAGGGGGGTAGGGGGAGAAGAAACCACATCAAGTTTTATAACCACTGAGCCACCTTCCCTGCCCAATCAAGTTGTAGAACTTAAATATATGCAATTTTTTAAGTAGAGAAGGAGATGACCTTCTAAGGGATGCATCCTGAATTCAATTTTTACTGCCCCAACTGTGTCCACAAATGATAGTGAAATGTTTACATTCTGATTGGAGCATTACAAATAAATTTTAACTAGTAGGTATACTTGCTCATAGTATTTTGAGAATAGTAAGCATTGTTGTTGTTGTTGCTGATTACTACCATAACTTCTGATGTTTTACATTAGTAAAGAATGGTCATTACTATTGGTTAAGTGGCCTAGAGACAACCCATAAAGGCCTTGAGTCTCAGAATAGGTTCCAAAGACAGATACTTTCCAATTTCTAATAGAAAAGGAAAAATTCAACCAGGTTTTATCTGTTGAACTTTTATCACTGGTTCATCCAGCAAGCTTTCAGAGCTGAGAACTACTTGAAAGATTTAGACAAATCAGAATTCCCATGATTTTAGCCAAAAGATAGAAATGAAACAAATTCTGGGTAGATCTTTTGGCTATCATTAGCTGGACAAATATTCCAGGCATTATAAGACAAGGACATAAAGTTTGAGAATAGACTTTTACTTCTACTCTTGTATGGTGAGCCTAGAGTTCTCACTTTGTCTTTCAATATTAAAGTGCTGCTTTAATCTTTTAAGTGTGATGATTATGCCTTCTGCATTTCCTTTGTTATTGTCTAATGATATTCATATATAAAAGAATAGTGATGTGATATATATATATATATATATATATATATACTCTTATTTGTTTTATTTATCTTTATTGGTACCCTATGACTTAGACCAAATAGTAATGAATTCATTTAAATAAGCATATAAATTTAAAATTAGATCATATTTAGATCCCTTTTTAAATTATATACTTGATTTTATATACTGACTTTTATATCCACTTAAGATAAAAACACTTGAAAAAATGTTTATCTGTACTTAACATGTACATATATTTTTCTTGATACTTCCTAAACAGTATAGTTTAAAACTGTTCATATAGCATTTGCATAACTTATTTAGAGATGATATAAAACTGACAGCAAGATGTGTCTAGGTTAGGTGCAAGTATTATATAGTAAGATCCATGAAGTTTAGTATCAGTAAGGAGATCCTGGAAGAAGTATTCCACAGAACAAAGAGTAGATGTTATTGAAGACAATTTGCTAACAGATTCTATGATACAGTAGAGATTTTAATGGTGCATACAAAGGACAAGGGCAAGCAAAATGTTCTACAGCACTCCTAACTGACATCAAGTCAGCTAGGATGACAGCAACAGGTTGATCTCCAAGATGTCTCTACATGGCATCCCTAGAGTCCCAAAGGCCTTTTGGTATATTTATGGCATCATTCAAAAGCCATACAAAACTATCAACACTAGAAGATGGCAGCCTGATGAAGTGTAAGAGAAGATTATGTGTTTGTCCTGTGAGTACCAATTTCTTTGTAGGCCTTATATGATTAGGAGGTTAGATGTTCCATATCTCTGCTAGGCAATAAGACCTTCCTTGAACAAATGACAAGTGTTCCTGGTAGCAAGTGTTAGTGTGACCATATGTATAGCATTTGTTTTTGTCAGTCCTGGGGCTTGAACTCTAGGCCTGAGCACTGTCCCTCAGCTCTTCTGCTCAAAGCTAGTGCTCTACCACTTGAGCCACAGTGCCAGTTCTGGTTTTCTGGTAGGTTTATTAAGAGATTAGAGTTTCACAGCCTTTCCTGCCAGGGCTGGCTTTGAACAGCGATCCTCATATCTCAGCCTCCTGAGTAGTTAGGATTACAGATATGAGCCACTGGCTCCTGGCTTATATAGCATTTTTGATGAATATCTTCAATGGTTTCCATTTTTACTCATCAGGAATCTCCATATTTATCACTGTCCACCTGTCCATACTTTCATTCAATAAACCTTCTCTATGTCACAAATTCTTCTAAATGCAAGGCTGGCACAAAGGACAAGCCAAGACATCTGCCTGAAATGAATGCTTAAGGGATCTTTTCAGATGTCTGCACTTTAGGGTTGAAACTCTGTTTTAGAAATAAAGTTACTATCAATTATTTGTTAAGAAAATTAATTCTAATATCCCTATATAATACGATGCATGGATATGACAAATTTTAGAGTTTCTTGGGACTACCTTTTTTTCCTTTTCTACCATAGTATAAGGAAGTAAGTCACAGTATCCATAGAGTTAAACACATTTTTCTTCTCCATGTCATTCCTACTCTAGTCAAGAGATAGAAAAAGTCAAATTCCTGTGTCACTTCTCATAACATAGCTCATAGGAATAGTGTCATGAAGCCAGGTTCTTTACTGCTTCCTACAAATCCTTGCTTTTTATTACTGCATAGAGAATAGTTATCGCTGGAGAAGTAGAATGTGGTGGTTTTAGCAGAGTTAAAAAAAGAGGGATTAACGATAAAACAAAAAACTTGGAGATCTTAATACTTCCATGCCTTAGTCTTATGCTAAATTTTATGAATTCATTTTTGTATAAAATATCATGACATTCTTGAAAATAGAAGTAGCTTCAATACAGATCCCAGAGGCCAGACATGTAGAGAAAAAATGACCTTGTAGCTACAAAAAATAATTATGCTCTTCACACTCAACTGTAGCTCTTATTCCTATAGTCTAAATACAGAACATAATTATTATATTTGAGTTATGTTGTTTAATGATTAGGAGATTTAACCAATGACAAGATTTGATAATTTGACATATTTTAATACTGTGATGAAATAGTGAATTTCAGTTGAAAGAAAGTGCCAACCTGTATCCTGCATATTTTACTAAAATTAAGACAGGAAGGCTTCAACAATCTTCCCATCCAGGTTTCCCTTCCTTCTCAATGCCCCTGCTGAGCTGAGGCTCATGTACAGCTAAAACTTGGGAAGAGATAGGATTCCACATTCTGCCAGGTAGCTGGTGATCTCTATAGGTTACCTGCCTCCTAGGCTTAAATAGTAAGTTTTCTCTTGTTGAGGAGGACTGGTGTATCTAACAGTTCTCAAAGATGGCTGACTGAGCATCCAAATCACTACGGAGTTGTTTGTCCATGTAGATTTCTGGGCCACACTCTGCTTCAGTATACTGTATAACAGATTTTGCTGTAAGTTCAGTGGTTTAGACATTTATCTATTGGTCACAGGTAGGAAATTGGCTCTGGCCCCACTAAGATGAGTGTGAATATTTGTATTGATTTCAAATTTGTATGTTGAAATCAAGGAAGTAGTGTTAGAATATGGGGCCTGTAAGAGTAATATAGGTCATGAGGGTGGATCCGTGTCAATAGGAGTGGTGTTCTTACAAATGGCATCCTAGAGAGCTGGCTAATCCCTTTCACTGCATGCGGATTCAGGTAGAAAACGACTTTATGGAGGAATGGGCTCTTACCTCTCACTGAATTTTCTGGTACCTTTATGTTTGATTTCCCCATCTCCAGAACACTGAGAAGTAAGTTTCTGTTGTTGACAAGCAATCCAGTCTATGGTAATTTGGTAATTTGAGTGGTCTAAGAGAGTTGGACTCAGGTAGAGTTGGTTTCCAGTTTACCTGCATGTATTTTTCTGGATCACATACAGATGGAGCAGTGATCATTTAGGATCTGCATTCATCACAGCAGTAGATAGGAGCAATAAGGAGGTGAATAATGAATATGATTTAAAACCATTTGAGATGGATCGACCTTCTGACCGCATTTCTCAGGCCAAAGTAAGAGAATTGTGGGAGAATTTTTAACTCAGTTTCCCTAGAGAATATGTAATAGTATAGGGCCCCCTTCTACCCTTTCAGGAGCTTAAGAAATACGTATTAGCTCACCAATATAAACATTGGGCAAAATTGATTAAAATGTTATTGTAACTCACATCATTCAGTGGTAGAGGATTATTAAGGTGGAAAGAAATGAGTAAAGGGAAGGGTTTCTAGAGAAGTCAGCACCTGAGCTCTGGAACTGAGGGAGAGATATTTGCTGGAAATGAGAAGAATATTGAAGAACAGGCATAAGCTAAGCACAGGAGATCACAGAAAAATGAGTTTAGAAACAAAATAATGAATTAGGCCAAAAAATCTTCCTTTTACTCTTTGACCTGGAGTTAGGTCATATTTTCAGCGCCCCCAAAATTATACGTGACCATGTGGCTGATATTGGACCATGAAATAAGGGCCAGAAATATATATATATATATACACATATATATATCCTCTTCCAGGACCATCCCTTAACCCCTTCCCCTGTCACTTGCAAATCTCCATTCTTTCTCCCTTTCCCCTCACTCAGTTGAATGGGAGGAGTGTGAAACCACAAACAGAAGACAAATCACGAGATTATAATATGAAGGCTCTCCTTGTCAACTGAGAACGTGTGTGTACGTGTGTGAGAAAGAAAGAGACAGAGACAGGGACAGAGAGAGGGACAGAGAGCCAGAGACAGAGAGACAGAGACAGAGAGAGGTTTTCTTTATATCAAGCCAGAAAGATTTAGGATGTTTGTCTTATCAGGTAATGTTATTTCCCTTAACTAGTAAGTATGCCTGTGCTTTGCTGACGGAAAGTGATGGTTTTGAGGCAAAAAGCAAGAGACAGCAATCATTGCCAACTACTGTACTAATCACTTTTCTGGGTATCTTTGTGGTTATTTTAGGAATTTCATGGACCTTAGAATCAGGTACTTGGACAAAAAATTACTTAAACTTGTAAGCCTACTTTAAGGGGGTTGATATTGCAGAGATGGATTCATAGTCTGATTTGAAGACAGGTGAACCATGATGATGCTGTTTGTCTAGCATCTTTTATTTTTATACATTTTGATGTATGATCCTCCAAATTTTCATACTGAACTGCAGCTGAGGCGAGATGCCTCCTCCTCATCTTTCAATCTTAGAAGCATCTGTTATTCTACAAGACCTGAGGATAAAATCTCACTTCACAAAATATCCTGTTGTCACATGAGTGGAATTACTTAGTGAAACAGCAAAACCTCCAAGTTGAAGCTATGTCAAGCATCACAGGTGTAGGTTTCTGCTTCATTTCAGAATAAGATACCATCTGGAAGTTATTCTTCTTGCCAAAAGGGATAGAGACACAATAGCTTCTGCTTCCTTTCTAATATGTGGACTCATAAAAGGGCTGAGGTCTGCCAAAGAGGAAATAAGCCCTTACAAAGAGACTGGCAGGCAGGATAATCCCTAGTCAGGGGCAACTTTTCCTGATTATGGAGATCATATTCTTTGTTTTAAAGATGGATATGAGGCACACACAAGCAGAGCCTAGTATATTAAGCAACAATATATCAAGTACTAGTTACATATTTTCAAGCTTCCCCCAGAGACAAAACATTTCTGGGAGTCCTACAACACCAGGTCCATGTTTGCAATGGACTCAGTAAGCTATTATTCCATTGTACTGTTCAAAATATTTATTGTATATCTTGTCCTCAGATAGATGAAGTATTTGGATATTAAGTTAGATAGCCTAAAGGGCTAGAAACAATTCTAGTGTCTACTGTTCAGACTGCTTCTAATCTTTGGTGATTAGGGAATGGAAAGGTCCACTGTGTAAATCTCTATGTGTTTGTACTTGATATTGAGTCTAACTTGTAAGTTCAGACCCTATTTCCTTATCACTTTATCATCTGTGTAAAATCTGAACTCAATGAATTCTTTACATTCTTTTTTAAAAATATATTTTTTATTGTAAAGATACTGTGCAGAGGGGTTACAGTAAGGTAGTGAGTACATTTCCTATAAAGCATTGTTACCCCCTACCATCCCTCCCCTCCCCACCTTCTCAACTCCTCCCTCCCCCCCCCAAGATGTAAAGCTCAATTTTCAAGATACTGTCTTGTACATCTCATTGTTACAATGGATCTACCTGTATCCTTATTTCATCATTTTGTTATTTCCCTTCCCCTCCCCAAATTAGGAAAATGTATATACAAGATGCAGGACACTGGAATTTATCAGTGCCCTGAATCTTGTATATACATTCTTTACAAATATTAAAAATAGGATTGGATCTCATTGATTATTTATGTAAAGTCCTCCAACTATATCTTCATTAGGAATTTTGTGGGCAAATACTTTGAGACAAAAACTCATCTGAGGATCACGTTTCAAAGCCAGCCAGGGCAGGAAACTCTGTGAGACTCTAATTTCCATTAGAAAACTGAAAGTGGCGCCATAGCTTAAGTGGTAGAGTGCCTGTCATGAGCTGAAGCGTGCAGGGACAGTGCTCAAGCCCGGAGTTCAAGCCTACCACTAACAAAAAAAAGAAAAAGAAAAAGAAAAAACAAAGTAAGTTCATAAGGGGAAAGACCAAACAAAGATGAACCAAGAGGCAAATGACCACCTGGGCTGCCAAAGCTGAGGACAAGCACAGTATATGTATCTTATGTTCCTCAGGGTTCATGAAATTCAGGGATTTGTATGTCAGCTCTCCTCCTATATATCTCACACTGGAAGTCACTGAGGGATGGGTTGAGGTTTTATAGCTGATTCTGTAAGTGAAATGTAGCTTCTAGCAGGCAGAAGTTGAATCTCTGTATGCAGAAATAGTAGCGTAAGGGGATGCGGATGGCGCGGTGGGGCAACAACTATAAACCCCTTGCAGGGGCTATCTCAGAAAAGTCTTTTCTTCCTTTTGGTGTGTGCATTTTTAAATTTACTTAAATTAGTTATTTTTGTGCTGGCACTAGGGCTTGGACTCGGGGCCTCACTATCTTGGCATTTTTTGCTTAAGGCTGGTACTCTACACTCAAGCCATACCTCTAGCCTTTGGTGACTAAGGTGAGAGTCTCAGGATCTTTTCTGCCTGGGATGGATTCAAACCATGATCTTCAGATAGCAGTCTTCTGAGTAGCTAGCAGGCAACAAAGCTTTTGCTTGACTGGAATTGCTGCTTCGTAAGATTGGTTTTGTGCATTTCCCATTTTACTGCCACACCATTGACTTCATTAAACACTTGAATATTGATATGCAGCTGCTCAGGGTACTCAAGGTGGTTTTTAAATGAAAAATTAGATTTCGGTGTCTTTTACCTTTTATTTTTAATAAATTCATCTCTTAGACTTAGAATAAAGTGGAGTTACATTTCCAACTGCTTCAAGACATCTATCAATTCCTTACTACTGTTTAGTATAAGGGACATTACAGAAATCTCACTGGGTGAAAACCTAAGATAAAAGAGCACTGTCTAATAAAATGTGCTCCCCTGGGGTGAGCTGTACACCTTCCAGGTGAGTCTGTAGCCTTACCAAGTGGGTTCATTTGGGATATAATAAATTGAAGGGAACTGATGTGATTTGACTTGGAATGCCACTTCTGATTTTCAAAACAGATTCATCATATCACACTTTTTTTAAACAAATGATTGTTCTCTCTTGTGACCAACTTCAATCTCTTATTGTCTCAATTAAAAACACAGAGGGCCCATTGCAACAATGAGAAGTACAAGTTGTCATGTTAAAAATGAACTTTACAACTTTGGTGGGGGGGTGGGGAGGATTGGGTGGGGTCGCGGGGGGTGGGGCGGAGGCTGGGAAGGGATGGGAAGGGTAAACAAAGGAGGAAGCTACAATGCTTGAAAACAAATGTACTCACTATCTTGCCCATGTAATTGTAGTTCCTCTGTACAGTATTTTCACAATAAAAAAATAAAGAAAAAAAACACAGAGGGAAGTTCTGTGATTTTACAATTTTTAATGACTGCTTAAGAAACCTCTCCCATATCCTGAATAAAAATAAATGATGGATAGTGCTCTGATGACTCATACCTGTAATCTTAGCTACTCAAAACTGAGATCTGTGGCTCACAGTTCAAATTCAGCTCTGACAGACAAAGCTGAGAGACTCTTATCTCCAATGAAAACACAGCAAGCTGGAAATGGAGGTGCAGCTCAAGTGTTAGAAAACTAGCCTGAGTGAAAAAGCCAAGTGAAAGCTCAAGACCCTCAGTTCAAGCCCCGGTACTGACAAAAATAAATAAAAACAAAAAAAAGAGGAAAAAAATGACAGCTTGGGAATGTAGATCAGTGATGGCAAGTGTGCAAACCATATCAATTTAATTTAAACACACACAGAAGTGGAATAATGTTCATTCTGCATTGTACATTAATTTGTGGTTTGAAAACTAAAACAAATGAAATGATTTCCTATGCTGGCATAGTTATGTGGAATTGCATACACCTATAAAAATACTATAAACCAAACGTCTACTACTCATATGTTATTGAAAAAAAGCTTTCTCCATATTAGCTTGAGTTCCTGCATTTTGTGTTAGGCCTTATTTTTCTGATGAGCAATTGGTATAGTATTGCCTACACCTGCTGGATCACACTTTACAAATTGTTCCTTAGTTTTAATTATTTAAAGTTGTCTTAGACTTAAGAAAACAATAGCAAAAATGCTATAGAGACAGTGCAAACACATACACCATTTTGGGTAACACTGTTATTTCCCAAGACTAAGAAGTTCCCTAATGAACTTCTTTTCAGTTCAGTCATGCCACCTCTACTCTTCCTTTTTTCCATTTCTAGAAGTCTAGCAAAACCAGTGAGAACTGAGTCATCTTTTGGAGTTCTGAATCAGGGGGCAATAAGAAAATATTTGTATTTCTGATTATATGATTCTGACTCATGGCTCCTGCTTCACATAGTAGGCAGACAGTGATATTTGTTGCACTAAAAAACCCTATTCACTCAGCAAATGCTTGACCTTGCTGGTGTCAGTTGGAGCGTCTTAGTGCATGACACTATAACATTCTAATTTTATACCATTGTAACACAGGAGTGCTATTACATCATTGAAGAGTATGACAATGCTAATATTAATGGAGCTTTATTTTTACCCTAAAAATTTATAAGATGGGAGCTGGGAAGGTGGCTCAGTGGTAGAGCGCTTGCCTTGCATGCATGAGGCCCTGGGTTCGATTCCTCAGCACCACATAAGCAAAAAGAAAAAAAGCCAGAAATGGTGCGGTAGCTCAAGTGGTAAAGTGCTAGCCTTGAGCTGAAGAGCTGAGGGACAGCGCCCAGACCCAGAGTTCAGGCCCCATAACCGGACCCCCCCCCCAAAAAAAATTATAAGATGGTACTTGGCTATGTCATTCAAGTTTCAAATCTTGTAAGTAGTATTTCTTGAATTGATGTACTCCAAACAATTTTCCTTATTCAGTTTTCTTTGGTAATTTTTATACTCTTTAGGATTTTAAGTGTCTTTAGATCCATCCAGAGCACATATCTCTCCTCCATTTCTTTATCTCCATGAAACAGTCTTCTGAGAGAGATTTTAAATGCTAATATATAAATTGCTTATAATAGCAAGAAGTATCTTTTTTAGGATGCGTGAGATAGAATTATAACTTCATCATCTCCTCTCTTTCCCTGTATTCCTAGACTTTCTAAGCTATAAATTGTGAGGCATAACATATGAACAAACTCTATCTAAAAGGGTGGTCCTAGCAGGTACCAAATTTTCATACACATATGTCCATACTTTTTTGCTCCAGTGCAGACATACTTGCTCCACCTTTAGGTGCAAATGAAGCCAACTGTAGGAAGAGTATAGAGGGTTATACTGGTTTGCTTCAACAAAATTCTAAGGAGGAGGCAGATAGTAATCAGCAGAAAATAAGCGTACATCTGGGACAAATTTAGAAACATTTCACAATGGAGCTAGAAAACTTAAGATTATTTTCACTCAAACAAAACACAAAACCAGAAAATATAAATGAACAAACAAAAGAAAAAATTGAGGAGAAATCTTAAGGACTTTTAATCTAAGGAAGAACTTGAAGCTGCCATCCCAATCCTAGTCGAGGTTGAGTTGCTCTAATCTGAAAACTAGAAATGCAAAATGCTCCAAAAGCTTTTAAAGATCCAACTTGAGACAACAAGCATAAAATTCCACAATTGGGCTACATGTTGCTGTCAAAACATAGGCTCACTAAATAGCAGTAAAAAATTGCTTTCTCTGTCATAAGTTGTGTGTGAAGCCTAAATGAATTTCAAACCTAAACTTGGGTCTCATCCCCTAGGTATCTGATTAGTATTTGTAAATATTGCAAAATGCAATATACTTTGGCTAAAAAAGCAAAAAAAAATCCCAACAATGATTTCTAATAAAAAAAATGTCCCTCAAAAAAAAAAAAAAAAAACCACTTTGCCCCTAGCACTTTGGGTAAGGAATACTCAACCTAAATTTGAAAGTCCTACGAATGATCTAAAGTTTAGAAACACAGAAACAGAATCAATTGTGCCATTTCCCCTCCAGTTATCTTTTAGTTTGAACAACTTTGTCCACCCAAAACTTTAACTGATGTAGGACTGGAGTTTCTTAAAAGGAATTTCTTCCCCCGCCAAAAAAATAAGTTAAAAAAGAAGACAAATTAAGTGATCATAAAGGACAACTAAAAAAATCCATAGACTCTAGTGGCACTAAGTATAAAGTATGCCTTAGTCCACTTTTCTGCTGCTGTAACAGAATACCACTAACTTAAAAAATTATGAGGAATAAAAACTTTATTTGGGTCATGTTTCTGTAGGCTGCAAAGTGCATGATTATATGGCCACATCTAGTGAGGGCCTCCTTATTAGGCCATAACAGGATGAAAGGAACCACTTGTCAAATGGGCACAGGGAAAGGGGGAGAAAGGAGGAAAGGAATTCTTTCATTAAAGGATTCACAACCCATCCATGCTGTTAATCCATTATAAAGGTAGAGCCCTTATGACTGAATCACCTCTTAAAGATCCCACCTCTTTACACTGTCAAAGTTACAGTTAAAATTCAGAGTCATTGAGAGTACCTATTTTCAAACAATAGCAATACCCAGCATTTTATGAACTGTCATTCTTCTTTCAGTAAATACTGAAAATAACTATTATAATAAGCACTAAGGAAATAGCATTATATTTGAATGGAAGATGCAGGAAATCATATAGTAAGCAAACAAGTATTTAGAAGAAAAATAAAATGAGGCAACTGAGATATTACTTCAGACAGTTTACGTCAGATAGATTACTTCAACTAAGGTATTACTTCAGATAGTGTGCTCAGGAATGATCTCCACATGTTGGAATATGGCACACGAACAAAGCTAAGGTCAAGCTCCACTATGATTGGGAATGCAGAACCCATGCCAAGGCTTAGTTTTCTGGACAAGGCATACCACCATGCTCACTGCACATGAAGGGAAAAACAGGCTCAGAGAATCACAAAGTGACTTTTCTGATAGTCTATGACATACGCATGATGGGCTCTTCTACTTACACTACTATTCATTTTCCCAGTGCTTCTCCAGGCCCTATCCATTGCTTCCATTCTTGACTCTCATCTTTTTCAAGAATCTTGCTGATCCTCACAGAAATATGATAGCCGTGGTACCAACTTCTTTCAGAGGTATGAGTTCTCTATGTCATTTGTGTATCTGCTCTCACTTCCCACCTGCAAGCCATTTCAGGAAAGGCAGGGAAGAAAATCATTCACCCATGCAAACCTGGCAGCCTGAATGGCACTTTTCATAATGAGCAATTAAAAGATGAAATCTGTAGAAAACACTGGAGGAAGGAAAGAAACAAGGGAGTAAGGGAGGAGGAGTTGTAGTAAAGATTTAGAACAATTTATATGACAAAAATAAGATACAATTTACATGGTTATTAGTGTGATGTTATCTTTGTTTCTTTAAATGGACTTAAGGCAAATACATTTTCAGCAGTCTTAAAATATCCAAAGAAGCAACCCTAATCTGGGCCTCTTGGGAAAGGTACTATGTTGTGAGAGTTACAAGGAATCCTCTGGTCTCTTAAATCAATCTACATGGTTGGTACTGACTGAGTGCTTGGATCAAGTGGCTTTGTATTCATGCTCCTCTCTTTGGTAGTCAAAGGACTCGAACTTCCCATGGGCCCAGCTTGTCCTGGAGATAACACACACCACCCTCATCAGGATTAGTTGAATCAATACACAGGAAGCACGTAAATTGGTGCCAAGGACTCAGTGCATGCTGGTTCCTATATGCTATTTGTCAAATAACCAGATAAATCATGGAAAAGAACACTGGGGTAACCCTGAATAATTTGGAGAGAAAGACAAAGTATTGTCTTTATTGTACCATCATTCTTCATAATCTGGATCATGACATCATTTGGGTGCTTGTTCTTACTTCCCACATGCAAGCCATTTCAAGGAAGTCAGGGATTAAGAGTATTTTTACCTTTGCAAACCTGACAGCCAGAAGTCACTTTTCATAGTGAGCAGTTAAGAGATGGAACCCGTAGAAAATATTGGATGGAAGGATGGATCATTATGATCATTACTTTATCTCTAGATGAGGAGTCTAATTTTTGGAAGACACGGAGGATTTATTTATGAACACCAATGTTCAGCTGCTTGAGACAGAAGGAGGATCAATGGTCTAAGACTTTCTGCAGTGCCTTTCCATTTGCCTGATTATTTATTTGCCAGAATCCATTTTTCCTATTGTCTCCAGGGATGATTATGAGTATTCCTTGTGCGTGAAGGCACCAATTTCTCATAATCTTTGAGTATGGATGGCTTAACAGCTGGATTAAAAAATCAGTGTGTGTGTGTGTGTGTGTGTGTGTGTGTGATTTCTGTTCCTCCTTCTCCATGATAATGGACAGGGGTAGAACTTAAACAGTTCATGTTCTTGACTCAAACTCTGAGGTCATTCATGAGTCCCTACTAGAATTTCAAAGATATCATGAAAGGAATTTCCTGGGCACTAAAACTGTCAAATTATAAATATGTGTCCTGAAGGAACATTTCAGAAAGAGCCAGTTCACTGTAAAACAAAACCTCAGCTCCCTTTAGTTCCTGAGTTGCTGGAACAGGTATCACACATTGAATACATGTATTAAAAATGCAAGGATCTTCTGCTTTATTTTACCCACCTATCACTAAGAACTCAGGAGGGAAGCAGTGGGTTAGAAATATTGTTTCTGTGCCAAAGTCTGAAGAAAAGCCTCTCTGGAACACAGTTCGCCAGGAGGCATCTTTTCTTTCTTCTGGCGATTTCCGCAGAATTTTTGAGCAGTTCCACTATGTACAAGGAATGAGCACACAAAATCTGAAGTTGAGCCCTGTGAAATTGAATTCTCTTCACAACTCCTGAGCCATTGTTCTGCTAGGTGGAATGGGAACACGTTTCCTTAGGATTCATAGAAACTTTGTCCGAGATTTTAACTACCCTGTATCCAGTCTCACTTCGGAGCCCTCCCTCATTTATTCCGGAAACACCCTCCTCTCCATTCCCATAAACCGCTATACTTCCTCTTCGCCACTGTCTTTCTCACTCCTGGATGAAGATTTCAAAGGATGTGTGCGTCAAGATCCCGAAGGCACTTCTCCCAGAAGTGTCCAGGCTGGTCCCTGTGCCACCGACCTGCGCATTCCTTCTCCGCAGTGCCTTTGGCCAACCAACTTTGTCCAACTTTCCCTGGCAGACTCCAGCGGGGGCGCCCTCCTGGCCACCCACCGCAGCGGGCAAATGCCACTTCAGTCCAGAGAGCTAAGCGCCCCTCGACTGGAGCTCACTCAGCCCCCGTCAGCCTTGAACCCCGTGATCCTCATCCACCTTCATCAAGTTCCTTCCTTCCTTCCTTCCTTCCTTCCTTCCTTCCTTCCTTCCTTCCTTCCCTCCTTCCTTCCCTCCTTCCTTCCTTCCTTCCTTCCTTCCTTCCTTCCTTCCTTCCTTCCTTCCTTCCTTCCTTCCTTCCTTCCTCCAGCTCAGTTAAGCCCAATTCTGTCCTTTGCAAATCTCTCCAATTCCCCCTCCCTTCGAACCCCCAGCAAGAAAGCTCAGCTCGCTGCGTTTCCCCAGTTCTACCGGTCGCCAACGGGCTCCGCTCCATCGGACGCCCCAGTTGGCGCTCATTCACATTCATTTTCATTTTCTCTGCGTCCTTTTTTCTCGTTTCCCCTAAGACTCCTAACTAGACTGGCTCCGATCCTCCCTGGTGGCACTCCCATTCATCCCCTCCCAACACACACACACACACACACACACACACACTCACACACGCACGCACGCGCGCGCACACACTAACACCACCGACACAGACAGCAGCCCACACCACTTTCCAGACGCCCACCTCCTCTATATTCCCCTCCCCTAAAGAGACATTCGCCCACTCACCATCTGTAGCCTCCTTCCGTCCCCCGCCCCGCCCGAGGGCTCCGCTCCCCCTCCCCAAGAAACAGACCTGTACTGTGGGAAGCAGGGACCCCCGCCAGACGCTCGGGGTCGTGCGCGCCACACTGACCTCCGCCCGCCCTGCCGGGAAACTAACAAAGGCGGGCGCGAGCCCGGAGTCCGCGAGCGGCGAGCGCCGGGCGGGGCTGCTCCAGAGTCCCGAGGCAGAGGCGCCGCCGGAGAAGGCGCATCTCTTGCCGCTCGCGCCGCTGGGACACCACGGACACCATGGGCCGCTGCACGGGCCGCTGCTCGCTCATCTGCCTCTGCGCGCTGCAGCTGGTGAGTGCCTGCCCCGTGCCTGTTCCGCGCGCCCCTGCTCGGGGACCGATCCCACCTCCGGACTAGCCTTTCCGGCTCCCCTCCGAAGATCCCCAGCTACTGGCAAAGTGGCTGGCTGGTAGGCGAGCCAGGTGCTTCTACCGAGAGAGCCCTATTCTCCCCACCCCAGCCACCCGGGCTGGGCGCTCACTGCCCTCCAGTCCCCGCGCCACTCGCCAGGTCGCTACTGCCCGCGGGAGGGCGCGATCTCACTTCTGGTCCCAGGCGCGCTGAGCTTCCCGGCTCCCCCGCCCGGTGTCGCCGTGCAGTCCTGGGGCTGATGCGAAGGCGCTCCCCGGAGTGAGCGACTTCCCCTCCCCTGCCCCTCTGAGGGACAATTGGCTAGAGCACCCTGCGCGTTCCTGCGGAAGTTAAGGGGGGGGGGGGGGCTGGAGACTCCTTCTCCTGGGACGTTTAAAGTGGTTTAATTGGGAGGTGCGTGGAAAAGGAGCACCTCGCTCTGCGAGAGCGGAAACCTCAACTCTAGTGGTTCTCACCTTCAGCAGGCTGGAAGGTGGTGCTTGAGGCATCTGGGCTCAAGAAGAGCCGTCTGTGTGATTTTTTAAAACAGTCCTTTCAGCCCCTGATCTTCCAATTGCGCTGTAGATTTTGTTGAAATGTTGCATGTTCAGGCAGCAACCGACTGACAGCTGTCATCAGGAAGAGAACAGAGTGAACTGGTTCTCTTTGGCTGGGTGCCTTGTGGCGAGATGAATACGTGTGAATGTGAAGTTGGAAATCCAACTGGAAAGATTGTTAGGTTCTGAGCAAATACTCTCAATACCTCTAGAACCTACACTGACCCTGTGGTCTATTCCACGGTCAATCGAGGTCAAGGCCAAAGACCTTTTGGGTCAGACGTTGGTGTGTGAGAGATTAATAGACATTCTTTTCATTGCACTTAGCACAAAGTCTGTAAGTTAGGGGCTCCTTCATGTTTGCATTTGTTTTGCCAAAATTACAAAGGTGAAAGACAAGCAAAGGGGGAAAGGCTTTCATTGAACCTTCCTGAGGAAGGTCAACTCTTGCAAGACTCATTAGTGAAGGGTGAAGCAATATGGTTTTATAGTCCTTGTTCCCTGATGTTTTAAAATGTTTTCACTTTTCCCTTGCTTCAGTATTTGTTCCAATCTCCCTTAAAAGGTCTGCTATGGATGTACTCATTGTTTACATAATTCATGAATAGTTTATGAATTAATAGGAATGCAATCAGTACTATTTGTCTTTAAATCTATTGGACAATTCATTCTGTGTTGTGAAAAACTTACATCAAATGGATTTATAGTTTTCTTGGAAACATAATGTTTAAAATTCATTCAAATATAAGTGTTTTCTTTCACTTCAGGGGAAAAAAGGGACAACCTATACTTTGGTCTTTAAAAATGGACTTGGTTTTAAAATGGATTTATAAATTAGACAACTGAATACATCTCATGAGCCTTTGACTCTATAGGACTGGATACTCACACTAGATTGTATAATCCACATTGGCACACTTTCTATTTTACATGGAAACAGCGTAATGTTCTCATGCAGCAGGTTTATCAATGTAATAATGATTTCTTTGAATGTCATTGTAATAGTTGTGATAATGACAGTTTAGAGTGTCATAAATTAGTTCCCAAAACCTCGTTTCATATACAGTTTCTCCATTGATACTTCTTCAAACCTTGTCTCCAAATTCCATCTTCTATGTATGCTCTTCCTTGATGCTCCAGGTAAATCACTGGGTCCCTCCAGTCTCATAACCATTTGCTTTTTCTTCAGTTATGACACATTTTATGCTCTCTTAAATGTCTTGTTATTTACATATATCACTCATGACTAAACTGTAAGCAATTTGAGGATAAGAACAAACATTATTCATTTTCTTTGACATCTCTTCCAAGTCCTTAGTGCTTACATTAGGAGTTGAAATATATTTGTTGAATTTATGATCATATTTGCAGTTTCCACAGGGCTTTGGCACACATTTTTGTTGTGTTGGGTCTTTGGCAGTAGTGGATTTGAGCTCGGGGCTTTGTACTTACTAGGTAAGAACTCTACTGATTTTAGTCTTTTTTGTTCTAGTTATCTTCAGGACAGGGTCTTATTTTTTCTCTCGCCTACCTGGACATAGACCCTTTTATTCATACTTTCTATAGCAGCTGGAAAGACAGGCACAGACCACCACACTTAGCTTTCAGATGAGATTGAGACATTTGTGAACTTTTGCCAAGTGATGAGCCTCCTGTTCATCAAATCTGGAGTAGCTAAGATTACAGGCATGAGCCACCTTGTGCCATTTGAGCATTTAAAAAAAATCTTAAAGCTATCTTCTAAGATAGATACTCATTTCTTTTATTTGCTGGGGGAAAAAAATTTTTTGGCACTCATAAAGTTAACCTTTTTTTTCAAAATCACTAGTTTTGCATGGTGGCAATAGTAGAGTGATGATAATAACTAAAAAAAACCCTTATTCTCAAATTTAAAAGCCATGTATGTATACATCACATTATATCATAGATGATAATACTATTTATATAAAGGATGTATAGAACACCACTGATAAATCACAGACATAAAATTTCACAGTACTCTATGTCCTCTATGGCCTAGTAAGTAAATCTGGCAGAATCTTTGTGTTCAATTTGACAAACTCTTGGTTGAATATTGCTGACATGAATGATGGCCAACATTTTTATGTACTTTATAGAGAAAAAGGAAAATGAAACAAAAAAGACATTACTGGAACTTCATTAATGTCATGAACAGAGTTTTGTGGAATTGGATAAAAATTTCCAAATGCTGAAAAGTTAATTTTTCAAGTCCTTTTGTGTTACTGAGAAAGTAATGGTTACAGACATGATAAAGCTTTAGTTTTATTGTGCATCATTAAAAAAATGTTTGCTCATAAATTTCTTGAGTCTAGACAATCAATAAACAAGAAGTCATAATCTATTTCTATAAAATTCCAATTTGTCTTCCATTAATAGTTCCATCTTGGCTTATTTTAAATACATATAATACTTCCATTAAACAGATAAAATGGGCATAAACAACCTCAAAAGCATAATGTAAAACCTGGAAAAATAATTAGGGTTTCTTTGTTTAAATTTGTACAGTTTAATTTTTGATCATGGTTGTGTTTAACAGCTGGCTCACAAAAATACTCTGAGAACTTAACAGAACCACTCTCTGAGCCTCCTGAAGACCAGACCATAATCCAATGGGTTAGGAGCTCCTAACTCCCAGACTTAGTGTGGTACCCTTTCCACTGAAAACTGCTGACACTTGTTTCCCTTTCATGGTTTTCTCCAAATGTTAAATGGTAGGACTTTTGAAGCAGTCATCTAGTGCAGGTGTGGAGTGGGTTTGGCATTTCACTGACCACATTGTTGAAGGGACTCTGCATAGTAATGACTGGATTCCATGCAAAGTAATCACATGAATGGCATATTATCTCCTCCTAAAAGTTTAATACATGACAGATTTTCACAAATGATAGTATTCAAATTTCATCTGTACTATAAACGATTCAGTTATTTAAAAAATCAAACTGGGGAATTCTGATCAGAGAGAATATGTCATTTTTAGGTTAATATCAGTGAATGAACTTCGGTTTACATAATCTATCTCCCTCTTTCTACTTTCCACTGTTCCAGACATCTTTTATCATTACTCTTCTTCATACTTCTACCCAGTGAAGACAAATGCCCTGTGTTATATCTATCTGCTGATTTTGCTTGACAGAATTTTAAATGAATGGCTGTGTGAAGTGACTCTTTTAGAAGACTGATTCGTTAATGTTTCGCTGATCTGTCAAGTCTTCAAAGAATTTTTAATTACATTTCCATAATAATATTTTTGTAATTTTGATTGTTTTTATAACATATATTCTTTGTTTCCTTTTTAAATGTTTAAAAATTGTTATAATGGTGATGTGCAAAGAGTCACCGTTAGTCAGTGAATTTCCTTTTGGACAATGTCACCCCTTCCCTCTCTCTCTTTCTGTCATTCCCCACCTAACAAGTTGTATCATTCATTTTCAACATAGGGTCCATTGTAGTGATTGCTGCATTTTTTTAACCATTTGACTCCCCATTCTATTTGAAGAGCTGAAATATCTAATGTTTTCCTGAAGTATGTTTTGCTTTTCTCTTTTACAAACATATATTCTTTTAATCAGCTATGTCTGTAGTCTAGACCTAAAAATCATATCTTATCACATGCTTTAGATGACTTTTAGTCACCACACCTAAGTGGGACTTGTTTGTGTAAGTCTAACATTAACTCAGTCTGTAATTCTAGGACTCTTTTCTCTGAGCTTCCTCTGTGAAGTGTTGAACTTACTTTTAGTATCTTCCAAACATCATAGAGGTTGAAGGTATGCTCAGTAAAACTTTAACTCTGGATGTTGTTAACAGGAGAGATGAACTATAGTCTGTAACACTTTAAGATGAAAGTCATTTACTATCAAAGCTGATAATGAGTGCACTAAAAGCCAAAGCTCTTGTTGACCTAGCGATAGTCATAGAAACCCTAAAAAGATTCATAAACATGGGCAGCTTAGAAAAAAATAGATCACATGCCGAGTACCAGTGGCTCACGCCTGTAATCCTAGCTTCTCAGGAGGCTGAGATCTTAGAATCAAGATTCAAAGCCAGCCCAGGCAAGAAAGTCTGTGAAAATCTTATCTCCAATAAACCACTAGAAAACTGGAAGTGGCGCTGTAGCTAACTGGTAGAGTGCTAGCCTTGAGCTGAAGAGCACAGGGACAGTGCTCAGGCCTGGAGTCCAAGCCCCATGACCAAAAAAAAAAAAAAAAAAAAATTACTTATGTGTTTTTGTTTTGGAGAATATCCTCAAAGAAAATTAGCATGTTTTTTTTTCATTGTAAAAACAGTTCATTAATTTACTACACTGATTTCGAACCATCTGTGAGCAAATCTACCTGTGACACTAAAACTGAAATAAAATGTGTTGGAGGTGTCTGAATGGTAACAGTGTAGCTGCAGTAATGAGTTTTTAATTAAGGCTTTTGAAATCTACAGCTTACCTCTCATACATATTGGATAGCCAGTGCAGAAATACATTTCTCTTACTGTGTAGCGACAATGATTCTTTTTGTTTCAATGCAATTTTAATTTAAATAGTTTTTTTCTTCAGAAAAACATAGTTGTTTTGTTTATTATAATATTCTGGTTTCTCCTGAAAATTTGATGGTCCTGAAAATTGAATTCAGGGCCTCAAAATTGTGAGGTAGGCCACTTGAGCCATGCCTCCATCTTATTATTATTTTTTTTGCTTCTTAGTTATTTTTTGTTAACTGTTTCCTAGAGCCAATTTAGAGCATGGTCTTCCTCCTAACAGCCTAGGAGAAAATGTGTGGCAGCATTTCTTATTGATGGAGATGGGGTCTTGATAACTTTTTGTCTGACTGTCTTGCAACTAATATTCTCCTGATCCCAACCTTCCATACAGCTGAATTACAGATGGGAGCCACCATTCTTGATTTTCTATGAAATTTAGAAATGTTTACATATTGTGTTCATAAATGGCTTTGTTAAATGCTAACTCCTTTTTACAAGTGCTCTTTAAAGAAGAGAAAAATAAAAAAATAAGTTACAGAACTTAAATTTTTGACTAATAATGAGACTTTTTTTTTTTATAAATGACTACTATAGAAGTTAGCCATTTCTGAGTGGTTGATTTATGCATCTTCAATAGCAGAAAGTGGGAACATTATTGTTAGGTTTTTAAAGAAGAGGTAGCCGAGTAAGAAGCACATCACTCATGCACGCACATGATATTCAGGTAAGGGGTAAGTTTATTCATTGTTCTGGCTGGCACCAGGCCATATTAGCACTCCACGTGACTGGGAAAGAGAGCGTCTGGCCCTGGGCTAGGCCTTATCAAGGGTGGGGGCGACAGGTGTGGCCACATCAAATCCAGATGTGACCTCAGTGGATGCAGCTGTGACCTCTTCCAGGTGTGCCAGTTGCCTAGGTAATGCAGGTACTGAGCAGAGACTTTGCAGCGAGGAGGGTGGAGTCTGATCACCATCCAGGAGCGGATCTTACAATTATGTTCTGTGTAGTATATGTGTTAATCAACAAAAAGTACTTAAGGAACAAGGGCGTTAGTCTAGATACTTTCTAAGTTTGATGGCTGAGTATAGGAGCTTGACACTGCAGGAACAAGATTGTATCTGATCTCCAAAACTAAGACTCATGTATAATACAGGTATCAAAAGCCTTGGATGAGATCACCTTGAGGAAGTGGGTAAAGGTTAAAAATAGAACTGTGTCATAAAAACAGCAAAGGACACAGAAGTCAGGAGCAATTTGAATGAAAAAGTAGAGGAGATAATAGCTCAAGATACAAATGGAATAAGGGAACAGAAAGATGTATAGGTTGTGGCTTGTAGTAATTCAGTGGTCCCCTGATAGAGTTGGGCCAGTGATAATCAAAGTCACTTGAGGGACTTCTTGAGGACAGTAGCCCAACCTCCAGTAAGACCTATCAGACAGGAATGTTTTGTGGGAATTACTAACAGCTTCTTGCATGATTCTATGGATCTTCCAGATTTGGAGACTTTCACTCAGATTCTTCTGTGTCAAAAGAATTTGGAGAGAAAGGCTTTCAGAGTGATCTATGGAAGATGCTAAAGTTCTGAAAGTAAACAGAGAGGGGCTTGGTTTCCTAGAATGACTCAGATCTAGCCTTAGCTAAGTTGTCTTTTCAACTCTCTGAGAATCCCTAATGTCTCCTCTCCCCTAGAGGCTTAATGTCTGTGAAACCACAGTCATTGTGAAAAAGGAGGTTTCTCTAGGGTGGCAGTCAGTATTGGAAGGGTTAGTTGTGCTTCTTTTCCTGAACAAGTAGCTGGCTAAAATAGATGGCAGCAAATGGATCTGCCCCTAACCTCTTTCTAAATATAGATTGGACCAGCCTTATATTGCCTGAGCAGGCCTCCAGATAGAGGCCCCAGGTTGAGGGGCACCGTCAAACTCTTTTTGGATATCTTTGGAAATTACATTTGTTTTCTTAGCTCAGGACTGTGAAGTCACTCATCATTTTCTTTCTGCTTCTCTTTTTTTTCTTTTCTTTCTTTTTCTTTTAATAAATCAAGACTTCAGGAGGCAGGGTTTCAAGCCTACTTGAAGTCAGTAGCATTAAGATTTCTTCTTCAGGTACCCTGATCTTGGTACTTATTTTGCTGAACTTTGACTTCGCCTTTCTAAGGAATTATACTGTCTGAGTTCTCCCTTGAGTCTACCTTAGTTCAGTTAATACACTTGTATGCATTTGCATACAGCCCAACATATTTACTTATAAGTTATATAAGCTAAAGCTAGCTCCCACATTCATCCTTTGTCTTTCTGGGCCTAACTTACTTCACTTAACATAATGTTTTCCAGGTCTTTCCATTTCCTTACATTTTATACAATACCATTCTTTCTAATGGAAGAGTAAAATTCCATTGTGTATATATACCACACTGTCTTGATCTATTTGTCCACCGAGGGGCATTTGGGCTGATTCCATACCTTGACCTTGGTACATAGTGCTTCAGTGAACATGTTTGTGCTGGTGGTTTTACTGTAACCTGGTTTGTATTTTTTTGGGTAAATGTCTAGGAGTGGAATTGCTGGGGGGGGGGGGGGTCAAGAGGAAAGAGGTAAATGAAGGGAGAAGGAAGGAGGGGGAGAATGAAGTCAAAAATTCAATGTATATCCTACAAAATTAAGAAGAGTGAAGGAAGAAGGGGTTAGGGGAAGGATGGGTGAGAATATTGAAAGGGGTGGTATTTATCAAGATGCATTGTATTCACTGCTGCTTTGATAAGTGATAACTCCTTTGTACAACTACTTAAAATAACTTAAAAAGAAATAAAATAATTTAATTCTCAAAAAAAGTTTTTTTCTTTTTCTTCATTCTAGACCTTACTTGTGAAGTTGAGCAATCTTCCTTTTTCCTTTTTACAAACTCAAAGATATTTTCTCTCTCAAGTTCTTACTACTTGTGTTCCTTTTCATTTTTATTGATGAATACTTCAGAGTCTTCAGGTTGAAACCTAGTTTGTAAGCCTTTTTTACTCATTCTTTTAGTTGTCCTGCTTTGCTTAGAGACATACTAAGTTATTCTCTACAAGGTTGCCTGATAAATGTTCCTTAAGTGACATTTTCATTATGTCAATTATTTAACAAACTCATTGGTTTCTATTCAGTCTGTTATTTGCCCTAAATACTTGTAGAATTTTTTTCTCACTTCCCCAAGTCTGAATCTTCATTTCCCTATGAACAAATCTGAGTATTCATGAACAGCTGCATTCATACACCTGTGCCTTTTCCTGAAACAAATGTCAGGATTGCAAAACTTAGAAAGCAGAAATGATTAAAGTTCACTGAAATGGAAATACATATACATATGTTGTTTCATTCTTTATAATAATACAGTGCTTAAAACAATGCCTCAAATTGTAATCAAATCATTTTCACTTCAGTCACTTCCTTGTGGTTTTTGTTTTGCCAATTTTTCTTTTTCCTTAAGAAGGGATCTTTATAATAAACTTTGAAAAATAAATTACTTTCTATCCTCTGAACTTTAGTATTCACTTTTAAAACAGGATTTGCTTCATATATACATATATATATATATACATACACATATATATTACAGTTTTCTAGTAAATTTTATTTATGATGTATCAGTGTAAATAAAAAGTATCCAGATTATTTAAGGGACACATTTGAAATAATTTAAATATAGGAAATTTAAACATAAGAAGATCAAAATTTAAGATTTAGATATTACTGACAAAATGCACTCAAATAACCTTTGTGAAAGGTTTCTCTACAGAAGTTATAGATGGATGAACAGGGAAAATAATAAATCTATATATGTTTGACTATTCTGTTTATGTTTTCACCCAATGAAGCCCAGCTTCGCTGAAGAAGCTGGATAACACCTGCTTGATAAAACCCACCAATTAAAGATAGAAATCACAAACAATAGAATGGAAAAAAAGACATTGGAGGGATTTGCATAAGAAGATAGTGAGTGGAAACATCTGCTTTTCCTTCTCTGCAACATTTCAGTCTCTGAATGAAACCATAATGGCACAAGGAAGAAAAAAATGGGACAAAACAGATGACCAGCAAGCTTGCAGGGATCCAAGCAATATGAAGAAGGCCCTGAAAATCTTTGGTCTGGTCCTGCCAAGACAACTGCAGACGAGACTCAAAAGTCAGTAAATCTAGCAGCCTTTTTTCATAGCAACATAAATATCAGTACCAGTAACATCACATGCCAAATGGCTCTTGTAGGATCTTTGGGCTCCCCAAGCCTGAAGCATATTCTCTTTGCACACTGCACAGACATGCTCATGTGTTGTATTGAAACCCGGTATTTACTCTGTTGACATTTAGGGATGCTTTGGTATGGAATTGGAGAACTGGTACCTTTAGGTTTTACACTTTGGAAGTCTGCTCCTTAGTATCGTTATGGAAATGATGTGGAATTGGAGAATAAACATAGTAATAACTGTGAAAGTAAAGACAGGCTAATACTTACGAATTAGACAACCATAAGATGATGGAGAAGAATCACACAGTGATTTGTTATGTGATGGATTGCTTTGATTTTCTTACAGTACTTTCTGGATATATTTTAAAGTAACTTTAATACTTTTTTAAAAAGGAAGAAAATCCAAATATAATTTTCAAAATGCTTTGAGTACCAGGAATAAGAATACTATCTGGGGGGCTGGGAAGGTGGCTCAGTGGTAGAGTGCTTGCCTTGCATGCATGAGGCCCTGGGTTCGATTCCTCAGCACCACATAAGCAAAAAGAAAAAAAAAGAATACTATTTGACAAAAACTTGATAAAGTATGGCTTCTTTCTAAACTGCATCAAAAATTAATGTTTTTAATTCTCATTACTAGTATTTGATTTTAATGTATGAATTTTCATGCAGTGACATCAGAATGTCACATAATCAAAGATATTTTATTGATTATTAATATTCAAAATATCAGTTAAGTGGTCATACAAATAAATGACAGAAGGCACAGAGCATTTCATTTACATTTTAGTTTGATATATTTTCAATGGCACTAAGTCATTCAAAGATTGGCTCTGAAAGACTTGAAGATGGAACATTCTTACATAGGTCTAGGGTAGAATATGGAAACCAGGCACTGGTATCTCACACCTGTAATCCTAGCTACTGTGGAGGCTGAGATCTGAGGATCAAGATTAGAAGCTATCCTTGACAAGAAAGTCTGTGAGAGATTTAATTTTTTGAGTTTCAAAGCAACAAACAAAGCAGCTTATAAATATGTTAGAAACAATCGCAAGAAAGAAAAAAATCATTTGAATACTTACCTTGGGGTTCATTTCACCTAAATATACCTGGAACTCAAAAAACTGACTCTCCCAACAACAAATCCTTAGAGAAACAACTGCCCAATAAATAAGTGGGCTAAAGACTTAAAGAGAAACTTCTCTGAAGAGGAAAGAAGGATGGCCAATAGACACATGAAGAAATACTCAACCTCTCTAGCCATAAAAGAAATGCAAATCAAAACAACATTGAGATACCACCTCATCCCAGTTAGAATGGCTATAATCAAGAACTCTAATAACAAGAGATGGTGGAGGGGATGTGGCCAGAAGGGAACCCTACTGCATTGATGGTGGGAGTGTAAACTTGTTCAACCACTTTGGAAAGCAGTATGGAAGTTCCTCAAAAGACTCCACATAGAGCTCCCCTATGACCCAGCAATCCCACTTTTGGGCATTTACCCAAATGATCACAAACAAGACCATACTAAAGCTACCAGCACGACTATGTTTATTGCAGCCTTATTTACCATAGCTAAGATATGGAACCAACCCAGATACCCCGCAGTAGATGAATGGACCAAGAAAATGTGGCATATATACACAATGGAATTCTATGCCTCCACCAGAAATACTGACATTGTCCCATTTGTTAGGAAATGGAAAGACTTAGAAAAAAATTACGTTAAGTGAAGTAAGTCAGGCCCAAAGAAACATAGGTCCCATGGTCTCCCATATTTGCAATAACTAGTATGTGCCTGAGTCAAGTAGCAAAGTTCAGATAAGTTGATGTTAGGGAAATGAACCCTAAGATATGTATTAAAAATGTTTCATTCTTTCATGTGATTGTTTCTAACACATTTATAAGATTATTTCTTTGTTGCTTTGTATGTCCCTCCCCCACAGTATAACCCCTGCTTTCACTGTATTTGATGTCGGTATAATTTGTGGAGGGGAAGGGGAAAAACAAATTGTTTAAATAGGGATACAGGTGGATCCATTGCAACAATGAGAAGTACAAGTCGTTATGTCAAAAATGAACTTTACAACTTTGGTGTGTGTAGGGGGGAGGAGGATTGGGTAGGGGAACAGGTGGAGGATGGGAAGGGATGGGAAGGGGAAACAAAGGAGGAAGCTACAATGCTTGATAAGAAATGTACTCATTATCTTGCCCATGTAATTGTAACTCCTCTGTAGGGTATTTTCACAATAAAAAATTTTAAAAAAAAAGAAAGTTTGTTAGATTATTATTTCCATTAAACTACTAAAAATAAAAAAGGAAGTGGACCTGAGTGCAAAAGAAGCTCAGGGATCAAGCCTAGTCTCTGCAAGAGAGAGAGAGAAAGAGAGAGAGAGAGACAGAGAGACAGAGAGAGACAGAGAGACACAGAGAAAGATTAAAGCACTGATAAGAATTAGGATAGGTTAGATCCTTGAATTTACACATAACCTTTCTTTTTGATAGGAGGAACCATTTCTGTTGGGAAAAGGAAGTGAGCATGTAGACTGTAGACAAGAAAGAGCTGGGATCCCATTGAGGGATCCAAGTGTACAAATTAGATGTTCTATTGTTCAAGGAAGGAAAGGTAGCATTATTATATGAACACAGTACCATTAGAATTTTTTTAACCAATAGTGTGCTTGAATATTTAGGTGTAATTAAATGTTGGGTACCTTCCTTCTACTTTCTCCACAGTCCTTGCACTCTGACTGCTTCATGCAGATATTTGGTCTCTTTATTAATGAGGAATTGGAACAAGATTGTAGCCATCAGGTTCTTGTAAGAGATGTGAGCTCAGTGGGAGTGAAGATAAGTCATAAATACATTGTTGACAGTTTTCTCTGTTTCAGTAATGAGAAGCATAGTTATGCTGTGGTATTGATTAATACATTGTATAATAAGAGCTTGCACATGGGAGTCATCAGCTATGAAGGGTAATTGGTTAAATCAGTTAGGTTACAAAGACTGATGCTTTCCATACCAGTATTTTCTGTACTGATAGCTAGATCTGAATTATCTCAGATAAGATAATGGGAAGTATGAAAATTTTGTTAATGACAATCATTATCAAATTTGTACTCAAATATAATTTTTTTAAAAATTAAATGGCTATACAAAGGTACTTTAAATATAAATTTTTGTTTTTTTGTTTTTTGTGGTGTTTTGGGTGGGTTCGGTAATGGGGCCTGAACTCTAGGCCTGGGCACTGCCCCTCAGCTCTTCAGCTCAAGGCTATCGCTCTACCACTTGAGCCATAGTGCCACTTCTGGCTTTTTTCTTTTTGCTTATGTGTGCTGAGGAATTGAACCCAGGGACTCATGCATGCAAGGCAAGCACTCTACCACTGAGCCACCTTCCCAGCCCTAAATATAAATTTTTGATAAGGATATCTTTTAAATGATCATTTATGAAATCATGTCTTATCGTTTATGAAATCCTGTCTTAGATTTAAGGGGTCCTACACAAATTATTGAAGACAGGACTATATTTATGCTTTTCAGTACTTACAACTTGTCTGATTATTCTTAAGTATCTCTGAAAATAGAAATGTTACCTCAAATTTTACTCTACTTTTCATACATGTGTGCGTATGTGTGTGTGTGTGTGTGTGTGTGTGTGTGTGTGTGTGTGTGTGTGTGGTGTGCCAGTGATGGGGCTTGAACTTAAAGCTTCGGTACTGTCCCTTAGAATTTTTGCTCAAGGCTAGCACTCTACCACTTGAGCCATGCCTCCATTTCCAACTTTTTGCTGGTTAATTGGAGACAAAAGTCTCACAGACATTCCTTCCCTGTCTGGCTTTGAGCCATGATCCTCACATCTCAGCCTCCTGCATAGATAGGATTACAGGCATTAGCCCAGGGTACCTTGCACATGCACACACACACACACACACTTTTTTTTAAGTCCAGATGGTGTGCAGATGGAGGCAATTATGAGCCTGTACCAGCTAAGGGAACTTTACTTTCAGGAGTTTTGTGAGCCAATTGCTAAATACAAGTTTATTAAATATTAATTATAAAAACAATTCATTTTAGGAACAAAGGTAATAAATATTCAAAAAAACTTATTTCTTCTCTAGGATTATTTTACATTTAAAGTACCTGTCTGGTATTAATTCTATAAGGTAATGTGATATATATTGAACATCTCTTCCCAATTTTGCATTCTGATTATACAGGAATTATTTACTTCATGGCAATATACAAATGTTACAAATTAGGGTCCTCTCCAGCCCCCTAGAGCCAGTTATTAAACATTTACTAGTACACTACAAGGCAGGGACTTTCATCAGAAGAAAGCCAGTTTTCTTCTTTATACAAGTTGGATCTGATTTATAAATCCTTAATGAATTATGCATGTGATAATTAATGCATCAAATAATAAATGCATGTGTAGAAAGCATATACTATAACTTAAGTATTTTGGTTTATTGCTATGAGTGCATCTGTAAAATGATCTAAATATAATGGACAAGCTTTTATTTCCAAAAATTCCAGTATTAAGTCGTTTGTATGATGCTTTTAGGTCTCTGTAAAGTGTTCATCTATGTCAAATTTGGTAAATGATCCAGAGTTGATAATGGTTTACGGGTTTCATTCCTAGATGGCTAAAACTAGAATTCTTCACCATGAGAAATTCATTTCTGCATAATTTATATTGATAGGTTCCCATGAGCAAGGCAGGACTATACTAATATCCAGTAACCTGCCTACATTATCAGTCCTAATTAGTTCTTCCCACAAAGATGTCAAGTAATCAATGTTATAAAGATTCAAATATCTTTGAACACACATCTGGTTTCTTTAGGCTGGACTGAGCTGCAGTTTTTCACTGTTCTAATGCTGAAATACTAATATTCAATCTCAAAAAAAGACTCCAAGTAGGTATTTCATGTGAGCACACTACAAGATGTTTAGCTCATAATATTCACCTTCTAAATTTAAGAAGTAATCATTGTTACAATATGGAAACAATCATCTTGTACTTCAAATTCCCTTGTTTCATTCTTATAACATTCTCCCAAGGCAAGTATTAATACATTCCGATTTACAGATGAGAAAAGCAAAATGTGGGGAGATTATGTAGCATGTACATTTTTGCATTTCTCATTTCTCCATTTCATGTTCCTTAAACCATATGATACTTAAAGCCATGCTTACACCATCTTACACTATATATTATTATGTGGCCTAAAGCATGAAAACTAATGTAGATAAGAAAACCTCATGTGTGAGAAAGGGCTTAGGCCAGAACTTTTGCAAAGATCAAGCCAGTTCTTTGTGTGTGTGTATGTTTAAAGTATTTATATTATTATCTTTAAGTAGTTGTACAAAGAAGTTCCCATTCTACAAAACAGTGTATGAGTACAAGGTGTCTGACAACGTTGTCACCCATCTCTCCTAATCCATCCCTTCTCTCACTTGTTTCTTTAATTGAGATTGGGTGATTACATAAATTTCACATATTTCACAGGATTGTGGAATAGTGATAGTTAGAGTCACAAACACATTTTAACTTTCACAAGGAAAATTGTCATTATCATGGTCTATAAAGTTTGTGAATTCTATGAGCTCTGACAATACAAGTTATTTTTTCCACATCAGGTGATGTTTACATTTCTTTCCTCTTGCTTAGTGTGGGCTGTTCCCACTTACTCTGATCTTCCTCCTGGCTTCCAGAGCAAGCCAGTTCTATAAATCAAACATGATTTATTTTTTACTACTTTTGTGCTGTTCCTGGGCCTTCTTAAACTCAGGATTTGGGTGCTGTTCTTGAGCTTCTTGCTCATAGCTAGTGCTCTACCACATGAGCCAGAGCTCCATTGCCAGATTACTTTTGATAGTGGTTATTAGGAGATAAGAGTCTCATAGACTTCCCTGCCCAGGCTGGCTTCAAACTTTGAACCTCTGACCTCAGCCTCCCAAGTAGCTAGGGTTAGTCATGAGCCCCCAGTGCCTGGCTGAAATGTAATTTTTAAGGTGTAATCCAGATGACTCAAGTCATAAATAGAGACACTTGAACTCTTGGAAACAGCTTTTTGTTGTTGTCACTTTTGTTAGGAGAAAGTACCTTTTCTCCTGATTGATATCTGTTTTTAGAGTCTCCTCAAGTGGTGCCCTCATTGCATCCTGAAACATAAGAGCAAAACGTAAGCTTTCTGCAGCTCAAGGATTCTGCACTTTTTTATGCTCTATTTTCAACAGATGAAGCACCTCTGGCAATGTTTTCTCCCTGCCCGAATAGAATTCACTAATAGCATTAAGACCTGGACTCACAACTACTTTCTCTCTTTAAATGCTTCATCCACAAATTCTCTTTGCTATGCAATGGAAAACTCATCCTTGGCATATATGGCTGCCAGGGAATCTGAAGGTTGTAACCACAGTGTTGACTAAGTGTCTTAAACGCAGGGCCAATTAGAGGAAAGCATTAGAGGAAGCCACTGAACCACTGGGGACCTGCAAAGATCCTCCAGCTGTCTTTCCATCTCACAAAGAGCTGTGGTTGGAAATACACAGATGGAGTTGTCCTGAGGGAGGCTTCCCACCCGTGGGCCCTGTTCAAGCATTTCACAAGTAGGAGATGTATTGTTTTGTAACATTTCACAGACCGTACATCATACTGAAGACATTTGGTCATCTATTATTCATGTGTTTGTTTGGCTTAGACCTAAAGTGTCTTTATACATACTTTTTTTGTACATTTTAAAGTGTAAACATAGTGTTTTGTACATCTCATTGTTACAATGGGTCATCCTATATCCTCACTTAAGCATTTTGTTTTTTCCTTTCCCCTCCCCAAATTAGAGAAGTGTATATACAAGATGCAGGGCACCGACGTCAAATACAGTGAACATAGGGGTTATACCGTGGGGGAGGAACATGCAAAGAAACAAAAAAATTACATGGTACATTATGCATACTTTTTAATTCCTTTGGTACTAATGTTAATTTTTTAGAGGGTAGAGGTTTTAGGGGAGAGGATAGTTAGCTCAATTTTTCTTTCAGGATAATACAAAGAACAGACTACTGATTTTCTTGTTATATTTTCCTTTATTCAGGAAAACCTGGAGTAGTATTTGCATAAATATGTATGAGTTTTAATTCAAGGTACTGTACTTTGTTTTCTATCCCATCATATTTAAGAAATAATATTATTTTCTTATGTAGAAGATTGCATAAAATGAGAGACAATTTTATTTAAACATATATACAGGTATCAAAAATTTATATGTTTGATATTTTTATTTATCCTATTAATCTTAATTTGAGTCCAAAATGTCAATTAATTATTATAGTACCAATGAAATAATGAAAATGTTTTAAGGAGAATGTTAGAAAAAGTCCTCTTTATAAACAGAATACACTTTTAAAATAAAGTTTTCTGCTAATTGAATTAAAACTGTTAGTTTATTATTTAACTGAGACTTAAACTGAAATTAGCATATCTCACCTGCTATATTTATGGTCTTTCTATGATCTAAAAGGAATGAGGAATCTTTATGCCTTTGGCTTGAGAATTACATTGATGGATGCTTAACAGCTAGGCAGATATACTTTTCTCCAAAGTGTTCCAAAATGTATGCTGAAGGCCACTTTTTGAGATAGGCAGGGAATCACACTGAGATGGCAGTGCTGGCATCATAAGAGCGACTTTTATGATGATATAATTTTTCTCAAATTGATATCTGAGTGCAGTAAAATTTATCTGTTGACGTTAGAATGAGGTAAACTAGATGTGAGTGACATTTTGTGTGTGTATATATATATATATATATATGTAATATATGTGTCTTGTAAATTATGACACATTTAACAAATTAAGGTTTAATTCACAAAATTCTAAAAGTTCACCTACATTTAATCTGTAAACTTACATTTTTTTTTTTTTTTTGTCGGTCCTGAGGCTTGAACTCTGGGCTTGGTCGCTGTCCTTGTACTCTTCAGCTCAAGGTGAGAGCTCTACCACTGGAGCGATAGTACCACTTCCGGTTTTCTAGCAGTTTATTGGAGATAAGAGTCTCACAAACTTTCCTGCCAGGGCTGCCTTTGAACCACCCTCCTCAGATCTCAGCTTCCTGAGTAGCTAGGATTACAAGCGTGATCCACCGGCGCCGGCTTGTAAACTTAGATTTAATCTGTAAACCTGAGGAATCAACTGTAGAGCACATGTAGAAGTCCCGCTCAGCTCAAGTGCAAGGAAATAGTGGAGTCAGCAGAATGACATTTCACATCACATATCCACCCCTTATGTGCAATAACAACTTATAACATATCCTATGAACATTTGAATTTCAGTAGACGACAGGCAAAAGATGAACCAGGATGGTAGGGGGAAAACAAAGGAAGAGGCAACAATGCTCAATAGGAAATGTAGTTATTACCTTGCTCATGTAACTGTAACCCCTCTGTACAACATTTTTACAATAAAAATGTACAAAAAAAGATGAACCAGCAACATATTTTTCTTAAGTCGTAAATAGTATACTGCAAAAAATTTAGACAGGAGACCTAACCATTCTTCTCAACATTGATCAGAATATGATAGTTTTATAATACTTATAGTGAAATATTTACAAATTTTATAGCCAAAAGTAAAGAAAAAGCTAATTGGGAAACACTTATAGTTCTGAAGTAAAATAACAAATGAATTCAGATTGCATTGCCTAATGGTGGATTATCAGCATCAGAAAGTTATGTCTCAGAATATTGAAAGAAAACATATCCTCTCCACCTCTCCTTTAATCTCTGTTTCTTCACTTATAGAACCATAATCCTACTTTGCAATTTGTGACCCACCCATTAGTAAGCCGATTTTGACAGTTGTACTTGTACGTGTACAGTTTTCAGCTCTTCCATTTGCATGCATCAAGACCTTGAAACTTTACTTGAATCTTGTTCTTAGAAGCCAGAGGAATAAATGCTAACAACACTGTAAAATGACTTCATAGAGAAACTTGAATGCTTTACAAAAGTGATTGATACATTATTGCTACTTACCCATATGTTTCTCAAACTTTTTCATGGTTCCTAAGGCTTGGTAACTGTTAACTTGCAACCTCACCTTGATAGTGGTCCAAACATATAGCTACAAGATGCAGTTGAGCAAATTTGACACTATAGTTGTAGCCAGACCTATGCCGGGTGTCTGGTGCACCAGTCCCTTCCTGCACAGGATGCAGACACACAGGTTTATATTCTGATTTTTATTATATCACACCCTTGTCCTACAGATGCCCACTGCAGCTTGATCCACCCAGTTTTCTTTGAGTTGTCCAGTGTATTTCACTCCTGTGTCAGCAGTCTGCCTATATCATACCATGAGTCTCTCTTCAGCTCCATCTTTGTATGACTTTGTTATATAGAATCTCAACAGCTACCTGCAGCAGCATTTTTATCATCTGACTGTTTTTACTTCTATGACCAAAACTAGAGGCTCCTAGCATTTCCAGAACAGCTACTTTCTTGATATAAATGTAGCATCAGAAACCCACACTTTTTGGTGCACAGTGATGAATTAGGTGCAGAAAAAAAGTACTATTACAGAAAAGGTACTTGGTGCTAATTTAGGCATGTTAGTGATCAACTATTAGCTATCAACTTCTTTAATCTTTTTTTACCCTAGCTACTTGACCTGAAGCTCATACCCGTCTTCTTTGCCACACAGGAGGCTGAAATTTGAAGATCTCAGTTTGAAGTCAGGCTGGGCAGGAAAGTCTTTGAGATTCTTATCTCCAACTAATCAGCCTTGAATGAAAAAAAAAAAAAAACAACAACTAAGGGACAGCACCCTTCAAACTTCAGTACCAGAAAAAAAAATGCGGACTGGTATTTAAAAGTAGATAGGTGTTTTGTTTTGTTTTCCTGTAACTTTATTTGCTTTTCTCTTCCTTCTTTATAAAGCTGTGGTGATGACTCTATAATTATTATCTCCTACAAAGTGACAGGCATGAACAAATTCTATAAACACTTTATCTGAACAAGGTATGTTATAAGGCTTGTGGAAAAAGATTCTGGAAATGATTTCTATGATCACCTGAAGAATCAAGTTCAGTAGAGCTATTTTTGTTTAAAAACATGACCATAGCCATTATTGGAGGCAAAATGTTGAAATAACATTTATGGACACACATTAAGCATTTGCATGGCAAACATTTTAGGGTATTTCTATTTCTACTTTATTTGAAATAATTACTTTATTTTAATATGAAAGTAAATTATTTTATTTTTTTGTTAGGTATGCTGTGTGTGTGTGTGTGTGTGTGTGTGTGTGTGTGTGTGTGTGTGTGTGTGTGTGTGTGTGTGTGTGTGTGTGTGTGTGTGTGTGTACTGGGGTTGGAACTCAGGGCCTTGGCGCTGTCCCTTAGTTTTTCTGCTCAAAGTTGGTGTTCTACCATGTGAGCCACACCACTGCCAACATGTTTTTGTTAGTTAATTGGAGATAAGAATCTCATGGACCTTTCTGTCTGGGCTGGCCTCAAATCTTGATCCTCAGATCTCAGTCTCCTGAATAACTAGAATTACAAGCATGAGTCATGGGTACCCTGCTTTTGTTTTGAACATTTAGAGTTTTGACTTGGAGTGTTTGGGAAGATCTAATAGAAAAATCTCTTTGGCTGCATATTTTTCAGTATACTTTTTAAAAATGCAGAGATGTGGTATTGTTACTGTCATCAAATGACTCCTGATTTTGGACACAGAGAAACTTAAAACACCTCAAAAACTTTAATGCTCTACATGCCTTCCCAGTATCTTCAAGATTTTAAGTATGTGAGAATTAGTAGTCTGGAATATATAGCATGAGTCCTGCATTTATCATGTATGACTCCAGGGCCAAGAAACAACACCCTAAGGATCTAGCTCTAAAGATATTCCATGGCCCACAAAACTGATTTAAGTTGAATCTTCCTTGCTTCAGAGGCTGCCTTCTATTTCGCTCCCTACTCCCTTTTGACCATTCCTTCCTCTGCTCATTTAGTTTTTGTTCACTCTCCTCTTGTTTATGTTAAAGTCTCAAATTGCCCTTGAACCTCTCAGAGGGAAGAAAAAAGGGAGCACTAAACCAGTGGCCCTTGCCTCTACTTCTGACTTAGTAGAGGGAAAAGAAGCTCGGGGCCTTTTAAGCAAAAAAAACCAAAAAAACAAAAAACAAAAAACCCCAACAAAACCTAGGATTCTATGTTTTATAAGACATTAATGAATTTGGAAAGGGGACTCTACTACTGAAAAGAATCTTAAAACCACTACTTAGAATATGATATGGTTCTAGATTTATGAAACATTGCTAAGAGTTTTCAATATTTCAAAAATTATTATTTCTTTCTGCACATATCTACCTTCCTGTTAAATAATGGTGGAAAATGCCTTTAGATATATGCTTCATTTTATACATGTGAAATAAATTGGGTACTTTAAATAGTTATTATCAAAGCAACATTAACATAGTGAAAATACGCCATGTATTAGTCTTATATGGTATAATGTAAAGGAAAATCTTGAGGCTATCCTATACAAAAGCTAACATTGTCTTCATCCTTCATTGCCATTGAACATGAATAATATTTCAAGCCAACATGTTTGGCGCCATTGAACATGAATAATATTTCAAGCCAACATGTTTGGTCTAAATTATATTAGCATCAAAAGCATAGTAACTCTGTTTTCCGAGCTAATATAAATAATACATGGAACCCTGTCATTGTGCTCTACAATGAAAATTTTGAAACATACAATTCAAAATTGCAGCAAAGAAAACAAATCACTAAATATCATTTCCCTGAAGAACATTTCTCCTTATATAGAAAACCTATCCATATTTTTCCTTTTTTTAAGGGGAAAATTTTTAATGAAATTTCAGTGTTTTCTGTTCAAATACCAACAATTTCGTATGTTTCCCTTTTGCTATCTGTTATGATTCTCATGGCTGATAACTTACACATTAGTCTGAATGCTTAGGTTGAAGATAGTTGCTTTTTCTGAATTATTACTCCAAGTTAATATGTGATACTGTTTTCACTTTAGCTTATATTTTATTATTTGTAGAAAATTTTACTGTATTTTAAGGGATGAAAGAGTCCCTCCTTGTTTTTATCTTTCCTACAGCACCTGAATTCAATTTACATCAAACATCTGTTCAACAGATATTTTCTGAATTCTGGATAAACGAGTAATTATGTTTCCTGTGTCATCAGGATGCTTTTGCTTGCAAGAAGCAAAGTACCAGATGAAAGATGCTTAAACAAGAGCTCCTAAAAGCATGATACAGGGACTGTTGTCAGAATCCAAAGTGCTCATTTCTCTCATACAAACAGCTAAGTAAGTATTTAGAAACTTTCATAGCAATTTGGATTTATCATGATATTCAAGTGCCTGGCCATTGTCTTAGGAATTTGTTTTTATTGAATTTTAGCACAGTTTTTGTCTTCAGCTGATAGAAAATTCAGGCAAATGGAACAAACATAAAAATCCTAAGCAAAAAAATACCATTTAATAATTACAGAGTGGTCAAGAAGCACAGGTTTGAAAAACAAGTGTTTATTAATACATCTCACAGCTTAATAAATAAAGAAGGAAATAGATACTGGGGTTGATTCAACAATGTCCATGGTGTTAGGGATCTATGCTGGCTTTTTAGGGATTCTCAGTTGTGATACATCTTCAGCAGTTAAATGCCTGATCTTTTTGCATGAAAATATTGACTATGAGAAGGAAATTAGCAGATAGAGAAGAACTTTTCCTTTACCACTCTCTTTTCATCTTGAAATATTTTTCCCCAGATTTTTCCCTGATCAGAACTCGGTCCCATGCCCTTCCTTGGACCAGCTTCTGCCACACTGTCATGACCAACACATGATGGTATCTCCTCTGGGTGATATCCCTCATAGCATTACCACAGCAGGAGTCTTTCACCTCTAGACCCATCCAAAATCAACAAAACCAACAATGCTTCAATAAGAGGGGAAAACCAATGTTGCAACTTTGTAGATAAACTACATATTGTATTACATATTTTTATACAATAGTTTGTATTTTGTAACTGCAACCATGCACATAACCAGTGTTAACTCTTTCATAAAATTTTAACCATCTTTTTCAGTATATATTAGTTGTACAAGGGATGTTTCGTCACAGCATTTCCAAACATGTATACAATGTACCCTGATAAAATCCACCTCCTGACTTTTACATCTTGTATTCATTACTTGTATTGCTAAGGCCAAACACCTGACAAAAGTAATTTAGGAGTTGAAAGATTTATTTTGGTTCACGGTTTCTGAGATAATCCTAAATTGTTGGCTATGTTGATTCTAGGCCTAGGGTAGGATAGAAAATTTTGTTGGTATGTCTGTGTGGAAAGAGAGACTGTTTACTTCATGGCATACAGCAGTCAGACAAGAAAGAAAAAACAAGATACTTAAAAGACCTGATCCCACAGCCTGAAGTTTTAAGAAATTCCAAAGTAGCACCCCCTCTGGTTTTCAGTGAATATATTCTATCTAAACACTAACATCTTATCCCTAATTCCTCAAAAGCCTGTGGTCATCTCATATTGCAAGACCATCCCTATGGATTCTCAAAGTCTTAATATTTGGAACATTATTAACCAAAGTTTCAGCCAAGTGCTGGTGGCTAATGACTATAAGCCCAGGAGGCTGAGATCTGAGGTTTGCTGTTTAAAGCCAGTCAGGGCAGAAAAGTCTATGAGACTCTTATTGCCAGTAAATCACCAAAATAGGCAGGAACTGGAGCTATGGCTCAAGTGACAGAGCATTATCCTTGAACAAAAACATCTCAGGGACAATGCCCAGGCTCTCAGTTTAAGCCCTAGGATTGGTATCCACCCCCCTACACAAAATCAAAGTTCCAGTAAGATTCAAAGCAAACTCTTGAGGGTGAGTGCTTGTGAAAAACATCCAAATTGCATACTCCCAAGATACAATGGAACAGAGCAAATATTTGCCTAGGGGAAATAAGAGAAGAGCAAGTAGTGATTTACTAAGTCAAGATACAAAAAGACAAACCCAGCATAACATTAAAGCCCATAGTTCCTGCTATCCAGAGCACAAACCATCCTGATGTGACCTTGAGTCTCCCTGCCTCTATGGCTTTGCCCTTGGCAACCCACATGGCCTGACTTCACTCACTGCTGGTGGTTTTGCTTGGCAGAAGTTCCATATTCCTGGTCTCTCCAACATCCGGGGATTTCCACTGAAACTTAGGCCTCACCCTCAGAGCTTCAGGCAACACCTTCTCCAGGCTGCCTGGTGGAACTCTAAATAACAACTCTGCATCACAGATAGAAAAAGAGTGACTTAAAACAGCTGCGTATCTTATCTTCCCCAAGGTGCCATTATTGGAAGGTAAAGAGAGCTGGGATTCTGTGAATGTCTAGATCCAAGGCTCTCTTCCCTATGTGGTGCTGGTTTGGTGGCCCTGGAGTAACCTGATGTCAGAAATCTGGGAAGAGTATCCTCTCATAAATAGTTCATATGATGTATCTTAATGGTTTAAAGCGCAATTATTGCATTCCCTGTACATAAGTCTTTCACTTCACTAAAATGTGCCCCTTTGGTACTGACTGAAATGTATTCACTTGGCCAATATATTTCATACTTTCCTCAGAGGTCAAAGGTTCCTGCTGTTATCAAGGTGTTCAATATAATGTGTAGAGGATACATGCTCTGAAATTCTGAAATCTAGAATCACATTGATCCAAAAAGCTCTTAGTCATTTTTGGTTAAGTGTAGCTTGCTACTTCCCTTACATTTACAGCATTGCCTCTTATCAAAAGCGTTGTAACTTACATAGTCTTGTCTGGGCTTTCAAATGCCATTTTTTAAAACCAGACAGGTACCCAGATACCAGATTTTCAACATTTCTTTGCAGCGTAGCTCTTTGGTAAGTTGGAAACTGCCATTTATTCAATTCTTTTTTCATTTGTTAGTTGCTCGTAATTCAGTTCCCTAGAAGATTGCCTTTCAGAGACATTAGAAGATATATCTCTGGGGAGATCCTTTTTTCATTTTTCTGGGGAGCTGGGTATACTACTCTAATTATTGTTCACCCTGTTTCTTTTGGTAGGTGGTATTCATTTCTAGCTAATGCATGCTGTGTAGCAAATTTTACAGGACCATGAAAATAAGCTCAGACTTTCATCCTTAATGTCCATATATACAGAATTTTTTATCGTCACATTTCTGAAATTTTTATCATTTTCTATGCATCCACCTTAAGATGTGGTTTTCTTCTCATGGGCATGTCCTACCAACTTTACTCACTTGTCTGTTCACTCACAAGTCAGCAATTGTGACTAGTGTGCCATGTTAAAACTAATAATTTGTATTCAAAGCAAAGTATAAATGCTTAAAATCATTCTATTTATTTATTGTAATTTAGCTCATATGGTGATCTTTATACTTTATTGACATCCACATCTCACAGTTTTCCCCTGGAGAACATGTTGCATCAACAAAACTATACAAAATTATAATAAAATATAATATATAAATATAAAATAACAAAATTATAATACCAAAGCTGCAGTGAAGTTTAGGAGGACTTGAGAAATAATTTATCCATCCTTTTTATAACAATCATTGAGAACACACATATTCTTCCCATTTACTTAGAAATTGAAATGCAGGATATTATTTCTGAAAAGAAATTTAAAAGTGTTTGCAAGCATGTTAATTTTAGTTGGAAGCAAAATGGAGAAAACTCAAATTATATATCCAAGAGCATGTGCTTCTTGCCACAATTTGAAGCAGAGCATGAATAAGATTTACTGTTACCCACACTTATGACAGTTTAATTTTTAAGAGTAAGATAAAACCACAAATGATGTTTGTTTATTATAATAAACACTAACTTTCCAATATTCAGTATTGTCTTTAAGCCCGTGATTTGTGGTAGATCAAGAATTTTTTAAGAAAGAAAGCTTTACCTGGGATTCAGTTAGAGACTTGAGGCTTGAGAATGAATCAAGATTTATCTGAGATAATAAATAAACCTCAATCCAGATTAATATGAAAGATTTGCAAAGTAGGATGGGCTGAGAATTTCAATTGCATTTTACCAAAGACAATAATATATCTTCTTAATGTTAGTAGAGAAAATGTTAGCTTTTTCAGTTCTTTCTGGGTACTAAAAGTTCTCTTGGTGTGCTAGCATTAGAAAGGAGACAGAATCTCTTCCTTCTTTTATTTTCTAAATTACTCTTTGTAGATTACCTTCTATAATTTCTTTCTTCCAAGCAGAGAGAATTGATTTCAGCTCTAGTGTTTCTTCAAAGGGCATCTTAGGCTCTTTCAATAGTGTGGTTCTTCAGCTTTATTCTCCACCAACACTGAAGGAAAATGCTTACAATTCTGCTGTGAGTCAGAAAATGTGGGCTTTCCCACTGCAGTTAGAGGCAGGACTACAAGAGAGATGGGTTAGGCCACTTTGCACAGTTCATACAGGCACTTCATTAGGAAATGAGGCAATTATATAGAAAGTAACTCTAGGAGTTGATTCATAGAAAAAGGTCTGTTATGTAACAAGCCTTAGATGAGCCAGAGAATTATAGTGTCTTGCAGTATGAGTTGCTCAGTAAATGTGTAAGGTTTATTGCATGAAACAAAGTGGATTTTAGATTTAGGGCAATTACCAATTTTCCTTTGAAATTTCAAGCACAGATCATTTCAGTTGAGCATTTACCTGAAAGCATTTGGACCTGTGTGGGAACAGTTTGGTTATCATCATAATGCATTCTAAGATGCTAGGAAGGAGGGAGTGCTGTTTGCGTTCAAGAGTTCAAAGGGTATATGATGTTGGTATAATTGGGGAGGGGAAGAGAAAAAACAAAATGTTTAAATAGGGATACAGGTTGACCCAACAGTGAGATGTACAAGACAATTTTACAATTTAGGTGGGAGTTGGGGGATGTGTACTTGAGGAGGTGGGAGAGAAGGGATAGTAGGAGAAAAACAAAGGAGGAGGCAACAATGCTTGATAAGAAATGTACTCATTACCTTGCTTATGTAACTGCAACCCCTCTGTACAGTATTTTCACTATAAAAAACATAAAAAAGAGTTCAAAGAGCAAATATGCTACTTTCCTCTAAAAATAGGAATTCTTATATAAAGAGAATTTATTTTATTTTATTTTATTTTAAAGATGCTGTACAGAGGGGTTGTAGTTACATGAGTAAGGCAGTGAGTACATTTCTTGTTGAACGTTGTTACCCACTCCTTTGTTTTAATCCCATTATCCCTTCCTTCTCCCCACTTCTCCCCTCCTCCTGAAGTTGTGAAGTTCATTTCAGACATAGTGTCTTGTGAGTAACGTTGTTGTCCTGTTTCAACATTTTGGTATTCCCATTCCCTTCCCCAGATCACATAAATACATATGCAAAATGCAGGGTACAAGAATCAAAGACAGTGATTGCCAGAGATAAACCAATGGAAAAAGAAAAAAATGAAATAAAATAAGAAGAAAGAAGTATATACATTACATGGGTGACAACAAGATCAACAACTAAAAGAAAAAAAAGACTTGTTGTTTTATTGTCTTGGAGTTCATTTCAATTAGCATCATTTTGTATGGTCATATGTACATAGCTATTGAGTTATTATGATTCCCTGGCAGGACTATCCCAGGCATATACTAATTATTACAAATGAGGGAAACCATAGAGCCTATATTTCTTTGGGTCTGGCTTACTTCACTTAATAATGATTTTTTTCAAGTCTTTCCATTTCCTTATGAAAGGGGCTATGTCATTCTTTCTGATAGAATCATCAAATTCCAGTGTGTGTGTGTGTGTGTGTGTGTGTGTGTGTGTGTGTGTGTGTGTGTGTGTGTTGATCTGTTCATCTATTGAGGGGCATCTGGGTTGGTTCCATATCTTAACTATGGTAAATAATGCTGCAATGAACATAGTTGTACTAGTAGCTTTAGTGTGACCTTGCTTTTATACTTAATGGCAAAATGTTGAAACCATTTCCTCTAAAATCAGGAATGAGGCAAGGATGTCCACACTCTCCACTCCTCTTCAATATTGAATTGAATTCCTAGCCAGAGCAATAAGGCAATAAACAAACTTAAAAGGGATCCAAATAGGGAAAGAAGAGGTAAAATTCTCCCTCTTTGCAGATGACATGATCCTATATTTAAAAAAATAGATTGGTACTGGCACAGGACCAATGGAATAGAATTGAAGATCCAGACATGATACCACATACCTATGACCAACTAATCTTTGATAAGGGAGCCAAAATTATCAAATGGAAGAAAGACAGCCTTTTCAACAAATGGTACTGGCAAAATTGACTATATCCATGTAGAAAATTGAAGTTAGATCCTTATATATCACCTTGCACCGAATCAACACCAAATGGATTAAAGAAGTCGAGGTAAAAGCAGAGACCCTGAAAATATTACAGGAAGGATAGGGGATACACTAAGGCTCCTTGGCACAGGTCGAAACTTCCTAAATAAAGATTCAGAAACATAGAAACGAAAGGTTGGATAAATAGGATCACATTAAATTGCAGAGTTTCTGCATGGCAAAGGACATAGCTGGCAATATAAATAGAAAGCCCCCAGAATGGGAGAAGATCTTCACTAGCTTTACAATAGACAAGGGTCTCGTATCAAAAATATACCCAGAGCTCAAAAAATTAAAACCCCCAGTAACAAATCCTCAAATAAACAACCATTCCATTAATAAGTGGGCTAAAGAATTAAAAAGAGACTTCGCTGGAGAGGAAATAAGAATGGCCAATAGACACATGAAGAAATGTTCAACATCACTGGTCATAAAAGAAATGCAAATCATAAAAGAAATGCAAATCAAAACAACATTGAGATATCACCTCACTCCAGTTAGAACAGCAAAAATCAAGAACTCTAACAACAACAGATGCTGGAGGGGATGTGGAAGAAAGGAACCTTACTTCATTGTTGGTGGGAATGTAAACTTGTTCAACCACTTTGGAAAGCAGTATGGAGGTTCCTCAAAAGACTTCACATAGAACTCCCCTATGACCCAGCAATCCCACTTTTGGACATTTACCCAAATGTTTACAAACAAGACCACACTAAAGCTACCAGCACAACTATGTTTATTGCAGCATTATTTACCATAGCTAAGATATGGAACCAACCCAGATGCCCCTCAGTAGATGAATGGATCAAGAAAATGTGGTATATATACACAATGGAATTCTATGCCTCCATCAGAAAGAATGACATTGCCCCATTTGTTAGGAAATGGAAAGGCTTGGAAAAAATTATATTAAGTGAAGTAAGCCAGGCCCAAAGAAACATAGGTCCCATGGTTTCCCTTATTTGCAATATCTAGTATATGTATGAGTCAAGCAGAAAAAGTCAGATAATGTGATGTTAGGAAAACGAACCCTCAAATATGTATTTTAATGTTTTTGTTTCTTTCATGCATGTGTTTCTAACGCATTTATAAGATTATTTCTTTGTTGCTTTGTATGTCCCTCCCCCACAGTGTAACCCCCGCTTTCACTATATTTGATGTCAGTATAACTTGTGGAGGAGATAGGGACAAACAAGTCGTTTAAGGATTCAGGTGGACCTGTTGCAACAATGAGAAGTACAAAATGTCATGTCAAAAACGAGCTTTACAATGTCGGTGTGAGGGGGGGGGAGGGGGGGAAGAATTGGGTGGGGGGAGCGGGGAGGCTGGGAAGGGAGGTGAAGGGTAAACAAAGGAGGAGGCTGCAATGCTTGGTAAGAAATGTATGCATTATCCTGCCCATGTAATTGTAACCCCTCTGTACAGTATGTTCTCAAATAAAATAAAATTAAATTAAAAAAACAAAAAAACAAAAAAAAAACGAGCTTTACAATGTCGGTGTGGGGGGGGGGGAGGGGGGAAAGGATTGGGTGGGGAGGAGGGAGGAGGCTGGGAAGGGAGGGGAAGGGTAAACAAAGGAGGAGGCTGCAATGCTTGGTAAGAAATGTATGCATTATCCTGCCCATGTAATTGTAACCCCTCTGTACAGTATGTTCTCAAATAAAATTAAAAAAAAAAAAAGAAATGCAAATCAAAACCACGTTCAGATTTGACCTTACCCCTGTTAGAATGGCCATTACCAAGAAAACAAATGACAACAGATGCTGGTGGGGATGTGGCCAAAAGGGAACACTACTATACTATTGGTGGGAATGTAAGCTATTTCAGCCACTCTGGAAAGCAGTATGGAGGCTCCTCAAAATACTACCCTATGATCTAGCAATCCCACTCCTGGGCATTTATCCAAACGAATTTTTTAAAATCAAAATAATATATAGCATCTACTAAGAAATACTGAGCCTGTCTGGATACTCTGGAAGGATGTTTTGAAGCATAAAAGTCATCATTTCTGTAAGTTATTGACTACCCTGTCACATATATACTATTTAAGAAGATTTCTTTATGTTTTGCTGAAACAATAAAAAATTCTACCTCTTAGTATCACTTCAGTCCTCCAAAAGAATCAAAACTTGTCAGCCTCTAGTAATGTTATTCCTTCAACCAATTTTCTAACACTTTATATCCTGGTATGTTACTTAGGTCCAGGCTTGACTTTGACCCTCTTGAAGTGAAGAATTTAGAATTTGATCCAACCATGTTGCTATTGCCTGCCTATGCAATAGAAAGAGCAGATAGTCCCACTGGGATAAATGCTATCACTTCTGTTCATAGAATTTAACACTTAAAATACTTGAATCATTTTATCATCTGTCATAATTTCTAATTGTCTTAATGCTAACTGTTGAGAGGCTTAAGTTTTCATCCTTTTGTACCAAGGATTTGTAAAGTGTTTTGGTAAAGGGGTACAGAGAAAGTATGCCAGGCTTCTAGATCCAATGGTCTCTGTTTCTACCACTTGACTCTTTCCTAACAGCATGAAAGCAACCACAGACAACACATAAATGGATGGATGATGTGGTTGTGTTTATAAATACAGATGGCAAGATAGATTTGGCTCATGGACAATGGTTTGCTAGCTTGACTCTGTTTAAGATACTATTGAATAAAATTTGTATGTAATATTTCTTACAACTGTTACTTTGTTGATTTCAGCCCATCATATCTTTCAGCTGAGAATCTCTGATTTCTAATTATCCCACTTCCATTTTCTAATAAAAAGACTAGACTCATTTTCAACTTTGTACCTAAGAACAGAACAGAAAAATACCATAAAAATTTCTATGCCACACACCTAGGCTTTTAGCTAAAACGGTGAAAGGTCTAATTGATAAACATCAATTAATTCATAAAATGTAAACAAATTTCTATGGTGCAAGAAATAATTGTTTCTTGTGGTTATAAGACTTTACTACTAGAGCCTTCCTCCTGAAATTGAGAATGATGTCTATGACTGGTTCTTGTCATGCAATTGTATTAATGTCAACAAGTCCAATATCAGTTATGTGAGGCAAGATTTTAGGAAATTATGTTTACTTGTGTATTCCTGCAATTTACCAAGAAGTGCTCCTCGATCCTGCTGTCCACCCACATCTCCCTCACTACCACTCCTCCATTCTAAGATATTTGTCCAATTGAGTGTTCATCCATTTCTCTGACTGGTTCTGAGATTCCATGTGGGTTCATTAATCTCTACATGGGAAAGGAAGTGTTAACTGTGGTCTGTCAGCCATTATCCCACACATTTGACCTCTACCTGACCTTCTGACCATGTGTAAACTTTCCAAGGAGAATGAAAGCAGAAAGACAAGATAAGCAGGTCACATCTAACAATATTTTCCAAGGGTATTTCTCTCTCCATTACTTATTCTAAATAAACTTTTAATTGATGAATTAATGTAATGTCCATGGACAGAAAGGAAAAGTTATTAACGGAAGAGGCAACAATGCTTGATAAGAAATGTATTCACTATCTCACCCATGTAATTGTAACCCCTCTGTATGGTATTTTCACAATAATTAGAAAAAAAGAAAGGAAAAGTTATTTTCATGAGATATGACATTGAAAATTAAGATTTAGGCTTCTAACATATAGTAACACTCAGTTACTCTGAAACCAAATAGCTTCTCATTGGGAAAAGAAAGAAGAAATTTGTTGGCTGTTATGAAAGCCAGCACAGTTTTCTGTTTTGTTGCTTGTATATCTGTTACTATGTATTCTTCCGGTGGTCATTCCTTTAGTTAGTGGCTGTCTCCAACTCTTGGTTCTTGACTGTTTATGGTGATAATATAATTCTCTGGGATTCTGTTCTGTGATAAAATTCAGCTGAATGTTTTGGTTGCTTTATTTATTTCTAAGATATTTGTTATGTGAAAGGCCTCTCTTCTCTGTCTCTCTGTCTCTGTCTGTCTCTCTGTTTCTCTTTGTCTCTGTCTCTCTGTCTCTGTCCCTGTCTCTGTCTCTGTCTCTGTCTCTCTCTCTTTCTCTCTCTCTCTCTCACTGTGTTGTGTTTTGGGTGGGGTTGGTATTGAACCCAGGATCTTGAGCATTCTAGGCAAGTGCTCTTCTACTGCGCTGTACCTTCAGCTCCATTTCCCCCCCCAACTTACAAATTCCCCTTTTTTAGTTTAAAGATTATTTTTGATGAGGATCTAATAAAGTAAATATAAGTGCTATGATATTTAGTCAAATATTATATATGCTGATGTAGAATATATAATTGGAAATATATATTTGGAAATAAGTTAGTAAATTACATTTTACATTTATTTTGTTAAAATATATATCAAAATTATTACTATTAATATTGAAACAATAGCCTTAAGTTATTTTGATGTTCAAATAGAGATAATATGCTGAAATAATTCACTCATGAATTTGAAGATTGTTTTTCATATTCTTTCCTGATGAAAAATAATCTTACTGAAGCTATAACTTAGTTGTGTAGAAACTCAGGGTATCTTTTTGCCCAGATAAAGTTAATAAGTAAGCCTCCGCGGAGTTGCATACATAAAATTAGATATGATTGCATGATATTTTACTTATATTGGTCTATCCTACCAGATCTGATTTTTATTTTTCATTAGTTTTTTAAGGAGAAATACTTTGTCTCTCCTCTTCCTCGTCCTCGTCCTCCTCCTCCTCTTTTTCTTCCTCCTCTTTCTCTTTCTCCCCTTTTCTCTTCTCTTTTCTCTCCCTCCCTCTCAGTGGAGAAAAGTTACTGCATTGTTAGGCAACATCACTGGGCTTAAGAAACAGAAATGAAGCAGTTAGCATACTTCTAATAACCTTTGTCCTCATGACCAGTTATAAAAAGAGACATAATACACTATAATGAATATATGTGCTTCATATTAAATTTGAGCTTAAATATTCAACTTATCTGTTAAAATAATTTTAAAAATTGAGTTGGAAATGTTCCCAATTCATTAGCTTAGTTGCCTCTATCTTTCAAGATAGAGGCAGTCAATTTTAATAGTGTGCCCAGAATGGTTAAATTTAGAAAGCCAGAAGTCTTAATTACTAGCAATTGTGCTTAAAAGCATGAGAATACTATTTTATGCCTTTTTGAAAAGTACTATATTCAGTTTTGTGTAGTTCAATCATCACACCAATTTTTTGACTTTTTATAGTTCACCTGCTATTTTTGTGCTTTACTATATGTGACAAATTATTCTTTTTATTATTTTTTAGAATTTTAGCCTTTTTAGTACACATTTTTACCACACAAGATTCTATCCACTTATTCTTTGTTCTGTGTAATTTTTCTTTTGACAGGTATAATTTGAATTATTCTTAATATATATTTTGTCCCTTAAATTTCAGTTTTTAAAAATGATGTGTATTTTTTTCAGAAAATATTCTAAATCTAGTCATTTTTGAAATTCAAGGATCACTACTGTTGAAATCAATAAGAGTTTGTTATTATAGGTTTACAATACAATTGTATAGCTACAATATTTATTTTGACAGTAACTGGTGTTTGAATTCAAGGTGTTGCATTTAATTGGGCTGGGCTCTGCCATTTGAGACACATCTCAGCCTGAGATTTTGCTGGTAATTTTTGAAATCGTATCTTGGAAACTATTCTGTCCAAGCTGGTCTGAAATCAAAATCCTTCAGATCTCAGCCTCTTGAATATCTAGGATTACTGTTAAGAATCATGGAGCTTGGTTTAGCTATATTTTGTAATGGTCATTTTAACATAAAAGGAGTTATTAGAAAATTATGTGAACAAGATGCCCTGTTTTGGAGTATCTTTCAGAATCTTTTATTGCAGGACAGAGGAAGGTTTATGTTTTGGGACATCTGGCATACTCCAAAATAGACCTGAGCAGACTTGTTTTGATGTGTAGTGACCGGTATAGGCTGCTTTTATTCATGACTGTTAATGACTTGTCTGTCACAGTGCTGACCTATCCTTGCTGTCGGGTATTGCTGACTTTCCTTGTGTGGGCTGTAATGGTCACTGGCCTCTCACTGAAAAGAGAAAGTCATTATCTTTTATATGACATCATAGCTTGTGTAATATGGCAATTTATAATCTTCTCCAAAACTGTGTGCTGTAGGGTTAGCCTTAAGATTAAGATAAAATTCATCTATGTAAATCTATTTTTTTAGTTATTGAGCATACTTTTTGACGTAACTCTCAGGTAGGACAATATAGAGGAGGGGTTGTTTTTCAGGCGCAGGATGCAGCACGTAGGCAGTATGGCACTTTGGCCTTGAAAGAAGGGAAGCCCTTCAGTCAAGGGCCACCTTCCCAGCAGGACCTGGAACATCACCAGAGAACAGAGGCGACAGGCAGATGGAGGCCGGGCTCCAAATCTGTGTAGCAGGTAACAGAGAGAGGGAGCAGCTCAAAGATAAACAAGGAGTTGGTATGGTTTTGTTTTGAGAAAACTTTGGGCCGCACTGGTCTACAGTGAAACTCTCTGGAGCCTAACTCAGAAAGACTTCTGAAAGAGTGGTGGTGTTAAGCAGAGAATGAGCAGGAAGAGTAGAGAGATATGGGTCCTGCAGTCCTTGGACTCTGGGTGAACAAAATAGTCCTCTCTGAGCAATGTTCAGGTGATCAAGGCCAATGAAGGTCATGTCGAGGAATGAGTATCACAACTTAGTGCCGAGGTGGCATTCCTAGACTGAGCAATATGATAGAATAGACTCACCTGACAAAACATAAAGCCATGCTTGTCAGAATAAACCTCAAAGCCCTTGAAGAACAGCAACTAATTTAGACTGTGATATATGATGTGTAGAATAAAATGAAAGGATAATTATTTGATCTTTAAATAACTAACCAACCAAACAAAATGTGATCCATGATTTCAAGGACACATGGTCAATATGTCTTTTTGATACAGGTTTGGGAACTGATAGACAAAGACTCAGAAAACTCTTGTTAGAAATATGCTTAGGATTTGAAATATAGAAATGGTGAATTAATTCAGAAGGAAAACAGCCAAGTTAGGCTTACAGAAATAAAATAGGTGAAGTTTCTAAAAAATAGTCATATCGTGTTGAAAATAAAAAATACTTTTGTTGGGGTTACTATCAGAGTAGACATTGAAACAGAAAAGATAGTGAACTTAGAATCCAATAAAACCTTTTCTTTTCATTTTGTACTAGGAATCGACCCCAGGGCTTTGTATATGAGAGGTAAGTGCTTTGTCACTTGACCCACACTCCAGCCCTTTAGTTTTAGTTTTTTAGTTTTTAGTTTTATTTGGACAAGAGTCTCACTGACTTTACTTGGGCTGGCCTTGAACTAATGGTCTTCCTATCTCTATCTCCTGAGTGGCTATGTTACAGACTTCCCTATTATACTTGGATAAAAGTGTAAATCTTAATTTATTTATGTATTTTATTATTAAGTAGTTACACAAATAGATTACAATTTCACAAATCAGGTTATGAGTGTGATACATCTTGATCAATATCAACTGTCCCATTGTAAAACCTGATATATAACAAACACTACAAATGCAGAATATGAATATAACAAAATCCCATAAAAATTTAACATGCTTTGTTTTCTGAGTACAAATGGACAAACCAGCTTTAAATGTTGTATGGAATGTAAAGGGCTCAAAACAGCTAAAGCAATTTTGGGAAAGGAAAACAGAGTTGGAGGATCCATACTATTTGATTTCAAGAATTACCATTATCCTACAGTAATCGTAAGTATGATTTGGCATAAGGCTAGATACACAGATTTAGAGATTATATGGAGGGGAGCAATAGATCCATACACAGTTGGTCTATTAATTTTCACAAAAGTCTTGGGCAGTTTAATGGAGTAAAGAAAACCTTTTCAACAGATGGTGCTGGATGGCTGGATAGACATACTGGAAAACATAAATTCTGATCCCTGTCTCACTCTGCTCACAAGAATTAATTTGAAATAAATCATAGACTTCACTATAAAAGCAGAGCTCTTCAGAAAAAGAAAGAAAAACAGGAGAACATCATTGTGACCTTGAAAGAAAATATACAAAAATTTTAACCATAAAAGTTAAGAACAATAATAACAACAGATGCGGGAGGGGATGTGGACAGAAGGGAACCTTACTGCATTGTTGGTGGAAATGTAAACTTGTTCAACCACTTTGGAAAGTAGTATAGAGGTTTCTCAAAAGATTCCACATAGAGCTCCCCTATGACCCAGCAATCCCACTTTTGGACATTTACCGGAATGCTCACAAACAAGACAATACTAAAGCTACCAGCACAACTGTGTCTATTGCAGCATTATTTCCATAGCTAAGATATGGAACCAACCCAGATGCCCCTCAATAGATGAATGGATCAAGAAAATGTGGTATATATACACAATGGAATTCTATGCCTCCATCAGAAAGAATGACATTGCCCCATTTGTTAGGAAATGGAAAGACTTGGAAAAAATTATATTAAGTGAAGGAAGCCAAGAGCAAATAAACATAAGTCCCATGGTTTCCCTTATTTGCAATAACTATATATGTCTGAGACAAGCAGAAACGGTCAGATAAGTTGAGGTTAGGCGAAATGAACCCCAAGATAAGGACTCAAGTGGTTTTTCTTTCTTGCTATTGTTTCTAGCATATTTATCAGATGATTTGTTTGTTGCTTTGTATGTCCCTCCCCCAGGGTATAACCCCTGTTTTCACTGTATTTGATGTTGGTATAATTGTGGAGGGGAAGGGAGAAAACAAATTGTTTAAATAGGGATACAGGTGGACCCATTGCAACAATGAGATGTTCAAGACGTTATGTCGAAAAACAAACTTTACAACTTTGTGTGGAGGGCAGGCTGGAAGGGCAGGAATGGTAAGGGGAAACAAAGGAGGAGGCAACAATACTTGATAAGAAATGTACTCATTACCTTGTCATGTAATTCTAAACTCTCTGTATGGTATTTTCACAATAAAAATACTCATTAATAAAAAAATGTGAAGAACAAAAGGGAAATATTGCAGTTCACAAAGGGAGCAACCACTGTTCAATAAAAATAAACTTCACAAATGTAAAAATCACACAAGAACATTTACATTAGTTTCCTGGCAAGGGACTTTAGTTCAGAATCTTATTTTTTTTCTTTTTTTTATTATTGTGAAAATACTGTACAGAGGGGTTACAATTACATGGGCAAAATAATGAGTACATTTCTTATCAAGCATTGTAGCCTCCTCCTTTGTTTCTCCTTCCTATCCCATCCTCACCACACACCCCCCACCTAACCCTCTTCCCCCCACCACCAAAATTGTAAAGTTTGTTTTCGACATCTTATTGTTGCAATGGGTCCACATGTATCCCTATTTAAACGATTTGTTTTTTCCCTTCCCCTCCACACATTCTAACAACATCAAATACACTAACCGATTGCGCCACGGGAGCACCCCTGAGTTCAGAATCTTCTAAGGACTAGCAAATTAAATGACAAAAAGTCCCATGAAAATGGGGGGAAAGCTCCAGACATTCACTCCAAAAGAAGCTAGTGAGAGTATTATGTGACAAATATTCTCTCCATTGTTGTTTATGAGAGAAAGGAACATGGAAAGATCAATAGAATTTCGTTTCTTACTAGATTTACTAACATTGAAAAGATGTTCATCAAAAATGGTAGCAGTGATATAGAGCAACTGGAGTGCTTACATTGTTGGGAGACTAAGCATTCTGTCAACTTCTGAAAAATTTAAACACATACTTATTTTGTCACCTAGAATGTACTTGGAAGCATGTGCACAAGAAAAATATAACTATGTGTCAAAACATTTTATGCCACCTACTATTTTATAATTGATTTTCAGATTGACAAAATTACATCAAGTAATTGTGCTTACATGTCTTAAAATATTATATATCTTGTAGAATTAATAGGGATAATTAACATAGTAATACTTTAATTTTTGTGATGAGGAAACTTAAAATTAACTCTCAGGAATTTTCAAGCATCTAGTGACACATCATTTTAAATTGCACACGCCATGGTGAGTACTGACATGACCTGAATTTCCTCGTATTTAACTGAAATTTTATACGATGTAACCACCCCTACTTCTTAGCTCCTGATAACCACTATTCTATTCTTGCGTCTTTGAATGTAACATTTTTAGATTCCATATATAAATGAGATGAGTGTTTGTCTTTTTTGTGCCCATATTTCAGTTAACATGACTTTGTAGTCTCATCCACGTAGTTGCAAATGACAAAATTTTTTTCTGTTTTTAAGAATGAATCGTATATCATAGTATCATATATAATTGCAGATACTTATAATATCCTCAGACTAGAAACAACCCACATGTCTGTCAAGGGAAAGATCAATAAATGACATAGAGCTCTACTCACCAAGGGGAAAGAAAGAATGACTAATAAGCTTCAAAACTATTGCATTGAGAAAAAAAATCAGACTCAGTCTTTTAGAAAAAAACATGGACTTTTTTTGCTGTTTATTTGTCTGATGTCAAGGACTTCCACAGTGGTAAAAATCAGTGGAATGTGGCAGTGGTGGAAGGTATTCTCTGTCAGTTGAGTTGGTAGCTAAATGGCTATGTGCATCTATAGACAGTTGCTTGTATAAGATCCTTATGGCTCATTTGGGTGTGAATTGTTCCTAAATCAAAAACATAATAAAATATTCAGCTATTGATTCTAAATGATACTCTGAAAGCTTGAACACTTTTGGTTTCACCTTTAGCAAAAGTCAGTAGCATATGCAACAGATTTACCTGCTAATTAGCTTTCTTGGTGCCCCATTATGACAACCACAGGCATTATTCTGGCTATGGTCATAAGTCACTTCTGTATCTTGTTCTTTCATTACAAGGCTTCTTAGTGAAGGCACCATTTCTTCTCTGTTGATAGCCACCATGTCCATTCTCTGCAATGACCAAATGATAGTTACAAGTTTCTCATGGACTTCTGGAAACAGACAGTGAGACTATTATCTTTTCAAGGTCCTCATTTTTTTCTCTTTCATACTGAGAATTTGTGGGGATAGGGAAGAAATGCACATGAACCACTAGATGTTTCAAATGTTTGTTAGGCCTGTTGCTTCACAAAGGAGTCATGGAAGCAAAACTGATTAAGGAGGAGACCTGGGAGCCCTAATGACTGCAGATTTTTAACACTAGGGCCAACTGTTGACCGAGTATACAGACACCCAGACAAATCATTCCATCTGCCCTCATTAAATATCTTTCTAAATTCGTTCATATGGAATGCTTTCTTCACTGAATTTTGAAACAAACTGACAATATTTATGCTTAACATTCGCTGAAACTGGTTATGGGACAGAAAATACTTAATTTCAACTCATGACTAATAGAGTTTATAGCTACAGCCAATGTCTACTCACTGCATGCAAGGTCTTTGCTTGATTCTCTTGGGAACTTTTTAATAGTAAGGTGCGGTTTCTGTAACCATTGGGGCAGTCAGTCACAAGTTAAGGGGAGATACGAATGGGTAAAGCCTCATCAAGCCCATGCTGAATGTTAGCCTGATCTCTAACTTAGGAGCCACTCTGCTATCTTAGGCCCTGCTATAAAGCATAGCCTTTCCCTGAAATCTGGTGACACAAGCTCTTCCCCAAAATTAGCTGACTCAGGCCTTAACTTATGGAGTGACACAGGCAGCTGCAACCATAAATCTTGGCCCCACCACAACAAAATCCCCGATCTCATACCCCTCATGTCTCACTCAAACCCCATATAACCCAGCTTATAATCCTCTCCAGTTGCCACTCTCAGCCTGATGAGGTAGCCTGTCAGGTTACTGACATTAAACTTCTTTGTATGTGATCATATGTCTGAATGATTTTCTTGGGGAAGACTTCCACTAAGGGCTATCAGATAGAGAGAAGAAGACACAGAGTAGTTCCTGCTAACATAAGGGGAGAGTTCGTGAGGAAATATTTTGAGCAAAAATAGTTTATTTTTTTTATTAAAAATATATTTTTCTGATAATAAAAATAACTCAAATGGAAATGTGGAATAACTCAAATGTGGGAATTTTTCAGATATAAAGATGTCTTGAAGACAACTACAATCTTTTTTTTTCTTTGTTTTTCCTTTTCTGTTTTTTCAGTATTAGGGTTTGAACTCAGGGCTTCACCTTTGGTAGGCAGTTCAGTACCATTTGAGACATATATATCTTCAGTTCTACTTTGTGATGGTTATCATTGGAGATGAAGTTTTAATGAGCTATTCAGCTCTGGCTAGCCTTAAGTAGCTAGTATTACTTGTGCCAGGAAAAAAAATGCTATATTATTGAAAGTAGCTAAGCAGTTAATATGTTAGTTTTTTTCTTTCTTAATGTTATACTACATTTGTTGTTTAGACACATTAAGTGTGCACCTACAGAAATACGTATTAGGTATGTGTATGTGTACATGCACAACATTTGTGTGTCTCTGAGTAATCTAGATATACTGCATCATGAGTTTACCTTTTCTTCTAATGTTGAACATATATCCAAAAAGAACATTCCACATTTTCTGAATTTCCATGCCACATATAATAGGAAATAAAAAATTGCACACTCCCTGAACTCATGTCTCTTGTCCTCATTGCCATTGCATAGCACCTGCCCTCTCTGCTTTCCTGCAAGTTATCATTGCTGACCTGCTGACCTACACCATCCTTCCTTTATGGCTGACTTTTGGGGTCCCCTGAGCATATTTGTCTTACAGAATTAACTTTGCAATTTTTGAGGTTCTCATGGAGACAAGGATTTACCTGGCTTTCCACAGGACCACTTATTGTGTAATTCTTTATTCCTTGGCAGAACCCAGGGTTGCAATTTTAAAAGCATATACATACGTATATATTTATATATTAATTTATATATTTATAATTTATTTAAATACATTATATATTTATATATGTTATATTTATTTATAAATTTATATATAAATACATATACCTTTATATATATAATTAAGGTATATGTATCTATATATATCTATGTATATACCTTTGTGATTTTCTGAGCATTAAAGTGTCTCTGTGCTATAAATGAATTTACAAACATTTTCTATATTTTATCTTGGGTCTTTGGGTCTAATAGTGTGTCAGGAGATTCTATGTGTGTGTGTGTTTGTGTGTGGGGGGGGGGTGGGTGTGCATGCTCTGATCTTGGGGCATGAACTCAGGACCTGAGCGCCACCCCTGAGCTTCTTTTTGCTCAAGGCTAGCACTCTACTGTTTGAGTCTTAGCTCTACTCCTGGCTTTTTGATGGTAAATTGGGGAGTCTCAAGGACTTTCCTGCCTAGGCTACCTTTGAACCACAATCTTCAGATCTCAGCCTCCAGAGTAGCTAGGATTAATGAGCCACCAACGTACTGTTTGTTTTACTTTTTAAATAGGATACAAATTTATAAACTGCAAATATTGGCAAATCCTATCATTTTTGTTGTTATTCTTATCTTAGGTGACACATAGACAAACACCTGTTTTTAAAATCTTAAAAAAGGAAAACCATCAGAAACTCTTTGATTTCTTTGGGAATGGATCTGTTTCAATGGGATAATTTAAGGAATTAAAAAAAAAAAAAACCTCTTCCACCAGATAGCATAGATTGGCAAGCAGGGCAAAGGTGACAGGTCAAAAGTAGCTTGAAATTTCACAGAAGAGCTGAAGTTCTTCCTCTAGTGGCCATTATGAATCCTCTTTCTCTACTTTTTTTTCCTCCCAGACCTTCACACAGTCCAGTATGTCAAATTGACATCATCAGATTCTTGCCAGAAGATGTGAGTTAGTGAAAAAAAGTCAGGGGTGGTGTGTCAACAGGGCATCATTGACGCTGAGAAGTATGTTTGTGGGATGTTCGCTATGTTTTTGATCACTTAGGTTTTGATGACTGTGACTGTGATTTAGAGGAAAATGGTGGTGAGTGAGAGTAGTCACTTTGTTCAGTGCTATTCTTATTGTTCAGGGGATGGTGGGTACGCTATTGGCAAGATGAAAAGGTACAATGTAAATATGATATAAAGAAGATGCAAAAATAAATGGTGAAACTAGAAAGCCCTAGCCATATAAACCCAGATATATGTCAGTAGAACATCCTACATAAGTGTTCATGTTAACATTGGATTCAGTGGTTTTCAACATACTTGTGTTGGGGAATGGGGGTGGGACATTGAACAATCAGTTTTCAGATTCTCTTTAGTAAAAAGTGGCAAGGCTATATTTTAAGTTTTGGTCCAGGAATGCACTACAATGACTATAATTTCATTACAAGTATATTGCTATCTCTGGAAAATAAAGAGGCCTCGTCCTAGGGCTCAATACTTGTTATAAACTCATTCTTTAATCTTTCCCCTGAAACATTCCAGGCTTCACAACAGCCAAAGCCCTTCACATATAACTTTCACTAGAGAAGAAAAAGTCACTATGTAATTGAGAATAGGTGTTTTCTAAACTATTGATCTGAAGTTGCCAGCTATAAAATCTTGACAAAATAATTCTGCTACTCAGTGTTATATTTTACAATGGGAGAAAATTGAGCTACTATACAAATATGTATTATGGTCATCAATAAATCCAGAATCTACTTCCTTTGGAAATTACTAGCTTTGGTGTAGGTCATTAATCAAGAGGTCTGGTGCTCTTTTCAGGGGTCCTTGGAGTGAGAAGTGAAACTCAAGAAGCAGAACTTAATACCAGCTGAGAACAGAACAGATTAAGCAGTACACTATCAGATAGGCCTTGACTCCATCCTAGCTTCCTGTGTGTACTGTTCCTTCCTGGGTCTCCTCCCAGAATGGCTCTGTGTTAGGCCTTCATATTTCTCTTCCAGTTGCTCTCAGACCACTCGGTGTGGGCACAGCCCTTTTGTACCCATTCCTGCTTTTGTGCAGCCTCCTCAATACCAGATGAATTGTGATATCCAAGAATCTTCAGCTTCCATCTCCATTGAGTCGCTTTCCCTTGACCTGACCAACTTTGATGATCCATTCTTCAGTCTAGATATTTCTACACCAGACATCTCAAAAACAATGTAAATTTTCTTCACTTAGAATTTTACATGATTTTTTCCAAGTCATTCTGTTTCCTTATGAATGGGGCAATGCCATTCTTTCTGATGGAAGCATAGAATTTTATTGTATAAATATACCACATTTTCTTGATCTATTCATCTACTTGGTCATCTGGGTTATTTCCATATCTTGGCTATGGCAAACAATGGTGCAATGAACATGGTCGTGCTGGTGGCTTTAGTGCAGCCTGGTTTGTGGTCAATTGGATAGATATCCAGGAGTAGGATTGCTAGATCATAGGGGAGCTCTATGTTTATTCATTCAAGGAACTGCCATACTACTTTCCAGAGTGGTTAAAACAAGTTTACATTCCCACTCACAGTATAGTAGCATTCCCTTTTGGCCACATCCTCAACAATATCTATTATTATTAGTTTTCTTGATAATGGACATTTTAACTGGGGTGAGGTAGAATCTCAATGTTGTTTTGATTTGCATTTCTTTTATGGCCAGAGATGTTGAACATCTCTTCATGTGCCTATTGGCCATTCTCATTTCTTCTTCAAAGAAGTCTCTCTTTAAGTCTTTAGCCCACTTATTAATTGAGTTGTTGTTTCTGTGAGGCTTTTTTTTTGGGGGGGGGGGAGTTTAAGTGAAGTAAGCCAGACCCAAAAAAACATAGGCTGCATGTTTTCCCTTATTTGTAATAATTAAAATGTGCCTATCAGTCTACAAGTAAACCCAATGGATAGTAAAAGACAAATCATTCCACCTGAACATGATTAATTAAACAGCAGTCTAAACATTCACATAATGAAAACAAAGGAGGTTATTGTTAGGAATTGATTGTAAGGGCTCAATATTTATGTGCATATGATCATATAAAATGATGCTTATCAAAATAAACTCTAAGAAATGGAACAAGAAGTTTTTGAAATATTTTATTGTAAAAATACTGTAAGAGAGATTATAGTTACATGAGTAAGGTAATGAGTACATTTCTTGTGGAACATTGTTATCCTTTCCTTTGTTTTCCCCTATTATCCTTTCCTTCTCCACCTCCCCAACTCCTCCCTCCTGCCCTAAAATTGTAAAGTTTGTTTTCAACATTGTGTCTTGTATGTCTCATCATTACAATGGGTCAACCTGTATACTTGTTTCAGCACTTTATTTCCCTTCCTCTCCCAAAATTAGAAAAAATGCATATACAAGATGCAGGGCACAGAATCAAATACAGTGATATACAGTAGAATGCTATGCCTACATCAGAAAGACTAACACTGCCCCATTTTTTAGGAAATGAAAAGACTTGGAAAAAATTATATTAAGTGAAGTAAGCCAGATCCAAAGAAACATAGGTTCCATGGTTTCCCTTATTTGCAATAACTAGGATATGTCTAGGATCTTACCAGACAAGTATAAAAAGTCAAAAGGTATGTACATATGACCACATAAGATGATGCTAAGTGAAATGAACCCCAAGATAGGGACACAAGAGCTTTTTGCTTTGTTGCTGTTGTTTTAAATGTACTAGGCGATTTTGTTTTGTTTCTTTTGTTTGGTCTTCCCCCTGTAGCAAGAGGTTTCTGTTTTTTCTTGTTTTTAAGCTTTTATTCAAATTCAGCATACATTAGATTCCAAATAAAAAGCAATCCTTATTGTACTATTTTCAGTTCTTTTTCTTTTCTCTTTTCTTCTTCTTTCCTTTCTTTCCTTTGGTTTATTCCCTTCTGTCACTGTTTTTAATCTCTGCCCTTTGTCTTATATATAAGTTTTTCTGAGTTGGGAAGGGGAAAAGGAAGCAGAAATATAATGGGACAAAGGGCGAATCATTCAGCAGTGAAACCCATTAGAAACTGTTGGAAGTGAGCTATACAATTTGGGGGCTAGGGAAGTTGGGAGGCAAAACCTAGGGGACAATAGGGGGGTGATACTGTTCATTACCAGTAAACTGTAAAATGTAACTGTAAACTCTCTGTACATCAACTTTACAATAAAAGATTTTAATTTGCATTTCTTTTATGTCTAGAGAGGTTGAGCATTTCTACATGTGTTTATTGGCCATCCTTCCTCACCACGGTTACAATGGCTATAATCAAGAACTCTAATAACAACAGATGCTGGAGGGGATGTGGACAGAAGTTGGAACCCTACTGCATTGTTGGTGGGAGTGTAAACTTGTTCAACCACTTTGGAAAGTAGTATGAAGGTCCTTAAAAGACTCCACATAGGGCTGGGAAGGGGGCTCAGTGGTAGAGCACTTGCCTTGCATGCATGAGACCCTGGTTTCGATTTCTCAGCACCACATAAACAAAAAGAAAAAAAGCCGGCAGTCACTGTGGCTCAAGTGGTAGAGCGCTAGCCCTGAGCTGAAGAGCTAAGGGACAGCACCCAGGCCTAGAGTTCAGGCCCCACGACCGGACCCCCCCCTCAAAAAAAAAGACTCCACATGTAGTTCCTCTATGACCCAGCAATCCCACTTTTGGGCATTTACACGAATGATCACAAACAAGACCATACTAAAGCTACCAGTACAACTACGTTTATTGCAGCATTATTTACCATAGCTAAGATATGGAACCAACTCAGATGCCCCTCATTAGATGAATGGATCAAGAAAATGTGGTATTTATATACACAATAGAATTCTTCTTTCCATCAGAAATAATGCCATTTGTTAGGAAATGGCAAGACTTGGAAAACATTATATTAAGTGAAGTAAGCCAGGCCCAAAGAAAAATAGGTCTTATGGTTTTCCTTATTTGCAATAACTAGTATATGTCTGAGACAAGTAGAAAAGGTCAGATAAGTTGATGTTAGGCGAAATGAACCCCAAGATAAGGACTCAAGTGTTTTTTTTTCTTTCTTGCTATTGTTTCTAACACATTTATAACATATTTATATTTATTTGATTTTTTTTGTTGCTTTATATGTCCCTCCTCCACAGTATAACCCCTATTTTCACTGTATTTGATGCTGGTATAACTTGTGGCAGGGAAGTGAAAAAGCAAATTGTTTAAATAGGGATATGGGTGGACCCATTGCAACAATGAATTGTACAAGATGCTATGTGGAAAAACAACTTTACAACTTTGGGGGAAAGGGGAGCTAGCTGGGAGGGCAGTGATGGTAAGGGGAAACAAAGGAGGAGGCAACAATGCTGGGTAAGAAATGTACTCATTACCTTGCTCATGTAATTGTAAACCCTCTGTACGGTAAAACAAAGGAATGTTTTACCTTGAAAATAATGAAAAATAAAAGATTTAAAAGAAGTTTACATGGTTTATCAATCTAAGTTTCTATACTTGTGTTTTAGAAAGAGATTAAATGTGACATAATTTTCTTAAAGACAGTTGTGTCTGTGTATATGCGTGTATATTTATTTATGATATATCTTCCTGTGATGGCTTACGTATTTATTCTAAAGTGCAGGATAAGATATACATCTATGTATGCATCCCAAATGTCTTACCAAGTGCTTAGTATATTGTAGGTATTCAATAAATATTTGTTAGATCTAATTGAATTTAAAATAGATCATAGATGGTCTAGGGGAAAGAAGCAATCATAGCAGCTATCTGAAGGCACAGAAGATTATCATTGGGCCATTAATTTGACTCTAAGCCTTCCTAAATTCAGCATACTATCCTATTTGTAGTAAATTGCACAAGATTTAGCTTCTGTTGAAACAGAGCAAATAAAACTTGCCTTAAAAGAAAAAGGATATAAAATTTATTTTAGCAGGCCTCATAAAAAGGAATGATGAAATACAGTGGTCAGTAACTTGACTGTTTTTTATATATGTAAAGGAGGATGCATAAATGTTTTTAAATGAATAATTTTCATATAGCTATCTCCTCTCAAAGCTAGAAGAAACAGAACAAAATCATATTTCACAATGGGATTTTCTGTCTAGGAATCTTCTGCTAATTTTGTTCTTTAATACAATATATAGAACTTGCATAATTTAAAAGAATGAATGAATCCTATCAAACCATCACATTTCAAGGATACATCCTTGGCAAGTTCCCAGTAATTTTTGTTGATCCCTTAGCAAGTATATGTACCATGGCAAGTCGTTGTTTATGATTAAAGCAAGAATCTCATACTTCAAATTGCACATGAAAAGGAAAAATTGACTCTTCAGTGGTGGGTAGATTTGAAGCCTGGCTCTTCTTACCTTGACAGAGAAGACTGAATGTGGCAAGAAGTTAATGAAAGCAGAGAAGTTAATGAAAGCAAGTTAATGAATGACATTCATATTTACAATGCAGACAGTCAGAAACACATGTCCTGCTCCAGACACATTTACCGTTGATGTAGAAAAATTATGGTGGGTTGTTTAGAAATTACTTTCTTCGGAAAATGTAGTAAATATGAACAAAAAATGAAGCAAGGTAAAGTATAAAACATGATTGAAAGATCTTGAAGGAGGAGGCAACAATGCTCAACAGGAAATGTACTCATTACCTTGCTCATGTAACTGTAACCCCTTTGTATAGCATTTTTACAATAAAAACGCACAAAAAATTAAAAACATTAAAAAATTTTTAAAAATAAATCTTCTATAGAAACAATACGGTGAAGATCTGATAAACATGAAGGAGGTCTTACTTGACTTGGAAGGCTGAAGAAAATCATTGTAAGTGTTTAAAAGCCAGAATCGTGCTCCCTAGTTTCTTCCCCCTATTATCACCTCTCCATGTGGCTCTGCTACAGCCATCCGCTGTCCCTGAGGAAGAGCCAGGTGAGACCTCTTTTAGTGCATTCACTCTCTGCTTTCCTTCTGTTTCCATGAAGAATGGAAGGACAGCTGCATTGAATTTCAGTGGAGCACAGATTCCTGTCTCCTGTGAATACCATTCAGACCATGTTACATGCTGTTCTACCTTAGGACTCCCAGAAACCCTGTTGCTAAGAAAGCCCACACTTGATATTTCCCTGCACCCTTGGACTCTCAGCTTCCAGAACTCTGAGGTGAATAAATCTGTATAAAGTTTTCCAATCTGTAGCATTTTCTGTAATGATACGAAATTTAAAACAATACAGCCATCAAAATCCTGTGTGCTAAGAATAAATCAGTGAACAAGACAGACAAATCTATGCCTTCATTGAGTCATATTTCTAGCAATCTCATACTCCAACATAAAAGTTCTGCTTTATCCAAGGCCAGCTTGGACATCAGAGGATTACACTAATACTTATTTTTGTTTGATCTGCAAGACTACATCACAAATCACTAAAAAAAAAAATCACTGTTGACTTTGACTAGAGCAATTCACCGTATCTTAGTGTTTGCAGTGATTTGTATAATTCCATTTGGAGATAAAACTTTTTGTGTTTGGAAATAAGAATACTTTTTGGGGACAAAAGGATACAGGAGATTTTGAAAGCTGTGGATATGGTAAGCTTGTTGCTGTTCCCTGCTGGGATATAATAGAAACAACAGGAAGTGGTAAACAATAGACAAAGTCTTAATAATTTACATGAGTAGACTTAGAAAGCATCTGACTAAATGATTCAGCTAAATGTGTCAATGTGGATTCTGCTACCATGTCTTCTATTGTAACCACTACTAATACATATGGGAGTTAGATGTGATAGGAACTAAAAATGTCATCCTGATTATCCCTTAGAAGAAATTTCAAGTGCCTTATGTTTGAAAATAGTTGAATATATCACCTCAGATTGAGTATTGCACATTTACTGTAGAGAAAAAAAATGAGATATTTTACAGTTAGTGCAATTAACATCTTCAAAAGTGCACACACAAAAAAAACCCAAGATTAATTTCAAGTGATTGAACTAGGATTGGATTTAGATTTTTACAGCTTCCTGTGTGCGAAACTATGTGAGACTTGTAAATTTAAAAGATCTTCATGGAGGAGAAAAAAAAATAGTACCTCTGGCATTCATTTAGATGCTAACAACTCCTCAGTTCCCGTCTGTAGCTCAGACTTCCTTCTGGGCTGAAGATTTAGGCAGTCAGGGGTTGCTTTCTCTCTGGCAACCCTAATAGAAGATTTCCAAAGTGTATCCCTTGGCCTCCACTTCCTTGGCACCCATGTTAGTGTCTTGGCCAAGTTTTTTTTTTCCTGTAGTACCCATTTCTATGCAGTTTCTCCTGTGGAAACCTCACACTATTTTTTTTTAATCACATCCATCACAAATAGCTCTCTAATGGACTTGCTTTTTTCCATCCCCATGGCTGTGTTAAGACATCACCCCTTACAGACCTGAGCCATGACCTATTAAATAGACTGCAGCACTCCTCTTGTTATTCTCAAGGGGTCATGGGGAACTGACCAAGAGCAGCTCAGGTCTAATTCTGACATGCTCCAGTATTGATCCTGCCATAGCTCCCATGTTACACATCCTCCACAGAGCCTGTACTCATCCCTTCCTTCCTCTCTAGTCTTTTGTCTACTGGACTGAGGCCATGAGGGCTTAAGTTTGTCTTTCAAAGTCCCTCATGCATTTTCTTCCAAAAGATTTCCCACCTATTACTCCTAAGTATGTGGGGCTACCTTCTCTTCTTTTAGAAATCAGTGTATTAACACTTACTTTTTTCCAATAATATACAAAGGGCAGCTCATTGTGACTTATATTCAAAGGAGTTTAAATCAATACCCAAGAAAGATACATGCCTACCCATGCTTATTGCAGCCCGTAAAAATCAAATAGAAATCCTGTGAATGTTTTAAGAAAATGTAGTACATATGTACTATAAATTATTTTTCAGCAATAAAGGAAAATGAAACTTGATCATTTGTAAGAAATTGAATAATTCTAGAGATCATACTGAGTGAGATACGTCAAACTCTCAAAGCCAAATGCTATTTTTCAGCTCATTTGTAGAATCTGGACTCAAGTGACATATATGACTTGCATGTACATATGTGTGTAAGTGTATACATATATATGTATACATATATATGTGTCTTTTTGTCCTTTGCTCATTTGTTATGATTCATAGTTATGTATTCACTCACTGTATTAAATACATCCCAAGAAGTTCACATGGATAAGAATGATCTCCATTTTCTTAATGGTCTTCTGGGGTTCTCATTGATTCCCTGGGACACTTTAGATGCTCATTGACAATCTATTGAGTAAATGAATGAATGGGAACTTTAGAGGAGAGATCATGTTTTCCCTGTACTTTTTTTTACATTTTCTACATTATGTAAATACACGCTGTCTCCTAATGCTAAACAGCCAGTATTCATGTACTAACATGAAATTGTTAGTATATGAATTGTTAGGTTGGAATCCATTTGGATTTCTTTCAGTTCTGTGTTAAGATGTTTTTAGGTTTTCAGGTTTTCGTGAGAGATGAGCAGTATACAATGAAGAGAAAAGGCTTCCCATAGTCCCAGGGCTGCTTTCATTGCATTTTTGTTTCTGTGGAACAGATACAAGTGGTGCCATGATGGAGACAGCATCATGAGTCTGTTTCACAGGAAATGGAGCCATCATGGCGTGGCTCAGCATGCCAGAAAGACAGTCCTAAAGGCGGGCTTTGGTAGGCACCTGCAGAGCTCATCCCATCTGCATCCCAGTGAGACTTAGGGCCATCACCTGGCTAGGATGAATTCTTTTCACATTGAGATCTTGGAAATGAAGGCTCAAGGTATAGCCTACATGAGTTTTATCTTTCATTACACACCATCCCATCATTTGTCCATGTAAGACCTATACTTATGTGAGGGAAAAGACATTTGCTTGTAGATAGATTGGAGAGCTGATAATAACTCATGAGAGGAAAATTCGTTTCTGTATTAGCACAATTCTTTCTTTCTCTCTTAACACACTTATGGTAATGTTCAGATGTTTTATACTAAAAGATTTACACTTTAGTTTCACTTAGGATTATGACAAAGTTTAAAATTATATGAAGGTAGAAAGGCCTTATATTTTTTCACATTTTTTCCTTTTTTCAAAGAAACAGGATGGTTGCTAGTGACTCACATTTTAATCATAAACACTGGAGAATCTAAGATTGTAAGGTCCACATTCAAGGTTAGCCCAGGTGGGAAAGGTCATGAGGTCTCTTCTCAACCTATAACTGGAAGAGTAGAAATATTGAAGTTTCAAGACAACCTGGATAAGAAATTCCACAAAACTCCATTTCCACAGAGGGAAGCTAGACACAGCAGTGTATACTCTAGGATCCCAGTGATGACGATGATGGTGATGATGATGATGTTGATGATGGTGATGATGATGGGAAGCCTAAAAGAAGGTTACATTCTTGTTCAGGTTCATACCTGGCAGGAAGCAAGAGGCTAGCCTAAAAATAACCAGTGAAAACAAGGCTGTAGGCATAGCTCAGTGGCTTCCTGTTAGTGCTAGCCCCTGAGTTGAAACCCAGTACCACAAACAAAACCAAACAAACAATCCAAGGTATTATTTTACTAACTTCCTGTCATAGTTTAGTTAAAATAAAGTTTATAAAATGGATGTGCTACTTTGAATTCTAGTGCTAATTAGTAGATTCTAAATGATAGATTTGCTGAGTAAAGGGAATTATGAATTGGCTCTTAAAGATCCTGTGAAGGTTCATACGCTAAAGGACTGGTCTTCAGCCTGTGGTGGTATTGGGAGACAATGAAACCTCAAGAGGTGTTGGAGGAAGTAAAGTCATTGAAGGTAGGAGTGAGACCCATCTACCTTCCCCACTTTCTGTTTCCTAGCAATCAGATAGTGAGCCACTCTGCTCCAACAGTTTTTCTGCCATAATGTGCGTTGTCACAGTCCCCAAACAGCAAAGCCAACTGACTGTGTACAGAAACCTACAAGTCATGGTCCCAAATAAATATTGTCTCTTTTTTCAAATGTTTATATCAGTTATATAGTTCCAGGAATGGAAAGCTGACTAACACAGAGGTGCTATCTCTTCTTAAAAATCATGATCAGAAAAAAGAATCTTTTCCTTTCACTGGCATGATTTCAGTGGTTAGAGATTTTCAAGCTTATCACAGCTCTCATATGTGTACTGCTGACAGAGGCAGCATTTGTATCTCTCAGTCAGATCCCAGTTTGTGGTGGAGGTAGGGTGGGGTGGGGATGTGTACATGTGAGGAAGTAAGGGTGGAAATATCATCCTAAGAATTGATCACATAAGAAAAAACAAATGAAAGAAAATATGTTCTCTATGTTTTTGTTGGTCATAGGGCTTGAATTTGGGGCCTGGACATTGTCCTTGAGCTCTTTTGCTTAAGACTAGTGCTCTACCACTTTGAGCCACAGTACCACTCCTAGTTTTCTGGTGGTTAATTGGACATAAGATTCATATGGACTTTTCTGCCCAGGCTTGCTTCGAATTCTCAGATCTCAGTTCAGAAAACAGGATTGAGCCACCAGCGCCAGGTTAGAAAATACATTTTTAAATAACCTGGAACAAAATCATATTATTTTACTTTAAAATACATAAGAAGAAACCTTTGAGAACAGACAAATAAGTGAATTAAAGGAGAGACAAGAAATGAGATTATAACTCTATTGATATATAATTCTATCTGGAGGACTTAATTAGATAAATGTAGATATAGATCACAATGACATTATCCACCCAATTGGAAAAGCAAACACAGACTTCTATAAAAAGTTTAATTTCTAACCATAAAAAATAAAGTCATGGTCTATTTAACCTATCATAACCATTTTTAAAATATTAAGTTCTAGTAAATGAAATGAAAAAGTTATGAAATAAGAATATATTATGGGATAAGTGAAAGAAATCTTAAAATATTTCAACTCAGCTAAAATAATACTATGCATTTTATGAGATTTTTCTCAAATTTCATTGGTTGATCTTTAAGGGGAAAAAATAGGAAATACATTCTTCATATAAACTATTCATGAAGTTTAAAGCAGAAGCATTCCATTAGCAACACTTGTATTTGTGGAGCAAGGAACTAATGAAACCAGGAAGCAGTGAATTATTTTGTTCTTCTAAATCATTAGTTTCTTAAATGAGCACTTCCTTTTCCTTCTTTTCTCTCTGTCATTGAAGAAACTATTTTCAAGTAAAAAGTACAATGAAGAAGAGAGAACACTATAGGAAAACATAAAGTCTATATTGTAATAACAGTTATCAGCTGAAATTTTATTGGCTCCCAAACAGAAAACTAACAAAGCTTATAAAAAGTAATGACTTCAGTACATGAACAGACTGGACAGTATACTAATTTTATGCATTTAACGTAAAGTAGCAGTCTTTTGCTATGGGATATGTCAATCAAATAGGTATCAATCAAATAGGATTAGTTATATGTCCAGTGAGAGATTATTTGAAACAATACAAGTTGAAAGGGAAAATTCAAAACCAAAAACACACTGAGCAACCAGATTAAAGAGATGAATTAGATACTCCGATGCTGAAAGCTTTGTGTTTTATGCTGTTTTGGTTTTAAAGGCTAAGGAGTACCACATTAAGGTATGTGCTGTTTATTTGTGACTCAATCATTTAAGATGCTCTGTGGTACACTGACAAGGAGTTAAGAAGGAAAGTTTCTGGAAGTAATGCTTACTTTAATACTGCTTACATCCTACTCTGGTTTGTGGGATATAGGCTGAGCACCTTCTTTATCTAGTTCTGGTCAATATTTATGACTATTCTTTTAGATGAATTAGCTATATCTCCCAGCTCTGGTTAGCAATGATGGCTAATGATGGCGACAGTAACTATTACCATGTTACTGGATGATTCATTGCTCCAGAAAGAGTGGGTCAGCCATATTCTTCCTGTCTGTTCCCAAAGAGAGTTAGAAAGGGAAGAGTCCAAAGCTTGCATTCTGGAGAAAGTATGTAAATTGCAAAAAGAATGAGTTTTTCTGCTTGGTATGTATTTGGTTAAATTAGAGCTCATTGACCATGTTTCCTACAAAGTAAAAACTAAGGCTCTACTTTAATGTAAGATTGTACTGAATGGAAATATTTCAATGAGGTATATAACATCCATAGCAACATAGCACATATCCAGTAATATATACCTACTTTTGATTCTGATCCTAACCCCTTGAACTGAGCTCACAGTCTGTCAATAATCCTTGCACCATTGCATGTGCATCGTATTTTATTCTGAGGAACTTTCTCAGAGCATAGTACCTGTAATCTGATCTCCATGGCAGCCCTTACCAGCTGGTATGAGTAAGTCATATGTATTAAAAAAAAAAAAAAAAAACAGAGCTGGCCAAGGCAGTGTCCTCCAATCCAGCTATTTGGGAATTCATAAGAGGTGAAAAGTTGTGGCTACCTCTGGATAAATATATGAAACTCTATTGAAAAATAGCTAACGTGAAAAAAGAAAACAAAATTGCTAACAAGTCTTAAGTGGTAGAGTTTCTGCCTAAGAAATACGTTGTATAGTTTGTGACTGATACATAGTTGGAGTGTCTAAATATACCAAGATGCACAAAACTTCTACAGGAATTATTTTTATGTTTCAGGGAACCTGCACTCCTACTTCCTCAGAGTAAACATGTCAAATTTTAATGTGTTGTCTGCAAGAAAAGACAGGACGGGGTTATCTCCACTGAGACTCTATAGATGTATTTGTGTCTGTATCCCTTTTAACCTTTTTCTAGTACAGGTGTTATTGATCACTCCCTGTGGTTTGATTGTGTCTTTTCCTGGTTGTTAACATGGTTGAGCACCTCTTCATATTTACTGGCTGTATGAACTTTGTGTGTGGAAAAAAAAAATGTTTGGCTATTTTTTCAACTGGTTTGCTTTTAAAAAATGGAATTGTATGTACAAATTATTTGATGTTTATATGCTATAAAATAGTTATTCTCATGGTTGCTCTCCAATTTCTTTCTCTGTCCTGGATGCCAATCCTGTTTTTTGTCCTATTGGCTTCTTTATCTGTGTTTTCTTAAAGTCTATCTTTGCCATCTGTGATTCTTCAATTCTAATTTATTCCACAAACACATGCAGTTTCCTTTTTCTCCTTCATTCTTTTAAAAACTGGTCTTAAGAGAGGATTATTTTTTCTTTTTAAAAAGTTTTTGGTTTTATGTGAATCTCCTGGAGTGTTTTCCAGGAAAGAGGTGACCCTCTTTCACATCCTCTAAAGTTCTCTTGACCTAGATTCATATCTACTCAAGTTTTATTGAACAGTTGTAGTGTTCTTGTCATGTGGAACTTGACCTGATGGAACTTCTATTCCCGTGGTGAAGCCTAACCCAGGAGAAGTGGAATGGGATTCAGAATACTAATGAGGATATTAGGATTTGTGGGAATAAAAGGGTTACAGACTAATGTGGAGAATGATAAAGAATGGTGAAGACTTCCTGAAGGAAGTCTGCCTTGCTTTCTTTGTTACATTACCCACCCCTGCTGCTGAAGCTCACAAAATGGAGCAGCGTATTAATGAATAGCCCAAGGAACACACAGGATATTTATTTTTAATCGCATGGTATCTATATACTGCTTGACTTTGGTAGGTACCTGAAAATGATTTTGAGGGATCACTGGGCTTGATAGTTGTAAATGTTCATTAATGTCCTTCTTTACAATCTAGCTCTTATAAGTTCCTTGCAAACTTTTCTACAAATAACTTGGTCTTATTCTTCCTCTTCTAGAAGCTACTTAGTGTGTCAGATTACTTACTCTTGACTTTAGCCCTTTGAGATGAGATATAGCTAAAAAAATAACCTGGTGCCACCTAGAGACTAAGACACAAGTCACGCTCCCTCTGCCATACTCCTCCATTTCTCTTAGTTATCTATTATGCAAAAGTCTTTACACAGTGAGCACCTTCTGTGCAGTCTCTGTATAGGATGTTTTGTTAAAAGTATCTATTCAATAACCTCAGGAAATTCTATGACATAGGCATGCGATAGATTAAAAATGGAGACACAGAGGTTAAGTAAATAGTCCCAAATCACATGGCTAGGGTAGTGGAATTGAAAGATGACCGAGTTTTGGTCTTACCCCACAACCTGTTCATGGTGTGTGTGTGTGTGTGTGTGTGTGTGTGTGTGTGTGTGTGTGTGTGTGTGTGTGTGTGTGTGTGTGTGTGTGTGTGTGTGTGTGTGTGTGTGTGTGTGTGTGTATCTCCAAACACTTCATTGTTTTATTTCTTCTCTGCCAGGAGCTAACCTCACTCTCCGAGCTTCCATTGGCTCTTTGGAGATTAAAGCTTCCGAGGAAAGCTATATCTGATTCCTGATTCATTCAATTTGCAGAATGTTTTGGTGTCATGTGGGCTATGCATACAATGTGCTATGCCATATACTGTATGGAAGTTTAAAAAAGATAAATATACAATTCCATTCTCTAAATTCACATGAGAGGAAGAGAATCAGGAAAGTAGCTACCATTGAGGTAAAGAAAGACTATATATAGACAGAGTGGCTTTGGAGCATAAGCACTGAGCAGGTCAGTGGGAAATTGATAGTGGTCCACCCTTAAATTTTGATTTAGTAACCTGAGTGTGCTAGAGTGCACAGCTAGGCTTGTCAGGCAAAAAGGCAATTGGTGTTGGGGCTCAGACTGCAGCGACTAAAATGTGTAGCACCTCATAGTGTGGACCTGTGACTGAAGCTTCACCCACCAGCAGGATGAACTGAAAGGCCAACATCTGACCAAAGGGACTCATTTGGCTTGCTGTGAAGTGCAACACATAGCTAGTACTCTGTCACTATACCTGTCCACAGGATTGGGCACATATCCAGCCACCAAAGTCAAGCTGAGAATGCTGCTCTCATGAAGAAGATCCACCCCCATTGTCTGATAGCTGTCTGGTACCTTTCTCACATGGTCCATGGCTTCATGCAATTTATAATCTCTCAGAAAATTACCAGGAAAAGGATTGGGGTATGGGAGAGAGAAGAACAGAGCCAAACTTGAGCCAATTCAATAGTTCTTATCTGAGCTGCATATGAACTACAAAGACAGCTGTTCAATTTCACAAGACAAATGAAATCATATTGATTTTTCATTTCCAGACTGATTCTGTTTCTCTATCTCTCTGTGTCTTTCTCTTCTTTGTTCTTGCTATCCTTGTCTCTATCTCTGTACTTCTGTCTCTCTTTGTCTCTGTTTGTCTGTCTGTCTGTCTCTCTTTCTCTCTCCCTCTCACAAATTTGGTGGTTTTTATAGCCAAATGTCAAAAACAACCCCACAAAAACTATTGCTTACAATTTGAATCATTCTAGAGTATCATATAAAAGAACAACAAAAGTCAAAATAGATGCACACAGTCAAGGATGTATGAAGCCAAGGGTGTCAATCATGTTTAATCCTTGCATTTATCTTATTGAGGACTGTCTGAACCCTGGATCTTTTGGAAATGCTTCATGGTCAACAATGAGCACCATAGTCCATCCTTGAACAAGCCTTCATTCCACTCCTTAAGCTAAGAGTTCTTAGTTTCCTTATCTCCCTTCCAAATGAATAAAAGCATGCTCATCTTCAATAGTCCTCTTCCATGCTCAGAATTGTCAAATGAAGCTATTCACCGGGGCTTGGCAGGGTTCACTATTGCAGGTTCGCCAAATGAGTGAAACCAGGACATTCATATGGGGTACCTATTCATTAGGAAAAAAAGCAATTCTCTGTACTAGCTCATTAATTTTTTCTACTTTCCTAAGCCACATGAATTAAAGACATCCTTTCTTCTTAGCTCACTTGGGTTCCCCATTTCTTTTGTCATCTTTTCCATTGAAGGGAAATGTACAGGTCTGTATTTCAAAGAAAAGGCACTGTTTCTTGGTGTTATTCAGAAAAAATAATTAAAGTTTATTACACAAAAGCTAGTCTCCCTTTAGCTTCTCTTTAGAGGCTGAATCAATAACAAGGAAAGTGTAAACAGTAATTTGAAAATATTATTTCAATTAACCTTATGCTTTGTTATAGTTACAGAGTAGCCTAAGTTAGGGACCATCACATAAGGGATACCAATATACACATTAGAAATTTCAGAGTGACTTCTGCCTTCTGTCCAAAAGCTAGGCACATAGAAGATACTCAATGAATATTCATTGCAACATTCATAGGATGAAAATTCTATCCTCTACTTTGTTTCAGAGATGATAGAACTTGTAGTTGCTCTCCAGAGAAACTATTACAGAATTTCTTCTCTTCATCATAAATAAATTCATAAAAATAATGGTAGTTTTTAAACTGATTGTGACAAAACATTATTTAGGGCATTGTAAAAATATTATTTAGGGATTTTCTGGGGTGGGTCCAGTCTTGGGGCCTGAACTCTTGGCCTGGGCTCTGTCCCTCAGCTCTTCAGCTTAAGGCTACCACTCTATCACTTGAGCCACAACACCACTTTCTGCTTTTTTCTTTTTGTTTATGTGATGCTGAGGAATCCAACCCAGGGCCTCATGCATGCAAGGCAAGCGCTCTACCACTGAGCCACCTTCCCAACCCCTATTTAGGGGATTTTTGTCAAAAGGTTCCTGTTTTGTGGTTGATCACCATCTTTGGTGAAGTCTTTCCTGAGGGATTTGGGCTATTAACTCCTCCCATGTTGTTTCATTTAAAAAGAAACATGATAGATTGACACAATTATGTTGCAGATCACCTGAGCTGTAGCTCTGAGCTCTATTGATCATGGTTTTAGATTTCTTGGGACTATTAAAAGCAAGGCACAGAACTCAAAGGAATAAGAAGAATTTGAAAAATGTGGACTCCAGTGGTTGATTTACTATGTCTTTTTAAAACAATGGTAGTTCTTTGGTTACTTATTCTGTGAAAATAAATGGGAAATGTGTGAATTTGAAGATGATCCCTGAATACACCTAATAACCTTGGAAATGCTCTGGACTATGAACTTGACTCCCCTGTATAATTTCGCAAGCTTTTTTAACAGAACTTTTGAAAACCAACCAGTCACTAAGAGATCTAATTTCTAGTCCACTCGTTTCTTACCATTTGTATTTTTAATAAGGTTTCCCCCAAGAGTTACTAGCTATACCTCAGTATATCAAAGTGGGATTTATCAAAATCAGATTATCATAACTGCCAAATAGATACCTTAAAATGGAGACCTTTTTTGGAATTATAGGTGAATGTGGCGAAGGGATTTGCATATGTAATTAAATGCTGTGAGAAAATAGATGACCTATAAGAGTGCCCACAGGTACTCCACTTTATTACTTTTTCTCTCAAGTTGAATATGACACACCTTAGGTGGAAATTAACTTATTTTGGGGATGTTTTAACATGAAAAATAGGGAACCAATTTCTACTTAATTCATTATAACTGTACAATTTAAAAATGCATATTGAAAATATTGCCTAATTTCTTGAAGTTATAGAGTGCTGAAAACTCATAACCTAATGACTTTTTATAAAAATATAAATGCATAGAGTAAAAGTAACTGATTCATGATACTGATGTTATTATGATTTCCTAGGCTCAATTCTTAACTTCCAAGGGAATATTTAATAATATTATCTCCCAGGTTTCAGTTTTCAAAAACATGATTACAAATGTCTTCTGAAGGAGTTAGCAGGCACATGGGAGTAGAAACCAACAAGACTTCATCCTGTCCACAGCCACAGGCTCCTAGGCAAGTCACCATTGTTATATTTCAACTTAAAGAGGATGGGTACAACCATCCATAGGAAGACCTCTTCCTAAGCAATACTGTGGCAGTGCATTGCGCAGAAGATGTGTACCTGTGTAAACCACGAGATCCGAGCCCTACAATGAAGCAAGCCACTCAGCAGGAGTAATCCAATGTACAGAGTTCTCTGTCTTCTCTCAGCCCCCGTCAGGCATCAGAGAAAGGTAGTGCAGCATGGTAGAAGAATGACCCACCCACCTCTCCAGTACTGTGCCACAAGAATCTGCTTTCTAATGCAGAATTCGGTCTTCTATGATAATTTATGTAGGTGAATACATATATCTTGCTGGCTACTGTGATGTCTCCTACTTGTTATCTTAGCTACTTATGAAGTTGAAATTTGAGAAATCGTGGATGGAGTCCAGTTTAGGCAGAAATGTTTGCTAGATTCCATCTTGGAAATAACCAGCAGAAAACTGGACTGAGAGTATGGCTCAAATGATAGAGCACCAGCCAAAAAAGCAAACCCAGCAAATGTGAGGCTTTGAGTTCAAACCTTGGTAACACACACACACACACACACACACACACACACACACTACATATATATATATATCCACATAAATATAGAAATGAGAATTTGTATCATACTTTATGTTCTAATGCTATGATAGAGTATCAGAGACTGAGTAATACAGAAAGGAGAGAAGTTTTGTATTGTTCATCTTCTGGAGCTGGGGAGTACAAGAGTGTAGCCCAAGCTCTGGCAAAGACTAGTACCACATGGCAACAAGTACAAGATATGGAGAAGAAACTGGAGCAACTCATCCTTTTTATAGCTATCTAATCTACTTCCTACTATTCCATTCGTTTTGACAGAGCCTTCATGATCTAATTACTCACTAAAGGTCCTGTGTCTTAAGACTGTCACAATGATAAATGTCATCCTGAGTGTTGGAGGAGGCAATTCAAACCACAGTGATATGCATAGTGATATGCAAAACTGATCTTGTGTTCTGGGGTAATTACTGAAATACCTCATATTCTATCATTTAATTTTGCACACCCTCTGTTCTTACTTGACAAAGAAGCTAGCATCCTACTGTGGTGATTTCTTTGTGATATGGATGTCCAACATAAAGTTTATCAGTTATCAGAAGCTACTCTAACATCAGAATAGAAAATCTGGAACTGGAAGTATAGATCAGTGGAAAAATGCTTGTCTAGCATGTGCAAGACCTTGTATTTTTTCTCTTTTATTTCCTCTTTTTGTGTTTTTCTTTTTCTCTTTCTTCCAGTTCTTTTCTCTTTATGCACTACCATGTGCTAGACAATTTACTAATGATTAGAGATGCAAAACCTTTATGATTTTGTTTTTGTTTAATGAGACGGGGCTTCACTTAGTAACTATCCAAACTGGATTTAAACTCAAGAGTTTTCTGCATCAACCTCCCAAGTGCGAGGATCACAGGTATGCACTACTGATAAAACACATTTGCTAGCCAGGCACCAGTGGCTCAGGCCTGTAATCCTAGTTACTTAGGAGGCTGAGATCTGAGGATCATCGTTCAAAGCCAGCCTGGGCAGGAAAGTCTGAGAGATTCTTCTCTCCAATAAACCAGCAGAAAATGGGAAGTGGCACTGTGGCTCAAGTGGTAGAGCACTTGTCTTGAGCTGAAGAGTGCAAGGATAGCACCCAAGCCCAGAGTTCAAGCCCCATGACCGACAAACAACAAAGCAAAGCAAAACAAAACAAAACAAAATACACATTTGCTCCTGTAGGAAGAAAGAGATGTAAATGCACTGTGTAGAGCTACATACCTGTGGTCCTAGCACCAGGAGCCTAAGGTAGGAGAGTCTCTGGTTCAAGGCTAAGATGAGCCTAGACTATTACATAGAGAGGTCAAAATTAGCTTGAGCTATATAATGAGACCTTGTCTTAAAGACATAAACAAAATTTACACTAGAAGTTTGAATATAGCTTTAAATTCAGTTTAACTTCACAAGTCTGGGCTGTGATTCTCTTATGTGAATATGTTATGGCCAGGTTTTGTTAAAGATAAAGAATTGTAAGGCTTCATTCCAGCTGTTTATATCTTACAATTTGATATTTAGTGTTTGGGAATATAAGAGGTATAAATTCTAAGCAGCATGTGAGAATCCTAATGTAAACTGTAAACATGTTTTTTGCAGGTCAAAAAGAGAGAACACAAAATGTTAAGGTAGTTTGGGAAATTAAACAGCATAGAGGTGTAGAACTGAATTTAAATGGAGTGAAGTCAGGCAATGGCAGCCAAGTGGCGGTGAGAGGAACTCCAATGATGTAAGCTGAGCTGTTGAGATTTGACAGGGATGGCAAGATTTAGAGACACTATTCCTTTAAGCACCAATGCCATAGGTGAAAGAGATCTGCAGAATGTAGCAATGAGTTAGGGGCTGTAGCCCAGGGTGCAATGAGAGGGCAGGCTTGAGTAGGTAGCTAAGTTGAAGCGAGAGTCAAAAACAGTGAGGACTTGAAAGACACTAATTGCTTTTTTTTTTAATTGTGAAAATACTGTACAGAGGGGTTACAATTACATGGGCAAGATAGTGAGTACATTTCTTATCAAGCATTGTAGCCTCCTCCTTTGTTTCCCCTTCCCATCCCTTCCCATCCTCCCCCTGCCACCCCCCCAATCTTCCCTGCTCCCCCTCCCCCCTCCACAGGCCCCCACCCTCCCCACCAAAGTTGTAAGGTTCGTTTTCGACATAAAGTACATCTCATTGTTGCAATGGGTCTACCTGTATCCCTAGTTAAACGATTTGTTTTTTCCCCTCCCCTCCACAAATTATACCAACATCAAATACAGTGAAAGCATGGGTTATACTGTGGGGGAGAGACATACAAAGCAACAAAGAAATCATTTTATAAATATGTTAGAAACAATTGCATGAAAGGAAAAAAAAAACAAAAAAAATTGAACAATGAGATGTACAAGTCTTTATGTCGAAAAACGAACTTAACAACTTTGGTGGGGGATGGGGGGAGGATCAGATGGGGGGAGGGGAGGAGTATGGGAAGGGATGGGAAGGGGAAACAAAGAGGAGGCAACAATGCTTGATAAGAAATGTACTCGTTATCTTGCCCATGTAATTGTAACTCCTCTGTACGGTATTCTCACAATAAAAAAAAAAAAAAGAAATGTACTCATTACCTTGCTCATGTAATTGTAACTCCTTGTATGATATTTTCACAATAAAAAACCTTATTGATAATTTTTTAAAAATGGAGGTAAAAGCAGGAAATGTTGACAAAAAGCAGCAATAGGTGCAATAATCTATGGATTCTAATGGTTAGAATCTAGGTAATTAACCAACAGGTGAATAATCTAACCGCTCATTAGTAGAACTAGATAAATAAGTGCCTGAAGAGATATTCAATTAGGAAAAGGAAATTTCATATCAGATGAATTTCATATCTTGACATTATACAGCTAAAGGTCTACTGGAAGGAGGCACTCATTCAAGCTTCACAATGAAATGTGTATAATTTTAGCTCTGTCTGGTAAAACGAGTCATCTACTTTGTTGTGTGTTGGTATTTGAAAAGGCTAGTTATTTATCCTGAGTTGTTTTGAAAGTTGGAGAGATTCAAACAGGATAGGAAATGTTCTGTATTTTTAGAAAAAGAAAAAAATGTAAAGAAAGAAGGAAGAGCTGAGAAGGATAAAAGCGAATGAAAGAAAGAAAAAATTAAGAAAGATCTTTTGAAATTACAAATATCTAACCTGCACCTAAACCACATAACAAAAATGTTTGCTTTATAAAAATGATGTTGATTTTCTTGTAGATTGAATAAAAATGAACATTTGCACATCTGTTATGTGTTCAAAGTGAAAGGAATTTGCATGACAAATTAATCAAGAATTTGTGAGTATAACATTCAGAAAAACCATCTAAATTGTCAAATTAAAATTGCATTCGAATTTCCAGCTCATATTTGTAAGAAGTATCTTATGTTGCTGCAACTGAAAACTACCAAAGTGTACTATTTCCCATTCTGATAGTTCACAGGAAAATCACATTCAGAGGGGTTTGGAAAACACAGAAGTAACTAGATTCTAATCCTTGGATAAAGAAAAGATTGTTACTTACTTTGTTCATGGCATGCTGGTAGTAAAGCCAGTGCTAAATCATATTTAATCATATTTTAAGAGAAAGGTACTAGAATTGTTTAGAGCATGAAACTCTCCAGGTTTTTGGAGCAGTTAACTCCAGAACACCAAGGCATGAAACTTCAAATACTTGCTATGTTTATTTGTATTACTTTTCAGTTGAGTGTGGATAAATACAATTGTTAGATTTTTCTGTATTGTTTTACATCGAAATAGGTTCTGTACCATAGATTAGCTGGAAGGCAAAGACAACCCTCTGATGCTATGTCTGCTGAGTGTAATGTGTGGAGGATATTCATGAAATAAACTCAGGCCACCTTCTTTATGAGGAGCTATATGAAATGCTTTAGTGTGAGAGGCAATTGCAGAAGGGGACAGATTTTTCTTTGGCTGAAGCAGGGTCTCAATTACAAGACTGGCTTGAACTCCAGATTCCTTAGATTTAGCCTTCCAGTGTTAGGATAACAGGCTTTCACCAGCACATGTGTACAAAGAACTTTTAAGTAAATTTAAAATGAAAACAAAAAAATCATCTTCAAAGCTTAAAAGGAAAAGAAAAGATGTGTAGAGAAAAGATGGTTATGTAAGCAAAAGCATAATTTCAGTTATATCAAATGTCAGTTGATGATCTTTAACAGGTAAATTTGTTTGGGAAGATAAGGTATCAGGAAAATCTAATTAAGAAATTTTCTGATGTTAAGTTTAGAAAATAGCAGGTAAATGTTACTACACAATATTGGGTGCTGGAGTACATAGAACTGCCCCTGTTTGCTTGTTTAGCTAGAACTGGAGTTTGAGCTCAGGAATTTATGACTACCAGACAAGCAGTCTACCACTTAAGTTATGTATGCCCTTGGGGCTTTTCATACTGTTAAAAAGCTGTATCTTATTAACAGTACTAGCAGTCTTAAAGTGGGACATCTTGCACTGACTTTGAATTCAGTACATCATACTTGCTGGCCTTATGAAGCTGGTGTGCTACTACTTGAACCAGGTCTCCAGCCCAACCTTTGCTAATTAGTTTACTTTTTAATTCGTATCAGTTAGTTAAATAAAGGGGTTCATTTTTTTTTGTCAGTCCCAGGGCCTGAACTCTGGGACTGAGTGCTGTTCCTCAGCTTTTCAGCTCAAGGCTAGTGTTTTACCACTTGAGCTACAGTGCCACTTCTGGTTTTCTGAGTGGTTTATTGGAGATAAGAGTCTCACGGACTTTTCCTGCCCAGTAGTTGGCTTTGAACCACGATCCTCAGATCTCAGCCATCTGAGTAGCTGGGATTACAGGCGTGAGCCACCAGCACTTGGCTAGGGGTTTCATTTTAATATGTATATTTACATATATTTCATTTTAATATGTCTATCTATCTACACCCACTGTGTCATTCCCTCCTTCCCCTTTCTGCACTCAGACCAATTTCAGCAAGTTGTCTCATTTCATTTTCACATATATATACAAATATCTTGACTGTTTTTTCCCTAATATCCTAATAGTTCACCTAATATCCATACTTTGATCACACCTCCATCACGGCATGTGTGCATGCAGACATGTATGTATGTATCTATCTCTACCTGTGTACTTTTAAACAGTGTGCAAAATTTCCAGTGGGTTACACAATGGTGTCTCCCACCTACATATACTTTGCCATTGTCAGACTGATCAAATCTTTGTGCATGCATTTGTATGTGTGCTTGTGATTCTCTGTGTGTTTGAATGTAGTTTATATTTTAAGTCTAACACTCACATAAAAGAAAAAATATGTCTCCTTTGTCCTCCTAAGCCTGGCTTGCTTAGATTAATACATTTTCCAGGTCCATCCATTTTTTCTCAAGTGACATAATTTCATTCTTCTTTATGGCTGAATAATATTCCATATTGTATGTATGTATGCATGCATATATGTATGTATGTATGCATATATGTATGTATGCATGCATGCATATATGTATGTATGTATGCATATGTATGTATTCACATGTTCTTTGTTTTGTTGGTCGTGGGGCCTGAACTCTGGGCCTGGGTGCTGTCCCTCAGCTCTTCAGCTCAAGGCTAGCGATCTACCACTTCATCACCACCATCACCACTTCAGGTTTTCTGAGTGGTTTATTGGAGATAAGAGTATCATGGACTTTTTCCGCCCAGGCTGGCATTGAACTGCAATCCTCAGATCTCAGCCTCCTGAGTTGTTAAGATTACAGGCGTGAGCCACTGGGGCCGAGCTGTATTCACATGTTCTTAACGCATTCATCACAGCTTGTCTATTGTGAATAGTGCAGCAATGACTTTCAGTGTGAAAGTGCTTCTATTATTTATGACATACCTCTTCAGGTAAATGCCTAAGAGCAATATTATTGGATCACAGTTTATTGAAGAAACTCTAATTTACTTCCCATAGTAGGCTTTTTTTAATTAATAAGTTTTTTTTATTGTGAAAAATACGGTACAGAGGGGTTACAATTACATGAGCAAGGCAATGAGTACATTTCTTATCTAGCATTGTTGCCTCCTCTTTTGTTTTTCCCTTACCATCCCCGCCCCTCCCCGCCCCCTTGCCAAAGTTGTAAAGTTTGGTAGCATCCTATACATGGTAATCTCCTGGAATTTACTGTCTGGGCTAGCTTCAATCTATGATCCTCTTGAGTGTCTGGTATTACATGCATAAATCACTAGTACAGTCATTAAAATAGAAGTTCTGTGTATATGCACATGTGCATGCTTGTGTGTATGTGTATGTGTGTATATGTGTATGCAGACATACATGTGCTCATATGCTAGTATTGGGGGCTCAAGTAAGAAAATAGTCTTATGGATTTATGTGCCAAGGCTGGCTTTGAACTGCAATATTCATACCTCAGCTTCCTGAGTAGCTATGATTATAGATAGGAGTCATTTGTGTCCAGCAAAATAGAAGATTTTGCTTAATGCTAGCTAATGCTCTATCACTACTGCACTTTCTGCTTTTTGATGGTTAATTGGAGGTAAGAGTCTCACAGACTCTCCTACCCAAGCTGGCTTTGAACCACAGTCCTCAGATCTTAGTCTCCTGAGTAGCTGTCATTATAGGCATGAGCCATCAGTGCCTTGCTTAACAATAGAACTTTGTTATAAAATCTCATTCAATATTTTAAATTTTATAATGTCTGCTCACCAAATTAAATCAGTAATTTGAAACCAAGATTGATTTGATTTCAAATTACTATGTGTTGACTCATGACATGCATATTGGAGATAAACTATTTTATTAAATTGTTATACAGTGTATCTCTTTACAGAAAACTTTTCTTATATGAAATCAACAAGAGAAATCTTGAAACTCCAGTCTCCTTTAAATCACCTTAAATATAAAACCAAATTTGCTTTTCCCAGGAAAAGCAAAAAGAAGACACTAAATTCCAGAAAAGTCAACAGAGCAACATGGCACACATAAACCATTTTGACTGCCCACTAGAAAGAGCAGTGGGATCCTTGAAGATTAACAATTTGAGAAGTCTCAGTATCCCACCCTTGAGAATGAAATGAACCTTTCTGTTTTGCTGATAGAACAAAATAGCAAATTGGTTATTCTCTCCTGGTTGCAAGCATGAAAATCTTTATGTCCTTTTCTGATCTTAAAAAGAATATACCACATAAAAAAGAAAAGTCATCCTGCAGTATTTCTTCCTTCCCAGTGTTCTGACACCATCATTAGAATAGATATAGAGAGAGTATAATGATATCTCTGACTTCTCATTGAAAGTGAGTTCAGATGGAGCTGGTTCTAAGAAACAAAGTGTGTGTAATTTTTACTGTTGATAAACATTGCTTCCATATTACTTATTCTATCAATAGACTTTGGGTTGTTCCAACCTCTTAGCTGTTGTGAATAAGACTGCTATGACTATGGCATGCAAATATCTGTCTGGCTCCTGATTTCCATTCTGAGTCATATAGAAATTCTGTTCTTGCTTTTTTTTTTTTTTAAGGAAATGTGATATTATTTCACATAGTGTTTGCACAGCTTATATCCCTCAACAAGACACACAGTTTTAATTGTCTACGTCCTTCCCAGTACTTTGCTATTTTCAGAGATTTTTTTTTGCGGGGGGGTCTGGTCGTGGCACCTGAACTCTGGGCCTGTGCGCTGTCCCTCAGCTCTTCAGCTCAAGGCTAGTGCTCTACCACTTGAGCCACAGCACCACTTCTGGCTTTTTTCTTTTTGCTTATGTGGTGCTGAGGAATCGAACCCAGGGCCTCATGCATGCAAGGCAAGCGCTCTACCACTGAGCCACTTTCCCAGCCCCTTTCAGAGATTTTTTTAAAGAAGATAATAACCATCCTAGTGGTAATTTTTATTTGAACTTATCTAGTGATTATTGCTATGGCAAATATTTTCATGTATCTGTTGATTGTTTGTGTATCTACTGTGAAGAAAAGTGTATTTAAATCCTTTGCAAAAATTTGAATCCAGTCTTTTTTGTTTTTGTTGAGGTTTAGGAGAACTCTTTATAAGCTTGGTATTAATCCCATATCTTATGTGGTCTTTGCAAATAGTTTCTCCCTATGCCACTAAACTAATCTTCATTGCAAATCTTATACAAAAAAGGGCCTCTCAGAGATAATGACATACACTCTTTTTAGGAGAAGTGTGTTTAAAAAGTAGAAAATATGTATGTTATGCCTGCAAATTCTCCAGAGTATTTAGCACAAAGCTTTATGTCAAGTTACCTTGTATTCATTCTCCCATTTATTAATTCACTAGTACCTCTTCCTTCCTCCCACCCTCCTTCCTTTCCTCTTTTCCTCTATCCCTTTCATCCTCTTTCTTTCCTTCTCTTTTTCTTTTCTCTCCTGCCTTCTCCTCATTCACGTCTCTATTTTCCCATCTTTTCCTCTCTGTTATTCTTCTTCTTCTTCCCCTTAAAGCCCATTGCATAGTTATATTGCAAACTTCTGTGGTTTTTCTGGACTTTCAAAACTGCTCTTTCTCCTGACATTATCCTCATCCCTCCTTTCCCCAGACAAGTTTTACATGACTTCCAAGAGTGCTTATTTGGCGCTTCATCTTAGACATGCATGCTGGAGTTTGCAAGTCCCATCTACTCTAGCTCTCTTCCCAAAATGATTTTTATGGATGCCTCTCCTATAGTTGTCTTCCTTGAGGGCAAAAACCTTGGCTCATTTGCCTGGTACTGTCAGTACAGTGGCTAGTACAGGTTAAACATTGCCTCAGTGTGAATGGTGATGAATTATTGTGATATACCTCATTTCCCTGAAGAATGAAGTTGAAAGAAGAAAGCATGAGGCTTAAAACTCCATGATGTTTAAGAGCTAGAAAAACTTTAATTACTTCTTCACTGTTACAAGAGGAATTTGATTTTTGTCCCTAATAGACTGGAAAGTGACTTACCCAGTAGGAGGAAGTAAACATCTCTGACCTGAACTCATTACTAACTTAGAGTTCCAGAACCAAAAGTTACTGTGTGTCTTTGCCCTTGTTTGTGCAAACCTGATTAAAGAGTGTTGGGCATAGTACACTGAGTGACAAAACAATTCTATTTTTCATATTTAACTTTGCTTTTAGGTATGATTCAGGTAATGCCTTCCCTCACAAGACTTTACTTTGAAGCCAGGGGGAACACTCCAACTAAGATGAGATGGGTAGGAACAAACTCCAGATACCTGGAAAGATCAAAATCGGAATTTGAAGGAAATAGCTAATAAGTACTTTCCATCTTGATTCTAACAGCAGCCATTTTACTTCTGTACCCTTCAAGCTGTCTAGATTCTAGTAGAAACATCAATGGAGTTTTATGTTCGAACTACTAAAAGGACTTTGAAAAGGGAATGTGTGAAATCATAACTACTCCAGAAAGAAGAAAATGCTTCTCCATCTATTACATCCTGAGCTCCCTGTTTCTGCCTGGTGGACTTTGCTAAAGATCAGTAATGATGTTTTAGCTGCATATGTTTGAAAGATCCAAGAACGTTTTGTTTCCACTCTAAATATCCATTGCTAATATATCACTCATTTTCAGTGTTCTGAGTTTATATTTTGGGTAAAACCACAATCTCAGTAAGCACAAACCAAACCCAAACCTAAATTTCAAGCTTCAAGTTAGGGGAGAATTAGCATAAAAATGTGGTCAGTAACTTGGCATTACTCTCTCAATTGGGCTAATAAATAACATAATAAATGCATTATGTTTTATAATTTTCAAGGCAGACTTCTACATTTTTCTCATCTTCTTCATAATGATTCATTGATATAGCAATTTAGTAATTTTGTTACATACATGAGGGGTCTAGGGTCTGAGAAGGTTAGGCAATTGAAAAAAACCCTTTAACCTAAGAATAAATTAGACCCTACAGTCTCAAACCTTGTTCCTTCTATGAAATAAAAATAGAACGCTTTCGCTTTTGTTTCCTGAATGTTGTTTTTAGGCAATTCACAAGACTGATTTTTGAAAGTACACAAAGCAATTTTCAAATATATTTTCAGACTTTTCTATTACAGATATTGCAGAAATATCCCACTTTACTATCAAATTTTCCCTTAAGAAATTAATTTCCTTTATCTAATGGAAAGCTGGAGTTACTTGTCTCTGAAGGCTGTTTCCTAAATATTCATAGGCTTTTTCCTTTGAAAAGTTGTGATATATTTTTACCTTTTTATGACTCCCAAAATTAAACAATTGTTGGCTGTACATCCAAAGATTATCAAGTAGCTGTTACTTATTTTTTATAGTTCTGATAAATCTGATACAAGTTAATTATAGTACATATCCCATTATCCAAATGAGTACAAGTTGGAAATATGACACCATTTTAATAACAATAAAGCAGCATTTCTACCTCCCATGCAGATGTACCAGGGCTATTTAAATGAAAGTTAATGTTAATTAAGCCTTCTTAGAATTATCCTTACTGGAATACTGTGTGGAAAGGCATACTTGCCTGGTTATTTCCTGAAGCCACGTGTGAACAGCCACTTAGGAGGAGAGATTCCTGTCAACCTGATTTATTATTGTCTATTGTAAATATAAGCAGCACACACTTTTTCCTGTTTTTTTAGAGTGAGTCATTCTGAAATATTGATATAGACATAAATATACATCATTAAATGCTTTACTCTTGGCATTAGGCCCAAATGTCATTAAATGAATGCATTTAAAAAGAGTGAACTCTTTAGAAAGCTTCCTCACCCCAGTTAAGAGAATAATTTGAGTTCTCTGTCATCAGAATACTGGAAAGCAATGGCCTCTTCTCATTGGATTTTTATCCCCTTTTTATAACTGTACTCCTTCCTCAGATGTAGGGTCAGTAAATCATTGAGTATATTTGAAGTACTAAGAAGACTAGAAGTTTAGAATAACTTCAAGAGTAGGCATATAAAAGATCTTCCACTAGGAAGATCTAGCTTTATATGTGTTGAACTATGTGTAAATGCTATACAGGATTAATATATTCTAAAATACCTGTTGCATGTGGCCAGTAACATTTGTAATAATCACATGTACCCTCCTCTATGCAACCTGCTGTAAGAAACTATATTAGCTACCTTGAGCTGAACTAAGGAAGCCCACATTTGTGGAGCCTGTGTTGGATGCTGGCAGCTCATGCATGAAACACAAGCTACTCAAGAGGTTGAGATATGAGAACCATGGTTTGAAGCCAGCCTGGCCAGAAAAGTCTCCATGAGACTCCTATCTCCAGTTAACAACTCAAAAACCAGAAGGGTAGCTGTGGCTCCAAGTGGTAGAGTGCTAGGCTTGAGCAAAAGAGCTTAGCAATAGTGCCCAGGCCCTCAGTTCAAACCACAAAACTGACAAAAAAATTCTCATGCTTTTAAAAACAGAAATTTACTCTGTCATAGCTCTAGGGGCTAGAGGTTCAAAGTCCAATTGTGGTAGGGACATAATTTTTCTGAGGGATCCAGGGAAAGATTCTCTCTTGTTTTCTGGTAGTTTTCATCAACTATTTGTATTCCTAGGCTTAAAATAATCATCCCATTGATCTCAGACTTTATATTTGTGACCCCCCATACATGATGTGTTTATGTCTAATTTTCCTGCTTTTTTAAAATAAGAATGTCAGTCATTAGATGTGGGTCCACAATAATTATGATTTTCCCTAACTTGACTTTATCTGGACCCACCCCAATCCAGAAGAGAATATACATGTCCTAACTCAATGGCTTTGGAGATTAGCAATGATAGAAATATATGCAATGCATTTGTTAGTTATTGCTGAATAACTTACTATAATCAAACAACCATTCCACAGATTTCAGGATTTTCTGAGTCAAAAATTAAACAGAGTTTGCCTGGGAAATTCTCCATGTAGCATCTGTGATAGTGCCCAGCTGAAGGGCTTAGCTGGAAAGCCAACATTGGCTTTCATTTTAGCTAGAAAACTGACTTGACTATATTCTTCTTACAAGTCACATAAACCAAGGACCATTCCCCATTCTGTCTCCAGCAGAGTAGTCACAATTTTGCATGGCAGTTTACGGCTCCAAGAGCAAAGAATGAAAGAGGAATGTCTAGTCTCTCAGGGAATAGTCTCTTAAAGTGGCACGACACAGCTCCTTCAATATTCTGCTGGTCAATATATTCACAGAATATTCTCACATTTAAGAGGAGAGATATAAGAGTTATATCCGTCTTTTGGCCTAGTGCTACTTACCTTCTTCCCATATTTGAAAACCTAACTACTGCCTGAATTTCTTTGACCTTAAGAGGATGATGCTATAAATCAGTTTTATCTAGAGATAAAGACTATTTTAATTTAGTTGCTTGCCACCTGAAGTCAGTGATCTTTGTCAACCCTCCCTATGACATATAGCGGCCAGATAGAGATAGGACAATCTTTTCAGGAAGTAGAAAGTAGAAGGCATATTCTATAGTATTTCTAAAACCTAATAGATGAGAATCATTATATTGATTAGGTCCAGTCTTGTTCCTCAAGAACAATTGCTAGACTCTATGTGTCAACCTGTTCCATAAACAAAAACAAAAACTTTATAGAACGTCTATGTACAAAATGATAATCTAACATGAATACACATTAGGGGATGAGCAGGCATATCTTTTAGATTCATAGAGACCCATTTCCAGGATTCCTAAAAGCCTTAGCCTTATACAGTTTACTTTCAAATCTTTTTGAGGTCTCAACAAAAGAACAACTGAGATTTGTATTCCCATAATCACATGGTCATATTAAACAGACTTCCAGACTCTGAAATGGTAGAAGGAGAATAGAAATGCCCATCCTGTCTGCTTTGTATTCCCTCTAAATTCTGTCCACAAACTCAACAGTTCTTCCTTTAGCTCATCTCTCAAGACATTTGGTGTTTGCTTTCCTTTGGTCTCTTAAACTTCCTTGCTAGACTTACAAAATGCATTAGTATCTTTTCTTTTCTTTTTGTGAAAATGCCATACAGAGAGGTTACAATTACATGAGCAAGGTAATGAGTACATTTCTTATCAAGCATTGCTGCTTCCTCCTTTGTTTCCCCTTTCCATCCCTTCTCACCTCCCCCCACCCCTACCCACCCCCCTCCCCCCCGCCAAAGTTGTAAAGTTCATTTTTCGACATAACATCTTTTACATCTGTGTACTCACATGAAACCAGAGACCAAACTTTGATCCAACTTGGAAAGTATCTCATATTCTCCAACTTCCAATAACCCATTTTCACTGTTCCTTAAGACTTCAGCAACAGTCTTCTCAACCATATCTGTGAAATATTCTTCTTTTTGGTTATAGTTTTCCTGGGACCTTCCAACTTCCATCAACTGCTGATCCTGAAGCCAGGATCATATATGCATGATCATGCCATATGATATCTCATACAGCTATATGATATATCAAACTTGCCCCACTTTATCATTGATTAAAAGTAAGTAGCTTAAAGCAATAATCATGGTATTCTGTTGATATATTGGCTGTACTGTGCAGTGTCTGGTCCATTGAGTTCCCACGAAATCCTTTCACTTTCATGGTCACAGCTAGACATAGGCCTTGTCTCCAGTCCAGGTCTAGACAGTCACAGAACCTATCTCAGGTTTTATCATGGAATTTCCAGCTCTGAGGGTCAGAGATACAGCATGGAAAGTCCCAGCATCCTCAGTTCTAACTGACACATGTAGAGGACAGAATTCTGGCCATATTTACTGGTCATAGCATCATAGACTCCTCTCTCTCAGGTTGAAAGAAAATGGATATGGACCCTTAACTGATGTGTGTGTGTGAGTATGTGTGTGTTTGTATATGTGCTGCTAGGAATCAAACCAATACTTCAGACCTTCTAGGCAGTCCCTCTACCATTGTGCCATATTTCTAGTACTTAGTGGACATTATTAATGGAAAGGACCATCTTTAATTCAACTTAATACATGACCTCAATTCAATTCTGGCTAATTGATGACATTGTTCTACCTTCAATGACATATATAATTTGAAACAAGTGAAAATAACAATCTAAAGTGTAAGGCAGAATAAAGTATGTCAAAGACAGTAACAAATTATATATGTGATCTTACAGGAATGTAATGAATTTGAACATAAGTATGTGGTTTACAAATAGTTGCTAACCCTTATTTCTTTTTTACTCTTCAGTCTAAGTTTATTTAATGTTTGTGTATCTTAGGGCTTACACTGTGACTCCAAATATGCAAACACAAAACATAGCATATTCACACAACACACATACATGTACATATGCCTACATATGCAACATGAACCATGCGTAAACATATGTCTTCAAAGACATTATTATGAAGATGACTTTCTTTAAATAAAACTGCTGCAACCTACTTTATTATCTTCCATTGTTCCTAATATCTTTAAGTAAATTATAACCATTGTCCACTGATGATTTCTCATCTAATGTTTGCTTTCATTACTCTAAACTGGTTCAGAAGTGGTAGAGGACAGTTTTACTAGTCCTGGCTGCACAATAAATTATTTTCAAATGATATTCTATACAGCAAGATTTATCAGGGGAATATAAAAGCATTTTTCACCAATTGTTTGCCTAATGGCTTTTTGGTTTTCACAACATTTCCAGAATTTTTTGATATGTGTTATGTGTTTTTTTCCCTAAAGATGTGTGTGTTACCTTTGATTTGCTTGGGTAACACATTAGTTTGAAGTTGCCACAATCCTTGTTAATTTTGGTAGTGTGTGAGAATACCATTCTGACCTTGTAGAAATCATGATGATGAAAGTTTGATATTTGTGATAAGGAAAATTCTAGTTTGTATAAAAATTGTGCATTTATATTGATGATTTGAAATAAGAAACAATATGGGGGAAAGGACCATTAAATGAAATTGAATTATAATATTAACATAACAATTATAAAATGTAGATTTATTCTTCAGTATCCATTAACTAGTTTTTAGTACATGATTGAAATGAAATGGTAGACAGATTCTCACAAATGTTTCCATCTTGGAACTCACATTCTATAAGGACAGGTAGAAGAAAACAACAGAAAGATAAACTAATTGTAGTTTGTAGTGAACATCACGAGAAAGAGGAACTGTAATAGTCAGTGGCCAGTTCCTGGTATAGAGCCCACAAGAAGGTTCTTTCTGTGTTGGTGACATTTAATAATTGAAAAATGAGAAGAAACCTGTGATTATGTCATAGGTCAATAGGAAAAGCATTCCAGAGATAGAATGGAACACAGCGCAGACATGTTTGGATTGAGATTGGTACTCTGTGGAGAGCTGATGCCCCGAATGTGCAAAGCCTAGAAAGAAGAGGACATTGCTAGGTGAGAGAGTTGTCTGTCTCTCACCTAGCAAGCCAGAGTTGTCTTTATACATGCTGTATATGTCATGTGAAATATATATATGAATATAGATATGATATATACTATCCTATGTATATGTTCTCAAAAAAAGGTGTGTGTGTGTGTGTGTGTTGAGAAAGAGAGAGAGAGAGAGAGAGAGAGAGAGAGAGAGAGAGAGAGAGAGCATGTGTGTGTGCGCGTGAGTGTATGTGTGCAGGTCTTAGACTTAAACTCAGGGCCTGGGTGCTGACCCTGAGTTTTTCTGCTCAAGACTACTTCACTTAAGTCACAGCTCCACTCTGTCTTTTTTTGCTGGTAATTTGGAGATAAAAGACCCGTGGATTTTCCTAACTGGACGGGCTTCAAATTGTGATCATCAGATCTCAACCTCTTGAATAGCTAAGATTACACACATAAGGCACTGAACGCGCCAAAAGGACTTTTATTTATTTCTCTACATTAATTTTATTGTCAAGGTGATGAACAGAGGGGTTACAGTTACATACTTAAGGTAGTGAGTACATTGCTAATCTAACATTGCTACACCCTCCCTCATTTTTCTCCTACTTTTCCTCCTCCCCACCCGCCCCAAGGTTGTAAACTTCATTTCCAACATATTGTCTTGTGAGTGAGTATTGCTGTTTCATTGGTTGGTGCTTTGTCCTGTGTCTTACCATTTTGTTATTCCCCATCCCTTCCCAAATTCAGATAAATGTATATAAAATACCCAGATACAAAAATAAAATATAGTAACAACAGGGTATAAACCTCACATATAACTTCACATAGTACATTAAAAACAAGGACTTTTAAAGTAAAAACTGAGGCCTTAATATTTCATTGGATTTTTGTTGGTTTTTGTTGTTAATTTGGTGGCACTGAGGCTTAAACTCAGGGTTATAACATTTGTTAAGATTGTTAGTAAGACTTCATTCAACACTATTAACAGGAGTCAAGACTAACACAATAAAGGAGGGAAATGGAGCTCAACTCTCAAAATACCCAAGACACGTATGGAGGAGAATAGTATTGAAAAATACAAGTCAAATCTGTTTCTTTTTTATCACAAAGGTCATGGCTGACACCCTTATAACAAAAGACAGACCAATAAGTGTAAAGTTGGACATTTATTTAACAAAGTCTTATATGTTATGGAAGTCTTCAGGCTGAAGGTCTGAAAGATGGAGGGAAACTTGTATTTTTATGTAGAGGTTCAATGAAAAATGGACAGTTCTATAGAAATGTAAGTGGACAAAACAAGATCTGATCTGATTGTTGTAAACTGGGCAGAGGAATCTAGAAAGGTTTGTATGTCTGATTCTTGGCCTCTCTTCTAGTGGTTCTCCCTCTAGGTAAGGAGTGGAATACTGTCACTTGAAGATCTTCAGGAGAAAAAGTAAAAGGACAGAGAATGACATTTGTAGGTTTATATCACTTGCTTTATTGGAGTGGACTTCTAATTTCTAAGATTTGCTTTGGAGGGGAAATTGTACAAGGAGAAAGACAGGCAAGAGAGGTCAGAAAGAACTACTTGCTCCTGATGCCCCATCAATATCCTGAGTTCAAAGTACTCAGCATACCAAAGCACCATAGTTTGTAATATGTTCTAAGACCCAAGCCATGGAACAGACTGAGAGGAAGCAAATAAAAACTAAGAAGGAAAAACTTCATCAGTGGAATTATATTTTTTGTTTTTAATATATATATTATTGTAAAGATACTGTACAGAGGGGTTACAGTTACATTAGCAAGGAAATTAGTCCATTTCCTATTGAGCATTGTTACCCCCTCCTTTGTTCTTCCCCTGCCATCCCTTTCCTCCCTACCTGACCCCTCCCTGACCCCTCCCTCCCTGCACCACCCATACCACAAAGTTGTAAAGTTCATTTTCAAAATAGTGTCTGTCTTGTACATCTCGTTGTTACAGTGGGTCATCCTGTGTCCTTATTTCAGCATTTTGTTATTTCCCTTCCCTTCTCCAAATTATAAAATTGTATATACAAGATACAAGACACCAGAATCAAACTGACATAATAGGATGCTTGTTGAGAGCAGGCCATAGTCATCAGATATCAAGAATTAGGATATTGTCTCTAAACTGATTCAACTGGATTCTTCATAAGTGCATATGAAGGCCTAACAAAGGTGGAAAGGCCTTGGGAAGAAGAGAGTTTAGAGGAATCTGACTAATGTTTGACGAAAGAGAGCCTTTAACAGATCAGAGATGCACCTGCTACAAAATGTAATAGATGGTTACATTTTATATGTTTTCCATTAGAATACTCACATTTTTATGTATTTATGCAGAACTTGCTGTTATATACTTTGGTTTTCCATTTACCTTTGGAACCACTGTTGGCCATGGGTGTAGTTTAGTTTAGAATTTACTGGCAGTGGAAACTTGGAGCTTTATGTTACAGTCATACATCACAACAATGGGGACATATTCTGAGAAATGTATTACTAGATGAGTTGCAACGAAATTATCATAGTGCAAAACAGAAATCTACTTGATCTAGGCTAATCACTTAACATAGCTTCTTAATACAAGCAAGACAGGCACTAGACAGATGTATGAAGAGGCTTTATAGTAAACTTTTTTGTGTAAAAGGAATACCCTCTACAACAACAACAAAAAGTATAGGGCCATGCACACATTAAGTCAAGAACATAGTCATTCATTATTATTGTCAAGTCTTAAGTATGGTGTACACCTGTCTGCGTAATACTGTTGCATGGCCAGCAGTGCAGCTTTTACCAACCTCCACACAGACAGCTAGTGTATTGACTGTGACCACGATGTCACTTGGACACGGTAATGTTTGAACTCTGTAATGATCTTAGAGGAGCCCCTGTGCGTATGGTCTGCCACTGACTGATTTGGTAGTATGTGCCATATAATTTTTACGTGCTTATGAAATCAACAGGTATTTATTTTCTGATCTCTGGGATGCCCATTGCTCACTTGCTTCCAATACATTTTCAATATTTAATTTTATAGCAAACAAAATGTGATGGGAATTCCATCCTGTAAGCTTCTGGACTTAGATGGCATGTTAGCAATAACAGTAAGTCTAAGAAAGTTTATCCTACAAACAATTCAACGTAGGAGTCAGAAGAGAAACCTTGAACTTTATCTAATCAAAATCCTTATTTGCTCACCCTTCCTCCCTCAATTCCTGTGCTCCCGTTTACCCTGCCTCCTAAAACATGTTTCAGCTTCCTGATAAAATAACTTTACTTCCTGGTACAATAACCTGAACAGTTAATATTCAATAAAAACAAAATTATAAACACTGTTATTGTTTGACTGTTGGCATTCCTAGTAGGAATTACATGTGATTATCAGGCTGAATAGGGAAGTAAAATCATATAGCCTATGCTTGTTTTTATTTCCTAGATTAAAAAGTGGGTTACAGTAATTTGTGAAAACTATGCTCACTATTTAGCTGCTCACCATTTCACTAATGCTGATGGAAGGCTCAGGACTTGCTGGGAGATAGTCAAGGAGTTTCTTACACTCGGGTCTGGTAGGTCCCCATGTGTCTGCCCCCCTCTATGTGCTCTGTTCCTAGGCCCCTGTTCCCACAGGAGAAGGAAAGGGACCTTGCCTATATGGTCATCCACAATATAGACAAGCCCAGAGCAGAAGGACTTGTTTTCCAATGGCTGAGAAAGCATGTCTGTCTGTCTTCTATAGGGAGATGTATATTATACTGCTGATGAATATGCTAGTCCCTTTCTCAAGAGAGATCCTGTCTGTCCTCCTAAGGCTGTTTGCTGTACAAACATATTTGAAGTCACAATTCTAGAACTAAGAGCAGTTAACACCACTGCAAGATGTGCAGGGCTGAGAGAGGTCTTTGGAGAATTGTCTTTGGTAAAGATGAGTCACTGGTGGGAGGCCATAGTGTTGTCTTCCAGCCTAGGGCTCTCCCTGCTCACCATGTTATTTCCTTAAACAAGCCCTTGGTACTCAGCAGGATTTTTACAATTTACAAATGCTTAATTTTGGAAGTCTAATCCTTCCAAATGGAGAAGAAAACTTTGTAAGTGATATGGTGGGGTTTAGAGAGGTGGTGATCTGAAACGTATAGATTTTTACAGTCGCTCTTGCTTCTAAATCACTTTGGTCTCCTTGTTTTCCTTTTGATAGGATCTAGACAGATATCTGAGGGAAATGGAGTGTGAGAAGAACAATGTGGATCTAGATAGAGGATCAATTTTCCAAATGACAAATATATCGAATTTACTAATTTATCAAACATGTTTCAAGGGACATTTTTAACATTTTTAGCACTATATTCAAATTATTATTAGATTATTCACTTATTTGTAGAAAAGTAGCTTTCAGCAAATTACTTTTATTAATATTGTTTGATTAGTGAATTATTATAGGAGATGATAATTTTTCCTACTTAGCAAGTAATTACAATGGTGATTTTTCTTCCAGAAGATATTCTATGTCAGAAAATAAATGTTGTGCCAAGCACTGGTGGTTTATTCCTGTGACCTTAGCAACTCAGGAGGTTGAGATCTGAGAATTGCAATTAGAAGCTAGCCTGTGCAGAAAAGTTTATGAGACTCTTATCTCTTATAAATCAGCAATATGTCAGAAGTAGAAGTGAGGCTCAGATGGTAGAGCACCATCTATGAGTGAAAAAGCCAAGTGCAAAGCCCTGAGTTCAAACCTCAGTACTGGAACAAAAGGTAAATAAATAACTTCTTTGAAGTTTATATAGTGGGTATTTGAGAGCTTTTTCTTTACATTTCTAAGAAAAATATTACAACCTATTTTTTTTTAATTTGCATTGCTGGTACAAATAAAATTAATTCTACCTGAATTGGTTATTTGCCAAATAATTTTGTCTCAGCTTGACTCTTCATCTGAATAGAAAAGAACTTATATTCCCTTGTCTTGAGCTCCCTGTGAAATCCAACTAAAGAAGGGAACTGAGTGTTGGACTACATGGAGTTTTGCTGCATACACTTCTTACTAAACACTTGAAAGTACAACCCACTACCTTACAGTGTTAGTTGAAGATTGTTGGTGAAAAGGTAGCTCTGGAAATGACTGATTATTCTTTAAAATTGAAAATAAAACTAAAGGTCTTAGCACAGGACTCAACAAAAATGTATTCAAATTTTTATAAAAGAACGATATATTGAATATGTCTGACTATATAATAATAGCATAAAAGGTAAGCCTCTCTCTTCCTCAACATAAGTAATAATTTGGCTAATTTAAACCTATTAGCTCAAAAAGACCTATATAAAATTCTGTGGCTTATTAATAATGGTTAATTTACTATTTTAATTACCAAATATACTCTAATCACATATGCAATTACATGACGTTAATAAAATTGCTTTTCCTCACTTTTTTCTGAAGAAAGGTTATTCAAACTATTCACATTTTTTTAAGATTTAAAACAAGTTTTGAGCTATTTGTGCAGTTTTCTAGGACCATAATTTCCTCATTTTTCTATATTCCATCAAATTCAGTAGCTTTTCCCTCCTTCTCTCTCTTCCTTCCTTCCTTCTTCTTCCTCCCTTCCTCATTCCCTCCCACCCCGTTTCCCTCTTTCCTTTTCCTTCCTACCTTCCATCCCTTCCAACCCTTCCTTCCCTTCCTTCCTCCCTGCTTCCTCTCCTTACTCCCTCCTTTCCCCCTTTCATCTGTCCCTCCTTTTCCCTCCCTTTCTTCCTTTCCCTTTCCTTTTTTCCTTTCATTTCCTTCCATTCCTTTCTTTCCCCCTCCTGCCCTCCCTTCTTCCTTCCTTCCTTCCTTCCTTCCCTCCTTCCTTCCCTCCTTCCTTCCTTCCTTCCTTCCTTTGCCTTCCTTCCTTTGTTTCTTTTTTATGTTTTGGTAGTACTGGAGTTTGACTAGGCTTGAGCCATGTTTCCAAACTTTTGTGCTTTCATATTATTTTTCAGTTATGGTTTCACTTTTGCCAGACTGGCCTTAAACTATAATCTGTTATTGTGTTTGCAGTACATTCCACCTTACATAGACTATTTGTTGATATGAAGTCTTGCTAATTTGTACTCTGAGTGGTCAAACCATAATGATCCTCCTTTCCTCAAAACAACTGCCTTCTTCTAGCTTTACTCATTTCCTCTCCAGATGATCACATGACAGTCTCTTTTCACAGGATATTCAGAGCAATTTGTCTAAATTACAAAACAAATTGTGTCATTCCCAGGATTAGATTTCACTTGGCTATCATTTACCTGAATACACCTAAGTATACTCTATAGTGCCAACTTTCATTATTTAAAAAGTTCTCCTAATTGAGGAATAATAGTGACAGAATATTAGAAATTTTGTAGAATAATACAACCAAAACTTTTTTTCTGGTACTGGGGCTTGAAATCAAGGCTTGAGTGCTGTCCCTTAGGATTTTTTTTACCTCTTGAGCCATAGCTCCACTCTGGCTGTTTGGTGGTTAACTGGAGACAAGAGTCTTAGGGACTTTACTGTCTGGGATGACTTTGAACTATGATCCTCAGATCTTAGCTTCTTGAGAAGAAAAAAATTACAAGCATGAGATACTTGTGCCAAGCTCAAGATTCTTAGTGGTGAAAAATATGTAGTTGAATATAAAATACCTTGGAAGTCCTAAAATAAAACCTAAATAAAATTTCTTTCTTTCTAAATAAAATTATTCTTTAAATAAGAGAGATCTTTTCCAGACCTAAAAATAAAAAAATCAAAACAAAAAAATAATAGCATAATGGAAAAGGGAGATTGATTTTGTAGAAGGAACCAGCAGAAGGGCAAAAGAAAAAGAAGAATGTGACTGATGTATGTTATATACATGCAAATACAACAAGCAAACACCTTTAAATTGTAAAAGAAAAGGGGAAGAAAGATAAAAATTGTAATAAAGGGTGAATATGATCCAAATACATTATATGCATATATGGAGTTCTCATCTACCCATTGAACAATTTTAAATGCAGACATTCTAGAGAAGTTCTTGGCAAAACTCAAACCTATGAAGTTTGGCCTTAGCCAAAACTCCTACATGTGGGGACAGAAATGGAATCTTCGATAATTTGGACCTGCCCCGTTGCCTGAGTCCTTACTTCTCACCTGCCCTGGGTTCCATACTCCATGGGCTGTTCACTGTCATGAAAGATTTCAAAAAATAATGGGCAAGTACTCAGGAGACTGAGATCTGAGAATTGTGGTTTGAAGCCAGCATGAGCAGGAAAGTCCATGAGAGTCTTTTTTTTAATTGTGAAAATACTGTACAGAGGGGTTACAATTACATGGGCAAAGTAATGAGTACATTTCTTATCAAGCATTGTAGCCTCCTCCTTTGTTTCTCCTTCCCATCTCATCCTTCTCCCACTCTCCTACCCAACCCTCCTCCCCACCCCTCACCAAAGTTGTAAAGTTCTTTTTCAACATATGACTTGTATATCTCATTGTTGCAATGGATCCACCTGTATCCCTATTTAAATGATTTGTTTTTTTCCCTTCCCTTCCACAAATTATAACAACATCAAATACAGTGAAAGCAGCTAAGATATGTATTCAAATGTTTTTTTTTTTCTTCCATGAGAGTCTTATAGCCAATTAACTCCTCCATCCCCAAAAGTCAAAAGTAAAGCTATGGTAAAGCACCAGCCTTGAGCAGAACCTCTAAGGGACATTGCCCAGGCCTTTAATTCAAACTCCAGTTTGGCAAACATACACGCAAAAGCTCACAGTCTCTGCTCTTAAACTCTTAATAAAATTCATGGCTTATTAGCTCATGTTTATACTTAACATTGTTCTTAGATGCTAACATGGAATCTACATAATTCCTTTGATGTACATAAACTTTTTCAGGTTGTATTTTCTTTGAGCAGAGTATATATACTTTAAAGAACTAGTTTAATAACTAGCTTTATCATTTGGATAGTTTAAAAGTAAATATATTGGAAAACACTATAGATGCATACGATGGAGTTAATAATGAGTAATCAGTGTAATATATGTCTGACATCTCCATCCTAGGAATTATTCACCTCAGGAGGATATAACAGAAGAGGCCTGAATTATGTTGCTGATACTTTCCCCGAGCATTGCATATGCTTATGAGATTGAGAGTTGCAGCTAATTAATGTTCTTGTCTCCCTGCCTTTTTTAAGTGCTAAGAAGACCTGAAGTTAGTAGCCTGATAATTAGGCTGTTATTCATTTTCAGACAGAAATTAGAAAGGATTAGGAACACTGCGACACTGAGCAGGTCAATTGCTCATCATTATTAAAACCATTTAATGCATTTTAATGGTAGTTGATAAGGTCCAAAATGCTATATAAGCCAAATGAAATTTTATTTCATTATATCTCAAGTGTAGATAAAAAGGAGTTCACATTTGAATTTTCATGCATTTATTCCCCAAAATTTAACATTTTATCTTTGGTATGAGTAGGAGAATATATAATTTGTACAAGATGCTGAGGCCAGCACGCTGCACACTGTTCACCCTGGCAGCCTCGGGTACAAATGACCCAGGAAAGATGAATAAAGGAGCACTAACTTCAGCATGCATGTGACTAAAATATGCTCTAATGTATAAGGTCAATCACTTGTGTAAATGACCTTTATGTTATCACATTTGTTACTAGTAAATGTGAAGTAACACATTACTTACACAGATTGCTTTGTTTACATCAAGGGTAGATTTTACTGATTCACATAGGTTACCAAACAGCAATAAAAGCAACAGTGCACAACTTCATTCCTGAGGGAGAGCTCATTTTTCTTAAAGATGCTCTGAAAATTTCTAACATAAAATATCTGTAAAGATACTTTAAACATCTCTAACTCAAGAATATCTATTTAGATACAGTCTTTTTAAAAATAAGTAAAGTCATTTTAAAATAAGTTTTTTCTTAAAGAAAAAAGTGTTAAGATTGGAAGAGATCAGTGAATCCATTTTCCTACTAACCACGTTTAGAGACAATTGAGGAAGGAAGGAAGGAAAGAAGGAATAGAAAATATTACGTGTTTGTATGTGTGTGTGTGTGTGTGTGTGTGTATTTGATAGGAACCTAAAGGAATTTGTAGCAAGTCAAGTGTACCTAATTCCACTTCCTGATTCCCATGTTAGAGCACAAGCTTTTATTTAGAAGGGAGAGCTGCAGAACAGAGTCCCTTCTCATGATTGCTTGGGACAGGCAGAAAACGGAAAGCAAGGTCCCACCCAAATGAGGGATTAATATTGATCATCCAACAACAGATGGACTACACCTCTGCAGAGGAGAACCAAAAGGAGACCAAGGCCAAAGCAGGTCTCTTCCTAGAAACCAAAGGATCTTATTTACTCATTGATGTTTCCTACATCTCCTGATGTAGTTAATATACACAGAGTACTGAACACTGCTCCCTGAAGATGTGCTGTCGCATCGTCAACAAAATGATGAAAAACAGAAGTCTGTCTTTATGTGAGTCTCCTTGTCTAGAAGGTCAGTGGAGTTTGATGGTAGCGCTCCTGGTTGAGAGGACCGAAGCTGGTTCCAAAGATGTCATGGTATAATGGTGTTTGGAGGTGCCATCCTAGTGCCTTGATCCTCAGTGTTGAGCCACATCAGCTGTGATGTTGGTCTCTGATCTACTCAGTTTTTCCCACTACTTAATTCAATATGTGCAGTCTCACTTCAACTACATGGATTCAGAGCCCTTTCTAGCTTCCATGCTTTGCTGTCCCTTGAGCAGCTGTCCTAACAGGAAAGAGCTGTCTGCTCTGATCATCGAGTTACTGGGTATCTACCACAGTCACAGTTTTTCCTAAGAGTGTCTGTACAATTATTTTATATCAAAGAAAATTGCAGTCAGGATATCATAAGGCAGTATGTTAAGAAGAAATCAGCCTCCACCATTTGAAAGCAGGTGCAGAAAAGCAATGCAGAGCTTTCTCATAATAGGTATTGGGGGCAGAAGATAGCAGAAGTAGCTTATAAAATCCATTGTGGTTCTGAATGAAGAGTCTCTTAAGGTAGAATAGTTCAGGTAACCAATACTTTTTAAAAATGACAGGTACTGTACTAAATGCCTAGTATTAATTAACTGATTTAAAATTCATGTTTGAGCAAATACAGCCTGCTTGGCATCATGACATTATTTCTTCATAATAAAAAAAGAAAGAAAGATATTGTTAGAAGAACTTGAGTGACTTGATGAGATTCTCCCAGTTAAAAAAATGGCAAATGATCAGGATTTGGTCCTTATCTATAGCCAAAGTATAAAGTTCTCCTTCTAACCCATGGAACTGAATCACTGGCAGCCCCGAACTAGCAGAATCTAGTTTTAGAAAGTCAGTCTGTGACTTGTGATTATTCAGTAGTCTATAATAGAAATAGAGCTGGTGCTTTTTATGAGGGGTATTCAGTGCTGGGTCTGATTTCAGCAGGGTTTTGATTAAATGAACATCTTCATGTGACTTGATCTTCTGAGGTTTATGTATCTGCTTTACTGTTTGTATTTGAAGTGCTGCATACATGATCTAGTTGTTTTCTTGTATTTGTGTGTTGGTATTTCCTTCCCTACATTAGCAGAATAAGCACCATCAAAGAAGTACTTAGGAATAGTAGGATTCATTAAATATTTGTATGATAATTCAGTGAATGAATAAAATTAAAATGTTGATTGTTTATCTTGCCTGAGTGGCCTGTTATGTTTACTCTGTACTTGGAAGCAGAGAATAACTGTTAACAACTCAAACCTTTTTAGGGGGATGAGAAAAATGAGTTATTAAAAATCTTTGCAAGTTCCCGATTCTACTAAATGAAACATACTTAATGACTCATCCTCTTAGTACAAGTGTGTGCTTAATGATTCATAGTCTTAAGCAAGCATGTACTTATTTATTGCTAATTGCTGTAAAGTGAAGTGATCAGTGAAGAGTTAAGTGCTTAAAAATAAAATCTCCTCTGCCATTCCTAGCATCTCCCACAAGAAGCAGACCCACTGTGCCTCATTCGCCTTTGAGATTTTTCTACATACATTTCCTCTGTCTATAGTGCTCATTTCTTTCCCTTCTATTTAACTAACACCTATATGTCTTTTAAATATGAGCATCCACATCTTTCTCCCAAAATATTTCTTAATCCTTTCAATATGGGCTCAGTTATTCATTCTGAGCTACCTACTCCAGTTCCCTTCAGAAGGCACTGTAAGTTTTGGATCAATTTCCTTCCACTACATTGTATTAGGAAGATTCTAATACAGCAGGGTCTGCCACAGTAAATCAATTTAATAGACATTGAGTGAATAAATGAATGATTAGCATCCAGGGCTAACAACTGGGCACATACTGAGAATCATTCTTAGTATGATATGAATTTGAAAAACAGAATAGTAGCAGGAGGAAGGAAGAGGAAGGATAAACATAGGATGCTGCTTCATCACCCAATGGTCATGATAGTTTCTGACTTTAAGAAATTCTCTACCATGCCATGCCAGGTAATTCCCAGACTTCTGTGGAAAGTCCAGGAAGCTAGGAGAATGGACCATAACACTAAGTAAGACCTAGTGAGAACACAACAGCTGCAGAAAAAAAAAACACAATGTACAAAATGCTAATATCATTTCCTATTTGATTAACAAAAGGCAGAAGAGCAGAACAACCATTGAGTGAAACATTAACAAACGGAAAGTCAGTCCTTGGTAGTCAAGTAAATAATCAGTACCAAGCTGTTTTTATAACTACAACTTTATAATAGAGTTTGAAGTTTGGTATTGATATTCCTCGAGCACTGGTTCTTCCTGCTAAGGATTGTTTTTTGCTATTTGGGGGTCTTCTATTGTTCCTTGTGAATTTGGGGTTGCTTCTCTATTTCATTAAAGAATGTTGTTGGGATATTGACAGGTATTGCATTGAATTTGTAGATAGCTTTGGGCAGCATTGCCATTTTCACAGCTTGGTTCTGGAAACAACAGGTCTTTTTTTTAGTTGTCAACCTTGATGTCACCAATGTACTCTATCTAGTTCTTTCTTCTCATTTTATTTCATCTTTTTTCCCATTGGTTTATACCTGGCAATCTCTGTCTTTGATTCTGGTACCCTCCATCTTGTATATATATTTATCTGATTTGGAGAAGGGAAATAACAAAATGCTGAAAGAAGTACAAAAGATGACCCATGGCAACAATGATACTTACAGGACACTATGTCAAAAATAAACTTTACAACTTTGGAGGAGAGGAGGAGTGGGAGGAGGGAAGGAATGAGGAGAACAACAGTGGAGTGGGTAACAATATTCAACAAGAAACATACCTTACTTATGTAACTGTAACCCCTCTGCAAAGCATCTTTACAATAAAGTAAAATTAAAAGAACCAGGCAGGAGGGTGGAGTATGTATAATGTAAAGAAAGTTATAGATCTTTAAAAGAAGTAGTTAAAATTGAGACTGCAGGAAAAGTCCCTGTGATACATATATAGTGATATTATTTCCGCTTATCTGGCTCTGGCACATTAGGATATATTTTAGGAGTTGGCATTCTCTTGGTAGTGATCTGGTGTAATGATGGCAAGTTACTGAAGCTCACTTCTTGTAATCCTCTGGCTTTGTCATTTATAGCTCACATTTCTTCTTTCCTGCACCCAGGTAGTGGGCATAGTAGGTAGCATGCTGATAATGGCTGGAACCATGAACATTAGCGTTTCTACTCAATACAGGACTCTAATGCTCCCCTTGTAATTGTTCTTGAAGACTAGGGAAAAGCTGCAGTTCGGTCTCATCAAATGGACATATCATTGGCTCTGTGATGGCATCAGCTCTAAGAGGCTACTGAAATGTAAATGATTTGCTAAATTATTCTAAAATTACAGATCAAACCGCATCTAAGAATGACTTAAATTGTCGGAGAAAGAAGAAATAAGTTTTATACAAGAATGACTCCCAGGAAATAGAGGAGAATTCACTTGTGCCTGTCCAATAAGTTAACTACCAAGACAGACAACTTTTTATCAGAAATCATTGGTTAATCTCATCGGTTAGTTCCATTTCAATGAAAGAGGTCAGATTCTTTTGTCAAACAGAAGACATGAATTACTGGTCTGAAATTAGAGAAAAATTTAATCATTTCTTATTTTCTTTCTATTTTGCAATAAGATTAGAAATAATAATTTAAAAAACCTATCTACAAGATTAAAAAAAAAAACCTATGTAGAATGATGTAATGCACCATTAAAATGGAAAGTGGTTACCCAAAAGACATCTCTCATTTTATTTCCCTTTTTTGTGTAGAGGTCTTTGTGATCTTAATTTTTTTCATATATCCTTTCTTTAAAACCCATTAGAGTATAAGGAAAAGTGAGTTTTTATTAGCTGTGCTAATGAGAGAATGAATGGCTTTCTGTATGCATTCTGTTGTAGTTCCATTAAATGAAAGCACTGAGACAAATTAGGGCATTGCTTAATGTGTATATTAATTGGTTTAAGCCTATTAACATAGAAGAAGCCAATTATCCAGTCAAGACAGATAGCAGTGTCTTAAAGGTGATTGTAAAACTTTTGTTGAAATGATTCAACTTGTCTAACTTAGAAAGTTTATACATTTATGGGATCTGCTACAAAGAATTTAGCAAAACTAGACATGTTTTGTGTTGAACTTGTTGACCCTGAAATAGACTCTTGTGGTTTTAGACATTGATTAGAAGCGGTTTTGTTTTTATTTATTTTAAGAGAAGGAGCTTGCAGGGTAGTCTTCAAGATGGTCACACAATGGTTTCTTTCCTCCAAAGGGTTTCAAAAGTCATTATAGGAAACTCTACTATTCTATTTGTTCTTTCGTAGTTATTTTTAAATCGATTAAGGAATATTTCGATTCAATTGTATACAATTTTCTCTACTTCTATCAATTAAATTACAGGTATGCATTTATGAAATTTTTTGATTTACAGTCATTTTTCAAAGTACCTTTTAAGACAAATTAGTAGAATTTAGATATGAACTGCTAAAGCACCAGAAATCTTTATAACCAGTAATGGGGTTTGAACTCAGTTCTTATGCTTGCTAAGTAGGTGCTATACCAGCACTAGTCCTTGAAATCTTTAGCCCTTTGGTACTGGTTATTTCTGAAATAGGGTCCTGCTTTTTACCCAGGCAAGCCTGAACTGCAGTCCATATATCTGACTCCTTCCATAGCTGGAATGATAGACCTGGACCATAACACCTAAACTTTTCTATTAAGATGAAGTCCCCTCGCTTTTTACATAAGTTAGTTTCATGCTGCAGTCCTCCCAATCTTGAACTATTGAGTATCTAAAATTAAAGTTGTAAGTCAACATGCTCAGGAAGAGATCAAAACTAATAGACAATTGATTTACAATTTCTTAATGCTATCAAAATAGATACAATAAACAATTCAATGAAATTCTAGATACCTTGTTTTCAAAGTAGTTCCTTATACTTTATAATTGAAATTTTGCCTGAATTAAAAAACACTTAGTATTATTACTTAGTATATTTTGAGCATACAGAAAAAAATACAGGAGACCAAAACCCCAAAACCTGCCTTTCCCTTGTCAGTTTTTCTATCACCTGTTCCCTATATGGCAGTATTTGGTATTCCTAATAGTATTTTGTACATTTCGTATTTATTATTATAAATGGCACTTTCCACAATCAATCTTACTGAAATATTAGCACATAAAACTGAAATATATGTAATATTAAATTACTACTGTTTCTTTTCTTATTTTTTGAGAATTATCCAAAGGGATAAGCGGTTCTGCTTCACTTATTTTAAATTTTTGGCTTTGTATTCTTTACCAAAGAATGAATATTTCTGTTATTTCCAAGTTGTATACTTACAAATTTTTGTGAAAAATATTATACATGTTGTTTTGTACACAAGCTGCATGAGTTTCTTTAATTTATGGGAAAAAATTCTGAGTCAAAACATAAGCACTTTTTCACACTGAGTTCAAACTTTTCCATTTGTACTTCTCCTGAAGAATGGAGTCTAAGTGTTTTAATACCGTAACTCAGAACGTCCTCACTATAAAATTTTGCTTGAATATGAAGTGATATCCAATTGTTTATTTAATTTCTGTTCATCTGAGTAGAGTGAGATTGAACATTTTTTTGCAAATTTATGTTATGTATTTAAAAGTATTTGGAGCAATACAGACTTCATAAAATGAGTTCAAAAGTGTTCCTTTGTCAGCCATTGTCTTTGGAAGGGTTTAAGAAGATTGGTATTAGTTTTTTAAATCTGTACTAGAATTCAGTCCCAAATCCATCTGGTAGTAAGCTCTTTTTTTCTTATTTTTTAAAATTATCTTAAGTAGTTGTACAAAGGAGTTGACATTTAACAGGAACTTTATGAATAAAGTCTATCTTGATTAATGTTCCTCCTTTTAACATTCTTATCCATCCCTCCCCTACCCAACCCCCTTCCCTCACTCTTCTTTGTATTTATTTCTTGTTATTGTAAAGGTGATGTACAGATGGGTTATAGTTATATAAGTCACATTTCTTTGTGAACAACGTCACCCCTTCCCTTGCCCTCTCCCAGTTTTTCCCTCACTCCCCACCCACAAGTTTCATAGTTCACTTTCAACATAGTGTCTAGTGAGGGCTACTGCAGCATTTGTCACCTTTTGTCCCTCCATTTTCTGTGACTCTTCTCTTACCCTCCCAAAGGTAGGTAATTGATCAAGCAAGACAAAACGAAAAGAATAATAATGATAAAAAATTTTGTTTCCATTTCCTGGAGTTCATTTTGATAAATATTATTTTATATGATCAGATTCATATAACTATCTTGGTTAGGCTCTTTTTGGATAAAAACATAGATTACTGGTTCAATTTCTTTACGCATTTATATTTCTTTATATTTCAGTTTTAATAGGCTGTAGTTTTCCAGCATTTTTGTCTTTTTCTTTTGAGTTGCTCAATTTGTTGACTATTATCTTTTATGACCTTTTCTATTTCTATGGTAATGGCGGTTAAGAGTTCCTCTTTTACTTATAATTTTAGTCTTTTTCATAATTGTCCTACCTAAAGATTTGTTGATTTCGTTTATATTTTCCCAAAATTTTTCTAGTTTCAATTTCAGTATGTTGTGTTCTAATCTTTATTATTTTTAAAATTTTATTATTATTTTTTGTTTATGTGGTGCTGAGAGATCGAACCCAGGGCCTCATGCATACTAGGCATGCTCTCTACCACTAAGCCACATTCCCAGCTCTCTTTATTATTTCTTTACTTCTACTAACTTTGGACTGAACTTGTTCAGGTACAAAAGTGTTTTATTTGAGATCTTTCTTCTCTTCTTTCTTCTTTCCAGTGTAAGCAATTACAGCTCTTTGTAGCAGTTTAGATTTGCTTTTCCTTGGTCTCTTAGTGTGTTGGATTCCCATTTTCACGTGTCTCAAAGTATTTTTGATTTGCCTTCTCACTTGTTATTTGGTTCATTTGTTGTTAGAAGCATTTTCCCTAAAAAATTTCAACACATATGTTAATCAACCAAATTACTTTCTGTCCTTCATTTCTAGTTTTACACAATTCTATTTTTAAAAGATCTTTTAAATTACATTTTAAAGTCTTTATTGTTACTGTAGAGTTGATATGCAGAGGGGTTACATTTACATAAATTAGGTAATGAGTAATGAGCACATTTCTTTTTGAACAATGTCGCCCCTTCTGTCACTCTCTCGACCTTTTCCTTCCATCCCCACCCACAAAATCTACAGTTCATTTTCCAGTGTCTAGTGAGTACCACTGTTGTATTTGTTCACCCTTGTTACACCTTTTCTGTGGCCCCCTAACCCGCCCAAATACAAACTAACAAACAAGACAAAAGGAAAAGAAAACAGAGACAGCAACAATGGAAACTAAAATGTCTCCTTTTCTTGGAGTTCATTTCATAAAGTATTATTTTATATGATCATATGCACATAACTATTGAGCCTTAATCAACTGCTTCTATACATATCCTCCTTTGGCCTCAGCGTGTGAATGTCCCAATGTGTGTATGTGTCCATCTATACATATATTAATCTCATTTAGTGTGTTTATTGGAGATTTATAGGCACATACTAGTTACCACAAATGAGATAAACCATGTTTCTTTGGCTTTGATTTACTTCACTTAATATAATTTCAAAAAGACATTTAATGTTAAACTTTTTAAATTTGTTAATCTGCTTGTAGCCACTCTTAGCATTCCCATTCAACACAATGCTGAATGGGAAGAAGGTAAATGTTCCCTATTTGTAGACTGTATAATTTTATGCTTAGAAAATCCTCTAGACTCCCTCCAAAATGAAGGCAGAACTAGTAAAGAAACTTTTTAAAATGTCAGAATACAAAATTTAGTAGTATGTACTAATGGAGCTATCTGAAAAATGCAATAAAAATAATTTGAATTTACATAGCTACAAATATAATGTAATTTGCTTAAGGGTAACCACGGAGGCAGAAGACCTATTAAAATTCTGATTGATGAACAAAATAGAAGACACAGGTAAGTGGAAAGCTCTTCCTTGTTTATAGCTTTGAAGAATCATTACTATTAAATTTTCCATACTAACTAAATTCAGTGCAATCTCTATCAAAGTTCCAATGATCTATGAAAATTCTAGTGCTTACTGATGGGAACAAGGAAGTAGCCTTTGCCATGGGCCTCATTGCCCTAGTCACAATGGGACCTAAGTGTCAGTCTCCTATAACTGAGGATTCCCATATGGAACAGTCAGCAACACAGCAACAGCCTTGGCTTTCATGGGTTTTGTTGTTGTAGTAGTTGTTGTTTTGTTTTGTTTTGTTTTGTTTTTGTGGGGCTTGAACTCTGGGCCTGGGCGCTGTACCTGAGTTCTTCAACTCAAGGTGAGTGTTTTACCACTTGAGCCATGGCACCACTTCTGATCTTCTAGTGGTTTATTGGAGATAAGAGTCTCACAGATTTCCCTGCTTGGGCCAGCTTTGAAACTCTATCCTCAGATCTCAGCTTCCTGAGTAGCTAGTATTACACGCCTGGCTTACTTCACTTAATATAATTTTTCCCAAGTCTTTCCATTGCCTAACAAATGGGGCAATGTCATTCTTTCTGATGGAGGCATAGAATTCCATTGTGTATATACACCACATTTTCTGGGTCCATTCATCTAGTGAGGGGCATCTGGGTTGCTTCCGTATCTTAGCTATGGTAAATAGTGCTGCAATAAACATAGTTGTGCTGGTAGCTTTAGTATGGTCTTGTTTGTGATCATTTGGGTAAATGCTCAAAAGTGGCATTGCTGGGTCATAGGGGAGCTCTATGTGGAGTCTTTTGAGGAACCTCCATACTGCTTTCCAAAGTGGTTGAACAAGTTTATACTCCCACCAACAATGCAGTACGGTTGGTTCCCTTCTGGCCACATCCCCTCCAACATCTGTTGTTAATAGATTTCTTGATTATAGACATTCTGCACAACTATGTTTATTGAAGCACTATTTACCATAGCTTAGATATGGAATCAACCCAGGCACAGTAAATGAAGTAAGCCAGGCCCAAAGAATCATAGGTTCCATGGTTTCCCTTATTTACAATAACTAGTTTATACCTAGGACAAGCAGAAAAGTTCAAAAGCTATGTACATATGACCATGTAAGATGATGTTAAGTGAAATGAACCAAGATAGGGACACAAGTGGTTTTTTTCTTGCTTGCTATTGTTTTTAACGTATTTAAAGTGCACTATGTGATTTTTTTTTGTTTCTCTTGTATGTTCTACCCCCACGGTATAACCACTGTTTTCACTGTTTTTAGTGTGGGTGCCATGCATCTTTTTATACATTTTTCTAATTTGTGGAGGGGAAGGGAAATAACAAAATGCTGAAATAAGCATATAGATTGACCCATTGTAACAATGAGATGTACAAGACACTATGTTGAAAACAAACTTTACAACTTGGAAGGGAGGGGAGGAGTTGGGGCAGTGGGGAGGGAAGGGATAGTAGGTGAAAAACAAAGGAGGAGGTAACAATGCTCGATAGGAAATGTACTCATTACCTTACTCATGTAACTGTAACCCCTCTGTATTTTTACAGTATTTTTACAATAAAAAATTAAAATATTCTCATTTTAAAAAATGAAAAAGAAGACTCAAAAAATATCACCTACATCATCATTGTAAATGGATAGCTGCTGTTAGCATTTTGAATTTTAATGTATTTCTTGATTGTCAACTCTTAGTTTTCTTTGAGTACCTTGTTTTTAACATTACCATGATCTAGTTATAAGAAAGAAGAAAATATTTGTTGCTAAATAAAATGTGTCTTCACTAACAAATACAACTTGACATATGCCATTCAGTGTACTAAAAGTACTTAGGCAATATTCCTTCTCTCTTCTTACCTCTTTCTCTTATTTCTTCTTTTGACTTTAAATTTTACTTTCTCTTTTTTGACTTCTTATACCTTTTTAAGTTCTTTCCATTTAGAAATTACTTTCAAATATTTTTAGCAAAATAAAGTTTGTGTTTATAAACATAGTAAGGATATTCAAATTGTTCTGTAATGAGATATTTAAGTATTTTTTTATTGTGAGAATACCGTACAGAGGAGTTACAATTACATGGGCAAGATAACAAGTACATTTCTTATCAAGCAGTGTTGCCTCCTCTTTGTTTCTGATTCTATTTCAGTGTTTATTTCTTCTTCAGAGACTGCCCTAATAGTCTTCTGGCCTCGGTTTACTTGTTTGAATATCTTTGTGTTTTCCTCTGGAATCTGTGAAAACTTCCCATGGGCTATGGTTCCTTAATTCTGTATTCTGCAATATAACTTCTTATACATAAAATTCTGCTATCCAGCATAGATTTTAATTCTGTTGTTTTGTTTTGTAATAGTTTCCCTTCACTTGAATTCATATGTCCATTTCATTGCATAGTGTTTTTAATTCAGCTTTCTCTGCTTTCTGTTTACAGTGATAATGCTAAGGAAATTTCTAAATCATCAGCCTGAATCCTATGATAAATTATTATCAGTCATTTACTTGCTCCCCACCAGTTTCTATAGACAAAGTCTTCCTTACCTTCACTATTCAGAGATTATATAACTGCCATTGTTTTTCTGATTTGCATCTTTCCCATTTTCTAATATTTGATAATAGAGACCCATGTCAAGATATGTGCTAGTCTTGTTTCAACCAATCAACATAAAGTGACTTTAAATGTGATTGGATTTTCTGTGATAGTGACTCGCTATTGGACTCAGGAGCTTGTCACAGGAATTATAAAGACTGTGGTACATCTATGAGTTTTTGTCCTTATGTGTACAAGAGTTTGCTTTTTTCCTATTTTTTGTTATCTTTTAAGTAGTTGTACAAAAAGGAGTTGATATTGAACAAAGCAGTTTATTCCTTGATTGTCATCAGTGCTTTCAACCTTCTCACCCTCCCTCCTTTACCCACTCCTTTTCTTACTCCTTTTTTTTTTTTTTGTCAATCGTGGGTCTTGAACTCTGGGCCTGGGCGCTGCCCCTCAGCTCTTCAGCTCAAGGTGAGCACTTTGAACCATGATCCTCAGATCATAGCCTCTTAAGTAGCTAGGATTACAGGCATGTGCCACCAGTGCTTGGCAACTCTTACTCTTCTTAATCTTGTAAGATGCACACTGGATTCTTGACTGCATTCCCACCTCCTTTCTCTTCTTTATTTGTCCACCCTTTTTCCCTTGACCCCATCCCACGCCTTTCCTGTTGTTTTATTTTGCTGAACTTTGACTTTGCCTTTCTAAGTGATCACACGATCGAGTTTTCCCTGAACCCACCATATTTACTTTAAAAAATTATTTTCATTCACAAGCCAGTAATTAGTGATATACAGAAGTCATGCCTTGAATTTTACTATTATTTCTCTACACAGACATAAAGTATCATTAAAAAGATGTGTCTTTCTTTCTTTTAATTTTTCTTTTTATGAGTACAGGGATAGTTCATTGATTTTTCTGAATTCTTGTACTAACATACTTCTTTTTCACGTTTATGACAAAAATCTGAAATGTTCTGCTTGAAAGAGAGAAAGCTGTCAGTGTGGTGTACATAGAAATATTTCTGCTTCTGGATATTCCCATCACACATTTTTGTCATAAGTATCAAGAACAATCAAAGTGATTCAATTTAGAGGTTTGTACGGTTATCGTTTGGATAGATGTAATTTGAGTCTTATCTACTTATGTATCTATTTGCTTCATTCTATAATTGTTTTGTTTTCAATTCATTTTCACTTTATGTTTCCAGGGTGTTTTATGAAGATGGAAAGCAATTACAATCTCATAAAACAACAACTGTATGAAGTATTTTCAGAAATAGTAGAACATAGAAAAGGCAAAAATAAAACCACATTTTGTTATAGTCCCTTTCAAGTATGAGCTTTAGTTAATATTTTATTAAACTATTTGCATGAAGACATTTAATTTTTAAACAGTACAGTATTCCAAGGTAGCGTAAGCAATACTATTCCACTTTTCTCTTTGAAAGATATAACTTGCTTATGTTTACATAGACATAAAGGTAAAGACAAGCATTTTATTTTATGGTGCTTTTCTTTAATGAGGTTCAAAAAGGCTCTATTATTGGGAATGTTCGGTGATGCATGACCTAAAAATAGTATTGGACTTGGAAATGGATCTATGGAGGAATGCTAAAATGCAGCAGAACATTTTACAAACACTCTTTGTTTGAATGGCTTTCCTTTATTTCTCTTTTTATGTGATATTGGGATTTGAACTTGGAGTTTCACAATTTAAAGCAGGTGTTCTACCCCTTGACATACATTCCCAGTCATTTTTTTGCCTTTTTTTCAGGTAGATTCTAACCATTTTGTCCAGTATCAGCCTTAGACTGTGAGTCTCTTTCCTACTGTCTCCACTTAATTGGAATCACGGGGGTATGACAGCATTCCTAGCTTATTGCATGAGAAGTGATCTCACTGGCTTTTTTTCCCAGGTTGGCCTCAAACTACAGTACTCTAAATCTCTCCCTCCTGAATGTTGAGATTAAAATGAAGTTAAAATAGCAGAAAAATCTGATGTAGAAGAATAAATATGCCCTCTTGTTTAGTCTTCTTTTACTGTCCACCACCATTTGATGTTAAATTGATCATTGTAAGTTTATCATTTCAAAACTTACATATCCTTTCATTGGTCTTTGTCATGAGTTGGAGAGCTTTCTATACTTGTAGCTAAAAGAAGACATTTACCCAAATCTCTTTTTTAAATGTTATAATTGTTTATGATTTGTATTCAGGGAATTGGGGCAAGTACTGTACTTCATCCTGGATAGTATCCATTTTTGCTCCAAACAGAGCATATTGTATATTATTGTCTAATTTTACATGAATTCAAAAAAATGAAACAACAATCCTTTATGTTGGTCATTCTCCGTTAAGTAAAGCATGGACTAGAAAAAATCCATATTGAAATTCCCCAAACTTTTATTAAAAATAAGTATAATTTCATAAATGTTAAAATGTGTTCTGGCTTGCCTTTGAACAAATATTAGCAATCTTGTCTCCTACTAATATTTTAGAGAGGTAACCTTATTCTTTCTGAGAGAGGAAAGATTATATTGACTTTTTTTTACCCTCATTCTGTTTTTTGTTGGTCGAGGGTTTTGAACTCTGGGCCTGGATGCTGTCCCTCAGCTATTCAGCTCAAGGCTAGCACTCTACCACTTGAGCCACAGCATCACTTCTGGTTTTCTGGTGGTTAACTGGAAAAAACAGTCTCACAGACTTTCATGCCCAGGCTGGCTCTGAACTGCAGTCCTCAGATCTCAACCTCCTGAGTAGCTAGGATGACAGGCATGAGCCACCAGTGCCCAGCTAAACTCATTCTTATTGCATTCTGCTGGTTTGGAAATTTAGAACCCTTCTAAACCAAGGCATTTTGGATAAGTTATTTCAGACTCACAGTCTAGTTCCCAAGAAACACCTTTACAGCTAAAGTAATGGACCTTTTGATGTAAGGTTGCAAGGCAAGCAAAGCAAGTCAAAAACTTAAAAGATTTAAGTTCCATTTTTATCACACTGGGAGAGTAAGTTCCTGTGGACTGCGCAGTCCATTCACAAAGGCACTCTCTATCTCAAAGGTGTTCACTGTCACTGCAGTAGGCTATAAACATTAGTCCTGACCTCTACAAAATGAAAATACACCTTTCAAAATGAGAATGGTAGCCACCTTTGGAATCAGTTCAATTTTGGCTAATGCTAGTCAACAGCATCTCATGAATAGTATGACTAAATGTCATTCTCCTAAGGCCGAGCATGTACATCAGTACTGAAAATTGTAGCTGAGCCCTAGTTCCCCTAGATGGGTGGATGAAGTCACAAATGTGCTTTGGTTTCTCCAGGAGAGACACTATACATCAGGGACCTCAGCACTGAAGAGCCCAGGTATGGAGGATAATTTGACCGTTTTCAGCAAAATAAGGAGTGTAATCTTCCTCAAAGGAAGGCTGTTTGGAGTTTTCAGCTGTAAGTTTGAACTATGAAATGAGTGCTTCTTCATGGGAAATTGCCTGTTAATGAAGTCAATTTTCATAGTTTTACTTTGTAAGTTCACATTTTTAGCTACTAAAGGAAGTCCTGACACATCATGCATTTCGATGGGTGAAAGCAGGGGAAAGTTAAAGGGTTGAAGTGAATCTGGAAATGTTCCAGATAATAGCAATTCAGAAAATACTTTAACCTGACTGTAGTCTGTAAAGTTGTAGTGTATTGTTTACCTATTTCATTTATTTGGGTGAGAGTAAGCATTTGAACACAAAGCATTGAATCACAGGAAAAATACTCACAAAGGAAATGCCTAAGCAGAGGAAAGGAGCTTCATCGCCTTCACTTTTTTTTCTGTGAGCTTGTTAATCTTTTAACTGTTCCAATTTTGATATTTAAGCATCAATGCTCCGTTTCCTCAACAGAAATCAAATAATCCATGCTCCTTCAGTTGAGATGCATTATTTGAAACAAATTGATGATTCTCGTAACTGAGATCAAAGTCAACCTCAGGCATTTTGCATGAAACTATTTGACTTTTTCACCCACCTGCTTTATAATCATCAGCATGCCATTTAAACCTAGAGGTTAAAATCTGTTACCTATAAAATGTGACCAATGTGACCAGGCCTGCTCTCCACACATCATGTGAGGATCAATTATGGAAGGTCTCAGAACTCTGTGAAGTACAAATGCTGTGTGTCAATGTTGATAAGCACTGCAGGTTTTTCCCTTTGCACACAGCTTGAAACTTGCCCTGAAATTAGTAAATGGGAAGCACAGGCTGTGACAGTCATTCCAGGCAATAAGCTGTGGGAAGAGCACAGACAGAGCTGATTTAGACATTGTTCAGTTGCTGAGTGGTTGTGAGCTCACAATCATTTATTCAGCCATTCAGTTGTTTTGGGGTTCATAAGAATAACTAATTGTGCTATATTTAGGACTGTCAGATATTCATCCTGCTGCCTACTTTACTGAGAAAAGATGGAAAATAGATCAAAGATGGACTTCCACAAGCAATTTAAATGCAGAACTTATCCTATCGCCTAGTTATGCCAACCAGTCATAGAGAAAATTTAATACTATCAAAATGCTTCACTCACATGCACTCTTAAAACTCACATTGAGCTGAGTGCTTGTGGCACACACCTGTGAGGTGTATGCAGGAGGTTGATATACTACACAGGAGGTTGAAATCTGATTGCAGTTCAAAGCTGCCTGTGCAGGAAATTGTACGAAATTCTTGTTTCCAATTAACCTGAAAAAAAAAAGAAACCCAGAAGTCTGGAGGTGTGGCACAAGTGGTAGCACAACCACTGAGCAACTGAACAATGCTTTGACCTGTGCCAAGGAGCCCTAGTGTATCCCCAATCCCTTCCGGTAATATTTTCAGGGCATCTGGTTTATACTGAGGTCTTTGATCCATTTAGAACTGATTCTAGTTTAGGTGATATATAAGGATCTAACTTCAGTTTTCTGCATGTATGTAGCCGATTCTACCAGCACCCTTTGTTAAAGAGGCTGTGTTTTTGGCTCCCATATCAAAATTAAGTGGCTATACATCTGTGAGTTCCTTTCTGGGTCTGCAGTTCTATTCCATTGGTCCTCAGGCCTGCTCATGTGCCAACACCAAGCAGGTTTTATAACAATGGCTTTATAGTAGAGTTTGAAGTTTGGTATTGGTATTCTTTCAGCATTGTTCTTTCTGCTAAGGATTGTTTTAGCTATTCAGGACCTTCCAATATTACATATGAATTTTTGGATTGTTTCTTCTAATTCCTTAAAGAATGATAATGGGATACTGATGAGTATTGCATTGAATTTGTAGGTAGCCTTTGGCAATATTGCCATTTTTACGATGTTAGTCTTCCCAATCCAGGAGCATGGGAGGTTTTTCCACTTCCTTAAATCTGCTTTAATTTCCTTTTTCAGGTTTTTAAAGTTTTCATTATAGAAGTCCTTCACATCTTTAATTCTCAAGTATTTTCTTCTTTGAAGCTATTACAAAAGGAGTTGTTTTCCTGATTTCAGCCTCACTTTTCTCATTGTTGGCATACAGAAAAGCTACTGATTTTTTCATGGGTTAATTTTGTACCCTGCTACTTTGCCGAAGTTTTGGATCAGCTCAGGTAACTTGGGAGTGGAGTCTATGGGGTTCTTTAAATACGGGATCATGTCATCTACAACGAGGGAGAGGTTTACTTCTTTCTCTATTTGGATCCCCTTTATGTTTGTCTCTTGTCTTATTGCTCTGGCTAGTCATTCTAATACTATATTGAAGAGGAGTGCAGAGCACGTATATCCTTGTCTCATTCCTGATTTTAGAGGAAATGGTTTTACCATTAAGTAAAATGCTGGCTATAAATTTGTCATATACATTCCTTATTTTATTGAGGAATGTTCCATGGATTCATAGTTTTTCCAGAGCTTTTATTATAAATGGATGCTGGATCTTGTCAAATGCTTTTTCTGCATCTATTGATATGTGGTTGTTTTTCTTGCTTCTTTTAAAGTGTTGAATTACTTTAATTGACTTGGGTATATTGAGCCAATGTTGCATCCATGGAATGAATCCTATAGTGTATGGGATTCATCATAGTGTATGGTTTTTTTGATGAGTTGTTGAAGTTGGTTGGATGTAATTTCATTGAGAAGTTTTGCATTGATGTTCATCAAAGAAATGGGTCTATAGTACTCTTCCTTGGATGAGTCCCTATCTGGTTTTGGGATGAGGGCTATGCTTGTCTCATAGAATGAATTTGGTAATGATCTTTCTCTTTCAGTTTCATCAAAGAGTTTGAGGAGCATTGGAGTGAGTTCTCCTTTGAAGGCCTTACAGAATTTGGCTGTGAATCCATCTGGTCCTGGCTTTTCTTGGATGGTTGGTCTTTTATTGCCATTTCTATTTCATTACTTGTTAATTATTTGGTTTAAATCTTCTTGGTTTTGTTTGGGTATATCAATATTTGCTAGGAATTCTTTCATTTCTTACATATTCTTGAATTTGCTAGAATAAAGTTTTGCAAAGTATTCCTTTATAATTGTGTGAATCTTTTTTTTCTTTCTCTGATTTTATTTATTTAGGTGTGTTATCTTCTTTTTCTGGTCAGATTTGCAAAAGGTCTGTCAATTTTGTTAAATTTTTCAAAGAACAAGTCTGTTTTGTTGATCCTTACTATAGTTTTTTTTTTACTCTCATTCATTTAATTCTGTTTTGATTTTAATTATTTGTTTCCATCTACTGGTTTGGAGTTTGGTTTGTTCCTCTATTCATTCTTTCTGTCTTTCTTTCTTTTTCTTTCCCTCTTTCCTTTTTTTCTTTCTTTTTTTGGTTGGTTATGGGGCTTGAACTCCGGGTCTGGGCGCTGTCCCTGAGCTCTTCAGCTCAAAGCTAACACTCTACCACTTGAGCCACAGTGCTGCTTCTGATTTTCTGACTGGTTTATTGGAGATAAGAGTCTCATGGACTTTCCTGCCTAGGCTGGCTTTGAACTACGCTCCTCATATCTCAGCCTCCTCAGTAGCTAGGATTATAGGCATGAGCCACCGGCAGCCAGTTGTTCCTCTCTTTCTAGAAGCTTAAGGTGCATCATTACATTGTTGGTTTGAAATTTCTCCAATTTGTTGATGTAGGCAGTCAAAGCTATAATTTTCCTCTAAGTACTGCCTTTGCTATGTCTCATAGTAACTGATACATTATGTGTTCATTTTTGTTGAATACCATAACTGTTTGAATTTCCTTTCTGATCTCTTCAATGACTCACTGGTGATTCAACAATAAGTTGTTCAATCTCTATAAGTTAGGGAATTTTCTATGGTGGCTTTTGGTGTTGAGTTATAATTTATCCTGTTGTTGTCTGACAGAATGCAGTTGACCTTTTGTGGAGGGTACTTAAGTCACACCTAGCTACAGTAATTATACTTAGTTCATGTACATTTTTTTCTCTATAAGCACAAAATAATAGTCCTGTTGGAAACTTTACATTTTTGCAGATAAAGCATTCTGAACTTTTGGGAGAAAGTTCAACCATTAAAAAACTTTAGCATGTAAACACTAATTTTAATGAGAAGGTTAATGTAATGGAAAATTAACAATAGAATAAAAACACATTTTACAGCCTAATTAGTATTTAATTAGGATAGAATTTTCATTTCTGCAATGAAAAACTGTTGAGTGCTAAATTAGTTTATACTCCTTAGTTAAAAAAATTCTTCTGCCTCTTACACACACACACACACACACACACACACACACACTGGGAGTGAGAGAGAGAGAAATGCAGTTTCGCATACATAAACACAATTTTCCTCTACCTTACTCTTCCTTCACATTCACTTTCCCAGATTCTCATTTTTAGCCTTCTACATGTTTAGCCTTCACAGTGTTTCCCCCCTTAGAATCATGTTCAGTATAGCAGCCATTTTTTAAAAAAATTTTGTTCAGTAATTGAGCACATTGTAAGTTTAATTTTTATATTGCTCTGCATGTATATGCAACAAGAGGGATAGGGGAGGTAAGCTGACAGTGGTAGCTGTTCCAACACAAGAAGGCTGTGAAAGTGCAATTCTCTACTATTGCCTGCAGTAATGAATACTGTATATAGTTGGGGAAAGAAAGGAACTCAACCAGTGACTCTAACATAGGGTATCTCCTCAAAGTGAATATATGTAACAGGTATTGTTTCATATTCTCTTATTCTGCTGCCATTTGTCACCGACGGAAACAGTACTGTATATTGGGAGCGATTTTCTTACAGCTAATGATGCTAGGTAATCAAATTAATTTGATGAAAGGGCTTGAAAATTTTTACTTTTGCATAATTTAGCAACAGAATAAAATCTTTCAATTTGAAATGCCTTATGTAGACTTCACTTTGATAGGTGTCAAATAGCCAGCATAGCCTTACTACAAGCTAGGTTGTTATGCAGGAAAATATTTTAAAGTTAATAAATATTTTGCACTTGCTAAAAATAAGTAATAAGTCATCATAACTCAACAGGATAACCAAAACAAGTACTTAGATTTTTTTTTTTTTTTGGTCAGTCGTGGGGCTTGAACTCTGGGCTTGGGCGCTGTCCCTGCACTCTTCAGCTCAAGGCAAGCGTTCTACCGCTTAAGCCAAAGTTCCACTACCGGTTTTCTAGTGGTTTATTGGAGATAAGAGTCTCACAGACTTTCCTACCCAGGCTGGCTTTGAACCGCAATCCTCAGATCTCAGCCTTCTAGGAGAGTAGCAAGGATTACAGGCGTGAGCCACCAGCGCCAGACAAGTACTTAGATTTCTTCACTGTCCCTCCTGCCATGAACACAAGGTACTTCTATATCAGTGTTCAAGGATCCTTTTCATTGGTTCCTCCTATCAGATACCAATGGGAAGAAGTACCAAAATATTCTTGAGATACCAGTGTCTTCAAGCTTACTGGGTAATCCTCACTTGCCAGAATCAATCATAAGTACACCAAAACCTTAACTTCCCCATCTACCAATAATTTGTCTGTGACAAAACTTTGGCAAAGGTGAAAGGTTCAAAGGTGAGTGGCCTCGGAGATGCCTTGTCACAGAGATAGAGTAAGAAAGTTAACCTCAAGTCTGTTAGATACAAAAGCTTTTATTATCAACCCTGAGCTTCCAGACTTGAATAATTTCTATTTATTGTTCAGATGAGAGCAGAACAAAGAAAAGGCTCTCTGTATCACTTGAGAAGTATTATAAAAGCCTTGGGTTTGGCAATCTATAGCTGCTTCTGAAAATATGGGCACTTAAAGGAGATCACAACAGGTGAACTCAATCAAACATTCATGTGTGAAATATAAGCTCGGTTGTAAGCCATTCTGAAGAACTATTATGCCAATAAAGAACACATGGAATGGATTTTTTTTTCCTGTGAGGCACAAATAGGGACCTTTAAATTTACGTCTTATGGAGACTATTGAAAAAGCCCATTGTGATCTACTTCTGAGTATCCTTCTTCTAAAAAATATCAATTACTTGCTTTCACAATTAAAAACATAAATTAAAAATGCTTCAGTCTATATTACACTTTTTAAAATCATAAGGGCGAATAAAACACTAACCTCATGCTTTCCAAGATCCTTTATCATTTTGGAATATGTGGAGCTTTAATTAGTTTGCTTCCCCCACCACCGCCCCCTACTTAGTATTGACAGTTTTTTGTAGCTGAAAATTTTTACCTGTTTTTACTCTTTGTTTGAAAATATTTTAGAATGCTAAAGCTCTTACTTTATCAAGACATTTTTATCTGATCACATCAAACTCAAATTATAATCTTACTTTTAGCCTAAAGCTTAATTATATATAAAACCATTTTAAACCTGGATGCTTTTTACTGCTTCCTTCTTTTTTATCATAAAAATGATGTACAGAAGGGTTACAGATACATAAGTAAGGAAATGAGTACAATTTTGTCTAACAGTGCCAGCCCACCCTCATTTTCTCCCACTATCCCTCCCCATTCCTGACTCCCCTCACCCAAAGTTGTAAAGTTTATTATGTCTTGAGAGTATCACTGTTGCATTGGTTCACTTTTTGTCCTTTGTCTCACGATTTTTGTGATTCTCTTTCCCATCCCTAAACCAGATAAACTTATACAGAGGGTACTGAAATATAAAACAATGACTGTGGGGGGTAAACTAAAGTGGGGGGTGAGGAAAAAAAAAAGTTATTTCTCCAGCATTGTTCTTTCTGCTAAGGATTATTTTGGGTGTTCTGGGTCTTTTATTATTCCATATGAATTTTTGGATTGTCTCCTCTATTTCATTAAAGAATGATGTTAGGATACTGATGGGTATTACACTGAATTTGTAGGTAGCCTTTGGCAGTATAGCTAAGATATGGAACCAGCCCAGATATCTCTCAGGAGATGAATGAATCAAGAAAATGTGGTGGTGCATATATATATATATATATATATATATATACATATATGTATATATATATATATATATATATATATATACATATACACACTCACACACAGACATAATGGAATCAGAAAGAATGTTATGGTCCCATTTGTAAGGAAAGGGAAAGATTTGGGGAAAAGGCATATTAAGGGAAGTAAGCAAGACCCAAAGAATCATATATCCCATGTTTTCCCTCATGTGTAATGATTAGTATGTCTAGGACAGTCCTAATAATGAGCAGAATACCTCAATAGCTATGTATATATGACCATATAAGATAATGCTCAGTGAAATGAACTCCAAGATAAGGAAACAAGAGGTCTGTGTTGTTGTTGTTTTTAATGCATTGTGTGATTTCTTTTTTCTTTTGTGTATTTTTTTTCCTATGGCTTATCCCCTGTTGTCACTGTATTTGATTTTGGTACTAGGGCATTGTATATAAGTTTATCTGCATTAGGGAAGGGAAGGGGAACAACCAAATAGTGATACAAAGGACAAAGGGCAAACCAAGGCAACAGTGATACTTATAAGACATCATGTTGAAAATGAGCTGTACAAGTTGGGGGGGGGAAGGTAAGAGGGAGAAAAATGCAGGAGCGGGTGACAAATTCAACAAGAAATGTACTCACTACCTTACTATCCCTCTGTACAGCACCTTGACAATAAAATAACTGTATACTGTATACTATTAAAAAAACAAAAATCCCTTTGTTGCTTTATCTTGTAGTTCATTTCAATTAGCACCATTTTTATAAGGTCATATGTACATAGCTATTGAGTTATTGTGATCCTCAGCTAGAACTATCCTAGACATATATTAATTATTACAAATGAAGGAAAACAGACAGCCTATGTTTCTTTGGGTCTGGCTTACTTCCATTAATATGATATTTTCCAAGTCTTTCCATTTCCTTACTAATGGGGCAATGTTATTCTTACTGATGGAAGCATAGAATTTCATTGTGTATGTATACCACATTTTCTTGATTTATTCATCTACTGAGGAACATCTGGGTTGATTCCATATGTTGGCCATGGTAAATAATGCTGCAATGAACATAGTTGTGCTGGTAGCTTTAGTGTGACCTTGTTTGTCATCATTTGCTTAAGTGCACAGGAGTGGGATTGCTGGTATATAGACTATAAATTAGTCTTTTGAGGAACCTCCATACTGCTTTCTACAGTGGTTGAACAAGTTTACGTTCCCCCCCACACACATACAGAATAGTAGCATTCCCTTGTGACCACACACCTGCCAGCATCCATTATTATTCATTTTCTTGATGATAGTCATTCTAACTATGGTGAGGTGGAATATTAAGGTTGTTTTGATTTGCGTTTCTTTTATGGCCAGAAATTTTGAACACTTCCTCATGTGCCTATTGGTTTTTCTTGTTTCCTCTTCAGAGAAGTCTCTCTTTAAGTCTTTAGGCCATTTGTTAATGGGGTGGCTGTTTCTTTGAGGATTTTTTGGGGGGGTTAATTTTTTGAGCTCTAAGTATACTCTAGATATGAAGCCATTGTCTGTTATATATCTAGTGAAGATCTTCTCCCAATCTATAGGCCTTCAATTTATCTTGCTAGCTATGACCTTTACCGTGCAGAAGCTTTGGAGTTCAATGAAATCCTATTTATCTAACCTTTCTTTGAATTGTTGTATTTCTGAGTCTTTATTAAGAAAGTTTTGACCTGTTCTAAGGAGCCCTACTGTTTCTTTTATTCCTTCCTGTGATATACTCAAGGTATCTGATTTTACATTTCTGTCTTTGATCCATTTGGAGTTGATTCTGATGCAGGATAATGTATAAGGGTCCAACTTCAATTTTCTGCATGTGTGTAGCTAATTCTGCCAGCACATTTGTGGAAGAGGCTGTCTTTATTTCATCCTGTGCTTCTGGTTCCCTTATCAAAGATTAGGTGGCTATAGATCTGTGGTTTCATTTCTGGCTCTTCAGTTCTATTCCACTGGTCCTCAAGCCTGCTCATGTGCCAGTACCAAGTTGGGGTTTTTTTTAATAAGTTTTTTATTGTGAAAATACTGTACAGAAGGGTTACAGTTACACGAACAAGGTAATGAGTACATTTCTTATCAAGCATTGTTGCCTCCTCCTTTGTTTTTCCCCTACCACCCATTCCCTCCCAAGCTGGTTTTTGTAAGTATGGCTTGATAATAGAGTGTGAAGTTTGGTATTGATATTCTTCCAACACTGTTCATCCTGCTAAGGATTGTTTTTGCTATTTGGGGCCTTCTATTATTCCATATGAATGTTTGGATTTCTTCTCTTTCATTAAAGAATATAATTGGAATATTGCATTGAATTTGTAGGTTGCCGTTGGCAGTATTGTCATTTTCATGATGCTAATCCTCCCAATCCAGGAGCATGGGAGATTTTTCCATTTCCTTAAATCTGCTTTAATTTCCTTTTTAAGAATTTTAAAGTTCGTTTTTCTACATAGTGTCTTATACATCTCATTGTTGCAATTGTATCCCTATTTAAACTCTTTGTTTTTTCCCTTCCCTTCCCCAAATTATACCAACATCAAATACAGTGAAAACAGGGGTTATACTGTGGGGGAGGGACATACAAAGCAACAAAAAAGTCACATGGTACCTTATAAATACGTTAGAAACAATAGCAAGAAAGAAAAAAATCACTTGTGTCCTTCATTTCACCTAATATCAACTTATCCGACCTTTTCTGCTTGTCTCAGACATATACTAGTTATCGCAAATAAGGAAAACCATGGGATCTATGTTTCTTTGGGCCTAGCTTACTTCACTTAATATAATTTTTTCCAATTCTTTCCATTTCCTAACAAATGGGTCAATGTCATTCCTTCTAATGGAGGCATAGCATTCCATTGTGTATTAGGCAAGGGATGGGGTGGGGAGTGTAGTTGTGAGATAGGAGGGAAGGGATGGTAGGCGAAAAACAAAGGAGGCAACAATGCTTGATAAGAAATGTACTCATTACCTTGCTCATGTATTGTAACCACTCTGTACAGTATTTGCACAATAAAAAAATTAAAAAAAGAATTTTAAAGTTTTTGTCACAGAAGGCATTCACATCTTTGATTAAGTTATTCCTATTTTATTTTTCTTTGGAGCTATTACAAAAGGAGTTGCTTTCCTGATTTCAGCATACAGAAAAGCTACTGATTTTTGTGGGTTAATTTTGTACTCTGCTACTTTGCCAAAGTTTTGGATCAGCTCAGGTTACTTGGAGAGGAATCTTTGGGGTCCTGTAAATACAGGATTATGTCATCTGCAAAGAGGGAGAGTTTTACTTCTTCTTTCCCTATTTTGATCCCCTTTATGTTTGTCTTTTGACTTATTGCCCTGGCTAGCAATTTTAATACTATTTTGAAGAGAAGTGGAAAGTGAACATCCTAATCTCAGTCCTGATTTTAGAGGAAATGTTTTTAACTTTTCACCATTAAGTATGATGCTGGCTGAATATTTGCCATATACAGGCTTTATGATATTGAGGAATGTTCCATGGATTTCTAGCATTTCCAGAGCTTTTGTCATAAAAGGGTGTTGGATCTTGTCAAATGCTTTTTTTGCATCTATTGAGATAGTCATATGGCTCTTGTCCTAACTCCTATTGATGTGATGAATTACATTAATTGACTTGCATATAATGAACCAGCTTTGCATCCCTGGGGTGAACCCTATTTGATTATAGTATATGACTTTTTAAAATTAATTGTTGAAGTCAGTTGGCCAGAATTTTATTTAGAAGTGTTATAGCAATGTTCATTAAAGAAATAGGTCTATAGTTCTCTTTCTTTGATGAGTCCCTGTCTGATTTTGGGATGATGGTTTATGCTGGCCTCATAGAATAAGTGTGTGATCTTTCACTTTGAATTTGATTGAAGAGTTAGAGGAGTATTGGAGTGAGTATCATCTAATCAGCTGAAAGACTTCCTAAATTTTTTTATTTCCCTGCCTCCTAATTTGTTATTTTAGATGGCTTCAATTTCTTTGATGAAGCTTTGTTTTAGATTTTATATGGACTTCTTTACTTTATTTGATTTTCAGCATTCTGTCTCAAATACTTTAGCTGACTGGTTATATTTTTATTGGAATCTATTTCCTTATGTTGGAATTCTTTCAGCTTTCTATTTGTGGATTCCATGAATTGCTCTGTTAATCTTTGGTTAGCCTCATCATCCTCACACATATTCGTGTGCAGGCTTTCAATCTTTTTATTCAGCATATTTACAATATCCATTGATCCCTAGTTGTGAGTCTGCACTACAATGTATTTGTATTCATTTTGACTGTGTCTATGTGGCTTATCATGTTTTCCCTTTGGTACAGATTGCTTTATCACTCACAACAGATTTCTTCTCTGGAGACAACTACATAGAATTCCAACTTCTTAACCACAATACTCCTCCCCAAACAAAGAAAACGAGAGGTACATAGAGGAATATCTATCTATGATTGTGAACCTCTACAGTCTGTGCAACTACAGGGCTCTAAGATGGTTCTTTTCTTAAAATTGTGTTCTGATGTGGTACAAGATTTGCTTTCACTTCCAAATGAGTAGACTAAGTCACAGAAATACAAGAAAAATGGCAAGTCAATCAACCTCAACTCCCACTCAAAATAATGTATTTCTTAATAGTATAAGGGTCCATTTACCCTTATGCCTTTCTTATTATGTAAGTAGACACTTAACATAAATAGTTGAATTGAATAGACTCATTCCAATTTATGACTCTTTCATATGGAGTAGGAAGATTTTCATTTATAACTAAGACAGTACATGCTCATTCAAACACTTGTTCTCCTGACTCCTACCTTACTGTTTTTCTAGTATATACTAGCTGGTAATTATCAATGGATGCATACAAATTCATACGTTCTGCTGTAGACCTCAATATCTAAAAATGCACATATCATTTTTAAGTAGTTTTACAAAGGGGTTTATGAATACAATGTATTTTGGTGAATGTTAACATTTTCAACACTCTCCCCAACATTTCCCAATTCCACCCATCCTCTCAATATTCTTAGATCTAGTTTCACATATATGCATTGAATATTATGACTCTAAATTCTCACCTTTCCTCTCCTCATTTCTCTACCTTCCTGATCTTGATTTCACCCTACCCCCAACACCTTAAGTTCTAGCTTCTTGGTATTTATTTTGTTAGATTATAGAGTATCTGTTCAAAGGAATTACACCACTGGAATTCTCTACTGCATATACCATACCTTAGTTAATACATTTCTGTATATATACACATGACCCTGTATTCATTTATGCATATTATTATAAATTATATATAACATCTGCATATTAGAGAAAATGTTCTGTTTGTCTCTCTGGGCCTGACATACTTCCTATTTAAACATTATCAATTCCAACTCAATGTGTCATTTGTTAGTAAGGACAAAAGAGTTGAGATTCCTACCTTCTCCCTCCATCAAAGTATGCCCTCTGTCTCGAGGGCCTACACTCATTTCAGCCTGCACTAACACCATGTTCAGTATTTTGAGCTATAATTAAGTAAAGATTCCTTGTCTTTAAATGCTTTCTTGACCCTATGTAATTGATGTAAGCAAGGAAATTAAAATTTAAAAAATCATAACCCTAGAAGCAAAAAATTCAGAATTGTACAAAGATTTAGAGATCATGTCATCAGCTTTCAAAGGAAAACCTTAGACATAGTGAGGTGTTGGTGAGACCTACTAAATCAAGAGTCAGTTATCACTGTAGTTGGTATGCTATTATAATCTAAATTACTACATAGAATGTTTGTTGGGAAGTGTTTTGTATACAATAAGTACCTGTGAACTATCTGTTGAATTCATTCATCCTGGAAATCTCCATTTGAAATCTCCACATTTTAATCTCCATTAATCAGATTTCCATTTTATAAATTCTATAGGATTCTGGATACTCACACACAATGAGACCAAAAGAGGATACACTCAGGAAAGAAACACAAAGATGCAATGCCTATGTGCCTCACTCTTTCTTTTTTCTCTCTATCTGTCTATCTGTCTGTCTATCTATCTGTCTGTCTGTGTGTCTATCCATCATCCATCCATCCATCCATCCATCCATCCATGAACTCCAAAATATGAAAACAAGAGATCTCACTTTTTCTATTTTTTGTTTTAATAATTGTTTTTTATGAATAGCATATTCTCATGTTTATCTTCAAGAGGGCAGAACGTGAAGGAAAAAGGGTGAAAAATGCAGCAGTGGAGTTTACTGGACACTGATAAAAGTGAACTACACAACTCATGGGCAGAGATGGAAGTGAGGGTCTGGGAGAGAGTGAAGGAACAGAAAACACTGTACAACAGGAAATGTACTCATTACCTGACTCATATAATTGTAAAATCTCTGTACATCACCTCTATAATAACAATAAAGTAAATTAATTATTTTTAAAAAGTCAATTACAAAATCAGAACTTGAGAATCAGTGTCCTAGATCACAAATGTTCCCTGAATAGTGTTCACCTATTGGAACTCTTCCCTGTCACCATCATAATAATTTCATTTTTCCCTTGGTTGATGGCTTATTTGTGCCAGGCCTTCAATAGCATTCCTTCATTTTACACTAATTCTACACAATATTGCATCACTTCACAGCCAGAGGAATGGAATTCTAAGGCTGATCTTATCTCCATGAAGTAGAACTGGAGAATTCATGATAATTTCTTCAGTCTTTTCACTAGTAATAGGTGGATCCAGGAGTCAAATAACTCAGGTCTTTCTAACTTTATGTTCATCAGCTCTGCACCATCCCACAAGTAACATGGTAGAACAGAGTGTTTTTTTTAGTTTTGTTTTTAATCACAAACAGTAAAAGGCCTATGAATTGACAAATATGAACTGTTATTTGGCTACAAGTTTATTCATTTGACAAATACATAGTTTATAGCCACAGTCATCGTCAGTATACAGAACACTCTAATCTTTTCACCTCATTCCCCTCTATAATTCTATGGGATCCCTTAGTAAGAATTTTCCCTTTCCACTCTCTGGAAACTACTCAGGCGTTCACTTCCCCCCTTACTTTATTCTTTGTCCTCTTTGTCTTTTTCAGGATGATATTAGATGAAATCTATAGTATTCAGGATTTTTCTCTGGCTCCTTCCACCTAGGTAAATACAAGTAAGACTCATACAGCATGCTATGTGCTTCAATAGGGATGAGATGTGTATGTGTACAAATTAGGACATGTGTTTTTCCATTCATCAGTCTAGATTCATCTTGCTCCTAGAACAAGTGATCATACATTTGTCATCCGGACAGTTTCAGTTCCTTTTCCATGTGACCTTTTCAACAAAGTTGGGGCTCTGGCACATGGGAGTCTCAGTATTCCAAAAGCAGTGCTTAGAAACGTGCATATGTTCCAAGGTTTTCTCTCTCTCATTTGCACATGGAATCATCCTTTGCTTTTATAACTAACTTGGAAACTCACTTGTAGCCCTAACTTTGTCTTCTTTTACACCTAACTGTGTAGCAAAAATATTGCTTCTCAGTCCCTAGAGTAACAGTGCCAGACTACACTATTTGAAAAATGTGACAAAAGTTACACTGAAAGTTGTGTAAAAGTACAGGCCAATATACAAGACAGGTAATAAAACGGTGAAAGAAGGACACAGGATGACCCATTGCAACAATGATCCCCACAGGACAGTATATTGGAAATTAACTTTACAACTTCAGGTGGGGGACGGGGTGGGGTGGGGAGGAGTGTGGAAGATAGGGGAGGGGAGGAATAATGGGACAACAAGGGAAGGGGTAACAATGATCAACAAGTAATGTACTCATTGCCTTACTCATGTAACTGTAACCCCTCTGTGCAGTATCTTTACAATAAAGAAAGAGGTAATAAATCAAAGATCTCCTATCTATAACAAATTATAGCTCTCTAACACCTGTGATATAGATGATAGGTCATACGGGCCATAACAAAGTCCTTCTTATTTATATTATCATTTTATCTGTGGTCACAAGTACCCACCCAGGAAAGGCTAGGCAAATGATATTTGAATTGGGTATAACATTCCAGGAAATGGTTGACTCTATAGTAAGTAGGGAAACTTTTGTCCCATCTAAATCAGATAATGATCAATCACTATTCAGTTTAATAAGATTAGCATTGCTACATGGTAATGTGGTTAGCATGGTATGAAGACTTTAAACACTTGTATTAATGCACCATTAGCTTTTTGGTAGACTTGATATTCCAAACATGGAGCTGATAACATAAAAATATTCCCAAGTAGATTTGGCAATCAGGTTACTATTGCTGATTCCTCATTAAAAAGGCAGCTTATTTCTGTATCCTTATTGGATATCTCTTCCACATGGAACCTGTTATGTGATGAATATATCCAGCTGCTCATCTTACCTTCAACATCAGCATGTACACTGAGAGAGGACACAGCACGTACATTGAAAATGGAACAGTAATGGATGAATAGCTCATGTTTGTTTATCAGTATCTTTGTTACTTCTAAGTAAGGACCCATTCCACTTAGGAGGAGAAAGACCAGTGTACTTTCCCCCAGCCTGGCACATGTTCTGATGATGCTTTAGTTTTCTATTTTTCAATGTGCTTCTCTTTTTATAGATTTTTAAATATTCTTTTTTTTCCATTGTGGGGCTTTAACTCTGGGCTTGGGTACTATCCCTGGGCTCTTCAGCTCAAGACGAGCACTCTACTGCTTGAGCCACAGCACCACTTCAGGTTTTCTAGTGGTTTATTGGAGATAAGAGTCTTACAGGCTTTCCTGCCTGGGCTGGCTTTGAACCATGATCCTCAGATCTCAGCCTCCTGAGTAGCTATGATTACAGGCGTGAGCCACCAGCGCCTAGCTCTTTTTATAGATTTTTAATGAGTTTATATTGTTATATGTAGGAGATTATTTCATTTTTTATTCGGTATTCCAATCAATTGTATATCCTGTGTCACACTCCCTGCATCATACCTGCTAAGAAATGGCATTCTAAATAGGTTTTCTTGTTCTGTTTGCACAGGTGCAAATAGTCTATTTCAACAGTATTCAATGTTTTTATAGTCTCCTGGGCACACACACCCCTCTTGCTAGTCCCCACCTGCTCATAGAATATTATACTAGTATTCATTCTCTTTTATTTTCCATTCTCCCCTTTTTTCCTATTTACCTTGATTCATGTTCTGTGTTTAATCTTCTAAGTAATTATATATATGTATATTTATACTTACGTGTATATCCTCAATATGAATGTCTTTTAGGTTTAGCTTTCACATATAAATAAACTATGTTATTTTGTTTGAGTTTGTCTTGCTCTTAGCATAAATGGAGAAGTTGACCACTATATATTTCTTACTACCTAAGTAAATATGTGGCAGCAATAATATCCCCTACCCTTTTATTTGCTGGTCCTGGGACTTGAACTCTGTATCTGGGCACTGTCCCTGAGCCTCTTTGTGCTCAAGGCTACCACTATACCACTTGAGCCACAGTGCCATTCTGGCTTTTTTTTTTTTTTTTTTTTTGAGTCATGTATGGGAGATAAGAGTCTAACAGGGACTTTTCTGCCCAGGCTGGCTTCGAACCACAATCCTCAGATCTTGGCCTACTGAGCAGCCATATGTGTGTGTGTGTGTGTGTGTGTGTGTGTGTGTGTGTGTGTACATATGTGTATATGTATACATATATATGTATTATACATATATATATATATATCTTCCTATGGGCCATGGTGTTTTTAAGTCATGGGTAAATTAATTTATATGTCTAACTTCCTATTAATATTGTGGAATCTGAGAAAATTGTTACCATTTGCTATAGAACAATGTCTTTTAAGCATTTAAAATCATTTCTCAAAATATTTAATTTTAAAAATTAATAGATTTGTATTTACAAACATGACACTAAAATGTTACACCTATTCCTTGTGAATTGCTATTTACATTATAATTGTTTTTATGAAGGTTCTACCTGTTGAAAGAAATGTTTCAGTTTTTATAAATATATTGAGGGACCTCAAAGTGTCTATCTTTCTCAGAAAAATAATTTATATTGGATTAGTCTTAACATATGCAGCCTGTTGATTGCCTTATATAGGGTCATTTAAAATTTGCTATAGTATACCAAATTTTAATCTTCAGTATAGTAGCTGAAGGTTAAAATTGGGGCTTGGAATTATTTCATGATTTTTTTAAAGCAACATCCTAATGCTGGATTCTGGTGGCTCACATCTATAACCTTAGGAACTCAGCAGGCTAAGATCTGGAGGACTATATGTAGGTCTGGGCAGAAAAGTCTGTGATTCCACCTCCAAAAACAAAACAAAATAAGAAAACCTCAAAAAAGGGGATCTGTAGATATGGCTCAAGTGGTAGAGCATTAGTCAAGTAAGTATGAATTTTTTTGTTCAAACCCCAGCATTGACCAAAAAATAATTACTAAGGATAAATATATTTGAAGTATTCCTCATTGCCTATTTAGGTCCTTACACAGGAAAAAAAGTGACAACAATCAGGACTGAGTACTGGGGGGAAATCTTCAAATATATGTGGGCTAACCATATTTCCCACCTAATTGGTACTTTTTATCACACCTAATTGGCTACTTTTACCTAACCATTATATTGCATAGCACAGCTGTGCTTGATACTTTATATAATGATGATCCAAATTAACTTTTAAAACAACTGTCAATGTTTCATTATCCTAAGTTTAAAATTAAGAGATGAGCTCATTGAGGTTAAACGAGCCTCCTAATAACTACCTCTGAATTAGAATTTAATCCAGCTTTTAGGATCTGGACATTTTACTACCTGTGTAGTAACAAAATCTTCACATGACCCAAAGCGCTGTAATTAAGTGATCAATTTGGTCATCAGCTTTATCCTGAACTGAACAGTGCCTCGGATTCCATAACATAGGGTTCTGTGGTAAAAGTGAGCAGGAGAGCTGACCATGTACTCCAGCTTCTGTTTAGCACTGTCCTCAGCTGCTTAGCAGATAGAGTAAGTCCCGGCAGGCAGCTCAAGGAGGTGAAGAGACAACTGTTACCTGGAAATTGGAAGCCCAAAGCCCCCAACCTGGATATGCACAGGAAAATAGAAGCTGTAATATCACAACTTTTTTTTTGGTGAGAATACTGTACAAAGGGGTTACAATTACATGGGCAAGATAATGAGTACATTTCTTTCTTTCTTTCTTTCTTTTTTTTTTTTTGCTGGTCATGGACCTGAACTCTGGGCCTGGGCGCTGTCCCTCAGCTCAAGGCGAGTGCTCAACCGCTTGAGCCACAGCGCCACTTCCGGCTTTTTCTGTTTATGTGGTGCTGAGGAATCGAACCCAGGGCCTCATGTATGCAAGGCAAGCACTCTACCACTGAGCCACCTTCCCAGCCCATGAGTACATTTCTTATCAAGCATTGTTGCCTCTTTTTTGTTTCCCCTTCCCATACTCTCCCCACCTCCCCCCACCTGATCCTCACCCCCCACCAAAGTTGTAAAGTTCGTTTTTCGACATAACCACTTGTACATCTCATTGTTGCAATGGGTCCGCCTGCATCCCTAGTTAAATGATTTATTTTTGCCCTTCCCCTCCACAAATTATACCAACATCAAATACAGTGAAAGCAGGGGTTATACCATGGGGGAGAGACATACAAAGCAACATAGAAATCATCTTATAAATATGTTAGAAACAATTGCATGAAAGAAAAAAAAACATTTGAATACTTATTTTGGGATTCATTCCCCTAACATCAACTTATCTGTCCTTTTCTGCTTGACTCAGACATACACTAGTTATTGCAAATAAGGGAAACCATGGGATCTATGTTTCTTTGGGCCTGGCTTACTTCACTTAATATAATTTTTTCCAAGTCTTTCCATTGCCCAACAAATGGGGCAATGTCATTCTTTCTGATGGAGGCATACACCACATTTTCTCGATCCATTCATCTAGTGAGGGGCATCTGGGTTGCTTCCATATCTTAGCTATGGTAAATAGTGCTGCAATAAACATAGTTGTGCTGGTAGCTTTAGTATGGTCTTGTTTGTGATCATTTGGGTAAATGCTCAAAAGTGGCATTGCTGGGTTATAAGGGAGCTCTATGTGGAGTCTTTTGAGGAATCTCCATACTGCTTTTCAAAGTATCACAACTTTTTTATATTGCTCGTTTTGTTTTTAATGAAAAATAGTAATTATATTTATTTATGGGTCACAAGCCAGTGCTTTCATACAGGTAGGCATAGCAGAGCAATCTAGTCAGGCTAATTAGCCTATCTATCACTTCAAGTATTTAACATTGATTTGATGAGAATACTTACATTCCTTTCCTTTAGCTGTTTTGAAATGGAGATGAGGAGGAGGAAATAGAGAATATTGGTTTAATACCTTCATTTCACCCAACTGGGAGACATGGCTAGTGGAATGTTCTCACCTCACACTTGTATCTTTATCCTGGGGAAGGAGAAAGTGGAGGAGAAATAAAGGTAGAAATGCTCATCCTAGTACTTTACTGAAGACAAGAGGTTCTTATGGAAGTTACTGTCATTTTAAAGACAAGATGGGAAGCAAAGACAGGCAGAAATGAGCCATCTTGCCACTGCAAGGTAGAGGAGGAAAACATTCCTCGAGGCTGACATCATTTTAGCCATAAGCATTTTAACTGTTCTCTTGTTTCTGTTTTTGTTGTTGGGTTGCTGGCTGCTTGTATTTAAGAATAAAAAGCAGTGACATTCAGTTCGGTGTAAAGTGTGTGTGATTAACCTTTCTACCTTCTCCAGGAACAGAACATGAACAAAGGTCATTTGTGAATGTCCATAGCATATACAACTTTCTCTTTCTTCATCCTGGAAACTTTACTGAACTGCTCTATGGAGCCAGCTCTTCCTTGCTTGTATCATAGTTAAAGGATGACATTTATTAGAAGCAGAACTGTAGAGGAATAGTTAAGTGAAATGACAAAAGCTTGAAAAATGTAGACGATAAAATGAGGTCAAGACTATAGGACAATTCCAGACAGAAGGGTTGGGCATTTCAGATTATGAGGAGTTAAAATAGTAGATGAAATACTAGAGAGCAGATGAAAATATGAACTAACAAAAAGAAAGGTAGCATTTAAATGAGGAAAAGTTATTTGGATATAATGAAGGCACATAAGAAGAAATAAACAGAAATGAAATAAAGTAGTAATATAAAATATTTATGAAAATAAGTGATCTGCATAGAAAATATGACTTAAAAGTAGATTTTAATGACAATAGAGTCACAATAAAAGTAAGAGCAAATGCTAATTTGGGGGATACAATTTGAGGATGGAGAACATCCAATAAGAAGCAAGTCTTTAAAACTTCACTTTGTTTAAAACAGTATGAAGATGATGGGTTTGAAGAATGTTAGATTCATTTAGGAAGCATTCGTAGTGTCAAAATGTCCCAAACCATTTCTCATATATCTTGAGTGAACTGGTACCCAGTTCATCTTAACTAAAATAATTTCTCTCTGGACATGTCTGACTCATTTACAAAAATAACCATAATGAAACATTCAGACATCTTGGGACATTTCTAATTAAATCTACAAAAGGTATTTAGTAGAAAAAATAAGACTGATAAAAATAGAGACATTGAATAGTTCAACATTGTAAGAGTAAAACTAAGGAAATTTGTAGGTAAAGTCTGTTCTTACTGATTATTTTACTTTGAACAGTGAAGTTTATTGACATATTTGTGTACAATAATCCAAAACTAGAACTGGAATAGAAGACAGAAATAAATGCGTTGCGCCATCATAAAGAGCATCTTGTTAACTGTAAACTGTTTATGATGTATGCTATTTGAAGGACAATCTTCAAAGTGGAACTTAGTTTCAGAGCCAGTTTGTAAGTTTATGGGAAGAAGATATATACAATTTTTAGAAGTTAGAATGGGAAGTTAAATTATTGAATGGTTTGGGAAAAATCTGGTTATTTTAACTTCACATGGTTATCTTGCTTACTAGTCCATTTCCATTTCCATATGCAAAGAAAAGCACAAATGCATTAAACTTATTGAACCATTAAATGGGAGTTCACAAAGCCATTAAAATTAATAGGTTGTGAAAGAAGAGGATAGATACAGTGGGAAAAAGATAAAATGGATGTTGATTAGCTGTTGATGTGTTGTATCTACTTTTCCCTATGAACAGAGAAGCAGCTATTTTTGGTAATTACCTTTCATTTTCATAGTTGTATGTTGTCATCTTTAGATTTAAATTAGAACACCCCAACTGTCCTCAGAAATATTTTAGGTAGAACAAGAAAAATGAGTATATGTTCAGCATTCTCAATTTTCTGAAGTAGAACCACAGCTGATTTTCATATATACAACCTTTAGAACTGGTGACTGACTGGTGGGAGAGATGAAGAGAAATGTCAAGAAAGGCTGACAGAGTGAAGGCCCTATAGTGTATGATGTCAAGTGGAATATGTGTTCATAGTTTATAGCAAATTTCAGTTAGCATTATTAGTTGGGAAGTGCCACCACCATAGTTGTGCTCAATGCTTTTTGACGGACTGCTGTATTTTCATATATAATACAATTTAATAGTCCATGATGGGTGCTGAACACATACATTAAGATTTCCTCCTAAGTTTTACAATTTTAGCCCATGGAGTTTGGTTGATAACCAACTTTGTATTCTGTATGTGTGTGTATGTGTGTGTGTGTGCCGTGCACATGCATACATATGTGTACATATAGTATCAGGAAAGGGTTTCTCCCCTCCATCTGCATATTCAGCCCCAATGGTTTAGTTATGTTTATTGTAAAGACAGACTTTACCACATTCATATTTCCTTGACATTTTGTCAAAATTATAAATGTAATAAATGTGTTATTCAAAATCCTTCTGTATTGATCTGTGTATCTGTCCTTATGTTAATCTCTTTTTAATTATTGCTATCTAATTTGATTATTCTGGTTTCTTTCCTTGTTAAATCTCCCTCAATGTCCACTTCATAGACACTTCTTAATGTGATTTGTTTTTAAGCACTAGAAATTAATAATGATTAAGTTTTACATCTGCTGTGCTAACTGGTTGTAAAGCTTAAACTGTCTTAACTTGTTTTTCACTAAGAGAAAAAAAAAACCCTAGAGCTCCTAAAGAGGCAGTGGGATATATACAGTACTTTTTAAAGCAACTTAAAAGTGTGCATGAGAGATATGAACTATATATTGTTTGGATATGAACTACATATTTAAATATGAACTGCGTATTGTTTAGAATATTCTATTTTTAAGGTGTGTATTGGTACTGGGTATTGAACTCAGTACCTGAACACTGTTCCTTAGGTTTCTCATTCTAACCTGGCACTCTATCAGTTGAGTCACAACTTCACTACTGACTTTTTGGTGGCTGATTGAAGATGAATATGATATACTTTCCTGTCAGGGCTGTCTTTGAATAATCAGATCTCAGCATCCTAAATAGCTAGGATGATAGGCAAGAGCTACTGATACCCAGACGTATTTGAAATATTCTTTAGGGTGTTCTATATGAGTCATAGTGAAGTTTTCATGTTTGCTGTTGGTGGACTCCTTCATAGATCTTTAAGATTTTAGAATTTAATAGAATGTCTTTGACCTCATTGCTATATAGACACTAATATTTCTACCAATATTGTTGTTTTGAGCTGGAAATAAACTTTGTCAATCATTTGTGACTTTCTGCAACAATTTCCTAGAAAAAGAAAAAGATAACAAACTCAAAGATTCTAAAATTACCACTGTTCTTTTGTAGTGCAAGACTGTCACAATATTTGCTCTGTTTATTTTCTTTAAATTGAAATGTTTCTGTCTCAAAGTATGTACTTCTTTTTCCTCAAAAGCACAAGGCATTCTACAGGTAATCAGTAATTTAGACCTTTCAAATTCTATTGTTTTGTTGGAATTGGTCTCTCCCATGACTGGGTTGATATTCTATCATTTGAGCTACTCCTCCATCCCTAATTTTTGTTGATTTTTCTGAAGATGGAGTCTAGTGAAGCCTGCCCAAGCTGCCATTAATCTTCAATTCTTCAGATTTCAGCCTTATGTGTGGCTAGAATTACAGATGTGAACCATAGATACCTGGCTTAAAAAAACAGAAATATTTCTAAAAATACAATAGTTTACTGTCAAAGTAGAAAGATCTGAGTTGTAGATATTTGCACAAATAGGTAATTTTACAAGCTTATATTTATTTAATCATTACATTCCTATTTATGTACAATTTATGCTAAATATCAAAATTATATTGGTTACTTTATTCTTCATAACCTTATGATATTATATATGTAAATATGTCTCCCAGTGTTTATTTTATCAATTATTTAGGGAATTCAAGGAAGAAAAACCACAAACATTTTCTGTATTTTCAAGTGTGAGTTAATTTTCATATATATTAAACCAGAAATAGAATGAAGACCTACATTTCAGTAAACTCAAGTTTTTGAATACTTGGAGAGTCTGGTTTGCATTTCTTCACTGCTAATTTTGATATTGTGAAAATACTTTGCATCTATAAGAACTTTTATTAATGCAAAAGAGATGTGTGTCCTACTTTCACATGGATTGAATATTAATAGCATTATGCCTGAAATCATGTCTCATTTCACTGTCAGTGGAATTGGTGAGTGGAATAAAGTGTAAATAAATTATTCACATATGAACAAGAACATTTTGTTTTTCAAAAGCAGGTCTCTGGGGAATCAACTGGTATAGGTGAGATAAAAAACAAGCTTAATAGGACACAGCTATAAAAGGAAACAAGAACAGAGATTGCAATTATTGCAGATTGCTAACTTGGATGTTTGAGTTGAGATTGCAATTATTGCAGATTGCTAACTTGGATGTTTGTCGCAAATGTGGAATCAGTTTTCTATGTTGAATTTTATAGACATTTAAATAAATTGCACATAGTAATGTCTAACAGACAAATGCGAGGACCTCCTGTTCCAGGCACTGAATGAAATGCTGGTTATACAAAGAAACAGAACTTCTGACTTCAAATGAATGGGTGAAAATCTACTACTAACATTTGATGTATTATTTTAGTAGGCTGGATTAATAGAACTGAAAATGAAGGAAAAAATCAGAATAATGGACTAATTTGCTTAAAAAGATGGGCAAAATATTTATACACACTTACTGAAAAATAATTGCTCATAATTACAGGGTATAGTGTGATACCTTGACATGGATACAATGTGTAATGATCAAATCAACATGATTAGCAGTCTCATCTTCCTAATCATTTATCATTCTTAATATTGGAAATCTTCAAACTCCTCTCTTCCAGTTGACAAATAGATGATGTATTTCTGCGAATCTATAGTCAACTTGCTATACTGAAGAACATTAGAATTTATTCTTCTTATGTAACTGCATTTTGCTATCTCTTATTCAATCTACTTCTCCATTTCCCTACTGCCCTTCCTTTTCTCTAGTGACCACTATTTTACTCTCTACTTCTATAAAATTAAAACTTTTAGGTTTTGTGGAAGAACAGGGACATATAACATTGTCCCACAGTTTCATTTATGTTGCCCAAAATAAAAGGATTTCATTCTTTATTGTAACTGAATGATGCTATCGAGTATATGTAATACATTTTGTTTATCCATTCATCCTTTCATGAACACCTAGGTTTTGATCCCTTTTTGATATCGCTCATGTTTCTAAAAGCATGGGAATGCAATTATCTATTTGATATCTTGATTTAATTCCCTTTGAATATATACCCAGTAGTGATATTGCTGGATCATCTGGTAGTTCTACTTACAAAGAATCTCCATATGATTCTTCACAATTCTTCTACTAATTTGCATTCCATATCACAGTATATGAGAGATCCCTTTGGTCTTCATCCTTGCCCACATTTATTGGTTTTTCTCTTTTTGTTTAAAGCCATCCTTACTGGGTAAGGCATCTATTTCCTGGTGGTAATGATTTGCATTTTCCTGATGATGAGTGATGTTGTACATTTTTTCTTATTCTTTGTTGGACATTTTCATTTATTCTGAAAAAGTAGCTATTCTACCCGTTTGCCTATTTTTATTTTTATATTTTGTTGAATATTCTAATTCCTTGTTCATTTAGTATAGCAATCCTCCTTTGGATGAGTAGGTTGCAAGACATTTTCTCTCACTATGTACATATATGTATATATATGCATGCATGTGTGCATATATATGTACATACATATGCCTATCTATAGAAATATATGTATGCATTTATACGTGTGTATACATACATATAATATATTCTGATAAAGACATATGCATGCATATTATGCATACATACATATTATATACTCATATATAATGAATATATTCATACATATAACATGTATTATATATTATATATTATGTATTATATATATAATACAGCTACCACTATATAAGGCAACAGGAGCCCCTTACAGTGACCTTCAGGTCTGGGCAACTGCAGGACCCCTTATCTACCATTTGGATAGCAGCCATAAATCCTAGTCCACCATGATGAAGGCCCTGGCCCTCATGTCCACACCTGGGTCTCTGTCTCCTAGCCCCTTCCAGCCCCTCCTAACCCTCCCAGGTTATATAGATCACCGCAGGCAATAGCCGGCACTTCTTCTCATTTCTCCTTTGTGAGAAGGGGTCTTGCTGGTCCCTTTTCTGGCAATAAACCTTTCTTTGTTCTCTGTACCTGGATGTCTGTGTGGTTCTCAGGCAAACTCTATTAATCTATCATTCAGGAACAGCAACCAGGCCCCAAGTTCAAGCCCCATAACTGACAAAAGAAACAAAATTAAAAATTTAAAAACTTCAAACTTCTGAGTGCTGATGGTTCACGCCTGTAACTCTAGCTACTGAAGAGGCTGAGATCTGACGGTTGAGGTTCAAAGCCAGCCCAGGTAGGAAAATCCATATGTATGTATTATATATTATGTATTATATATAATATATGCATTATATTATATATATGCGTATATATTCATTATATATATGAATATATAATATGTATGTATACGTCTCTATCAGAATTCAGGTCTGCTAGAAAGGGACTCAACTTCTTGAGTCCAGATTCAGTGCTCTTTTCTTTGGATATATTTGAGATAGTGCCATGCTTTAGCAATGGTCACCCTGGACTGCATCCTCCTGCTTACCTGTCTGCTATAGCTGAGATGATATGCATGAGAGATAAGTATTGCATCTTTTTTACATTCTTCTGCATATCTAGCCCCCTAGCTCAGTTATGGACTTGTATTGTTCATTCACTCTCTTATTCACTCTTTGACGAGGCAAAATCAAAAGTTCTAGACCTGGGTACTACAGTGATAAGTTATATAACTTCCTTTCACATGGATCTAGTAAACACAGAGTCAAGCAATAATATGACTTTTTTGTGTTTTTTTGGTCAGTTGTGGGGCTTGAATTATGGGCTTGGACGCTGTCCCTCAGCTCAAGACAAGCGCTCTACCACTTGAACTACAGTGCCACTTCTGGTTTTCTGGTGGTTTATTGGAGATAGGAGTCTCACAGTCTTTCCTGCCCGGGCTGGTTTTGAACCCCGGTCCTCAGATCTCAGCCTCCTGAGTAGCTAGGATTACAGGCGCCCAGCTTAATAATGTGATTTTTAAAAAGTGATAAATCCCGTGGCATCAGCGAGATTCTCTATGAGTATAATTAGAGCTGAGACTTAAATATGTAAAGGAGCTAGCTGTGTGATGTTCTAAAGATAGAGTGCTTTAGTAAGAGATAGAAACTTATACAAAGGCCCTGGGAACTGATGAGCTAAATGTAGTTAAATGACAAAAACAAGGCCACTGTTTGGTAGCACAATGTCCAAGTGTGGAGTGATAGATTATAAGGACTGTGAGGGGGCAGGAGAAGGTACTTGTGGGACATTGTAGGTCATGGCACATTTTTGCAATATCATGTGGATTACTTTCAGAATCTCTGGGAGCGCTTTGAGCATGTTCTGATTTATGCTTTAATAAAACCACTCTTGTCAGTACTTAAAGAATGAAAAATAGGGAGATAAAACTAGAAGCACAGGAGTGGGAAGAATGTTGTAACAGCAGTACTGAGAGTAGATGGGGAAGGTTGAGCTGGAATGAAGCAATGTGAAATGGATGGAGTCTCTAGCTCTTTGGAGAAAGCATTGGCAAGACTTGCTTTAGCTTTCAGATATTGTGCTGTTTTAATTGAGGAATGAGAAGAACAGTGATACTGTTCTTAAAATGCTTTGCTTCAAGTATAACATGTCTTAAAGCTGAATTATAATGATCAGCAACATATTTCATTCACAGCCTCTACATTTTAGAATGCTCATGGGTGAGCATGGGAGATGAGAGACTATATGTAAATAGAAGATAAGGCACAATCTTAATTGTACCTGCATGTTTAAGAGTTCATATGAAAAAAAGAGTTCATATGAATTAGGAAAGAAACAAGTGAAGCTGAGCTGTGAAATGGTGACAGGAGATATTTGACCCATTCTCTGTGTTATTCAACTATTTTAGGGACAGACTTTATAGGAACAGCTGTAGAAGAGTGAGTAATAAGTCCATGCTTCTAGAGATCTTTGGCAAACTGGATTCAATTAAGCTCAGTAAATAATTCTTCAATTGGCCTTAAAAAGCCATCTCAGAACTGACTGTATGCATGTGTCTTTAGTCTTTCTGAGAGAAATTAAGGGCTCATAAAGCCATGTGCTCCATTCCTTATTTTCCAAGGACCTATAATTCATCTCCACCAAGGATAACAGTAGCTTCAGATTTTACTTCACTCTAATTTACAAGAGTGAAGAAGCATTAGATGTTTTCTCATGTATTACTACCTTCTTTTGCTTTGTTTTCTTTTCTCCACCAACCACATTTTTTCTTATTTTTTCCTAGATAGATCTTTATTTGTAATTTAATTTTATTGTCAAGGTGATGTACAGAGGGGTTACAGTTACATATGTAAGATAGTGAGTACCTTTCTTGTCAAATATTGTTATCTCCGTCCCTCATTTGTCTCCTACTTTTCCTCCCCTCCAGTGCCCCCCCTGCAAATTGTAAAGTTCATTTCAAATATGTTGTCTTGTGAGTATTGTTGTTGCACTGTTTCACCCTTTGTCCTTTGTCTTATCATTTTGTTGTTCCTCTTCCTTTTCCCAAATTAGATAAATGTATATGCAAGACACAGGTACCAAAATCAAATACAGTGACAACAGGGGATAAGTCAAAGGAAAAAACTGAAAGAAAAAAGCAATAACTTCACACAGTGCATTAAAAACAATAACAATAAAGAAAAACCTCTTGTTTCCATAAATTGGAGTTTATTTCAATTAGCATCATCTTACATGGTCATCTGTACATATCTATTGAGCTATTGTGATCCACTGCTAGTACTATCCTAGATATCATTTTTACAAATGAAGGAAACCAGACAGTCTGTGTTTCTTTGGGCCTGGCTTACTTCACTTAATATGATTTTTTCCAAGTCTTTCCATTTCCTTACAAATGAGACAATGTCATTCTTTCTGATGGAAACATAGAATTCCATTGTGTATATATACCACATTTTCTTGAACCCTTCATTTACTGAGGGGCATCTGGGTTGGTTCCATATTTTAGCTATGGTAAATAATGCTGCAATACACATGATTGTGCTGGTAGCTTTAGTATGGCCTTGTTTGTGGTCATTTAGGTAAATGCCCAGAAGTGGGATTGCTGGGTCATAGGAGAGCTCTATACTGTTTTCCGGAGCGGTTGAACAAGTTTGCACTCCCACCAAGAGTAGTAAAGTTCCCTTTTGGCCATATCTCTGCCAGCATCTGTTGTTATTAGTTTCCTGATAATGGCCATTCTAACTAGAGTGAGGTGGAATCTCAGTGTTGCTTTGATTTGCATTTCTTTTATGGCCAGAGGTGAGCATTTCTTCATGTGTCCACTGGCCATTCTGCTAACAAATTTGAGAATCTGGAAGAAATGGAAAAATTTGTAGTAAATATTCATATGGCCAAACTAAACCAAGAAGATTTAAACCAACTAAATAGACCCATAACAAGTAATGAAATAGAAACAGCAATAAGAGATCCTCCCATCCAAGAAAAGCCCAGGACCAGATGGATTCACACTAAATTCTGTAAGACCTTTAAAGGAGAACTTAAACCAATACTCCTCAAACTCTTCAATAAAATTAAAAGTGAGCTGGACCCCAGTGGCTCAGGCCTGGAATCCTAACTACTCAGGTGGCTGAGATCTGAGGATCACGCTTCAAAACCAGCCCAGGCAGTAAAGTCCATGAGACTCGTATCTCCAATAAACCACCAGAAAAGTTGCGCTGTGGCTCTGGTGGTACAGCACTAACCTTGAGCTGAAGAGCTGAGGGACGGCACCCAGGATCAGAGTTCACGCCTCACAACCAACAACAACAAAGAAAAGCAAAAGTTCTCTACCAAACTCATTCAATGAAGCCAGCATAAACCCTCATCCCAACACCAGACAGAAACCCATCAAAGAAAGAGAACAATGGACTCATTTCTTTGATGACCATTGATGAAATCTTCTCAACAAAATTCTGGTCAAGAGACTTCAACAAATGATCAAAAAATTATACACCGTGATCAAACAGGATTCATTCCAGGGATGCAAAGCTGGTTCAATATACACAAGTAAATTAATGTAATTCATCACATCAGAGCAAGGACAAGAACCACATGCTCATCTCAATAGATGCAGAAAAAGCATTTGACAAGATCCAACACTCCTTTATGATGAAAGCTCTGGAGAAAGAAGGAGGCCATGGAACATTCCTCAATATAATAAAGGGATGTGTATGAAAAACCTACAGCTCGCATTACACTTAATGGCAAAAAGTTAAAGTCATTTCCTCTAAAATCTGTAATGAGACAAGGATATTCGCTCTCTCCACTCCTCTTCAATACAGTATTAAATTTCCTAGCTACAGCAATAAGACAAGAGGCAAACATAAAGGGGATCCAGATAGGGAAAGATGAAGTAAAACTCTCCCTCTTTGCAGATGTCATGATCCTTTATTTAAAGACCCTCCTAGAATACTCTTCCAAGCTATTTGAGCGGATCTGAAACTTTGGCAAAGTAGCAGGATATAAAATTAACCCTCAAAAATCCATGGCTTTTCTGTATGCCAACAATGAGAATAGCGAGGCTGAAATCAGGAAAGCAACTCCTTTGCTAATATCTCAAAAAATAAAATACCTAGGAATTAATTAACCAAAGAAGTGAAGGACCTCTATGATGAAAACTTTTAAAACCTGAAAAAGGAAATCATAGGAGAACTAAGGAAGTGAAAAAAAAAAACCCTCCCATGCTCCTGGATTGGGAGGATTAACATCATGAAAATGGAGATATTGACAAAGGCTATCTACAAAGTCAATGCAATACCCATCAATATCCCAACCTCATTCTTCCATGAAATAGAAGAAGCAATCCAAAAATTCATATTAACTAAAAAAAGGCCCCAAATAGCAAAACAATCCTGAGCCAAAAGAACAGTGCTGGAGAAATATCAATATCAAACTTCAAAGTCTATTACAAAGCTATAGTAACAAAAACAGCTTGTTCTTGACACAAGAACAGACCTGAGGACCAGTTGAATAGAACTGAAGTCCCAGAAATGAACCTGCAGCCCTATGACCACCTAATCTATAAGTGAGCCAAAAAAAACAGAATGGAATAAAGGCAGCCTTTTCAACAAATGGTGCTGCAATATTGGTTGAACACCTGTAGAAAACTAAAGTTAGATCTTTATATACCATCCTACACCAGAATCACTTCCAAATGGGTCAAAGACCTCAAGACTAAAGCAGATACCCTGAAAATACTACAGGAAAGAATAGGAGAAACTTTAGGGCTCCTTGGCACAGGTCAAAACTTTCTTAATAAAGACCCAGAAACACAACAAGTCAAAGAAAGGTTGGACAAATGGGACTGCATAAAACTGCAGAGCTTCTGCATGACTAAGAACATAGCTAGCAAGATCAATAGAAAGCCCACAGATTGGGAGAAGATCTTCACTGGTCATGCAACAGACCAGGGCCTCCTATCTAAAATATACTTACAACTGAAAAAAATTAAATCCCCCCAAAACAAATCCCTAAAGAAACAACCACCCCATCATTAAGTGGCTAAATACTTAAAGAGAAACTTCTCTGAAGTAGATAGATCTTTAATGTGCCCTTCTTTAGCATATAATTTCTTATAAGAATTGTGTTGAGTTCTTTTAGCTGAGTATTAGTGGCTCTCTTCTATAATCTTAGAATCTCAGGAGGCTGAGATCTGAGGATCATAGTTCCAAGCCAGCCCAGGCAGAAAAGTCCCCATGAAACCTCCTACCTGGAATCAACCAATCAAAAAACAGAAGTGGAGCTGTGGCTCAAAGTGATAGAGTGCTAGGCATTGAGCAAAAGAGCTCAGGGACAGCAAGTAGCCCTTGGGTTCAAGCCTTACAACTGACCAAAAAAACGATAAAGGAAAAAAAAACAAGAGAGCTAACCAGTATGATATTGGATATTGTTTTTATAAAGTTTGAATAGTTTTATTTTTAATTATTCTAATATTTAAAGTGTAAATATTCTTAGAAACAGGTAAAAATCAAAGACACTGTTCAAATGGAAGGAATTTTTATAGATCCCTATTTTAAGTGAATTAATCTTTAAATTTTTTCAGGTGTTATATATTTCAAAAGGACATGAAGCCAACAGAAATAGTATTAAGGTCATGCTAAATAAAATTGGCACTTTAAGGTCCTTTGCATCATAAATTTAAATTTTCTACTCGTGTCTTTCCATATTTACTTAATGGGAATTGGTTTTTAAAAAGTTGAAAAGTCTTAAGAATTGGATAACTTGGATTTTTTTCTTCAAAATCTGACTTTTTTCTCTTTTTATAAGCTTCTTATATTTTGCCCATTATTGTTTAAATTAATTTTAATGTTTAAAATCTATTTAAGAGTATTCCTTATTTTAACTTTTGAGGTTTTCATGAACCCGTTTCATTCAAATCAATTACCACATTCACTTGCATTCCAGACACATAACCAAGTCAGCTGTCAACAAGTGCAAGTAATAATGTGATTGGGGGCCTATGTTCTCTAAGATATAGTAACTGATTCCTGTGCTCGCCCATCGGTGGAGAGAAAGGGGAAACATTCATTAACAATCTTTTGATTCCATTCATTTATATTTCATTGCATGGATTAAAGCTTCTTCTACATTTTAAAATGTTCATCTGTTAGCATGGGGATGAGGAGCTCATATTTGACTAGAAGATAATGCACAATTAAGATTGCATAATTAAGAGGTCATGTAAGTTAGGATAGAAAGAAGTGAGTCTAAGATGTGAAATGATGAGGTATCTAACCCATTCTTTGCACTATGCAACTACTTTAGTATTTATTATACATGGCTCTCATGACAAAATGAAAAGCATTAAGCAAACAAACATCTTGGCTTCTTTTGTGAAAAGGTGGAATAACTCAGTCAAGTCAGAGAATTCCTATAAAGATCATAGTCACCTGTACCTGTTGAGAGTGCAGTGACTCTAGTGAGCTAATGAAGTCATCCTTTGTATTCATAGCTGCAGTTGATGCAGAGACTGCATTGGGTCTTCATTTCCTCCTTCTAGATCTTCCCCATCCTCAGTCTACATTTTGCCTAGGGAGGCAATACAAATCCTTATTTCACAGCTGTCTAAATCCTTACTTGTTCTAGTATTTGGAACTGTGGTTACTACATTCTCTATATTGCTTTTAGAAATGGTAGTGAAGGCAGCAAGTGATGTCCCATGGAATCCCTTGAGCACTAAACCTGCTCCTTTCTGCTCCATTGTTTAGTTGCTACACTGATTCTTCCTAGTTGTTCTGAATGTTGACGTTAATCAGTACCACAATTATTTCATTTGCCTAGAATCATCATTATGAGGAATACTGTGTGAATAAGGGGCCTTTGTAATTCCAAGTTTAATAGTAATCTTTATATTTTTCCTAGCATAAGCATTTCTTGGCTACATTGCTGATATGACTGAGTGTACTCTGTAGGGAGAGTACTAGTTAATGAGGTAAATTTCCACATCTATCTTTTGCTTTCAGGAACCAAGAAGTCTAGCTAATGTGGGTATAGGACCATATATTGGATATTGATTTAATATACGTGCTGTAACCTAGTGATCAACATTTTGACCTCCCAAGAGACTAGTTATAAGCTTCTATATTAGCTGAGACTGGAGTATGCTATTATATCAATCCATGGGTCACTGGCAACTGGATGACAAATCCCATGTTTATGTCATGATTAGTGCCCTTCTTTGCTGGAAGTGAAGTGCAATAAAAAAGTGAGGGAGCACTAATGGGGTACGATATTGATACTTGAATTATGCTTAGGAACACCATCCTGCTGGAGCTCTATGATCCGGAAAAGAAATCTAGAAAAGGAGTTGGCTTCATAAGAATAAAATTTCCAAGATTCCAGTGTAACTTACCTATTAGTAAATTACCAGGTGATACTCCCAAGTAATGCTGTCATAGAGAGGCGATCTTAGTGTTAGCTTTTGATGATAATGGGTAGACAAAATGTCTGAGTCTTACAGAGAGATTCTGTGCTGTTAAGTGTATTCATGAGTATCGTGTATGTTACCATGCATTCTGTTCATGGTGTAACTGCAGAAGAACCAAGCAGAAATGCATAGGTTGATTCTTCTTGCCGCTCGGTTGTTTAGGGTCCTCGTTGGCAGACATTTTTTAATGAACATTTAATGTGATTTAAAGACTGAAATTTTTATACACTAACACTACAAATCCAGGAACAGAGTCTATTTCCAGTCTATATCCAATCTTATTTTGTTGAGGCTCAACTCCAATCAGCCAAGACATGTGCTACTTCCCAAGAGTATTTCTACTAAAGGATACTTCTATCTATATATAAAATAGATGGCTCATTTCACAGTCCACAAACATGTCACCTGAGAGCATTTTCCTTCCTTAATATGTTTTAGGGATACACCTGCATAAAGCAATCGGGTCAACACTTACCTAGTACCACCATATCACCAATGAACCATCCCAGAGTTCTTTAGTCTTCATCATTATGTTTTAGGAAGCCTCTTATGAGTCATAGTTGTGTGTAGAGAGTATCCTGAGCTAATGAAGTAGGTACCATAGGTTTGATTTACCTGATTTGGGGGGCTTTTCAGGCCAATACTAAATATATAACTTCCACCAAGCAATAGACTACTACTGTGGCCACCTGTTCAGTGATCACTTTCCCAACTCTGATTATATACAGTTTAACAAGATAGATCAAACTACAGAGTCAGGTCATTTCCCATAGCCAGACACTTGATAAAATATAATTAGTATTTCCAGTATCAGTATTGAGTCATAGCCTTGAAGAATAATAATTGGTTAAAATTTTGTCTGAAGCTATTAGCCTTAAAACATTAATAATGAAGGAAATACAATATTAGCACAAAATAAACTATGGAATTTATTTATTTTGTTAAATATTGGTATGTTAAATTTTACCACGTTAGGTTTTATGACATTTTCATAAGCTACCCAAATAGCCATCCAAAGGAGTTTATTTTGAATACATTGGAGGACTTGCAATAATGAAGAATAGTCAGCTCTTTAGGCAAGAAGTAGGCCAACTTTCAAGAAAAAAAATCTGTGCTATAAACACAGAACAAAAATAGTAATTAGTTCATTTTCAGATCCATTTAAATGAATCACCATAAATTAGTTTTTCTGAAAATATTGCAGCATTTTAAATTATACTGTAATCCACAAAATTTAGCTAAAATGTAGCCTTGTGTAATGACCATTTTTTATTCAACAAGAGTTCAGAGAGCAAACAGCTGTATTGCACAGAGACAGCATAAATATTACAGAGAAATCTTAGTTTTTGCTTCATCAGATGATTAAATAACGTCTTAGCCAAAACACATAATCAACTCTTCATGTTTAAGCATCCAATACACATCGTAGGACTGGCAAAGAAACACAGCAGACAAGGCTGTGGATTATAAAGGAGAGCAGAACGAGTTTTTCTTCAGCCCTTCTGACTTCCATCCTCTCAGCAAAATACTTTATCTTCTGAGCCTGTTTGTAGTAACCTGTGGCTTCAGTGTAGGTAGCAAGGGATGAGAGGAGAATGCACTATTGTTCCAAGACCAACTCTCGCAGCATTCTTGTCTTCACTACAGTTAAGTAGTTAGTGACCTAAATGCACCTCACTAAGTTTACAGCCACCTTTGACTCCACTTGAAAGTTCCTGAAAATCCCTGCTTCCCTGAACCCTCCTTGACATACTGTTCTTTAATTGAAGTCTGTGTGTGCTTTTGCATTACAGGATGATAACCTGACTCCCGTTGCTTTGCCCTCTGGGGAAGTAGCCTGTTTGGAGAACACCATACACCATCTGCCTGGGGTGGAGCTCATTTGTCTGTATCAGCTGAAAAGGCTGAGGGAGGATTTGGCTGGCAGTGGGAGTCTGTTTCTCTCTCCAGATCTGCCCATAGCTGTGGATCAACTCTCCACAGGAAACTAGGCCTGAAGTACTTCACTACTTAAAGAAGATTGTATGTTCAATAGTTACATTATGCTTTATATTTATACAATATAATCACTATGGGAACCTGAGGGTATAGGTGTAATTGTGCCATTCTATATGTGGGAGAGTTTAAGGTATAGATGAGCTAGTCATGTAGATTCCCTTGTGTGGAGAATGTGGGACCCAAACTCAAGTCTTGGAGCTCTCTGACTTTATCTCTCCACAGAGTACTCAAAGAAGGACTGCATTGGATGGGGGTCTGCATCAGCATCTGTCATTGTTACATGATTTTTAGAAATATTGCTGTTGGGCCAAAGAGAATGACCTCATCTTTGTCTCTTGTAGATAGTAAAGAATGAAAAACAAACCAACTGTTCTTATATATAGAAAAATATATGCTAGCTTATTTTGTTTACAGAAAAAATATAATATGACAGTGCTATATATTCTTTTTACTTCAATGTTGAACAAAAGTGTTACTAAATATTTAAAGAAATAAATTTTAAAATGTTTTACTGTGATCATTCTTGCCCATTTTTCTAGTAGATTGATGTGTTTGAAAAACATCTTAATTTATTTTAAGATTATAATTTTTTGCCAGTGTTATTGCCACACAACACTGGAAAATTTGTAATGTGAAAAGCATTCTAAATGCAAAAGCAAGCAATGAAGCCTTTAGTAACTCAGAAGAGATTTTTAAGAGCAAAATATCAGCTTTAAATTTTTTATTGTATTTAGTGAAGTCTTATTTTTTACTTGGTTTTGAGTATCTACTTTGGTGACCTAGAAAGTCACAAATGACTGACATGTGTCCTATCATTCTCTTTTGTTTTTTATTTTTTCATATTTTTTGTCAGGAGGCTTGGACTTAAGGCCTCACAGTTGCTATGCTGGTACTCTACCACTTGAACCATACTGTCAGCATGGGTTTATTTTTAATTTTTTTATTGTGAAAATACTGTACAGAGGGGTTACAATTACATGGACAAGCTAATGAGTACATTTCTTACTAAGCTTTGTTGCTTCCTCCTTCGTTTCCCCTTCCCAGCCCTTCCCACAACCCCCCGCCCCTCGGCCAAAGTTGTAAAGTTCGTTTTTTGACATAACGACTTGGACATCTCATTGTTGCAATGGGTCCACCTGTATCCCTATTTAAACAATTTGTGTTTTCCCTTCCCCTCCACAAATTATACCAACATCAAATACAATTAAAGCAGGGGTTATACCGTGGGGGAGGGATATAAAAAGCAACAAAGAAATCATCTTATAAATAAGTTAGAAAGAACTGCAAGAAAAAAAAGAGATTTGAATACTTATCTTGGGGTTCATTTCACCTAACATTAACTTATCTGACCTTTTCTTCTTGTCTCAGACATATACTAGTTATTGCAAATAAGGGAAATCATGGGACCTATGTGTCTTTGGGCTTGGCTTACTTCATGGGTTTTTTTTTCTGGTTATTTCGGTAATAGAGTCTCATGAGTATTCTGACTGGGCTGAAATAAAAATGTTAGTATGAAAGAGTGAGGATATATTGTTATTGTTTCAATTACAAAAATTTGGGCATAAATATGTATATAGGCTGCAGGGAAACTATCCAGTAGCAAGGATTTGAAGAGGGAAAGACTGTATTGACAGAGTAAGGCGAAAGGAAAAGAAAATAGATGGAGAATAGAGCTGGGGATGATGGCACAGATGAGAAGAGAAAACCTTATTCTTTTGGACAGAGTGAAAGTGACATGCTTGCCAATAAAAGTGCTAAACTGATGCCTCCTGTGTCTACTAACAAAAAGCTGCCTTGTCAGCTTCAAATTTGTCTAAGTCTGACCAGCTTCTCTTCCCTGGTGAAAAACAGACAAGGATCCTTTGATTTCTCAGTATCTCCGAAAAAGAGCCAAGTAATAAAATTCACACAGGAAGGGCACCTTTGATTTGAGTTGGACTTCAGGTATTTTTCTTCTGACTCTTCTTAGAGTTCAGTACTGAAGGTAAATAAGAAGACTTGGAAATCAATATTAGAGATAATGATGTTTTCCTAATTCTACAGTTGCCCTGACCTTGAAGTTCCATTAAGAAGTAAATAAAACACACACTTTACCACATTCCAGTCTACAAAAGCTGAATAGATGGAAAAAGTAGGTCCAAAATATTTTTATAACATATATCCATAAAATTTTTTCTCCCACGTTGGAATCTGCTTCTCAGCTGATTAAGTGAAACAACAAAATCAGCAACCAGAAATCATTGTTGCAACAACAGTTACTTCAGAGAAGTTGAGCAAAATGCATCTTCCATCCAAGTGCATGCTCATAACTTAACAGCAAGCAAAAAAAGAATTGTCTCTGTGTTGATGCACCGCGTGTTTGTGGCAATGGCTGTTCTATGCAAATTAACTAAGCAAAGTGTGAAAAGAGAACATCTTTGATAACATCTGCCTGCAAATGTTCAGGAGCACTCAGCATTTGAATCCATGTGGCTAAATACAAATGTTAATGATTCCGAATTAGATTGGATGGAGTGTTGAGACTGCCAAGTGTGACACCAAGAGCTGAATGAGGGGAAAACAATCTGTGCACTGGACACATTTCTCATGCAGGCTGAATGCTAAAGTTCAGAGACACTTGAAGGAAATCTATTTGTTAGCCAAAGTGAGGCTGGTATATTTTAATTTGCTTTCTTGCTTCCAGGCTCAAACACCTGCTAAATTTGATCTTTTTAAGAGCTGAAAAACATGGGTTGGCTGAGATCAACATGATACAGACAAACTAGAACTGCATGGTAATTGTCTTAACGGTCTCTGAAAATGTACTACTTTCCTGATAATTTGTAAATTGTAAGATGTGCTTAATGCAGCTTTCTCTATATTTGCAGCAAGGGTCCTCATTTCATGCTCCACAGTATCTGGGCTTTGAACTTGCTGCAGCTCCTACCAGCTATCCCAGAGCAGACCAGTGGCATCTGCTTTCATTTTCAGATCTCATTGTTCTTTTCTGATTACAATCTTTCAAGAACTACCTAGTGATCCTTGGATAAATCCTTCACTAAGTTGGTCTAGGAAGGATTCAGTAATTTGCTTATGTACCTCTCCAGTGTAAACTTGTGCTATGCCTGGCTTACCATCTAAGTATCAGTTACATGGACTCTTCCTTCCAATTCCATTCTTCAATCTCTATTCCAATCCCCAAAGATCAATACCTGTGGGAAAACCATAGTCCTTGAATAGATATGTGATTTTTTTATTGTGGCTGCTCCTGGTGCTGGTCTTGAGGGTACATTTCACACATGAGAAGTAGCATGGCACATGAAATGAAGGGATTCAAGGAGACTTGCTGGTCTGTGAGCTAAAAGATTTACAGGTGCATCTATTAGCCACACAGAGGGTGACGCATAGGCTTGTCATAATAGGGCATAAGTATAAATGTCACTCTATTTTGTGAGCAGATGTTGACTCTAGCAGGGTGATCTCTCAAAATACTGTTTACAAAGGAAGAGAAAACAAAAGTGTGTGCTGTGAAAAGAATTTCACAATTCATCATAAGCAATCTACAATTATGTATGTCTCCATTTCTTTTTCCTAAGCAAAGGGATACACATACACACACACATACATACACACAAGAAGGAGACATGCAGATGGGAGCAGGGATAAGGGCCCTGAGAGGGAGAGAAGGGCTGAGAGGGGAGGAAGGGTCTACAAAACAGCCAATGGAGGATTAGGGAACAGTTCTCTCTGCAGGGTACACGCAATTTCTCTACCATGAGACAAACAGTATATTTTAAAATAAGGGAGCTATTTATGATACAAAAGGAGTTACATTATTAATGATATAAATAATTAGTATGTGTTTATTATAGAATGATAGGCTAAACCTTTGCTGTATTTCCTTCCAGCCACTCTTAGGGATACAGGTAGACCCATTGCAACAATGAGATGTACAAGACATTATGTCGAAAAACGAACTTTACAACTTTGGCATGGGGGTGGAGTGGGAAAGGATGGGAAGGGGAAACAAAGGAGGAGGCAACAATGCTTGATAAGAAATGTATTCATTATCTTGCCCATGTAATTGTAACCCCTCTGTACGGTATTTTCACAATAAAAAAAAGAGAAAAAAGAATTATTTTTAGGTTTTTACATAGTTGATGAGATGACTTACTCCTTTTACAGTAATTCGCAATATATCATATATTCTTCCAAAATATCCATTTAAATAACTACATTAATACTATTGAGATAATGGGAAAACACACACACAGTTTCCCTATTTGGATATTGAAGTCATTTCCTTTCTTTTTTCCATATATAAAAATTCCTTGTGGCCATTTTATTTTGCCATCATCGTTTTCTAAGTTCTCAGGTTCTAAGTACTGAGGAATTCCATAATGCTGTCTTTGCTGATTGCAGTGGTAGCCATGACTTAAAAATTTCTCAGACCCTGCCTTGCACACAGCAAGGGAGACGACTTATCTCTGAAAGATCTATAATTCACTTCTAGAAGTGATAGAATAGCCCCTGTCCCTCATCAGTCAACTCTGCAGGACACCTTCCTTCACAGCTATGGGAGAGACTGTAAATAAAGCATCTACATACAGTGCTGTTTGTTAGTATCGGGAAGCACAAGAGGTTATTCTGAAAAGTCAAGTTAATTTTCCCTTCTTTATCTTTGTCTAAAAGCTTTATATTCACATTCAGAGAAAATTTATGGTTGTTCTTGAAGGTAAGCTCAGATGAGCTGGTTATACCTTCATTCTTGGTCCAGTGATTCATCGGAATGATACTGTAGGTTGGTAATGATCTTTGTTTCTTCAGAGGCTTTTATTCTCTCTGGATCAAGAGAAAGCAATTTCCTTCCACACTGGTACTTTTGTACATGTTAAAACTAGTAATAGCAATCAGGAATCAATGTATCTCTCTCACATAGTTTCTTATAACTTCATGGAATGAAACAAGTTGTCTAGGGGAACAAACATATGTTGAAGCTTCTAAAATAACCTTCCATTTACTTAGGCACACTTTCTTTTTTTCTTTTTTCTTTTTTTGAAAAACTAGAACTTTTTTTTAATTGTGAAAATACTGTACAGAGGGGTTACAATTACATGGGCAGTAAGGTTCCCTTCTGTCCACATCTCCTCCAGCATCTATTGTTATTAGAGTTCTTGATTATAGCCATTCTAACTGGGGTGAGGTGGTATCTCAATGTTGTTTTGATTTGCATTTCTTTTATGGCTAGGGAGGTTGAGCATTTCTTCATATGTCTATTGGCCATCCTTCTTTCTTCTTCAGAGAAGTTTCTCTTTAAGTCTTTAGCCCACTTATTTATTGGGCAGTTGTTTCTTTGAAGATTTGTTGTTGGGGGATTTAATTTTTTGAGTTCTAAGTATATTTTAGATATGAGGCCGTTGTCCATTGTATGGCTAGTGAAGATCTTCTCCCAATCTGTGGGCTTTCTATTGATCTTGCTAGCTATGTCCTTTTTGCCATGCAGAAGCTCTGCAATTTCATGGAATCCCATTTGCCCAACCTTTCTTTGATTTGTTGTGTTTCTGGGTCTCTATTAAGAAAATTTCAGCCTGCTTAGGCACACTTTCTTTAGACCTACATACAAACAATTATTATTTCGTTACTTCTTCCATGTGTTCACATTTCAAAAATACCTTTTTTCACTTTGTATAGATTAATTCTTTGATCTCTTTGTGAAAAGTTTGAGACTTTTGAGAAACAAAACAATATTAATGACCACGTCAAATAGCATATTTCCAGTAGCCGGAGAAAGCTATACTCTCTTCAGCAAAATGAGTGTTTGATTCTGTACCATCTGTATGCCAAGTTATTTGACATTTGTAACATTATTATTTTAGGAAATTGGTCAAAATATGAGAATGCTCTACATGAACAAAAGCTAAGATTTGTGAAAACAGGAGTTGTTCTCCAATATTCATAGAAAATGGCATTTAACGAATAATGACAACAGGAAAGATGGGAATCCATTGCTATTTAAGTAAAATTTCTACATTCATTGAGCTGAGTTTCACAGCTGCTTTATAACCACTTAATCTAACAAAAAAGAGTGTGATAGACATTTAAAACCTCGTTAAAAGTCTTTATGTTCAATACTATTAGTAAATAAAAGACTAAAATTGAGTTTTTAATCAAACAATAATTTTATATAAATTTCTCAACAGGGACTTCATATAATACAAAGAAAGTCTTCTCAGGTTTTCTGGCCCCTGTGAGACACATAATAGCTTAAGAAAAACTTAAGGACAATGTTATAGGTATTTTTCCTTTAATGTTCATGTACTACAAACTGGCAATTTTCTCATAGAAATTTATTCTGAAGATAAAAATAAAGAAAAGCAAAATGATTTACATGTAAGAATATTGAGTTCAAGATTTATCATCTAATCATTGAAATGTGTTATCATTACATTTCTGAATTAAACAAAATAATTAATCTTTTCAGTATGATATGAAATTTGAAGAATATTTTTTCTTAGATTTGTATTTTCTTTGTCATTGTTGCTTTATCAACAAATGACGTTTAGATTTAAATATTTTACATAATTTTAATATACATGTTATTCTGTTGTCTTTGGTAAAATACATTGTAGTTTTCAAACATTTTAAGGGGGATAAAATTGATCTTTGAACCACTTATGTATATATATTCAGAACATATATATTCAGAATGAATATATATATATATATATATACACACACACTCAGAAACATAATAAAAATTTAGCATACTGACTTTTTTAGCAATAATTCCCTATCATAGCATTGGTGAAGTTTTAAGTTTATTTTTGACATTATATATATAGAGAGATAGATAGATAGATAGATAGATATAGATATATATTTAAGTTAGGTAACTATACTACTGCTCAGCATTCCAGGCTCCCTGAGCCATAATCCTATCAGTTATTGATTTAGGGTGAGGGTATAAATAAAATAAGCTTGTGTACAGAAATTTTATTGAGTCAGCAATCTTCAGGTATCACTTCCTAATGTTACTTCTTCCAAGAGGAGGTGCCTCTAACCATCAGATTCCCTGAAGTCCTCATAATTCCAGTAGCTGACTGTTCACAAATGACAGCAAAACCAAGAGCAGCGTTTCAGGACCCAAATGGTCTTCCCTGAGTTAGCTAAGTGCCAGGTTGCCACTGATTCATATCCTCCACAGTATTTTCTTTTTTTAAAAAATTTTTTTAATTTAATTTTTTTTTGTGAACATACTGTACAGAGGGGTTGCAATTACATGGGCAGGATAATGCGTACATTTCTTATCAAGCATTGCAGCCTCCTCCTTTGTTTACCCTTCACATCCCTTCCCTACTTCCCCCCTACCCCCCACCCAACCCTCCCCCCTTCCCCTCCCCCCGCACCAACGTTGTAAAGCTCGTTTTCTTTTTTTTTTTAATTTTATTTTTTTTGTGTACAGAGGGGTTACAATTACATGGGCAGGATAATGCGTACATTTCTTATCAAGCATTGCAGCCTCCTCCTTTGTTTACCCTTCACATCCCTTATAAAGCTCCTTTTCGACATGACCTTGTACTTCTCATTGTTGCAACAGGTCCATCTGTATCCTTAAACGACTTGTTTTTCCCCATCTCCTCCACAAGTTATACTGACATCAAATATAGTGAAAGCAGGGGTTATACTGTGGGGGAGGGACATACAAAGCAACAAAGAGATAATCTTATAAATGCATTAGAAACAAATGCATGGAAGAAAAAAACATTAAAATACATATCTAAGGGTTCATTTTCTTAACATCACATTATCTGACCATTTGGGCTTGACTCATACATATACTAGATATTGCAAATAAGGGAAACCACAGGATCTATGGTTCTTTGGATGTGGCTTACTTCACTTAATATGATTTTTTCCAAGTTTTTCCATTTCCTAACAAATGGGGCAGTGTCATTCTTTCTGATGGAGGCATAAAATTCCAATGTGTATATATACCACATTTTCTTGATCCATTCATCTACTGAGGGGCATCTGGGTTGGTTCCATATCTTAGCTATGGTAAATAATGCTGCAATAAACATAGTTGTGCTGGTAGCTTTAGTGTGGTCTTGTTTGTAAACATTTGGGTAAATGCCCAAAAGTGGGATTGCTGGGTCATAGGGGAGCTCTATGTTAAGTCTTTTCAAGAACCTCCATACTGCTTTCCAAAGTGGTTGAACAAGTTTACACTCCCACCAACAATGCAGTGTTTCCCTTCTGTCCACATCCCCTCCAGCATCTGTTGTTGTTAGAGTTCTTGATTTTTGCCATTCTAACTGGAGTGAGGTGGTATCTCAATGTTGTTTTGATTTGCATTTCTTTTATGGCTAGGGAGGATGTGTCTATTGGCCATCCTTCTTTCTTCTTCAGAGAAGTTTCTCTTCAAGTCTTTAGCCCACTTATTTATTGGGCAGTTGTTTCTTTGAGGATTTATTGTTGGAGGATTTAATTTTTTGAGTTCCAAGTATATTTTAGATATGAAACCCTTGTCCGTTGTATGGCTAGTGAAGATCTTCTCCCAATCTGTGGGCTTTCTATTGATCTTGCTAGCTATGTCCTTTGCCATGCAGAAGCTCTGCAACTTCATTCAATCCCATTTGTCCAACCTTTTTTTGATTTGTTGTGTTTCCGGGTCTCTATTCAGAAAATTTCGGCCGGAGCCAAGGAGACCTAGGGTTTCTCCTATTCCATCCTGTAATGTTTTCAGAGTGTCTGCTTTGACTTCGAGGTCTTTGATCCATTTGGAGTTGATTCTGGTGCAGGGTGATATATAAGGATCTAGCTTTAGTTTTCTACAAGTAGGTAACCAATTTTGCCAGCACTATTTACTGAAGAGGCTGTCTTTCTTCCATTCTATTGTTTTAGCTCCCTTATCGAAGATTAGATGGCTATAGATCTGTGGGTTCATTTCTGGGTTTTCAATTCTATTCCATTGGTCCTGAGGTCTGTTCTTATGCCAATACCAAGCTGTTTTGATTACTATGGCTTTATAATAGAGGTTGAAATTTGGTATTGATATTCCTCCAGCAGTGTTCTTTCTGTTGAGGAGCGTTTTTGCTATTCGGGGTCTTTTATTGTTCCATATGAATTTTTGGATTGCCTCTTCTATTTCCTTGAAGAATGAGGTTGGAATTTTGATAGGTATCGCGTTGAATTTGTAGATAGCCTTGGGAAGTATTGCCATGTTCACGATGTTAATCTTTCCAATCCAGGAGCATGGGAGGTTTTGCCATTTTCTAAGTTCTGTTTTGATTTCCTTTTTCAAGATTTTAAAGTTTTCATCATAGAGGTCCTTCACTTCTTTGGTTAAGTTAATTCCTAGGTATTTTATTTTTTGTGGGGCTATTACAAATGGAGTTGCTTTCCTAATTTCAGCCACACTTTTCTCATTGTTGGCATACAGAAAAGCCATTGATTTTGGGGGGTTAATTTTATACCCTGCTACTTTGCCAAAGTTTTGAATCAGCTTGAGTAATTTGGGAGTGGAGTCTATGGGATTCTTTAAATATAAGATTATGTCATCTGCAAAGAGGGAGAGTTTTATTTCTTCTTTCCCTATTTGGATCCCCTTTATGTCTGCATCTTGTCTTATTGCTGTAGCTAGGCATTCTAATACTAGATTGAAGAGAAGTGGAGAGAGAGGACAACCTTGTCTTGTTCCTGAGTTAAGAGGAAATGGCTTTAGTTTTTCACCATTAAGTATAATGCTGGCTGTAGGTTTGTCATATACAGCCTTTATTGTATTGAGGAATGTTCCATGGATTCCTAATTTTTCCAAAACCTTCATCATAAAGGGGTGTTGGATCTTGTCGAATGCTTTTTCTGCATCTATTGAGATGATCATGTGTTTCTTATTCTTGCTCCTGTTGATGTGCTGAATAATATTAATTGATTTGCGTATATTGAACCAGCTTTGCATCCCTGAAATGAATCCTGTTTGATCATGGTGTATGATTTTTTGGATGAGTTGTTGAAGTCGATTGGCCAAAATTTTGTTGAGAAGTTTTGCATCAATGTTCATCAAAGAAATGGGTCTATAGTTCTCTTTCTTTGATGAGTCCCTGCCTGGTTTTGGGATGAGGGTTATACTGGCTTCATAGAATGTGCTTGGTGGTGAACTTTCTCTTTCAATTTCATTGAAGAGTTGGAGGAGTATTGGTGTGAGCTCTGCTTTGAAGGTCTTGTAAAATTCCGCTGTGAAACCATCTGGTCCTGGACTTTTTTTAGCTGGGAGGTCTCCGCCGTATTTTCATCTCTTCTGTCCTGTTTTCCCCCTCTTCCCTGCCCCTTCTCTCATGTTTCTTGCTCAGAGCTCAGTGTGCTCCCCTGTCTTATGTTCTTTGTGAGGAAAGGAAGCCTAGTTTCTGGGTAAAGTGGATGATGGACCTTCATGTCTTCCAGTGTTTGTAGATGTTCAATGAAAAGTCAGGGTCAAGAAAGTGCTTCGTGGGGCTGGGAAGGTGGCTCAGTGATAGAGCGCTTGCCTTGCATGCCTGAGGCCCTGGGTTCAATTTCCCAGCACCACATAAGCAAAAAGAAAAAAAGCCGGAAGTGGCGCTGTAGCTCAAGTGGTAGAGCGCTAGCCTTGAGCTGAAGAGCTGAGGGACAGCGCCCAGGCCCAGAGTTCAGGTCCCATGACTGGACCCCAAAAAAAAAAGTACTTAGTATGCCCCCTCAGTAGATGAAAGGATCAAAAATAAGTGATATACATATATACATATGTATATACATACATATATATATATATATATATATATATATATATATATATATATATAATTCTATGCCTCCGTCAGAAAGAATGACACTGTCTCATTGTTAGGAAATGAAGACTTGGGAAAAATTATATTAAGTGAAATAAGCCAGGACCAAAGAAACATAGGTCCCATGGTTTCCCTTATCTGCAATAACTAGGGTATGTCTAGGACAAGCAGAAAAGGTCAAAAGCTATGCACATATGACCATATAAGATGATGCTAAGTGAAATGAATCCCAAGATAGGGACACAAGAGGTTTTATCTTTCTTGCTGTTGGTTTCATTGTATTTATAATATACTATGTGATTTGTTTTTGTTTCTTGCTCATGTTCTTCCCTCGTGGTATAATCCCTGTTTTCACTGTATTTGATTCCAGTGCCCTGCATCTTGTATAACATTTTTGGGGAGGGGAAGGGAAATCACAAAATGCTGAAGTAAAGATACAGGATGACCCATGGTAACAATGAGATGTAGAGGACACTATGTTGCAAACGAACTTTACAACTTTGGGGGGGGAGGATTGGGGGCGGTGGGGAGGAAAGGGATGGTAGGGGAAAAACAAAGGAGAGGGCAACAGTGCTTCAGAGTAAATGGATTCATTACCTTGCTTATGTAACTGTAACCCCTCTGTACAGTATCTTTACAATAAAAATACATAAAAAATAAAATAAAAAATAAAAAGGTGCTTAGTGTTCAGCTAATTTGGCTTTTAACCATAGTATTATAAACTCCTTAATTCACACATGTAAGGTCACAGACTAATGTTTCTCAAATTTAATTACAATAAAACCCTTTGTTAAAATCACAAATATATCTGGGATTCATGCTTTCAGAAAGCGTTTTGTAAAATTGTCATCTAAATCCAGCAGCATTTCCTTTTAAATATCATATCTGGGAAGGAGTCAATTGATCCTGATGTAGTTTTTTGTTGCCTATGTTGGGTGTAGGAAGAGATAACAGGGAAAGAACTATTTTTTTCTCATGGTTTTCTCAACTTAAACATTATTGATTGATTCCCTTATATCTTGATTTATCTTAAGATAAACTGTAGTCTTTTTAGTCTAGAATCCAGTCCTCTTAAGTACAAGGATAACAACCCTCTGCCCATGAGGATTCACTCAGCTCTGAAAACCTAGGCACCCTTATCTATAGCCACCTATAAGGTACAGCATTAGTTGTTCCCCAGTTGTCTCCATGTGGCAGTAATATATGGACCCCTGCTTCCTTTCTTTTCCTCCCCTCTCCTCTCCTCTCCTCTCCTTTCCTTAGCTTTCCTTAACTTTCCTTTCCTTTCCTTTTGTCAGTTGTGGGACTTGAACTCAGGGCCTGGGGCACTGTCCCTGGGCCTCTGTGCTCTAGGCTAGCACTCCACCACTTGAGCCACAGCACCACTTTGAGTGTTAATTGAAGGTAAGAGTCTCACAGGGAATTTTCTGCCTGGGCTGGCCCCGAACCATGATTCTCATATCTCAGCCTCCTAAGTAACTAGGATTATAGCCATGAGCCACTGCACCTGGCTCTGATCTTCTGATTTCTTGCCTCACACTTTTTTTTTCTATCATGGCCTATCTTCTTTCATGTTCTCTCTTTTATTTGTGAAGTTTAAGGATCAGGGTCTTCGATCAACTCATGTACAGTGGAAAATATGTTTTATGCCTTGGGCTTTTCACACATAATTGCTAGATGAACAAGAGCAATGGAGTCTAACTTCTGTTCAATTTCTTAGCTCAGCCCAAATGCCACCTTATAAAGTCCACTTTCTCTAGCCTTGTTTCTATAATTTTTATTATTTGATAAATTTTATTCACTGATGGGTTGTTTTGTTTTGAGACAGGGCTTCTTTATGTATGTAGCCCAGGATGGCCTCAAACATATCATCCTCTTGCTTCAGCCTTTGAACTTCTTGAGAAGAATGGAGCTCTTTCTCCAAAGTTTCTACAATCCAGAGATAAATTTCCATCCTATTGAACACAGGATGAAATGGTTTACTAATGTTCTAGATTGTTCACTCGATCTAGTCATAATCCCTCACATAGACCTTGTGCTTCTTGAGGACAAATGGGTTATCTGCATTGTTCTTATCTTTGTCCTTTGGACTCAGCACAGCCCCTTATACTTGATGTATATGCTCAATAAAGCTATTCTAGGTGAATGAAGATTGAAATATCAGCAGTATAAAAGGCTGATAAAATATTAAGGGGCAGATTATTTGCCCTCACCTGACTTTCATATTCATTAAAGACAGTGTGGAAAATCACAAAAGGAGAAGCTACAGATATTCCTACCAGGGAATTTTCAACTCCCCTTAATCCTATTAATTTAGATGATTAAATTTAATGTTAAATGAAATTTAAGATAATAACGCAGAAAAATCCCCCATCATATGATTTTTTTTGAAAGGAGTGTAATTGATACCTAACTTGCATTCCTGGTAGTTTTTCAAATGGATTTATTGCTCAGAGTAATTTAATAAGAACGACTCCAGTTGGGATTAAATAGTCAGCAAATTTCACAAGAGGAGGGCTGGTGGGCTCTCATGTCTTCTGAAGTGAGACTCATTTCCCTGGTTCAGGGAATGTATCAAATCACTGGTGGAGGCATGGAGACCCCAGGAAGCAGATACTAATGAATGCTAATCAAATAGGAGAGTTCTGAATTGGGATCAGCAAGACAGAGGTCGTACAAAAATAGGACAACCATCTCTATGACAGCTCACACACCAAGAGACAGCAGTTTCCTGTTGTCAGACTTATTACTGCAGACACAGGTCAAGAGATAAACACAGGCATAAACAAATATGACATACATATTCAAAATTTAATTCACATGGTACAGGCTGAGAATTTTTAACTGAGATGCATCTTCTCTGCCCAAAGTACATTATACTTTTGTCAGCTATTTCTCCTCACACAGCCCTCAAGGAAGATCAAAGACAGCATGAAAAAAAAAGAGATAATGTGCCATATCATGAATGAATCCAAGTTCCATGCTAATGTACAGTTTCTGTCACCAATTAATTTAATGCATAAACTCCTAAATCATATCAATATCATGGTGAGTTCTCTGCATCACAAATCCAAATCATTCTACAATCCTTGTCTGATGCAAAAGTTGTTCATTAAACTGTTTCTCTAGCTGACAAAGTAATGAGAGCTCTTAGACTAAAGGTTTTTTGTTTTATTTTGCTTTTATCTTTTTGCTTTTTGTTTTTTTACTTTTTTGGCTAGAAAAACAGTACTTCACTGGTAGATTAAATAAAACCACTTCTTCAGAGATTTTTAAGAAGACGAGAGGCAAGTCTCTGCTGATTCCTGACTTGTGGAAAATCATCATAAGGATACCCTTAGTATTTTTATAACATGAGAACATTCTCTATGCATTCTCGTGGTTTATTTCAGGTGATATATCTATCTTTCAAAGAGAAGCAAATTAAGAAAGTGAAGAGGTTGATCATATTAGAAGCTTTGTGAGAAAACACTCACAATGAACTATTTGCTTCCCTTTATCTGGTATTTATTTTATCTTATTCATCCAAAATGATTCTCTTATCCTGAATTTTAAAATTTCAAGGGCTGATGTGACATAGTTATAAGTCAGTTATAGTTAAATGGAGTGAATATAGTTTATAGAATGTGTTCATTTGTTTTCCCCTTTTTAAAAGCCTTCAATTGTTCTTGGATCTTCTCAAAAGATAATTAAGCATTCTGTACAGCACTTTTACAGTCCTTGTTAGCATTGATTGGTGACAAGACTTAGCAGAAAATAAATCACCTTCTTTTTTTCAAGTTACCTGAAAACATTTTTTTAATCCTCTGTTATTTTAGAATTCAAGAAAATCAATGGCTAAAGCAATAATGCTTTTCATCTACAAGGCTTGAGTAAGAGCAAACATAAAGATGTTATTCATTTCAATCTATGGTAACTTGTTTTCTTTTGTAAAAAAGAACTTGTCTGGAAAATGACTTTTGCATTTCTCTATTGCCTTTGTTTCAGCCGTTCTGTTTTCTCACTTCGCATGCTCACTCGGCTTAGTTTTAAGTTGTTTGTGGCTTCAGTCTTTTGTTTTCTTCAGATCCTTGAAGATATTTATTTTTTGGGGGGTGGGGGTCCAGTCGTGGGGCCTGAACTCTGGGCATGGGCGCTGTCCCTCAGCTCTTCAGCTCAAGGCTAGCGCTCTACCACTTGAGCCATAGCACCACTTCCGGCTTTTTTCTTTTTGCTTATGTGGTCTGAGGAATTGAACCCAGGGCCTCAGGCATGCAAGGCAAGCGCTCTACCACTGAGCCACCTTCCCAGCCTGAAGATATTTCTTATGCTTATTAAGAATTATTTTCTTTCTTCTTGTTTCTACTTCCTTCAACAGAGGTTGTTTCTTCTTATTAGTGTTTTCCATTCATAGAGATATTTTTCCTTAGCCATTATTTGATAGATATTGAACTAATTAATGCTTTTATTATACATAACAAATCAAACATGTAGATGTTAAATTGACATATTGCCCATTTAACAATTCTACATTAAGAGATTAAGTAACTTACCCAAGTTCATACCATTAAACAAGTAATGAAGTTTGAATTAAAACCTTAGCATTTGGACTCTAAGACCTTTAAATACTACACTAGATTTAGAAGGATAAGTTAGATACATTTTTTTTCTTAGTGTTCGTGCACAGGTGAATATGACAATGCAAATAAAAATGAGTAATTAAGTAGAGATTGTACCTAATAATTGAATTATATGGAAGAGTTGTTGGAGAAAGTGGACCTTCAGTTATTACTTTTCATGAGCTATAAGTGTGAGGTAACCAAAAGTTAGAAGGAATCATGTTGTTAAATGTAATTAATAATAATTGGGATTTTTTTCACTGAGTTAAACACTACTCTAAGCAGTTTGCATATGCCCTCTGAGAGATGTTGTTATTATATTCATTGTTCTCCCTACCCACCTTAGAACATTAGTAAGTTGTTTGGGCTTACATAGTAAATATTTCAGGTTTGAACTAAGTAGCTTGCTTCCTACGTGAACACTCTTGATTATCTTCTTTAATTTTTGCTTTCCCACACAAGTTGGGGAGACAAAAAAACTCTAAGGAAAAGCACAGAAGCATCCACTTTGGAACAGAATAGATTGGCCCATGGTGACATAGTGGTAGTCAAAGTAGTTGGCCAGAATGGCAGTCCCATTTCACACAGGCCAATCCCTGGCTTTCCCCTCTGGCCTCCTTTGGTCCAAAGCTCTGACTTCCACATAGTTTTTATCCTAGTCCACTAAAATTCTTCTTTTAGAATAGGAGCTGAAAAGGCTTTTATTCTGCAGGTCTTTCTTACTTACTAATTGCTTCCAGATCTAATGGTAAAAAAAAATTCTCTGTACATATCACTTTGCTTTCATCCTTTTTCTGCCACCATACTGAGTAATTTACAAACAACAGCAGTTAGAATATGGTGCTAGATTCTGATGAAGGCCTCCATCCTGTACCACAATGTAGCAGAAATGCAAGCAAAGATGTACAACAGTGGAATTAGGCTGACGTTATTTTCTGTGTCAGGAATTCTGTGATAATAGCACTACCCATTCATGAGGACTGAATCCACTTTGTGGTAGTCTCATATCTTAACCCTGTCACAATGGCAATGAAATTTCAACATGATCTATGGAGGGGATATTCAGATTCTTGGGCTGAGATGTGGCTCAGTGGCAAAGTGCAACATCCTGAGTTCAATCCCAAGTACCAAAAAAGAAAAGACAAAAAAATACAGTTAAAAAAACCAAACAGATTCTTGCACCATTTACCTACTGATAGATATTGAGTTATTTTCATGTTGGCTATTATAACTAATCTTGCTATGAACTTGAGTGTACATAAGTGTGCAAAGTTTCCTTTTCTTTTTTGTCTGTTTTTCTTCTTGTTTTTGCTGGGACTAGGACTTGACTAGGACTTTGAAACAATCCCTGAATATTTAAAGTGCACTAAAACTAAAAATACTTTCAAAAAAAATTCATGATACACAGCCTCACTAATGGGAAAAACAAAGCAGCATTCAGATGTTCTGAGATCTACTACTGTGTATGCTTTCCCATGATTGCACATTGTTTTGTTTACAAACACTTTCTGAGATTCTAAGTGAATGGAAACAACCCTAAATTTAGAAGTCAGACTGTATTTTCTATTAAATCCCTTTCTGACCTCCTGAGCCATCAATTTGCTGTATTCTGTTCTGTATCCGAATTTGACTAGAAGCATCAACAAATGGGAAGGCATAAAATATTTAAAAACCCAGGAAGCATTCAAGACTGTCAAAATGATCTATCTCCTAGACATGGCCATACGCTGAAGCTTTTAAGACACATTGTCCATTTGTATCAAATATAGCTAAAATGGCTACTTTCTTATTTTTTATTGCATCCTCTAGTAAAACTAACAATAAAGTTTAAAATGTGTTTAAATTTTGCTTCTTTTTTATTTCTTTTTAGCCTTTGGTCATGTGATATCTATGTCTTTGAGAAGTCATCAAATTTTTTGAATTTTGAATACTGAAATGACGAAAGATGTTTAGTGGATCTTAATGAAAAAAAAAAAGTACCAAATGTTCTCCATTTGGTTCTTTCTACTTCTTGATGAATTGAAAGAAGTGTTGTCTTTATTGAAATGTAACAGGCCACATTCATCATATTTTGGCATGGACCACAAGGAAAGTCACAACAGGTAGGCTTCTCTACCTGCATTGCTTCTGTAAAAAGCAGGTATAAAGGACTTTGAATGAAATATGTCTCAGCATGAGGCTTTACCCACAACATTGATGATCAGCGCCTCAGGGGAAAGCAAAATAGTCTGTCATTAAATTTGATATTCTTTGTGCTTCGGTTACATTACCTGTGGTTCTGTGTTTTTAGTGAACTCCATAGCAGGAAGAGAGGGTTTTGTGTGTGTGTGTGTGTGTGTGTGTGTGTGTGTGTGTGTGTATGTGTGTTTTCGATGATCAGCTTATTGGTTTTAGTCTGGTTTGAATCATTTCTCGATTTCTGTTTTGCTATTCTTTTGTATATCATGGAGAAATTTGTGATCTTGAAAATATAAATTTGGGTACAACATATTATAATGTAGCCATCTATACTCTAAAAAAATCCACTACATCTACAGTCACCATCTTTATAAATCATTTAACAAAGCGTTAGATATTATTGCAATCAGTATGTGCAAAAACCTTTGTGCTGTGATCTTAATTGAATGAATGGAAGAAAATGCTAGTTTGTCTTTTCTACTTGCTACAAACTTGTAGAATAATTCATTAGTAAAAATAATCACCTAGATGTACTAATATCGGAGAAATATGTTTAGAGATTGTGTTTCAAATTATTTTGAATCCTAATCTCTAACATTCAAAGCAAGGTTCTCCTTATTTTCCCATTGGTTTTCACTCTATCTTCTTCCATATTATTTTAGGTGGATGAGGATGAAATGTTATGTGAGAGCACAGGCAACAATAGGAAAGAAGATAGGTAAAAGCATAGGTTTTCTAGAACCTGAAAATTAAGGGAGGAATTGCTAGAAGTTTGCCTCTAATTATTTTCCAGATCTGCTTAAAATTGTATAGCAGGTTAAAAATGACAATTCCTGACTTACAGTGGTTCAAGTTAATGATTTTTGACTATACAAAGTTATGAAACAATATGCATTCAGTAGAAGATAAACTACATACCTTAAATTATATGCACACACAGGTACACACATGCGCATGTGTGTGTGTGCAGGTATGCACGTGTGTGTGTGTGTGCGCGCGCGCACGCGCGCGCGCGCGCCAGAACTAGGGCTTGATCTCAGGGTCCAACTGCTATCCCTGAGTTTTTCTTTGCTCAAGGATAGCACTGTACCACTGAAACAGCAGCTCTACTTCCAGCTTTTTTGTGGTTGATTGGAGTTAAGATTCTCATGGACTTTCTTGCACAGGCTGACTCTGAACTGTAATACTTGGATCTTAGCCTCTTCAGCAGCTAGGATTATACATGTAAGACATTTGGCCAGCAATATGTGGTACCATCTTTTCTTATGACATGGGACGGGAGCAGTGAGTTCAATTCACAGACCAATACCTGATCACAGAGGGACCCCAGGACACCCTACTTTGCACTCTGTTGGGATGTTTGATAAATTGGGATGTTTGATAGGTTAAGTATGCTACACTCATTTAAAATTTATGATAGTTTTTATTACGATGGATTTATAGAATATAATTTAACTGTAAATCAAGGAGCATCTGTAGTTATTTTAGGCCCAATACTCCAGAGACAAGGTCACATCCCATATAGTTATATCTTATAATATTACACATTACACAATAAAGGTAAGTAATACATCTTAATTACAACATATGTTTGTTGGGGAATGTTGAGCAAAAGAGTTTATTCCTAATGTGATGTGTCTCAAAAATAGTCCCCGAAATCAATCTGTAACTACTTATGCAAAGCATGCTTATATCTGGATAAGGTGACAAACAGATAACTTAAAACTAATTCAACTTTGAATTCCTAGATGTCCACATTTTCTTATGAGCTTGTTGAATGATAAACCATCAAAGATCACAATACATTTCATAAATGATACATCTACTACTATGATGGAAAAGAAATACCTCTAAATGACAGTAGAAAATATGTTTTGGATTTCCTTTATCTACATCCTATCAGTGCTTTGTGTTTATTACAGTTCTTTAGACTTTTCCAGATCCAGGATAAATTTAGCAATCAATTTAGGTCACTAATATCTGATTATTTACTAAGAAATTCAAAAACACTTGAGAATAAATAAGAAGTTAATTACTGAGCTTACAAATCAAAAAATGAGTTAAAGTGTTAAAGTGATATATGATGAAATATTAACATCTACACCATCTGCATTTTCTGCATTGGTCATTACTCTCAGAACATTCTCCAAATGCAGGAACCATAGCTATCTGGATACCAGCTCACCCAGAAAGTCATAATTCCCATCTGGGAGTATTCAGTGTCCAGGCTTTTGTTAGTCAGTAAGGAGCCTTAGGATCTTTGCTAAAAATCTACCCACAAAGACATTTTATAGAATCTCAAGAAACTGTTGCTTCTCCTGTATGTTCTTCCCGCCCCTCCCCCCCCCCCCCCCCCCCCCCCCCAGTATTTGACGCTAGTGCATCTTGTATATACATTTTTCTAATTTGGGGAGGGGAAGGGAACTAGCAAAATCCTGAAACAAGGATACAGGATGACCCATTGTAACAATGAGATGTACAAGACACTATATTGAAAACAAACTTTACAACATAGGGGGGGAGAGGGGAGAGGAGAGTTGGGGAATTGGGGAGGGAAGGGATAGTAAGGGAAAAATAAAGGAAGAGGTAACAATGCTTGATAGGAAATGTACTCATTACCTTACTCATGTGACTGTAACCTTTGTACACTAATTACAATAAAAAATATTTAAAAAGAACTGATTGTTTCAAACAATTGAAATAAATCACTATAGATCATTTGTAATCTATCTATCTATCTATCTATCTACCTATCTATCTATCTATCTATCTGTTGTACAAGGACTCGGGGACCCCCGAAAAACCACCAGAGACCACAGCCAATGCAAACAGCAAAAGAGTCATTTATTTGCAAGCTCAAGCTTGGTCCTCCGCGCACTCGGTGATGCTAAGAGGCCCTGAGCACAAAATCAGCACAGCTTTTATAGTATTGAATAAACAAGTTTAGGGGATTTCCACACAAGCAGCTACATGATTGGTTAACATTTATAAAGATTGCATAGTCATTTCTTATTGGCCCATGTTCCGAGGTTTGAGTCCACCCTAATCGCACTGCCCTTTTTCTGAACTATTGGTCCTCATTTGACAGTTTGATGGTTGCAAAACCATTATGTTCTGGTCCTGGAACACTGGGGCAATTGTTCTGTTTCTTAAGAATGGGCAGGGTTGATGGCAACCTGCGGTTTTTCTGATAATTGTTTTTTTCTCTCTCTTGGGGTAACTCTGAGGGCAGCCTAGCACAAATTGGTGGGATTAATCTCAAAAGGGAGTTACTTTGGCTCTTCATATCTCTCTATCTATGTGTATGTATTGTAGGTCTTGAGGCTTAAACCGGGGCCTGATTGCTGTCTGAGCTCTTTTGTCCAAGGCTAGAGCTCTACCACTTTGAGCCACAACTCCAGTTTTCCAGTTTTTGAGAGGTTAATTGGAGATAAGTCTCTTTACTACCTGGGCTGGCTTTGAACCACCATCCTCAGATCTCAGCCTCCTGAGTAGCTAGGATTACATGTGTGAGCCATGGGCACCCAGCTATTCCTTCCTTCCTGCCTGCCTTTCTGCCTTCCTGCCTTCCTGCTTTCCTGCTTTCCTGCCTTTCTGCCTTCCCTTCTTTCTCCATCCCCCTATCTTTTTTCTAGGTATTGAGCACATGTCCTCATACATATCTGGTAAGCATTCTACCACCAAACCTAACCCCTTACTTTTGATTTTGAAGTATTAACTTTTAAAATTATATTGTATTGTCTTTAAGTAGTTGTACAAAGGAGTTACCATTCAATAAATCAGTTTATAAATATAATGCATCTTGATTGATGTCACCCTTTTCATTGTTTTCCCCCATCCCTTCCAACCCAACTTCTCCTTGTTTTCTTATTTTCATAAGCTATGCATTCAATATTATGACCCTACTCTCCCTGCAGACTCTCAACCTATCCCCTCATACCTTTCAAGTGCAAGTTTCCTTAACTTCTTAAGTAAAATCAGTGTATGACATACTTTAGAGTAATAAATTGATTTTAATGTGCATCTATTTTGAAAGTAGCTTTTCCAATGTTCTTAAAAATAAGTTATGTAATTTGAGAAATAGTATAAAATAGCTTCATTATAATTGTTTACAAATTTAAGTTCTGAGATTTTTAGTTTTTGAAATACCATGAACTCAAATTCAAATCAAATATTTGAATGTCTAAAAGAAAAACTTCATAGATCATCTGGTTCATGCTGTTTCTGTGTAGATGGTGAAACTGAAACCAGGGAATGACACTGAGTGGCACTGACTCATTCAAAGCTGCTTAGTGGGCTGGGCTGTAGCTTAGTGGTAGATGCTTACCTGGCATACCTAGGTTTGATTCCTCAGTACCACATAAACAGAAAAAGCCAGAAATGGTGCTGTGGCTCAAGTAGTAGAGTGCTAGCCTTGAGCACAGAGAGGCTCAGGGACAGTGCTCAGGCCCTGAGTTCAAGTCCCAGGATTGGCAAAAACAACAACAAAGCTATTTAGCTAGCATATGCCAAACTGTGCTGCAGCCTGGTATTATTGGACCCCATTACATGATAACTGCCACCGATGTTATATATTAACTAATTGACTTAGGGGAGCCAGAAAGATTAAGAAAACTTCACCACTCTTGCCTTGTTCATTTACATTATCAATGATGCAGTGGGAGATTGAGAGAGAACTATAAATTAAACTGTAATTCATGCTGTATGAACTAGTGAAGACTTTATGTGAGCAATCTTCCTGTTCCAAAGATTCAAAATTTAGAAACATGAAAAATATAGCAAAATACCATTTTATATTGAAGATTAAATGTTATGATTACTAAGACTAAACCACAAGCTGTCTCATAGAGATGTTGAAATCTTACTTTTCAGTTCATCATTATGTACATACACAGAGATATATCAATTGAAAAATAATCCAAGGCTATTGAATAAAGTAAAATAAATTCTATGACAAAAATACAATCAGAACATTGAATTATAATAAAATAAAAACTTGAAGAATCTTCCAGCAATGTTGGGGCATCAAAGTTTTCTGTTCTGAAATAGCCTGGGGCAGGGGGGATACGAACAATGTCTTGATGTAGTACAAGAGAGTGTGGCATATTTCTGGTAGGTGGAATGCTAAGTCTTAGTCCTGAGACACAACACTGCTAGGTTTCACACTGAAGGAAACACTCCAGAAACACTCACTAAAGTTGTTACTGTGCCTGGACAGGGAAAGGCTAGAGGGAAATTGGAAGACATGCTGTGAAATTTCCCAAGGAATATGATTACTCATCCAATGATTTTTACATTAGTATAAAAATGTAGCTTGGGTGCAAGGTATGGTAGTTCACCAACTGTAACCTCACCACTCAGGAGAATGAGACAAGAAATTACAAGACAATACAGGTATTGAAAAACCCTATCCCCCTAGCCGGGCACTGGTGGCTCACGCCTGTAATCCTAGCTACTCAGGAGGCTGAGATCTGAGGATCGCGGTTCAAAGCCAGCCCCGGCAGGAGAGACCGTGAGACTCCTATCTCCAATAAACCACCAGAAAACCAGAAGTGGCGCTGTAGCTCAAGTGGTAGAGCGCTCGCCTTGAGCTGAAGAGCTGAGGGACAGCGAGCGCCCAGGCCCAGAGTTCAAGCCCCATGACCGACAAAAAAAAAAAAAAAGAAAAACCGTATCCCCAAACACCGAAGATGCGAGTTTTGCTACAGGTTAGAGCATATGCCTACCTTGCATATGCTCTGCGTTTGACCCTCAGCATTGCAATAAAAACTGAAATGATGATAGTAATAATGATCATAAGAATTGTTTCTAATTTCTAATGTTAATAACAGTTTGATTTAGCTTGGCTGCAGAATTGTATTCTGGTTGTTATTTATTGTGTTGCGTATGCCACGAATATCAAGAAACCATTTTAGTTATTCTCAAGGACCCTGTTCCTAAAGATACGTAGTTCACCTGAATTCACCATTATCACATTAAATGGCAGGGTTTCATTTGGAATATTCCTTTAGGGTAGTTTTATGTTATATTAATTGTACAAAGGATTTGAACTTTAACAGCACAGTTTATGGATACAATATATCACGCAATGTCACCCCTTTCAACGTTTTCATCTATCCCTTCCCTACTCACCTCTTCTCTCACTCCTAGTAATTTTGTAGAATACACATTGGATTCTTTTCTGGATTTTTCCCCTCCTCTTCATTTGTGGACCCCTTTCTCCCTGACCCCAATCCACCTCTTTTGAGTACCTACTTCCTTGGGTTTATTTTGCTAAACTTTGATTATAGTTTTTCTTTATCTGGGGCAGCAGGTTGAGTAGTCAGCAGATATATGAACTGTATACCAATTTTTCAGCTTACCTTTTCTTTAGTATAAGTATTTCTCAGTACAATCTGACTTTTTTAAATATAGGCCAAACAAGTTATAATCATGGGGCTGGTAGTAGTGTGGTCACCCTGCATTTACGAAGCCCTGGGTTTAATGTCTAGCACTGCAGAAGAAAAAAGAGAAAGTGAAAAAGAGAGAGGAAGAGAAGGAAGGAAGGAAGAGAACGGAAGAGAAAGGAAGGAAAGGATGAAAATGAAAGAAAGAAAAATAAAGGAAAATGAAAGGAAAAAGAAGGAAGGAAGGAAGGAAGGAAGGAAGAAGGAAGAAAGGGTAATGGTAGGAGAGGAGAAGCAAAGAGAGGAAATGAATTAGTCATATATCAAGATGACATATAATCCTAATGTTTCCTGCTTTTACTAAAATAATTCCAGAGTATCTTTTTTTTTTTTTGTCGGAGTGGGGCTTGCACTCTGGGCCTGGGTATTGTCTCTAAGCTCTTCAACTCTAGGCTAGCACTCTACAGCTTGAGCCTCAGCTCCACTTCTGGTTTTCTGGTGGTTAATTGGTCTCAAGGACTTTCCTGCTCGGGCTGTCTTTGAACCGAGATCCTCAGATCTCAGCCTCCTGAGTAGCAGTATTACAGGTGTGAGCCTAGCCTAGAGTATCTTTTAATCATGTTATTTCCCTCCTTAATTCGAAGTGCTTGGCATATAGTGCATACTGAATTAGTACATATTACATGAATAAAGACAGAAACTTAAATAGTGGCAGCTTGGGAAATCTTGAGAATGATTGAATTTGGACTGAGTATAGAGAGAGGACTGTGATAGAGAAGGATATGAAACTCAACTTGAAATATTTGGAAGGCTCTTAAGTGGAACAGGGAAATTTTATGTTATGAAGATTTGTTTTGGTTAAGGAAATGTTTTGGTTCAGAAAGATGTAAAAAAAAGAATGTTCACACATGAAGAGAGCTATCTTTTGTATCACGCAGAAGTATCAGTCCTTCTGCTACCAATAGTGTGAAACTGAGATGAGGTTATTCTTGTACAGTGATGGGTGAGAGAGCAGGTGACAGAGTGATTCCTTTGGTCTGTCAGAGGGCAGCTGTGCTTACTTTGAAGTCCTCCTCTCCAATGAGAACTGTAACTTTCAGTAAACAGTGATTTCTACTTGGGGTTTCCAATTCTGATTTTCCTTCTTTTAAAGATGCTCCCTAGTTTCATTTGAAAACCTGTGACCTCATTTTTCAATACATGCATTCATTTACTTAGTTTGATAAAGATTGGCAAAGCTATCAAATACAGAATAACTTAAGCATAGTTTACCCATAGATTCAAATTTATGGACAGGATTTGTTCAAATCTTTTTTTTTCCAGTTAACCACCAAAAAGCTGGAAGTGCACTGTGGTTCAGTGTTAGAGCGCTAGCTTTGAGCAAATATGCACTGGCAATGCCCAAGTCCTGAATTGAAGCCCTAGGACTAGCACAAAAAGATCAAACAAATAAATAAAAGAAAGAAACAAAAAAAGAAAAAAAGAAAGAAAACTTCCTCCATAATGTTTCAATAATTTTTTTATCAATCTGCATTTCTACCAAATATATACCAGGGTTCCCATTTCTCTACTCATCATTGCTTATCTTTTTAAAAAAATTAATAAAACAGCCAAAAAATAATTATCCTAGTTAGTATTATTAGGAAAATGGAGGAGGATGGAAAAGGAATAGGCCAGACTGGATCAAGGACTATTTATTGAGGAACAGAGGGGCATAGACGTATGAGAGAGTATATCACAGTAGATGTAATGTGCATTTCCCTGGTTAGTTATATTGAACACACTACCATCTACCTGTTGAGTATGCTTATATTATTATCCAGAAATGTATATGTATGTACCTCTCTATTTTAAGTAATGCTACATATTGTCTTGCTATTGAGTCATGTAACTACTTGCAAATTTTGGACAAACTCTTATCTCATACGTAAAGTGTAAATATTTTTTATTCTGGCTTTTGGATTCCCTTTTTATTCCCTTTTTATTCTGTTGATTGTTTCCTTTGCCATTCACAAACATCTTAGTTTAATATATTATCATTTTGGAGCCTAATGTTTTGGTGTAATAGCCAAGAAATTATTGCCTACCCCAATGCCAAGGAGCTTTTCTGCTGCATAGTCTTCTAGAAGTCTTACAGTGTTAGGTCTTATATTCATGTCTTTTATACATTTTGAGTTCTACTGTGTGTGTATTGTATAAGCTCATGGTCCAGTTTCATCCTTTTCAATTTGGAAATACAGCTGTCTCAACACTATTATCAACTATGAGTTTTGATATCTTTGTTGATTATATATAGGGAGAAATATAGATTTATTTTAAAGTTTCTCTTGCTGTTTGTCTAGTATACGATTCTGCTTTCATACCAGTGCCATACTATTTTGCTGTGTATTAGCTTTGTACTATAGATTTAAAACAGGAAGTAAGTCTGATGGCTCCAAACTCTTGCTTTGTTTGGATTATCAAGACTGTTTTGTTTAGTTGTTATACAAAAATTTAGGATGTTGTATTTCTGTGTAGAATTCCACATGGATTTTGATTAGATTATAGTGAGTCTATATGTTGCTTTAAGCAGTGTGGACATGTAACAAGGTTAATTCTTTCAATCCATCAATATGGAATACCTTTCCATTTACTTGTACTCTCTTCAGTTTCTTTCATAGGTGTATTATTGTTTTTAGTATAAAGATCTTTTAACTCTCTAGCCTAAATTTATTCCAGATTTTTATGCAAATTTAATTCTTATATTTCTCTAGATTTTTATTTTCTTTAAGTAATTGTACAAAGGAGCTGCCATTTAATAAAGCAGTTTACAAATACAATATATCTTGATCAATGTCATATGTTCACATAAATTAGTTGTTTTCCTGATTTTTTCAGCAACATCAGGCTTTGTATATACAGAAATAACATGAATTTCTTATATCATGCAATAGTTTTTGATGGTGTCTTGAGGTTTTCTATATAGATTCATGTCCTGAGGAAACAAAGATATTTTTATCCCTTCTTTCTGATCTGGATACATTCTGTTCCTAGCACTGGTTCCCAGTAGATTCATGGATGAAGCCTCCAGAAAGCCTCAGTTGCAATCAAAATCACTGCTGACTCTAGGTGCCATAGTGTCCTGGACTAAAAATGTTTGTGGTAGCAGGGGTGGTAGTTTAAACCATGAAAATCCTAGGTGATCTTTCTGTTCTTATTTTCCCCACAATTCAGAAATTTAGCTGAGGACTTCCCTAGTGGTATAACTGTAATACAGCTACAAGGAGCTACAGTGGTGCAGAGATCAATTGAACAAGTGCTCACTCAGAACAGCCAGGTGCAGGGTTCGGCACTCAGCATCTCACAGATTTATCGTGGGTCTCAGGAGCTGTTTCCCTGTCTGAGACAAAATGGATGCAGTTTGTGCACAGTGCTAAGATCTGCAACTCTGGAAGGTACAAGGAAGATGACAGAGGAGAAACTGTAGGCTAAACAAGCTTTTGCATAGAAAGAAGTTTTAGTGTTCAAGTAAACAGTCCTAGGGTAGAGAATTACACCAAGTGTACCATCACAGTACAGAGAGTTTTCCAGAGAGGTGTGTGAGCGGATTTTACTCACCACCAGCAAGAACTGACAAGGTGCAGAAAACTTTATCCTGCTGATCACAGACCAGGGACAGCCCAGGAACCAAGAATCTGGTGTAAGTAGATCCAAGACATCCTCAATCTTTCTCATAGAGACAAAGGCTGCCCCTCCCCACTGCCACCTAGACATCAGGACGGGTAAAAGACAAACAATTGAAACTCAGTAAACATAAACCCTGAGAATTGCTCCAGCTTGGGCTCTGCTAGTGTCTCAGGAGATAACCCCTCAGGGAAAAGCTACTGATTGCTGATAGGCCTCAACCCTACCCAGAACCTAGCCTCATCACAGCAAATCCAAGCTAGAGGAAACAACCATCTCTCTCTTTTGTGATACTCAAAGCAGATCACCCTCCCACTGAACTAGCCTGGGAGGAGGATCTCAAAGTCCTGGGTAAGGCAGAGCTTCTTTCTGCCTGCTTAAACAAACTGACTTAAGAAACCAATCAAGCCACAGGAAAACCAAATACCACAAGCAGACTAGAGACTCCACCAAGAGACTTGCTATGGACACAGGAGAGATACAAGATCTACCCCACCCCCCAAAAAAATCAAAGAACTCTTTTTTCTACCCAATTTTTAAAAAATGTTTTAATTAAAAAAATTTCTATTTTTTTCTTTCATAATTTTTATTTTAGGTGTGTGTATTTGTGTGTGTATGTGTGTGTGTGTGTCTGTGTGTGTGTGTTTAAATCTCTTTTAACCTTTGGGTCTTTTTTTATTTTTTTCTTTTAGGGTGACTTAATTGCTGTTTTGCTCATCCAAGATATATACCCGTTGTTGATTATTAGACCTTATCCCTCATTTTGTACATACTTAATTCAGAAATGTATTACTCAATTGACAACCTCTTAGGCTTAACTTCTTTAATAGTAGTATTATTTCCTTATACCTATATAATTTTTAAGTATTCAATGTTTTAAAATTTTTATTTTTTCATTTTTTCTTTTTATATCTTGTCTCCTCTCATCCTTTTCCTCTCTCAATATCATTTCTTTATACTTACATAACTATTAAGTTTCATTTTTTAATTTAAATTTTGTTTTTTTCATTTTTTCTTGTTTTTTCATGTCTCTCCTCTCATTCTGTCCTATCCATTTCCCTCTCTGAGATTAGGACTTGGTTAAATTCACTCTTTCCTTTTACCTCTCGACATCCCTCGAATCCTATTTTTCCCCACAATTCTCCCTAAACTTATTAATCTCTGGTCTGCTGAATTCCTCTTTGATGTTCTTAGCTCATTAATCCATAGTTGTTTGATGTTGAACAGATTGTATCTGTTGAACTACATTGTATCTGCAGCCATTTTGACTGTACAACTACAGGACTCTGGTTGATGCTTACCTTAAAATAGTGTTTTAACACAAAATTGGTGTTATTTTCATACAAAATGGGCAGAACAAGACAGCAAAACACAAGAACAATGGTAAGTCCAGGTTTCTCAATTCCCATTCATGATAATCAGGTGACAGAACAGTTAATGAATAATCCAGAAGAGAGTTCCCAAAGAGCTCTACAAACACTACTGGTAAACATGGTGAATGAAAACACTGAAAACCTGCAAAGGACTCAGTGTGAGCATGAAAGGGAGCAAGAAGAGGCTAACCAAAGATGAATACAGGAACCTCACAAGCATGAAGAGGCTAACCAAAAATTAATACAGAAATCTTGTGAGTGTGAGGAACCTAATCAAAGATTAATACAGGAATTACGTGAGCATGCTGAGAACAGTCACAGAGAAATACAGGAATTTTGTGAGTGTGAAGAAGCTAATCAAAGAGTAATACAGGAATTGCATGAATGGGATGAGAATAGACAAAGATCAATAGAGGCATTCATGGAATCCATAGATAGCTGAAGGAATCCAGGGAGACCACAAAGGGAAATGCTGAATGGAACCTGACAGAAGGAAAGGGAGTCCAAGGAAACCATAACCAATCAACTAAGTGACTTGAGAATAAACACTGAACACCAAATTAAGGAAGTAAAGAAGTTCATACAAGATCTAAAACAAAGCTCCAACAAAGAATTTGAACCCATCAAAGCCAATCAATTAGAAGGAAAGGAAATAAAAGACAAAGTAGAAAGTCTTGATAGTAGGTTAGGCCATGCAGAAGATGGAATCTCGGAGATTGAAAACAGCCTAGATATTATATAGAAAGAACATATAACTGTCCAAGAAAAATCCAATAAATCCAATAAATATATCCAACATTTGGAATACAACATCAGAAGGCCTAATCTGAGGATAATAGATATAGAGGAGCACCTAGAGAAAGAAGTTAATGGTCTAGGAAATTTATTTAACAGGTTCCAAGCAGAGAACTTCCAAAACATGCAAAAAGATAGGCCTATTCAGATACAAGCTTTTAGAACCCCAAATAGACCAGAACAGAACAGGACTTCCCACCATCACATTATAATCCACACAGCATCAATTCAAACCAAGGAAAAGATCCTTAAAGCTGTCAAGGAGAAAAGATCAATCACCTACAAAGGGAAACCAATTAGAATCACCTCAGATTTCTCAGCAGAGACAATTAAAGCAAGAAGAACCTGGAATGATGCATGCCATGCCCTAAAGAAAAACAACTATCAACCAAGAATACTGGACCCAGCTAAACTCTCCTTCATAATGGAAGGTCAAATAAAAACCTTCCATAACAAAGAAAAATGGAAACAATATATCTCCACCAAACCAGCCCTACAAAAGATACTTAAAGATGTCTTACATATAGAAAATCCACAAGATCACAATAAAGACCTAGAAACTGAACTCAAACTGAGAATCCAAGAACCATAGGAAGAAGCCAGTTGTCACAGTCCCCAAGAAGGTGGATAACATGGCAGGAACTACCAAACACCTCTAAGTCCTAACCCTCAACATTAATGGACTTTGCTCTCCAATTAAGCTACATAGACTGTCTAGTTGGATTAAAAAGGAAGATCCTTCTATCTGCTGCCTTCAAGAGTCATACCTTGCCCATAAAAGCAAACATATTTTGAAAGTGAAAGGCTGGAACAAAATCTACCAAGCAAATGGCCCCCATAAACAGGCGGGAGTTTCAATCCTAACATCAGATAAAATAGACTGCAAATTAAAATTAGTCAGAAGAGAAAAAGAAGGTCACTACATACTAATCAAGGGATCTTTCCTTTATGAGGATATTACAATTTTAATGATCTATTCACCAACAGAGCACCCAAATTTATCCAAGAAACATTACTTTCCTTCAAATCTCACATAGATCCAAAGACATTAATTGTTGGGGACTTTAACACACTACAATCCCCACTAGATAGATCAACTTGGCAAAAACTCAACAGAGAAACCACAGATCTAAACAATTGCATAGATCAACTAGATTTAACAGACATCTACCGAATAATTCACCCAGCAGCATCAGAATACACGCTCTTCTCAGCAGCACATGGAACATTTTCCAAAATAAACCACATCTTAGGTCACAAAGCAAACTTGTCCAAATTCAGAACCATTGAAATTATGCCCTGCATTCTCTCAGACCACAAGAGAATAAAATTAGAACTCAACACCAAAAGCCACCAAAGGAAGTCCTGTAACACATGGAGGCTAAACAAGACACTGTTGAATCAGGAGTGGGTCATGGAAGAGATTAGAAATGAAATTCAAATGTTCATGATATTCAACAAAAATGAACACACAAATCACCAACTCCTTTGGGACACAGCAAAGAAAAGTTTATAGCTCTGAGTTACTACATCAACAAATTGGAGAGATCTGAAACCAACAATTTAATGAGACATCTGAGCCTCCTTGAAAAATAGCAGCAAGCTAAACCCTAATCCAGTAGATGGAAAGATATAATTAAAATTAAATCAGAATTAAATGAATTAGAATCCAAAAAAAACTATAGAAAGAATCAACAAAACAAAGAGTTGGTTCTTCAAAAAAATTAACAAAATTGACAGACCCTTAGCAAACCTTATCAGAAAAAGAAGAGAACACACCCAAATAAACAAATCCAGAGATGAGAATAGAAACATCGCCACAGAAAAAAAACAAAATTTAGAACATTATAAGGGAATACTTCTCAAGCCTGTATGCTAATAAGTTTGAGAACCTGGAAGAAATGGACCTTTCCTTAGTTTAGTCGAAACTAAACCAAGATGAGTTAAATCAACTTAATAGACCTATATCAATCATTGAAATAGAAACAGTAATGAGAGACCTCCCATCTAAGAAAAGCCCAGGTCCAGATGGATTTACAGTGAAATTCTACAAGGCCTTCAAAGCATAGCTCACACCAAACTCCTCGAACTCTTCAATGAAGTTGAAAGAGAACGTTCAGTACTGAACTCTTTCTATAAAGCCATCATAACCCTTATCCCAAAACCAGGCATGGACTCATCAAAGAAAGAAAACTATAGACCCATTTCTTTCATAAACATTGATGCAAAACTTCTCAATAAAATTTTTGCCAATAGACTTCAACAATTCATCCAAAATATCATACACCATGATCAAACAGGTTTCATTTCAGGGATGCAAAGCTGGTTCAATGTACGCAAATGAATGAATATAATTCATCACATCAACAACATCAAGGATAAGAACCACATGGTTATCTCAGTAGATGCAGAAAAAGCATTTGACAAGATCCAACACCCCTTTAGGATGAAGGCTCTGGAAAAATTAGGAATCCATGGAACATTCCTCAATACAATAAAGGCTGTATATGACAAACCTACAGCCAGCATTATACTTAATGGTGAAAAACAAGCCATTTCCTCTAAATTCAGGAATGAGACAAGGATGTCCACTCTCTCCACTTCTCTTCAATTTAGTATTAGAATGCTTAGCTACAGCAATAAGACAAGATGCAAACATAAAGGGGATCCAAATAGGGAAAGGTGAAAGTAAAACTCTCCCTCTTTGCAGATGACATGATCTTGTATTTAATAAATCCCACACACTCCACTCCCAAATTACTTGAGCTGATTCGAAACTTTGGCAAAGTAGCAGGGTATAAAATTAACCCTCAAAAATCAATGGCTTTTCTGTATGCCAACAATGAGAAGAGCGTGGCTGAAATGAGGAAAGCAACTCCTTTTGTAATTGCCCCACAAAAAATAAAATACTGGGAATTAACTTAATTAAAGAAGTGAAAGTCCTCTATGATGAAAACTTTAAAAATCTGAAAAAAGAAAGCAAAGCAGAACTTAGGAAGTGAAAAGCCTCCTACGCTCCTTGACTAGAAGGATCAATATCATGAAAATGGCAATACTTCCCCAGGCTATCTACAAATTCAATGTGATACCTATTACTAATTCAACCTCATTCTTCAAGGAAATAGAAGAGGCAATCCAAAAATTCAGATGGAACAATAAAAGTCCCCAAATAGCGAAAGTGATCCTTAACAGAAAGAATAGTGCTGGAGGAATATCAATACAAAAGTTCACACTCTACTATAAAGCCATAGTAAGCAAAACAGCTTGGTACTGGCACAAGAACAGACCTCAGGACCAATGGAATAGAATTGAAAACCCAGAAATGAACCTACAGACCTATAGCCATCTAATCTTCGATAAGGAAGCTAAAAAATGGAATGGAAGAAAGACAGCCTCTTCATTAAATAATGCTGAAAAAATTGGTTAATCACTTGCAGAAAACTAAATCTAGATACTTCTATATCACCCTGCACCAAAATCAACTCCAAATAGATCAAAGACCTCAGAGTCAAAGCAGACACCCTGAAAACATTACAGGACAGAATAAGAGAAACCCTAGGTCTCTTTGGAGCAGGCCAAAATTTTCTGAATAGAGACCCAGAAACACAACAAATCAAAGAAAGTTTGGACAAATGGGATTGCATGAAACTTTAGAACTTCTGCATGGCAAAGGACATAGCTAACAATATCAATAGAAAGCCCACGGATTGGGAGAAGATCTTCACTAGCCATACAACAAATCTACAATATACTTAGAACTCAAAAAATTAAATACCCCAACAACAAATCCTCAAAGAAACAACTGCCTAATAAATAAGTGGGCTAAAGACTTAAAGAGAAACTTCTCTAAAGAGGAAATAAGACTGGCCAAAAGACACATGAAGAAATGCTCCACCTCTCCATCCATAAAAGAAATGCAAATCAAAACAACATTGAAAATCCACTTCACCCCAGTTAGAATGGCTATAATCAAGAACTCTAATAACAACAGATGCTGGAGGGGATGTGTCCAGAAAGGAACCCTATTGCATTGTTGATGGAGTGTAAACTTGTTCAAACACTTTGGAAAGTAATATGGAGGTTCCACATAGAGCTCCCCTATGACCCAGCAATCCCACTTTTGAGCATTTACCCAAATGATCATAAACCAGACTATACTAAAGCTACCAGAACAACTATGTATATTGCAGCATTATTCACCATAGCTAAGATATGGATCCAACTCAGATGCCCTTCAGTAGATGAATGGATCAAGAAAATGTGATGTATATGTGTATATATATAAAGTCTATGCCTACATTAGAAAGAATGACATAACCCCATTTGTTAGGAAATGGAAAGACTTGGAAAAATCATATTAAGTGAAGTAAGCCAGACCCAAAGAAACATAGGTCCCATGGTTTCCCTTATTTGCAATAACTAGTGTATGTCTGGGACAAGTATAAAAGTTCAAAAGCTTAAACAAAGGAGGAGGCTGCAATGCTTGATAAGAAGTGTACGCATTAACCTGCCCATGTAATTGTAACCCCTCTGTACAGTGTGTTCACAAAAAAATAAATAAATAAAAATAAAATTAAAACAAACAAACAAACAAAAAAGTTCAAAAGCTTTGTACATATGACCAGATAAGGTGAAGTTAATCGAAATGAACCCCAAGATAAGGACAGAAGTGCTTTTTTCTTTCTTGCTATTGTTTCTAACATATTTATAAGGTAATATGTGATTTTTTTTTGTTGCTTTGTATGTTCCTCCCCCACAGAATAGCCCCTGTTTTCACTGTATTTGATGTTGGTATAATTTGGGGAGGGGAAGGGAAAAAACAAAATGTTTAAATAGGGATACAGGTGGACCCATTGTAACAATGAGATGTACAAGACACTATGTTGAAAAACACACTTTACAATTTAGGCGCAGGGGTGTGGGTGTGGGGGGAGTATAGTTGTGGAGGTGGGTGGGAAGGGGTAGTAGGGGGAAAACAAAGGAGGAGGCAACAATGCTGAATAAGAAATGTACTCATAGCCGGGCGCTGGTGGCTCAGGCCTGTAATCCTAGCTACTCAGGAGGCTGAGATCTGAGGATCGAGGTTCAAAGCCAGCCCGGGCAGGAGAGACCTTGAGACTCCTATCTCCAATAAACCACCAGAAAACCGGAAGTGGCGCTGTAGCTCAAGTGGTAGAGCGCTGGCCTTGAGCTGAAGAGCTGAGGGACAGCGCCCAGGCCCAGAGTTCAGGCCCCATGACCGCCAAAAATAAAAGAAAGAAAGAAAGAAATGTACTCATTACTTTGCTCATGTAACTTTAACTCCTCTGTACAATATTTTCACAATAAAATACTTATTTTAAAAAAAGGTCTACAAGTCTAAGTTACTCAGTAGTTCAGAGAGGAAGGCCATGTTGTAGTTGTGTCATTGACCCTGAGGGATGGAGCATATCACAGTTCCAATTTTGGTAGTATTAATGTTCTGTAGGTTTAAGCCTAGGGATCAGGGTAGAGCTACAGTTCAAAAACTACACTTGATAGCTCACAGGCTCAACTCAGATCTCAGGGTAGGAACACTTTAGAATGGTGGTCACTCTGGACCCTGTGATGGGGTTATAAAGCAATAGCCAACATTTTGCAAGATGATGTTCAGTGGCAGCAAGACCCCTAAAATGGCACTGTGTATCTGTTACTTGGGCCCTGGGAAGAAGGGACTAGGCAGCACAATGTTGATTCCACTTGGAGAGAGCATATTTCAGTGGCTCTGGCTATCAAAGACTAGACCAGTTCCAGGAAAGTGAGATTCTACAATTGTTTGGTCTACAAAGAAGGAGGTCAGAGCTCTACCAGTGTTATTTTAACTTGGGATGGTCATCAGCTCAGTTGAGGCACTGATTCATTAGAAGGTGAGGCAGACTTCACCTCATGCCTGAGGGTTTGGAGGCTGTGAGGATGAAAACACTGATGCTCAGGGATGCAAGATAATGGTTATTGGTAAACAAACAAACAAACAAATATTCCAGACTCTTAATGGGCTGTCACCGGGAAGGGCTGAAAAAGAGCACATCCTGCTGGTCATCTTGATTCAGAAAAACAGCAGAAGCAGACATTTTCCCCAGGGTTTATCTTTCTAGAATGAAACTTATTTATCACATTGTAAACCTTGTGGTGTGCTTAAAACAGATGTCATACACTTGATAAGTAAGGACTGAGTGGCCTTAACTAAAATCCAAGACTCAATTACTGAGTGTCCATTATATATAAAGTAACACCTTAGTTCTAGTGTTGATAAGCCAAGCTCTTAGAGCCCCTGGATCAATTATTGAGAGGAGAAAAGAGAAAATCTAGGTTCATTGGTTTATGTTGTTGTGCTGGGCTAAGTCAACAATCAGCACAATTCGTCATGCATAAGATGGAAACATTTTAGGCTACATTGTCTATCTTGTGGGATCTACAGACTCTCCATAGTAGGGAGCTTTCAAATATAACTGATCGGGTGAGAAATCAGATCTGAGACTTAGTGACTGGAAAACCTTGTTCAATTAAAGAAACCTAGTGAGATACAAATTTGGTAGTAGAAAAGCATATCATAACTGAAAGGTAAAAATTCCCAATTGGAGTTGACTGGTTACAAGAAAGACTCACTGACCAAGTAGGAAAGAAGTCCATGGAATTATTGAGTCAGAGAAGTTGAAAGAAAAAGTAATTGTAGGTTGGGCCAATCACCTTCTGATCCTACCACACACCACTGTACAGCCTTGATTCCTAAAACAAGTATGATTTGGGACATTTATATTATTAAAATATTGTATTCCTTTTTGTAAGCATCAATCCACTCAACATGATTATTTATACATGTTCATACTTTATAATATAGTTTAATTCTTAGGTTGGCCAAGGAGTTCTTGTCAAAACGGCACTGGGAGTAAGCAATGAAGCCAGAGACTGAGACTTAAAACATAGGCTGTATGTGATTTTTTTGTTTCTCTTGTATGTTCTTCCCCCATGTTATAACCCTTGTTTTCACTGTATTTGACTTCCGTGCTCTGCATCTTGTGTATACATTTTGGGGAGCGGAAGGAAATAACAAAATGCTGAAACCAGGATATGGGTTGAACTATTGTAACGAAGACAGGTATAAAACACTATGTTGAAAAGGAACTTTACAACTTGGGAGGGGGAAGAGGGGGCTGGGGAGGTTGGGAGGGAAGAGATGGTGGGGGAAAACAAAGGAGGAGGTAACAATGCTCGATAGAAAATGTACTCATTACCTTACTCATGTAACTGTAACCCCTTTGTATACTATTTTTACAATAAAAAACATAAAACATAGGCTTTCTCAGCAGCATCAGTTAAGCAGCTGAGGAATACAGGGAGACTACTGTAGACAGAATCAGACTTGCTGATACTCTGACAGGAACTTGGTGATATAGGACATGATTAGAGTTGTCTATTATAATGCTGTTATTCTTTGTTTCCTATAAAACAAGAACACTTGAAGACCAGATATAGCTGGATGATACCCTAGCCATTCCACTTGCGGTTCTACCTATAGACACAGTCTGAACAAGAGATAGTAAATTTGTGGGTAATCAATAGTGAGACATTAACCACATCATGGACTTTCTTGCTTAGGCTGGCTTCAAAGTGCTATCCTCAGATCTCAGGCACATAAGTAGCTAGGATTATAGGGGTGAGCCACTGGCACCAGGTCAGTATGGAGATTTCCAAAGAAATTAAAAACAGAAGTATCATTTGACCATATGACCTAACAACCCTCCTGAAGACTTCCCAAAGGAAATGAAATTATAACCTTATAAATATCTGTGTGTCCATCCCTATACTAGTCACAATATCTAAGACAGGAAAATTACCTAGTTGTCTAACAATAGATGAATGAATAAACAAATTGATATATATATATAGATGCATACATACATAAATATATATTACATGTATATGTGTATGAATGTGGGTGTGCATGCACACATTTGTGCATGTGTATTATTTAGAGAGGAAATTTGGTCATGCCATAACTTTGGTCAACTTGACAGGTATTATGTAAAATGAAATAAGCCAGACAGAGAAAGAAAAAATATTGTACTATATCACTCTTATATGGAACTTTAGAAGAGATGGGGGGAAAAAAAGATGTGACTGTGCACAAAGAACAAGAACAGGTGTTATTTGTAAAGTAGAGAGAACAGGAACGATGCAAGTAGGATGGTGATTGTGCTGGTGGGAACATGTGGAACCCCTCTTCTAGTACTTCCATTTTTCTTTTTTTCATTACTTGTAGGGCTTGAACTCTGGGCCTGAGCGCTGTCTCTATCACTCAAGGCTAGTACTCTTCCACTTTAAGCCACAGTGCCCCTTCCAGTTTTCTGGTGGTTTATTGGTGAATCTCATGGATTCTTCTGCCCCAGCTGTCTTTAGCTGCGATCCTCAGATTTCAGGTTCCTGAATTGCTAGGATTGTAGGCGTGAGCCAATGGTGCCCAGCCCATTTTTCTTAATGAAGCTAGTAATAAGATGATCAGTTTAGCATTGGAAGGAGTGCAGTGGTGGCTGGGGGCAGGCATGAAGCGGAGGGAGGGAGCACTAAACGGAGGTAGAAACACAATTAACAACTTTTGTGCGAGATCAATCAATACTGGTGTCAAATCAATACTACCACTCAGAGTGACTCATTCCTCATTGCCCTTAACAATTCAGTGTGTGGTAGCTAGGTTCCTCTTTGAGATAATTATTTCTTGTTGACACTGAGTTTTTTTTTAACATTAATTTAATTATTTGAATGTTTAACATTAATTTGAGTAAATGAGTGACAGTATTTTGGGCAAAGGTACTTCCGTTCACTTTGCCCACTCCTGGAAAATTAATCCCCTGACAGATTATATTTTAACATACTCAGAGTATCCCTCTCACTTTCTTTCCTCTGGGGCATTCATTATTTGTGTACAATTGTAGGTCACAAAATGGAGAGAATGGGCCAAGCTGGTCTAGAGACATATTTATTGCCTTGCCCAATACTTCTAAAATAATTTTAAAAATTAACAAATCACTAACATTGAATTCAAGAGACTTTAAAATTAAAATGAGGTTTCTTCTTCCAGGCATCTAAGAAACATTTCATTAACCAAACCAGATTGAGAGCAGTTGACTGGCACTGAGCAACAATTGGCTGATTTACAGGGCATATGCCCTCCTTCTGCAGGCTTTGCAAACCTCATTCATTACTACTTTCTCTTCCCAGGATAAATAATCTTATCTCCGGGTGTTGAGTACTCAAAATCTGACTTTTCTACCAGCCGTTTGTGTCCCCATTCATTTTATGGGTTATAGACTCAAATCTTACAAAATTTCTCATAGTTTTACCTCTGTAAAATCTTGTTTGACCTTTCTAACACTCTAGCTAAATTTTGGGTTCTTTAAATGGAGTACTGGAATTTTAGTTCATCTTTGTAATCTTACTAAGAGCTAATCATGTATAAATAGGAAATGCAAAAATGCTCCATGTAAAGACCTTTTATCTGTTACAATCTGGTTGAAGGGATTAGTAAATTTTGAATCTGTTTTAAACACAGTAGAATGCTTATTAAGAATTAATGTTGCAGCCGGGCGCTGGTGGCTCACACCTGTAATCCTAACTACTCAGGAGGCTGAGATCTGAGCATCATAGTTCAAAGCCAGCCAGGGCAGGAAAGTCCGTGAAACCCTTATCTCCAATAAACCACTAGAAAACCGGAAGTGGTACTGGGGCTCAAGTGGTAGAGCGCTAGCCTTGAGCTGAAGAGCTGAGGGACAGAGTCCAGGCACAGAGTTCAAGCCCCGCGACCAACAAAAATATAAAATAAAAAAATAAGAATCAATGTTGCTACTGCCTAAGAAAATATTGAAAATTAACTCAGTTTTTCTTGGAATGTACAAGCACTTAGCTGACACATGGAATCTCTATTATGTTCTACATTATAATAATATAGCACAAAGTTTTCTAAGTCTTATCAAAAAAGCTAAAGGACATCCTAAAATGCACTAAGGGTAAATTAAATTCTAATTTGTTTTGAAAAGTCATTACTTTGGACTGTATTTTTTTAATCTTTCAGTACTAGTACAAAGGGTCTTTGGTGCAACATGTCAGTCTTTGAGTATAATGCATCAGGAGTATTCTGCAGGCCCAAAGCAACAGGGCTAATCGGCCATGAACTGAAACTTCTGAAACACTGAAGCAAACCTTTTCCCCTCATAATATCTGATTTATCTCTGGTATTTGCTACAGTAATGGAAAGCTGACTCACCACTCTCATAGAGAAATAACAGCAAAACTAACAATTTGTTTGCAAAAACGCCTAGTATTGTCATTCATCTAGGAAGATAAAAATCTGTATTTTGATATATTGATAAGCAGCCAGAGATTTCTGTTTCCTTATGCTATCTTCTAAAGATGTCTTTTCAAAATATATATAAGACAGCATTCTAAGCAAAAAATGACAGCTTTGTTTTTCTAGCCTATTCAATCTCTAATATTTTTCATGGACTGAATAGATTGCTAAGTCAGCAATGCACAGAATCCTAAGTCTGCAATATCTCTCTTAAATTGACATCATTGTATACAATGGGAGCAATACACCATCATCAGATTTATATACAATGTTAGCAATAAACATATAATTATTATAATTTAACCCTTTGAAATGAATATAATTCAGCCTAATTACATCAACTATATATGTGCATGCTAATCAGCAGTAATATATGCCACAAGCTCTGAAGAATAAACAAATTTTGAGGGTTTTTTGTTTGTTTTTGGTGATGATCCTGGGGGCTTGAACTCAGAGCTTGGGTAGTGTCTCTGACCTTTCTTGGCCTTTGTGGTGATTAATTGGAGATAAAAGTCATAGAGTCTTAGAGTCTTTCCTGCCCAGGCCGGTTTTGAATTTCGATCCTCAGATCTCAATTTCCTAAGTAGCTAGGATTGCAGATGTGATCCAGCAGCCCCAGCTTAAACTTACTTGAAGAGAGAAAAGCTAGTTACCCCTATGACAACAAATTATATCATATGTAGCATATTAAGTCTTTCTCCTGTCCACTCAGACTGCAGATGTGGCTAGAATTGTTTCTGATCTTTTCCACTCTGTCCGTATCAGAATTCTTTGCCTGTAGTCACTTCTTCATTTAGTAGGCAAACCAGTGTTCCATTCACTCATTATAGATTCCTTCGTAGTGTTACAAGTTGTCAATGTCAGAAATGAAACAGAATCAGTGCCTGCCCTGCAAATAGATATTTCTTTGAATATCACTAATTTAGAGGCAAATAATTCTCTCATTTTAAAAGGCTAATCAGATCTTGTGTTTGTCTACTTAAATTTCTCAAATGATTGCCCATTGTCTCAAATTTATGTGACTTATGGACTGTGAATCTCATATGACCTGGTTTTCCCTTTCAACTCATTCCTATCTCCCACCCATAATTGTACTCTGCAGAAACTACAACGCATATAATTTTATTCCTAAAAGCCATCAACTTCATTCTTTCCCTAAGGCCTTTGTACTAGCTCTTGTTACTTTATCATACAAGTCAGAAATTTTAAGCAGTGTTTCTTTCATAACATTTCCCTTTATTTCTAAGAAACTTAATCATAGCAGAAGGAGCCTGTATTTTCTTAGGGAAAAAGAAAATGTATAATTCTCACATTGAATTTTGTTATAAAATTATGAGATCATCAACCTTATGAAAACAACTTTCAATCAATATGTCCTATAACCATTTTCAGTTATAGTGAAACCCTACCAAGTGGTGCTTTTTTGATCAAAGTACCATGTAATAAATGTTGGATACAAAACTATATGTATCTCTGTTGTAGTACTGGTTTATCTGAAGTCAATATGAAAGTTATAGTAAAACATTTCACATTTCATCAAATATTATTTTCATGGTTTAGAAGTTATAAAATTTTAGAGGAAAATAATTTGGAAGGTCCAAACTCTTTAAAATCTTCTTATATATATATGTATATATATAAATTCTATAAGTATGTGTATATATATCTTTTGTATAGTTTAGAATTTATAAGAATTTAGCAAAAATAATTTTGGAGTTCTAATGGCTCTTAAAATTTTCTAAAGTTGTTTTCAGTAACGTTCTTTATGTCGAGAGGGTAACTATGATGCTGAATAAATGTTACATCTCCTCCATTACAAAGAGTTTTGTTTTTCATTGAGTTATTCAGTGTATTTTTCTTTTTTCTTTTCTTACATGGATTCATCCACAAGAATTGAATCATGTGATTTCAAAAGAGGTAATTTAATTTGTTTCTTTGCTTTTTAAAAGTATTTGATATTTTGCCTCAACGAATTTTGTAAAAGGAATATAAAAGCTGGCCCTGAGGTATTAGGTGAGAAGCCGATCTGACTTACAGGGACTGAGTTTTTTCATTTAAGTACTAAGGGGTTAACTTAGGCTGAGGAAGATAATGTCCTCTCTCACATTGGCCTGGTTAGAAGAAGCTGCTGCACTGTGTTAAGAAGTGTCCTGAGGTCGCAGTGGGCTCACCAAAGAATGGAAAGATTGTTTCTTGAGGTCTGCTGAGGACAAGCAATCCTGAAATGGCAGCAGATGTGCCATGTATTGACGTTTTCTGAATAAGATTATGGTTGTCGGTGATTCTTTACAAGTGTTTTTGATGTTTTTACACAATTTCTTACTGTGCAAGGAAAAAGAATCCAAATTTGCTATGTATTGATTTTTATTTTCTAGTGATCTAATTTCATTGGATGTTTTTATTCATGAATGGTTGCCACGCCTGCCATTTTGCTGATGTCTTCCTTCATTTAGTTCTGCTTAGTATCAAACTTATGTTCCTGGAGAAGCTCTGTGACAGTAATTGGTACTATCACAATGGATTTGCTAACCCCTGGTTTATTTCTTCTCTTTTTCAGCATTCCAAAATTGAATCAACTATTTCTGAGCAACCCTTCTCCCAGCGCCTAATAGAGATTTGTTAGATTTCTGTATTCTTCCCAATAACAAAATTTATTCTTATTTAACTTGCTATTTTGTTGCTTTCCCCTCACTCCCTGGATGTTTGGAGCTTCAACATTCTCCCTGGGCCTGTTTACCTACGTGTGACTCTGCGCCACAAGTCTGGGTTGTTTTCTGAAAATATGCTAAAGATTCTTTCTGAGATTTCCCATCTATGAACCTAAGTCCCTTCCTAAAACAACAGTGAGATGACAGCTCACTGTCATGCCTTCACACTTCTCATTGACTCCAGAAATTCCTTAGGAGTGTATTATCTTGAGGAATAATAGTAAAATAGAAAACATGCATTGAGCAAGTGTTTTATGTTAGCCAGCTATATTATCTCATCCTTTAGAGTAGTTCACCAAACTATTTTCCATTATTCAGTTGAGAAAACAGAAGCTTAGGAAACTTCAATAACTTGCCCAACTTCACCACAGTGTGTGGGGGAAAAAATGCAGCCAAATGTGAATTAAGTGACCCCAATCTAAACCCAGCTCTTTATTTCACTCTGGACATACTGTTATTCTACTTCTGGATGGTTTACAAGAGGGGTAGAGACACAGAGGAGGGTTAGAGACACAGTGGGCCCTGACAGCACCCCAACAAAGCATTTAACATTTCCTTTCAAGTTTAACTGCAATACAGTTTCCACAACAAAATTCTAGCTCTGGATAGAAAGAATCTGGGATGTTTTGCAACTCAAAGTTCATAGCAACCCCTTCTTTTTTTATTAAATTTTTTTATTGTCAAGGTGATGCACAGAGGGGCTATAGGTTAGTTACATAAGCACATTTCTCATCAATCTTGATATCCCTTTCCTCAATTTTCTCCTACTTCCCCTCCCCCAAGTGGTACAGATCCTTTCCAACATATGGTCTTGTGAGTATTGCCATTGCATTAGGTCCCCCCTTGTCCTTTGTCTCACCATTCTGTTGCTCCCCTTCCCTAATTCAAATAGACATATACACAAAACCAGGGTACCAAAATCAAATACAGTGACCACAGGGTGTATAAATGAAATAACCTCCAAAACATGGACACAAGAGATTTTTGTTGTTGTTTTCATGTACTATGTGATGTTTTTTGTTTCTTTTGTATGTTCCTCCCCCTATGGTACATCCTTTGTTGTCACTGTATTTGATGTTTGTACCCTGGCATAGCAGCCCCTTCTAAATGTGTTCATTAACATATTTCAAGCTACTGTTACCTTATTAAACCTCTGCTCTACTGAAATCCTGAGCAATATTGTATTGTTTTATTGATTGAATACCTACTGACAGTAGCAATATGCATACAAGCATTATTCTCATACCACTATCGTTGTAATGGTGTGGAGGTAATATTGAATGTAATTTACTCTCATCTATACATGGCAGGTCAAATGTGGTGGTGTTAGAATCGCCAGTGTGTAAATTTTAGCCCACATACAAATTAGCTGTCCAACGTCTTTTTAAGGGTTCACTTGATGAGAAAAGAAAACATGAAAAGATCAAGTTTTTGAAAGACGCTCCTGATCTGATAGCTGTGCACAAATATAGGAAATGCGATCAAGTGATAATTTTCAAGAATGAAGGCTTCTTTTCCTAAAGTTTTCATTGGAATCAAAGACAGGGGCAGAATAATAATTTGTAAAGTGTAGACTTAATTTAGCATCTTAGCTCCACATCTTTCTACTAAGTGCATTGTAGGATTCAACGTATGAACAGAGGCCAAGATAAAGGAAGCAACAAAATAATGCTTCTATACTTTATGGTAGTGATAACATTAAGAATTTTTGCAACTAAATTATCTCAATATTTTATATTACTAAGGTATCAGTCCTATAACTGAGAATCTACTCTACACACACACACACACACACACACACACACACACACACACACACACACACACACACACACACCACTTTATATTCATTGCTTTCTTTGGCCTCAGTGCATTAATGTAGACTTTAGTTCCATAAATATGTGAAGATGTTGTGGATCCATTTGTGGTGCCAGATAACATTGGTAGCAGTCAGTGAAGAAAAGTCATGTTTATGTAAACATCCTACTAAAAGAAATGATTGATTTGTTTTCAATTTTTGTTTTTGTAGAGTACATAGTCCTTCAGTGGTAAACCTTGCATATGTACCTTTGTGCTCTTCTCATTTCTTTAAGGCAAATGCCCATTAAAATAAATGGGAGAAAAAGCCATGGACTGATGGCTCATGCATGCTTGTAATCCTAGCTATTATGAAGATGAAGGTTAGAAGCCAGCTGGGCAAGAATATCAGTGAAACTCAACTAATATTAACCAGCAAAAGCCAGTAGTGGATGTGTAGCTCATGTAGCAGTGCACCAGTCTTGAGCCATATATAATTATATATATATATTTATAGTATATGTATGATATTTTTATATATGGGATATTTATATATTTATAATATTTATATAGTTATATATATTTCATATAGAATATATAAATATATATGAGGGGAGAAAACAAGAAAAACTGTAGGGTACCAGTTATAAAAACCTCCAAAATTCACCCAGTGCTGGTGTCTCACGCCTGTAATTCTAGCTACTCAGGAGGCTGAGATCTGTGGATCTTGGTTCAAAGGCAGTGCAGACAGGAAAGTCTGTGAGACTCTTATCTCCAGTAAACCACTAGAAAACCGGAAGTGGCACTGTGGCTCAATTGGTAGAGCACTCACCTTGAGCTGAAGAGTGCAGGGACAGCGCTCAATCCCAGAGTTCAAGCCCCATTACCGACCAAAAAAAAAAAACTCTCCAAAATTTTTTTATGGATGGACTTGTTCATATTATGTAAGAAATTCTAATATCAGTGTATTTCTTTAAGACAATGATTGGGTGAAAAAAGTACTAGGCTGTCACTTATAGGATTGTGGTTATACATTAAGATTTTGTGTATACATTACATTTTTCCAATATTTTAAATATGTTTGAAATGTGTAATAAGTTCTGTAAAAATTAAAATCTGTAGAAAGTTGTAGGTTGCAATTTTGAAAAAGTCTCATAGGCACTATTATGAACAATAAAGTTACTGGTCAAAATGTCTTTTGTGCATACAATCAGCTAGGTTCTGAGGTCTATACGGGTTAGAAACTCAACAGCTTTACATAGCATCAGGATTCTTACCTGATCAAGAATGTAAGTTGTTAGTGGCATTTATGTATGTGTGTATGTGTATGTATGTGTATGTGTGTGTATGTGTATGTACTAGGGCTTGAACTCAGGGCTTTTCCCACTCACCTGGTTTTTTAAATCAAGGCTGGTGCTCTGCCACTTGGGCCTAAACTCCACTTCGGGCTTTTTGCTGGTTAATTGGATATAAATGTATCAACTGCCTAGACTGGCTTTGAACTATGGTTCTCAGCTGTCTGTCTATTGAGTAATTAGGATTACAAGTGTGGACCCACCAGTGTCTGGAAGCTGTAAATAGCAGCTTAAGCTTCATCACACTGGTTTTGTGTGTGGCGTAGGTGGGGGAAGTGCTTGGAGTTTGAAGCACTCAGGGAGGTCACCTACACAACCTGGTGAGATCAACCAAGCCTCAATCCTGAGATGAGATGGATTCAGTGTGAAACTGGATGGGACAGGGAAGCAAAACAGTGTGATGAGACAGTGGGAGCCAGTGTAAGGGAGAGCCATACACCTGGGTTTGAATCATACACACACACACATACATACATATACATACATACATCCACACACATACACACATACATATATGCATACATACATACACATACATATACACATACATACATACATACATACATATTCAAGCTTCTTAATCTCAAAAGAAGATAGGGTCTCATATCTAAAATATACATGGAACTCAAAAAATTAAATCAACAACAAATCTTCAAAGAAACAACTGCCCAATAAATAAGAGGGCTAAAGACTTATAGAGAAACTTCTCTGAAGAGGAAAGAAGGATGGCCAATAGACACATGAAGAAATGCTCAACCTTCCTAGCCATAAAAGAAATGCAAATCAAAACAACACTGAGATACCACCTCACCCCAGTTAGAATGGCTATAATCAAGAACTCTAACAACAACAGATGCTGGAGGGCATGTGGATAGATGTGCATTGTTGGTGGGAGTGTAAACTTGTTCAAACACTTTGGAAAGTACTATGGAGGCTGCTCAAAAGACTCCGTATAGAACCCTCCCAAGACCCAGCAATCCCATGTTTAGGAATTTACCCAAATTATCACAAACAAGACCATAGTAAAGCCACCAGCACAACTATGTTTGTCGCAGCATTGTTTACCATAGCTAAGATATGGAACCAACCCAGATGCCCCTTAGTAGATGAATGGATCAAGAAAATGTGGTATATATACACATTGGAATTCTATGCTTCTATCAGCAGGAATGACATTGCCCCATTTATTAGGAAATGACAAGACTTGGAAAAAATTATAAGTGAAGTAAGGCAGGCCCAAAGAAACATAGGTCCTATGGTTTCCCTTATTTGCAATAACTAGTATATGTCTGAGATAAGCAGAAATGGTCAGATAAGTTGATGTTAGGCAAAATGAGCCCCAAGATAAGGACTCAAGTGGTTTTTCTTTCTTGCTATTGTTTCTAACATATTTATACGGTGATTTTTTGTTGCTTTGTATGTCCCTCCCCCATGATATAACCCCTGTTTTCACTGTATTTGATGTTAGTATAATTTGTGGAGGGGAAGGAAAAAAATTGTTTAAACAGGGATACAGGTGGACCCATTAAAAATGAGATGTACAAGATGCTATGTTGAAAAACTAACTTTACTACTTTGGGTGGGGGGAGATGGGAGGGCAGGGATGATAAGGGGAAAAAAAGGAGGAGGCAACAATGCTTGATAAGAAATGTACTCATTATCTTGTCCATGTAATTGTAAACCCCCTGTGCAGTATCTTCACAATAAAAAATTTATTAATGAAAAAAGAAGATTTAACACTATTATAGTTTTATAATATTAGATGAATGAACATAAGAAAACAATTGGCTCCTTAATGAAAATTAGTTCTGCTTCTAATTATTAAATAAAGTAACTAGATAGTAGATAGATATGTAGATAGACAGATAGATAGACAGACAGACTTTATAGTTAGACATCTGTATATATAGAAAGTTTTGGAATTGTTAAAAATATATTCATACTTAAAACATTTACTTTTGAAATCAGGGCATTTTATATGGTACTATTTGTCTTTGAGATGCTGCAGTTTGCTTTACTTGATTTTGTAAGAGTTGTTGACTATTTGAATAATATGAAACTATGAGAATTACATAGTGAGTATATCCTAAAAATAAAAAAATAAGAATAAACTAAACAGCTCTTTCTTCAGAAAATTTAAATAGGGATGTGATGAGGAAATAGAGTGTGCACTTATCTGAGGCATGGTTTCCCAGGTCTCTAAGAAAAATCCACTGCCACTAACACTTCTCAGACATTAGACCAGTAGGAAGGGTAACGTGTTCCAAGAGTTAAGCATGTCAAATGCATGAGCAGAGACCCTACTGGAATATGACTGTGTTCTTCACATTGGTTCAGAGACAGTGGTGATTAATTTGAGTTACAAACATTTTGGGAGTTTAGTGATTCTGACCATGACACATAGTACCAGCAACCCCCTTCCTTATTCTGGCCACTGATCTCAATGCAGGAAAATTGCTCAAGGAAGAAACATTAATGTATTGTCTCATAAGAAACCACTGGGTCAATTGCACCAACACAAACATATGCAATCACGGCTTATCTCTCTCCTTTGCAAAGCTGTTTTGTACTTTAATACATTCATCTCAATATGCATTTCCACTGGAAGATTCTGAAGTCAAATACAAATCTTTAATATAGGCACTCCCTCTCTGCCTGTTTCTCTGGCTCACTGCTGCTCTGTAATTCTCCTTTTATTCTAATTAAATACCTTGCAGTCATTGAGAAATGGTGCCTTATGTTGCTACATCTTCCTGCTGTCAGAGCAGTTAATTAGCTCTTGGCAGGTCTTAGATTCTAAAGAGCTTGAAAGGATGGTTTGTAATTTGTGCTGAAGTACAGCAAGTTGCTTCATATAAATGTGGTTAAAAGTCTATTGTTTGACGTTTGTCAATTTCTACGCCATCTAGATTTTCATTTGTTTGGCAGTAATAGAAAATCGCATTTGTTTCACATTCCTGAAGGTAGAACCATCATTATTTCTTATCCCCGAACAAAGGAAGACTATAAAAATCCCTGAGGAAAAACATCAAGAGGAAAATGGGATCTTATTGAAGCAAAAAGTCCTATAAAATATGAAAAGGGTTTCTCTATGGAAGACCTTTACTATAAAATTGATCCTTATTGCTATTGTTACCTTTAAAGGGACCAAAATTGCAATCATAGAGAGAATCTTTATTGTTTGAAATAAAGTCCATTTTTCTTAGGTTAGCATTCACAATCCTTGGAGGGTGTTCATTCACCTGAACACCTTTCCTTGGTCATTTTTCCTACTCCCGATCTGCCTATCCACTTTGTGACAATTCTTGAAATCCTTCATAAGGACTAATTCATCTTTTTACTATTTTTCTACTAGTAGTCTTACCCTCCTTTAGCAAATTTAGCAATTAAAAAACACAGGACTCACGGATAAATGAAAATTTCAAATAAACAGAAATCATTTTTAATATAAATATATCCCATGAGATGGTGATGTCTCTCTCTCTTGCTTGGTTGCTTGCTTTGCTTCTTTTTTGTGCTGGTTTTGGGGCTTGAAATCAATGCCTGGATGCTGTCCTTGGGTTGCACCACAGCTCCACTTGTGGCTTTTGGTGGTTAAATGGAGATAAGAGTCTCATAGATTTCACTGCCTGAGCTAGCTCTGAATCTTGGTCCTCAGATCTCAGCATCTTGAGTAGCTAGGGTTGTAAGTGTGAGCCACTAGTCCCTGGCACTGTTTTCTTTTTTAATACATGAGGACTCTTCTTGTCCTTCTGTATTAGAAGGAAGTGCGAGTGGAAGTAGAACACTCAGATGTTTCACAGGACCTTAAATCTCATTGAGGATATACAATAAAACTAGGTTGGAAATGTCAGGTGATGCAATAATAAATCTTACAAGAAAGGGAAGTTCAGTTGCCTGATATAATACTTCATCTGGGCCTTTGTTATATGTCCCCTCAAGGTTACATGTTATAGGCATGTTCTCAACGTGTGATACTCTTGGGTGGTGCAAGAAGGCCAATCATTGTTTGTGGGGGGGGGGGGGAAGAAGGCCAATCATTGTTTGTGTGTGGGGGGGGAGGGTATTCCTGAAGGGGGGGTATGAAAACCTCAAAGCCCTCGTATCTTCCTTTCTCTTTTATTTACTGGCACCATGAGGTGGCATTTAGTTCTACAGTGTTTTTTCCTGCCATGATGTGAATGGCCTAAAATTCACAGTGCTAACTGACCATGGAATGAAAACTCTAAAATTGTGAGCCAAATTAGACCTTTACTTCTTCTCATTTAACTCAGGTGTTCGTTATAGGATCCAGAAACTGATTAATATACCATGCAAAATTTACATTAGGCATTTACTAAAAATATATTTCTTGTATATTTGAAATTCACATTTAATTGTACTATAACTTCATTCAGATTTTCAGCTCTTTGAAAATGACTTGGGGTTTTATTTCATTTGGATACCTGAGGGTATGAAGGGTCTTCATTCATGTGTCAAAAAAACAAACAGCAACAAAAAGAAAACAGAAATCACCAGAGAGCAAAAACATACAAACAAATAAGAAATCCACATAATTTGCCTTAAAGACCCCTAGAATTATTGGCATAAAATTATGTTTTATTTTAATATCCATGTTTGAATTTTTGGCTTCACTGTTTGTAGAAAATTACCCTACTACTTGAGCCACACCTAGCCCAAGTTTGCAACTACCCAAAGATAAGTTGTTGTTGTTGCTTTTTTAATGAAATAGAAAAGAATTAAAAGCCAGTGTGACAGGCTTTTGGAGAAGAGATCACTTCCTAAGAGTGTGAAGCATGTTGGGAGAGCTGAGAAACACATCTGCTGGAGAAAGATTGTTTTTGCTCTAACACAAAGAAATCAGCCAATGCTGCACAAATTTGCATGCTGACATATTATAGTTGAATCTGAAGGAGTCTAGTAATTCCCTCTTGAATGGTGGGGAGAGTTGGGATAGCAAATTTAAAAGGCCCTCCTAAACTTGTAGCCAGATAAAACAGCTCATACCTGCAAGGAAATAATAATAGTAATAATAATAATGTGACATAAAAAGAAATCAAGAATCATGAAGTAGAACATAACTTTTCCAGTGCTAAAACACAAAAATTAATCAGTACTGTCTAACTCAAATTCTACATATGCTAAAAAAATTCTTTCAAAAATTATGCTTAAATAAGAACATTTCCAGGTAAACAAGAGAGGTGCATAGTTGCCAGCAGATCCATGCAACCAAAATTATGCTAGTTTTCATGCAGAATGGAGATGATACAGATGAAAACTCAATAAAAAATGGAAGTCCCTAATTATGGCAAGAAAAGGATATAAAGATTATTTCATCTTTATTATTTGTTTAATGAAAATACATTTAAATTCAAAATAGATTGGGGGAGTTGAAACTTCACAAGAATAAGAATAGTGATTTCTGTGAAGTGTTAATCCAGTACAGGAACCGCAGTTTCCTTCTCCGAAACAACACATTATTTGTAAGATCATGATGAGAATAAAATGAAATCAAATAGGTAAATTATTTAGAAAACTACATGGCATATATAAAAACCCATTACATGTTAATTATCGGCATCATATTTTATAGATAAGATTTTCAAATTAAAGTTATGTGAGAACTGAATTGAAGCATTGTGCTACTCAGTTACACAGTGAAATAAGACTTAAGTCTGTACCAATGGAAGTTATTTCAAGAGAATGTCACCAACGAGAAAGACATGAAAATATACCAGGAAGAGGCAGGAGAATAAATTGTTCCTCTCATTCAAATAGGATTTAGAAAAGCTCAATCTGCACATTTTAAAATTATTATCATGGAAACAGCGATTACAAGGAATTTTTAAAAAGCAGCCACCTGCCATGCAGTGAGCCAAGTGTTTGCTTCTGTGGTAATCCGCAGGCATCGTGCCATTTCCATGCACAAGTGCTCTGAGGAGTTATTACCAATTTTTAGTCTGTTTGTCTTTGGTTCTTGTTTCAGAACTAATGTTTTGCTTTTCTCTGACAAAATAGAAGAGTCATAGAAATTTTTAAGTGGATTGCTGAGAAGTGAATGGAGAGGGGGAAAACTGTGGCTACAGCCTGCAAAGAGATGTGATTGGACTGTAAATGAAGATGCAGCTTTGATTGGGGGAAACATTGGACAGGTACAAGAGCAATCAGGGGAAACACATGGATCTCCTGGGCAGAAGGAAAGTCAGTACAGGAAGTGTTCCTGCAGAGAGATAAGGAGAAAACAGCTGGCAGAAATGTTAGAGCGTCAGTCATGTGGGAAATCAGGCAAGGAGACGAGCCAAGTGAGAGTTCATGTTCCTTGCCTGACGGAGGCAAGGATAAGGATGGGCTTAGATTTATACACCCTCTCATATCCACACATGTATGTGCATACACACACACACTTTTGTGTCTTGTGAAGGAGTCCTTTTCCAAGGATGATGACCTAGTGTTTTGGTTGGCAGTGAGAAATAACAACCTAGTGAGTGGGTGAATGGGCAGCTGTGGGTAACTCTGCTGGGGCCAGAGCTAGAGAGGCTGCTACTGCATTGATTGCATGGCTCTCCAAGGACAACGCTGCTGTCTTTTTTCTTGAACACAGAGACCAGAAAACAGCTCTCTTGCAGGATAGCCTCTCTTTTTATTTTTGTACATATTGAACTTAGTCCTAGGATGGCAGAGATAGTGTTGTGGGAAGATGAGAGTACGTGCTTTTATTACCTGAAGGAAGTTTCTGGGAGGCGTGTATTTCATGTATTTGAAAAGTAACATGGAGAAAGAAAATGAAAAAGAACTCAATAAAACATATCTATATATCCATCTCTCTCATTTTATATGTATGTATAAATATATATGCGTGTGTACACACACATATACACACACTCACACACATATGGATATGGATGTACAAGAGAGTAGCAGAGCATACTCTGAACTAAGGGGGGAAAATCCAACATCTGTGAGCTAAAATTAACCATATCTAACTGGTTTATTTTTCTGCCAATACTGGCATCTACAAAGGCAAGCTCTAAAACAATTAATGTTATGTTTTGTTTTCACAGCAACAACAAAAGGTGGAATTTTAAAATACTTATAATAAATGTAAGAATTTTCAATGTTTTATTATAAAAATTATTTGTAAAAATGAAAAAGATGGAAAAGAATCAGGCTTTATTTAAATTGTTGGTGGTGGTCATGGAGCTTGAACTCAGGACCTGAGCATTGTCCCTGAGCCTTTTCACTCAAGGCTAGAGCTCTTTCACTTTGAGTCACTTCCGGTTTTCTGGTGGTTAATTGGAGATAAGAGTCTCATGGACTTTCCTGCCCAGGCTGGCTTTGACCTGTGATCCTCAGATCTCAGCCTCTTGAGTAGCTAGGATTACAGGCATGAGCCAGTGTCCAGTAGCAGTCAGGCTTTTTTTTTTTAATTTAATTTTATTTTATTTGTGAACATACTGTACAGAGGGGTTACAATTACATGGGCAGAATAATGCGTACATTTCTTACCAAGCATTGCAGCCTCCTTTTTAATCGTGAAAATACTGTACAGAGGGGTTACAATTACATGGGCAAGATAGTACATTTCTTATCAAGCATTGTAGCTTCCTCCTTTGTTTCCCCTTCCCAGCCCTTCCCATCCTCCCCCCCCCAATCCTCCCCACCCTCCCGCACCAAAGTTGTAAAGTTCGTTTTCAACTTAACGACTTGTACATCTCATTGTTGCAATGGGTCCACCTGTATCCCTATTTAAACCATTTGTTTTTTCCCTTCCCATCCACAAATTATAACAACATCAAATACAGTGAAAGCAGAGGTTATACCATGGGGGAGGGACATACAAAGCAAAATAGAAATAATCTTATAAATGTGTTAGAAACAATCGCATGAAAGAAAAAAACATTTGAATACATATCTTAGGGTTCATTTCCCTAACATCAACTTCTCTGACCTTTTCTGCTTGACTCAGACACATACTAGTTATTGAAAATAAGGGAAACCATGGGACCTATGTTTCTTTGGGCCTGACTTACTTCACTTAATATAATTTTTTCCAAGTCTTTCCATTTCCTAACAAATGGGGCAATGTCATTCTTTCTGATGGAGGCATAGAATTCCATTGTGTATATATACCACATTTTCTTGATCCATTCATCTACTGAGGGACATCTGGGCTGGTTCCATATCTTAGCTACGGTAAATAATGCTGCAATAAACATAGTAGTGCTTGTAGCTTTAGTGTAGTCTTCTTTGTGAACATTTGGGTAAATGCTCAAAAGTGGGTTGCTGGGTCATAAGGGAGCTCTATGTGGAGTCTTTTGAGGAACCTCCATACTGCTTTCCAAAGTGGTTGAACAAGTTTACACTCCCACCAACAATGCAGTAAGGTTCCTTTCTATCCACATCCCCTCCAGCATCTATTTTTAGAGTTCTTGATTATAGCCATTCTAACTGGGGTGAGATGGTATCTCAATGTTGTTTTTATTTGCATTTCTCTTAAGGCTAGGGAGGTTGAGCATTTCTTCATGTGTCTATTGGCCATCCTTCTTTCCTCTTCAGAGAAGTTTCTCTTTAAGTCTTTAGCCCTCTTATTTATTGGGCAGTTGTTTCTTTGAAGATTTGTTGTTGGAGGATTTAATTTTTTGAGTTCCATGTATATTTTAGATATGAGACCCTTGTCTGTTGTATGGCTAGTGAAGATCTTCTCCCAATCTGTGAGCTTTCTACTGATCTTACTAGCTATGTCCTTTGCCATGCAGAAGCTCTGCAATTTCATGGAATCCCATTTGGCAGTCAGGCTTTTGTGGTAGCTTGGCCCTGAGATGTTTCTGGAATGTGTAATGGAGTTGTTTGATAGGGAGGAAATATAGAACAGCAAAAATGTAACTCAAAATGAAGTTATATGAGCTGTGTCATGGCTCAAGTGGTAGAGTACTTGCATAGCTAGAGTGAAGCACTGAGTTCAAATCTCAGTACTTCCAAAACCTTGGATCCATATACTGTGTGCTATGGTGAAAGAAAATCTTCTTTAAAAGAAAGTGAAGCACAAAAAAAGACTAGTGATGATGGATGTAAGAAGCATTAAGTTCACTCATGGAGAAAAAGCTAGTCCTTCAAATCCAGAATACAAACATCTTGAAATCTGTTACAACATATATTATTCACTTAAGTAACTAAATTAAAAAAGAAGATATTTTCAAGCAAAATATTTGAAATATTTAGGCATAGAAATTACAAGTAATTTCCAAAAGTCCTATCAACAGAAAAAATATTTGTCCAAGACATTTTCAAAATAGCCTTAGAAAAGGGATGGTTCATGGATGATTAACAAAGACCCTGGGTTTCTACTTACATGGCAGTCTTGAGTTGTAACAAGGAATTTATATTCTATTTAACTTTGAGTTCTTTGAGACTAGAAACCAGAGTCAAAGACTTATAGATTCAATTGAATGGCAAGGAGTGACAGTGTAGAATAAAGGAACTCATTTTCTCATATAGAGTGTAGACTAGAGACAAAACTGAAGAGTGCTTAGAATGGAATCATTCTACATAGATCAGAGAAGAGACAGGAGAGAGCTCCATTAGGGAAATGACTGCAGTCTGGGAAAACATCACCTCAGTCCCTCACCTAGCTGGGCTGTGAGTCACTGTAGGTCTAGATGGCTGGAAAGAGTCAGTCCAAAGCCAAGGCCTCTCATGTTTTGCATATCAGAAATTATCATATCATTTACATTCAAAATTAATCAGAATTAATTTTGGTAATGATAAATTTCTCTTGATTTGATACTCAGGTTAATTTTCTTTACCTAGATAAAGTTACTAATTGCTCAAAATAGCCTCTACTGACATTTCTCATTTCATACTTGATGTTTTGCAGTAATCTTTCAATATTCAGGATTCATGAAGGATGATTCCAGGATCTTCCTAGAGATACCCAAATCCCTAGATGCTCACATCTCTTCTATAAAGCGATGAATGTTTGCATATAGCATATACATCCCTTCCCATATAGTTCAAATTCTCTCTAGATTACAATGTATTATGTGCATTAATGTAATGTTGTCTTCTTTAGGAATAGTGGTAGGAAACAAATATGTATATATTAAGTGCAGATGCAGTTTTTGTTTAAATATTTTCCATCTGCAGTTGGTTGAATCTGCAGATGCAGAAAGCTTGGCTATGGATGTCATTGTGTACTCTGCCTCTGATATCTACTTCTGTAGCCAACTCTAAGCCATGCTTTAGGATATATCTATCTGAGGTGCAACTTTTTCTAAAACTCCCTAAATGAGTTATGTATCCATCTAGTAAGGACATATAAATTTCAGTGAATTACTTTATTATTGGACTTACCCCATTATACATAAATTGCTTATTTTTATCAAGTAGAACTATAAGTTATTTAACAACTGGGACTAGATCTCAGTTAAATCCCATTAAGTAGCCAAGGAAGCACTGGGTACATGCCCATTGACTTTATAGCTGATGGAGAAAAAGTAAGAATGAAAATTTGCAGAAAAGCTCTATAAAAGGCCATCTAGAAATCAATAGAAATAATTATAACATTAAAATAATTCCTTATGTCTTGGCAAAGTACATGACAATGTGTCTGCCTATCAAACACATGATGAAATCATCATATACTTTAAGAAGCAATTGAATGTTATAAGCGAAATGAATCTCTAGATAGGGACACAAGAGGTTTTATCTTTATTGCTGTTGTTTTTAATGTTCTTATACTGTACTATGTTATTTTCCTGTTTCTGTTGTATGTTCTTCCCTTATGTTATAACCTCTGTTTTCACTACATCTGATTCCAGTAACCTTCATCTTGTTTACACATTTTTTCTAATTTGGGGAAGAGAAGGGAAATAACAAAATGCTGAAACAAGGATACAGGTTGATCCATTGTAACAACGAGATGTACAAGACACTATGTTGAAAAAGAACTTTACAACTTTGGGGTGGGAGGAGGAGGGAGGAGTTGGGAAGGTGGGAGGGAAGCCATGGGAGGGAAAAAACAAAGGAAAGGGTAACAATGCTCAAAAGGAAATGTAGGCTGGGAAGGTGGCTCAGTGGTAGAGTGCTTGTCTTGCATCCATGAGCCCCTGGGGTCGATTCCTCAGAATCACATAAGCAGAAAAAGGTGGAAGCAGCACTATGGCTCAAGGGGTAAAGAACTAGCCTTGAGATGAAAAGCTGAGGGACAGTGCCCAGGGCAAGCGTTCAGGCCTCATGACCAGCAAAAATAAAAATAAAAAAGAGAGAGATAAAGAAATGTACTCATTACCTTAACTCGTGTAACTGTTACCCTTCTGTACAGCATCTTTACAATAAAATATATTAAAAAATCCTCCAGTATTGGAAATTCTGAAGTTTTGAGTAGGTTATGATCTGTACAAGTGAAAATACCACTTTTATAAGTCACAGAATATGTTCATGGAAGGGATCTGTGCTATGAATTGGGGTTAACTATTTACACTAGACCACCAACCACAAAACCCTAACCCTTATTGTAGCCCAACTCTGTCTCCTAAGACAATAGCCATATTTCTCCTTACTCAAACATACTACATATGCTAGAGCTGGACATCTTGTCAAAAATTCTCCCATCTCCCCACATTTATACCTAGAATGATAATTTCCATTACTTTACAAAGCCTTTCTCTATCAAACAGCTTTTTATCTTTCTCTTTTTCATTCCCTCTGACACATTTCTTTGTATTTTTATATCTATAGAAAAATGACAGTGGAAACAATATAAAGCACATGTAGAGGATATTACTGAGGTTTCACACAAAATTGGACTCTGAAAACACTGATTTCAGATATTAAGAAGGAGGAGACAGCTGCTCCAAGGGAAAGGGACGTCTCACCAAGCCGTGTTTTGCGTGCACAGAGGATGAGGCGGGCTGCATAATAAGGATCTGGAAAGAGCACTTGGTGGTGCTTTCAGAAGATGGAACCCCGTGTAGCATGAGCCCAGAATATTCCATTTATATTCAGTCTTTTGTTTTGCATATGTGACCACCCAATCTAAATGGGCTACAAGGCGGCTTTTCCGTCTTTGGCCTCAGGAGCATTTATTTATTTATTTATTTATTTTATCGGTCGTGGGGCTTGAACTCTGGGCTTGGGCGCTGTCCCTCAGCTCTTCAGCTCAAGGCAAGCGCTCTACCGCTTAAACCACAGCCCCACTTCCGGTTTTATGGTGGTTTATTAGAGATAAGAGTCTCACGGACTTTCCTGCCCCGACTGGCTTTGAACCGTGATCCTCAGATCTCAGCCTCCTGAGTAGCTAAGATTACAGGCCTGAGCCACCAGCACCCGGATCAGGAGCATTTCTATGTTCCCTAGCTCAAGACCCTCCCTCGGTGGTCACAACAGATATTTATATCAGGATTTACTCACACAAGTTGAGTCAGGCTACAGTTCTACAAGTCCCAGTTAATCATATTCTATGGCCTATTTTTAATGATAATCCTCAAGATTTTACCCAGAGCTGGGCTTTTATTTTTATGGTTTTGAGGGAAGGGGATAATAGGATGATTGGTTTTAGTTTTTTTTATATCTTTATATTATATATATATATATATATATATTTTTTTTTTTTTTTTTTAACTGCCACATTTGTTAACAGGAAAAAAAAAATGCCAGCAGGCATGCAGTCTAGCTACAACTTCCACTGTTGGGTAGGGTCTGGATCTTAGCAGTTCCCCCAAATAAGGCCTTTAGTAGGGATTTTTGAGAAGAGTCCTCATAGCAATATGGTTTAGAACAGAGCTTTTAAGCTGTGTTTTCTGGGTTCAACTCATAAATCTTCACTCACAAGCTTTCAGCCCAAAACAATTTGTTTAATCAAAAGTGAAGCAATGTTTCCAGCGTTTATAGGTGAGGGGAAAACAGACTCTGGACTGTTCCTCATATTAAACACAAATCCATCACTTTCCTTCACATTTTACAACTCACTCAGATGACCCAGAAACAGAGATCCAGAAAAAAGAAACCTTGTTCTCCAGCCATCACTTTCTGAATGTAGCTTACACGGACAGTTTGGAGGCATGAGAGGGGCTTTCTGTCGTAGCAAGCCAGATACATACCTTGATGGATCCTATCACAGTGGTCCCTTCAGAGGCACATCCAGAAGTGGACTGGCATTTGGCAGGCTGTAAATTTATTGGATGTAGCCCTTCTCAACTAACCAGGTCAAATAAATTTCTGGGCATAACTCTATCATGACTCTTCCCACATTGTACATTAACTGTGTATTTCTGTTGACCACCGAGAACTGTATAGTCCCTGGTCAGTAGGAGCTAACAAGCTCTGCCCACTCTAAAAACTGGAGAGAAGCCCCAGCTTTAGGCCCCCATCACACAGCTAGGCACTCGTTAAGGATCTTCTCACTACTTAATTCTGTCCTTGTCATAATTTTTGACACAGCATTCCTTCCCTAAAGCAACGTGAAAAAGTTATAATCTTTATTAGATTTTCCTAACAAAAATTTAGGAAACAAAACCTTAGAGAAAATTGTAATGTGCCAATAAGAATACCTGGATCTTAAGATCCATTATTGACAAGTTTGGGGAAGTTATACAGGCTCTGTAGATCTAAGCTCAGGAAAAAGGTGTTAGGTTATTTGCATTTGTTTACACCATGTTGAAAGAAAAAGAACATTTTTATAGAACAGATGTGCTGTTTAGAAAAACATCCATTTATTTGTTCAGTAGCTATTGTGAAGCCAATATGTTTGGGTAGCCTCCTGTACTTGTCAAGAAGTAATAAAGTTTAAGCTCTAAAAACTTCTGAGTTGAAAGTTTGACAGTGTAGCACCAAGAACATGGAACCAACGAAACCTAGCTTAGTGTCATGTCCATGAGGCTGGAGGCAATTGGTGAAAGGAGAAACAGGAAGCCTGGGAGAACAGCTGAAAGGCTATAGAGTCATTTGAGGAGAAGAGACCTGAATCTAAACGAAGCAATTATTCTGAGAAAAGAGAAGACTGAATGGCTTTGAGAGCAATTCCAGAGATGAATTTGAGAGATTTAATGACAGGTCAGATATGAAGCATGCAAGAAAGTGTTTTAGCTTGAGTGCACAGAGGATTGATAATGCATTAACTGATTTAAGAAGCTTGGGTGGGGCAAGACTGAGTGAGAGCAGTAAGTCTGTGTTAACTGGAGAAGAGCTGTAGGCTTTGTAGTGGAATCTGCAGTACAAAGGAAAGTGTCAGCTTACGATTAAAATCAGGGCTAGAGATGAAAGAAAAATTAGGAACTTGTTGATGTCTAGTTGAAACTAGGAAAGATGATTAAATCATCCAAGACAAATAAAACAGAGAGAGGAAATGCTGAGCGTAGAAACTGAGGCACATTAACATTTAGGAGGCAAAGTAACAGAAGGCAGCAGAGTGAATTGAGAAAGTCAAAGAAATAGAGGATTAGAGATGAATGGAGAATGTATTTGAAGTATCTACTTAAATGGTGGGGTGGGGGGTGGGGGGTGGTAGGAGCGTGTGGGGGTGGGGGGTGGAGAGGAGAAGGGATGGGAAGGGGAAACAAAGGGGGAGGCAATAATGCTTGATAAGAAATGTACTCACTATCTTGCCCATGTAATTGTAACCCCTCTGTATGGTATTTTCACATTAATAAAAAAAAATAAAAAAAGTACAGGTCAAGGAGGGAGACGTCATGCCAAAGAGAAAGGGGAGCTCAAAATATCTAAATATAAGTATAGCTCCAAGACGGGGGTGGGGGGGGTGGGAGGGGGGAGGGGGGAGGTTGGGGAGAGGGAATGGGTGGGTAGGGGAAGGATGGAATGGTTGATGTTATTGGAAGTGGTGACAGTGATCAGGATGTATTCATTATCTGTTTTGTTCAAAGGCGACTCTTGTACAACTACTTACAGATAATTATAAAAAGCATAATGTGGATATATAGATGCTAAAGCCAAAATACAAGAAGATATGACAACGTAAACTTGTGAAACAAAGGATTGCCACTCATTTTGTCATATCATTGCTAAATGACTCCATATATGGTATATATATGCACACAATGGAGGGAAGCCAGGAGGAGGATACGGAATCAGTAAGAAACGGGAAAACATACAACGTACACTTGCACTGGACATAGATGAAAATGAACTAAGCAACCCAAAGACAGTGATGGGAAAGGAGAAATGAGAAGGAAAGATGGAACAACTTACACTAAGCAAAAGGAAAGAAATGTAAATATCACTTGATGTAGAAGAAATAACAGTATTGTCAAAACTCATAATATTCACAAACTTTATAGACCATGGTAATAACAATTTACCTTGTGAAGGTTAAAATGTCTTTGTGACTTTAACTAAGTATCACTATTACACAATACTGTGAAATATGTGAAATGTATGTAATCCCCTAATCTCAATTTTAAAATAAAGAAGAAAAAAGTCAGAGAAGGGGTGGGTTCAGAGCGATGGGTGACAATGTTATCAGACATATTCATATACTGTTATTTTAGAATGGGAACTTCTTTGTACAACCACTTAAAGATAATAAAAAATAGAAAAAATCATGAGGCAGAAATGTGAAGTAAAGAAAGGAACTAACTGAGTAAGAATGCTAATGCTGTTTAATTTTGGGTTCACAGAATTCTGCATTTGGAAAAAGTGTCATGTAAACCAATCAGAACACTTGACCTAGGAAATAAAGGCTCAAGATCAAAAAAAGAATAAAAGATGCCAGATGCTGGTGGCTCAAACCTGTTATCCTAGCTACTCAGAGGCTGAGATATGAGGATCATAGTTTAAAGCCAATCTGGAAAGTACTTGAGACTCTTATTTCCAAATACCCACCAGAAAACCAGAAGTGATGCTGTGGCTCAATTAGTAGAGCACTACCTTTAAGTGAAAAAGCTCAGGGACAGCACCCAGGCCCTAAATTCAAGCCCTATGACCCACAAAAAAAAAGAAAAGAAAAGAAAAGAGAAAATTATATGGCTTAATTCCTTGAAGTTTTAGCTCAAGATCACAATACGTATTTATTTTTAACTTGTTTGCATAAATTCTTTTCTGAATATTTGATATTTAAAGAGTTAATCTATTAGATATTTGCAGTGTTTCCCCATTATGCTTTGAAATACTATTCCAGTTATGCTTAGAAGCAAGTTTAATTTCTGGAACAGCTAGACTGAAGTTGACGGGGACCCCTTTGATTTTTGACACAGTATCTTTGACCTAAGGCAATGTGAAAAAGTAATATCCTTTATTAGTTTCCTAAACATGCAGAGAAAGAAAACTTCTGACACTCACTATGAATTGGAAAAGTGAGAAAGGTATTATTAATCTTTCCAGGGAGGCTTTCCTGCTATTCTTATTACTGCGTGCAAGTGTCTTAAGGTTCAGTAAATGATGACTGGCAACATCTTCATTCTGCCTACCCTTCTTTCTTTCCTCCTGAGGAATGACTATGAAGTGTTTGAGCAAAAAGAGTGGAGAGACAGATGACAGGATTGGAGAAGATTCCTTATTGCTATTTGCCTATCAGAGGGTGGGCTGAAATGGATAAGTGGCACGGTGATGAATCAAGTCATCTCCTGCATACACAGCCTGTGTTTCCCATGCACTGACATTTTCCCACACCTTTGTGTTTTTTTTTCTCTTTTAATAAAACCTTACTCTGATTTGCCATATTCCCTGTAAATGTAACTTCAGAAAGTTTGCCATAATGAAAACAAAGGACAGAACACCAAAATTGCATAAAGGACATTAATTACTCTTCATCCAGTGAGGAAACCACATGCTTCCTCCACCCTGGCATTGTTGTTGAACCTGGTACGCAGGCAAGTTTGAGAGGGCAGAAGGTGGTGAAGATTTTATATTTTTTATTGTAAAAATACTGTATAGAGGGGTTACAGTCACACGAGTCAGGTAATGAGTACATTTCCTAGTCAGCATTGTTACTTCCTCTTTGATTTTACCCTATCATTCCTTCCCCCGCCACCTCCCCAACTCCTCCCTTCCCCTGTCTGAAGTTGTAAAGTTTGTTTTCAACATAGTGTTTTGTATGTCTCATTGTTACAGTGGGTCAACCTGTATCCTTATTTAAGCATTTTGTTATTTCCCTTCCCCTACCCAAATTAGAAAAAATGTATATAAAGATGCAGGGCACCAGAATCAAATACAGTGAAAACAGCAGTTATACCATGGAGAAGAACATGTAAAAGAAGCAAAAAAATCACATAGTACATTATAAATACATTAAAAACAATAGCAAGAAAGATAAAACCACTTGTGTCCCTGTCTTGGGGTTCATTTTGCTTAGCATCATCTTATATGATCATATGTACATAGCTTTTGACCTTTTCTGCTTGTCCTATGCATATGCTAGTTATTGCAAATAAGAGAAACCATGGGACCTATGTTTCTCTGCACCTGGCTTATCTTTCCAGTTCCTAACAAATGGGGCGATGCCATTCTTTCTGGTGGAAGCATAGAAAAAAATATATATATGCCACATTTTCTTGATCCATTCATCTACTGAGGGGTATCTGGGTTGGTTCTATATCTTAGCTATGGTAAATAATGCTGCAATAAATATAGTGTGCTGGAAGCTTTAGTATGGTTTGTTTGTGATCACTTGGGTAAATGCCCCAAAATGGAATTGCTGGGTCATAGGGGAACTGTATGTGGAACCTCCATACTACTTTCCAAAGTGGTTGAACAAGTTTACACTCCCACCAACAATGGAGTAGGGTTCCTTTCTGTCCACATCCCCTCCAGCATCTGTTGTTATTAGAGTTCTTGATTACAGCCATTCTAACTGGGGTGAGGTGTAATCTCAATGTTGTTTTGATTTGCATTTCTTTTATGGATGGAGAGGTTGAGCATTTCTTCATGTTTCTATTGGCTATTCTTATTCCTCATCAGAGAAGTTTCTCTGTAATTCTTTAGCTCACTTATTTATTGGGCAGTTGTTTCTTTGAGGATTAGTTGTTGGGGAATATAATTTTTTGAGTTCTAAGTATATTTTAGATATGAGACCCTTGTCCGTTGTATGGCTAGTGAAGATCTTCTCCCAATCTGTGGGCTTTCTATTGATCTTGCTAGCTATATCCTTTGCCATACAGAAGCTCTGCAATTTCATCCAATCCCATTTGTCCAACCTTTCTTTGATTTGTGGTGTTTCTGGGTCTTTATTAAGAAAATTTCAGCCCGTGTAATGAAGATTTTCTGCGTTAATTTTCAAAATGGCATGGGTTTTGTGCTAAGGAACTGAAAACAATGCGTGTTCCCTCTGTACGCAGGCAATCTCACAGTTATGGGGCTCTTCACCAGGTGAGGAGCTGTGTTGCTCATTAGGCAGCAGTAGGAAATGCAGTGCAGCGAAGATATAAAGACAATATTGATATAGCCATTTCTTAGGACTGATATCCAAACCCAAAATTCACTCTTCTCTTTGTTTCTACATGTTAGGGTACCATTATTTGTCATCACATTCAACAGTCTATGACACGAAGAGGCAAACCTGTGTATCCATTGGCCCAGTGGCTACTGTACTGTTCTATTTTTTTTTAGCAAGCTTCTCATCTGAAGTTTCCAGTTGAAAGAATTTTGAATTTCTATATTATCAAATGTGCATGCAATATTTTCCCAAAGAAAAACGAGGTAGGAGGAGGTTTGTCTAAAGCTATTGATAAGTAAATTCATTTGATCCCATTACTGACACATTTCTTATAAGCTTGACATTGTCATTCTTCATAATAGCTGCATTTGGGCTAGTTTTATTGTCAGCTACCAGAACAAAGTTTTGGTTAGCATACTGGGGAAATGACATAGAGTAAATCTCTCAAGTAGTCTTGATGGTCTCAGTAAATGTGATAGTTTCATTTTGGTACCTAGTAGAGTTGCAAATAGTAACTGGATTGTGGGATAGGGGAAGATTTATAGATCCATTTCATTCCTGGCAATGTTTTACTTTAAAATCGAATTTTTATTTTTATGAGTTAAGCATGGGATCTTTATACTGCAACTTTATTAACTTAGATGATTTTGGCGGCAGAGAATCCATTGCAATTAATTTGGCAATAACCCAAGAAAGTTTTAGCTTTATCTCTTCATTTCCCAAAGATACAACCTCCTTACTTGCTTTTCCCTTGTTCACCCACACAGGGTATCTCCGTGTTCTGCAAGCATCTCAACCTTAACTTATCCTGGTGCTCTTTTGAAGGGGTGCCTTCCATAGACTTGGTAGACATTTCTATCTTCCATCAAGGATGAGCTGAATATCAATATCCCTGTCATTTTATAACACTACACACATCTCTCATATTATACTTGTTTTATTTTATATTTGTCTTACAACCTCATCACCAATACTTTAGCTCTTTGAGAGCTCAAATCCTTTCTTGTTATGTTTGCTTTCCTAAACCTAAATAGACAGTACATCATCTCAATATGTAGGACTGTGTATGTGGCACTAATGTCTAACCTCTGGAATTATTTTCTGCAAGTTCTATTCTTCCCATATCCTGGAAATTTATGATAAAACTCATCATAATGTAGTCCTCTTGCTAGCCTGAAATCGGTAGGATGATCACCTGAAGGAGCTGAAGATATCTGCAGAGCTCTTGCTACAGAAGAAAAAGAACCATTCACTAACAATTGTACAAAACAAAATCTTCACTACTCTTGAATGTCTGAGGAATCATTGATGGCGCCCATCAGAGAGGCAGTCCTTACTGGGATGGAGAACTCAAGAGACTAGAGTCGAGCTGGACCCAGTGGCTCTGCCATTCCTGTGTAATTGTAGCTGTCATGTAAATGTGCTGGAAAGATAAAGTGATACTTTACATAAAATCTTCTAGCATGATGGCAGCAGTCAATAAAAGCTAGCTCTTCTTTTTATTCTATGTATGATGATCATGTATTTCATTTTAAAGTTAAACACACATTAGTTTGTATTAAAGTGAATGCTATATTCATAGCCATTCCATAAAATGCATCTTTAAAATTATGTACACCTTTAAACTATAAATGCATATTATTCTTATCAATAATAGTTCATACATCACATTGGGGTGTGTTAGAATGATTTTAATTCCAAGGGTCTCTGTAGGACTTTGTAGGCCTTGTTTCCTCTGTATCTTCCTATCTGGTATCTGGATTTAAGAGTTTCAGGTTTTGTTTTAGTTGTTAATTTGTGAATTTGGTTTTGTGGTAATGACAATTGAATTTAGAGTCTCAATGTTGAACCATTTGAGACACAGCGCTAGTCCTTTTGCTTTTAGTTTGTTTTCCCCAGTAAGTTTGCCAGAAATGGCCTAGAATTTTGATCTTCCTATCCAGGCCTCCCAAATAGTTGAGATTACAGGCATGCATCCCGACATTCAGCCCAATAATGAAGGTTTTAAAAAAAATCAAACTCAGTTGTAGAACAGTACATTTAAAAAGTGAGGACAAATGAATTATAATACTTAAAAGAGCTGTGCTTGCATTTTATGTTAATTTTATATTAATATTCTTTACTTACAACAGATATAAGTCAGGCAGTCAATATACCAAGTACTTAGTACCCTTAGTTTGACATAACTCATAAGAGTTGCCTGAGACTGAAATTTCTTGCCCTGTGTGTTGAAACTGTCTTGCCATCCTTCATGAATATTGTCTATTACCTTTGGTGAATAATTGGAGCAACAAGGTATCTTGTCAAGGTCTGGTTCAAATCTAACTTCATTGTTTTCTTATGTCTTGGCTCTATACAAATTCAAATTATCTGAGTTATGATTTTTTTCTATATTGAGCATAATAAACACGTATCCATTTTTCTCAGAATGTTTTCTCAGATGTTCAATGATTTTAAGACAGGCTCAGTATTACTTATTCATTTTAGCATAATTAACAGCAATGTGACAGTCCATTTGGTGTATCAGTTTAGCTAAGTACAGTCCATAGTTATTCAGACACTACAGATTTCATTAAGGTGTTTTGTAGAAATTATTAAAGCCTATAACTATGGATGTCAATTATTCTACTTGATCCTGATTTAGCCAGTTGAAAGACTTCAAAATCAGGGCTGACACTTCTTTTTTATTTTATTTTATTTTATTTGTGAACATACTGTACAGAGGGGTTACAATTACATGGGCAGGATAATGCATACATTTCTTACCAAGCATTGCAGCCTTCTCCTTTGTTTACCCTTCACATCCCTTCCCAGCCCAGCCTTCCCCTTCCCCCCCCCATCCCAATCCTTCTCCTCCCCCCCCCCCAACCGACGTTGTAAAGCTCGTTTTGGACATGACAACTTGTACTTCTCATTGTTGCAACAGGTCCACCTGTATCCTTAAACGACTTGTTTTTCCCCATCTCCTCCACAAGTTATACTGACATCAAATATAGTGAAAGCAGGGGTTATACTGTGGGGGAGGGACATACAAAGCAACAAAGAAATAATCTTATAAATGCGTTAGAAACACACGCATGAAAGAAAAAAACATTAAAATACATATCTAAGGGTTCATTTTCCTAGCATCACATTATCTGACCATTTGGGCTTGACTCATACATATACTAGATATTGCAAATAAGGGAAACCATGGGGCCTATGTTTCTTTGGGCCTGGCTTACTTCACTTAATATAATTTTTTCCAAGCCTTTCCATTTCCTAACAAATGGGGCAATGTCATTCTTTCTGATGGAGGCATAGAATTCCATTGTGTATATATACCACATTTTCTTGATCCATTCATCTACTGAGGGGCATCTGGGTTGGTGCCATATCTTAGCTATGGTAAATAATGCTGCAATAAACATAGTTGTGCTGGTAGCTTTAGTGTGGTCTTGTTTGTAAACATTTGGGTAAATGCCCAAAAGTGGGATTGCTGGGTCACAGGGGAGCTCTATGTGAAGTCTTTTGAGGAACCTCCATACTGCTTTCCAAAGTGGTTGAACAAGTTTACATTCTCACCAACAATGAAGTAAGGTTCCTTTCTGTCCACATCCCCTCAGCATCTGTTGTTGTTAGAGTTCTTGATTTTTGCCATTCTAACTGAAGTGAGGTGGTATCTCAATGTTGTTTTGATTTGCATTTCTTTTATGGCTAGGGATGTTGAGCATTTCTTCATGTGTCTATTGGCCATCCTTCTTTCTTCTTCAGAGAAGTTTCTCTTTAAGTCTTTAGCCCACTTATTTATTGGGCAGTTGTTTCTTTGAGGAGTTGTTGTTGGGGGATTTAATTTTTTGAGTTCCAAGTATATTTTAGATATGAGACCCTTGTCCATTGTATGGCTAGTACAGATCTTCTCCCAATCCATGGGCTTTCTATTGATCTTGCTAGCTATGTCCTTTGCCATGCAGAAGCTCTGCAACTTTATGCAATCCCATTTGTCCAACCTTTCTTTGATTTGTTGTGCTTCCGGGTCTCTATTCAAAAAATTTCTGCCTGAGCCAAGGAGACCTAGGGTTTCTCCTATTCCATCCTGTAATGTTTTCAGAGTGTCTGCTTTGACTTCGAGGTTTTTGATCCATTTGGAGTTGATTCTGGTGCAGGGTGATATATAAGGATCTAGCTTTAGTTTTCTACAAGTAGTTAACCAATTTTGCCAGCACCATTTACTGAAGAGGCTGTCTTTGTTCCATTCTATTGTTTTAGCTCCCTTATCGAAGATTAGATGGCTGTAGGTCTGTAGGTTCATTTCTGGGTTTTCAATTCTATTCCATTGGTCCTGAGGTCTGTTCTTATGCCAATACCAAGCTGTTTTGATTACTATGGCTTTATAGTAGAGTTTGAAATTTGGTATTGATATTCCTCCAGCAGTGTTCTTTCCGTTGAGGAGCATTTTTGCTATTCGGGGTCTTTTATTATTCCATATGAATTTTTGGATTGCCTCTTCTATTTCCTTGAAGAATGAGGTTGGAATTTTGATAGGTATCGCGTTGAATTTGTAGATAGCCTTGGGAAGTATTGCCATTCTCTTGATGTTAATCTTTCCAATCCAGGAGCATAGGAGGTTTTAGGGCTGACACTTCTTTGAGAGAAGAAATTCCATTTGTCCCCAGGCCCTTCCATATGGAGTCCATATGGCCTTCCAAATGATGTTCAGATTTGTTCAGGTGGGCCTCATAATTGTGCAAACCAATAACCTGAAATAATATGTACATATATATATATATATTCATACATACAACACACACACACACACACACACACACACACACACACACACACACACATCCTGCTTCAGCCTCTCTGACTGACACAAGTCCAGTTTATATGATTACCCTCTTTAAGAAGGAATGAAATAAAGTATAGAAGGTAATAATAAATGAATCTTTCACATTTTGTAATTCATCAGATATTAAGCTTCACAAAGAAGTATAGAAGCCCAGCCCACAAGGAAGGCCAAAACAAGACAAATCAACCTACTTATTTTAAAGAGGATGTGGTCAGTAATGTTAATTAATCTTAAGTGCATAGATCAAGAAAAGAGTAAACTAAAATTACCATGTATCAGTGGAGTTTTGATTACAGAAATTGCAATAGTTAGGTTGCAACAGAAGACACAGAAAATCTTCCCCAGGAAGTTCATTGAGTAGGGAAGAATATATAGAAAATCGATGGGCTGAGAATGTGGCTTAGTGGTAGAGTGTTTGCCTAGCATGGATAAGGTCCTGAGTTTGATTCCTCAGTACCACATAAACAGAAACCAGAAGTGGTACTGTGGCTCAAGTGGTAGAGTACTAGACTTAGCCAAAGAAGCTCAGGGACAGTGCCCAGGCCCTGAGTTTGAGCCCCAGGACTGGAAAAAAAAGAAAGAAAGAAAAATCATAGTAAACTTTCCTAGGAAGTTCAATTAAGAAGGAAAGAATAAAGAGAGGATTCCTTCAGGGAGGACTTTGATGAACTTCAGGGGTCCATGAAGGTACCCAACAATAAATGTGATGTATTTGCTTCTCTCCAGACTTTATAGTGAACACTATTCAATTTGCAATGATATTTTTTACATGTTAGACCATTTGGTGTAAGATATACCACTGATATATTTGTGAAACTTTGTAAATATAAGTATCAAAGCCCCATCTCAAGTACACTGAATCAATAGCTAAGGGGCAGAATGAGTCTCATTTGGTCTGAATTATCTTATTATCATATCTATTATCTATGCTCTATAACATTATATTTGAAATTTTATATCATAGCTGAGTTTTAATTCTGAGGTGTTAACCAACTATCAACAATTGCTCAAATTTTATTCAAAACATAACTTTCAACTGTTATCCTATTATTGTCTCTAGTCCAAATGAGCTTACTTGTTACCTGCCAATATGCAAAAATGTTAGAAATGGATTTTTCTAACAATTATGCTTTTTAAAGATATATGTGAACAACAGAAAATATTATCAGTAATTTAATTGGTAGAAATTATGCAGGGAAAGAAAAATGTGTGGTCTAGGGGCAACTTCAAATGCTCTTCCTCCATTATTAGAAGCACTTTATTCCCTGGATATTTCTTGCCTCTCATTCTCCATTCTGATATTGTATCAGGCTCAATTATATAGAGGTTATGCGAACTCTCACTAAGGAATGTGGAATCAGAAACTAAGAATAGATTTGTATATGGGATTGAAATTAGTAGAATGAACATCTAATTATATAATTAGGACAATGGATACCAGCAAAAGGAAAGGAAATCTCTAGTTTAGATTAATAAATAAATACAAGAATTACGACTGAATGTTAAAACCAGCACTATGTCTAGGAATTACCTGTTCTCTTGTATACATTTTTCAGTGCAGAATTGAGTTTTCCTTTTCAACAACTCCATTTGGCCAATAGCAATTAAGGATGCAAATGCAGAATTGCTATCTGGTGTTGGGGAACGATATGACAAGAGAATACCTTAAAATTGTACACAAAAATATATTTTATGGGAGAAGGCTATTAGAGGATTTTAATGCACAATAAAATGAAGAAATCTGAACTAAAGTGAATTAACTAGAAAATAAACTTTTAACTCTCATTTATTGACCGGTACCCAACAAAGCCATATAAAATATCTCAACAACTCTTTGAAGGGATAGCTTTTTTAAAAGAGAGCTAGTTCTTTGACATTAGAACTAAGATTCACAGAGGGTAGGTAACTTTTCCAAAACCAAGCAGTTGTTAAGTTAGCCAAAAGTCTGACTTCCAACTTACTTCTTCCTATTAGGAAATTCCTTAGTGATGGAACGCTACCTGTGCAGGCTTTATTCCAGTCTCCTGTCTACACCAAAAGTGGCACTCTATCACTAAAGTGCGGCCTTTTCTCACTGAGTTGGTGTAGACAAGGAATTTGGGGATACAATAACTGAGTGCCATCTTTTTGGTCACCTTTATATGTAAATATAATTTATATTACTTTTATTAAGATCACCATTGCCTTCACTTGGACTGTTTTTAATGATATTCTTGCTATTCATCATATAAAAGAAAAGGTAGGAGCCAGGTGTCAGTAGTTCATACCTGTAATCCTATCTGCTGAGGAGGCTAAGATCAATGTTACAAGTAGGGCAGAAAAGTCCAAGATAATCTGTCTCCAGTTTACCAGAAAAAAATGCTGGATTACAGGCATGGCTCAAGTAGTAGAGCACCAGTTGTGAGTGAAAAAGCTGAGTGAAAAGCACAGATTCTGAGTTACAGGCCTAGTACTAGCACAAATAATGAAGTGAAAAAGGAAGAACACTATAAATGCCCACAAAAACACACTATTTAAATCTAGAGTACTAGTGAGGCTTCTTGCTTATTTTTTTCCTATCTGTATGAAAACAAACATATACAACTAACAATCTTACTAGAGCTTTCCTATCCGGGGAAATGTCCCATATTTTAGTAAGCCCTGTGGGGCCCTGAATTCCACCTTGGTTCAAGCTATATTACATAGAGAACATAAATACAAGACTTGAGGGGGATGTGGAGAAGGAAGAGTGAGAAAGAGAATGATGAATAATGAAAAATATAAAAACATAGCATCTATTTACAACATGGCATAAAGAAACTCACTAAAAGCTATTTGGCATGGGGGAAATGAGGAAAGAGAACATTAGAGGAGGCTAATCTGATGAAAGTACGGTGTGTGAATGTGTGAAATACTCTACAGCATAATGCTTTGTGCAATTAATACATGCTAAAATGAATGACAGAAATATGAAACAGGTTCATTTGGGAGCAGGAGAGAAAATGGGGAGGGTGAAGGGGGGTGGATACGGTCATAGTTCATATATACATGTATGCACATGTATGAAAACAGAACAATGAGATATCATGTTTGTTTTAAGAAGAGAGGTTTGAAGATGAGTGATAAAGGTTGCATTTAATCAGAGTATTGTATAAATATATAAAAATACCCAAACGAAATGCCCCCCTGCGAAACTACTATATGCTAGTTAAAATTAATAAAGATTTTTTTTGACATAGTGTCTTGTACGTCTTATTGTTGCAATGGGTCAACCTATCCCTATTTAAACAATTTGTTTTTTTCCCTTCCACTCCCCAAATTATACCAATATCAAATACAATGAAAAAAGGAGTTATACAGTGGGGGAGGGACATACAAAGCAACAAAAAAATCGCATGGTACTTTATAAATAAGTCGAAAAACAAACTTTACAATTTAGGCGGGGGATGGGGGGAATGTGTAGTTGTGGAGGTGGGAGGGAAGGGATGGTAGGGGAAAAACAAAGGAGGCGCAACAATGCTTGATAAGAAATGTACTCATTACTTGCTCATGAGATTGTAACCCCTCTGTACAGTATTTTCACAATAAAATCTTATTTTAAAAAAGAAAAAAAGAGAGAGAAAGAAAGAAAGAAAGAAAGAAAGAAAGAAAGAAAGAAAGAAAGAAAGAAAGAAAGAAAGAAAGAAAGAAAGAAAGAAAGAAAGAAAGAGAGAAAGAAAGAAAGAAAGAAAAGAAAGAAAAGGCTTCCTTCTTCCACACTGGCTCTGCCCACCACATATATGCCTAGTAGGGACACTCTAGAGTAGCATGTTCATAGCTTAAATTCATACCCGTATTTACTATTCATGTATACAGTTAGTGACAGACTTCATAATAGAGACAGGAGGAAGAGTACATTCCAGTGTGGTAACAGAGAATCTGTTAAGAGTTCTAAAATGCTACTTGATCACACTTTTGAAGAAATGGAGTTAACTGTGTACAATGCCTTGGAGTCGATTAGACCAACTTTATCTTCTCTCTCTGAGAGCAGAACTTTCATTTGCCCTGCTTTGTTTAGGCAATTAGTTTCTTGGCAGGACTTTTAATTTTAGTCTGCGGCCTCCTATCATCCTGGCTTCTTTGTGGTACAGTGATTCTGTGGTATCTTAATAACTGCAATGGCCATGCATTGCTTAATGGATATGAGCTTTAGAGAATGTCATTTCCGAACACATAAAGAGTTTCACAATTAAAAAGTCATTGAAGTTCAAGGTCTTGAAAAAAATTAAAAAGACATTTCCCTAATGATATAGCTGCCATCAAAAGAGTTGATAATCTGAAAAAGAAGTTGCCTTTTTTGTTTTGTCAAATCACAAACCAAAGTTCTGGTTTGTGATTGACAAAACTGTGTATCCCTGACTGCTACGACAAAAACTAAGTACATGATGGAAGAATTTTTATTTATAAAATTATGAAAATAGCTGAGCATCATAGCTCATGCCTATAATCCTCAGTACTCAGGAGGTCAGGAGACTGAAATCTGAGGGTTAAGGGCAGAAAAGTTCATGATTGGAGGCTATGATCTCCAAGTTTTTGGTTTAAAAAAACTGAAGTAGAACTGTGGCTCAAGTGGTAGAGGACTAACCTTGAGCAGAAAAGCTCAAGGATAGGACTCAGGCCCTGAGTTCAGTCTCCAGGAGATGGTGGAAGTAAGGGGGAGGAAGAGGAGGAGGAATAGAGGAAGGAAGAGAAAGAAGTTTTTAAGGGAAAGTGAATGTTAAGTAAAATAAATCTAGACTAAAGGTAATTGAAGAAGATAGGCTAGATATTGCCTCAACAATAAAGGCAAATAATGATCATAGAATCAATGTTGTGTAGAATGTAGAGTATGTGGGCAGTGACTTCTAGGAATATATTGAATTTCCTTTTTTCTAATTTCTTTTTCAAAATTAACTTTTTTTATTTTTTTGTCATGGTGATACACAGAGAGGTTGTAGTTACATAAGTAAGGTAATAAGTACATTTCTATCAAACTTGTTACCCCTTCCCTCATGTTTCTCCTACTTTCCCTCCCCCTTATCTCCACCCCCAAGTTGTACAGATCATTTCTAACATGTTGTCTTGTATATATCGCTGTAGCATTGGTTTCCTCCTTGTCCTTTGTTGCACCCCTTCCTTGCTGTTCCCCTTCCCTTCCCCAATTCAAATAAATGTATATACAATACCAGGGCACCAAATTCAAATACAGTGACAACAGGGGGATATACCATAGGGGAAGAACATACAAAAGAAACAAAAAATTACATAGTATGTTAAATCAACAACAGTAAAGAAAAACTCTTGTGTCCATATCTTGAAATTCATTTCGCTTAGTATCATCTTATATGGTCATACGTTATAGCTATTGAGCTATTCTGCTCATATGATAAGATTATCCTAGATGTATACTAATTATTCTACTATAGATATCAGAAATATAACCTTTCAAATGGTTCAATTTAGAATAAAGTTACTATGAGGCAAACAAATCTTATGAGGGTAACTAGTCTTTCTGATCTTCTTACTACCATACTAGGTACAACTTCCTGCTTGATTCTAGATCCTTTTTTAATGAAGACAATCTATTTCAGAATAGCATCCTATTTGGCCAACTGAAGAGACTGGAGTGGGCAAAAATCAGTATGTACTGCACTCATAAGTTCAGCTCTTCTTTAGTAAATTTGTTTTACTTTCTTCCCTTCCTCCTTACTTCTATCCTCCTCCTCCTCCTCCTCCTCCTCCTCCTCCTCCTCCTCCTCCTCCTCCTCCTCCTCCTCCTCCTCCTCCTCCTCCTCTTCTTCTTCTTCTTCCTCTTTCTTCTCCTCCTCCTTCTTTTCTCTTCTTTTCCTTCTTCACTTCCTCCTTCTTATTCTCCTTTCTTCTCCTCCTCCTTTATTTCTCCTCTGTCTTCTCCTCCTCCTTTCCTCCTCCTCCTCCTCTTCATTTTATTTTTTGCAATAAGAAACTTTCATGATATGTGTATGCATTCCATGTACTCTGACTATGTTTGTAGACTGCCATTATAATAGATTATTAAGTTTGGTAATCAATAAAGTCTTTGAATTGAATGAATTAAGAATTTTACTTAGCTTGAATTGCTATGTAACATGTACCAAAACAATATCCCTGGTTGCTTTATTGAAGAAGGTGATATAAAATAGTAGATTGTAATACCTATTGAGCATGGTAGAATTTGTCTGAAGAGTGCTTTATTTTCTAGTTTCTAGTATATTTGTTCAAAGATATTGCTAATGTTCCATATGCAATTTATTTTCTCCTCAGACTCTGTGTTGAAAAGAACACTATTACATTTGATTATTAAAACTACATCAAGGGGCTGAGAAGGTGGATCAGTGGTAGAGCGCTAGCCTTAAGCTGAAGAGCTGAGGGACAGCACGCAGGCCCAGAGTTCAGGCCCACAACCGGACCCCCCCCCCAAAAAAAAAAACTATCCATCAAGTGCTTTTTTCTCACCTTATTCCCTATTGTAACTTTCTTACATATACTGCACTATAGTGCTTCAGCTTAGTCATAATCTTCTATTCATGACCCTTTTCTGCTATCATCCTATTCTATCAAGTGTGCCCTGCTGTCCATTCCTTGTAATGTTATCATAAATTCAAGAGTCAAGGCAAGAATGTTCTAAGCTTCTGCTTGAATCACATCTACTGTAAGTGAGCCCAAACAAATCACAAGGCCAAGTACAAAGTTAGTGACTGATAATTGTACCTTTCTACCTTTCAGAAAGGAATTGAAAAGTTGCATGTCTAAATTAGATAGATAGATAGATATACTGAGAGAGAGAGAGAAAGAGAGAGAGAGAGAGAGAGAGAGAGAGAGAGAGAGAGAGAGAGAGAGAGAGAGAGAGAGAGAGAGAGAGAGAGAGAGAGAGAGAGAGAGAGAGAGAGAATAAAGGCCAATAACCAGTGATCAACCAAGTAATGCAGAACTTAATCTCTACTGAATTGAAACTTTATGGCCATATACTAGGATTTAGTCTCTGTAAATCTTACAATGGAAAAGGAAAGATTAATGTTAAGTAAGTTGCAAGAATGGATATTGTGGTTATAAGGTCTTCATTGCCATACCAACTCCAATGCCAAATGGAATGTCTATCCCCATAAAATCATTGATTTGTATCTAACAGAGTTTCAAAACTGACTCACTCAACTATCACCTACTGTAGCATGTTGATAGCCAATTCTAATTCTGCTAATTCATGCCCTTCCAGTTTTACTAGTTAGGGTTCTCCAGTGTCATTAAAGGAGTCCTTGTTGATTCAGAGGGCTAAGGTCATCATCCAATTGTGCCAAGTGATCAGTCCTAATATACAGAGATGGAAATGTTAGAGACACCGACCATGACACTAAGCATAGTGTTGCTATGAATGTCACATGCTAATCCTGGATGATGATAAGATTCTGGGAAAGCTAGCTACAATAATCACCTTCTTTGGAGACAAAGACTGAATTTTTTTGTTCTTCTTCCCCTTGCCTAGGATAAAATGCCATGGAATGATTTCTGAAAACCACTTCACCCTACTTACAGAATTTTAAATCTATTAAAGAGGTGTTTCACTGAAAGATTTCAAAGAAAATTAAATTTTATGCTATAATTGTATTTCATATGATCTTGTGTAGAAGAAATCAAGGTGGGCACATGATACAGCTTCACATATTCCAGGAGTGACACTGCCTGCGTGTGGCTCACACCTGTAATCCTAGTTACTCAGGAGGCGGAGAGCTGAGGATGCTTATTCAATGCCAGCCTGCACAGCAAAGTCTATGAGATGCTTATCTCCAATTAATCGAGTTAGATGTGAGACTGTGGTTCAAGTGGAAGAATGCTAACCTTGAGCAAAAAGAAAAAACTCAGGGCAGCACCCAGGCCCTGAGTTCAAGCCCCAGTACACACACACACACACACACACACACACACACACACATACGCCACAGAAAGAGTTCTGTCTCTGTCTCTGTCTCTGTCTGTCTGTCTCTCTCTCTCTCTGTCTCTCTCTCTCTCTTCCCACCTCTCTCTAGGAATGGAAACCCACTGTAAACAAATACTTTACCCAATGTTAGTTAGTGAATGGGGCTCATATATTCTTTTTGAATAGCAGTTTTGGCCACATATTTTTAAGGATAGAACCTAGAAATCCTACTAATAAAGCCTTGAAATCTTAGGTAAATGAATACTTCAGGGGAATACAGTGCCAGGCTTTTTGTTTTCTTTCTGGTTTTTTTATTTTTATTTTTTCTGTCCTTGTCACTGCAAGGATTTTTCAGTTCACCAATTAATCTTCCTTTTTATTATGTCTTGTCATGGTTGAAGCACCTTCAAAGGACTGATAGCACAAAGGGAGAACTGATGATTTATATGAAGAAGTAGATCAGAGCTGACATTGCAAGGTTGACGCCAGCTAACATGCGTAGATCTAGATGGTCGAGTATGTGCACCACTGGGTACAAAGCAAGAAAGATTACAGAGTCCTGTTTCAGAGCACACAGTGAGTTGGAGTCACAGCAAGGATTTGAACTCAAACAAGGATTTGGAGTTGGAGACTCAGCAAGGACTTGTCTCAAATTTGTGCTTGAATCTTGTCAGATAGAAGCTTTGGATAATGATACCATGTTAGGTTTTTCTTGTTATTGTTTTGTTTTGTGTTTTAACCAAGTAAAAGTATATGATGTGGATTTAATTCATAGAAGAAAATTATCAGATTTTGTTCTAACGAGAAAGAGATGGCAATGCAGCAGGTGCCAGTAGGTGGTTAATGTGTGTAATCCTAGTTACCCAGGAGTTTGTGACCTGAGGATCAGAATTCAAATCTAGCTTGGGTAAGAAAGTCTGTGAGACTGTTTTCTCCAATTAAATACTAAATGAATGAATGAGTGAGTGAATGAATGAATAAATAAATAAATAAATGCCAGAGTAAAGCTGTAGCTCAAGTGATAGAATGCTAGTCTCTAGCACAAAATCTCAGGGAAAGTGCCCAAGCCCCAGAAACAAGACTAGGACCAGAGAAAGAGTGTGTATGACAGAGAGGAAGACAGAGAGATAAGGAGAGAGGAAAAGAGAAAGAGAAAAGGAAAGAAAGTGAAGGAAAAGGAGAGAGTGAGAGATGAGGAGAGAGGGAAAAAGAGAGAGGGAGAGGGAGAAGGAGGGAGGGGTATAGGGAAGAGAGGGAATTAGATGTGACTTCTATGGCACATATGGGTGGGAAGTACTGAGCAAGGGAGGACTCACTGGTGGAAAGACACTTAGTTGAACCTTGAAGAAGTGGCTGTATTTGATACCTGGGTGAAGGGAGATGTGGTTGAACAGGAAGAATGAGGAAGATCACTGGGAGAAAGTGAAATTATCATAAAATCAGAGAAAACAGAAAGCTGAAAGTCGCTAGCTGTATCAATATTTAAACAAATCCCCAGGCATGATGCACTGGCCATTATGTGAAGCGGGAAACTGAAGTTCTCATGCCAAATGTGGTTGTCAATCAAAAGCCTAATATTTCAATTTCTTAGAAAAATGGGGATAAATTTATTATTCTTTTGCTGTGCTAATTATATTCATATAACATTTTTAAACATGCCCTTTTCTATGTTTTAATGCTGCAACTAGATTGAGTTTTAGATTTTGAAAACACCAAGGTGATTTATATTATTTTAAGTCTTCTAGAATTCTTTTGCGATATGAGTGGATCAAGGTAGAGGAATAAATCTTATTCTTTTTCCACTCTAGTCTGCTCCCCTTCTCATAACTTTACTAAATCCTCTAACAAAAGTCTCTTTGCTCTTTGTAAAATCACTCTTCTAGGGACTGAAATATCTAGGACACAATTATTCATGTTGTGCCTTAGGACCAATATGCAACTTTTGCTTTCTTCCATTTGTTTTCTCAACTTCCTCCAGGTTACAAAGCTTTCTGTTTCCTTGTGTCTTCTCATTTAGTGTATTTGCTGCCAATTTCAAAGCCTTTGTTATGGAATCAAATTCCATTCTATTCTCTATGCTTTCTAACATCTAGCCATTATGAACAGTGTGTATTCTTTACAACATGGAACAAACAGCTTTTGACCTTCCCAGCTATTCTTCCAATTTCTTTGAGACTACTCACTTAAAAGCTGATTGATTTCTATAGAAAACATAAACCAATAGACTTTCATTTCTTGTGTATAAGTATTCAAATCAGTGCTACAGTATGTAGGTAAAAGAAAATCACAATCTTGAGTGACTATTCTTGTATTTATGAACAAGACAGCTATGCTGTGATGAGTCATATCTGGCATGCAGCATCTTTCTCATTGGATGCATTTTAAATACCAATAGTGCGAAGCTGGATCTAATATTTAAAGAGGAATTATATGAATTCAATTGCTGTTCTTTAAGTCTAGAGTATGCCTAAAAAGCCTATGCATTAAAGGCTTGTTCCTTAGACTGAGTCAATATTGGGAACTGGCAGAACCTTTCAAAGGTAGCACCTTGTGGAAAGAGGTTTGATCAGTGGAGGATGCTCTTCAGGGGAGTATTTAAAACCAGGTATATCCATTTCCTCTTTTCATTTACCACATTGAGGTGAGCAGCCCTTCCTCTGCCATGATCTCCCACTATGATGTACTGTAACCTCAAGCCCAGAACCACAGGACTAAGTGATAGTAGATGAAGACCTCTGAAATCATTACCCAAAATTAACCTCTCAAATCCCAGGACCCCCAAATAGGCCTTTCTTCCTTTTAAGTTCTCATCTTATTATTTCCTCCACTAAAAAGAAAATAACATGCCAAGGCTCAAGGGATGCCAGAGAGCTCCTCAAAGTTGTCTGCAGCCCAACATGTGGCACAGCACATCAGTCACTGTGCCGTCTCCAAATGCTGTGCCAGTTTTGGTGTTTCTCACATATTTATGTTCTTCTCTCTCCACTGCCTTCTTATATTCAATGGAGTCTTCTTACAGATATTAAAATATGCAGAAAAAATCATTTATTCTGATTTTCCATCCTTGGTCCTATCTCTAGGCTTGCTTTCACCATCACTTCCCCCTACCTTCCAGCACTCCTACTTGCTTCTAGATTTTCCAGGATCTGAAAGCTGACACAATGCTGTCCTTTCAGACTCCACAGTGGACTTCTTACTGCCTTTTCCTTGGTTCTCAGTTACCTTCCCAGAGTTTACTCTGACTTACTTCCATTTTTTCTTGATTTGTACAACACTGTACTTGCCTTGTTAGTTGCTTGATTCTTATTCTTCTCAATTTCCACTTCTGACTTCTCTTTCTTTCTATATTCTCCCAAAATGATCTCACATACTTCTTCAGCATTTTTCTCAGATACTTACCCATCCTTAAGCCTTGGATGATGTGAAATCAAGATTGTACATATCAATTATTTTCCTGGGCACCATGTTCACACTCACAACAATTTGTTAGTCAGGAATATTCTTCTGATCTACCAAATTCCCTGTGTTCAAAATGAAATTAGACAGTGAGGGAGATATTGTGCTCAGCATACAAGGGTTTTTTTTTATTTTTGTAGTTCCTTTTGCAAATAGGTGATTTTAATATATTGTAAACATGCTGTACAGATGGATTACAGTTACACGAGCAAGAGAATGAGTCCATTTCCTATCAAGCATTGTTACCCCCCTCCTTTATTTTTCCCTACCATCCATGGGTTAGATTTAGAAGCTAACGTTGCAAAAGGAGCATGGAGAAGATTCTTATGCACAACCACAAAATGAAGGCTATAAACCTAGCTTTCAGAATGATTCTGAATATAAAATATCTGAAACAGAACTTGACATATGATTGTCATTGTGTCTTCAGGATATATTCAGCTGTCTTCTGTTTGATGCTTCTTTCTCCTGCTATGTTTTCTTTGCTTCTCAACATGACCTCATCAAGACATAGTCATTTTGTTTTCCTTTCTATCCTGACTTCACATTCAATCATGGGTGATGTCCTGCTGATTCTTGTTTAGATTCCACTGAATCTATTCCAAGCTTCTACATGTTGCCTGTTACTATTTGTTCTCTGAATTATTGCAAGAATATTTCAATTTATTTCTTTATTTTAGTTATTTTTTATCCCATCCATTCATTTGACCATCAGCAAAAGTTGTGCTCTTTTTTAACTTTTCTGAATCACATCAATAATCAGGCTTATCTTTTTTATTTTTTTATTTTTATTTTTTGGTCAGTCGTGGGACTTGAACTCTGGGCTTCGACTCTATCCCTCAGCTCTTCAGCTCAAGGCAAGTTCTCTACCGCTTGAGCCACAGTGCCACTTCCGGTTTTCTAGTGGTTTATTGGAGATAAGAGTCTCAGGGACTTTCCTTGCCCGGGCTGACTTTGAACCGTGAGCCTCAGATCTCAGCCTCCTGAGTAGCTAGGATTACAGGCGTGAGCCACAGGCGCCCGGCTTCAGGCTTATCTTTTTCTAAACCCTCATTATCTCTTCATTGCCTACCATATAATGTAATTTTTTCTTAGCTTAGTTGACATTGTCTTTTATAACTGTGATTCTGTTATCCTTCTGAGCTTTTTCCACAACTTCTGTTATAAACTTTCTCTTCTAGCAACAGCAGGATACTCTCTGACTCGCAACCAAGGCATAGTTTAATAACACCCCTTCATTTTAGAATGGTCATCCTTTCTGAACTACGTGCCAGCTACTTATAACTACATGCCAGTTACTTGTAACTACATGCCACTTACTTGTCTTCCTTTTGGTTTCTGTGACACTTGTGTGAATCTCTGGTAAGTGAATTTTTTTCCTGTGTTTTACTCTTAGTTGGTATACAAGTGTTCTTTTGCTTCACAATCTAAATCCTTTAAAGCAAGAAAGGTAAATGCAATAAAACTCGTTTAAAAAAATAGCCATGCTCTGGTGGCTCATATCTGTAATCACAACTACTCAGCAGGTAGACCAAGGAGGTTCAAGGCCAGTCTATGTAAAAAATTTGCCAGATTGTATCCTAACCAATACCTAGGAATGGAGGTACAAACTTGTCCCATCTATGGTGGGAATTACAAATAAGAGAATTGTGGTCCACATTGGCCTGGGCAAAATGTGATGCCCTATCTCAAAATATAACCATACAAAAAGAATGGAGGTATGGTTCAAAAAAGGCTGGAAGTATGGCTCAAGTGGTATAGCTTTCCTAGCCTAGCAAGTGCAAAGTCCTGAGTTCAAGCCTCAGTACAACATAATAAATATACAAAGGGTGGACCAATTCAGCAGTGAAACCTACTAGACACTATGTTGTCAATGAACTATGTAGCTTTGGTGGGAAATCAGGAGGGGAAAAACTGGGAAAGAATAACGAAGGGGTGACGCTGTTGAAAAGGAAATGTATTCATTAGCAGAATCATGTAACTCTCTGTACATCACCTTTACAATAACTTTTTAAACAAACAAACAAATAGAATGGGACCAGTCATGGTGGCACATTCTTGTGGTTCCAGCTGTTTGAGAGGCAGAGGCAGAAGGATCAACATCCAAAAACTTGTCACAAAAATGAGACCCTGAGTTCACTCTTTGGTTTATACTACCAAAAGTATATTTAATTTAAATGTTGAGGAAAGAACCAAAAAAGTATTTATTTCAACAGTATGTCAATATAAACATTGTATCTGAACTTCAAATGATAACTAAAATGATCAGACATAACTTAGTAATTCACCTACTTGCTCATTCTGCCTCACCCTAGACATCAAGTGCCATTATGTATGGAGAATTGCTGGATGATTTTTAAAATCAAGCATTGTTTTCTGAATTTTCCAATATTCTTGTCAAATAAGGCCAGATTTATGTCTAATGTCACTGATATCTTAACCAAATGGCTTTGTGCATTTATTTGGGACACTGATATTAAAGACTTATTTTGAAAGCTTCTGCATTAGACTCCTATTACTACTATTAAAATTAATCACAAAATGTATGGCTTAAAATATCAAACTTATTCCTATAGTTCTTAGCTTAGTAGTCCTAGATGGTTCGAACTGAGTTAAAATGTATGCAGGGAGGAGATCTTTTATGAAGCCCCTAAGGCTAAATCTATTTCCTAGACTTTTCTAGCCTTAGGAGGTGACACACCTTCTTTGGCTTATGTGCTTTTTACTTCATCTTTAAAGCTAGTGGGTAACTTTGCACCTCTCTGGTCATGACTACAAGCTCTCCTCTGCCTCTCTCATCAGCTGGAAAAAGTCTGCTTTTTTTAGGGACTTGTGCATTTAGATCCTTAATGTAATCACGTGTACAATTTTCCTTAGAAGGTCACATATTTTGTATTTGGGGAATAGTATGAGACTTTTGGGGGGATAATTAGTCTACTTGCTATGCCTACTTATATGTTCTCATTTACCACAGTGATTGTAAATCCGCAAATTTCATGATATAATTCTATACCCTTTCTCTAAAACCGAAACAATAAAAGTTACATTTTTTCTTAGAATCTACAAGTAATCCTGTAGAGGTTCATGTGCACATGCCCAGTTTCTTTTGCATTTTAAGAGTTGGACCTTAGAATTCAAAAACCATGTCAAGGGAGCCATGTCAGAAACTGTTCCCTCTGTAAGGAAACATTGGAAGTCACCCCCTCTCACAACTCCCCATTTCTAATGCTTTGCATTTCTATACACCCGATGTAGAACTGACAATGTCTTAGACACATCTATTCCATTTCTTTGACTGGAGCAATAAAATGCCTTTCTGATTCTGGGAAGCCCCTACATAAAATGATTGCACTTTATTACTCATGCAAAGTGTTTCTGATTGTGAGCATACCATTGATGTGATCTTCTGAAGCCGATGTAATTTCCTGTTGTTTTCCAAAGTATACAAGTAGTTAGAAAAATATTTCTATTATATGTCTGTCAGTTTCAGTATACAAAATTAAAACAGTTTTGGATATTGTTCAAACCAGATGGATGTTGATTTTTTTACTTGAGTCTGGATTATGAACAAAGAATAAAATGTTGCTTGAGGATTACAAGTTATTCACTGTGACTCATTTAAGATAATGCAGTCAGTGCCTCAGCACATATATAGTTATGCACAGAGCAGGCACTAAATAAATGCCTAGGTTTTGAATAAAAAAATCATATGTCATGCTTTCTCCTAGTCATTATGTTTGCTTGTATTCTTTCTTGTCAGGAAGGAATGACAAACATGGCAGCCAGATGATCAGACAATAATTATCCAACTCATCCCCAAAGCTAATTCTTACTCTTAAACTCATTACCTGGTTGTGTACAATGCACACTTGTGCTGTTGTCTTCCTGGACACACATACATAGTCATATCTTGTTAGCTGAAAGCCACAAAGATACTGACATTTCTTTCTCTCCTTTTAAAGAGTATCCTAGAGTAGATGGAGCTGCTATTAGTATGACTCTTTCCTCTTTCTGTTATAATCTTATTTCCCTGTCCTGCAGCTGGAACGATTATTCAACAGATTAAAATCTGTTTCTTGTGGGATGTATGAAGACACAGTATGGTACTGGTTTCTGCGAGGGCCAGCTATGGAAGAAAGGCTTCAGGAAGGACATGTGATGTGAAATATGGCTGATACTACATAAAGTGACTTTTTAAAAGTTTCTATGAGCTCAAGAGGTTCTGTAAGCTCACTCACTGCTTCCTAAAAGTGCCATGGTTGGGGATTTCCACAGTGAATGAAAGAAAAACAAACGCTGGAAAATATTTTGGTTTGTTGTTTTTCATTGTTGACCAAAAGAGACATTGTTCAATTTAGTTACTGAGCTTCCTAAAGCCATATGAACCATTTCTTAGCCAGCAATTGAAGTTGTGCACTGGACTAGGAGGGAAGCAGGTCTGTGATCCTGAGATTTTGAATATTATTAGATAATAGTGAGACCTCCCTGAAAATGTATCATGGACACATGAATAAATGTAATCTCTTCATATGATGAGCTTGGATTATTCCAAGCAAAGCTTGCATCACCTAAGATTATTTCTCCTCCTCCATAAAGGCCCTGCTTTTGAACCATTGCTTAGACCCATTCTGGCCTCTCCTTCCCTCTTTCTAAAACATCACTTTTTTGGGGGGGGGGAGGCCAGTGGGGGGGGAGGTCAGTAATGGGGCTTGAACTCTAGGCTTGGGCGCTGTCCTTGCGCTCTTCAGCTCAAGGAAAGCGCTCTACTGCTTGAGCCACAGTGCCACTTCCAGTTTTCTAGTGGTTTTTATTGGAGGTAAGAGTCTCACAGACTTTCCTGCCCAGGCTGGCTTAGAACCATGATCCTCAGATCTCAGCCTCCTGAGTAGCTAGGATTACAGGCATGAGCCACCAGTGCCCGGCCCTAAAACATCACTTTTTGCATCTTCTACTCACTTCAATTCACTAAATCCAGACCACAACCAATGGGGGTTTTTGTTGTTGCTGTTGTTGTTTTGCTACATACACATCACAAAACCTATGACAACTAGAGTCATATAGAAAGCCCCTTATTTGATGGAAATAGTTTAAATAGGATTAGTTGGCTCTGTAGGATGAACTATAAAACACAGATGTACCTCAACTTATAATGGGGCAGCATTCAGAATAATCCACTTTAACCACACATTGGCATCTCACTTTATTCTTAGACTGGATTTAACTGCAATCTTCTTATTTATGCTTGTTTGTATCACTGAGATGACTTGTATGTGCCACTCTTCCTAGCCATTGGTTGAGATGGAGTCTCATGAACTTTTTGCCTAGGCTGGTCTTGATCCACTACCTGTCAATTTCTACCTACCAAGTGGCTAGAATTATTACATGCTTGTGACACTATATCTGACTTGAATCAACTTTTAAAGAAAGGCCTTTTAAAAACCATTGATTTATCTCCATAATCATCAATTGGTCTCTCAGATTATGTCTATTTCAGTAAGGAGATAGCTTTGCCTGCACTACCTAACCTATAGTGTTACTGGAGGTGAGGAGAAACTACAGGACAAGTAAAATACAATGAAAGGACTGCACTCCAGTGTTTGCAAGATCAGCACGGACTCTATCATAAAGACTAGGACATTGATCAAAAATAATAGAAGAGAGTGTGGAAAGGGCGTATGTATCAAGCAAAGCTTTGTCCAACGCAGAGAAAGTCATTTATGTTCAACTTACCTTTTATTTTACATTCCAGACACTGCTTTGCCATATCCAAAATCTTTGACCACCAAGTATACCAACAGTCCAAGGGAAGATCCCATCCAGGGAGATTTGTGGTCTCATTTTTCTTGTCCTTACCTGTCAGGTGCTCCCTTGCTCCCTTTCTTTATTGTCAATTGTACATCCCTGTCTTAACAAAATCAGGCTGAGTCTGGTATTTTTTATATATGAGTTGATAATAAAATGCAACAGTGGTTGTATTCTTGTCTTTAAACACCATAAGCATTCAAGTGCCAAGCGTGTTCTGTGGTCACTAAATTGCTATGAGATAGAGGCTCACAATTACAGAAATATATCATTTTTCATAAAGAAGTATCTGAAATTTCTATTACCCCTTTCCTCTGATTTTGGTTCTCATATTAGATTTCCTTTCTTAACTAACTTTTTCAAATATTATATTATTCACATATGTCACTTTAAGTAGAGACTTTTTTATATATTTCCTTAACTTACTCTGAATATAATCACCTACTATGGAGAAATGGCTCTTACAGGTAAAGAATTGAATTAGATGCTAGGGAGTGAAAATAAGTTGGACATGGATTTTTGAGAAAATAAAATTCTAGCAAGGGACATGGAACATTTGCGTGAATGCTTAAATTTTAAACAAGCTAAAGCAATTCATAGACAGTAATATTGATGGCTGATGGACAGAAAGAAATGGATAATTCTTTAGGAGTGGGGAGAAGAGAGGTAAAAGGCAAGAAGAAAATAACACTTAAAAGGGTCTTGAAAGTTGGACTACTTAAAAACATATGAAGGCTGCTAACTATGGCAATGATATCAGGATGAATGCAGGGGAAGTGAACAGAAACTGGAGATTGTACAATGCACAGTCAATAGGTGCTATATCTGCCTGAAATTCCTTCATATGAAAGAAATACCCACAAGAGAAACAGCACAGAACTAGCTTAAACTGAAAGCACGTTTAGAATTTGTCCTTTAAGATACCCGGGAGAGTTTTGTGAAGGACATGACCTTCTTCTTTAATCAGTCATCCTCAGAATGTTAACATTTAAAAATATATTTAATTGCCACAAATAATAATTGTATGTATTTGTGGAGTATGGCTTAGCATTTTGATGCCTTTATATAATGTGTAACAATCAAATGAGGGAATTAGTGGCTTTCTCAACTGAAATACCTAACATTTATTAATTGCATTGTATCCTTCGGGTTGTGCTCTAAATTGTGATATTTTCCAAACTAAAATAGTAGGAAATAAAATCTTTTCTTTTTAATAGAAAAATCAGCCAAGGATCTGCTCTGTCCGGAGCTTTACTGCACATATCTCAACTTTCTCTACCCTAGCTCCACTGGCCTGCTTTTATTTACTTCTAAGTTCCATGCAAGCAATCATCTTCCTCCATCAGATCTTTACAAATGATTTTTTTTTTTGCCTGAAATGTTCATCTATCTTTTCAACTTTGCCAACAGGCTCTTGCTCATAAATCTGACAGCAGTTTAAAAGACCACTACTGTAGGGAAGCTTTTCTTAACATTCTGGTAGGTGTGATATGTACTCATTCATTTGCTTGTATTTGTGACTATAAAGTGGTTTTTGTTGTTGGATGATTAATGTCTTTCCTTCCTGTAGAGTAGTAACAGCAAGGTCTTGTTGACCATCATTTTCTCGGTGTCTTTCATGGTGCCTAGCATAGAGTAGATAGTTAATAAATAAAGTACTTTTAACAAAAAATTAATGAACTGACTTCTCTATATTTTATGCAATGAAATCCAAGAGAACTGAGACAAATCTGACTTAACCAGATTTTCCCAAGACTTTAAAGAGGTTCTCTCCATGAAAGTCTCTAGGATTATTGATGTATGATTGATTTAAAAGTGAGTAATGAGGAGGACCAGGCTAAGACTGGGCAACTAGGAGTTGGTGAAAAGTTCATTGCCCTTGCCACCATGAATCCCTGATGTCTAGCTGTTCTCTCTGATACTCCTGATAGGTTGCTTTTCTAAATGATGATGGAATCACTAAACTGTCTCCTCATTTCTGCCTCTTGTGATCAGAACAGAGAAATGCTCCCAGTATACCACCATGTTGTACCTGGTTTTCAAGGGCTGGATCTTCCCATGATCTCAAATCCCAATGTTACCCATTCGCAGTCCTTTCATCTGTAATCTATGATGAGAGAGCAGGTACTTGGAGATTCCATACAGTTCATGCTCCTTAAGAATCTTTCCTGGGCAATATACATTCCGTGAGTTTTCCAAATTATACCTGATCTGCACTATTGCAGGAAATAAAAAACATGCCTTCAGTTTGAGGTATCTCTTTATGCCATCATGTGTTAAAACTATGCAGATTCTGTTTACTCTCATCTTGACTTGCTTACCTCATCAAGAAAACTATTATTTTTCATTTTCCCTGAAAAGATGGTTCACCAGCCAATGATAAATAACTATCTCCCCAAGAAATATTTAGAAACAAATAAAATTAATGAAAAAAAAATATATATATATATATATGTATATATATATATATATATATTGGGCAGCAGGGCGCATGGGAAACTCACTAAATGAATGTGTTTACTATGTTATTTACTTTCCTACTGGTATCATCAGATCCACTTTCAGAAACAAAAATGAAATACCAAAAGAAAGTGGATTTGACAGCTCAGTTACCACCTTATATATTTCCCTTGGTACAGAATTATTGGAAAAATGAATATTTTTTTCCTTGTCATAATATTGGTATTCCTAGGAGACAGCAGTCCTGTTAAAGCTCTTGTAAATAAGTCGAGGTCATGTATTATGATAAATAGGAGCCTCATCCTTTCCAGGGGGAAACACAGTAAGGCCATTGACTACAACCACTGAGTATGATGGATGGTCCAGACAATGTGTCCATAAAGTTGTGTTCTAGCACATCAGCTCATGTTCAGCATAACTCAGGATTTCTGGACAGTAGATACAAAGAGTTATGGCAAGGATACACAGGACACATCCCTTTTGCTGCTGCACTCTGAATTTTTGTGTTGCTTCTGTAAATTAAATTTCCTTATTATGATATGGCAATGCTACCTCAGTATCTTATTTTGTTTTGTGCTGTAATGTGAGAATACCTAAGAATAGGGTACTTCTGCAGAAAAGAGATTTACTTCTTATCGATATGAAGTCCAAGGTGAAGGATTCTGCCTTTGGCAAGTACCTTGTCGCTCCTCATTCCCTGGCAGTAGCAGAGGAGCAAGAGATCATGGGAATGAAAAGGGAAAGGAAGGAAGTTGAAACCATCCATCTATCAGTAATCCATTCTCAAGAATTCATTCCTGCATTAATCCATGGTATTAATCCATTCTAGAGGACAGATTCTTCAGGACATGAAAACCTCACAAATGTCCTAATTTTCAATATTGTTATACAGGGGATGAAATATGCAAGCTATGAAATCATGGAACACATTCAAGTCATAGAAAATTGGTTCTTTATACTTCATCAAAGATAGTATTCCTATAATTTTTGTCCTTTCCATTGAGTTAATGGAACCAAATTTTATGTATGGTCATAGATTAATAGTAAAATATTAATATCTTTTTACATAGAGTATAATTGAATTATAGGCATCTTACCAATAGAGACTATGTTCTTTATCTTTGTTCACCCAGGGAGAGAAGAACTCAATCACTGAATAATTAAATGAATTAATAAGAATGTTTATTATTGACAAGCCATTATCAAGACATACTAACTCTAGCATTTTGATTAATTTATATAAATACATTGAGTTTGTGAGTTAAGAGAAAAATGAAAGTTTTTATCTATGTTAGTAATGATCTTTTGTCCTTTTCCTCAAACATGTATGTTATGTGTAAAATTTTTTACTCTGCCATTTTTCTGTTTAATTTTGTGTCTTGTTTTCATGGAATTATCTAAAAATTCCATAAATTGTTTGTCTCTGAGATTATTTTAACCTATGACTTGCCCATTAGAATATGCATAAGAAGGATGAAATGAAATAAATTTTAAAATACCCAATAAATAAGCAAATTTATGTATCAGAAGGAGAATAAAACCTGTAACACAGGAATGGTCATTGTAAACTATTGTTATATTTCCTCATATGTCACAGATATTTCACTGATAAAAAGTGGAATAAGTAAGTAGTTTTAGTCACATAATTTTTACCATTATCAAGATATTTATTAATAGATAAGAAACATATGTCTATGATTTATTATTAAGATATATATCATATAATATATGTACATATGTGTTTATATATTTACAATATGTATGTATAAAGGGTCAACTGACCTTTACTTTCTCTTCTGAATCCTGCTTAACTTTTCATCTCATATCTTTATATATAAATTCCCTCATTAATTTTACTTTCTCTTCCCTCTCCAGCCCCCTACATTCCAGTATGTTCTATAATGACATATGAGCTATATGTGATTAATGATTGAGCTGAAATCTGAGGATTGTGGTTCAAAGCCAGCGGGGGAGGAAAGTCTGTGAAACTCTTATCTCCAATAAACCACCAGAAAACCGAAAGTGGTGCTATAGTTCAAGTGATAGAGCGCTAGCCTTAAGGTGAAGAGCTGAGAGACAACGGTCAGGCCCAGAGTTCAAGCTCCACAACTGACAAAAAAAAAAAAAAAAAAAGATTTTAATTGCCCCCAGCCTTCACTGCTGACCATAACTCCCTTGCTTCTGTCTACCTTCATGAAACAAAAATGTATCAGATTTAAAGAAATTTGTGCTAAAAGCTCTCTCTAATTTTAATATTTGGTTTTCAAATACAATATTTAAATTATTTAAGTTGCTGTATGTACTTTTTGATGTATTGTCATTGTCAAATAAGAATTGTACATATGTAACATGATGTTTTATATGTGTGCATATTTTAATTTATTTCTCATGACTACTTGGAGTTCCAGAGACTAAAGCTTTCATAATTTACATACTTCTAAATAATCTCTATCTTTCTCAGGCTATAAACAACACAATAGTGAGTATACATTTATATTGTATAATACCTCCCACATTCATCCAGATAAATAGACAGATGATAGATAGATAGATAGATAGATAGATGTGGCATTAATACTGTATAATAACATATATATATTACAAATTACTAACACGTATATCATGAAAACAGACTATGTACATAATGATCTATGAAAACAGACTATGTACATAACGATCTATGTAAATATAAGAATGCATTTTTTTGTGTCACAGGTTTGGTGAATGATCAGTTGGGCTGAAGACTACCAAGTTCTATTCCCAAGTGACTTCCTTAATTTATAGCCCTAGTAAAAGTGCACAAGAGTTTCAATTTTCCACATCTTCACTAAACCTTACTATCATGTAGACTTTCTAACATCTGCTAACTTGATAGAAAGTAAATTTATATTTGTTTAAAGTTTACATTGATTTGACTCTTAGGGAAATTGAACATTTCTTCATATATTTGATAGATATTTGTATTTCACCTTGAGTTTTCAATTCCAATAATTTATTTTTTCCTTATCGAATTTTTTCTTCCTTAGTTTATAAACATTTTATTATATATTTAAGATAAATCTACTTGTCTATTTTAGTTGTAAATGTTTTTCAGTTTATGGTCTGACTACCAACTTTGTCAAATTGTCTGTTGTTGAATAAAACTTAAAATTAGATGAGTTCAGATCTTGAATGTTTATCTCTATAGTTTGTATATTTTGTAGACTCAAAATGTTCTGTGTATTCTTTCCATTAACTTTATTGTTCTACCTTTCACATTTAAGTTTTCATTCCATCTTAATTTTCCTTCTTTACAGTATGAGGAAAGAATTCAGAATTTTTCTTTTTCTTTGAGGTACACATTTTTATTAACACTTTCTGCAACTTAGTCTACCATTTCACCGTTGATTACTGGTACTAACACACACATACACACACAGTTGTATAGTATTTGTGAAGTTCTCTATCTTGTACTGGCATAAGACATTTCCTTATTAGGAAGACTCTGATATATATTCATATATGTTAATATAAAATACTTGATGAGATACTTCTTTGTCAAGATGACTTGAACTACTTTCATTCCTGTTATTTTCAAATAAGTTTCCCAAAGTCCTCATAACATTATTTTCTGCAAATCAGTGTGGCATTTTCTCAAATTTATACACAAACTTGAGAAAAATAATTTTCTTTAACATATGAAACCATCTGAATCATTTAAGAAATTATCTTTCCTTTTATTGAGATATATTTGATGACATTTAATGGAGTATTTTTTAATAGGCTCTATATACATCTTCTGAGTCTTTGATTAACTTCTAAAGAGTTAATTTTGATTCACTTGTAAATTTGTATCCCTTGTCCACGTCTTTCTTTTGAGATTCATTTGTTTGTGTACATCACCCATCTACCAATTTGACACTTTCGTGTTGTAATATTTTTTCTTGTAAAACTTTATTCATGCCCAACTGAGTATCTGATCTCCACATTATGGCAAATATGTGTTGTTTAAGCCTTCTACCTTTTAATATTAGGTACCACATACAACATCCCAACACTTGCCGTAAATCCTTTACTGATCTCCTGTCCACACTGTTCTCACCATCCCATTTAACCCATCATTAAGTTCCATTTTAATGTCAAAGTTATTTATAAGAGTGCCCTTTGCAAAATTAGTACATTAATATTGATGGAATAAATGAGTAAAATATCCTCATATGGTAAAGGTTAATAAGAACTTTTTAGATATGGGTGCTTTATTTTTCTTGCCTAAGTTTAAAATAAGACAATTCTGTCACAAGTATAATTGTTTTTCTATGTTTTTCTCAAAATAGAGTGGGCATTGATAAGAATAGTCTAACATATTCTACTACAATGAATCCCAACTTTCTGAAAATGTATATCTAACTAGCAAAGTTGTCTGAAGGTCTCAGCTATTTTCCAGGTTAATTGTTCTCCACCCAGTTTTATAATGATGGAGGTAAAAGGAGTCTTCACCATGCTGTTAGTTACATAAACTGGAATTCACAGTCATCTTCAAGAGGAAGAGGAAGAGACTGATGCCTGGCCTTGCATCAGCTGTATAAAGCTTTGACAGTGTTACACTGGACTTTAACCCTGAGAACATTGTCTAAAAGTGAACCTAACGACAGAGAGGCAGGAAAGTTTAATACCCCATGAAGAAAGAGATATGGCTTTCTATGACACAATATATGTGACCAAGAAAAGAAAAGCAAATCCCCTCATCCATAACCACTGCCCCTCATCCTTTCCTGTAGAAAAAGCACACTGTGATATAAACATTTGGTTACCTCAGCATTATGGATTATAACCTTTTGGAGATAATATGATGTATAGTTTGTTTTAAAATAGATTTATTATTTATGTAATATTTACCATACTTCTCATTTCTCAATTGTGTGTGTGTGTCTGTGTGTATGTGTGTGTGTATTGCTTATCAAATGTCTGGGAAGCATATCATGTGTTCACCTGACAGTGTTCATATTCTACCCACTGCATCAACAATGAGATGATCAACGAGAAGTTGTGGAGACTCAAGTATAATAGAGGACATGCAGGCAAGGAATGGGAAGGGGAAACAAAGGAAGAGGCAACAATGCTTGATAATAGAGGACATGCAGACACCCAGTTGATTCAAATACCTGAATTAGTGTTTTATTGAGGGTTATTTAGGTAATCTTTGGCTTCTCATTGTATAGTAGTACTAATAATAATGCCTACTTCTTGGAGATATTAGAAAATAAATAAGATAATACATTTGAAGTTTTTGGCTGGGTGATCATCACATAGTAAATGCTAAATGATCCTGTATATGGCAGACACATTTTTGTCAATCACATTAAAACATTCAAAATATATCTCTAAAACATAGTAAAGGGGCTGGGAAGGTGGCTCAATGGTAGAGTGCTTGCCTTGCATGCATGAGGTCCTGGGTTCAATTCCTCAGCACCACATAAGCAAAAAGAAAAAAGCTGGAAGTGGCGCTCTGGCTCAAGTGGTAGAGCGCTAGCCTTGAGCTGAAGAGCTGAGGGACAGCGCCCAGGTCCAGAGTTCAGGCCCCACAACCGGACCCAAAACAAAACCAAACAAACAAACAAAAAAAACAACATACTAAAGTGCTTTTTGAAAGCATGACTACTTGAAGTTGAAGGGAAAGACAAAAGGCCAAAAGCTATGTACATATGATGTTAAGCGAAATGAACCCCAATATAGGGACACAAGTGGTGTTTTCTTGCTTGCTATTGTTTCTAACATATTTATAATGTATCATGTGATTTTTCTGTTTCTTTGTATATTCCTCCCCCATGGTATAACCCCTGTTTTCACTGTATTTGATGCCAGTGCCCTGCATCTTATATATACACTTCTCTAATTTGTGGAGGGGAAGGGAAAAAAACTAAATGCTTATATAGGGATACAGGTTAACCCATTGTAACAATGAAATGTACAAGACATTATGATGAAAAACAAACTTTACAATTTAGGTGGGAGGGTGTGGGGTGTTTTAGAGGTGGGAGGGAAGGGATGGCAGGGGAAAAACAAAGGAGGAGTTAACAATGCTTGACAAGGAAGGTTAGATAAGATGATGTTAAGTGAAATGAACCCCAAGATAAGGACACAAGTGTTTCTTTCTTGCTTGCTATTGTTTCTAACATATTTATAAGGTACCACATGATTTTTTGTTGCTTTGTATGTCTCTCCCCCACGGTATAACCCCTTTTTCACTGTATTAGATGTTGGTATAATTTGGGGAGCAGAAGGGAAAAAAACAAATTGTTTAAGTAGGGATATAGGTTGACCCATTGCAACAATGGGATGTACAAGAAGCTATGTCGAAAAACGAACTAAACAATTTAGGTGGATGGTGGTGGTGGATGTAGTTGTGGAGATGGGAGGGAAGGGATGGTAGGGGAGAAACAAAGGAGGAGGCAACAATGCTTGATAAGAAATGTACTCATTGCCTTGCTCATGTAACTGTAACCCCTCTGTACAGTATTTTCACAATAAAAAAACTTATTTAAAAAAATGCTTGATAAGAAATGTACTTATTACCTTACTCAAGTAACTATAACCCCTCTGTACAGTATTTTTACAATAAACAAGTATTAAAATGAACTAGAAATAGTTTATAGTAATCTTAGCTGTTGCTCAGATCTCACATGGTAACTAATCTATTGGTGACCTGGATTCTAGTTCTGTTTTCTGCTAACTAGCTTCCAGATTTAGAAGTAACATTAATGCTCAGGTCTTAGCTTTGTCAGTTCAGTCATAAAGGGATTTATGAGGCAATCTCCTGAAGTAATTTTAGCACTCAAATTCTGATACTGAATAGCTTTTACAGTGTGTGAAGTGTACCTACTTTTTCCTAAGTAGAAAAACATACTCCACAGTATTTCACATAGACCTTTGCACAGATAATTTCAGATTGGTCTTTGTGCACAAAATTAGGACACACACTCAAAAGTAACAGTTCTTACCTTCAGGGAGTGTCTAACACCAGTGTAGTTAAATTTGTGGCAGTGTTAGCATATTACTAACAGATGAAGTAATGAAAGACTAGTTTTGTTACATGTCAAGACAAAAATGGAGAGAAAGTAGGCTTGCTAAAGTGTTCATTGTGATTGATTATAAATTCTGAAAGGAGACATATCCTGTCTTGTCTCTTTATCCTCCTGGGTACTTCCTTTTTCTGTGTAGCCAAGATCCATAAACCCAAATTTAAAATGATGCTATTACTAATTAATGTCACACCAAAGGAAAGCTGTCATTTAATACACATTTTATTTCCTTAAAACCTCAGAATCCATGAGCATATTATATGCAAAATTATTTTCTACAAACACAACATTTTATTATCATTAAAAGGTATTTGAGGCGGATTTTGAGGGGAACTAAGATGCAGCTGTTAACTTACAGTGTTGCAAATGAACACTGGCCCTGAAAATTTAATATTCTGTGGGCTTTAGTCTCTCCTGGACAGAGTTGAGTCTGCTGATGGGCCATTTCTCAGCTGTAATCCATGAGCTAATACCTTAAAACATTCTGCTGTTCAGATTTTCATATCCAGCTGTATACCCCAAAGTGTTCTAAATTTTCAAATTGCTAAGACTTCTTAGTTCTATGAAAATGGCTTTTTGATACAAGTCCCAAGCCACAAAGTTTCAAAAATCAGGTGAAGTGTCACAAAAATGATTTTTAGCTTTTTTTTTTTAAGTTCTAGGAATAACATGGAAAGGACTGGCTTCCATTTGAGGGAAAAATGAGTGACAGAAGAGGCAATAGAGAGGCCTTTTTCCATCTCTGTCAGACATTGATGAATAGACTTTTCTCTAATGGGAAAGATTGTTTAGCAATAAGAAAGAATTTCTTTCTATTCAGAATAAAAAGTCTCAAGAGCTCTGTCCCTGGAGCTCATTAAAATTAGAGCAAATGTTCCTCTGTCTGGGATGATTAGTTGCAGGCCTTCCTGGAGGATGAGAGATTGTATTCATGTTTTTGCAAGGTTTCTTCCTGCTCAGAGTCCATGATTCTAAGCTCACCTACCGGCAGAGAGGCCACACACTGCCAGCTGTTTTTAAATGTTGTCTTTGAACCAAGAATTAATCTCCATGATTTCATGACTGTTGCTGTAGGGTTCTCACACTTCATTTTTCTGGCCAGGGAATGAGTTGATAATTGACTTAGCACTTAGCTGTGAGTGATAGAAAGCTGTGGAGTGGTAAAGGAGGAGTATTTTCCCTGGCCAGAAGAAATCTCTTCGGAATGACAGAGATACACACTTCTCATGTAAATGATCTGCAAAGATTGCTGAGGTGAAAAGATACACCCATGAGTTAGATGCAGTAGAGGTGGCTCATGAATGATCCTCCTTGCAAATGATCTCCTTAGGTTAGGTAAAGTTTTTGGAAATATATCTGAACTATGGACAAAAACAACATCTTAGATCTGGATCTGGAATGTAGCAGCTTGTTTTGCATAATTTAACTCGGAAAATTCATTGATGAAACATGCACTCTATATCTGACTTATGTGACTGTACATAACTTTTAAAATAGCTATTAAAATGCATGGAAAAATTGATGTGAAATAAAAAAAAGAGGCTGGCCACATGTGTCTCCTGTCTGTAATCTTAGCTACTTAGGAGGCTCAGATCTGAAGATCACAGTTCAAAGCCAGCCAGAGCAGGAAAGCCCGTGAGACTCTTATCTTCAATTGAAAAATCAGTAGTGGTGCTGTGGCTCAAAGTGATAAAGCATTACCCTTGAGCATAAAAGCTCAGGGACATCTGAGTTGGTTCTATATCTTAGCTATGGTAAATAATGCTGCAATAAACATAGTTGTGCTGGTAGCTTTAGTATGCCTCCATCAGAAAGAATGACATTGCACTATTTGTTAGGAAATGAAAAGACTTGGAAAAAATTTTATTAAGTGAAATAAGCCAGGCCCAAAGAACCATAGGTCCCATGTTTTCCCTTATTTGCAAGAACTATTATATGTCTGAAACAAGCAGAAAGGGTCAGACAAGTTGAAGTTAGGTGAAATGAACCCCAAGATAAGGGCTCAAATGGTTTTTCTTTCTTTTTGGGGGGAGGGGGGGATCCGGTCGTGGGGCCTGAACTTTGGGCCTGGGCTCTGTCCCTCAGCCCTTCACCTAAGGCTAGCGCTCTACCACTTGAGCCACAGTGCCACTTTCGGCTTTTTTTCTGCTTATGTGGTGCTGAGGAATCGAACCCAGGGCCTCATGCATGCAAGGCAAGCGCTCTACCACTGAGCCACTTTCCCAGCCCTGGTTTATCTTTCTTGTTATTGTTTCTAACATATTTATAACATGATTTCTTTGTCACTTTGTATGTCCCTCCCCCACAGTATAACCCCTGTTTTCACTGTATTTGATGTTGGTATAATTTGTGGAGGGTGAGGGAAAACAAATTGTTTAAATAGGGATACAGGTGGACCCATTGCAACAATGAGATGTACAAGATGTTATGTCCGAAAACGAACTTTAAAACTTTGGCTGTGGGGAATGGGGGAGAGGGGGATGGGAAGGCAGGGATGGTAAGGGGAAACAAAGGAGGAGGCAAGAATGCTTGATAAGGAATGTACTCATTACCTTATTCATGTAATTGTAACCCCTCTGTACGGTATTTTCACAATAAAAAACTTATTAATAAAAAAAAAAGCTCAGGGACAGTGCTCAGGCCTTCAATTCAAGCTCCATGACTGATAAGGAAGGAAGGAAGGAAGGAAGGAAGGAAGGAAGGAAGGAAGGAAGGAAGGAAGGAAGGAAGGAAGGAAGGAAGGAAGGAAGGGAAGGAAGGGAAGGAAAGGAGAGAGAGAAAGATAAAATGATCTTGGGGGAAAATACTTAGAGCTATCAATTCAGGAAGAAAAAGGGATTCAAAAAACTGAAATAAATCTCTGGCTAATTACATCAAAATCAAAACAATTTGTCATGAATATTCTTTAGTTAAGATTTGCCCTAAATTGTTTTAGTTTTTATTCCAAGAACCTTAAATGGATTCTTAAATACTAAATTTCTTTTTTGTTTTAATTAGGAATAGTAATCTGCAAGATCTCAATGTGTTGAGTTTAGGGATGGGTTCTCAGGAGCAGATAATGGTCACAGTGATCATCAAGATATCATAAGCATCTTGTCTAGGATTGAAGATTCATAGGAAGCAAAAACAAACAGAGTTCTAGAATTAGTTCATGAGATTCATTTATGAAACATATATTTATTTCAACACTATTCTCGGTAAGAGGGTTGATGAACACTACCAGCCCTTTAGCTACAATAACATAGTGACTAAATTTATTAATATTTCTCAAAATTGTATAACATATTATCTAACTGGATTAAAAAAAAATCTGCAACAAGGAGTGAAGGCGGGAGACAAGCTTATTAAGCAGCTCACTATTTTCACTATTGTAAACTAGAAATCTAAACCTTTCTGATGGAGGCATAGAATTCCATTGTGTATATATACCACATTTTCTTGATCCATTCATCTACTGAGGGACATATGGGTTGGTTCCATATCTTAGCTGTGGTAAACAATGCTGTGATAAACATAGTCATGCTGGTAGCTTTAGTATGGTCTTGTTTGTGATCATTTGGGTAGATGCCTAAAAGTGGGATTGCTAATGGAATTCTATGCCTCCATCAGAAAGAATGACATTGCCCCATTTGTTAGGAAATGGAAAGACTTGGAAAAAATTATATTAAGTCAAGCAAGCCAGGCCCAAAGAAACATAGGTCCCATAGTTTCCTTTAATTTGCAATAACTAGTATATGTCTGAGACAAGCAAAAACAGTCAGATAAGTTGATGTTAGGTGAAATGAACCCCAAGATAAGTATTCAAATGTTTTTGCTTTCATGCAATTCTTTTTAACATATTTATAAGATGATTTCTTTGTTGCTTTGTATGTCCCTCTCCCACGGTATAACCCATGCTTTCACTGTATTTGATGTTGGTATAATTTGTGGAGGGGAAGGGAAAAAACAAATTGTTTAAATAGGGATAAAGGTAGACCCATTGCAACAATGAGATGTACAAATCGTTATGTTGGAGAAAGAACTTTACAACTTTGGCAGGGGGGCGGGGAGGGTGGGAAGGGATAGGAAGGGGAAACAAAAGAGGAGGCAACAATGCTTGATAAGAAATGTACTCATTATCTTGCCCATGTAATTGTAAACCCTCTGTCCAGTATTTTCACAATTAAAAAAAAAAAGAATTATAAAAAGAAATCTAAACCTTCTTCTAGTGCAAAACAGAAAGGGAAATGGGAAGTTTCACATTATAAACTACATACTCTGGAATTTGGCCAGGGTCGGGGGAGAGTGAAATGAGGGAGTGAGTGGTCTCTGAGATACCATAGTTTGCTTCATTAGGAGTTCAGAATATTGGAAGAAAGCAAAGTAGTATGCTAATAACAAGTTTTCTTTGCACATCTATGTGTAGCTACCTGCACACTAGAGTGAGCAGTTGAGCCAAGGTAAGAAGCAATGAATGATGCCAATGGCCATGGGCACTCTCCTGGAGCCCAAACTCTTCAACTCTCTTCAAGGAGAAGATAAACTTGAAATCCAGCTGGCTTTCCCAGCCTTGTATTTTTGCAGTTTATAATTTGGTTGAGCTCTAGAATATACACGTCATTCCTACTGTGTGGTTATGGATCTCAAGGATGATGATCTAATACTACATTTGCTACAGTTACTTTTATATGCATAATATTCTTTTTTATGAGAGTTAAAAATAAGCTTCTATGGCAATAAGACTGATAAATGTACTCTAGAATACAATTTATGCGTATATATGAAAAAAAGAAGAAAGAGTTTAGCATGGGTGGCTCATGTTCTTAATCCTCGCTTCTCAGGAGAGTGAGATCTAAGGATTGGGGTTCAAAGCTAGCCTTCGCAGGAAAGTCCATGAGACTCTTACCTCTAATTAATCACCAAAAAGCTGGAAGTGGAGCTGTGGCTTGAATGGCAGAGTGCTAGACTTGAGCAAAAAAAAAAAAAGCCAAGGATAGTGCCCATGCCCTGAGTTCAAGCCTCAGTACTGGCACCAAACAATAAAAAATGAAAGGAAAGAAAGGTAAGACTTTCTTGCCAAGAAAGATCTTAAGTCATTTAAGATTTAGCTTGTTTTAAGAATGGCAAACTGGCTCTGTCTCTACTTGTCTAAAGATTCACATTGTCATCTCCAAAGTTTGTGACTGCAAAGATTTATGCTGTCATTGGATCTAATTATGAATTAGTGATTGATTCATTTAGGGAGTAACTCAACCAAATGGCAGTGAATTGAAAAATGAACAGACCCTGAAGGGACACATTGGCAGTGATAACTAATTCTGTCTGCTGATGGGAATCAGCATAGGTCACTCAGAAAATCGCCCTGGACAGAACCAATTATTCACCTTCTATTCACAGCGAGTGGCTTCTTCAGCCTTGCTCTACTGACATCAATTAACCCACATGACACTCTTCAATTATTTGAACTCTCCAGGCACACCCCATCCTTCTGAGGTGACTATTCGGCATATTTCAAGTTTGTTTTGCTTCCCTTGCAAAGGTTTTAAACTGTGCAGCTGTAGTATTTCCACTCTTTATTTTTAAGAGCACTTTGTCCATCCATATTAGTTATTTGCTTACTCTATCGAAGATATCTTGACATTTTGTAAATGAATGGAGGTCTCCAGTGAATTTTTTGAGATACTCTGGTTTAATAGCTACACTAGTTTGGTGTTGTACAGAGTCATATTAAAGATGTATTAATTGCACATCAGGATTGATTTTACTGAAGGGTCCATCAAAAAGAAGCCTATACAGAACTATCCATTGCTCTGCCACTCATTCTTTGCAGAGGTTTCTGTGGTGAGGGTTGATGTGGAGAGATCCTCAATAGGTAAATGATTCCATACCAATTTCTTCAATTAGCAACAGCTTTATCTTTCCTGCTGTGAGCCATCAACTACACTCAGCTTTAATGGAGGAGTTATGTTCAAGGAGTCTTGCCATAGAAATCCCTAATGAGAACTGATTACATTTTTTTCAATTGCTTACACATAGATGCATGCTTAAAAGTAAGTTATAACCTTTTCAAAATTGACAATTCAAAGGAAATAACATTGACAGGAGATGATCCTGTGGTAGTAAAAAGGCAACAATTCCATAACCAAAGTATCAGAAGGAGCCCTGGCTCTTGGCCAATATGCCAAGACATTCTGCATGCATGGAAACAAAGAATAATTACTTCTTTCCCTTCTATTTTGGACATTAGCTCCTTTCTTTTCTTAGTATTTTGAGAAAGTGGCACTGTAGCTCAAGTGGTAGAGTGCTAGCCTTGAGCTGAAGAACAGCGCCCATGCCCAGAGTTCAAGCCTCATGACTGACAAAGAAAGAGAGAGAGAGAGAGAGAATTTTGAGCAATAACTTTTAACCAAAACATGGGGACAAAACAAAACAAGAGCTAGTTGCATCTAACAGCTATGTGTGTAGAGGGTGAGGTGAGGAATTCAAAGAGATCCTGAGATTGCTTATACTTATTGGTAGGTAGTTGCTAAGGTTCCAGTATGCTGTTAATATCACCCAAAATCTTGTTAAGATTTTCATTTCCCAAACTTAAGGATTGAGATGTGTGAAATATGTAATAGGTAAATAGGTCTGTAGGAGGAATTACATCTTTTCTCCAAGCATCTAGTGCTAGTAAAAGGCCTGGGTGGGAGCCACAAAAGTGGCTTGTTATAAAGTGAGCCTGGAACCCCCACTCCTCTCTCCAGCACATATACCTCTTTTGAAGATGGGAGTCTCCCCTTCTTTTTCTCCTGCATAAAATAGCACAGCACAAGACCCGTTACCGTAAGTTGCCAGTGCCATGATCTTTTCTTTAACATTTTTTTGGGGGGTCCGGTACTGGGCTCTGTTCCTCAGCAATTCAGCTCAAGGCTAGCACTCTACCACTTGAGCCACAGCGCCACTTCCGGCTTTTTTCTTTTTGCTTATATGGTGTTGAGGAATCGAACCCAGGGCCTCATGCATGCAAGGCAAGCGCTCTACCATTGAGCCACCTTCCCAGCCCTCTTTAACATTTTTATTATTATTATCTTTAAGTAGCTGTACAAAGAAGTTTCCATTCTACAAGACAGTATATGAATACAAGGTGTCTGACAACATGTCACCCATTGTCCTAACCCATCCCTTCTCTCACTTTTCTTTTTTTTAAATTGAGATTAGGTGATTACATAAATTTCACATATTGGGCTGGGAAGGTGGCTCAGTGGTAGAGCGCTTGCCTTGCATGCTCGAGGCCCTGGGTTCCATTCCTCAGCACCACATAAGCAAAAAGAAAAAAAAGCCGGAAGTGGCACTGTGGCTCAAGTGTTAGAGCGCTAGCCTTGAGCTAAAGATCTGAGGGACAGCACCCAGGCCCAGAGTTCAGGCCCCATGACTGGACCCAAAAAAAAAAATTTCACATATTTCACAATATTGTGGAACAGTGATACTTAGTTAAAGTCACAAACACATTTTAACCTTCACAAGGTAAATTGTCATTATCATGGTCTATAAAGTTTGTGAATTCTATGAGCTCTGACACTACAATTATTTCTTCCACATCAGGTGATGTTTATATTGCTTTCCTTTTGCTGCTCCCTCTTCTCCCTCATTTCTCCCTTCCTTTTGCTATCTTTGGGTTGCTTAGTTCTTTTTTTTTCTATGTCCAGTGCACCTGATGGACCCCTTTATTGTATGTTGTTCCATTAACCATTTGTTCTGCATCTTTCTCCTGGCTTCCCTCCATTGTGTGCATGTATATACCATACATATGTTCAAGAACATGGAGTCATTCAGCAATGATACAACAAAATGAGTGGCTGTCCTTTGTTTCTCTAGTCCTGTTTACTTTGTCATATCTCCCTACATTTTGGCTTTAGCATCCACATATCAGGGATGAACATTTCCTCATGTTTTTCTTTGCCATTTTTATCTCTTCTTAGAAGTCTCTCTTTAGCTCTCTTGCCCATTTCATGATTGGTATGTTAGATTTGTGAGAGGTTATTTTCTTGAGTTCCATGTATATAATTTAGACCTCGTCTGATATTTTGCTGGTAAATATTTTTTTCAATTAGTTGGCTTTTTTTCTAGTTTGTTTGCTATTTCTTTATCTGTGCAGAAACTTTTTTTTCTAAGGTAGTCTCATTTATTGAGTCTCTCTCCAATTTGTTGTGTTCAGGACTGTGTTCAGGAAGTTCCTGCCTATGCCTATAAGTTCAAGTGTCTCTCCTACTTGTCCTGCAGTAATTTCAGAGTATCAGGTTTGGTGTAAAGGTCTTTAATCCATTTTGAGTTAATGTTAGTGCATGGTAACAGTCTAGGGTTCACTTTTAGTTTTCTGCATGTGGCCACCCAGTATTCCAGCACCAGTAGTTGAAGAGGTTATGATTCTTCCATTGTATGTCTTTGGCTCCTTTGTCAAATATCAACTGACTATACGTATGTGGTTTTAATTCTGGGTCCTCTAATTTGTTGCATTTGTCTTCGGGTCTCTTTTTGTGCCAGTACCAAGCTGTCTTTCTTATTATGGCTCTATAGTAGAGCTTGAAATCCAGTATCATGATCCCTCCTACATTCTTTCTTTTGCCTAGAATTGCTTTGGTTTTTCTAGGTCTTTTGTTGTTCCATATGAAATTTTGTATTGTTTTCTCTGTTTCAGTAAAGTATGTTGTTGGGATTTAAATGGGAATTGCATTGAATGTGTATATCAATTTTTGCATTATGGCCATTTTCACTATATTAATTCTGTCTGTTCAGGAACATGGGAGGTCTTTCCATTTCCTGGTATCTTCTATGATTCCTTTATTTAGGCTTTTATAGTTTTCATGAAATACTCTTTACCTTTGGTTAGGTTAATTCCTAGATACTTTTTTTTGAGGTTATTGTGAATGGGGTTGTTTCCTTGATTTCCCTTTCTTTCTTGTACATTGTTGGTGTACAGGAAGATAACTGATTTTTGTGGGGTTATTTTGTATTCTGCTACTTTGTTGAAGTGGTTTATAAGCTCTAAGAGTTTGGGGATGGAGCTTTTGGGATCGTTAAGATATAAAATCATGTCATCTGCAAAAAGAGATAGTTTAACTTCTTCCTCCCCAATGCAGATCCCTTGACTTGCCTTATTGCTCTTATTGCCTTATTGTCTTTTACTTGCCTTATTGCTCTAGCTAAAGATTCCAGAACTATATTGGAGAGTAATAGAGAGTGGACATCCTTGCCTTGTTTCTGTTTTTAAGGGCACTGGTTGTAGTTTTTCCCCATTAAGTATAATATTGGATGTTGGTCTGTCGTATAAGGCTTTTATTGTTTTAAGGAATGTTCCTTCTATTCCTATTTTTTCCAGAGCTTTTAGCATGAATGAGTGCTGTATTTTATCAAAAGCTTTTTCTGCATTACTGGAGATAATCATGTGGTTCTTGAGCTTGGATCTGTTGATGTGATGGATTACATTTATTTATTTACATATGTTAAACCATCCCTGCATCTCTGGGATGAAGCCTACTTGGTCATATGTATGAATCTTTTGATATGTTTCTGGATTCTGTTGACTAGAATTTTATTGAGGAACTTTGCATCTGTGTTCATCAAAGAGATTGGTCTGTAGTTCTCTTGTTTTGTTTGGTCTTTGCCTGGTTTGGGGATGAGTGTGATATTGCCTTCATAGAATGAGTTTGGGATTATTTCCTCTGCTTCTATTTCTCTGAAGAGCTTGAGGAGTATGGGTATTAGTTCCTCTTTAAAGGTCTTAGAGAATTCTGTAGTGGATCCATCTGGTCCTGGGCTTTTCCTTGTTGGAAGGCTTCTGATTGCTTCCTCTATTTCATTGTAGGTTATTGGCATGTTTAATTGATTTATTTATTCTTGGTTCAGTTTGGGCAATTTTTATTTCTCTAGAAATTCATCCATTTATGCTAGGTTTCCTTCCTTAGTGAGTATAGTCTGGAAATATTTCTTTTTTTTTGGGGGGGGGGGTCTGGTTGTGGGGCCTGAACTCTGGGCCTGGGCGCTGTCCCTCACCTCTTCAGCTCAAAGATAGCACTCTACCACTTGAGTCACAGCACCACTTCCGGCTTTTTTTTCTTTTTGCTTATGTGGTGCTGAGGAATCGAACCCAGGGCCTCATGCATGCAAGGCAAGCCACCTTCCCAGCCTCTGGAAATATTTCTTTATAATTGTTTGGATGTCTTAGGTGTTTGTTGTAATTTTTCATGTGATGTCCCTGATCTTATTGATTTGGTCTCCTCTCTTCTTTTTTAAGTTAATCTTGCCAATGGTCCGTCAATTTTATTGATTTTTTTCAGAAAACCAGCTTTTTGTTTTATTAATTTCATTTATAGTTTTCTTAGTCTCTATCTCAATTTCAGCTCTTATTTTGGTTATCTCGCTCTGTCTAGCAACTTTAGGTTCAACTTTTTTGTTTCTATAGCAGTTTTAGTTTTATCATGATTGTTTACTTGGTCTGTCTCTGTTTTCTTGATGTGTGGACTGAGAGCAATAAATTTGCCTCTCAGGACTGCTTTTGCTGTGTCTCATAGTCTTCTTTGTGATGCATCTTAATTTTCATTGAATTGTAGGAAGTTTTTAATTTCTTCTATGATCCATGTGTTGCTCAGCAGTGTGCTGTTTAATTTCCATGTGTTTGAGTTTTTTCTGTTGTATGCCTTGTTATTGAAAACTAGTTTGATTCCACTATAGTCTGATAGAATACAGGGAATTATGTCGATCCTTTTGTATTTGCTTAAATTCCTTGTATGAACTAAGATATGATCTATTTTAGAAAAAGTTCCATAAGCTGCTGAGAAGAATGTGTACTGGGTTGTTGTTGAGTGGAAAACTCAGTATATGTCAGTTAAGTCTGCTTGAGATATGGCATCACTTAATTCGGAGACATCTTTGTCAATTCTTTGGTTGGTAGACCTGTCCTTTGGTGAGAGTGGAGTATTAAAGTCTCCTACTATTATTGTATTTTGATCCATCTTTTCCTGTAAATCTGAGAGTATTTGCTTAACATATTTGGGTGCACTGATGCTCGGGGCGTATAGATTAATACAGTGTTTTTCCCTGTATTGATATGTAGTGACCTTCTTTGTCTTTTATTAATGATGTTAATGTAAAGTTTATTTTATCAGATATCAAGATGGCAACTCTTGCCTTCTTCCAGGGGGCATTTGCAGGTTTGATCTCCCTCCATCCTTTCACTTGGAGTTTGCTTTTATCTTTGGCTGTGAGGTGGGTCTCTTGAAGACAAATTGATGAATATTTTTTTCTGATGTAATCTGCAGTTCTTTTTCTTTGCATTAATGTTTCTAGTTATTATAGAGAGGTATATTGTGTTTCCTGTCATTTTCCTACTTTCCTAAGTTTTTCTTCTTTCCTTTCCTCCTGTGTTTACTAAGTTGGTCTCCTAACAATATCTATCTGGTATGGATCCCTGATCTTGATTTTTTTCTTCAGATTGTAATCCCTCTCTTAATATTCTTTGTAATGCTGGCTTATTATTTATGAATTCATGTATTTTTTTCTTTACTATTAAAAATTTTAGTTTCTCCATCGAACGTGAATGCTAGCTTTGCTGGATATACCAGTCTGGGCTGGCAGTTATTGGTTCTCAGGGCTTGGATGGTATTTTCCCAGGCTTTCCTGGCATTCAGTGTCTGTGTGGAGAGATCTGCAGTGATTCTAATTTTTTCCATTGTAGTATAGCTCCTTCTTTGCTGTTGCTGTGTGCAAGATTGTTTCTTTATTGCTAAAATCTTGCATTTTTACTATAATGTGCCTAGCAGTGGTCCTTCTAGGATCTTGCTTTTTATGTGTTCTGGAAACTTCTGTTATATAGGGAAGATTTTCTCTTTTAAAACTGGGAATTTCGGTGATGCTCTTATTGAAATAAGTGTTGCAATCCTTTATTCTAGTATTCCTCTTCTTCGTCCACCCAAATTATATGAAGGTTAAATTTCTTGGCACAGACTGCTTGTCCTTGGATTTCCCTTTGGCATATTTTGAGTGTTTTTTTCCATATCTGTAACTTTTTTATCCCAGTGCCTGTATTTTGTTTTCAGTATCTGATATTCTATTTTCCATTTCATCCGCTCTATTATCTGTGGCTTCCATTGTGGTTTTCATAAAGGAAATTGAATTTTGCATGGAGGAAATTGAGCCATTTATAATTTCAACATCATTCCTTAGAGTATTAATCTCATCTTCTGGTGAGGTATGTACTGCATCTATTTTTGAGTGTGCCTCTTGTTTGAAGGCCTGGATCTCTTTTGATAGCTCATTCCTTTGTTCTTTAAATTTCTGATCTATTTCTTGCTTTAATTCTTGAATCATTGCCTCTTGAATGTAGTGTTTGTCTTCCATTTCTTTTTTGGTCCCACTGGCATTTTCCCCTGTGTGGTTGTTTGCCTCTTGGCTGTTGATGAATCTTATAATTTTTGCTGTAATTTTTGCATTTGGATTCAGGGGTTATTGGAGACCAATTCCAGACTCTGACTGTCTGGGTCAATAGGTGGCTACCTTTGCTTGGTTCAGGATTTGTTCCTGGATCAATTGATGTAGCTTGCTCTTCACATTGGGTTGGGACTTTACCTTGTCTGGGTTCTGTTGAAGGAGGTTCTGCTTTCCAGCTGCTGATCTGACCCTCCTAGGGCTTACTCTTGTGAGATTGTGGTGGGCAGACACACTCCGCCCTCTGCTGGAGTGTGCACTCAGAGCCTGACCAGTCAGGGACAAGCAGTTATGATAGCTCTGATTCCTGCCTGGGGTGCAAGTAGGGTTCCTTCAACTGCTTACTTGATATCCTAGGCAGTTCCCGCCTTTAGTCAAGGACCAGCAGCCTAGACTGCTGACGTTCCCTCCCAGGGGCACTCTTGGTCAAGCCTGGTTGGTTGGGTGTGCCTGCTGATTGCTGGTGCATTTGCACAGCTCCCAGCTTCCTTAGGACCTATAATACAGGTGTGTGTGGAGGGGGGTCCAAGTCAAGCTCTGGGGGTTACCACCAGTGCTGGTCTCCTGTGGTTGGGGGAGGTGAGGTGTGGGGAGGGGCGGCCCCTGTGGGGTACTCACTTATCCTGATACTGGTTGGGAACTGTCCAGTGGTGCTGTGGCAGATCGCTGTTTTTGTGGGCTGTAGGTTGCTGGTCACCACCATGTTCCACAATCGTTGAGATGATTGTGGGCTATGCTGGGTGGTGGTGCAGGCTGGGTCTGTGTTTCACAGTCTTTGCCACGGTTTATGCAGTCCAGGTCAATGCCGTGGGTCTGGGGTTCCTTGCCACTGCCACCCCTCCCCTGGGCTGGACTGCTTCTGCAGGCCAGAGCCGAGAGGCACTGTGCCGTGAGTCTGGGACCCCTGTGAGTCCTGGGCCCCTCCCTGCTGCGTCTTCTGTGGCCCTGAGCAGATAGGCGCTGCATTGGGAGTCAGGGGTCTCTCCCTCCCATTGCTTGCTGCCCCGCCCCAAGCTGTACGTCTGCAGGCCAGAACAGAGAGGCACTGTGCCGTGGGTCTGGGGGTCTCTCACCACTGTTGCTGGCTCTTCTGCAGGCAGGAGCAGATAGGCACTGCACCTCAAGACTGGTGTCTCCAGCCACTACTGCCGCTGCCACCACTGTCCCGGACTGGGCCACTTCCACAGGCCGGTGCAGAGAGGTGCCTGGCTGTGAGTCGGGGGTTTTTGCCACCGCTGTGGCCACCATGGCCGCGCTGGGCTGGGCTGGGCTACTTCCATAGGCAGGTGCATGGGGGGGGGGGGGGTATAGGGCTGTCCGTCATGCAGGTTCTGGGTTCCGAGTTTTTTGTTTATATTTTCCAGGTCCGCACCGGCTCTTGGGAGTCTTCCAGGAGCCTTGGGACCCTTGTAACTCTGTGGTCCCCAATGGGTCCCCAGCCGGGCCGCTAGTGTGGAGCCCACCACCACCAAGGGGTGGGGAAGGGTCTTCCCGCTCTACCATCTTTGTGTGGCTTCTGAAGTATTTTCCTTTTCTTTTTTTTTCACTTCCTGTATCTCTCTGAGTAATTGCCTTTTTGTTGATGTTAGTCTGTCTGTCTCTTGGAGAAACAGAGGTTTGAAACCCGAATTCTCTATTCTCTATTTGGTTGGAGAGAGCTGTGATGTTTCCCTGCTGCTCTGTCGCCATCTTGGCCCCTCCCTCGCGCACATGATCTTGAACATCCTTGTGTCCAAAACTATGGGATAAATAGACCTTACCAATTTTCAGAGTAATGATAAACAAAGCAGGGATTGTGTCTGTTACATTTTATCCCAATCAATGAGCATATAAATGCATACTTTTTTTGGGGGGAAGGGTCCGGTCGTGAGGCCTGAACTCTGGGCCTGGGCCCTGTCCTTCAGCTCTTCAGTTCAAGGCTAGCACTCTACCACTTGAGCCACAGCACCACTTCTGGCTTTTTTCTTTTTGCTTATGTGGTGCTGAGGAATGGAACCCAGGGCCTCAGTCATGCAAGGCAAGCGCTCTACCACTGAGCCACCTTCCCAGCCCCTAAATGCATACTTATCTAGTACTTGTGCTTCAGTGAGATTGGATTAGACATCAAATATCTGTATAAAATTCAGATTTTAAGAGGAATAATGGAGGTTATGAAGATGGAATTCTTTTTTCTCCCACTATACTACCATTAACAATAATATACATAATTACTTTCACAATTAAAAATATCAAGTGAGGCTGGCCAGGCCTGGTGACTCATACCTGTAATCTAAGCTACAGGCAGAAATCAGCAGGTTCACGTTTCAAGGGTAGCATAAGGAAAAAATTCAAATCATCAACACTCAAACTTCAATCAACAAGCTAGACAGAGTAGGTACTGACAACCAGATGTAGGAGAATCACCATATGATGCCAACCCCAGGCACAAAGAGGAATTATACATTCCGAAAAATAAAAATGAAAGAAAGATCTGGGGACAGCTCAAGAGGTAGAGCAACAGCCTAGCAAAAGTAAGGTTTCAGCTTTAAACCTCAGTACTAAAAAAAAGAGACAGTTCATGTTCATACAATGAACGTGGGCATTACTTTATACTTTGAGTCAGTTGTAGGTCAACCAACTAGAATTGTACAGAAGGTAATGTTAAAAAAAAAAAAAAAGAAAAATAACACTTTCAAATTGGTGATAAGGATTTCTTTGTTTATGTACTTTTTCCTATTTATTTAGTAATTTTATTACATGCTTTACTTCATTCCAAAAAATACTTGAGGCAACTCATAAAATATAGCAATTCTGTCACAGAAGGAGATAAATTAACTGGAAAATTGATTGGAGACAGGCTGTGGGGTAGCAAAAGTGCCAGCTGGACACAGGTGGCTCACTCCCGTAATCCTAGCTATGCAGGAGGCTGAGATTTGAGGATTGCAATTCAAAGCCAACCAACCACCAGAAAACTTGAAGTGGAGTTGTGGTTCAACGTGGTAGAGCACTGGCTTTGAGCAGAAAAGCTCAGGGACAGTGCCCAGGCCTCAAGTTCAAGCCCCATGAGCAACAAGAAAAAGAAAAGTGCCAAACATTGATTGATTCTTTTATTCTGTTTCGAATTCTTTCTACTAGAGAGTCACACACATTTGCCTGGGAGATCAAAACTTCTGATGATGACACACACAGACAGAAAGAGAGACAGACAGGCAGAATATAATTACTATAAACTTTACATTTTGCATAGAATGAAAGGAAAACAGGCATCAAGAAGTATTGCTTTCCAGTAGTTACCACAATGGAATATTTCCCATGAGATCTAAAAGTAGCCATTAGAAAAATACAATAGACCAGCTATACCACCATATCCTCTTGTGCTAGGCAAAGTAAAGTGGATAGTAGAGTATTTCCAAACTCCTTTTCTTGTCATAACCCATAGTGGCATAATTTGAGTTTACCTTTTAAGTTATCATTTATTTGTCATATCTTAAATTTTCCCTTGGGCTTATGGGAACTTCTATGTTTTTGACATTTTGCTAAATAAAAGAGCATTTTTGTTGATTTTTACGTAGAATAGTATCTTACATTTTTAGAACATAATATAACTGTTCGCAGCAAATAAATTTTGGAAACAAACCTCATAGAGTTGAATACATGTATGCCCTGACTCTACTACTGAACTTCAAAGGAGAGACTGAAAATTCTTATATATCTGTAAGGAAGATGTCTATAAGGCTATCCATTCCAGTATAGGTTTTCATACTGAGGAAATTGAATCTGATAAATTGACCTTTCCAAGGAAGGTTTCCTAATTAAACTGGTTAATTACTTAGAGACATGCCATAATTTGTTAAATAAGTAAGCTGATAAATGTATATCACCATCAAAATTAGTAACATAACACTGAATAAGGACGGAGATTATAAAACTGTGCAGTATAGAAGCATTTATATAAATGTTTAAAACGCACAGAAATAAACTATGATAATTTGTTTACTTATATGTAATAAAAGAATACAGCCAGGCACCAGTAGCTCATGCCTGTAATCCTAACTACACAGGAGGCTGAGCTCTTAGGATCACAGTTTAAAGCCAGCCCATGCAGACAAATCTGAGACGCTCTTCTCTTCAAGTAACTAGCATTGCTGGAAATGGAGATGTGGCTAAGTGGTAGAAAGCCGGCCTTGAGCTAAAAAGCTAAGTGAGAGCAAAAGGCCCCATATTCAAATCCCGGAATACACAAGGGAGTGGGAGGGGAAGAGGGAATAAAACTACATTATATTTGCTTTTAGAGAGCAAGATAAGAAGGAACTCTTGAGTAGGTTGTTAGCTATATCTATCATGCTTTATGCTTCAGCAGGAAAGAAGGAAATCTGATACAAAAGAATGAATGAGTACTTTATACATATATATATACTACACACATATATACATGTACACATATATAACATACATATACACATATGCACATATACATATTCATATATTTATATATACAAATATGTATGTATATGTGTATGTATGCTTTTGTATTTGTATATATTTGAGGTATTGTCTTTGTATATACAAATTTGTGTATATGCACATATGTATATATACATATGTGTGTATATTTATACTAATTCATAGTTGCAATAAGTATATAAAAATGAAATACATAGATATTAACTTTTTCTCCAACTATTTGCTCTTAGTGTTGATCAGATTCTCAACTATATAAAGTTTCCAAAGTAATGGAACTCTACATTAAACTTTTTTCAAAGCTGGGTGCTTGTGTCTCACACCTGTAATCCTAGCTACTCATGAGGCTGAGATCTGAGGATCGCAGTTCAAAGCTAACCCAGGCAGGAAAGTCTGAGAGAATCTTACCTCCAGTGAACCATCAAAAAGCAAAATATGGAGATGTGGTTCACATTATAGAGCACCAGCCCTGAGTAAAAATAAGCTAAGGGACAGTTCCCAGGCCATAAGTTCAAGCCCCCAAACCAGTCCTAAAGAAAACAAAAACCTATTTTCAGGTGTTTATCATATTTTTGCTTTTGCTTTCCCTATTTCAAGCTTCAAAGTCTCAGTTAATTACTTTCTAGAACTGCAAGTATATGGCTTTTCCTGTGGATTCAGGGTTATTGTAGGAATCCAACACAGTGAAAAGTGCAAGCTGGTTACCTATGATTAGTAAAATGTACGCTGCTTGTTGAACATGTGTGTTAGGTGAGAAACAAGTAGCAACTCATATTAGAAATCTGGGGATTTAAAAAAGATAGGTTATTCTGTGGCTTTTCAAAACATACCATATCCCAGTTTTATGCTCAGATTTGTGAGTCATTCAGGTTTATAGGGGCTAGAGCCCATCTGGGAGATTGTGTCTGGCACATTTTATGAGAGATTTTGGTAATTTACAACAGATCAGAGGAGGCCACCTGCAGGATGAAAGGCCCAAAAACTATGGAATGAGAGAAGGGCTAAAGAATTAAGAATTGGATTGAGGAAAGGAAGGAGGGACAGCATAAAAAGTAATTCCATACATAGTTGAAATAGAAATATTTGAACACTGCAAAGGACTGAATGAGGAAAAAAATCATTGTCTCTAACAGAAAGCAGAGGACAGAATGAGGGTAAAAATCATTATCTCTTTACAGAAAAACAAAAAACAAAACATTGTCTCTAACATTTCGGCTGCAATACATAAATACCTTCTAACTTTTTGATCCCTGAAAACACACTGTGCCCCCCCATAGCAGGCTTCCTTTCTGTTGCCTTGGATTTCGACCTTGGAGTAGAATCCGGATTGGGTGGCCCCTCAGTCCTATACAAAACCTTACTAGACGGGGAAGGCAAAAAATATCCTGAGTCTATGTAGATATAGTATCATGGGACACTGCATCTAACTCAGACTTTATTGTGAAAGTTAGAAGTGAAGGCCCTGAAAGTTTCTAGCCCTCCTGAAAGGTTTGTGGGTGGCAATGGGCAGAGCACTTTCCTCTAAATGACAATGATGATTCTCTTTTGAAAATTAAGTAATTTTTTAGTATCTTTAGTTTTAAAAAGCTACAAGTAATTCTATGGCTTTTCAAAACATACCATATCCCAGTTGCCACTTAATAAAGCAGTTCATAAATAAAATGCATTTTGATCAATGTCACCTCTTTCAACATCTCACCCATCCCTTCCCTACCAACTTCCCTCACTCTTCTTAATTTTGTGGCATATACATTGAATTCTTGACTGCATTCTCCTCCTCTTCTCCTCTTCATTCTTCTACCCCTTTCTCCCTCACCCCACTTCACCCCTTTCAAGTACTCACTTCCTGGTATTTGTTTGGTTGAACTTTGCCTTTCCCAAAGTTCTTCCAACCAACGTAGTTGAGCCTTAGCATAGAGTTAATTCACTTCTTACTCAGCAACTACAGTTAACAAATCTCTGGAAGCTACTCTACTGCATGCACCCTTTATAACTGGTGTACACCCCTAAACGAAGTAGCATCTGGAATCTATCCTCTGTACCTCATCTTTGTTCCAGCCTGCAGCAACTGTGTCCTTTCTATGTATTCTCACAGCTGTGATCCTCAGAAGTAAAGCTCACTTTCTCTAGGACCTAGACTGGATCCTATTATAGTTCCCAATCCAGAAAGACAGGTGCTTACTGGTGACAGGCTGTATGCCAATTCCAGCCAGCCAGCTTCCATCCTGGGCTTAGGTGAACTCCAGAATTTCCTCACTCACTATCAGCCAATGACTTGGTATTTCAAAGGCCTGAACACCTAACTGAAGCTTTTCAGATGGAGCAGTCAGACTTGATGGAGCATAGCTGTAAGGTTTACTGCTTGCTCTATTGTAGAAAACAGAAAATTAGTTAGTTCATGAAAGAAGTTAACATATTAGTTCACTGGTAAATGAAATTTGAGACCAAAATATTTTCCTCATAACAAGTCCATCTGTCAGAGACCATATCCTTACAAAGTAGTAATGGAGCCATGTATCCATCTGAAACCACAAGGTAAGGTTTCCTTGTTTTTAATCTTAATCTTTTTGTATATATATTTTTAATTGTAAAAATGCTGCACAGAGGGGTTATAGTTACATGAGTAAGGTAAATGAGTACAATTCCTATGAAGCATTGTTAGCTCCTCCTTTGATTTTCCCCTACCATCCCTTCCCTCTCCACCTATCCAACTTCTCCCTCCCTCCTCCCCCCAAAAAAGTTCCTTTTTTACATACTCTCTTGTACATCTAATTGCAATGGGTCATCCTGAATCCTTATTTCAGCATTTTGTTATTTATCTTCCCCTTCCCAAATTAGAAAAATGTATATATAAGATTCAGGGCGCATGGGAATCATATACAGTGAAAACAGGGGTTATACCATGGGGGAAGAACATACAAAAGAAACAAAAAGATCACATGGTATATGATAAGTACATGAAAAATAACAGCAAGAAAAATAAAACCACTTGTGTCTCTATCTTGGGGTTCATTTCACTTAGCATCATCTTATATGGTCATATGTACATAGCTTTTGAGCTTTTCTGCTTGTCCTACACACACATACTAGTTATTGCAAATAAGGGAAACCATGGGACCTATGATTTTTGGGCCTGGCTTACTTCACTTAATATAATTTCTTCCAAGTCTTTCCATTTCCTAACAAATGAGGCAGTGTCATTCTTTCTGATGGAGGAATAGAATTCCATTGGGTATATATATCACATTTTCTTGATCCATTCATCTACTGAGGGGCATCTGGGTTGGTTCCATATCTTAGCTATGGTGAATACTATGTTTATCACAGCATTGTTTACCATAGCTAAGATATGGAACAAGGTAAGATTTCTAAACCTATGATTGTTTCAAAATTTTTGGGACCCATACCCTTATATAATTAGAGGGCGTTTACCCTATACTGAGGAACCACTAACTCAGATTTCTCTGCTTCCTTTCAAAAATGGAAGATGGATATTTGCTCTTTAATAAACACTACAGACAGGTTAAGAATTAATGTTTTAGAATATGTGTTAATATGTGAACCACCTCTCCAATCAGTACCCAATAATAAACTTTAATCAGAAGTTCATGTTTTATGTATAAAACTGTTTCAGAAATGTCAGGACCATAATGAACCCTAAAGATTCTTGCTAGATCTGACTGTGACTTAATAATATCAACGTGAAACTGGTTGCTTATGACATAATTAATAGTGTTATTTTTCCCTCATATATTGCTGTGTGAGTATGGATGCCCTGGGAGCATTATTTAATATGGAAAATATCGTCAGTACCTTCTTGGTCATTGTATTTACCTGTGTGACCCTGTAAATATCAACGTATGTTAAAGCAGATATCAGCACTACCCATGACTCCCACAGCTCTGTGCAGGGAGTGATGGGGCTGTCAGAGGGCTGGGTCTGATTTAAGGTTCTCTCTGCTCTTCTCAGAACTTAAATCATCTCTAAACAAACAGATAGGTAAATGAATTTTTATTGTTGTGAAATAAATACAATGTAAAACGTTGCCATAAGAAAACATGAAAAATGCCAACGTGTTGTTGCTGTGGAGTTTTTTTGTTTGTTTGTTTCTTGGTAGCATCTCTAGTCTATCCTACTGCTATCCTATGTGTAGCACCTACATTATCTGAGTTGCATATGTGAGATTATCCCTAGTGATTCTTCCTGTTCTTCTCCCTCGCTTCTCTCTCCCACTACTCCTCTCTCCTTCTCCTTGTTTCTCTCTGTTTCTCTGTGTGTTTCTTTCTCTCTGTATATCTGTCTCTCCCTTTTTCTCAGAATACCATAGCCCTGAGAGCCACCCTTAGCCATCTTGAAACCACATAGTTATTCTCTGTTGAAAACAGAATTTACATGTGAACAAGTCCTTGGTAAATCCTCTTAGCCAATAGACCTAATATCTCTAAATACAAACCTTTGTAAGTTTCCATTAGTATATTTTAAACTATTGTCAATGTATTTTATGTTATCTTATCTATGCCATTTTTGGTTATTATTAGTATATTATTTGCCATAAAATGTTTGCAAAGTGGTATAGTTATTATTCAGAAAATTTGGCAAAGGAAAACTAAATAATATATCAAATGCCTATATTTTATCCCATTACATGGAATTTCCCAGCTATACATATAAAAAAAAACTCCAGGTGCATAGAAGCTAAGTAAGTTGTCTAAAGTGGTAGCAGAATTATAACCACGTCTGTCTGACACCAAGTCCATTTTCATTCTGCAGGACCAGCAGCAGCTTTCAACCTATTTCTTCTTTATCATGCATTGCAGATGAGGTATACATACTAACCTCATTCCCACAGGCATACCTGGAGCTGAATGTGATTCATGGCCTCTACCCGTAACTCAAAACTTTTTATCTATAGTTCAAGAAAGCAAATCAGAATGCACGTTGGAATGCCATTCCAATAGGACAACATCAATGTTTCTTTAATTTAAAAGGCAAAAAAATGTCCTAAAAGCCATCAAGGCTTTCTGTTGTTCAATATATACTTTATTTTTATTACATATTATTTATTTACAGATCTCATGGATCATTACTCTTCTCTGCCTCTTAATAGGTTTGTAATAGACTGAAAGCACCCCTCCCCACACACACATGTATACACACACACAAATTCATATGTTAGAATCCTAAACCCCAAATGGTAGTCTTAGGATGTGGGATCTTTGATAGGCAATTAGATAATAAGACTGAAACCCTCAGGAATGACTATAGTTTTATGAAGAATCCCTAGAGAGCTAGCTGTGACCTCCCATTGAGTAAGGGCACAGAGAGAAGATTGCCACCTGTGTGCCAAGAAGAGCTATACAGACACTGAATCTACCAGAGCCTTGACTTGAACTTACTGTGCTCCAGAACTATGAGACTTCAAAGCTTGTTGTGCATAAGCCATCAGTATGTTATTGCAAGAGGCCAAATGGACCAAGAAAATTCTGATAAAAGGAGATGGGTCTGTTACACTTTCAGGGTAGCTGGAAGAATAAGGAGTGTGGCCCATAGAATGAGGATGAGAAGTCAGAAGTATTGGACTGAACTTTTATTACCTCTCAAAGAGGAAGAAATACTTCAAATTACCTTTGGAAGTAGTCTAGCAGCTCCTACTAATTCTAGCATCACCTAATACAGATTTCACCTGCCCACTGTTCTGTTGACTAGGAACTGAGTAATTCTCCCTTCATCAAGTATACTCATCACATTAAGCAAGCTGTGACACCATTTACCATAAATATAGTCATAGAACTTGTCCCTGGAAAAAAATGGAATATCAATAGAAAGATAGGAATCTTATCAGCATCATAGGGAAAAGGAATGGTTAGGCACCTTGAGAGAACCATCTAACTCCACAACAGGGGTTGACCCTGAAATGTGACTCAAATACCAGATCCATTTTCTGTCATCAGCTCACAATCCCCCAATCTTTTTTTTTTAACAGGCTAGGACTGTTTATTGAGGAACAGCCAGGGGCACAGAACTTCCCATGTGTTTGGAGATTGTACCAGAGTTGGAACAGGAGTGGGTCTGAGCAAGGAGGCAGAGGTTAATGAAAAAGCCACTAGGTCAAGGAAGGTGGGGGCCTTTCAGTTGGGCCCACAATGGGATGTTTACAGCTGGGCTTAGGTGGATTGCCTTGCCAGCACATCAAACAAGTTCACACATACCTGGGATTTTTGCCTGGAGACTCTATGGGCCTGGGACAATAGGGTGAGGGTCAATACTTCATATTCTGTCTTTAGATACATAAAATGATTAAGCCAAGGGGAAGAGGCAAGTCCTTCACATAGAATCTTTGGATACATAAAAAGAATTGGGCAGGGGGAGGGAAGAGATAGTGGAACAACAAGGCAAAGGGTCACAATGATCAACAAGTAATGTTCTCATTGCCTTACAAATGTAACTGCAACCCCTCTTTACAGCATCTTTACAATAAAATAAAAATTTTTAAAGAAAAAACTGAATTGGGCAGAGAAGGGAGTAACATGGCGTTTTGAGAACAAAGCAGATTCCCATCACTTGGAACCCTGAAGGAGTATAAAAGGTGGAGGGAGGTCGTGGTCTTTTCTTGCTACTTCCTGCTGGCATGGGGGTGTCTAGGAGTCACTGGGGTTGGGGTCATCAGGGTCCAGGACTGGGTAGAACAGTGAAAGCAAAGCCTCTGGTTGTCTGCAGTAATAGGATGGCCTTGACTTGCTCCCAGGTCCTGAATAAGGGCTGTTATCCTGTTAGAGAGAAACTTGAAGACGCTGAGACCAGGCAAAAGGCTGACAAGGAGGCAGGACTGGTTCATATGGAATGACAGGAAAACATATCCTGGGCACAAGCCAGAAAAGTTCTATTTGCAGCATGAGCCCATTACCAGTCAGAAGCTAGGGCTGGATTGGAGTGGTTAAGGGCCTGGTGAGAGACCTTGTTCATTTCCTATAAATCTCAGGTAACAAAGTCAAGAATATAAATTCCTGTCCAGTTAGAAGTTAGACAGATATGGACATTAGATGGACAAGCTTCTCAACTTATTTCTATTGATCTCCTGGCTCTGTTAATTTTGAGAGGGCAGGCACAAAGTGGCTGATGTGACATCATCTCCTCTTATTCATCTCCACCTTGTCCTGGGGGACAATCTTTAGCAGCAAACTATAATAAATGTATTTCATATGCAACTTCAATTAAATGGGTTAGAAACAATAACGTCAATTTTGGTAATTCAAAAATTAAGTCTTTATCCTGTGATCTTAAAATCAATACCTTAAAAATAATGCTAGTCTGAGAAACAATGTGAATTTGGACAAATAACATAATGATATTCACTGCTGCTACTGCAGTTGGTTTTTGGATGAGAAAAAAATAATGTTTAAAGACCTAACATTTAAAGATAAATAAATAAATAAATAAATAAATAAATAAAAATAATGTTTAAAAACCTAAATTGTTTCGTCTGCAAATAAAGGTACCTCAATGAAATAAAGTATGAATGATATTACATCCTACATTATCTCAATTCTCCATTTTCTGCCTTTGGGTTTTTATCTGCATTCCACCTATTATTCTGTAAGAGTAGTCTTCTCTTTAGAAAAAGAGATTATGCTCTGGGAATCCTGGTTCGTGCCCTGCTAATATGTCTGTCTGTCTCTGCAACTCTGTTTCTCTCTCTGCCACACTTAAACTTCCTACACTAATAGTGTAGTTTCAAAGACCAGATTTACAGGCCTAAAGGAAAGAAAGGGGTCCACGTGTAAACATATGGTGTTGCCTGTATTGACATAGCAACAGATATTCCAGGCTGTATCTCAGGCTCAGTTGCATCCTGATGGTATCTCCTACCTTCATAGTAAGTTGTGTATATTAGTGGATTATGGACGTTAGGTACCCCTTGTTCTCTGCATTCTCTCTGCAGTCAATACAAAACACTCTACTGTCTTTACCTAGCACATTTTATGGGTCTTAACTGACCTATTGATAAGAACTCATCCATAGATAACTGTTTGGATAATCTATAGATAACACTAACCTTAACCAATACGAAAATACTATATGTACACTGCCTATATTTTATTAGCTTTATAAAATCTGCTTTAGACTAAGCTTAAGGCTCAGATAGAATTGGTTGCTACTTCCTTGCATTCCCAACTGATCTCTCTCAGTATCCTCTTTGTCTCTGTCTCTCTCACTCTGTCTGTCTCCTCTTTCACGCATGTACACACACACACACACACACACACACACATCCTCTCACTCTCTTCCTTTTTAAAAATCACAACAACATTACTCAGCCAGTACTGTAGAAATCTAGTCTGTCTTCCATATTTTTACTGAATCACAGTTGCTGTTATCTCACAGAACATTATATAGATCTAATCACATATAACTTCTCCTAACTGGAATGAGCTTTTCAAGAACACATTTCTTTTTTCTCTTTCCTCAGTCTCCTGTCTGGTGACTTATAGTTTTTTTTTTCCTGTGTAAAGGAAGCGGAACAGATAAACCCTCAGTATAATTTAAGAGGCAGTCACATAGTGGTGGTCTGCAATAAATAAATGGCTGGTGTTTATTTCTCCCCACACCTGACTCTGTTGGTGCCTGAGTTGGACTGGAGATAACAGTCTGATTTAAAGCAATCACCAGACTCTGTACTCCACCCCCTACTCTCCTGGTGGGAATGCTAGCTCTCAGCTGCAGAATTCGTGCTCTCCTGGGGAACAGAAAATCTGGACCATGTCCTTGTTTCCAGCTGCCTGCCCAGTGTCATTGTCACTGCCCGTTTTCCTCAGGAGACCATAATGAAGTAGGGATTTAATGCAACCCACCTCAGCATGTCTGGGGAATCAAAATGTCACTTAGACTCTCCCTATGAGCCCGAACAGATAGCCTCATTTTACCAACTTTGACATAAATTTTTGTTGTTGTTGTTAAAGTTTGTGATCTGATGCCTTCTTTCTTGAACATGACTTCTTTGGCCTGAGGTTCTCTCAAACTGTTATTTGTCAGAAAAGTAAAATGAGTTTTTCACATATGCTATGTCATCAGATGCAGCAGAACTGCTATCTGAAGGTTAAATAGAGCCTCATGAGCCACAGGATAGAAAACATCCATACCTGAAAGACAAACTATTCATTTATGCCATAGCAAAGACTGTGATCTGGTTCCCCCTCAGCATCTCCTGTTCAGTCCCTGGCCCTGAGATTTTGCACTTTCATGATCCAGTCCCAAACACATCTCTACTTGTGAACCTCCTAGGTGTAGAGAACTGCACTACAGTGAACGTGTGCTTTGTAAGCTACAGCACAATAAACATAATGCTGTAATTATTCTTGTTTTCATAGAGGTAGGAAGCTAAATTCTTTCAAGAATTAACATTCTTGGCAGATGGGCTCATCTCTTTGTATTTGTTTGGGGGGAGGCATGGCCTTCTAATAGGTTTGTTTGTGTCAGCATCTTGGCTATATCTGTATGAACACCTCATTGGAACAGTTTTTGTACATCATTCTGAGTTGAAGTTAGTATTGTTGAGATCATTCTTTGGTCTGGCTCTGCCTTGCAGTTTTTCTCTATGAGAAAGCTTATTAATATAAGGTGAAACTGATGTATCTTCTCTGGAAACTTCTGGATTCTCTTCCTCATTTGAAGTTAAGTTTATAGTTTGAAGTAGTGAAATTTGAGAGAAGAAGAATGAAAATTTCCAATCTGCATCCTGTATTGTTGCTCGGCATTACTGAGTCAATATTTGGATCTAGAGGAGGTTCGTTTGTAGAATATTCATTTACTCATTCATGCAACATAGCTTTGAATGCCATATCAGCCAGTTTTCTATCATGATGAAACACATAAATCAGCTTGGTCTCATGGTTTCATGTTTCAGTCAATGATTGGGTTGGCATCATCTTTGGAAGACCTGTGATGAAGCAGCACATGGTTTATGATTGGCACAACTAACTACGTGGTGAGACAAAAGCTACTCACCTGGCTTGGGGAGAGGAGCAGAGGAACAGAGACATGGAGAGGGTTGGGATTGAGACAGAAGCCCCAATATCACCTTTAATGATATGCTTGATGCTATCTTCCTTCCCTGTGAACTTCCTTCCACTAAACTCTGCCCCTTGAAGCTCTCGCCATTTCCCAAAAAGTATCGCAGACTGGTAATTAAGCTACTAGCATCTGATCCTTTGGGGATCATTCAAGATCCAAATCATAAAGTGTCTAACTTGTATAACTCACTATTTTAAGTAATTGGATATAAAATAGTTGGTTAAAGAAAATCCTCTGGCATTCTAGAGACATAAATAAATAAATGCATAAATCATGTAATCTAGAATGCAAGAAAACTAGATTGAAACTGCATGTGGTGATATCAAATAGGGTTTTCCTGCTTCACAGTTTGGTTTTGTTTATACTGAGTCTTTATATGGCCCTCTCCCTTAATAGAGTTTCATTGTGCTTGGACTGGGAGAATAATAGGAATTACATTGTTGAGGCAGAATGTCTCTGAGCTTGGAAATCTCAGGGAAGCTTATACCCATTTCTTTCTTTATAGAAAGTTTAACAGGTCTTTACACTGTAAAGTTGCTTTCTTAAGCCCTTAATCATTAATTATTTAGATAGTTCGTTGTTTGATTTCAGGGAAATTATGCCCATTGTTAATTCATGAAGATGCAAATATAGGATACATTTTGTTCAGATCCTATGTTTTCTGGTGATTTTCCTGCCTTAGCTGTGCCATTTTTTATTTAACATCATAGTGGTCAAATGAAGGCTCTTGTTCTTACGAGGCTGATTCTAGTACTGTGTTCCAATGAGTATGTATGGGAAGTCTGAGCCTCAGTTAAACAGCAACCATGTGTGAGCAATGTTGAGTAGACTCCTGTGAAAGTGAATGACAATCAAGTTACGTGATGAAACAGCTCAGACCTGTCTGAAGGAATATCAGGGGCAGAGATACAGATAAAAGAACAGTTTCCTCTCTGGGCTTACATTGTAGTAGAGCTTCTGTCTTGCAGTTCTGATAGGACCGAACCAGGACACTGGATCTCCTGCAACTCACTTGTTAGTTGAAAACCATGTAATTAAATTTAATTGATTGTATTTTTTACTTCTCCATACTGACATGGGATGAGTCTTCCATGTAAATTACAAAAGTCACCAATTCTTTATCATGGTTAGCCTATCACAGTGGATTTTTCCCCTACAATATGCATCAGAATTACCTGGAGAGCTTGAAAAACCACAGTGATCTTCTCATTTCTTGATTTCCCTCCTATAAATTGTGATGCACTCAACTGTATTCCAAATGAAGTTTGGCTGCAGCTACTGGCCTACATTTTAGTACCAATCATCTAAGAGCACCGTAGGTGTCTCTTCTTCACATGGTTAGCCTTTCCTGTCAGGGCAATGCATTTTTCTACATTGTAGAAATAAAATGACATTACATTTATTGTTTTTCTTCTTTATACAGTTTCTGACTATACAAACTGCCAGAGTGGTCCCAAAGGAAGTATTCATAATCAGCTTCCTGTGAAACACAGCTAGACAAATAATATTCTACCAATTGCAGATGTATAATTAGAATTCAAATTGATTTGTGTGCATGCTTTGTTTATGAGTAGCATTATTTATAAAACTTGAAATTGGACTGTCTTTGTGGAGACATTTCTACCATTCAGTTCAACACAAAGCAATTCATCTTTGCTTCCAAAATTGGTGGAGCTAACAGATGAGCAATGAGTTGAATTCACATACTGTTTGTCTTATTAAAGTACTGTGCAAATGTCATAGGCTGTCTCAGTCATCCACATATGAGACATACATATGAGACATATGTAAATAGACACATATGTAAATATTTAATAATATGTATTCATATATCTTTTAATGTTATATATTGGTATGTATTATATGTACAAATACATATAATTGGGGTTTTTTGAAAGTGAATAAAAATTTCAGAGAAAAGCTGTCAATATTTTTGAACCAATTAAAGTTGGCCATTTGGGGGTATGAATAAGGAATGCTTGTAATATTTTGAAGAGTAAAACTCATTTTAAAGCAAATTTATTATAATACTGTGTTCACAATACAATGTTGGCACACTCATCTGATGGAAGATTGCTAACTTAAGAAGACATAGATGACAAGTTGCTTTCTTTACTATAAGTCTTTACTTTCAAGGAGTGATAAAGCCCTAACTAAGTGGATTTATTGAATGGCATGTGTTCTTAGAGTTTTATCTGTGGAAACTGGATAAGGAGAGTAGTAGAGCAGCAATATTTCCTAGATATTCTGGGTGGTAGATCGGGGGATACATTTCTAAAGGTAGAAGAAATATGATACACAAAATAAATTTTATGACCTGGGAGGATTTATATTTTTGTATATATACAATGAAAATAATCATCAGCCTATATTCCAGCAATAGGCTAGACATTTTTGGTTTAAAAACAATTCTGTGATCTTAAACCCATTTGGTATTACTGATAGCCTGAGCCTACCCATCAAGAAAGAGGATCCAAACATCAGCTATGATCACAGGGGAGCATTTGATGTCTAATCAGGAAGAGCCAAGTACATGACACCATAAGCTCAAGCCCTGGATTTTTCCATCAGCACTACAGCATTTCAGGGAAAAGGACTAAATGATAGCTACCACACACCTTTATTTCTAAATTCTGGAAAGTGTCTGTTTTGAATATGATATAATGGTGATATGTCCTTTGACTTAGAACTCTACAAGCTATATTTTGGTGAAAAATAGGAACCATCCCATAATTTCTACATATATGGGACTCAGAGACAGCAGTATAATTAGAATGAAGGGCTAAGGTCTCATTTTGAAGTTATGTTTCCTATGCAAACACACTGATTTTATTGAAGGGAATAGCAGCAGCCTAAAAGATGGACAAATGGTGAACTAATGTAGGAATGATACTTACTAGATGATATGTTGAAAATGAACTATACAACCTATGGGGATGGGGGTCAGTCAGGAAAAAAAGAAAATGAGGGAAGAGATGACACATTTAATAAACAATGCACTCATTACCTGACATGAAACTGTAACCTCTCTGTACATCACCTTTACAATAAAATTTTAAAAAAATAAATAAAAGATGTCTTCACTGATACTTTCTAATTTAGTAGTTCTTAGTTTATAATGGCTGGAAGAGGAAGCAGCTATGTAAATGAGAATCTGAAGCTTTTCTCCTTGGTATTGCCACTGTTAAGTTGAAAATTTTCCAGAATCTTTTAATAACCCCACAATGACAAGTTGGGTTTGGTTAGGAACAAGTCCTTTCATCTTCCTTCTTTAGCCATTTATTCCAAATAGCATCTGGTTATATCTAGTAATATCGTAGTTTTTTACCTCTTTAACTTGAGTAGTGTTCATCCAACAATTCTCAGACATTATTTCCTTTGAGTATTAATGTGAACTTTTACTAAAGCCTGTTGATGGATTCCTTAGGAATCTCAGAAAGCAAAGGCTATTTGATAGCATGCCTCATCAGGTGCAAAGTAGAGCTGGTGGCTTTTGATGTTCACTTTGATCTGACGGCTTTTGAAAGATACTCCTGCACAACACTGAATTTGTAGAACACAGTGTGAGATGGCTTTCACTTTTTGACACAAACTCAGAGAAACTAGGTTCAATGACAGCACTGTCATCTGTGAACCTGACCTCAGAATGATGGCAGCTGTGACTGTAGCACAATCTCCCCAGAGAGCCAGATCTCTGCCAGGTCCACTTCCCCTGACAGAACGCAGGTGTCCCAGTACAGGGAAGGGGTAGGAAAGCAGAGCCTTGAGGAGCTTTGGGAAATGGTAGGTTTTGCCTTCACCTTTGCATATGTTTTGCATATGCATTTTGGAGAGGTAGTTCTTAGTACTAAATAAAATAACTTTAGAGTCTGATTTTTTTTTCAAGTACAAAGTAAATCTCAAACAGAACTTCAAATAAAAGTCATTTCCAGGTGCTTACTGCTATCAAGCTCAAATCAATTCACAGTACTTCGCTGCTTTAGCTATAAATGTGATTTTTTAAATTTTCATATTAGGAAAGGATTTTTCTAGAGACTCAGTTTCTGCCTTTGGGACCTCAGAAATTACTGTGAATTTCTGTGTTCTCAATCTATCAGTGTGTTTTCTACTTTACAAAGCATCTTTTCTACAAAGTATCTTTTCTACCAAAATCTTGTAGGTTTTTACATTACCTAACTTTGTGAAATCGAAATCATACAAGTTGATGTAAGCATATAAGGTACATGATGGTGAGACAGCCACCGGCAACTCATGTCTGTAATCCTAGCCACTCAGGAGTCTGAGACGTAGAGGTCTGTGTTTTGAAGCCAGCCAAGGCCAAAACATCATCTCCAATTAACCAGCAAAATCTCTGACTGTTCACATGGCTCAAGTGATATAACATTAACCATAGTGAGAAATCTGACAGCATCAATTTATTTCTCTTCTCCTACTGTCCTCCAAGACCCCCAAACAACACCTGCCTCATGAAAGGTGTTCAGTGAATGTGTGTCAAATGGATACATGATACTGCAGAGCATCCAATTGTCCTGAGTTTCAGGTCTGATGTTGAGTCTATGCTTCCTGTGTTCACACCCTAAGATGTGTATGCCATTGCTGCATTGGCTTTGGAACTTTCAAAACTTCTTTCCCATTTTCAAGTGCAAAATTAGCCACATTACTAATGAGATGCCATGAAGAATTAATTTCTATAAAGAGTATTCTTTATAAGAATAATGGCATCGTTTGGAGCAAAGTTACTGGAATCTTTACATAGAAATAGACTACATTTGTCTAATCTGGAGAGGGGAAGGGGAATAACAAAACGCTGAAACAAGGACACAGGCTGACCCATTGCAACAAGGAATCCCACAAGATAGTATATTGGAAATGAACTTTACAACTTCAGGCCCGGGGGTGGGGGTAAGGAGGAGTGAGGGAGGTAGGGGAGGGAAGGGATAGTGGGACAACAACACGGGAAGGGGTAACAATGATCGACAAGTGATGCACTCATTGCCTTACTCATGTAACTGTAACGCCTCTGTACAGCATCTTTACTATAAAATAAAAAAAATATATAAATATACAAAATGAAGGGAAATTGAAGAATTTACTCAAACGTCTGAAAAATCAACCTTTAAATGGGCAGAAAACAAGTGTAAGAACTTATTTCTACTTAATAGCTGTCTGAACTCAGTCAGTTGTTATAGACCGTCACTATAAATCACCAAAATTAGAGGCATGGTGTGTAATAATAGACTTATTAAACTATTCTAAGGTTTCTTCTGAATAACTCAAGGACATCAAACAATCGGGTCTGGGAGTATATGCCTGTAATCCCATCTGTGAATGAGATAGGAAGATATTAGTCTAATGTAGGCTTTGTCAAAAATGCAAGACCATACCTGAAAAATAATTGCAAACCAAAAAGGGTTGGTGGCATGATGAAGTAGTAGGCCTTTAGCCAGCAAGCATAAGGCCCTGGATTCAAACCTCTACTTCACAAAAAATATTAAAGAAGGTCATATAACCCAAAGTCTCTCTTATCTTTCCCTTATCTCTCATATATGAACTTTCTGAAGTGTGTAGTGTGAGTTCAGTCATTTTCAAAATAAAAAAAAAGCAATAAGTATCCATGCATTGTTTTGTGTTAATCAATGTTGTGTCAGCTTTAAGCCAAGAAGAACTATAACACTTTTGGTGACTGAGATGGTATTTTATTATATAAAAGTTTTATTTGAAGCCCATACATTAATATACAGTAACATAATTTCATAACCAACTAGTCCAACAAACATGCTGTCCTCTACTTTTAGTTTTTGCTGTCAAAAAGAACAATTTACAGCTCTTTTAGATCTTCTTTGGTAGGTTACTTCGAAATCATTCTAAAGGTTTCTTTGATTTTTTTTTTAGTTTTAACACAATTCGCTATTAAATTTCTACCATGAAACAAAGGGACTTAACATGTTGCATTATTATCCACTCTTAAACTCCAACCACCATAATGAACTCCTGCCATTTTACTCAATGAAATGTCATAATTTTATTAACATTTATTGATAATCAAGCACTGTGATAATTCCAGCATCAATCATTTTAGTCCAGATTGCTTTGGCTACATAAAACCTTTGTTCTTCCTTATGAATTTTAGGACACTATTTTCCTAGTCCTGTGAAGAATTTCATTGCATTTTTTATGAGAATTTTGTTGATTGACCTTTGTTGGGTGGATGTGATGATTTCACAATATTAGATCGGCTGACCCATGAACAAGGGAAGTTTTCCATTTTCTAGTGTCTTTTATTTCTTCAGCATCTTATAATTTTATTAGAGAAGTCTTTCACCACCTTAGTTAGATTTATTTGTAGGTATTATATTCTTTGGAGGCTATTTTGAATGTAATGGCTTTCCTGATTTCTTGTTTCTCAGTAGATTCATTATCAGTGTATTAAAAAAAGTAACTGGTATTTTTTGGCAGTACTGGGGTTTGAGCTCAAGCCTTGCATTTTTAAAGCAACTCCTCTACAACTCAAGCCATGCCTCAGCCTCTTTTTGCTTTAGTTATTTTTGTTTTCTAACAGTGACTTGCCTTTTTGCCTGGCTTGGCCTGGATTGTAGTCTTGTTATTTGTGTGTATATCAGCATGCCCAGCTTTTTTGCTTCTTGCATGTTTTTTTGGTGGGGGGTGATCCTGAAACTTGAAGTCAGAACCTGGGCACTGTCCTTAAGATTTTCTGCTCAAGGCTAGAGATCTATAACTTGAGCCATAGCTCTAGTTCCACCTTTTTTGATAGTTAATTGGGGATAAGAGTCTCAGGGGCTTTCCTGCCAATGCCAGCTTTGAATTGTCATCCTCAGAGCTCACTCTCCTGAATAGATAGGATTACAAGCACGAGTTCTAGCTTCCTTTTTACTTTTTTGTCCTCACATTCTCCCTACCCCTGAGCTTTTTATAGCTTGAAAGGGAGTCTTGGGAACTTACTGCCTGGGTTGGCCTTAAACTGCAACCCTCCCAATGTTAGCATCCTGAAGAGTTTGTTCAGAGGAGATACCATGCCCAACCTGAAAGCTTCTGAAATTTACAGGTTGATTTTGTAACCAGTTATTTTGCTCCATGTATCAGGCAGGTCTAAAAATTTTTGGTTAGTCTTATAAGGACTTCTAGACATTAGATCATACTGAGTGAGACGATTCTCAATAGTGGTGGTAGATGATTCTCAATAGATGGAGAAAAACATTTGATTAAATACAACATCTCTTCATGATACACACCTGGAAGAAATTATATGTGTATAGAAAGAAGATCACACTTCTTCATAAAGGATGTGTCTTTGTATTATGTTCATTGGTTTGTATATACTGAACAATCCTTGTGTCTCTGGAACATGTCTTTTTCATTATACTTTTGCACTCAGTTTGCAAAGATATTTTTTGAGAACATTTGCTTCTGTGTTTAGCAAGGACATTGGTCTAGGTTTTTTTGTTGTTTTGATTATTTCTTTACCCCATTTTGGTATGAATTAAACTGGTTTCATAGCACAAGTTTGGAAGTATCCCTTCCAAATCTATTTCATGTAATAGTTTGAGGATCTTTTAAAGTTTAGTAAAATTCAGCAACAAATCCATTTAGTCAAAAATTTTTTGGTTGGGAGATACTTTTATTACTATCTTTTGTGTGTGTGTGTGAGAAAGAGAGAGAGAGAGAGAGAGAGAGAGAGAGAGAGAGAGAGAGACAGAGACAGAGACAGAGACAGAGAGAGAGAGAGAGACAGAGAGAAAGAGTGTGTGTGTATGTGTGTGTGTGTGTGTGTGTGTGTGTGTGTGTGCTTGGGTACTGGGGCTTGAACTCAGGGCCTGAAAGATTTGGAAGCAATTTCTTAGCTTTTATGTTCAAGGCTGGAATTTGCCACTTGAGCCATAATTCAACTTAACAGCTTTTTGGTGGTCAATTGGAGACAAGTCTTTCTTGAGTTGGCTTGCTTCGAACTAGGATCCTCAGATCTCAGGCACCTGAGTCGCTAGGAATACATATAAGCCATGGGCACCCTGTAGAATCACTGGCACCAGGCCCTTTTGTATCCTTTTGATTCAACTTTCATATTTGCTTTTGTATTTTTCACTTCCATATTTGTCTAAATGTTCCAATTAATTGAATTATACATTTTTAAAATAATCCCTAATAACCTTCTGGATTTTAGTGGTATTTATTGCAATATTCCCCCTTCTGGGCTCTAATTCTATTAGTTTAAGTCTTATTAAGGCATGCTTTATGTTCTAAAAAACGATCGATTTTGGAGAAAGTTCCATAAACTGCTAGCTTTTGGACAACATTTTGTAGATGTCTAAAAAGTTCATTTGACATGTACCATAGTTTAACTCTGACTTGTTTGTTTAGGCATGAATGCATTGGCACTGGAGTTTGAATTCTGGGTCTTGTACTTACTAGGCAAGCATTCTACCACTTGAGCCATGCTACTAGTGCAGTTTGCTTTGATTATTTTTGAGACAGAGTCTTGCATCTACACCTGCAATGGCCTAAACCTCAATCCTCCTATTTATGCTTTCTGAGCAGTTGGATGATAGACATTAAGCACCATGCCAAGAATTGTTGTTGGTTATGACATAGTTTCATTTAAAATGACCATACTTTTGAACTCAGAGGACAGGAATGTATCTCATCCTTTTTAATAACTAAAAGGAATTTATGAGTAACAATTTATTCAAAAGTTTCCTCACTGACAGACGCACAGTTTTCACATCACATGAAACATTGCTGGGTACATTGTTGTGAATAAAATTACTTGCATATGTATGCAAAAATGTCCCTTTAGTCAACTAGATTCCTAGTAGTAGAATTATTCAATCAAAGCAGCTGTGAATACTTGATATTAATAGAAGACTCATTGGCGTTCCAAGAAGGCAGTATATATTTTAACCAAAAATGCATAAATATGCATTTCTTCATATGCTTATCAATACTGAATTCTGAATAAAATATTATCAGTCTTCGCAGTACAAAAATGCTGCTTCTTACTTTGATATACATTTTCTTGAGTTTGAGCATACATCCAAGTCTGATCCTTTGCAAAGAGATAGTTTATCTATTCCTGGGGTCTGGCATTGTGTATAACATGAAAAGCTGCATTTCCCAGCATGTGTTGCTTCCAGTCCTTACCATATTCCTACCTCTGTCTACAATAGATAGGGATACCACAAAGCATACAACTTGTGGGCTAGCAATAGAATTCAAGAATCAGACTCGAGTCACCAGACAATTCCTATTGAAACTACATTCATTTTCTCTGCACTACAGTGACAATGGATATAGGAAAAGTCACTTTGTGGGAGGTGGAGGGGTGCTGACAAAGTACATTGGCTATCTAAAATCAGTAGAAACAAGTTTTAGAGATGCTGTGGCTCTCAGGAACATATAATGAGAGATTGAAGTGGTGAGAAAAGCTGGAGTGTTGGTATTGCATTAACAGTTACAGACTTGCTTGATTTCCAAGTAACAAAGAACAAGGGGACACCTATTGTCTTTTTGGTCCAGTAATATCAATGATTAATTCTCCTACATTTTTCACTTGGCCCATTGCTTGTATTATCTTTTTTGAATTTCACTGTGTCAATGTCTTCATCATTATCACCATATGAATTTGGAAAGGCCACAACATGAGATCAAACCAGACACTATTTTTAACCATGAGTCTTCAGAGAGGTTCCAGATGAAATTTTCTGTATAATTTCACTTCTATTTAAACATAAGCTTGGAAAAAAATGTTGGAAAGAGTGAAAGAAAGAAATGCCATTGTTGATATTTAATGCTTGCCATACACTTAGCATGTCTTCCCTGGGATTTTGATGGAGAGTGCCAGGAGACCTAGCACAGTGTTAAATATTGAACAGTGGGACCTCTGCCAATGTAGCATATGATTTTATGTGAACAATGAATATTCTATTATCTCATGTGTGATGCCAGAGAGGAAAGTAGATTTGTGGAAACCTGGTGCAGCTGAGTTTGCACTGGAGACAATCCTTTTCATTATTGCTGTCTGTAGTGTGAAGATGGATTGAGATGCTCACTGGAGAATGGCACACAGGATGAGCTTGTTAATGAGGTACAACTGTGCCCAAAAGAGATACCAGCAATTGCTACCATCAAATAAATTTTAATGACTTGATTGTGTCCCTAGTGATCTGCATTTTCTCTGAGCTGCCAAGATTTTCTAACATTAGTTATACAGTGATTTCATCCTTGTCTTAGAGAGGTCTCTATTGGTATATCTTCCTCATGACATTATTAATGGAATATCATCTCTTCCCTCCAGCCTCAGGAGTTGTTTGCTTATGCATTGTTGCCCAAAAGAACAGTATCTTAAAGAAGACATTTTAAAGAAAGAATAGCATTCTGAATAAAATTGTGTTCTTCTCTTATGATGACTCTTTGTTTATTCATTTTGGTTCAAATTTGAAAAGCAACAGACCAACAATATGATAAAAGGAGAATAAAAGTCAATACTCCAGGTCTTTAGTAATTACAAAAAGTTGCATAATTTGAGTCTACTTTAAATACTAGAATTTCAAGGCTATTGTATGAAACTGTTCCTAGCCACCAGCTCAGTAATGATAGCAATGGGAGTTCCAGCTCCTGGCATAATGTAGTGGAGGCTAGTAGCAGCTGCCCCTTCTGTGGCAGGGTCTCCAGGGTCTTTTGTTCTTGCCAGTCTGTGGCAGGACGAAGACTGTGAGGCCATGAGGCCAGACAGGAGGGAGAATGTGTACCCCATTAACTCAGGAAAGGAAGGAAGGAAAGGTGAACAAGCAAAAGGGGGTCAGCAATCAGGAAAGAGGGAGAGAAATACAAAGAATAGGTAAGACTGACTGTCAAGAGCCATCAACTGCAGCATTCATGAACGGCCTGGAGCTCATGGGAAAGAAATCTACCTTCAGGAGTTGGAAAAGTATAGGAAGAATTCCTGAAAGTGTGGGAAGGTCAGGTGTCTGGGTGTGAAACTGAGGCACTCCTGATATACTGGGCTTAGAGAAAATCAGATTATTCCTTTCTTTATGATAATGGTTAAAAGTTTGCAATCAGCCAGGTTCTGCACTATTGCTTTTCTTTTTGTTTTGTTTTGTCTTTGATGCTGGTACTTGGACTTGAAAATCTAGGGCCTGTGTGTTGTGCCTTAACTTTGCTTTTCCACTCAAGGTTGGTGCTCTACCACTTGAGTCATACCTCCACTTCTGGCTTTGAAACTTACTTTAGATAATTTATTGCTTGGCTGAAGGATAGGTCTCAAGAGATCCTGATTACAGTTGTGGATGTGGACATTATAAAGTTGGCAACCAAAATGTTTCATGTCTTAGACACTTTCTAGTTGGAAATAGAGATATAGTTTCTGCTGAAAATTTCAAGAAATACTGGGGAAATGTAATGAAAACCAGTAGTTTCCCTGAAGTGATGGGGTTATGGGCCAATTTACTTTGATTATCACTTATGATTATACTATCAAGTACGTGAGTTATATAATAGTCAAAATATCTTTTGAGGGTAGGACATGGTGCACAATTTTATAATGATATGCTTAACTCAAATGAGTAAATTGAGGAATCAAAGTAAGTTTAAAATTAGAACTAAATAAAACTGGGCTGGGAAGGTGGCTCATTGGTAGAGTGCTTGTCTTGCATGCATGAGGACCTGGGTTCAATTCCTTGGCACCACATAAGCAGAAAAAGCCAGAACTGGCTCAGGTGATAGAGTGCTAGCCTTGAGCTGAAAGCTGAGGGACAGCACACAGGCCCAGAGTTCAGGTCCCACGACCAAAAAAAAAAATAATAGAACTAAATAAAACTAAATAAACCTGATAGCCACTTACCAGCAAGCCAGAACCAAATGATGGATTTACTTAAAAAAACAGATTCTGGGCTGGGAAGTTGGCTCAGTGGTAGAGTGCTTGCCTTGCATGCCTGAGGCCCTGGGTTCGATTCCTCAGCTCCATATAAGCAAAAAGAAAAAAGCTGGAAGTGGTGTTGTGGCTCAAGTGGTAGAGTGCTAGTCTTGAGCTGAAGAGCTGAGGGACAGCGTCCAGGCTTAGAGTTCAGGCCCCACAACCGGACCCAAAAAAAAAAAAAAAACCAACAAAAAACAGATTCTGCCGGTTTATTTGGTTTAGAGGATTTCACATTTGTTTTCAGTTTATAAGACTGGGATTGAACTCAGGGCATCATATTTGCTATGCCATTAAAGCCACAAGTCCAGTCCCTTCATCCCTTGGTTATTTTTGATGTATAGTCTCATTTTATGCCTGGGATAACCTGGGCTATGAATGTTTTATTTGTGCTTTTCCATGGTTGGAAAAACAGGTGAAAGCCACCACACGCAGCCATCAGCTGGGATGGAATGGTCACAATACTTTTGTGCCTAATTTTGAACTGTTATCTCCTGATCTCTACCTCCTAGTAGCAAGGATTACAAGCTTACATCACTGTGTCCAATTCAGGATTCTATACTTTTTGTAAGTTACAAACCAAGGCAGGTATACAACCCAGTCTAATTATGCCAAGCCTTGTATTTTAAATCTTTCCTGTGTAGCTAGGAATACAAACACAGTTCTGTTGGCCTGTGATCCATGCATTGATTATTTTGTAAAACCTGTTCACTCCATGCCCTTCTGATCGCTTACCTGCACACAAGTGAAAGAAATTCAATCTCTCCAATGACATAAGATAGATTAATAGAGTTTTCTGATGATCATTTTATTACCCATGACTTCATAAAGTAAACCAACTAAGGTGAATGTTGAATCTTTTTTTGAAAGTTAAATCTTAATAAATGAACTGAAAATATTTTCTACATTTTAATGTTTCAAGCATGCTTCACATTTTGTTCAACTCTAAACACAGTTTTAATAAATCTGTCAAGCCTGACACTATTGAAGAAATAATGATCAGTTATGTTTTACAGTTGTAACGTGTTAGTTCTGATCACCACTCAAGTTAGTCCTTCTTTGGGGCAGGAATGGGACCACAGAGACAAGAAGAGCTTTGGGGGCTCATATCTTTTTAAATATATTTTTATTGTAAAGATACTGTACCTAGAGGGGTTACAGTTACATGAGCAAGGTGATAAGTCCATTTCCTATTAAGCATTGTTACCCACACCTTTGTTTTTCCCCTACCATCCCTTTCATCCTTACCTTTCCAACTCCTCCCTCCTCCATCCAAAGTTGTAAAGTTCATTTTCAACATAGTGTCTTGTATATCTCATTGTTACAATGGGCATCCGGTATCCTTATTTCAGCATTTGGTTACTTCCCTTCCCCTCCCCAAATTATATACTTGGAACTCAAAAAAAAATTTAAATCCCCTAACAACAAATCCTCAAAGAAACAACTGCCCCATCAAAAAGTGGGCTAAAGAATTACAGAGAGACTTCTCTAAAGAGGAAATAAGAATGGCCAATAGACATATGAAGCAATGCTCAACCTCTCTGGCCATAAAAGAAATGCAAATCAAAACAACATTGAGATTCACCTCACTCCAGTTAGAATGGCTATAATCAAGAAATCTAAGAACAACACACATTGGAGGAGATGTGGCCAAAAGGGAACACTACTGCATTGTTGGTGGGAGTGTAAACTTGTTCAACCACTTTGGAAAGCAGTTTGGAGATTCCTCAAAAGACTCCACATAGAGCTCCCTATGACCCAGCAATCCCACTTTTGGGCATTTACCCAAAGGATCACAAACAAGACCATACTAAAGCTACCAGCACAACTATGTTTATTGCAGCATTATTCACCATAGCTAAGATATGGAACCAACCCAGATGCCCCTCAGTAAATGAATGGATCAAGAAAATGTGAGATATATATATACATATATATATATATATGTATATATATATATATATATGAATTCTATGCCTCCGTCAGAAAGAATGACATTGCCCCATTTGTTAGGAATGGAAAGACTTGGAAAACATTATATTAAGTGAAGTAAGCCAGGCCCAAAGAAACATAGGTCCCATGGTTTCCCTTATCTGCAATAAGGAGTACATGTCTAGGACAAGCAGAAGAGGTCGGAAGCTATGTACATATGACCATATAAGTGGATGCTAAGTGAAATGAATCCCAAGATAGAGACACAAGGGATTTCATCTTTCTTGCTGTTCTTTTTAATGTCCTTATCATGAACCATGTAATTTTTTTTATTTCTTTGTATGTTCTTCCCCCATGGTATAACCCCTGTTGTCACTGTATTTGATTCTGGTGTCCTGCATCTTGGGCGCTTATATCTTCATAGATCCTTTGTTCCTTTTATTTGTGGGGACATTGCACTTCTCTGAATGTCAGCTGTGCTATTATTCATCCCTGTGGCCCAGCACCAAAGAGCCCCTAGCTCCTGCAAGTGTTCAGGGAATGTTAGGGACAAAAGAAACCCTTACTAAAACAAACCAAATATGACATGTTCTCTCGGGGGAATAAAATATGTTGGAGAAGGTAATAATTGTGACAACTATAACAATTTAGAATCTATGTTACATTAAATGAATCAGAGCTGGATGAAGGTTGGATGATGGCTCATTCCTACCATTCTAGACACTGAGGAGAAAGAAATTGTGTGGATCACAGTTTGAGGCCAGTACTGTAGGTGTAAGATTCCCTATGAAACCAATCATGGTGGTGTGTGGCTGTCATCCAGCTATGGCAAGCTTAAGCAGGTAGATTGTAAACCAACCAATCCCTGCCTCAACATACAATAGTGTATTAGAAAACCAAAGCAAAAAAGGCAAAGGACTTGGATCAAGTAGATGAGCATATACTTAGCAAGTGCAAGGCCTGAGTTCAAACCCCAGTATCATCAAAACAGAAAAAAAGGAAGAGAGAAGAAAAGAAAAGAAAAGAAGAAAAGGGGAGGGGAGACATGAGAAGAAGAGAGATGGAAGTAATTGTTTACAATTTTAATATACATTATATATATGCAATATTACAAATAACCCAAAAGAATGGATAATGAAACTAATTAATTGAAATATGTTTTATGGATGATTCAACTTCCTGTTATGAACTTCTTTACCCACAGTACAGATTTTAATCAATTAAATACTAAAAAGAAACCACATGGATAAAGTTTTACTTTCATTAGCAGTCATTCTTGTTTTCGTTTATGTGCTTAATTGCAAAAGCTCCCCCTTTATCTTTAACAAACATTCAAGAATATTACCCTACTTTCTCTTTTGAACTAAAACACCACTTGGCATATGACTTTTATACTACTAATTTCATGGGCTTTCTTGTGTGGGGACTTCACTTACACTTTACTAGGTTGTAAGCAATTAAACAATTTCTGTTTTGGTATTTTGAGAGTTGATGTTTTCAGTGGTTGCCTTTTAAAGTCTCTAACAGTGCAAAAAGTGGTGCATAGAAAGTCACTGACATTGCTTGAACTGTACTTGGAATTTGAGACAATTTCAGTGAATAAACCACAGTTACTTTACCAGTGCTTACTGGGAATAAAGAGCTCTGAGTGCATTTTAGATAGGAGTCCCTTATCTGATGCATAGGTAGTAATTTATCTTGCTAGCTATGTCCTTTTCCATGAAGAGACTCTTCAGTTTGATGCAAGCCCATTTAGAGTTTATTTGATTTGTTGTGATTCAGGATCCTATGAAGTTTTGACCTGTGCCTAAGAGCCCCAGTGTTTCCCTTACCCCTTCCTGTAATATTTTCATGTTATCTGGCCTACATTGAAGTGTTTGGTCCATTTTGAATTGATTCTGGTGCAGGGTGATATTTAAGGATCTAACTGTAGCTTTCTATATGTGTATAGCCAATTTTGCCAGCCCATTTGTTGAAGAGGCTGTCTTTCTTCCAACCTGTGTTTTTGGCTCTCTTATCAAATACTAGAAGGCTATAGGTATGTAGGTGCATTTCTGGGTCTTCTGTTCTGCTCCATTGATCCTCAGGCTTATTCTTGTGTCAGTTCCAAGCTGTTTATATTACTATGACTTTGTAATAGAGTTTGAAGTTTGCTATTGATATTTCTCCAACACTGTTTTTTCTGCTAAGGACTGTTCTGGCTTTTCAGTGTCTTTTATTATTCCATGTGAATTTTTAGATTGCTTTCTCTATCTCTTTGAAGAATGTTGTTAAGATTTTGACAGGTATTTTTATTGAATTTGTAAATTGCTTTGGACAAGATGTTACTCCTCTCAATCCAGGAGCATGGAAAGTTTTTTTTTCCTTTTCCTTAGATCTACTTCAGTTTCTTTTTTCAGATACTTAAAATTTTCATAATAAAGGTCCTTCACCTATTTGGTTAAGTTAATTCCTAGGTATTTTTTTTTGAGGCGACTACAAATGGCATTGTTTTTCTGACTTCAGTATCACTCTCCTCATTGTTAGCATACAGAAAAGCTACTTATTTCTTTGGCTTGATTTTATATACAACTACTTTGCCAAAGGTTTGGATCGGCACAAGTAACTTGAGTAGTTTGAAGGCACACTTTTTTTTAAATACAGGATCATATCATCTACAAAGAGGAATACTTTTGCTTCTTCTTTCCCTATTTTTTAGAGGGATTTCTCTCCCTATTTGAATCCCCTATGTGCTTTTCTGTTACCGTATTGCTCTTGTTAGGATGAGGGGTGGAGACAATGAATATTCTTGTCTCATTACTGATTTTAGAGGAAAAGGTTTTAACTTTTCACCATTAAGTATAATGCTGGCTGTAGGTTTGTCATTTACAGCATTTATCATATTAAAAAATGTTCCATGGATTGCCAGCTTCTCCAATAAAGAGATATTGAATCTTGTCAAATGGTTTTTGCTGAATCTATTCAGATGGAAAGATCACTACCAAACTCATTCTATTAAGTCAGTGTAACACTCATGCCAAAACTAGATAAGGACCCATCAAAGCAAAAGAACTATAGAACCATCTCTTTGATAAATATTGATGCAAAACTTCTCAATAAAATTCTGGCCAACCAAATTCAACAATTAACCAACAACAAAAATATATACTATGATCAAATGGGATTCATTCCAAGGAGGCAACCACTTTGGAAAGCAGTATGGAGGTTCCTCAAAAGACTCCACATAGATCTCCCCTATGACCCAGCAATCCCATTTTTGGGCATTTACCCAAAGGATCACAAACAAGGCGATACTAAAGCTACTGGCACATCTATGTTTATTGCAGCATTATTTACGATAGCTAAGATATGGAACCAACCCAGATGCCCCTCAGTAGATGGGCAAGTAGATGGATCAAGAAAATGTGGTATATATACACAATGGAATTCTATGCCTCCATCAGAAAGAATGGCATTGCCCCGTTTGTTAGGAAATAGAAAGACTTGGAAAAAATTATAAATAAGTGAAGGAAGCCAGGCACAAAGAAACATAGGTCCCATGGTTTCCTTTACTTGCAATAATTAGTATATGTGTAAGACAAGCAGAAAAGGTAAAAAAAACTATGTACATATAACCAGATAAGATGATGTTAAGTGAAATGAACCCCAAGATAGGGACACCCTGTTTTTTTTTCTTACTTTCTATTGTTTTTAATATACTACGTGATTTTTTTTGTTTCTCTTGTAAGTTCTTCCCTCACGTTTTTGAGGTATAACCCATTTTCACTGTGTTTGATGTCAGTGCCCTGCATCTTATATATACATTTTTATAATTTCGGGAGGTAAAGGGAAATAACAAAATGCTGAAATAAGGATACAAGTTGACCCATTGTAACAATGAGATGTACAAGACACTATGATGAAAATGAACTTTATAGAACTTTACAACTTGGGTGAGGGGGGGAGGAGTTTGGGGAGGGGGGAAAGGAAGGGATGGTAGGGGCTAAACAAAGGAGGAGGTAACAATGCTCAATAGGAAATGTAATCATTACCTTACTCACGTAACTGTAATCCCTCTGTACAGTGATTTTACAATAAAAAAAATTTTTTTTAAGTCCAGTCTCTCTGAGTGATCCACTCACATTTTCTGTGGTTATGAATGCTACTATTTGGTGCTGAGGGAGCATCCAATTCTGATTAGACTTTATCCTAGATGTCCTGTGGGGAACAAGTAGAAAAGGAAACATAATATTTCTGAGTTTGATGCCAGTTCCCCGGCTTCTCTTTTGCCAGCTTATGGTATGCAGAAATCTCAGTTAATACTGTTGACAAGTATGTATGCTTTCCATTGTCAGCCAGGTCTTAACTTCACAAAAGAACTGCTGGAAAAGCTCTGGCCCTGTGATGGATACTGTGATAAAAGGCCCCTTTCATTCTAAAATGCCACCTCCCCCACGACATGGTGTGCCCTAAAATGCAGTAATACAACCAATCGAAGGTAGCTCTGAAAGCAGAGGTAGAAAGTGAAAATTGCTGGATTTGTGACTGGCAGTGCAGGGTTCCATGAAGTTGGTCATACAATTGCAATCATGCTGGTAAATCAATGTGTGTTGCCATGGAGAGATGGCTATAAGAGGGAAAACAGATGATGGTGGTGGTGTTGGTGGTGGTAGAGACAAAGAAATAACAGACTCAAATTTCACTGTGTGTAAAAGTTATATGGAGTTCAACATTTCAGGAAAGAATGGCACTGTGTATACCTAGAAGCCTTAAATTGTTATTTTGTCACATTGCTAAAGAAATACATCATTAACATTGTTATATTAATCACCTGCTTTTCACACAACTGAAATAGCCCTCTTCTACTTCATCTGACAAACTCATGTAGTGTACTAAATTCCCTGTGATTTACAGCTGGATTTCCACCAAATATTTTCACAGAAAATTCTTTTTTAAAAAGTTATCTTTTCTTTCTGAAGAGAAAAAAAAAGAATGCTGCTTGATTTAGTGTCCAATTGCAATACTGGAACATTTATATTCATTTCATACTTGTTGTTCTGTAAAAATATAAGCTGAAGCAGATCCTACATTATTAAAATCTAATGTATTTTCCTCTAACAATGAGCATAAGCATGTCACATGTTTTTAGTTAACATAATCTGATCTAGAACTTTCCAAAATTTTGTAATTTATTCATGTAAAGCCATAATTTTTAATCACCATTGTGAAAGAGGGTTTCTTCCAACAATATCAGCTGATGGACAAATTTGTGGACACAATTTCCCACATCACCTCAAAATGTAGAGAAGATTTATTTTAATAAATTTCTAATAACACACATAGTGAATTTATTTTTGAAAAAAAGATGTTTCTTCATAATTTCATAGCAGGGACATGTAATATAGTATATGTTTTACTTAATCAAACAATTTTTGGACAATACCTTGATAATGTAACAATTTCATAATATAATAATTTTCCTCTACATGACTTCTACTCAAAACAGCTCTAAATGGCAGTCTTCTAATGTTTTTTTAAATTGTAAAAATAGTACACAGAGGGGTTACAGCTATATGAGTAAGGTCATGAGTGTATTTCTTATGGAGCATTGTTACCTCCTCCTTTGTTTTTCTCCTACCATCCCTTCCTTCTCCATCTTCCCAACTACTCCCTTCCCCCTCCCAAGTTGTAAAGTTTGTTTTCAACTTAGTGCTTGTACATTTCACTGTCACAATAGGTCAACTTGTATCCTTGTTTCAGCATTTTGTTATAAATGGCAGATTTTTTAAAAGTTTATTGTGTGACTGAGCCAACAATAAGCTAAATAGTTCAAAGGTTGGCCTTTAGTTTCCAAATTGAAAGAATGACCAAGAAAAGATAAATTCCAAAGAAGCACCCAAACTGAATACATAATAGAACTTATTAATAAACCAGAATCCCAAAAATATATCTTCAAATAAAAATTAAACTAAACTAAAACCATTTCCAAAAGATGAGTGACTTCCCTATGTCTTCAAACTTACTACCAGAAGGAGAAAAAGCAGAAATAATTTACTGAAATCTGATGTTCTTCACATAGATTGGTAAACTAAACTCACACCTCTTGGCTATTTAAAATGTTAGTACTTTGAGCCATCTGGCTTAAAATAAAATCGAAAGCAAATGAAAATGTTTAGTAAGATTATTGAACTTTATAGCAAATCCCACAGCTGGGTGCTGATGGCTCATACCTGTAATCTTAGCTCCACAGGAGGCTAAAATCTAAGGATCTAGGTTTGAAGCCAGCTCAGGCAGGAAAGACTGAGATTGGAGACTCATCTCCAATTAACCACCAAAAAACAAAAATAAAAATAAAAAGGCAGAAGTGGAGTTGTGGTGCAAGTAGAAGAGTGCTAGCCTTAAGCATAGACACTCAGGACAGAGCAGGGATCTGCATCTCCCTGGCCTCTCTTTCCTTGCCTCTGGTAACCATGCAAGATGCATGCTGTTTCTGCAATTGAATGCTTTAGAGTCAACATGTAAATGAGATAATACAGCATTTTTCTTTCTGTGTATATGTATATTACTTAGTACAATGTCCTCCATGTTAATGAATGTTTTCCCAAGTGGAAATAATTTCCTTACTAAGAAAGAAAGGAAGAAAGGGAGTAAAGAAGGAAGAGAAGGGAAGGGGAGAGAAAGGGAAAGGAGTGGAGGGGAGGGGGGAAGGGAGTAGGGAAGGGAGAAGGAAGGAAGGAAGGAAGGAAGGAAGGAAGGAAGGAAGGAAGGAAGGAAGGAAGGAAGGAAGGAAGGAAGGAAGAGGGAGGACAGGTGAGCAAGCAGGTGGAGACATTATTTAGGTTGATTTTATTAATAATTTCACTATGTATATCAAAATATCGTGTTTCATACTTAAATGTATACAACAGAAATTTCTTTTTTAGTTTTAAATATATTTTTATTTTATTTTATTTTTATTGTGAAAATACTGTACAGAGGGGTTACAATTACATGGGCAAGATAATGAGTACATTTCTTATCAAGCATTGTAGCCTCCTCCTTTGTTTCCCCTTCCCATCTCATCCTCCCTCCACCTCCCCACTCAACCCTCCTCCCCCCCCACCACCAAAGTTGTAAAGTTTGACAACAGAAATTTCCCAAAGACAAAATGCCAAGGAATTAGATTCACTGCCAAATATTCACATAAGGAAACAAGATCTATAAGTATAAATAGAATAAAAACGAGCAACTGAATTAACAAAGACATTAAACACGGAAAAGTAAATAACAAATATAAATTAATAGGATCCAAGAAATAAAAGAATGACTTCAAGTGGAGAAAGAAGAAAATAAGCATTAAAAAAGAAAACAAAATAACAAACAAGATAACAAAATAAAAATAAAATAAAATGCAGTAGATGTACTTAATAGATTGAAAGAAGTGAAGAAACTAATAAATGGAAAAATATTTTGGAAAGCATTGCACCAAATACTATATGAAAAAACAAGTTAGAAAATTAGGAGATTAAGAGATGTAGAAGCCCCTAAAGAACTTCTTTTTTTCTTTGACGGTATTGGAGTTTGAAACCAGGGCCTCAATTTTTTCTGTTTTAAGTCTGCTTGTACTTGCACCTCCTGTTTAATATGCCTGCTTGAAAACCTTGGTCAGAGAGTTTTAACATCTTTCTACTTTTGGTGTTGGCATCTAACCCTGCTTCCCGACCCCCTCCATTTACTTATAGACATTCTCTTTTCTGAAATCTGCACATTTTTGTTCTGCTCTATATGTTGTGAGTCTCAACATCATATTTTAGTTTCCTCTTTTAGCTGTTCTTTCCTCCTAAGTTCTAATATAAAATATGGACAGGGTTCATTTTGTGGTTGCCATGTGGAGGTAGAAGTTCACATTTCACATGCAGAATCCATACAAAGTTGTAATAAGATTTTCTTCAGTAGTGCTGGGTGGCAGGGGAAGTTTCTTCTTTCCATGTAGACCCTTTACACACCATAGAATAGGCATGTCCTTATGATCTCTGGGTGATGAAAAATCTGATTCTCCAGCAGGCTTCAACTTTTGCCATTCCCTACCATTGATACCAGTGAAAGCTCATGCCCATCACATGATTGTCACTTTCACCAAGAGGATACAGGAGACTTCGTAGTTCAGCAGTAATGAACATCCCAGCTCCTCTTTAGATTTCTCTGATATTATCTTTGCCTTGTGTGTTAAAAGTCTATACTTCCCACTTCATATTTCTTGGCATGGATATAGGAGGGGCCCTATTGTTTTGTGTGTGGTGTTTGCCAGATTATTTTCCAATTTTTTTCTAAATTATTTTGCCTGATTATTTTCTAAACATTTTCTCGATTGTTAGGTTGCCTGTTTCTTAGATTGTAGGCTAGAGATAGATTTAGGGACTTTTTTTCTGGGTTATCAGCGTCATCTGTTCCAATGAAAGTATACAAACACAAAAATAGTATTCAAGAAAAGCACTATCTCATGGTTCCTCAGGCCACTGTTTTCTTTATCTTCCCTTCAGCTTGAAATAGTTCTGGGTTTATTATATTATGCTTTTTACCTGTATGTTTTTAGGTGATTTTAGCAAGACTCTGAAAGTGGGTTAATAACATGTTACTGCTGGTGGACATCTTGTTTAATTTATTCCCATGAATTGTTTATTGTTATAAGCTTGCCACTGAAAATCAAATCTAAATCCACAAATGGGGCACAAATAAAATAATATCAATGAAAACACTTTGAAAATAATACGCATAGCTTAATAAAATGTTTAGTTAGTGTAGACATTACTTTAAGACTGCAAAGAGAAGCAGACCAGGGTATAAATGATGTAGACCCTGTATCTTGACTGAGGTTGTTTTTATGCCCATTGCAATTCTCTCTACTCAAATTTCTTCTTTGTGTACGTTTTCTCTGAATCTTGTAAGGTAAGAGTTAAATAGGATTTATTGAAATAGATGACATATCATATTAATGCATATCACTAAGTGAGCTGTCTCCTCTAACGATGAGAAATGGAGATAGATTTCTGAAATCATTAGTCCTTTACTTCCAAATGCAAGACTCTGACACATAGGTCATGAGCATCGTAGCATGGTTTACTGTAATTTTAACTTTACTTTGGACTGAAACATGGAACTGTAATTAATCACATTTTGCACATAAAACTGTGAGACAAAACATTACCCCTATAAAGGACTTAGCAAATAGGGATTGTCACTACAAGCAAATGCATAGGAGATGCAAGCTTATGACATGGACAGTTCCTATCTGTGTGCATTAAAGTTCAAAAAGTTAACTTTTATTCATTTGTCACTAAAAGATCTAGAAGGCAGATCACACAACAGCTTCTGTTTCATTAATTATCTTATTTGTATATTTACATCTAAGAAAGTAAGAACTCAGCATCAGAATACACGTTTTTCTCAGCAGCACGTGGAACGTTTTCTAAAATAGACCACATTTTAGGCCACAAAGCAAACTTGTCTAAATTCAGAAACATTGAAGTTATACCTTGCATTCTCTCTGACCACAAGGGAATAAAATTAGAACTCAACACCAAAAGCCACCAAAGAAAGTCCAGTATCACATGGAGGCTGAACAACACACTGCTGAATCAAGAGTGGGTCATGGAAGAGATTAGAAAGGAAATTCAAATATTCATGCTATTCAACAAAAATGAACACACAAATTACCAGCTCCTTTGGGACACAGCAAAGGCAGTACTCAGAGGCAAGTTTATAGCTCTGAGCTCCTACATCAACAAATTGGAGAGATCTGAAACTAGCAATTTAATGACACATCTAAACCTCCTTGAAAAAGAGCAGCAAGATAAACCCCAATCCAGTAGATGGAAAGAAATAATCAAAATTAAATCAGAATTAAATGAATTAGAATCCAAAAAAACTATAGAAAGAATCAACAAAACAAAGAGTTGGTTCTTCGAAAAACTTAACAAAATTGACAGACCCTTAGCAAATCTTATCAGAAAAAGAAGAGAACACACCCAAATTAATAAACTCAGAGATGAGAATGGAAACATCACCACGGAAACAACCAAGATTCAGAACATTATAAGGGAATACTTCTCAAAACTTTATGCTAATAAGTTTGAGAACTTGACAGAAATGGACCTTTTCCTAGCAAATATTGACATGCCAAAACTAAACCAAGATGAGTTAAACCAGCTTAACAGGCCCATATCAAGCATTGAAATAGAAACAGCAATAAGAGACCTCCCAGCTAAGAAAAGTCCAGGACCAGATGGTTTTACAGAGGAATTTTACAAGGCCTTCAAAGCAGAGCTCACACCAATACTCCTCCAACTCTTCAATGAAATTGAAAGAGAAAGCTCACTACCGAACACATTCTATGAAGCCATCATAACCCTCATCCCAAAACCAGGCAGGGACTCATCAAAGAAAGAGAACTATAGACCCATTTCTTTGATGAACATTGATGCAAAACTTCTCAACAAAATTTTGGCCAATCGACTTCAACAATTCATCCAAAAAATCATACACCACGATCAAACAGGATTCATTTCAGGGATGCAAAGCTGGTTCAATATACGCAAATCAATTAATATTATTCATCACATCAACAAGAGCAAGAATAAGAACCACATGGTTATCTCAATAGACGCAGAAAAAGCATTCGACAAGATCCAACACCCTTTTATGATGAAGGTTTTGGAAAAATTAGGAATCCATGGAACATTCCTCAATACAATAAAGGCTGTATATGACAAACCTACAGCCAGCATTATACTCAATGGTGAAAAACTAAAGCCATTTCCTCTTAACTCAGGAACAAGACAAGGATGCCCACTCTCTCCACTTCTCTTCAATCTAGTATTAGAATGCCTAGCTACAGCAATAAGACAAGATGCAGACATAAAGGGGATCCAAATAGGGAAAGAAGAAATAAAACTCTCCCTCTTTGCAGATGACATGATCTTGCATTTAAAGAATCCCATAGACTCCACTCCCAAATTACTCAAGCTGATTCAAAACTTTGGCAAAGTAGCAGGTTATAAAATTAACCCCCAAAAATCAATGGCTTTTCTGTATGCCAACAATGAGAAAAGGGTGGCTGAAATTAGGAAAGCAACTCCATTTGTAATAGCCCCACAAAAAATAAAATACCTAGGAATTAACTTAACTAAAGAAGTGAAGGACCTCTATGATGAAAACTTTAAAATCTTGAAAAAGGAAATCAACACAGAACTTAAAAAATGGCAAAACCTCCCATGCTCCTGGATTGGAAAGATTAACATCGTGAAAATGGCAATACTTCCCAAGGCTATCTACAAATTCAACGCAATACCTATCAAAATTCCACCCTCATTCTTCAAGGAAATAGAAGAGGCAATCCAAAAATTCATATGGAACAATAAAAGACCCCGAATAGCAAAAACGCTCCTCAACGGAAAGAACACTGCTGGAGGAATATCAATACCAAATTTCAAACTCTACTATAAAGCCATAGTAATCAAAACAGCTTGGTATTGGCATAAGAACAGACCTCAGGACCAATGGAATAGAATTGAAAACCCAGAAATGAACCTACAGACCTATAGCCATCTAATCTTCGATAAGGGAGCTAAAACAATAGAATGAAAGACAGACAGCGTCTTCAGTAAATGGTGCTGGCAAAACTGGTTAACTACATGTAGAAAACTAAACCTAGATCCTTATATATCACCCTGCACCAGAATCAACTCCAAATGGATCAAAGACCTTGAACTCAAAGCAGACACTCTGAAAACATTACAGGATGGAATAGGAGAAACCCTGGGTCTCCTTGGCTCAGGCCGAAATTTTCTGAATAGAGACCCGGAAACACAACAAATCAAAGAAAGGTTGGACAAATGGGATTGTATAAGGTTGCAGAGCTTCTGCAGGGCAAATGACATAGCTAGCAAGATCAATAGAAAGCCCACGGACTGGGAGAAGATCTTTACTAGCCATACAACGGACAAGGGTCTCATATCTAAAATATACTTGGAACTCAAAAAATTAAACCACCCAACAACAAATCCTCAAAGAAACAACTGCCCAATAAGTAAGTGGGCGAAAGACTTAAAGAGAAGCTTCTCTGAAGAAGAAAGAAGGATGGCCAATAGACACATGAAGAAATGTTCAACATCCCTAGCCATAAAAGAAATGCAAATCAAAACAACATTGAGATATCACCTCACTCTAGTTAGAACGGCAAAAATCAAGAACTCTAACAACAACAGATGCTGGAGGGGATGTGGACAGAAAGGAACCTTACTTCATTGTTGGTGGGAATGTAAACTTGTTCAACCACTTTGGAAAGCAGTATGGAGGTTCCTCAAAAGACTTCACATAGAGCTCCCCTATGACCCAGCAATCCCACTTTTGGGCATTTACCCTAATGTTTACAAACAAGACCACACTAAAGCTACCAGCACAACTATGTTTATTGCAGCATTATTTACCATAGCTAAGATATGGAACCAACCCAGATGCCCCTCAGTAGATGAATGGATCAAGAAAATGTGGTATATATACACAATGGAATTCTATGCCTCCATCAGAAAGAATGACATTGCCCATTTGTTAGGAAATGGAAAAACTTGGAAAAAATTATATTAAGTGAAGTAAGCCAGGCCCAAAGAAACGTAGGTCCCATGGTTTCCCTTATTTGTAATATCTAGTATATGTATGAGTCAAGCGGAAAAGGTCAGATAATGTGATGTCAAGAAAATGAACCCTTAGATGTGTATTTTAATGTTTTTTTTCTTTCATGCATGTGTTTCTAACACATTTATAAGATTATCTCTTTGTTGTTTGTATGTCCCTCCTCCACAGTATAACCCCTGCTTTCACTATATTTGATGTCAGTATAACTTGTGGAGGAGATGGGGAAAAACCAGTTGTTTAAGGATACAGGTGGACCTGTTGCAACAATGAGAAGTACAAGTTGTCATGTTCAAAACGAGCTTTACAACGTTGGTGCGGGGTGGGGGGGGGGGGTGGAGGAGAAGGATTGGGATTAGGGGGGGAGGGGGGAGGCTGGGAAGGGATGTGAAGGATAAACAAAGGAGGAGGCTGCAATACTTGGTAAGAAATGTACGCATTATCCATTATCCTGCCCATGTAACTGTAACTCCTCTGTACAGTATGTTCACAAATAAAATTAAATTAAATTTAAAAAAAAAAAAAAAAAAGAAAGTAAGAACTAAGAAGTTGATCAAGGATCTCTGGTTCTTTCAGCAAGATTCTATTGTCCATAAAATATCAGCATGGAGAAAAGAGCTGGATTCAGATTGTCCTAGAGCAAAGACATCATCATCAAGGTGGCTCATAGCTACCATTAAAAAGTAAATATGGAAAAAAGGAATTAAGACTCAAGGTCATACAAGAAGCACCGGAAGCGCTGTCTCAGGCTTTCATTAGTTCTATAATAAGTACACAGTATTGTGGTTGCCAGTGTTTTACCTTCCTCAGATTTGGAATAGGAATGAGATACATTCAAGCAGTTAATGAACTTAGAATAGAAAAGATAGGTAAGTTTATCTGGTTTGGGGAGGGGAAGAAGAAGCACAGAAACAGTGGGACAAAGGGTGAACCAATTCAGCAGTGAAACCCATTGGACACTATGTTGGAAATGAACTCCACAACTTTAGGAGAAGGGAAGTTGGGAGGGGAAAAACCAGCAGAGAATGAGGGAGGGAGTGACACTGTTCAAAAGGAAATGTACTCATTACCTAAATTATATAATTGTAACCCCTCTGTACATCACCTTTACCACAAAATTTAAAAAAAATTTAAACAAAGTGTTACGTAAAAAAAAAAAAAACAGAAAAAAGGAAAAGCAGATAATGTTAAGGTACTTTAACAAGAACAACTGTTTAGTATTTACACATTGATGGTATTTTATGTTACAATTGTTTTTCTATACATAAAGGCTTTAGTATGTTCAAAGTTTTTATTTTTATACTATTTTTAAAAAGGAAACAGTTAATTTCATTCCAAAAATAAACTAGTTCTTGCTGAAAAAAAAAAATATTTTTTTTGTTTTAAGTAACAATTCTTATAGGTGATGTCTACTACAAATAAAATGAGAAAAGGCTTTTAAAGGAACTTTTGGCCCATAACCCTCTCCTCTGTCTTCTCATGCTGGGCTGCCATTTGCGTAACACCACCACAGGGAGTCTTAAATGCCACAACAGGCATGTTCCTGCCAGCTGTTGGTAGGATTGTATAGGTCACTCAGCCTAGGGGTTCAACATTAGTGCTCTCCAATCTATTATGGCTCCACTGGAGGGTTGAAATTCAATCTTCAATCACTGTTCTGTAACAAATTGGCATTTGGGGCTTTTGCTAAAGGAGTTCCTTTATTTCTGAGTTGTGCTATTCATAGTCTGTAGCTGCCTTTCTTAAGCATGGCTTGCACTTGGGAGTTAGGAGGAGAATTTAGGTTGGAGGAGTTGTGAGATGATTTTTGAAAGACACAGAGTACTTAGAAGCTAAAAGAAATGATGTAAGTGACCCTTTTAAGAGCTCAAGTGACACTCTTGGGCAAACATTGAAAAAATAATACCTTCTACTGCATTTTGAGAAATTCTTACCCAGGGTATTATTGAGTTAGTATGATAGAGGGAATGAGACCTTTCATACTCTAATTATTAGGCTATGATTTGTTTTGTCTATATCACTGTGTGTTTTTGGGAAAAAATGAAACTGTTCCTTTGATAAGAATCTACTGGTAAATGCAATATTATTGATACTTACTTAATTATAAGTACCTCATTTCCCATAATTAGACCTAACAGCTTGGAACCTTGAATTGTTATTTAAGCTAATTAGATTGATATGAGAGGATTGGGTAGTAAAATAATCCCAGATTGTGAATAATCTGAGTTATTTTTAATCAACTTTACATGATGTTTTGTGCCCAATCCTTACCTATTATTTGAATTATTCTAGTTATATTTGGTCTAAGGTACTTTGGAAAACACTTGACATTTATTTCTGTGACCATGGTAGCAGACAGGAAGGAGAGAGCTTCCTGGCTAGCATTCAGCTCAGCAGGGAAGCTCCAAGCTCCTTGCTTCCAGACACTATTAAAATGCATGGTCCACAGGTGAACCATTCGCACTTGATTTTAATTTGCCTTAAATCAAAGGATGACGACAGCTCAACTTGGAATCTATAATCTGATGCTGTGTTTGGATCCCATAAGAGATCCAAACTCCAAACATGTGATTTTTCTTTCCACTTTCAGTGATTTAATGGCACCTACTCTGCCATTTTTCTTTTGGTCAGAGTGAACATGTATGCCTAATTGACTTGGTTTATCATTCACTTTGCAGAGATAATTGTCTCTGCTTGGGGTTACTTAGTATTTCTACAATGTTCCTGTCCTAAATTGCCTTCTTTCAGTCTTAGCCTTAGTTCTCTTCTGAGCACTCAGGCTCCACATATGTAATCACTGATGGCCTTTTAGGACTCTGGGCATCTTCTAAAAGTCCAACAATGACATATTATATTGTTTTAAATTTCATCTAACTTCATTCTTTTCACTAGGTCATTGGTTCCTGATTCACTGGTATTCTCTTTGCCATTTAATCCCTGCCAAAAGTAATATAACGCCACACGGAATCATGGGACCTTTAATACTCTGCCTATCTTCATTAGCTAAACCCAAACACAGAATTTCTAGATCCATGTCAAAGACTGACATAGCCTAAGCCTTATCACCTGCCTATAGACACTTAAAAACCTTCTCTATAAATGTGCCTGTTTTAGTGCTGTGGCAAATATGAGAGTTTAAGGAATTTTGTTATGTGTCATGAGGAAAAAAGTTTGTGGTGCAATACTTTTGATCTTTTTTCCTCAGACATGAAATAAAATATGAAATATAGGATTCCAATCAGTGTAAGCCATTTCTATACATGTAGAAGTTGGATAGCATTCATATTGTACATGAAAAGTCCCAAAAATCCAATGGCTAAGAGACTTTAGAATAGGTTAAGTATTTGTGGAACTGCTGATCGTACGGACTGTGCAGATGTAAAGAAACCTACTTCCCAAGAGAAAGCAAGATGTTCAACCCTACTTGTGGTAGAATTGAAAATTAGTCTCTCTATTATAGAGATCAGTATATGGAAGTTCTTTAAAGCATGAAAAATAGAACTTCATTTAATCCAGAAAGAATCAAAGTCAGGTTGCTATACAAATACCTGCACATCCATGTTTATTGCACTATTCACCATAGTGGAGATATGGAATTACCTACCTGCCAATCAGTAGGTGACTGGAGAAAACAAGATGATACATATACTATGTATACAAATAGCGTTTTATCAGCCACAAAAAAGAATGGAATAGTGTTGTTTGCAGAAAAAATGTGTGAAACTGAAGGTTATCATGTTATGTGACATAGCTAGTCTCACAAATACAAGTATTATGCTTTTTCTCTCATACCTGGAGCCTAGGAGGGAAAAAAAGACATGGTAGTAAAAGTGAGACTACTAGGGACACACAAGAGATAAAGGATGATTAGGAAGAGAAAACACAGAAAGAAGATGATTATGACCAAAATATATTTCATGCATATATAGAAATGTCATGAGGATATCCCTTACTTTGCTCAATTAATAACGCTAACAACAACAAAAAAGAAAAGAAAAAGTACTCCTTGTTGATATTTAAAAAAATACAAGAAAGAAAAATAGAAACAATTCAGTCACCCAGAGACACTTTGAAATTGGCTAAGAAATATCAATTTAGCTAATAAAAATATTAATTATAATTTTAAAGTCCTTACTATAAATTAATCCTTTATGATTAAAATATTTACCTCATGAATTCCTTTTTTAATGTGAAAATACCGTACAGAGGGGTTACAATTACATGAGCAAGGTAATGAGTACATTTCTTATCAAGCATTGTTGCCTCCTCCTTTGTGTACCTCATGAATTCCTAAGGTAGACTCTACCCAGAAGAAGGTAGCAATCATAAAATATGCATTAATTTCAATCTTTTGTGAGACTATGGTTTGATCCAATACTTTCTTATCACCACAACACAAATGACCCTGTTTTCATCTTTTTTATTCCATTTGTCCCCAGTGAGCTGGGGACACATCCAAGGGGAATGAAAGCGAAAGGCAGCTTGCTTTCCTCACTGTTGATTCTTCAAGGCATTTAAAATGAGCCCTTTCCTCTGCCTTTGTTTGGAGATAAGTTTATCTGATAGACCCAGCCAAGATGCCCAAAACCTTATTTGGAAGTTTTAAAACTTTAATTAAGCACAAATTAATTGTCATGTTTTTATAATTTGGAGTAATTAAGACTAATTATAAAAGATATCATAAGAAACATTTTTCATCATAATTTATGAATTGAAAGGCCTACTGTATTTTACTGTAATTTGATTAAGATGTGTTGGTCATTTTAATTAATCTGTTTGGTTTTTTTTTGGTGGCATGCTGAATTTGAACTGAGGGTCTTGTGTTTGGTAGGCAGGTGCTCTATTGCTGAGCTATACCGCTGAAATTTTTTGCACTGGTGTGTGTGTGTGTGTGTGTGTGTGTGTATACTCACATGTGTGTATGTGCTTGCTAATCCTGGGGCAAGCTCAGGGCCTGGGCACTGTCTATAAGCTATGTTCAAGGCTATCACTCTACCGCTTGAGCTACCGCTCTACTTCTAGCGCTTTTTTTTTTTTTTTTGATAATTAATTGGAGATAAGAGTCTCACTGACTTAATTGCCTGGGTTGGCAAATAAGCACAATACTTACTAGAAGAGATTGCAGACAAGAGTCACTGGCACTGAGCTGCATTGCTTTTTAAAGAAAATTTTATTGTAAAGATGGTGTACCTAGGGGTTACAGTTACATGAGTAAAGTAATGAGCACATTTCTTGTCTAGCATTGTTATCCCCTCCTTCGTTTTTTCCTACTATCCCTTCCTTCCCCCACTTCCTCGTCCCCGCCTCCCCCACCCCCCAGCCCTAAGTTGTAAAAATCATTTCCAACATAGTGTCTTGTGAGTGACATTGTAGCAATGGGTCATCCTTCCCTTCCCAAATTAGATAAATGTATATACAAGATTCAAGGTACCAAAATCAAGTGCAATGATAACAAGGGATATACCATAAGGGGAAGAACATACAAAAGAAACAAAATTTGCATAGTACATTAAAAACAACAACAACAAAGAAAAACCTCTTTTGTCCATATGTTGGGTTCATTTTGCTTAGCATCATCTTATATTGCACTGCTTTTTTTATTTTTTCTTTTTTTGTTGGTCATGGGACCTGAACTCTGGGCCTGGGCACTGTCCCTCAGCTCTTCAGCTCAAGGCTAGTTCTCTACCACTTGAGCCACAGCGCCACTTCCAGCTTTTTCTGCTTGTATGGTGCTGAGGAATTGAACCCAGGGCCTCAGGCATGCAATGCAAACACTCTACCTCTGAGCCACTTTCCCAGCCCCTGCACTGCTTATTTTTAAGATATAGTTTTGTTTTCGCTTGGGACCATGCCTCCTATGTGAGATTCAACATAGTAGCTGTGATGACAGATATGACTACCACACTCAACTCCTTACATTTAGATATTACCTCGTGAACTTTTTAGCCTACCATTGCCTGGGAATACAATCATCTTGATCTCAGACTCTTGTATAACTAGGATAACAGGGGTGTCTTCACACTCAGCTACACGTTGAGAATTGGTCTCTTGTATATGCCCAGGCCAGTCTCAAACCACAATTCTACCAATATCAGCATTCACTTAGTTATGAACACACACAAGAAGCACCATTCCTTATTGCCTTTATTTTAGCTCATTAGAAAAAGAGACGTTCCCACCCCAAATCATGGTCTTGATAGCTCCCAGTTCTTACCTATGTTAGCTTTTACTTGGAAATGATTCCACTGTTATTTAGGTTGGTGCTTCTTGTTCTGATTGGTTAGTTTTGCTTGCTTGGATAATCTTGTTTTCCTTATGCTTCCTTAATTTTTCTACCTTTGTTTAAGTTTCCCACCTTCAATTATCTCACTTGTTCCCTTCTGGCCTATAGAACCTCTGTAGGGATCCTCTCTGAACCCTAATCTTTCCACTGCCATCTGGAATATGCTTCTTTCTATTTATGAGTACTTCATAAACCCAGTGCTCTCTGGATGCAGTCACTATTTCCTAGGTGCTGTTTACAAAGACATGAGAATAAATGTTTAAAAATAAGTTCTGCAAAACAAACCTTGGTTCTTAGCATTTTCCAGTTTCCATTTTGTAAATAATTCTTGGAGCAGCTAAGTTGCTATTGATGGTGCAGTTGGTAAGAGATGTGTACGACCCATATTCCCCACCAGTTCCAGAGACTCCATTGGACCACAATTAGAACCAGACAATGAGAGTTCTGAAATATGTTCATGACTTAATAAAATGACATGAGCATCATTTACTTTTATCTAAGGACTCATTAATATCATGCTCTACTAGTGAAACTGTGATATCCTTTGGAACTGGAGGCGTGGCTTAGTGGTACAGCAGCAACTATAAGCAAGAGCACAAAATTCTTGAGTTCAGACTCCAGTACCAACACGCACGCGCACACACACACACACACACACACACACACACACACACATACACAAGAATGTTGTGTCTCTAGATTTTATGATTTTGGAGTGGAATGTTTTTTGGTCACCTAAGTGACTAAACACATTAAAATAGCAATTAGATAAAATAACTAGTATAAGAAAGGCAATGATATTTTATTTTATTTCATTTCATTTTTGGTACCAGTTCTAGGGTTTAAACTCAGGGGCTGGGCACTGTCCCTAAGCTTCTTTTGCTCAAGACTAGCACTTTACCACTTGAACCACAGCTCCACTACTATCTTTTCCTGCCTGGGCTGACTTTGAACCTCAGTCAAAGGCTGAGCTACTCAGCCTCCTGAGTAGCTAAGATTACAGGAGTGAGCCACCAGTTTCTAGCTTGATATTTTCTCTTTGAAGGTGCTTTATAAGTTGTTGCTAATGTTTTGAATGAAATCAGTGCTCAAAACTCATTTGTATAGTTATTGCAGCTGTCCTCTGCCTTATTTTGATAGACCTCCACTCCTTCTCCCATCCCTACTCTTTAGACAGAATTTTTTATGTATCTTGAGATGATCTGAAACTCACTATCCTCCAGCTTCAGCTTCCTGCATGCTGGGATTACAGGTGTGCACCACCACATCTGCTCTCTCACTACTTTTGGTAGTGTTCTACTTGTGCTTTTGTCCCAGAATATCTTGTAAAATAATACAGATGGGGGATTTCTAATAACCAGCAATAATACATTTTTTTCTATGTGATTGAAAGGAACACTGTGTTATCTTCTGATAGAAGAAGAAATAGTTTGAGGTGTGTTTTTCTGTTTGAAAAGTTCACTTTAATTATTTTTGTGATGCATGACAGCTTTAAAATAGGGTTACATTTTGAAAACGAATTGCCTGTGGCTATACTTCAGGGCTGCTTTTTCTTCAGCCCATCAGTCCTGTTTGGACATGAAAAAAAGGTGTATTTTTATGTCAGTGATGGGCCAATAAATAAAATGTTATATTTTTCAGGAAAAAGTTCCTGGAAACTAATTAGAGTCAGAAGCAGAGACAGATAGGAGATTGAAAACACTCTGCTCTGGTTATTTTGTGCTCTAGCATGTCTGTGCATCTATGGATGCAGGAGATATTGACAAATCATCATGATCAGGAAATCCCTGTGAAGCAGATGTAGATCCACTGTGATTGTCTTTAGACATTAGCTCTTTCTCTTTCCCGCCACAGCTTGCTGAAGGCAAATCTTAACCAAAGTAAATTCCTCTTCGCGGATGGAGGATATTTCTTTCTGTCTGAGGAAATTAAAGCAATTCAGCCATACATCTGCTGCATAAGTAGGAAAATACCTAGGGTGCCATTTTCATTTCAAAGCAACCATTTCTAGTGCCATCAGTATGGCTAATCACAAATATTGTTTTGGAAGAATTACTGTTTTATCAAAGGAAACCTAGAAAAATGCCTGAAATTTGTGATTACTGTCCAAAAGCAGCAGGTGGAATTGTGAAAGTTTTAGCTATAGCATATAATGAGTGCCATTTGTACATGAAAATGGCCCTGTTAGTATTCATTAGACTAGCTAAAGCTCATCTGTTTAATCATAAATAGTTTGCAAATAGTTTAATATCATGAAATTAAAATGTAATTAAATGAATGCAAACATAATAAACAATAGCATGTCTAAATTATTATGGCTCCATCATTTTTATTTGAGTATTCGGAAGGTTTTACCTAATCTGAGTAAAATATAATTGAAAGTGACTTTTTTTGGTGTCGGGACTGATGTTTGAACTCATGGCATTGTGTTCTCACTCACGTGGCTTTTTCACCCAAGGTTGGATGAAAACCAGTTCCAGGTTTTGCTAATGAACTAGAGATAAGAGTACCAGGACTTTCTGGCTCAAACTGGCTTTGAACCATGATTCTTAGATGTTAGCCTCCTAAGTGCCTAGAATTACAGGTGTGAGCCATTGATGCAAAGGGACTATTGAACTCCACTTTGGTATCAGAGTCTTAAATGTAGAAAAAGTAATCTTCATATTGAAAAAGTATTTACTTATTATCACTACTGCAAATCTAGTGAAAGGAAAAGAAATACCAAATAGGTTCCATTTATTGTTTTAGTTTTATTGTTAGTTTTCCAACACTGTGACATTATAGGCCTAAGAAAATCAATTTGGCTCATGGTAACCATGGTTTTAGTCCTTGGTCATCTGACTCCATTGTTTCTGGGCCTCTGGGAAGGTAGAACAGTCCTGGGATATGGGAACGGGGAGAGTGTGTAGGGGAGCAAAGCTGCTCACTTTATAGTGTCCAGGAAACAACAAAGAAAAGAAAGAGCCAGGGACACAATGGATCCTTCAAGGAAATGTCCCCAAGTGACCTACTTCCTCCATCCATGCCTCACCACCTCTCATTCATAGCCCTTAAACTATGAATTCATCAGTGGATTAAACTGTTGAGGATGGTAAACCCAATCATATTCCAAGGCCCTGCCTCTGAACTCTGGCATATGGGGACCAAGCCTTCTACATATGTGAGTTTGGGTATTCATTTCAGATTCAAATCATAACAGTCAATATATACTTCATACAAGAAGGCAAGGATTATTCATTTCCCCTCCAAATCATATCAGTTGTTACACTGAAAGTTTTAATTTACTAGTTATTATTCTAGTTATGTAATTATTATTCTAGTTATGTACTAAGCTAATGATTTTATTAAAAATAATGGCAAATTTAGGTCATACATACCTGATTTTCTACTGGAGGAAATAATGTAAGGACTATATTTAACTTTTGAGATAAGTTTAAGATCATTGAAGTCACAATATTCAAAATTTGTTTTCTAATAAAAGCTGAATAAAAGTACATGACATAGATACCAAAATTACAGTGATAAGGGCTTGGGAAACTATTCTTCAGTACTTGTTTAGGTATGCAGCCCTAGATTTGATTTCCAGCACCACAAAAAACAAGACGTTATCAACAGTAATGTTCATAATTATGTCTGAAATTGACTATCTAGATTTTTTTCAGCTGAAAAACAGTGATTAAAATGGCATAGTGATGCTCAGATTACCTGCTAAAGAACTCATTGTTTCATTGCAGCTCTCAGCATTCGAGAGGCAGATCTTTGACTTCCTTGGCTTCCAGTGGGCTCCTATTCTTGGAAATTTCCTACATATCATAGTAGTCATTTTGGGTTTATTTGGAACCATTCAGTACAGACCTCGATACATCATGGTGGTAAGTTTTAATTTTCTCATGTCTCTTGATATAAAAACTACAATATTTCTTTAAGGTAAAGAAACTAATTTTAGTGTTACTCTCCAATATGAGGTGGTGTTACTGCTCTAACCTTCAAATATCTCAATTCTGGTAAGAAATGTTCATCTGTAGGCCAGACAGCACAATGACTGCTCTGCATGAGATCAAAGCAGCATGCTCTTAAGTGTGAGATGGCATAGTCTGACTCAGCGCAACTATGTTTTGGTTTCACATGGAAACTCAATGTAGGGTTTGAATACACGGGAAGTATGGTTATGATGCTATGCAGTGTATATTAACAATGTCTGTTTTACTAACTTATTATTAGCCTTTAATAACATTCTCAGCAACTCTAGAAAACAAATCACTGAAATTAGTGATACATAATTTAAAATCAGGACAATACAAATACATGTATTGAAAGATAGCTACTGATTTACTGATATACCATTCATACATTTTATAGTTTATTATTTAATGTTTCTCTTTTTTGTCAGGGTAAATCTGAAATATGGTCCATCCTCCAAACTATACTAAACATGGTCAGCCCTCTCTCTATCTTACGATAATTTAAGAAATGCAATCGTGTCACCCACAATCTAATAGAAATTATTCATAGTAATTGGTTTTAATTTTTCTTTTTAAAAAGGGGTAGCATTTTAAGCTACCTGTGCTAGAAGGTTGTAGATATTAAGCAGTAATAATACAAGTAATTACAAATAGTATTAATGTATTATAAAAGCCTCAGTAAGCCTGAATAAATAGACATTGTTTAGTAGAATTTTGAAATACAGCAACATTAGCACACTAGAAATAAACATGCCTTCAAAATGTGCCATCTTTCCACTTTCATGCTGTCCAATCTGTTGAAGAAAAGTTAAATTACACAATTCCTGGAAAGTGCATTAGCTCTCTACTTCAAACCTCAAAATTGGCCTCCTGATGTTTCTCATCGTAGAGTGGAGGTGACTATACCTGGTCAACAGCCTGATTCCATGTGGCCTCAGGAATGTTTAATGTCATTCCATTTGCACAAATGGACAATTTTTGCTTTACTCTCAGTCTCTTAAAAAAAAAAACCTACTAAGCCTCTGTATAAATTGTTAGAAAGGCATTGGACTTGCTGTGTTAAAGATTTTAATATCACACACAATATCAAATTTCTATTGATTCTAAATACTAGTATAGTACCCATCACTGACATTTATTTTATTTCAGACTCTTGTTAGACTACTAAGACTCAAAATTCCACATGTCTACAAAAACAATGACTTCCATGGATAATACTGGAGATAGCTATTGGACACATTATCTGGTCCTGTTGCTTTTACTCTTGAAGTATTGTTCTCCTACACACTATTACATAACTACTCCCTTGGCTGAGACTTCTGCCTTCTTTCTGCTATATATAGATTTTCTACTTGCTTCTTTTTCTCTTCTGAGTGGTTCTTTGCATTTTCATAAACTATGGCTTAACATCCTTCCCTGGATCCTTAGTAGCAAACAATCAGAAGAGTTTTGTCTGATGCATGTGACCAAATTCATATTCTAAAAACCTTTTTTTCCTTTTTTCCTTCCTGCCTTTCTGCCTTCTTTTCTCCATCCCTCATTCTGTTCCTTATTCCCTTTCCCCTCTTCTAATTTTCATCTTATTCCTTTTCTTTGTCTGAATTTAAAATATAGTAACTTATTTTCTACTGAATGTCCAGCATTGTGTTAGGTATGAGTACGTGACATCTGTGATTAGTGGTAGAAAAGAAGGAATACAGGGTGTAATGAGATAGCTAGTGAGAGTTCATTGGGGAAAAGTGCTCTGTGGAAGTGCTGGGAGCTGAGATATGCAATGTGATTGAGTGAGAGTTCACAGGGAAGAAGGGATAAAGGAGATTCTGAACAGGAAGCATCACAGAATACATAAGAGGAGCTCTTAAGCATTCACGGAGTACTGTACTATACTTGAGCTTGATAACTAGCACAAAATGCAAATTACAGACACCTTGCTCTCCAGAAACTCCTTAGGTAAGAGAGAGGAAACAGGATCATGATCCAGAATTCTCTACAGGTGGTTGATGACTGGAAAAATGGAAAGATAATGGATTAGTAGAGGTCTGGAAAGTGTGTGAGCCTGATGTAGAAACTATTAAGGATGAATAGATCATGTGCATAGGCTCCTGGTGATCTCTGCTCGTCTTTCCTCTCTAGCCTCTAGTTCTCATTGCCTTGTCTAGTTTCTATGCCCCAGCTGTAACATTTTTCAGTCTATTTTAATGATTAATCACCATCCTCCTTAGTCTTTGTGTCATGATCATGTTTCATAATTTGTTTACCTTTAAGTCTTCTCTACTAGGCAAAGAGCCATGGAGAACATGGAAGGTTTTGTGTGCTCTGTATATATTTATTCATTGTTTGCCCGTCTCTTTCTTTATGGGTTCGCATGATTGAGTTGTCAAGTATCTCTCTTTCCTGCCCCTCTGCTCTCTGCAGAAAAGTGCTTTTTAGATTCCAGAATCCTCAAAGAAAACCAGCTTAAAGAAAAGCAATTCATATCTTTGCTCATCTAATTGTCTGTTTTATTGCATTGCCAACTAAATCTCTGTGATTTTGTTTGCTTTCTTACTAATTCTCTGTCCCAAGAAGGAAGGAGAAAGAAAGCAGTAAATTATTAGGACAGCTCTCCAGCACAGCTCTCTCTCTCTTTCTCTCTCTCTCATTTGGTTTAATCTATCTTCCCAAATACCTGATGAGGTTTGTATTAGTATCCCTGATTTTAGAAACAAGGAAAGATGTTAAGAAGTTTGAGTAACTTGCATGGGAAACAAGCATAGGGAGCAGGGAAAGTGGATTCATTGGCTTCACTTGACTTGTCTTATTAGAAGTTGCTTTAGAGCAATCTGATTTCCTTCCCTTGCCATATTTCAAATCACCTGTTGCAATGGCCATTGTAGGTTGTGACGTGAGGAATTTTCTTGCCTTGCTTCTGTAGTCAATCTCAAAATAGGATTACCTACAAAATAGGATTACCTATTCCAGATTACCTCTTGGTCTCCCATGGCTACAAAATTGTTGAAAGAACCAGAAATCCACAAGCATCAGAACTGTGTTTGCAAAGGATTTTTTCTTTTTTCTTTTTTTTCAAGCAGGAAGGAAATTCGTTTATTAACAGAGAGCAGCCCCTTTTAAAGCCAAAAAGGAGCAGGTGGCATGGCAAGGGAGGAAGAGGAACCAATCACCGTCAAGGTCACACCCTATCATGCACCTAAGCTTCCACGGGCTGGTTATGCACTGAACGTAAGGCAAATTGGGCTCTGCCCACTCTACTCCCTCTCAGCGCCATCTGCAAAGGATTCTTTCATGAGAAACACATGTTGCTATGGAGGAACGTGGCCACACTATATTTGTTAGTTTATTTTATTTTGTCATACCAATGCAGCTGTCCTTAATCTATTTCACAGAAAATTTTGATTAGACACAACTGGTATGCTGGATTTGATTCTCATATTTAAAAAAAAAAAAAGTTGAAGCTGGGTGCCTGTGGCTCACACCTGTAATTCTAGCTACTCAGGAGGCTGAGACCTGAGGATCATGGTTCAAAGCCAGCCTGGGCAGGAAAGACCGTGAGACTCCTATCTCCAATAAACCACCAGAAAACCGGAAGTGGCGCTGTAGCTCAAGTGGTAGAGCATTCGCCTTGAGCTGAAGAGCTGAGGGACAGCACCCAGGCCCAGAGTTCAAGCCCCATGACCAACAAAAAATAAATAAATAAATAAATAAGACTAAAAATTAATGTGGTCTACATACACAAACCAAGGTGTTTTTTCAAAGACATCAACTTTTTAATGACAGTGAGAGGAAGCCTGGATCAGAAATCCAAACTGACTTTTCCCTGGACAGGAAATGAGCATGGATGGCAGATTTTCTCTCAAATCCACTTCTAGTCTTCTTAGTATCGCCCTGCTTCGTTGACTGGAACAATCACAAATACATGCTGACTAAACTTAATCCACCTCTAACCAACAGATATTTAGGAGCACCAGGTACGTATTAAATGCCCACTTTGAGATTAATAAAACATAATGTCTATCATTGCTACACTTTAATGGAATTCAGAATCTGGTTTTGCAAAAACACAGATGGTCAGTCACAGCCATTTGTGACAACAAACAGATTTTGCCACACTTCAGTTAAAGAATTAATCATCCTTATGAAAATACTTTAGGTAAAGAACCTTGCAGAACAAGCTCTCCAGTGTCTACAGGCAAATCTCCAAAGTCCATAGAGGGGAAATCATATCAAAGCCTATGAAAATTGCTCCTTGGCTTACTTCTTCTGTGTCTCCTATGTTCCTACTTGCTGATCTCCCACCAGCCACACCAAAGGAGCCACACATTCCAATAACCACACACTTCTGCATATAGTGGACCCTCTGTCTGCAATGTCTTAGCTACCCACCCAATGAGGACTAAATGTCTTATCGTCTCTGCTGCCACTGATCCTGTTATCCCCTCTTACCCCCTCCTCTTATCCTGCCTCCATCTCCATCTCACTGTGCTCAGCAGTGTGATCCTGAAGGCAGAAAGGACTGAGTTCATTTGCCTCCGCATCTAAGTCTGTTTTGGTTAGGACAGATAGTTAAACAATCTGAACACTTGATTGTGAATGAATAAATAAGTTTAAGGTTATTGGGTGAAATGACTTCAAAAACACATAGACTACAGTATGATTTGATAGACTATGTCAGCCATAGTTCAGCAAAAGAAAGTCCTGGCTATTCTGCCTTGATTACTTCAATCAGCAATATAGGCTGTACTACCTGCACCTACTGTTAGCTGATGTATTCCCCAAACCCTATGGCTTCTAAACTCTGTAATGTTGTGGGATGCTGCTGCACCACAGACAAAATTTAGAAAAGTCTCCCCTAATTACAAAGTGAAATGACAATAATTCTATTCATATGCACCATTGCCAAAAAAAGAGCATATAATTTTGGGATTTGCCATATATTTTGCCTCTAGTGATTAAAATTTATTTTTGGCCAAGTGCCAGTGGCTTATCCTGTAATCTTAGCTACTCAGGAGGCTGAGATCTGAGGATTAAGATTCAAAGCCAGCCCGATCAGGAAAGTCCTTGAGACTATTATCTCCAATTAACTACCAGAAAACCAGAAGTGGTGCTGTGGCTCACGAGGTGGACCACTAGCCTTGAGCTGAAGAGCTCAGGGACAGTGCCCAAGCCTAGAGTTCAAGCCTCATGACCAAGAAAAAAATATTTTTGTTAAGGGGATATCAAATTCAGCATTGAATTTTGAATGCATCTTTTGTGCTTCTTTGATTAAGAACAATTTGAAGTCATAGAATTGTATTTATCAGCCATACTGTTGTAAAATCAGTCTCTATCATTTACTTCTATGTTAAATGTGTTTAAATTTAGTTATGAATTCCAAAAGAAGAATCTTTCCTAGAATTATTTATATTGTGATTATTTCAAGAATTCATTAATTCAACTAAACAGTTTCAAGACTAAAGAATTAGCAAATATCAATAATGAGAGAAGAGTGCAGCTGAAATCGGGAGAGCAATACAGCACAAAAAATAAAATACCTAGGAATAAACCAAACTAAAGAACTGAAGGACATCTGTGATGAAAACTTTAAAAACCTGGAAAAGAAAACTATAGCAGAACTAAGGAAGTGGAAAAACCTCCCATGCTCTTGGATAGGGAGGATTAACACAGTGAAAATGGCAACACTGCCAAAGGCTATGTACAAATTCAATGCAATACTCATCAATATCCCAACCTCACTCTTCAATTAAATAGAAGAAGCAATCCAAAAATTCATATGGAACAAAAAAGACCATGGAGAGCAAAAATAATCCTTAGCAGAAAGAACAGTGCTGGATGAATAACAATACCAGACTTTAAACTCTACTACAGAGTCATAGTAATCAAAGAGCTTGATACTGGCACAAGAATAGATCAGAAGATCAATGCAATAGAACTGAAGACCCAGAAATGAACCCACAGACCTATAGCCACCTAATCTTCGATAAAAAAGAATAGAATGGAAGAAAGAGAGTCTCTCCAGTAAATGGTGCTGGAAAATTTGGTTAAACACCTGTAGAAAACTAGAACTAGATCCTTATATATTATCCTGTACCAGAATCAACTCCAAATAGATCAAAGAGCTCAAAGTAAAAGCAGACACTCTGTAAACATTACAGAAAGGAATAGGAGAAACCCTAGGTATCCTAGGCACAGGCTTAACTTTTCTTAATAGAAACCCAGAAACACAACAAATAAAAGAAAAGTTGGACAAATGGGATTGCATGAAATTGCAGAGCTTCTGCATGGCAAAGGACATAGCTAGCAAGATCAATAGAAAGCCCACGGATTGGGAGAAGATCTTCACTAGCCATACAAGGGCCTCTCTCATATCTAAAATATACTTAGAACTCAAAAAATTAAATTCCCTCCCCAAAAAATCCCTAAAGAAACAACTACCCCATTAATAAATGGGCTAAAGACTTAAAGAGAGACTTTTCTAAAGAGGAAATAAGAATGGTCAATAGACATATGAAGAAATGCTCAACTTCTCTAGCCATAAAAGAAATGCAAATCAAAACAACATTGAGATTCCACTTCACCCCAGTTAGAATGACTACAGTCAAAAAATCTAATAATGACCCTATTGCACTGTGGGTGGGAATGTAAACTTGTCCAACCACTCTGGAAATTAGTATGGAGGTTCCTCAAAAGACTCCACATAGAGCTTCCCATGACCCAGCAATCCCACTCCTGAGCATTTACCAACTGATCATAAACAAGGCCATACTAAATCTACCAGCACAGCTATGCTTATCACAGCATTATCAACCATAGCTAACATATGAAACCAACCCAGATGTCCCTCAGTAGATGAGTGGATCAAGAAAATACCTATAGATACCTATAGATACAGATATAGATATCTATATAGTGGAATTCTATTCTTCCATCAAAAAGAATGATACTGCCCCATTTTTTAGGAAATGGAAAGACTTGGAAAAAATCATATTAAGTGAAGTAACCCAGTCCCAAAGAGATTTAGGTCTCATGGTTTCCCTTATTTGCAATAATTAGTATACATATAGGATAATCTCATCAGATGAGCTGAAAAGCTCAAAAGCCATGTACATAAGACCATATAAAATGATGTTAAGTGAAATGAACCCCAAGATATGGACACAGAGGGTCTGTTTTTATTGTTATTGTTTTAAATGTACCATGTGATTTTATTTTTTGTTGTTATAGTTGTTTCCTTTATATGTTCTTTCCCCAATGGTATATCCCTTGTTATCACTGTACTTGATTTTGGTACCCTGCATCTCGTATATACATTTGTCTAATCTGGGGAGGGGAAAGGGAATAACAAAACACTGAAACAAGGACACAGGATGACCCATTGCAACAAGGACACCCATAGGACAGTATATTGGAAACGAACTTTTCAACTTCAATGGGGGAAGAGTGGGGTGGGGTAGGGAGGAGTGTGGGAGGTAGAGGAGGGAAGGGATAGTGGGGACAAAGGAAGCCGTAACAATGATCAACAAGTAATGTACTCATTGCCTTACTCATGTAACTGCAACCGCTCTGTACAGCATCTTTACAATGAAATAAAAAGAAGAATTAGCAAATTTATTAAGCAACTTTTGAATGAAGAATAACTTAGAGTTACAATTAACTCAATACTGCCTTTAAAAATTAAAAAAAAATAACTAGGTGCCACTGGCTCACATTTATAATCCTAGCTATTCAGAAGATTGAGACCTGGACAATCAATTCAAAGCCAGTTCAGACAGAAAAGTATGTGTGACTCCATCTCCAGTTAGTCAGCAAAATGGCAAGCTGGAGTCTTGGCTTAAGTGGTAGAGTACCACTCATGAGTAAAAAAGCCAAGCATGAGTTTAAGACCTGGTACTTGCACAAAAGAAAAAGAAAAAGAAAAGTACAATTTAGTTGTTTGAACTGTTAAGCAAATGCTAGCGTGCTATAAGGTACAACTTATTTTAATTTGCATTGTTCCACAGAGGACTGGGAGCATAGTTCAATCAGTAGACGATGGTGTCTAGCAAGAGCTAGTTCCTCGGTTCACCAGAACTTAAAAATAAATAAATAAAAATAAAATAAATAGTAAAATAAAAATAAGTAAAATATGTGAATTGTTAAATAGGGACCCTTTCTACTATATCATCATAAGTCTTTCCTAGTACTGCTCAGCATGACAATTGAGAGTGTTAGGTCTCAGTTTAGTTGGTCCCAGATTTCAATCTCACTCCACAGTAACTGGCTGAGAAGCCTAGGAACTTCTCTTTACCTTCTTTGTGCCACTTAGCTCATTTATAAAAACCTGAAAACTTAGCCATGAGCCCGGTGGCTCACACCTGTAATCCTAGCTACACAGGAGACTGAGATGTGAGAAAGCCAGCCCAAACAGGAAAGTCCCTGAGACTCTTATCTCCAATTAACCACCAGAAAACCGGAAGTGGCACTGTGGCTCTAGTGGTGGAGCTCTAGCCTTGAGCTGAAGAGCAAAGGGATAATGCCCAGGCCCAGAGATCAAGCCCCATGACCGACAAAAAAGAAAAAAAAGAAACCTGAAAACTTGATCATAGGTTCTTTTTAAGAATTAATGTATTAACTTTCTTACTGTATCTCAAAATACACAGTCTTCATAATTAATTGACTGGTCTTTTGTTTATTTTGCTCTGCTTAATTCATCATTAAAATGTACAGATAGCATGAAACTCTTAAACTTATTCTGAGCATGAATAGTAAACTCCAAAAATTATTAGAAATACAAATGAGCAAGGATCTGACTCTATTTTATTGTGCATCTAAATTTGTTTGTAAGTACAAATTGTGACAGATTAATGCATATATGAAGGAATGTATGACCAAATGGCCTTTCTTATAATTGGAAAATAAACTCAAGACAGTAAAAATAATTGATGTTATAGACAAATTGCACAATGGGGAAGAAATAGATTGGGAACACTTCTAAAGTCCATTTCAATTAAAAATGTTGAAATGTCTTCATGAAATTAGAAGCATTTAGGAAATACATCGACCACAAGGACATTATTAACTCACTTTTATAGGTGTTGTCTACACAAACTAAGGTTTAAATTATGTGCCCTAAATTTAAAATAGGAGATGATGACAGATTATGACAGAGTGGTGTTCTCACATGGAGAAATTAAGACTCTATGGTCCAGTATGCTGGACCTGGCATCTGAACTAACCAAAGTATGTTCATTATAAATGAAAAAATAACTTTTAATGTGAATTCTCATTTCAGTTGAATTACTGGTAAAACTAGCCTACTTAAATAGAAGGCAAGGAACATTATTCTGTAGGGTCATAAGTCCATTCCAGTGTTTCTGCCCAAGTAAATTCCATTGCACATATTTATCTTGTTGATGACCTTTGTTCTTTATGTCTGTGATGTAAATGCTGTCTCAAGTGCACATTGAGGCTTACATCTCCTTCAGGAACATAGTTTGCATCTCATCATAACCTCAAATCCATTAGTGCATTTGGTGCTCTCAAAAACATATTAGAAGAAATTTTACAATATCATGGAAAACAAAAATCTAGCACATTAATTCCAGAATACATAATATTAAATACACTCATTCCTAAAACCTTGACAATTACAGAATTTAAGTGAGTGAAATGAATTTTTGGTAAACTAGTTGTTTGGTCAGTTTGTCATTTGGCAAAGTAATAAAGTTAGTCAAAGTTAACTTAGAGATAATTTATAGTCCTTTTCCTAAAACAGCTTAAAATACAATCAATCAAAGTAAACATGTCAGTTCCAGAAGAAAACTTTTCATTTTCCATATGACTGATGCTCACTAAGGGAACAAAAGATGTTCTCTTGCCTCCATTTTAATGTGGTAACCACATGACCTGACTTGACTTGAGTAATGTGCATAATACCATACCAGGGACACAAAAAGCACCAGAGCTACTATTTGGGAACTGCTCAGCCTGGTAGTTTATTGGTGAAGGGACAAAAGAAGATCAATAGTACAACTTTTGAGAGATCTGAGTGTTCATCAATCACTCAATCTGTTGGAATTGTTTCAAGGATGTTTCTTTGTACCTCCATTGTAATTATGAATAGCTTGACTTCCCTAAAATAATACTCGTGAGTTTAGACCTGGGATCCAATTATCTAGGATCATATGCTTCTGTAATTTTAAATCATTTCCTAACTTTAGTCTTGTTTTGTGTAATGCCCTTTCCTTAACCCCTCTTACTGTTTTTTTCTTTATTATTTTCCTATTCTGATACACTTATAATTAGATTCATTTTGAATGGAAAATATCACATGCTAAGTGCTATTCTATTAACAATTTATTGTGGTTGTTGCTTATAAAAAAAATATATGTTAAGCTAAGCGCCAGTGGCTCGTGTCAGTAATCCTAGCTACTTAGGTGGGTAAGATCTAAGGATTATAGTTCAAAACCAGCCCAGGCAGGAAAGTCCAAAAGACTCTTACTTCTAATTACCCACCAGAAGTCCAGAAGTGGAGCTGGGATTGAAATGGTATAGCACTAGCCTTGAGCAAAAAAGCTCAGGGTGCTAGGGCCATGAGGTCAAGCCTCAGGACTGGCATTAAAAAAAAAAATGTTAAGGATGTAGATAATAGGATTATCATTCTTGACAAACAGAATACTCTTTCCCAAAAGAGTATGATATTGTCTTGGAAATACCAATTATAATATTATAAAACTATCTGAGATGATTTTAAAAGGATTTAGAAAAATAGAAATGAGAGAAACACATAAAATATAAATTGAATTTCACAAATAGTTAAATGTATCTGATAAAGTTTCTACTAGGAACATGCCTATTTTATACAATATCTAAAATTCTATTTCTGTTGTTTAAAACAGCACATAATAAGCCAAGCAAATGATTTCAATATTTATTTTAAGAACTGCAAACAATGATTTTAATCACTGATATAAAATAATTATTTAATTAGTTTTCCCATATAAGATATTAAAATTCATGGACATTTCTGGTACAATAAAATGAGTAGGGGCTGGGAAGGTGGCTCAGTGGTAGAGCGCTTGCCTTGCATGCTCGAGGCCCTGGGTTCAATTCCTCAGCACCACATAAGCAAAAAGAAAAAAAAAAACGGAAGTGGTGCTGTGGCTCAAGTGGTAGAGCGCTAGCCTTGAGCTGAAGACCTGAGAGGCAGCGCCCAGGCCCAGAGTTCAGGCCCCATGACCGGACCCAGAAAATAAATAAATAAATAAATAAAATGAGTAGAGAAACTATTGAAATTTGATTTGTCAGTTACACTGCAGGCAAGTAATATCTTCAGTCGTTCAAGTTGTTCTGTCAATTATTTGATCTTTTTCTGTCTGCAAAAAAAAGTGAGCAGAATGGGCTGGTAGGAGAAGAATGGGTGAGAATAGTGAGAGCGGTGACAATGATCAAGATGATTTGTATTCGTAAACTGCTTTGTTAAATGAAAACTCATTTGTACAACTACTTAAAGATAATTTTAAAAATTAAAAAATGGGGCTGGGAAGGTGGCTCAGTGGTAGAGCGCTTGCCTTGCATATATGAGGCCCTGGGTTTGATTCCTCAGCATCACATAAGCAGAAAAAGCCGGAAGTGGCGCTGTGGCTCCAGGGGTAGAGCTCTAGCCTTGAGCTGAATAGCTGAGGGACAGCACCCAGGCCCAGAGTTCAGGCCTAGGTCCAACAAAAAAATAAATAAATAAATGAGTGGGTAAGGTGAGTCCTAAGAGTATCTACATTAATATGTCTGTTCAAATCTATCTGAATTAAGATTGGCTGATGCTCTGAGCAATGGCATTTCCTAGTATGCAATAAATCAATAAAAATAGTTCATTAGTAAAGATAGCAGGTTTAAAGTTTGTTGGATGTAAGTGAAAGGTATTTTGCCATTACAGAAACTTGTTGTTTGTTCTTAATTCTGTATGTTAATTTATGTTCTTTAAAACTATTTTATGGTACCGTTTAAAGAGGCACATGTTCTACTCTTGATAAAATAACCCAGTAGAAGAAAGCTCACTGACTTTATTCTACACATCCATTTTATTTTTGTTTTTTTTTTTTTGGGGGGTCCAGTCGTGGGGCCTGAACTCTGGGCCTGGGCGCTGTCCCTCAGCTCTTCAGCTCAAGGCTAGTGCTCTACCACTTGAGCCAGAAAGCCACTTCAGGCTTTTTTCTTCTTTTTTTGCTTATGTGGTGCTGAGGAATCGAACCCAAGGCCTCATGCATGCAAGGCAAACGCTCTACCACTGACCCACCTACCCAGCCCCTCTACACATCCATTTTAAAACATTGTTTTTATTCAGAGATATGCAAGTTCTAGGTTTTGGATAACATTCTTAAAACTGAGAGAGATCAAGACATAGATGCAAGCCAGGTGCTGGTGGCTCATGCCTCTAATCCAGGCTATTCAGGCAGTTGAGCTCTGAGGATCTTGATTCAAAGCCAGCCTGGGCAGAAAAGTCCCTGTGAGATTCTTTTCTCCAATTAACCACTCAAAAACCAGCAGTGGTACTGTGGCTCAAGTGGTAGACTGCTAGCCTTGAGCATAAAGAGGCACAGGGACAGTGCCCAGGTCCTAAGTTGAAACTCCACAACTGACAAAAAAGACATAGATGGAGAGAGCCTGAAAGATACTTTGATTGAGATATATATATATATATATATATATATATATATATATATCATACATACATACCCATAGCTAGATACATACATACATACATACATACATAGCACGCATACACTCACAACATACACACACAGCACATATATATAACATATTCACAGACAGAAAATACAGTGAATGATAGATTACCGAAACTTTCCCTGTTACTGTATCCTAGAAATACGAGCATTTGGATTTCACTTGCACTTGCAAGTCAGCAAATCACTTTAGAAATCAATCTAGGTCTACTATCATCCATGGAAAGCAGTAGGAACTATTGAATTTTTAATTTCTCAATCTTAGGGGAACTCATAAACTCTTTTCTGAGCTCTCCCTATTTGTTTCTTCCCAGAAGACAGATTTATTGACATTTTATTATTGATTCATTCAGTATACATGTGTTTCATCTCCACATTTCTCTTCTCTTTCGCCCCCATATCTTTTTTATCCAGTATACGGTGTGGACTGCCCTCTGGGTCACCTGGAATGTCTTCATTATCTGCTTCTATTTGGAAGTAGGGGGCCTCTCTAAGGTAAGTTTATGATGCCTTTCATGTCTTTGAAAATAGTGCACTTGTGGAAAAAAAACTATTTGAATGTGATATATTCTGTTATCATTGTATATAAGTAATTTAAGTAATATTGCAAATAGGATTCTAATTTTAAAAAAAGAATGCTGGTACTATCAGAAAAAAAAGGATCTCAGAAACATGAAATATAAGGAACTTCAAAAAATTGTCCTCTGGTTTTGTTCATGGTAGTAATATAGGATTTGGCTTCTAGGTCATCCTCATATCTATTTCAAGAAGACATAATGTCTCAGTGAACTCTGCCTCCAATGTTAAGAGCAAATTGATTTTGATCGTTCTTGTGTGTAAAGTAGAAAAAGGTATTGGCAAAGAATGAAATTGTTATCTAAGTGGGGCACATGTTTACAAACACACAGATACATTCACATAGTCACTCCTAGTCTGAAATCCTATCAGACAGAAGACACTTGTATTAATGCCTATCTAGCTCTAGCAGAACACTATTTTCTATAAAACAATGTCTTTATGGCTTTTAAAGTAATGTTTTTTCTTTGCCATCTAGCACACTATTCACTGCACAAAAGAAATGTAAAACTAGAATTGAAAAGGTATATGAAGGCTGCTGTTATTTTTACATATCTCATTATCAAGTAAATTTTACATATCACAATATCAAACATGACAATCTCAGGTTCTAAATAATATACTTATCTTTCAATCATGTTCATGGTTTAGATATCAGAAAAGCCATCTTGACCAGCACATTTAGAATTGTTGGGTTCCATTGTAGTATATATGGTAACAAAGCATATTTCATTTAGCCAAAAAGCAAATATTCTGGATTTGTTGTAGAACCTCCTGAGGAGGTTCCTCTTTCTTTCTATACTATGATCACTTCAAAATTACAACTTAATCCATACTAGCTACTCAAAAGGCTGAGATCTGAGGAATGTGGTTTGAAGCCAGCCTGGACAGAAAAGCCCCCATGAGAATCTTATCTCCAATTAACCACTAAAAAAAAAAAAAAAAAATGTGGTGCTGTGGCTCAGAGTGGTAAAGCACTAGCCTTGAGAAAAAGAGCTCAAGGACAGTCCCCAGGCCATAGATTCAAGTCCCACAATCTACCCTCTCCCCCCCACAAATTAGAACATACCATTTTCTCATGTCAGTAAAAATAGGAGCCAAAAATATCATTAGTAATATTCAATTCCACAGGTAAGTACTTAATATTTATTCTGTTGATTGCATTTTGCCACTGTTTCTCTATTGTCTCTTCTTCTTTCTCTTTTTTTTTAACTTTAGCTAGGTTTGAATTCAGGCCTCTCTATTTGCTGAGCTTGCTTGCTGTCTGGCACTCCTTCACTTGAACCACACCTTTAGCCTTGAATTTGTTGTTTTTATTTTTGTTTACTTTTTGAAGATAGAACCTCACAGACTGTTCTTCATGGGGTGGCTTTGAACCACCATCTTCTATATTTTAGCTTCCTGAGTAGCTAGGATTACAGATGCAAGAAATAGCGACCGGTTGGGCTGGGAAGGTGGCTCAGTGGTAGAGTGCTTGCCTTGCATGCATGAGGCCCTGGGTTTGATTCCTCAGCACCACATAAGCAACAAGAAAAAAGCCGGAAGTGGCGCTGTGGCTCAAGTGGTAGAGCGCTAGCCTTGAGCTGAAGAGGTGAGGGACAGTGCCCAGGTCCACAGTTCAGGCCCCACGACCGGACCTCCCCCCCCTCAAAAAAAAGAAATAGCGACTGGTTACCACTGATATTTAACATGGAACAAAAGTACTTAGGTCTATGTGTCGGTATCTCCTATAAATGTAGATTTTAAAGTAATTTTAAAATGCTAATCTTATGGTAGGAGCATTATGAATAATGAGTTAGTTATTACATTTTCAACCTGTAGAGTCTTCTATCTTGGGATTCAAATAGCCATTTTAAATCATGTTTTTATTTCACTGAGTAAAAATTATTTTTTTCCACATGAATTGATTTGGAATAAATTAGACCAGAGGAAGTTTGTCCTGTGGAATTGGCATCATAGTGTGCTGAAAGAAGACTGAAAATCAAATCATAAATATTTAGTTCAAATCTCATCTTTAACACTCATTAACTTTGGGCTGTTAGCAAACCACTTAACCCTGCTGAGTGTGTATAAGGTATGGTAACAGAGCTGGCTTAGCAAGTAATGATAGAAGTTCATGTTTGTTGACTGCTTCACATTACTTGGACATATTCTATCTGGCAATTCAGGTAAACTTAAGAACAGCTATGTGACACAATAATCACAAATAAATAAATAAATAAATAAACAATTATTTTGTATGACTTTTTTAATATCAATATGCTTCAATTTTTTGAATGCAAGATTAAAAAGCATAGACTCACAGCTGTTAGTTCATCATTTTCTTACCCATTCAAATGCCATTAAGGAATTAATCATATTCATCATCACTAAAAAAGATACAAAACTCCATAGAAATCATTCTAAATCTTTTTTTGTTGATTGGCCTCAAAGACTGGTTATATCTCTCTGGCTAGCCACAGTTTAGCTTCGACTGGAGGACATCTTTGAAAAAAAATAGAATGAGGTAAAGATCCTTGACAAAAATAAATGCTCTTGCCATTCTTGCCAACTGGATTCCACTAGCTATGAAATTATTCCTTGCCCAGGGGTGCGTTGATGTACTCACTTTCTAGAACTTCCCAATGTCCTGATCGTGCATAAGGAACTTCTTAGAATTACTCACTTGAACAGATTAACAGAAACTACCATATACTTTCTCCTAATATACAATTATAGAGTATTGAGACTACATAAATTATTCTCCAAGTAATTTGCACATCATTTCTTCAAAATTGGTTATTCTAGGGACAGATATGATCTACGATTGGTCAATTTGCTCTCCATGATGTCCCTTGTGTTTACAGACTTGCATCCATCCATGCTTTAAGAACAGCCCTGGCTCTGCTGAAAGGCAGTGAACCATAGGCAAGGCCTTTTAATGCTTAGTAGGCTAAAGGTGCTCATTGAATCCTGTGGATTCAAAATGCCTTATTTTAATTTCTAATAACATGAATAATTATGAGTGTAATCTCAATAATCAAAAGCTCTTTTGGATATTCACTAGCTTTTAACAATATAAAAGAATAGTGAGGCAAAAGTTGTAGGATCATTGATTTACAGTAACCAGTATCAATAAATAAGTAATGCATACACTGAAAGCAATCAGTGAGAAACTGAAGCAGATGGTACAAACAGAAATAGCAGTATGACAGATAAAAAAAATTATTCTGGACTATATACTCCATTTAAACACACAGATTAGAACACTACATTTTAAGACTTTTTTAAGAGAGAGCTCAGAGCTATTTATATGAAATATACTGTATGTCTGCATTGATAATTTTTTTATTGTGAAAATACCGTACAGAGGGATTACAATTACATGAGTAAGTAATGAGTACATTTCTTATTAAGCATTGTTGCCTCCTCCTTTGTTTCCCCTTCCCATCCCTTCCCATCTCCCGGCCCCCGTTCCCCACCCCCACCCCCACCAAAGTTGTAAAGTTTGTTTTTCAATATAATGTCTTATACTTCTCATTGTTGCAATGGGTCCACCTGTATCCCTATTTAAACAATTTGTTTGTTCCCTTCCCCTCCACAAAGTATACCAACATCAAATACAGTGAAAACAGGGGTTTACCGTGGGGGAGGGACATACAAAGCAACAAAGAAATCATCTTATAAATATGTTAGAAACCATAGCAAGAAAGAAAAACCATTTGAGTCCTTATCTTGGAGTTCATTTGGCCTAACCTCGACTTATCTGACCATTTCTGCTTGTCTCAGACATATACTAGTTATTGCAAATAAGGGAAACCATGGAACCTATGTTTCTTTGGGCCTGGCTTACTTCACTTAATATAATTTTTTCCAAGCCTTTCCATTTCCTAACGAATGGGGCAATGTCATTCTTTCTGATGGAGTCATAGAATTCCATTGTGTATATATGCCACATTTTCTTGATCCATTCATCTACTGAGGGGCACCTGGGTTGGTTCCATATCTTAGCTATGGTAAATAATGTTGCAATAAACATAATTGTGCTGGTAGCTTTAGTATGGTCTTGTTTGTGATCATTTGGGTAAATTCCCAAAAGTGGGGTTGCTGGGTCATAGGGGAGCTCTATATGGAGTCTTTTGAGGAACCTCCATACTGCTTTCTAAAGTGGTTGAACAACTTTAACACTCCCACCAACAATGTAGTAAGGTTCTCTTCTGTCCACATCCCCTCCAGCATGATCAACCTCCCTAGCCATAAAAGAAATGCAAATCAAAACAATACTGAGATACCACCTCACCCCAGTTAGAATGGCTATAATCAAAAACTCTAATAACAACAAATGCATTGATAATTTTTAAAAGTTGGAAAATATCCTAGCTACTTGGGTTCTGAGATCTGAGGATCGCAATTCAAAGCCAGTCGGGGAAGGAAAGTCCAGGAGACATTTATCTCCTGTTAACCACCAGAAAACCAAAAGTGACACTGTGACTCAAAGTGATAGAGCACTAGCCTTGAGTAAAAATTGCTCAGTGACAGCATCTAGGCCCTGAGTTCAAGCCCCAAGACCTACAAAAAAAGGAAAAAGTTGGAAAATATATGCCATTAATCAGAAGGTAGCCTCTGTAGTTATATTAATAACCAAAATAAATAGACCTTATTTCTTAAATACTAGTCAGATTATTCATACATATAAAAGAAAAATACCTAATAATACCATCAAGGTATCAAATAGATATGATATTCTTAAATCATACCAAAAAAACCCTCAAATTTATAGAACACATGAAGTTTTAGAACACTGAACTCTTTTTTAGGGAAAAAAAATAGAGAAATTGTCAAATTCACAAGTGTAGATGGAGTTTAATAATTCATTTTTTATTGAAAGAAAAAAAAAGTAGCCATAAGTCAGTAGAAATTAGAGGCTTGAATAACACTGTCCAGCAACTCACATAACTAACATGTATATGATATTGCATTCAAATTGACCAAGTACATGCTTATTCATGTAGAATGATGACCACCACTGTATTTTCCTGAGTCATAAAAAATGCCATAGTAGATGCCCAGTTATTGAAATAATACAGACAGTATTCTCTAGGCACAAGCAAAACAGTGTTTGAAAATTAATAGTACTATAAGATATCTAGAAAATCTTGAAGGACTTAGAAGTTAAGGCAGACAAATTTAAATAATCCACAAATCAAAGAAGAAACCTAAAGAGAAATTTAAAAGAACTCTGAAATACATAATGAAATATAGCAAGTTAATATTTGTGGATGAATCCAAAGCACCTTAAGATGACAGTTAAAAATAAACAATATAAATTCTACATTAAAAAGTAAAATTTAAAAATTTAGTTGCATCTGTGGTCACGTAGTTTATTCCTCTAAAATATTAGTACACTGATTGAGAAAAAAGAAACAGTACTAATTATTAATATTAATAAAGAAGAAGAAGAATTACAGGTCACATAGAAATTAAAAAATAAAACAGTAAAACTAAACAAGTTCATTTCAGCAAGTTTTACAAATGAAGTTAAATTCCTAGACAGAATAATGCAACAAAAGTGACACAAATAGAAATTATAGTTCAATTTATCGCTAAAAACCTTGATCAAAAATTTCTAATTAAAAACCTTTCCACACATTTATAATGTAATGATCTCAAGGTTGAGAAAATCCATGGAGGCACTGGAAAAGGTGACAAAGAGTTTTTATTTGGCTGGTCATGACTGCCTTCACCCAGGCAGAGAGCAGCCCCAACCTCCAGTAGGGCAGAGTTTATGAAAGTCAAAACCACACACAGGTGGTGGTTTACAAAAGCCCAAAGATGATGGCGGGGCGGGGATATTCTTCACCTGTGGTCGGGATCAGGCAGACAGCATTCTACAGGCCAGAGATTCAGGATTGGAATTGGAGTTATCAAGGAATGAATAAAACCTGGGTTATTATAATAATTGAAAACCTGTCAAGCCCAGATAACATCAGGTGACAATGTCCCAAACATACAAGGAAGAAATAATGCTAATATTAGCCAAATCTAATATCCAAACAAATGCAACTAAACAAAAGTTTAGTTGACCCCAATATCTAGAGTCAACTAAAAATTTCCCATTATTCATCTCAGATTCATTCATCTGTTTGATGATTCTTGTTACCACTTTTTTTTTACTTCTGTACTGGGCTGCTTGCAAATATCAAAAGTCCTGGGCCTCAACACCAGCTCTACCCTGTCTTGCCTTCAACAATCTCAGATCTACCCAAAAATCTGATTTTTCTTACCCCTAAAGGCTCACACACAAAATATCCTTACAAATGATCCCTCTCCCTGCAAATGAGAATTCCACTCCCTTAAGTGGCAGAGACTTTGTAGTCAGACTGAATTGACTCTTTTTAATCCCAGTGTATTTTAGTTTATTTAGTAATGCTTTTTATTGACCCTTAAATACATTTTTCTATCAGAAAGAATCCATGATTGGATATTTTGTTCTGTAATTTTCATGTTCACCCAAGAGTAAAGGTACTTTTTGTTAGGGCTGTTATTTTTACAACATAAAAATAAAAAAGTTGTAAACAAGTTATAAACTGATGTCCTTTTGGCTTTTTACATTGTGGCCATACTTGTCTTTTTCTTTTTAAATAGTTTTTGAGATTATATTGGAAAGGACATTTACATACTGACTTTTAAAATAATGCTGTACTTAATGAAGGACATTTCCTGCTGTTAATAAGTTGTTGGTTACTACTTTTAATTTGTGAATGATCACATCAAGTGAATTTGTGCATATGTGCTTTTTAATACTACAGAACCCAATTGTATAGTGTTTAAACAGATAATTTTACCATTATCTGATCCATGTTAAAATAGTATTTTCCCCATAGTCTCCTCAGAGATTTCTCATTGATTTATAATGCAATAACTTCTTATAGAATCTGTTTCTAGAATGACAATTTGTCACAGTATGATTTTATTTATATTAAGTTTATAAACTTTGTTTATAGTAGGGATTTCTCTAACTGCAACCCTGTTAATTAATAATACTATAATTAAACATAATAAATTTAAATATTAATTAAATTGAATGTAAATTAAATATAGAAAATAATATGTGTATTTGATATATAATACATATTTATAAGAATATATTATATTGTAGCTTTCTTATTTTATTGAACTTTTAATTAATTTCAGAAAGATTGAGAAAAATTCCTATGAGAGAATCCAGGAAGCAGGTCTGGAGTAGGACAATCACTGGTAGGAAGTTCCTTAGGATGAAAACAAAACCAAAGTAACCAAGTAAAAATAAATATCACAGGTCAAGTGCAGGTGGATGCCTCATGCCTATAATCTTAGCTACTCAAGAGGCTGAGATCTGAGGATCAGTGGTTGAAGTCAGCCCCAGCAGTTAAGTTCATGAGATTCATATCTCCAGTAAACTACCAAAAAAATGGAAGTGCAGCTCTGGCTCAAATAGTAGAAAGCCAAGTTTGAGTAAAAGAGCTCATAGACAGTGCCCAGGCCTTGCATTCAAGCCCCAGTATAGGTAATAATAATAATAAACATAATAATAACAGCAATAACAATAGCACAATTTGTTGTTTGAATTAGTAATTATGAAATGAGTCAAAATTCCTGGGTTACATTTGATAGAAATTATTTATATCTAAATCATGTAGAAAGGACTGCATTGGAAAGGTAGAAGCTAAGAGACCCAGGAGGCTGAAGAATTAGGTTGGGAACAGCTGGGAGGCCCAGGAGATTACAGTCTTGTCACAAAGCCACTGCTTGGAGGGAAAGAAGACCCAACTGTTGTCCATCTGCTCATGACTTAAATTACTAAGACATGATGAGGAAGATGGGATTGTCCCATCTGGATCCACCATCTGCCTCTTTGCCAGGGCAGGGGAAGGTCTGAGATTCGAGGTTTAACTAATCCCACAAAAATAGGCCCTGTCCAAGAGAAGGGGATACAAGTGATAGAGAGCGTGAAAGGAGGTGCTGAAAGAGGTTGAATATGGTCTAAATACTGCATATACCTGTGTGAAAATGGAATAAAGCATGTTGAGATTTGTTGAGAAGGGGTAGATAAAGGAGAATGATAGGGTGTTTGAATCTGAACAAGTTACATGTGATGTATACATGGGCACGTCAGAAAGAACCCTGTCAACTAATGGATGCCCATAAAAATGAAGGAGAGATTGGAGTCCTCTATGGAAGGAATACAACAGTTGTAATCCTAGGGTACTGCCTAACTTTTCATAGGAACTGCTAAGTGTACATTCTTATGGACGTGAACAATCCTATCTCTAGCTTAAGACTACCTTGATGGCAGCCTCCAGATTCTCCTTCTGTTTTTATCACATCTACCAGCTATCCCTGCACCAGCAATTGCTGCAGTAATCTTGAGGACTGTGGTTCTCCTCACATCTAACTCTTGACATATATGGATTCACTGTTTTCATTGATTCATTGTTTTTCAATAAGGTAGAATTCTGTGGTGGAGATGACTGTTAGGAGATACCCAAAGATATTTGTATTTTACATACTCTCCGTGTCTCAGTTTCTTTTCTACAACATGAAAAAAAAAACTATAGTACTCATGTTAATGAGTTGTTGAAAGACTAAATAGAATAATACATATACTGAACTTTGAAAGGATCTTGGAGTATTGTCAGGTATCAGTGAATGATTACTAACTTTATTGCCATCAACAGCATCATCTTTATTCAACACAGACCTCACAATCCTTACTCTGAAAACGTTGGGGATTTATAGTTATTACTATTCGAGAGCTGTATGAGAAAAGTCAAGTAGGACTTAGAGACTTGAAATTTTAAGAAAAAATACAGAATATTCCCTCATGAGAGGATCTCAGATATGCATATTAACTTCACAGCTGTACTGCTATTAATTAAATCCTTCCTTCAACACATAAATAGGTTTTTGATGTACATCTGCAGGCAGACTCCTAGTGTCCTTACTGCTCCCCTTATGACTACTTTAAGCATCTCTAAGGCTGTTTTTTTGTGCCACATTTTAAGATTACCAAGGGCACAATTAATAAGTTATTAATGCTCCTTTGGAAAGACTTCTGTAGGAATATGTTCAGAAAATAAATATTAAAATCCATCTCATTTGATATATTTGAAGATACTGAAGGAAGAAGTTATGCTGAGAATTCAAGTTGCAAATTTTTTACTCCAAAATAATTAGACTGATGTCTTAATGGCATCTTTTTGATTACTCCAAATTTTAGAAAGTGCAGGCTAACATTTCTTCCAATTATCTTTTCTTGAAAGATGCATGGAACTTACTTAGTAAAGATCTTAGATAATGTCTAAAGTATTGTATTTTTGTAGACTTCTTAATGTGTATGAGCATGAAGTTGCACATAAAGTTAATATAAAGACATATTTGAAGATTTTCCCTACATTATTCATGAGCTTTGATGAAATGAGGGTCTTTCTAAAAACTTACAAGCGTGGGGAGGGGGGTACTAGGCTAACATGATGTCCCTTACTACAGGAACTGTCTACTTGTTATCCTGGTTTGTCCTTACCTCTAATGTAGATTTTATTATCGTTATTTTATGGACAAGGAACCTCAGATAGGCAAGGTTAATCTGCTTAAGACCTGTAAGCATTAATAGAGATGTTAGGCCTTCATGGCTCTCGTTATTTCAGATTGCCCTCCACACATAATAAAAACCCACCTGCACTTGCTTCTTTGTCACATTTTAACAACTACACCTTCTGACTTGCGGGTGTTTTGATTCTTAAAGAAATTTGAACCATTGTCCCCAAAGGCAATAATAGTACCTTGTGGGCTTCTTTTGGTATAAATCCATACTGTGGCTCATGAGGGTTCTCTTCTGTGAACAGCTACAGTTGAATGGTCCATCTGAGCAATATCAATGAAATGATTCTCCTTTTTCAAGACTCATCATTATCACTCTGGCCTGAACTGTGCCTATGTGCTTAGTGGGGAAATTCTTTTGCTTGATCAAGATTCATTTTTCTTCAAAGTTTAATTCTTCTATCAACTTTGGCTCTGGGCAATCACATTCAAGTGGGAAGTTTTTAACTCATTTTAGAGCTTTTCATAGGAACAATTGCCTAAGAAAAAGAGCTTTCTGTTCCCTTCTATTGTTCATAATAGACTGGTTATTTTTCTTACAAACATATAGTTCTTCTGATAATATTTTCAGACTAAGTCAATGATATATACTATATTTATTTTTCTATTTAAACAAATAGAATTTACCAATTCTACTAATATGCATTAAAGACACATTTATCTTATCTCTTCCTATGTGGACATTTTTCAAAAAGTTTGAAACGTGCTAACTTGTAGAAGGCTAGAGGTAAGTTACCAAATATCTACATTTGAGAGCAATGTGTGTGATAATAATATCCTAATAACTCAGAAAAACTAAGTATATTTTGAAACCACAAGAATCATATCCATATGATGAAAAAAAGATATCTATGTTGATGGACACTAGAAAAACACTCAGCTTTCCATAGAAACAAAATAATTCAGATTCTGAACTAGTAGTTTAGTAATATGTGTACCATGCACTCCTGAAGAATAAATTGTCTGCAATGCTCTCTGAAGGAAAGAGGCTATGAATATCTGCTGGGTTTTTTTGAGAAAATATGTGTAATCTGCTACCAGACCCTAACTCTAAATAAGATCCAAAGGCTTGAAATGGTATATTTTTATATGTGGTCCCTACATATCCTTTTAAAAATGAAACGATTATTTCTTATAAAATAGCAGGCAACATGAAATATAGCTATATATTTGTATTCCAAATATAATGTATCTTCTTTGGCATGGGCTTAAGTAGATATAATATCTGAAAATGAAGTCCTCGATGTCCTCTGCATGGTGAGATAATCAGCTCTTGCTTAGTAAAGAAAATTATTAACTCAGTTTTATTTTCTTATGAATTTTTATCAAATATGAACCCTTTATTCTAAAATACCAGTATCATTTATTATTCTGTCACGTAAAAAATACAGTGTAATGGGCTGGGAAAGTGGCTCAGTGGTAGAGTGCTTGCCTTGCATGCATGAGGCCCTGGATTCGATTCCTCAGCACCACATAAGCAGAAAAAGTCAGAAGTGGCGCTGTGGCTCAAGTGGTAGATTGCTAGCCTTGAGCTAAAGAGCGAGGGACAGTGCACAGGCCCAGAGTTCAGGCCTCACAACCATCAAAAACAAACAAACAAAATAACCACAGTGTAAACTACTAGGCATTTGAAGCAATCCTGAGTAATGTGATCTAGTAATAATTTTTAAACTAAAAAACTAGAAATTTAGTCAGGTACCAGTAGCTCATATCTATAATTCTCACCTTTCAGGTGGTTGAGATCTGAGGATCGCAGTTTAAAGTCAGCTCAGGGAGGCAAGCCCTATCTCTAGTTAACCACAGAAAGCTGGAAATGGAGCTCTAGCTGAAAAGGAAAAGTGCTAGCCTGAAGCAAAAAAAATCTCAGGGACAGTGCCCAGGCCCTAAGTTCAAGTTCCAAGGCTGGTACATATGCACACATGCACACATACATACACACACACACACACACACACACAAATTTGAAGTGTAATTTTATGTCTTACTGTAAGTGTTCAAAATTTTGTGGTTTTTATCCAAAAATTAGCAGAAGGACAAACTATTTTATCTGTAGCTATATTTGCTGTACATGGTTAGAGCTGCTATGTTAAACAAGGACTATATTTAAACAATAGTTGAAATGTGTTAACTCTGCTATTTTCATTTAAAATTTTGTCTTTTCCTTAAGAAAATGTGGCTGAGATGAATTTTTTAAATAAATTTTTCATTGTGAAAATACTGTACAGAGGAGGGGTTACATTTACATGAGCCAGGTAATGAGTACATTTCTTATCAAGCATTGTTGCCTCCTCCCTTGTTTTTCCCCTACCATCCCTTCCCTCCCACCTCCTCAACTACACTCCCCCTCCCCCCACCTCCCACCTCCCACCCCTGCTGAAATTGTAAAGTTCGTTTTTCAACATAGCATCTTGTACATCTCATTGTTGCGATGGGTCAACCTGTATCCCTATTTAAACAATTTGTTTTTTTCCCTTCTGCTCCCAAACTTATACCAACATCAAACACAGCAAAAATAGGGGTTATACCTTGGGGGAGGGACATACACAGCAATAAAAATTTTTTAAGAGTAAACATTTTTTCCTGTAGGTCTGGGTTATCATTTCGACTTACTGTATTATTTATAATCATGAAAGCCTTTCATTTCTTTCAGTAAATGAGTTCTCTCCCAAATCTTCTGTCTCTAATCTTCCTCTCATTCCTTAATACATTGTATACAAATTATAAAATTATTTTCATCTTAAAACATTAGTTTCATGCTCTTTCTCTCACCTTCACCTAATCACATTAGGTCAATTACTTCTGAGGCTTTTCCTACCTTTCTCTCCCAGGTCCCAATCCCATTGGAAAGGACAAGATAGGAAGTGGTCATGATTGTACAGAATCAAATTTAGGAGTTTGAAGGGATCTTAACTCCATGCCTGCATCTGTTCCACCTACTCTTGTGGTTATGCTGATGAAGCTGTGACCACGGCAAAATCTCTCACTACCTTTTAAAAAGCATTCAATTTTAGTATGTCTAACATTATTCCAATACAGGAAGGTTTGCAAACCATTTGTGACTTAACACTAAGGTGTTCTGAGAAGACTGCAGCTGCAAGCAGTATTATTAGAAGACTTTAGTGCTTTAGAGAAAGCACATTTCACATCTTACATTCAGATACTTTGCTGTTTTTTAGCAGATAATTTACATATTCTGCTGCAAAATTTGTGATGCAGTAAATTGAACATGAGATCATTTTAGAAGAAGAACAAATAGAACATGTGTAAATGTTGTTAAGGTTTTGGATTTTCTTGCTGTGGTGTTAATTCATTTGTTTTGAAGGAAGCATCTTTGTTGTGATGTGTCAATTAGGAATATAATCCTGGTGAGGAAGTATTTTAGATGACATTTGCAGTGCTCCAAAATTATAAAAGAGAACCTGATCAATATGTTTAGTTATTTTTACTTGTTTTTAAAAAGCGAGAATAGCAGTAGATCCCACTGGTATTTTGATAAAATATAACCATACTACTCAGTCAAATTCTGATTGAAGTTGTAGAAAGGCCCTGTAATTACAGAGAAACCTAAAGTAACAATTACTCAGCATTTCTCCCAAGCACATTACAGGGACAAACAAAAGTCATTTCAATGCTTTATGTCAAATCTTCTATGCAGTCTGCTGAGGATAAATCACAGATAACAATAATCATATCTAAAATCTTTTCTTTGCACAGTAAGTTCTGGACAAAGCAGGTGCTGTGATGGCATGAAGAATTATTCTTTTGAGGCATCACATTGAACTAGGTCAGTGTCTTAAACATAGATGTCCCTGAAGGTATCAAAGCATCTGATTTGTGAATATCCTGATTGGAAAAGTCACTTAGAAACCTGATGTTGAGGCAGTGGCATTCTTTCTGATAAAAGCATAGAATTCATATATATATATATATATATATCACATTTTCTACTGAGGGGCATCTGGGTTGGTTCCATATCTTAGCTATGGTGAATAAAGCTGAGATAAACATAGTTGTGCTGGTAGCTTTAGTATGGCCTTGTTTGTGATCATTGGAGTAAATGCCCAGAAGTGTGACTGCTGGGTCATACCTTGCATCTTGTATACACATTTATCTGATTTGGGCAGGGGAAGAGGAATATCAAAATGCTGAAAACGGACACAGGATGACCCATTGCAACAATGATACTCACAAGACACTATGTTGGAAGTGAACTTTACAACGTTGATGGGGGGAGGAGTAGGGGAGGAAAAGGATAGTAGGAGAAAAACAAAGGAGGGGGTACAAAGCTGGACAAGAAATGTACTCATTACCTTACTCATGTAACTGTAACCCCTCTGTACAGCATCTTTACAAGAAAATAAAATTTAAGAAAATTTGGATAGATTAACAACAACAACAAAAATGAAACCTGATGTTGAACCACAAACAGTCCTAGCACCTGAGTCTGGGTCCCTGACTGACAAAGGATAAGTTTGAGAATGAAAGGTAAGAAGAAGGTTTAGAACATGTGAGAAGAGACTGGCCAGAATATTAGTGTGAAAAGTGACAAATGGGAAGGAAATAAGTCTTTATTTCTCTTGATGCAAAGTGGTACTAATACAACGACAATCCATAAATCCTTACAATGGAATGCTCTTTGTATTAAGGTTGTGACAAGCCAGTGTGTGCCCACTAGAAGTTACTTAGGATGCTGACTGTGCCATGGACCAGTCCAGGGAAAAAAGTCAGGAAGCAGGATAAATTCAAGCTCTCTCTGTCCTATGTGAGGAATAAAAGACAAAAAGAGATAGAGAGAGGTATAACAGACAAAAAGACAGCTATTTGAAGATTGCTCAGAAGATATGGTAGAACTGGCTGATCAGAGTACATACCAGTAAATAGAGGCAACAGGGTGACTGAGATAGAAGAGAAGGTATAAGAGACAATAGCTGAAGTCTAGTCACTGAGGATGAGATAACATTCTGCCATTTGGAGAAACTAACCATTGCTTTATTTTCACCTGTTTGCTAACTTAGCAATATTAGAAGCACAGGAGTAATTCAACATCCATTCACATTGTACAATAACTGTCAGTGTGAATGCATGTTAACATCAGCACCCTATCCCACTACTAGGTCTATGTCCAAGTAAGTAGAATCAGTATATTAAAGAGAAACCTGTACATCCATGTTCAATGTAGCATTATTTTATAATCATCAAATATGGAAATAACTGAAATATGGCATGTGCACAATGGAATATTATTGTGCCATATAAACGAATGAAAATAGGTTATTTGTCACTATGTTAAAGAACTAGGCCTCATAAAAATTGATGCCCTGTGTTTTCTCTCAAATATAGAAACTAACATGAGTTGATTCCACAGAAGTATAGACTAGGATAGTTGTCACTACTGATGGGAACGAAAGAAGGGAGAAAGAGGAAGTTAGATAAAAGGGACCAAAGTGCAGCTACTAGGAAGAATTAGTCTATTGTTCTATAGCTCAATACGGTGGGTATAGTTCACAGCAATTTGTTAAATATGTTATAAGAATTAAAACAGAGGATTTTGAATAGTTTCAATACAAAGAAATGAAGGGAAAAAAACACATTGTTTAAATAGGGATACTGGTTGACCTATTGCAACAATAAAATGTACAAGACGCTATGTCAAAAAATGAACTTTAGGCCGGGGAGGGGAGGAGGGAAGAGGGGGGAAGGGGAAAGGCGGGAGGGAAGGGATATAGGGGAAAAACAAAGGAGGAGGCAACAATGCTTGATAAGAAATGCACTCATTACCTTGCTCATGTGATTGTAACCCCGCTATACAGTAATTTTCACAATAAAAAACTTATTTTTAAAAAAAGAAATGATGGATTTTCATAGATGGCAATGCTAATTTCCATGATTTGATCATTATATACATTAAATACATGCATCAAATTGTCATATTTTACTCTACACATATATGCATTAAAAATCAGCTTTTGAAGTATCTGGCTCCCTATGCATCCTGAAAGGTTGACTTTGACTGGGAAATTCCATCCTACTTCAGTAACCCAGACAAAAATACCTCATAATTAAACAAGCAAACAAGTACAGAGGAGATGAAGAAAAAAAGAACAAATGCAAGCATTTAAAGTTATTTGACTCTACTTCTGTAGAAGCTTCTCTTTTTTGCTGCTTCCTTCACTTTTATTTTTTCTGTTAAGGTGATGTACAGAGGAGTTACAGACATAAAGTAGTAAGTACATTTCTTGCTGAACTTGTTACTCCCTCCCTCATTTTTCTCCCACTTCCCTCCCCCAATTTCCCCAGGTTCCAACAAATTGTCTTGTATCACTGTTGCACTGGTTCGCTCTTCATCCTTTGTCTCACCATTTTGCTGTTCCCCTTCCCTTCCCTAGTTCAGATAAACATATATACAATACCAGGGTACCAAAATCAAATACAGTGACAACGGGGAATAAGCTATGGGAAAAAGAAAAAGAACACAAAAGAAAAAAGAAATCACATGATACATTAAAAACAACAACAAAAAGGAAAACCGTGTTTCAGTGTCTCACTTAGTATCATCTTATATGGTCATATGTCCATAGCTATTTAAGCCCAAGTTTCTAATAACTTTCTTCTGGAGCCAGAATGTTAGTTCAATTTGATTTCCTCAAAGTCTATAAACTCTAAAAGCATAAGCTTCTACAATTTAAATTTGGTTTTGGTAAGTAGTGGTAAAATTTGAATAAAGATTTATTAATGTAAAAATTAAAGAGACTATCCAATTATATTAACTTTAAATAGGATATATAGTACTTTATTTTTTTTTTTTTTGAAGAAGCCTGTTAATTGCTAATGGTTAAACCTCATCCATTGAACCAATCCCTTCATTAAACAAATGGTGACAGAAGTCCTTCTTTATCCTGTGTTATCTACATCTCCTGTTCTGGTCAAGAATCTAGAAAAAAAATTTTCATCCGAGGTGGTAGGGCTTGAAGACTTTTTTCTCCATATGACTGGGTATATTCATTCATATAAGCTCTGAATACTGAAATATAACAGAAAATAATGAAAAAATTCTAGAAATTCTCCTGAAGCATTAATGAAGTAGAATCAGTCCCAAATTTAGTAACTAAACAATCCAATTTATCATCTAAGATCATAAATTGAACACGGGATTCAGTGGGTTAAAATCAAGATGACTTCAGGGCTGAATTCCTGGGTGTAAGCTTCGGAGAAGAACCTGTGTGCTCCACTTTGGCCTTGAACTTCCCACATTTGGCCTAAATCCCTGCCTTCATCTCCAATATCAATAATGGTGGCTAAGTCCCACTCACAATGCTGCCATTCTACAACCAGAAAGCACTTTGCTTATAAGGTATCATGTAATTAAATTGAACTCACCTAAATATTAAAGGATTATCTACTTCTGTGATGGCCCCTCATTTTAATCACACTTACAAAATCCCCTTTGTCACATAAAGCAACATTCACAGATCACATAAAGCTCACCATAGTGGTAGCCATATTGGCCTAGGAGGCGACCTTAAGCATGTCATCAGGATAGCAGTGTCAAAGAAAAATTAGAGCCCAGGACCCTAATAATTTTGTGAAGTTTGCATACCAGACCTATGACGTGTACAACCAAACTACATTTTATACTATAGACTAAGTTTAAGACATTATTTTAGGCCAGGCGCCAATGGCTCACTCCTGTAATCTTAGCTACTCAGGAGGCTGAGATCTGAGGATCACGGTTCAAACCCAGGCAGGAAAGTCCATGAGACCTTTATTTACAATAAACCACCAGAAAACCAGAAGTGGCGCTGTGGCTCAAATGGTAGAGCTCTCGCCTTGAGCTGAAGAGCTGAGGGACAGCACTCAGGCCCAGAGTTCAAGCCCCATGACCAACAACAATAACAAAAAAGACATTGTTTTACAGTTTGAAATAGGCAGCTGAAATAACACCGAGCTTAGAGATAAGTCTATAAATGGGCAAGCACATAAAGAGCATGTACTTATCAATAACTTAATTCAGTCACACTGCCATAAAACTAAGGCAATATCCAATTGCTATTCCTGTCAAGTGTTCAATTCCCTCAATATTAGGAAGAGTATGTCCTGATAAGCCATTGTAAGTTGAAAATATGGAAACTGCATTTGATCACCCAACCTACTAAATCATCACAAGTTAGCAGCACAGTACAATCCAAAGTTTCATTGTTTCCACCATGACTAGGCTAAGTGGGAATCACTTTCCTTAAAGGATGGTACAATATTATCTATGGCTGGCCTAAAAGAAGACCAAAATTTAAAAAAAAAGAACTTCCTGAATGCAGATAGCTTTTGCACAGTTGTAAAGTGGAAATATTGTAAGTTGAACCATCGTGGACCTGTCAGCAACAGATAAAACATGTTTGGTAAGTACCAATGATAAAATGTAGTAAGTAAAGTGATAATGGAAGGAAAAAGACTCTATATTACAGATCAGAAAATGTAGTCTTTACCACGATTGTTGTCAGCCTTCCCTAGGAAAATGAGATTAGGACAATATTGTTCTCAGACCATTCCATTTAGATGCCCCTTACATCTATAATCCTTGCAACTCAGGAGTCTGAGATCTGAGGATCACTGTTTATTGCCAGCAAGAGCAAGGAAGTTTTATCTGTAATTAATCACCAAAAAAAAGGTCACAAGTGGCCTAAGTAGAAAATCATGGGCCTTGAGCAAGCTCAGGGATAGCACCTAGGCCCTGAGTTCAAGCCTAAGACAAGCAGACAGAGAGGGGGTTGGGGGAGAAAGAGAGAATAAGAGACAGAGAGACAGAATTTTAAATGTTTGACTTTCCAAGAGATGCTGTTATTGGCTGGCTATTAGTGAAAAGAAGTGCCTTAAAGTACTTTTGGTCATTCTCTGTAATGAATTTGGGTTGATCCATCCATCTCTAACTCACAGTTTTTCCTGCTCTCTTTTGTGCCATGTCCATTGCAGAGAGGACTCTGTGGGGTCACGTGGGTCAGAGCTAAGATCATGAACTCTTGGGAATTATCTTTTAGGGACAAGTTCTAAATATCAGAAGTCTCAACTTACAGTCATGTCTATCAGTGGCCTGGAACTATCAGTTCAGGCATAGCTAGAACAGAATTCCAGTTTTCTGGGATAATCTGGAGTTAATTTTGTCAAGTGTGAACAGACAAATACGCTCCTTAAATATAAGGGTCTTAAAGATTTGTCTGCCTATTCTGGATCTGAACCTTGATCCTCAGATCTCAGCCTCCTGAGGAGCTTGGGTTGTAGGAGTGAGCCTCAGGTGCATGTCTGAAAAAGTTTATTTTAAGGAAAAAGAAATATGCTTCCCACAGAATCCCCCTTATGAAAGTACGCTGCTGAAAGAAAAATGATGTTAAGAAGTCCTTTCAGAACAAGCCCTACATTTCTGTACTTATTTTAGCAACAAAAATTCAATTTAGTTGAGCTGTCTAGGGACATGATTTGACCCTATTTCCAGAACAATATTCAGTGGTTTGACAGTATCAACTCTAAATGGGCCATCTGATGTTTTACTTCAGAGATATGATTCATTCTTTATTCTTTTTCCTGTAATTATAGAATTAATGAAGAAAACACTTCCTCTGTGTATTTGAATTATTAGGGCATTACGGCTTTTCAAGTATTAATCTGAGAAATTATTTCTCTCCTGCTTCAAGGTACCATAGGGTATTGGAAGCACTGAATGAGTACTGAATGTACTGTGCTTATAATTAACTGAGATACTGAGCAAAAGGGTTCAGTTATTATTGCCTACATAAGATTAATCTTGCATACCAAAATCATGGCATGAATTTCAGTTCAGTATGAAAAAACAGTAGGCTAGACCTTAAAATCAATGGCCATCAAAAGATCCTATACATTGGGTGATGGGCATGAATAATTGAAGACTTACATGTTAACTGCAGAAGCGAAGTTACCCATGCAGAGAGACACATTGTCAATTGCTAGCAATTTAGTATGTTTTTGAAAACCACAGGCTGCAATTTACAGAAAAGATTAGGCCAGTTACTGTATTCATGTGGCTTTTTTTTAAGATGTCAATCTGGAAAGCTGTCTACTGACAACTGAAGTTAGCAGTGAGGTTATAAAGTTTATGAAGACCTGCTTTTCCATGATAATATCTCTATTTCTTCTGTGGGTGACTCCTGAGGCCACGTCTCCTGCTAGAGATAAAGGTGTGCATGCCAGATTGAGAGAAGATCTTCACTAGCTATACATCAGACAAAGGCCTCATATCTAAAATATACTTAGAGGTAAAAAATTAACCCCCCCAAAACAAACAAATCCTCAAAGAAACAATCCCATTAATAAGTGTCTAAAGACTTAGAGAGATTTCTCTGAAGAAGAAATAAGAATGTCCAATAGACACATGAAGAAATGTTCAACATCTCTGACCATAAAAGAAATATAGATCAAAACCACATTGAGAGTAGTTGGGGAGGTGGGGAAGGAAGGGATGTTAGGGGAAAAACAAAGGAAGAGGCAGCAACCACATATTGTACCCATTACCTTATTCATGTAACTGTAACCCCTCTGTACAGTATTTTTTCAATAAAAAAGTATTAAAAAAACATATTGAGATTCCACCCCAGTTAGAATGGACATTATCAAGAAAACTATTAATAGCAGACGTTGGCAGGGATGTGGCCAAAGTGGAATGCTACTACACTGTTGGCTAGAATGTAAACCATTTCAACCATTCTGGAAAGCAGTAGGGAGGTTCCTCAAAAGACTAAACATGGAGCTTCCCTATGACCCAGCAATCCCACTACTGAGCATTTACCCAAAAAAGGCCATACTAAACCTACCAGAACAACCTTGTTCATTGCAGAATTGTTAACCAGAGCTAAGATGTGAAACCAACCCAGATGTCCCTCAGTAGATGTTAGATGATGCCATATTGGGAGAAGATCTTCACTAGCTATACACCAGACAAGGATCTCATATCTAAAATATACTTAAAGGTAAGAAAATCAAGAAAATGTGGTATCTATAAACAATGGAATTCTATGCTTTCATTAGAAAGAATAGCAATGTCCTATTCATGAGGAAATGGAAAGACTTGGAAAAATAAGTATACTAAACGAAGCAAGACAGACCCAAAGAAACATGCTGCATGTTTTCCCTCATTTTTTATTGTGAAAATACCATACAGAGGGGTTACAATTACATGAGCAAGGTAATGAGGACATTTCTTATCAAGCATCATTGCCTCCTCCTTTGTTTCCCCTTACCCTCCCTTCCTATCTCCTCCTCACCCCTCCCCACACCATTATAAATATGTTAGAACAAAAGCAAGAAAGAAAAACCATTTGAGTCCTTATCTTGGGGTTCATTTCACCTAACATCAACTTATCTGACCACTTCTGCTTGCCTCAGATATATACTAGTTATTGCAAATAAGGGAAACAATGAGACCTATGTTGCTTCACTTAATAGAATTTTTTCCAAGTCTTTCCATTTCCTAACAAATGGGGCAATGTCATTGTTTCTGATGGAGGCATAGAATCCCATTGTGTATATACACCACATTTTCTTGATCCATTCATCTACTGAGGGGCACCTGGGTTGGTTCCATACCTTAGCTATGGTAAATAATGCTGCAATAAACATAGTTGTGCTGGTAGCTTTAGTATGGTCTTGTTTGTGATCATTCAGGTAAATGCCCAAAAGTGGGATTGCTGGGTCATAGGGGAACTCTATGTGGAGTCTTTTGAGAAATCTCCATAATACTTTTCAAAGTGGTTGAACAAGGTTATATTCCTACCATCAACGCAGTAGGTTTCCCTTCTGGTCACATCCCCTCCAGCATCTGTTGTTATTAGAGTTCTTGATAATAACCACTCTAACTGGGGTGAGGTGGTATCTCAGTGTTGTTTTGATTTGCATTTCTTTTATGGCTAGGGAGGTTGAGCATTTTTTCATGTGTCTATTGGCCATCCTTCTTTCCTCTTCAGGGAAGTTTCTCTTTAAGTCTTTAGCCCACTTATTTATTGAGCAGTTGTTTCTTTGAAGATTTGTTGTTGGGGGATTTAATTTTTTGAGTTCTAAGTATATTTTAGATATAAGACCCTTGTCTGTTGTATGGCTAGTGAAGATCTTCTCTCAGTCCATGGGCTTTCTATTGATCTTGCTAGCTATGTCCTTTGCCATGCAGAAGCTCTGCAACTTCATGCATTCCCATTTGTCCAACCTTTCTTTGATTTCTTGTGTTTCTGGTTCTCTATTAAGAAAATTTCAGCCTGTGCCAAGGAGACCTAGGGTTTCTCCTATTCTGTCCTGTAATGTGTTCAGGGTATCTGCTTTGACTCAGAGGTCTTTGATCCATTTGGAGTTGATTCTGGTACAGGGTGATATATAAGGATCTGGCTTTAGTTTTCTACAAGTGATTAACCAAATTTTCCAGCTCCATTTACTGAAGAGGCTGTCTTTCTTCCATTCTATTATTTCAGCTCCCTTATCAAAGATTAGATAGCTATAAGTCTGTGGGTTCATTTCTGGGTTTTCAATTCTATTCCATCGGTCTTGAGGTCTCTTCTTGTGCCACATTTGTGATAACTATAAATGCCTAGGATATTCTTAGCAGAGGATAACAATATCTCAATATCTCAGGACATATGACCATATAAAATGATGCTTATCAAAATGAACTCCAAAAAATGCAAACAATGGGTTTTGTCAGTGTACTATTTGCAGTTATTTTTTTCTTTCTTTTTCCTTTATTTATTTCCTGTTGTCACTGTTTTTGATTTCAGTACTCTGTCTTGTATATAAGTCTATCTGTTTGGGGGAAAAGGTGGGACAAAGGGTGGGATGAACCAATACAACAGTGATACTCACTAGACACTGTTCTGGAAATGAACTTTAATGTGGAGGAGAGGGGTGTTGGGCTAGGGGAAGGGGAAGAAAATGAAGGAGGGAGTAACACCATTAAAACAGAAATGTATTCATTACTTTACTTACGTAACTGTAACTATATCGTCTTTACAATAATTGTTTAAAGTATATATGCCAATGAGCACTGTGCAGAAGGGTGAAGCAGCTTCTCTTAGGACCATTAAGCACCATTGCAGTGCTCAGCGCTCTAATGCACTTGGCATTCATGAGAACTGAATGTAGAACTTTTATTTCTTGGAAAAGAAATCACTGTCCATATATTTCATGTGCCAACCTAGGTGATCTTGTCAGTTTCATTTTGTAGTAGGAGTTTACTTTGCAGTGCTTCATAAGAAAAATAATTAAAGGAAAATCCTCTTTTTATTAGTGTAATTACTTTCCACTTCTTTCTCCTCTTGGTGTTAAGTCAGTAACACTAATTTCTCCTTGTTCAAAAGTAGTCTTAGCCTGCAGGGGAGTTTTAAACCCTGGACTCTCCTGAGGGGCATGTACTATTGGAAGAATATTCACAAAATGTAGCAGCTCAAGATTTAAACACAATAAAGTATATCCTGTAGCTGATTATTTTCAAAGCTTCACCAAACTTTGCTTTTGATATACTTTGAAATTTATTATCAATTTTACATTTGGTTTTGTTTTTGTTTCGTCAGTTGTGAAGCTTGAACTCGGGGCCTGAGTGCGGTCCCTGAGCTCTTTTACTCAAGGCTAGTACTCTACCTCTTTGAGTCATAGCTCCACTTCTGGTTTTTCAGTAGTTAACTGGAGATGAGTCTCATACAAACTTTTCTACCTGGGCTGATCCACAATCCTCAGATCTCAGCCTCCTGAGTAGCTAGGATTACAGGAGTGAGCCATTGGCACCCAGAAATATTTGTATTCATTTAATATTAGCTTTTCTAAGAATTTCTAGCAAGTTTATTCCTTACAAATCAAAATTGCAATTATTTCTAATGTGGATCATATGTATCAAGGTCATTTTTGTCATTTCTTTACTAGCATCAGTTAGTTGTACAAGAGGTTTCATTTTGACTCGTCTATATATGCATACAATGTACGTCAATAAAAATCACCTCCTCCATCACTTCTTGCCACCTCTTCTCTTTCCAAATCAATTTCACAAAGCTTCATTGTTGCATTCACACATGAACATAAAGCATTTCGATCATTTGTACCTTCCTTCATGCTCTACACCCCAGACAGGACCTGTTTTACATTCTTGTCATTCAACTAATATAATTTTTTAATGAGTTTAGTTTCCCATGTGAGAAACAAATCAAGACTTTCTCATATTTAGGAATAATCAACCTGAAATTAAGACTCATATTCTGCTTTACTTCTCTGTGTTTATCCATCCAGTTGGATGGGCAGAGCCCACATTTTGCTGGTCATTCCTTTTCTCATGTTCTGTTTTAAAAGCAGAAAACACTATGATGAAAAACATCATTTGACAGACCGAAGGGGTGGCTGAAACAGCAGAGGGCCTACCTAGCAAGCACAGGAAGGCCCTAAGCTCAAAATCCAGTACCAAGTAAAAGAACATTATTTGATTTTTTATCTTCTATACCAAATATTAAACACACAAAATAGTAATAATTCATCATAAAGCCAAAACTGAATTACCTAATAAATTGAAATTAGTATTAGGCTAGAATTCTGGCTTAATCAACAAGTTTATTTAAGAAAAAACAACATGATGAAAATTCTTACATGTTGAGAGTTTGAACTCAGGGCCTTGAACTTGCTAAGCAGGCAGTTTGACACAAGATATACCCCTAAATCTTTCCAACTTTTCCTCATGTTCTCTTCTATGTAATATCAATCATGCAGAATTAAAGCATGTAAACTTCAAATTTAATTTCCTTACACCATCTTATTATGAAAACAACAGGTATATTTGCAATGGTGTCAGAAAGAAATTTTGAAGAAAACAGCACCAAATGCATCTCTAAAGTCTAAATTGTGCTAAGTTTATAATCTAAGACCTTTTGCTGCTTGAATCAGACTGTAGCAATTTCAACTTGATCTATTGCTTCACTGCTAGAAACTCCTTACTTTATTTTCTACTAAATCATTGAAAACTTCATATTCTTGATGAGGAGAATCAAACATAGAAGTGGTTTATTGTTAGTTTGCATTTATATTGTGTTTTCCTTCCAGTAGCTCTAGGTGTTTTACAGAACATGACAGCGGCCATCAAAACATCCTGTCATGTGTGAACGGTGAGAAATAATGGTGTTATAAAGGTGCCAAAGCATAGGTCTCACTGGAAAATGCCCATTCTCTACCTGTGTTTTAAAGAAAATTCTTTGGAAATTTTATTCAAAATGAGTTCTCTCTTAAATATTGTCTTAGTTTCAGAATCAGACATATTTATTCAACTAATTTAAACATCTAGCCACTGCCTGATATTCATATGAGTGCTGACAATGCAACTGGGGGGACAAAGAACTTATTTTTAAACTGTTGGAATAGATGTGATATACAAATAGGTAAATATACAGTGTAATGCTGTGTGAAGTAAGTGCTAGCAAGGAAAAATCAGAACATGGAATGGGTGGAGTTTACAGTCCTCTGCGGCAGAAGAAACAAGCCATGAATATGTAGGGGAATGTCAGCTTCTCTGGGCATGCACAAGCCACACAGGAGTAACCATGTCATGCTGCTAATATGCCACGAACAAGATAAGGAGGGCAAGCTCTGTCTAGCTTGATCGCCAGCAGTAGAATTAGTAGGAACTTTATCAGCCAAGGTGAGGATTGAGTAGGTCTAAGTATAATGGGAACCCATTGGAAGGTTGAACATCATAAATCAATAGGATCAAAGTCACAAGAGTGACACGAGCAGAAGCAAAAGAACTAACCCATAGAGAAATAAATTTGGTGGTTCATTGAGAAATAACAGAGTGTTATGCTGGGTGCCAGTGACTCACACCTGTAATCTTAGCTACTCAGAAGGCTGAAATCTGAGGATCTGGTTCAAAGCCAGACCAGGCAGGAAAGTGGTAAGACTCTTCATCTCCAATTAACAAACAAAAAAAGCTGGCTCAAGTAGTAGAGCACTAGCCTTGAGCAAAAAATTTAAGAGACATTAAGTAGGGATACAGATGGACCCATTGCAACAATGAGATGTACAAGTCGTTATGTCGAAAAATGAACTTTACAACTTTGGCGGGGAGGGCAGGGGGGCGGGAGATGGGAAAGGATGGGAAAGGGAAACAAAGGAGGAGGCAACAATGCTTGATAAGAAATGTACTCATTATCTTGTCCACGTAATTGTAACTCATAATATTTTCATAATAAAAAAATACAAAAAAAATTAAGAGACAGCATCTAGGTCCGGAGTTTAAGCCCCAATACCAGCACATACTTACATACACACATACAGTAATAATAATGATAATAATGATTTTAATGTGTAAAGGTAGCTTAGATGAGGGTAGTGGTAGGGGCAAATGTGAGAGTACTCAGATTTAAATGTATTTGGCAGTAGAGCTGATGAGGTGTGGGAATAGATCAGAGATGATGTATTAGAAACCTTTTAAATTGTCTGTCTCTCTCCACGTGTGCTGTTTTCCCACATTCACATTTTGTCCTCCTCTGTGAAGCAGCAGCAATAATGACACGGGGGAGATGCACAGACTTAGGGAGGCTCCTGCGACTAGACTCTTTCTTGGTATTTTAAAACATACAGTTTTAAAACGGCATGCCTCTTCCACTCCCCTTCTCAGCTAGCCCCTTGCTTCCTTATTTTCGATCTCTTGAATTTCATATTGCTATTTTCCCTTTAATTTTGTGCTTCTGCTTTCTTGTATATTGTTCTGGTCCTGTCATTGTCTTGCTTCTGCTTCTGCCTTTGAACATGAACAGAGTTCATCAAACAAGAGGGGCAAAGCTGACCTTCTCAAGACCACTATGCAGTTTCAGACTAATAAAACTCCTTGGCTTAATAATTGAGGTATGTCTAATAGATATACTTGAAACCTCCGGGGAAGAGAATGATGTGGAGTATTTGCTTCCTCATGACAGCTTTAGTATATAGCATTGAGATCAAAAAAGAAAAGGCTTTAAAACTGAGAGTCAAACCTACCAAACTGTATATGTTCACCTTAAAATTCTTCTCATTTCAATGGGACGATTTTATGTAAACACATTTTGATATTTGGGGAAAATTTAAATAGTGTGTTGCTTTTTATTCTCCAATACCACCTACGTATCCAGAAACTCAATTCTAACACTACTGTAGACCTAGCTGAAGTATTCCAACTTCCCTAGGCCGGTGGGACTTGAACCTACAACTGGCAAAAGGAGTTACCAACACTCAGTCAATAAGGCTAGGAACCTTTATTAGTGTCTGGCCTTCACCATACTAAAACAGTGAAGACCAGCCACCAAGCTCTCTTGCAGCAGGGTTTTAGGGCAGACAGGTTACTTACAGGTGCTTAATAGCATGCAGATTTACAGAAGCAAAGCTAGCAGTTCCCGATTACAAATAACAATTACAATTTCAATAAACAAGGCAATGTCATCGAAGCAAAAGTTGCATTTCCAGGCTTCCCCTTTGTTTCATTCCCAATAAGGGTTTAGCTGACCTTTATCACAATATATTCCAAACTTTTTACTTAGTCATCTCTAAAATCAAACTACCCTCCAAGTTTCCTGGCTCTTTCTGATTTTCACTGTTATTTACTACACTTAACCTGTCTAACTCCTTAATTTTCTCTGAGTCCCTACTTCTGAGAAATTTCTTTAATAATTAACCTGGAGTTTCTCTTTACAGAGAGGTCTGTTTTTTTATTTTTTTAAAATATGTCTTTTATTGTGAAAATTTTTACAGTTACATGAGCAAGGTAATGAGTACATTTTTTATCAAGCATTGTTGCCTCCTGCCATCCCTTCCCTCCCACTTCCTCAACTACATCTCTCCTCCTTCCACTCCCCCCTAAATTATAAAGTTCATTTTTCAACATAACGTCATGTACGTATCATTGTTGCAATGTGTCCACCTGTATCCCTATTTAAACAATTTGTTTTTTCCCTTCCCCTCCCCAAATTATACCAACATCAAATACAATGAAAACAGGATGGTAAGCGGAATGAACCCCAAGATAGGGACACAAGTGTCTTTTTCTTTCTTGCTATTGTTTCTAACATATTTATAAGGAACCATGTGATTTGTTTTGTTGCTTTGTATGTCCCTCCCCCACTGTATAACCCCTGTTTTCACTGTATTTGATGTTGAAAGGTCTGTTTTTAATGCTTGCCTTATCTTCACAGTAAGTGTTGGCAGTTCAAAGGGGAAATGATAATTGGGATACACCTGAGAGCTTCTCTCCCAAGCAGGGAGAGCTTAGGGGAGAGGGTAAGTTCCTTGCAGCAAGAAGGAGTGTGGCTAGATAGCAGGAAGGACTTTCTGCAGGTGAACAGTAGTTTGAATGCCCTACTTCTGGTGTTGGGGGGGGGTCACCTCACTAAGTTAAGGGCTTTGTCCCAGGAGATACCCATACGACTTGTAGCTGTCAATGGGATTCCCAGCCCACCTGAACTTGAACCCAGACAACTACGAATTTACATCTCAGGATTTCCAACTCCCTGGAACAGCTCACAGCATTTAAGATATTACATCACTTATAATTGCTGCTTTGTTATAATGTATTCAACTCAGAAAGGACCAAATGAAAAGCAGACATAAAACAAGATACGAACAAGGAGTACAATCCAACATTTCAATGTGTTAACCAACTCAGAAGTTCCCAGAATGCTATTGCTCAAGTTGGTAACAATGTTTTACTGTGTACACATGATCTATTAAATCACTGGCTATTGGTGATTAAACTCATGCTCCCCTAAGAAGTGTGGGCTGACCGGCCTAACCATCTAGTCTCAGGGATTGTTCCTCTGGGTACCAGCTCCCAGTTTGAAACTAGGTAGCCCTACTCCACTCCTGAGGGCCACCCATTGATATCAACTTTGGTCAAAAGAAAAAAGGAGCTCCTCATTGACAACAGAAGATACTCTAGTCACTCAGGACATCCCAATGGTTTTTTAAAGCACTGTTCCAGAAATAGGGACAAGCACCAAAAACATACATACATACATATATACATATACATAGATACTTATACTTTAATTATAACACAATAATTGTGGCTTTTTTTGTCGGTCCTCGGGTCTGAACTCTGGGCCTAGGTGCTATCCTTGAGCTCTTCAGCTCAAGGCTAGCACTCTACACTTGAGCCACAGCACTACCTCCAGCTTTTTTTGCTTATGTGGTGCTGAGGAATCAAACTCAGGGCTTCAGGCATGCAATGCAAGCACTCTACCACTGAGCCATCTTCCCAGCCCCTAATTATGGCATTTTTAACTAGACACTTGAAGAAAAAATGTTTAGAATGAACTTGTTACCAACCCAAGATCTCACCAGAGTGAGATAGACACTATTTTAAAATGCAAAGAACATGAAGCCAGGTACAAAGGAAGAGGAAAAGTCCACTGGGTTCCAAGCAGGTTTGCTTTGAAAACTCATTTCATACTAATATCAATATTCCAAAGACAGTGTGCTTTCAAGAGAAATTGAAGCTAACAAAATAAATAGGTTACAACTGGTCAGACAATTGGTATTTGGTAAATGTAGTATTTAATCCAGGGCTGGTCTCTTCAAGACTAAGCTCATATTCAAGATCTACAGTTACATTGAAACACATGGAAGGAAAAGAAGCAGTAAAATGGACAGACATTATCATGCTTCATGCCTCTTTTTTCTCCCCTAAGGAGTGTTCTGTTTTCTCTAAGCAGTTGGATAGCCTGAGTCACAAGAGATTAATGAATAAACAGATGCCAATCCCAGAGCTAACACCAGAGCTGCCGAACAGAAGGGATAGAGGAGGATTTTGCAGAATGATCCTGTGAATTCAAGTATCAAAGACGTTAAATCAACATCTATATCTTCAAATTTCAGAAAGGCTTTGGCCCTGAATTATCTGAAAAATTTTATTGTCATAGCTGAGTAATTAGGATTTGAAAGACTGGCATTCCACTTGCTGTGTTCACTAGTGAATCTTTACCACCCTCCCTGTTCAGGAACCGGGGCTTTAGAGCTTTCCACTCATTAGACCTCTTGGGCCCCCAATCATCCTGTTTTGCATGTCAATTAATCATACCTCTGCAAAAATACACCCTCTAATGGAAACATATAAAATGATCAGCTATTGACAAAGGGAGTCTCCAACTTAAAATATCTGTCCCCACATTCACAAATGTTTTCAGGAATATGATACGGGTTTGGGTTTGAAAAGTTCCAACAGATATACTGGGTTATAGGAGCTACAAATGGATAGTTGTATGTATTTCTACATTAGGGTTGTTAAATGATTCAATTTGTTGTCAATGTTTGTTAGATTTCAGATCGCAACTTGGAGAAACTGCATTCTAATTTCACTAATAAAATATAGCTAGGAGTCTGTGGTGCACAGAAGTAAATCTAATCCTTAGCTACTTCTCATAGTGCAGTCGAATGATACATGTACGCATTTGCCATTGCTGAATTCAATTTGGCATATCCCAAATGAGGTCACTTACTTTAACAAGGGAATGGAAGCTTTCGAGCTTGAAGCAGCCAAGATAGCTGGGTAGAAATCCTGAAAGAAAATTCCCATAGTTTAAAAAGTCTTAACTATTGAAAAATTAGTGAAACACTTGTTTAGATGTTCAAGAAAACAGTCAAGAAATTCTTGAAAAGGAAATGAGTTAGTTACAGAGCACCCATCAGGCTCATGCCTATAGTTCTAACTACTCAGGCTGAGATTTGGAGGATTACAGTTGGATACCAGCCAGGGCAAAAAAGTTTGCTAGACTCTGTCCCCAGTTTGCATATAATTACCAACATAAAGCAGGACTGGAGGTATGGCTCTAATGGTAGAGGATCAGCCAAACAAGCAATCTGGGCATTCACGAGGCTCTGAGCTCAAACTCCAGTATGGAAAAATGAAAATGGATTAATTTAGGGGTAGATAGTTATAGGGATATGTAATATACTATGAAGGAAGAAACATGCCTTTTTCTTTTACCCAGCTTAGGTCCATTGGCTAGAGCTCCCTAAGAAATGACAGATAAACAAAAAGATACACATTTAAGTTTAAGGCCCATGTAAAACAGGAACCATTATAAGGGAATGAAAGACCTGAAGGAATAGCTCTGCCTGGGTTTGATGAAGGTGGCTGGCTAGTCATGGGAACTTATGACAGGAGTGAGTTAATAGTAGTAACCTGAGGGAACTTTGCAAGGCCTGTTCATTCAAGTCCCTGTCTGTGTTTCTATGCCCTGTGTCTTCAGAAGGAAGCATCTCCTGTCATGTGAGAACAGAATGAACACCTATTAGGACTAGCTTCAGGGGAGGGACAGGAAGTCCTACCCACAAGTGCTGTTTCTCAGACTCCTTTAATTTACAATATCCAAATATTACCATGCTTCGAAGTAGTTCACGAGCAGGCTCATCAGTAGTAATGGAGGTTAGGGATAATTTTGAGTATATTGTATCTGATTTTTTGGCATATCTACTGACTTTTGACCGAGGGATCTCCATAAGCGGCAACTACATTTTTCTTGTAATTGTCAGTTCTTAGAAACTTTCTAGCCTCGAATAAAATAAAATTAAATTAAAAAAAAAATAAAAAAAAAGAGAAAAAAAAAAAAAGAAACTTTCTAGCTATAATTATGCTAACAGTTTTCTAGGAATGAGGAAAGAATTTCAATTTTCTTCCAGAACTAAAAAGAAAATTATACTTAGCTCTCTCTGCCAACTACATCCTATGACTTTCTTCATGAATCAAGTCCTTTTCTCAGCTAAGAAAGATGCTAATGATCTGATTAGCATATTCAACAATGGCCTAGAAAGGCTGACATTTCCCAAAGCTTTTTTGTCAATGATTAAAGTAATGAAAGTTGCCAGTTATTCAGGCCAAGCCTATAAAGGCCTTAAATTCACTTACCACCAGAAAGGTCAGGTAAATTAAAAGAAAAATAAAGGGCTGGTCTTGCATAGTTTGAGTGGAGATCCTGAGAGGTCCTGAAAGTGGTTGAAACCAAGGGGCCTGGCATTAATTCCAGCCAGCTCCCTGGTATTGATTAAGAAGCAATTGTAAGTGCTCATTTGTGGGCAGATTAAGAGAGAAGTCCTTTTCAGAAGGTCATTTACATGTCTAGTTTTTAATTAATATTACTGACTTGAAGACTTGCAGTTAAATTAGCCCATTGATTATAAAAGTCATCATTCTGGAGAGTAGGAAAAGATCGTTTGCTTAATATGAGATCCAGATTTTTCAATAAAGTGCCCTTTCTTCTAACACCTGACCAATAAAGATCTGAAGTTTGGGATTCTGCATGGAATAGGCAATCATGCCTAGGCGGGCTGATTTTGTTGTTCCTACTTACAAATGAAATATATAATTTTTTTCTAAAACTAAGAAAATAATTTGTGTTGAAGAAAAAATTCCATCTTTCCCCATCTTCTGACCAAATGTAAACCTAGAATTTTAATAGCCCTAGTTCTTAATATATGTGGGTAATATTAAATTAGTCATTCATTAAAACACCTCTATTTTTCATCTTTAATTCTATTAAGAGCAGTTTCCTATATCGTAAACATTATTTGTAAAACATAATTAAACTTGTTTACATGTAGTTATATAAAATAATGCAAGTACAATTTGTGAACCTTTTACTCAATTTCTCATAATTGTATCTTCTTTCAAAGCTATAGGACACAGAATGTTCAATGTGTAGGATGTATATAAGACATAGAATGAATGTCTATAGGATGTAGAATGTAGTCAATATGAAGTACATCCTGATCCTTACAAGATCTCTCCTTTTAGTCTTTTGTAATCACATACGCTTTTCTTCCATCTGGTCTTAAATCTTCAGCAACCACAAGTCTGCTCTGCATCTCCACATACCTCTTTTTATTTCAAGAATGGCATTCTATGGTATCTAATCTAATGTTATTTCACCTAATAGAATTCACTGAAGATTTGCGTAAGCTGTTTGTTTTTTTCTAAATAGCATTCCATGGTCTGGCTCTGCTACAGTTTGTCTAACTACACACCCATTAAAGAACACCTGTGCTATTTCTAATGTGTGACTGCTATGAATTGGTGCTACTATAAGCATTTCCATACATGGTTTCTAACCTAAGTTTTAATTTCTCCAAGAGAAATGTTCAAGTTTAATCATTTTTTATTTTTTGATCCACAATTAGCTTTAGGGAAAATATCTACAACTGAATACAAATAGTTTGGATTCTCCTTTTCTTCCCCAGAATTTGGTGCTGCTGTTCTTTCATAGCTTAGTCATCTGATGCTTAATGCTTTGATTCTCTTAATATCCTTTTAATATGGGATCTGTATTGATGTCCCTTCTTTTTTAAATTTAATATCCCTTCTTTTGTAAGTTAATATTTGTATCTTCCTCTGCTCTTTTCAGTTAGCCTGGTTAGATGTTTGTAGAAGATGAACTCTTAGGTTGATGTGTTGGCATAGGCCTATAATCCAAAATACTTTGGAGGTAGAAGTGTAAGACTCACTATCTGAGGCCAGTCCTTGCAAAAATGTGAGGTTCTATCTGAAAAACAACCTCAAAGAGCAAAAGAGATATGAGTGTCGATTAGACAGGAGGGCACTTGCCTAGTAAGCACAAGGCATTAAGTGCAAACTACAATCAATCGACCAATGCATTTGGTTTTGTTGATTGCTTTTTTTACTGCTGATTTCTTGTTTTAAAATTTACTGATTTATACTCTAGTTTTCATTATTTCCGTTTTTCTACTTACTTGAATTTAATTACCCTTCTTTGTCTAATTTCCAGAGGTTGACACTTAGATGATTAATTTTCTATCTTTCTTCTTTGCTAATATGTTCTATTTTTATTTCTAACATATACAACACTATAAATTCTCTGCTGAGAAGTATTTTTGCTGCATCCCACAAACCGTGGAAAGTCAGAGTTTAATAATTTTTACTTAGTTCAAAATATCTTTAAATTTCTCTTGAGATTTCTTCCTGACCCAGGTGTTATTTACAAAGGTGTTGTTTAATCTCTTAGTATTTGGGGATTTGTCAGCACTCTGGATGTGATTGGTTTCTATGTTAATTCCATTGTGATCTGAGACTGGAATTTTCTGTTCCTTCAAATTAGGATTTCATGTGATATCTCACAAGTGGGAGCAACCTGGATGTCAGATACTACAATGGAATTATCTTAACTCTGAATTAAGTGTTTATTTTTGTTGCCACACAACAAAATAATAAATTGCTAATGTACAAATGCTTTCCCCACTGTGTTTATCCATGGTTTCCATGACAAATTTTGCACATTTTGTCATCACCTGTATTTGAAGCCAGCATGTTTCTTGCTGAATTGTTCCATTGTTCAGCCAGCTTTATCATTCCAATGTTTTTCTTTGTTATCAAATATTTCCAATCTAAGTGCTTCATTTTTTAAGATGTACGGTTACTTCTTTATTATACTATATTAAATCATCTCAAGGAATTCTAGTTTTCTTTGTACCTCCTTTTGGCATATTAATAAGTAGTTTTATTTCAGTGTTATTTATCTGTAATTCATAGAATGTTGTGCTTTTATTATTTTTCCACAGCAAAGCTTTTTTTCTCATTTTTTAAATTTTCTTTTATTGTCAAGGTAATGTACAGAGGGGTTACAGTTACATAAGTAAGGTAATAAGTACATTTCTGGTCAAACTTGTTTACCCTTCCCTGATTTTTTTCCTACTTTCTCTCTTCCCAACCTCGCCAGGTTGTACAGATCATTTCCACCGTATTGTGTTGTGTATATTGCTGTTGCATTTGTTTCCCTCTTGTCGTTTGTTTCACCATTCTGTTGTTCCCTTTCCCTTCCCTAATTCAAATAAACATATATATAAGAGCACCAAAATAAAATACAGTGACAACAGGGATATTCCATGGGGGATTAACATGCAAATGAAACAAAAAAAAAACCACATAGTACATTAAAAACAACAAGAAAGAAAAACATCTTGTGTTCATGTCTTGGAGTTCATTTTGCTTAGCATCATCTTATATGGTCATATGTATGTAGCTATTGAGCTGTTCTGCTCATTTGATAAAGATTATCCTAGATGAATAAAAACCAAAATGTTTAAATAGGGATACAGGTTTACCCATTGTAACAATGAGATGTACAAGACACTATTGAACAACGAACTTTACAATTTAGGCAGAGCTGGGGGAGGGGGGGAGTGTAGTTGTGGAGGTGGGAGGACAGGGATGGTAGGGGAAAAACAAAGGAGGAGGCAACAATGCTTCATAAGAAATGTTCTCATTACCTTGCTCATGTAACTGTAACCCTTCTGTACAGTAGTTTCACAATAAAAAACTTATTAAAAAAAAAGATGATCTTAGATGTATACTAATTACGGCAAAGAAGGGAAACCATGGGACCTATGTTTCTTTGGGTCTGGCTTACTTCACTTAATATGATTTTTCCATAGCAAATCTTTAATCACAATTATCGCTTCAGTTTGTCTTTCAGTTTTTGCAGCCAGTGTCTCATACATCATCCTTGCTTTAGACAGATTCTGATTTCTATTGTAAGAAAAGAAGCCACATATTGGCATTAGTATCCCCTCAGATGGCAACCTGTGTGAGGATGGGGAATACTTGTGTGGCCTGTCTTCTGGCCTTTCTCCTTCTAAACTTCCAGCAGAGGAGTTGGAATGGAATAGTCTTTGCTACATAATTTTGAATGAATCTGGAGATATGGTCTTCATTTTAGTTTACTAAAACAAATAACTTATTAGGCTCTCAAAAAATACTGAAAAAATGAATATTTCTCTCTTCCAACATATTTTTATGCCATCTAATTTATATAAGGCACTTTCCCATAGGCTGTTAGAGAAATGAACAGGTCTTGCCTACCCAAGAGAAAAAGAAAGAAAAGTGAAGCTAATACTAGTAATGATGATAGATTATCTAGAGACATTAACTTTTTACCAGATCTGGGACTTACTACCTCATGTTTATGAATTCATTTTGACCTCACCACTACTTTTTGTTAAATGCTTTTCTTCTGCTTGTTCGTCCAATGGGCACTACAATTCTAGGAAATAAAACAAGTTAATTATCATCTCTATGCCTCAGTTTCCTGAAAAGGACCTTTACTTACTGAATAGTGCTTTTTGGTGTCCACTGGATGCCAAGCGGTAGGAATATGTCAGACAACACTATGAAAAATATTATCACCCTCATGTGATGAGGGTACCACATCTACCCTGGTACCTACTGCAGATGGTTACTGGGAGGATTCAATGTAGTCATTCCTTGGTATCATGGAGGACTTGACTCCAGGTCATCTTATCTCCAGATACCTAAGTCATGATTTTCATATTCTTAATTTTATAATGGAGTACCATTTGCATATTATCTTCACAATCCTCAGATTACTTGTAGCATCTCCTACAATATAACTGGCATACACACACACAGAAACATGTGCATACACACTCATGCACACCCACACAGAGTGTCTACAGTGTCTTGTATAGGCACTACTATCACAAAAACTTCTGAACATATTCAATATCAACACAATGTTCCTTCAAATATTTTAAATTTATAATAGGTCATATTTATGGATGTAGAACCTGAGCAGATAGAAGGCCAACTTTGCTAGTGAAATACTTGAAAAAAATATTGGCATAGAATAGAAACTCAGTCTTACATATTATTATTATGCAAAGGCATATATATACTATTTTCCTAAATATGCTTTCTATTCACCAAAAAAGAATTAAAGAAGCCGGGCACTGGTAGCTCACACCTCTAATCCTAGCTACTCAGGATGCTGAGATCTGAGGCTCATGGTTCAAAGCCAGCCTGGGCAGCAAAGTCTGTGAGACTCTTATCTCCAATAAACCAATAGAAAACCAGAAATGGCACTGTGGTTCAAGCGGTAGAGCTCTCACCTTGAGATGAAGAGCACAGGGACAGTGCCCAAACCCAGAGTTCAAGCCCCATGACCGACAAAAAAAAAAGAATTAAAGAAAAAAACAATTAAAGAGAAGCTCATTATTACATTATCAATTAGTACAAAATTTCTAAGTGTAGGCCTTTGATGACCCACCAATTATGGGTAGAAAAATATGAATTAATGTATTTCTAATTCACTGGCTTCATTAGGTGTTTGAATTTATAAAATTTATATGTGAACTTGTACCCAAAAATTTGATTCGATTGAGATTTTTGAATGGTATAGACTAACAATTCAATTATGCAATTTGATAATGATTTGATATTTCAATTACTTACCATAGACAATTGTTTGAACAGAAGTTATCTGAATGATGAAAGCCTTCTAGGTAGGATTGAGCTCTTTATTTCAACTGAATACAAGCGATGTTCTACAATAAAATGATGTATAAAGTAGACAACTGACAATTATAATGAGATTTAATCTAATCAGTACAGGAGAATTGAGACTCTTTATTAAAAGTAGTCCCTTTTTATCATGCCATAATGAAGCTCTAGCTCTTAAAAGCTGACAGGAGATCTGACTCCTAAAAAGTATTTTTAGCTGAGTGCCAGTGGCTCACATCTATAATTCTATCTAGAAAGGAGGCTGAAATTTGAGGATTGTGGTTTGAAGTCAGTTTCTGAAGGAAAGTCTGTGAGATTCTTATATCTAGTAACCACCAAGTAGAGCTTTGACTCAAGAGGTAGGGAGTTAGCTATGAACAGAAAAGCCCCAGAACAGCACACAGACCCTGAGTTCAAACCTCAAGACCACCTCTCTTCCCGCAATAAAAGTATTTCTAGTATTTTCAAGGAAACTAATTAGAACCTGCCTTGCTAAGGCTTTGACAGTGTATATCCAGAGCGCCGAGTTTCTCATCCAGTGCTTGCTGCTGCATCACTATTCTCAAGCCCAGAACAATATTTTCACCCCAAATTCTTCAGTCATTGCTGTTATTTCAAAGTGGAAACTGATGCAATCCATGTGGATTTCCTTGGCCTACCTTCACTCTTTCTGAAAGTACCTCCTAAATGCCACTCAACAAGAGATGCATTCACACCTAAATGTAGCTCTGTAGAAACCACTATTTTCTTTCATGAAGTTTTTATTTTTGCTCCACTGATAAATCTTCCCATCATATAACTAAGTCTCAAAGCTTCACTTCATGCTTAAGAGAAAAGCAACTACCTCTTCATGCCTATCCTGGATATCTCTTTCCATAGACAAGTTTCTAAATGAACAACCTTGTTCCAAGTCTCCCATTAACATAAACCTCTAGCCCTCTTGGAGGACTTCACCCAAGACTGCTTGGCAGTGGGGGCTAATGAATTAGTTCCAAAGGCATTACTCTCTACATGGTTATTGATAGCCTCTCTTGACAATTCAAGGGACTTATTGGGTTTCTTTTTATTGTAACTTTCTCTACTGTCAGAAGCATTTGACCACATACTGCAATAATTTATAAATCCACTTCCGCAGAAAGACATATCTTCTCACTTCTACACCAATGTCCCTGACTGTATGCCTTGGCATTTCTTTTTCAATGTCTCCTCTATCGTGTCTTAGCATATCAGAGGTTGACTTTTCTCTTCTGCATCCTATTCTGGTTCTTCTTGACATCTTTTACTTCGTTGAAGACCCCACCCTTCAGCCATATCCTAATCAAAAACATGAAAATATCTTTCCAGACCATCCTCATTCTCCATGGTCACAGTATCCTGATGCCAGAATACTTTTCCTAAGAGGAAAATTTGCTGTCATTACTTCTGTATGTATAAGCCTTTGGTGGTTTTTCACAGCTTTCAAAAAAAAAAGCATGTAATACTTAAGCTACTCAGAACCCTTCATGAGGTGGCTTTTGCTATATTTCCTCTTTCACCTGTTCTTGATCTTCCCCCACAGGTATTTTTAAAGTTATTTACTAGAATATAGAGATTCTAGTTTTTCTACCATTAGGTCACATTATCTCAAGTGTGAAAACTGGACCTGAGGGGAAAAACAAACAAAAACAACTGTACAGAGTTCTCAGGATTTATGGACCTTGCTAGAAGATTCAGATTGTCTTGGAAGGGGGAAAAGGCAAATAAGTAAAACAGCAGAACAATTTCTGAAAATTCTTTAAATGCTTTAGATATTTGCCAAACTATGCAAGATTGTACTTGTGTCCTATGTGGATTCTCTTTATTCTGAGGTTCCTACAAATTGTACTGTGAAGCATTTAGGCTTGTGAAAAGATTCTTAAGATGCAGTGATAAGTCCTTTTGTACAGTTTGAGAGAAAAATTGAGAACTGAAATGTTTGATCTTTAGAGGATTGTCATCCCTTTCCCAGCAGAGTGTTAGACAAGTATTTATATCTAAGGACTACATAGAAAGTCTTCACGCCAGGATATTTGTATTCCTCAGAATTCATATGCTTTAATCCTATCCACAAAATGCTGCTATTGAGAGGTGTGACTTTTAAGAGATGATAAAATTAGGATTTTACAGAACTCCTTGCCTCTTTGTCATATGAGGACAAAACAGGAAGGAGCCTACCTATAAAACAGGAAGTGGGCTCTTACCTCATACCATAATTAATGGTTATTTATAATACACCTACACTGCAGCATTTTGTTATTAAGACAGAAAGTCTCATTATATGTGCCTGACATTGTATGTTAGTGATAGCAATCAGCTATCTAATTCCATCAGAAGCCATTTTGTGATTTGGATACTTTGAGAGAAAGTTCCTGCTGGAGACTCTACTTCATCTGTGAAGAACAGACAAGTATTAAGTTGTCTAAAAGCACAAGATGTCTGCACTATGTTCAAAATGGAATTGTATGCAAAGGACCTCAAATCTAAGTTATGCAGGCTGAAATGATAACAGTTGGCAACAGGAAAACAAAATAGATTGAAGTAAGAAGCATTTGAGAAGGCTAAATTTCCAGTTATATTAGCAATTAATTTTTTACAATACTCATTTCCCAATGTGTAATGCAGCTGTTTGGTATATCTTATGATGTATTTCAAGAAAGAGACATTTTAGCCAGGTGCTGGTGGCTCACTCTTGTAACCCTAGCAATTCAGAAGGCTAAGTTCTGAAGATCACAGTTCAAAGCCAGCCCAGGCAGGAAAGTCCGTGAGACTCTTATCTCCAATAGACCACCAGAAAACCAGAAGTGGCAATGTAGCTCAAGTGGCAGAGCACTAGCCTTGAGCTCAAGAGCTGAGGGACAGCGCCCAGACCCAGAGTTCAAGCCCCATGACCAGAGAGAGAGAGAGAGAGAGAGAGAGAGAGATTTTCCCTTTATTAGAACTTCCAAAAACTTGTAAAAATGTTCCTCTATGAAGACACATACACACATTGTTTACTCTATGTACCACATGTAGCAATAGCTCTAGTCAGCATTTTCCTAGTGTACTTTATTAATAATAGTTGAAAAGGACAGTAAATTTTTTCATTTACCCTCAAAACATGAGGGCTGGAGTGGTGATGCAGAGTTATAATCCCAAATACTAGGGAAGTGAAGGTCAGAAAACCATTGTTTAAAGCCAGCCGGGATAAAAATATGAGACTATCTGACAAACTAAAAGCAACAAAGACTGGGGAGGTAAATGACCTGGAAGAGTATACATCTTGAGTTTAGTGCCCTGTACCATAAAATAAAGATTTAATTTATAGTATGTATGAAAAATTACAAGTTGAAACAGATCCATAGGAGTTCTAAGACAGACATAGCCATAAGGTATAGATGATGTAAACACACACACACACACACACACACACACACACACACACACACACACACACAGAGTCAATCTGGATGTGAAGTTCTCTGCTTTGAGACTAATTTAGTTTTCATGGCATTATTGTCCCTAGAAGAGCATTTTTTTCTAGACTTATTTCCATGGATAAGACAATTTTCCTTATATGTAGAAAACCAAATAATTGCACCAATATTCTAAACAAAAGGAAATCATATCACTGAAGTATTTTTCTTCAGGAAGCCTCCTTAGAGCACTCAAAACTCCCAATTATTCTTATATTCATATAATAAAATGAGAGTAATTAGTGAAGGTAATTAGGTGGTTTTAAAATACCGAAAAGTTAACATCAGTTCATTATGACTGACTCTAACAGACTCTTCCACTTATTTAGAAATTGAAATTTCATTTCTTTGAGGTGAGTTAACTTCCTTCTCTTACCTTTCCCCCACTTTTGTGCACATAACTACAGCTATCAGGCTGCCCTCAAAAATATGTTTTCAATATTTTTTGAAGTCTGAATCTAGAAACAAAAAACTAAGTTTAAATACCAAAAGCTAATTGAGGAAACTAGACATGAGACAAATGATTTCCTCTAGCTCATAAGGTTGAATATTTAATCAGAGAATCATGTCATACTTTTTGATTCATGGAGTCCTTGAAGGAAATCTAAGGCTGCTAAAGGAGTTTCTGTCACCATTGTTTGCACAGAACCAAGCAAGCTTGGAAGAAACATGGCACCAGAGCATGGATGGAGATACATACCAATGAACTGCCTGTGTCTGCAGGGCCTGCAGACCCAGATGGTCCCTGCTCTTTCCCCACCCCACCAGCAGATTTCTAGTATGAAGAATAATCAGATTACTGCTGAAAAACGGCAAGTTCTTCTACTTTGGAGTTTTCTGTATTGAAAGCAACAACAACAACAACAATAATAATGTAAACAAATAATAGGTAAAATTCTGCCAGGGATCTCCTTATCTGCATTTGGTGTTCCATTATGAAAAATCTTTAACCCTTGGAACTGTTAGTAGATTAGATCAAGCAGATTTCACGTCTGTTTTTTCTGATCAAGTAAGTGCTGTCAATCCTGAGCCTCTGTCATTAGCTCATTGGCAAGTCAAGATGCATAGTTCTCTATGTATGAAGGAAGTCCTATCTTTCCTTCCACAAACCACAAACACCTTTCATATCCCTAAGCCTTATACAAGTGTAGGACTATATAGGTTATGTAGAGTCTAAAATGTGCACAAAGGAAATGGGTGATCCCGGGTTCTGTGCTCTTCTCAAAGGCAGCATGGACCTCATTTTTGTCCTCTTCTTTCATGTTTTTGGTCAAGCTCATTTTTATTTTCTTTTCCACTGTTTTTTAAATAATCTTTAAGTATTTTACAAAGTGGTTTCAATTCAACGTGTCAGTTTATGAGTATAGTACATACTTAGCAATGTCACTTCATCATTCTTCCCCTCTTCCAACCCCATCAGTCCCCTCAGTTTTCCCTAGTTCCATTATTACTTTATATGCATTGACTATTATGACTGCATTCTTCTGCCATTTCTATCTTCATTCATCTGTTTCTCTTCTTGACCTCAACCTCTGACATCTCAAGTTTCAGCTTCCTGGGTCCTTTCTGCAGCATTCTAGGTTAATGGCCCTGGACTCCAAGGATGACTCTGGAGAAGTTTTAGCTTTGTTCTCTGTGGTGTTTCATTTTATTACTCTTCTCATATCACAGCCAGGAGAAACATCTAAGAAGGGAAAAGAAGGGAGAGAGAAACAAAGAGAGAGACAGAGATAGAAACAGAGACAGAGCGAGACAGAGGATGCCAGATACAGAGACAGAAAGACAAGAGACAGAGAGAGGAATGAGGTCAAGAGAAAAAAGAAATGCAGAATATTACTTGTAAGTCTTACACATAAATATGTACAATTAAAATATGTCAAAATATGTTTCTAGAAAATAGAACTACAGAACCATAGGTCCAGTCCAGGCCCATTGAACCAGAACATGGACTTTAATAATGCACTTAGATGATTCACAAGTCACTTAGGTTAGATGAGTGTTCTAGATAACTATAGAAACTTTCAGATAAGATTATCACCTAATTGTAATGGGAGAAAGCTTTGCAGGCACATAAACACTTTAATAATTGCTTTGATTGTTCTCAGTAATCCTTTAATGCACTGAAGCACACTTACACCTTGCAGGCTGCACATAAGAGATTGAGAAGCCAACTAGGGTCAAGAAATGCAGCATCAGTGCATCCAAAAGAATAATTCCAATCATCAAGCTCAAAATAACTTCACACAGATATTTCCTCTGTAAAATACTACTTTCAAGTTAAGTACTTATTGGTCTAGTAAAACACGAGTTCAGGAAGGGGTTAATTACTTGAATAACCAACTCCTGAATATGTAAATTATATTATTTTTTGTTTGTTTTTATTTTTGTCATTTTTTATTGTCAAGGTGATGTACAGAGGGGTTACAGGTACATAAGTAACGTAATAAGTACATTTCTTGTCAAACTTTTGCCTAGTCCCTCATTTTTCTCCTGCTTTCCCTTCCCCACCCCATCCCCCACAAATTGTACAGATCATTTGTCTTGTGTACATCAGTGTTGCATTGGTTCTCCCCTTGTCCTTTGTCTTACCATTCTGCAGTTCCTCTTCTCTTCCCTAATTCAATAAATTTATATCCAATACCAAGGTGCCAAAATCAAATACAGTGAAACAGGGACATACCATATGGGGAAGAACATACAAAAGAAACAAAAGATCACATAGTACATTAAAAACAACAAAGAGAAACCTCTTCTGTCCATGCCTTGGAGTTTGCTTAGCATCATCTTATATGGTCATTTGTACATAGCTATTGAGCTATTCTGCTCACCTGCTAAAATTATCTTAGACATACATATATATATATGCATGTCTATATGTATATATAGACATACATACATATAATGGAATTCTATGCTTCTATCAGAAAGAATGATACCATCCCATTTGTAAGGATAGACTTGGAAAGAATCATAGTAAGTGAAGTAAGTCAGACCCAAAGAAACATAGGTCCCATGGTTTCCCTTATTTCCTTATTTGCAATAATTAGAATTGCTTTTAAGAAAACAAATATGAACACAAACAAAACAAACACTGGAAATTATTTAAATATTCCTTGTCTTCAGAGCTACAAATCCTCTAAGTCTCATAAGGAGCTGCAGTCCATACAATTCTAATACATTTGGCTAAAGTGAATTTAAGATATTCTTCCTATATTTTTAGTCTCACAATAGAAATAGATAGCAGCCATAGAAAAACACCAAGGCCCTTACTGGCCTTATCACTCAAAGGGCTAGGAGTCACCGGGTAACATGCTCTGATTATGTTAGAGTGAGTCTTTCCAGAAGAGATGGGGATGAAACAAATCAGACTATACAAACACAATGTACTCTGGGAAAGCAAGTGGTTGTTTTTTAGAATAAATAATACATATTGATTGTTGGAAGTTTGGAAACAAAATTACTATGTGCTCTGAGACAAGAGCTTTAAATCCATAATTAAAATTGATGCAGTTGGTCCCTGGTAAGCTTGATATTCCATAATGTGATCATATTAAGTGATATTATAGAATTGTTATCAAAACGTCATCCAGAATTCTACACTTCTCAAATAAACATGTTCTATAGGCGACTAGTAGGTACAGTCCTTAAGCAAAAACATTATTTTCTGTATTTGTTATTAACATATGTTTTCAGATCCATTGAGTAGTTATTTTTTTAGATATCATCTTTTAGGCTTCCACTTTTATTTGATGTCAGATATTGTTGGTTCTGAACCCAGACAGCCAGGTTTTCAAAGGACAGGCTCATTTCCTGTTTTGGCTTTACTTCCTGTTTATTTAGTTCCTGTTGCTTGTTACTTTTATAAATTACATAATATACAATATCAGAGAAGTAAATAACTCAATTTTGTGGTGAAGCAAATTATCCCACAAAATTCACACATTAAGAACTTTCTTGTATTTAGTAACATTCCCTATTCTTGTTCGCGCATAGGAAAGAAAGCAATTCACTGTATGAAAACTTATGTGAAATGCAAATCAAATAATGATGAGATTTCTGGAGACACATCTTTATCCTTCCCTTCTGTTTTTCATAACTCCCCTATCTGAGGTTAATTTAGGACATTTCTATCACCATTTTCTCAATTACCTTATATCCTAACACTTTGTAAGCCACCAGATTTTCTAGTAAAAGGAAAAGTGTGCATGTTGTATGACAAGATAGAATAAAATAAATATTTTCTGAAGTTCATACATTTTTAAGCACAAAGATCACCTTCAAAGTTTTATTCAAATTACACTTTTAAGGACAGATTTTCCTATGTCCAAGAAATAAATGTAAATGACCAATGGATGATAATGGTAAAAGAATTCCTTTTGACTTTTCCACTTAAACATTCTTTTTGAAGGTAAATTATCACCAAAAGAATGAAATAACTTAATCAGGCTCAGTCCTATAGTTATTTGACTACTAGTACATCTCCCAAGTTAAAATACTATTTTACAAATACGATGTGGTGGAGTAGAAATTATATGTGAGCCGGGAGCTGGTGGCTCACACCTGTAATCCTAACTACTCAGGAGGCTGAGACCTGAGGATTGCAGTTCAAAGCCAGCCCAGTCAGGAAACTCCGTGAGACTCTTATCTACAGTAAACCACTAGAAAACCAGAAGTGGCACTGTACCTCAAGTGGTAGAGTGCTCACCTTAAGCTGAAGAGTGCAGGGACAGTGCCTAAGCCCAGAGTTCAAGCCCCATGACCGACAAAAAAAAAAAAAAGAAAGGAAGGAAGGAAGGGAAAGAAAGAAAGAAAGAAAGAGAGAGAGAGAAAGAAAGAAAGAAAGAAAGAAAGAAAGAAAGAAAGAAAGAAAGAAAGAAAGAAAGAAAGAAAGAAAGAAAGAAAGAAGTTATATGTGACTAAAACAGAGCCTACAGTTATGAAAGTTGCTTTTTTCAAGATTAATTACCTACAGCCTAGTCTCCCAGAGGAGTTATGGCAAACCGTAAGACTGTAAGAACACTAGCTGGGGTGATACCCTAAGCTATCCATCCTTGTAGAACACTGATGAGAAGAATTAGACCAAAAAGCTCACTTAATACTGTTAGCTGCAAGAGCCAAGCTTTGATGCTTTTCTTTTTTTAGATTTTTCCAGTTACGTAAGTCAGGTAACGAGGACATTTCCCTTTGAACAGTGTCACCCTCTCCTCCAGTCTTTCCCAGTTTTTCCCCTCCTGATTCCCCTTCACTCCATCAAGGTGTGTAGTTCATTTCCAGCATAATGTCTATAGTTCATTTCCAATATAGTGTCACTGCTGAATTGGTTCCATCCTTTCTGTGCTTCCCTTTCCCCTCCCCAAATAAGTTAAACTTATATACAAGACGAAGGGTATAGAAGTCAAAAACAAAGACAGAAGGGAATAAATCAAAAAAAAAAAATAGTGGGGAAGGAAAAAAGAAGCAGAAGAAGCAGAGGAGGAGGAGGAGGAAGAGAAGGAGGAGGAAGGGGGGAGCATAATCACAGACAATACAATCCAAAAACCAATTGCTTCCTTGGAGTTCATTTTGATAAGCATCATTTTTTATGGTGAATATACCATACAGAGGAGTTACAATTACATGGACAAGGTAATGAGTACATTTCTTATCAAGCACTGTTGCCTCCTCCTTTGTTTCCCCTTCCCATCCCTTCCCATCTCACCCCCCCATCCCAACCCCCCTTTTACATCTCATTGTTGCAATGGGTCCACCTGTATTCCTATTTAAACATTTTTTTCTCCCTTCCCCTCCACAAATTATACCAACATCAAATACAGTGAAAACAGGGGTTATACCATGGGAGAGGGACATACAAAGCAAAAAGAAATACCTTATAAATATGTTAGGAACAATAGCAAGAAAGAAAAACCATTTGAGTCCTTATCTTGGGGTTCATTTCACCTAACATCAACTTATCTGACCGTTTCTGCTTGCCTCAGATATATACTAGCTATTGCAAGTAAGAGAAACCATGGGACTTATGTTTCTTCACGTAATATATTTTTTCTTCCAAGTCTTGCCATTTCCTAACAAATGAAGTAATGTCATTCTTTCTGATGGAGGCATAAAATCCCATTGTGTATATATTCCACATTTTCTTGATCCATTCATCTACTGAGGGGCAGCTGGGCTAGTTCATATCTTAGCTATGGTAAATAATGCTGCAATAAACATAATTGTGCTGGTAGCTTTAGTATGGTCTTGTTTGTGATCATTCAAGTAAATGCCCAAAAGTGGGATTGCTGGGTTATAGGGGAGCTCTATGTGGAGTCTTTTGAGGAACCTCCATACTACTTTCCAAAGTGGTTGAACAAGTTTACACTCCCACCAACAATGCAGTAGGGTTCCCTTCTGGCCACGTCTCCTCCAGCATCTGTTGTTATTAGAGGTCTTGATTATAGTCTTCTAACTGGGGTGAGGTAGAATCTTAATGTTGTTTTGATTTACATTTCTTTTATGGGTAGAGATGTTGAGCATTTCTTCATGTGTCTATTAGCCATCCTTCTTTCCTCTTCAGAGAAGTTTCTCTTTAAGACTTTAGCCCACTTATTTATTGGGCAATTGCTTCTTTGAGGATTTGTCATTGGAGGATTTAATTTTTTGAGTTCCAGGTATATTTTAGATATGAGACCCTTGTCCGTTGTATGGCTAGTGAAGATCTTCTCCCAATCCATGGGCTTTCTATTGATCTTGATAGCTATTTCCTTTGCCATGCAGAAGCTCTGCAATTTCATGCAATCCCATTTGTCCAACCTTTCTTTGATTTGTTGTGTTTCTGATAAGCATCATTTTGTATGATCATATGCACATAGCTATTGAGCCCTTGTGATCCTCTCCTAAGAATATCCTCCTTTGTTCTCATGTGTAAATGTTTAGACTGCTGTTTAATTAATCATGTCCAGGTGTAATTATTTGTCTTTTACTATCCTTTGGGTTTAGTTATAGGTTTTTAGGTATAGGTGCATTCCAGTGATTACAAATGAAGGAAACCATGCAGCCTATGTATATTTGGGTCTGCTCACTTTGCTTAGTATGATTTATTTTCCAAGTCTTTCCATTTCCTTACAACTTGGAAAATGTCATTCTTCCTGATCTGATCATTCAGAAACACCCGGCAGAGGGAACTGCATGCTTGCTTTCCAAATAGACACTGACTCCAGAGGCTAGGGCTGTGTGCTGTGATTTATTTGTCTTTGTTGCTCAGTATCCTCTTATCAAATTTTCCCCTCAATATTACAAATCATGTTGACTTCATAATAACTATTCCTGCCTTTGTACATAAGCTTACCTTCCACCTTTTTCCAGTAAGTACCCAACTACATTTGTGTGTACTCCAACAAATGACTCCCATGTTTTCTGGGTACCAATTGATTTTAGCAAACAAAACTCAGTAAGTGCTGGAAGGGAGATGGAGAGTGAAGTCAGGCTGATATATTGACCTCATGTCATCCCTCTATGTGGCTCTTCTCTTTGATTGACCTCTCACTGTCCTCTGCCCTTTAGGCCACTTCCTCTGCTGTGTTAGTTTCCTAAGCTGTACTTTGGAATTCCCTACATCTTTTTGTTGATGTTGTAATTATTCCCTTTGCAAATAAAGAGATCCTCAAAATATCCTGAGTGTGAATCAGATATAAACATAATGAAATCTTTGGAAAGAACAACTATAGACATTGTTTTTATTATTAGAAAAAGCTAACTAAAGGGTATGTATTGGCTGATTCATTCTGGCCATTTTTTTTTGCTGTTGGCCAGACATGGGGGTTGACCTCAGATCCTGGGCACTGTCACTGAACCTCTTTTTGCCCAAAGCTAGCACTCTACTATTTGAGCCACAGCACAACTTCTCAGTTTTTCTGAGTAGTTTATTGGAGATAAGAGTCTCAAGGACTTTCCTGCCTTAGGTTGTCTTCAAATTGCCATCCTCAGATCTCAGATTCCTGAGTAAGTAGAATTGCAGGTATGAGCCACTAGCACCCAGCTATTTCAGCCATTTTTTAAAATAAGTGTTTTGCCTTTTTAAAATAGTTTCTCAGTAATTCATATAGGGTAGGGTGGTAGAGCAATTCACTAACATGCACAAGGACCTGGGTTCCATCCCCAGCATTACAAAGAAAAGAAAAGAAAGAAAGAAGAAGTATGTATTTGAGAAGTCTATTCTTCATCATCCACATCAGCCAGCACAATGTCACACACACCACAGAGGAGTAATAACTGGTTGTTGGTTAATGTGTTTGCATAATTAATTGTGTATGCACTTATCTATATTCTGCTCTGTAGTATTTTATGCGGGCAGGCTATCCACAGCTATATTATCTCTAGAAAATGTGAACTTTGTGTTGCCTTTTCTCATTACATGGGCTTCCTTTTAACAAGAGAAACCCAGTGGGGAATTATGTAGAGAATATTACTTGTAAGAAAGGTCTTTAACTTTGCTTGATTAGGTTATCATTCACCTAAGTTGGATCACAGCAGTCTCTTGATAGTCTGATTCCAATGCTAATTAAGAGCCAGCTGGGCAAGAGAAACCAAGGGGTATAAGAATAGATTTGGTAACTAATACTGAGACCACTTCTCCAACCATGGAATTTCCATCACTCAGCAGCATGGCATGAAAATAAGGACAGTCTGGGATGAAACTGAACCTCCACCTCGTTGAAGATATTGCTTGCTAATACGTTCTGCAGTTTCCAAACCTCTAAATTTTTGAGGTTTTGGATAGGTATCGCATTGAATTTGTAGGTAGCCTTGGGAAGTATTGACATTTTCACGATGTTGATCCTTCCAATCCAGGAGCATGGGAGGTTTTGTCACTTCCTAAGCTCTGCTTTGATTTCTTTTTTTCAGGTTTTTTAAATTTTTCATCATAGAGGTCCTTCACTTCTTTAGTTAAACTAATCCTAGGTATTTTATCTAAAATTTGTACATGTATTTCCTCCTTCATAATCCAAAGGCTTCCCCCCAAAATAAAATACCTAAGAATTAACTTAACCAAAGAAGTGAGAGACCTCTATGATGAAAACTTTAAAAAAAACTGATAAAACGAAATTAAAGCACAACTAAGGAAGTAGAAAAACCTCCCATGCTCCTGGTTTGAGAGGATTAACATCGTGAAAATGACAATGCTGCCAAAGGCTATCTTCAAGTTCAATGCAATACCCATCAATATCCCAACCTCATTCTTCAATCAAATAGAAGAAACAGTTCAAAAATTCATATGGAACAATAAAAGACTCTGAATAGCAAAAATGATCCTTAACAGAAAGAACAGTGCTGGAGGAATAACAATACAAAACTTCAAACTCTTACAAGGGCATTATAATCAAAACAGCTTAGTACTGCCACAAGAATGGACCTAAGGATCAAGGGAATAGAACTGAAGACCCAGAAATGAACCCACAGACCTATGGCCACCTAATCTTTGATAAGGGAGCAAAAAATAAATAAAATAAAATGGAAGACAGTCTCTTCAGTAATGCTGCTGGCAAATCCTTATGTATCACCCTGCACCAGATTCAATTCCAAGTGGATCAAAAACCTCCTAGTAAATGCAGATTCCCTGAAAACATTACAGGAAGGAATAGGGCTTTTTGGCACAGGCCAAAATTTTCCTAATAAAGACCCATTATAACACATCAGAAAGGTTGGGCAAATGGGATTGCATAAAACTGCAGAGCTTCTGTATGGCAAAGGACATAGCTAGCAAGATCAATAGCAAGGCGATGGCTTGGGAGAAGATCTTCACTAGCCATACAAGGGCCTCCCTCATATCTAAAATATACTTGGAACTCAAAAAATTAAATTTCTCCAAAACAAATCCCTAAAGAAACAGCCACTCCATTAATAAGTGGGCTAAAGGCTTAAAGAGAGACTTGTCTAAAGAGGAAAAAAGAATGGCCAATAAACACATGAAAATGCAAATCCAAAAACATGGAGATTCCATCTCATCCCAATTAGAATTTCTATAAACAAGAAATCTAATAACACAGAGGCTGGAGGGGATATGGCCAAAAGGTAACACTATTGCACTCTTGGTGGCAGTGTAAAGTTTTCAACCACTCTGGAAAGCAATATGGAGGTTCCTCAAAAGACTCCACATAGTGCTCCCTTGTGACCCAGTGAGCCCACATCTGGGCAGACCCAGTGAGCCCACATCTGGGCATTTACCCAATTGACCACAAACAAAGCCATGCTAAAGCTACCAGCATTATTCCCCATAGCTGAGATGCCCCTCAGTAGAAGAATGGATCAAGAAAATGTGATGTGTGTGTGTGTGTGTGTGTGTGTGTGTGTGTGTGTGTGTACACATACATACAATGGAATTCTATGCTTCCATCAGAAAGAATGACACCACTCCCATTTGAAAGGGAATGAAAAGATGTGAAAAAAAAAATCATAATAAGTCAAGGAAGCCAGACTCAAAGAAACACAGGTCCCATGGTTTCCTTTATTTACAATAGTTAGTGTAACTGGACGCTGGTGGCTAATGCCTGTAATCCTACCTACTCAGGAGGCTGAGATCTGAGGATTGTGGTTCAAAGCCAACCGGGGCAGGTAAGTCCATCAGACTCTTATCTCCAATTAACCACCAGTAAACCAGAAGTGGCACTGTGGCTCACGTGGCAGAGCGTTAGCCTTGAGCTGAAGAGCTGAGGGACAATGCCCAGGCCCAGAGTTCAAGCCCCACGACCAAAAAAAAAGAAAAAAGAAAGAAAGAAAAAGAAAAAGAAAAAATTAGTATCCATCTAGGATAATCTTATCAGAAGTTCAGAAAAGCTCAAGAGTTATGTCCATATGACCATATAAGACGATGCTAAATGAAATGAACCCCAATATATGGACACAAGAGGTTTTTCTTTGTCATTGTTGTTTTTGATGTAGTATGTGATTTTTCTGTTTCCTTTCTATGTTCTTCCACCTATGGCATACCCCTGTTGTCACTGTATTTGATTTTGACACCCCACATCTTGTAAATACATTTGTCTAATTTGGGGAGGGGAAGGGGAATAACAAAATGCTGAAACAAGGACACAAGATGACCCATTGCAACAATGGTACTCACAAGACACTATGTTGGAAACGAACTTTACAACTTGGGAGGGGGGAGGGAGGCGATGGGGAGTAGGGGAGGTTGAGGAGGGAAGGGATAGTAAGAGAAAAACAAAGGGGGGGGGGTAACAATGTTCGACAAGAAATGTACTCATTACCTTACTCATGTAACTGTGACACCTCTGTAAACATCTTTACAATAAAATTGTATTAATAAAAAAGATAATGCTAAGTAAATGAACTCCAAGCCATGGACACAAGAGGTTTTTCTTTGTTGTTCATTTTAATGTTATTTTTTGTTTCTTTTCTTCCACTTACAGTATATCTGCTGTTGTCACTGTATTTGATTCTGATACCCTGGTATTGCTATACATATATTTGAATTAGGGAAGGGAAGGGAAGGGAAACAACTGAATGGTGAGACAAAAGGTAAGGGGGGAACCAATGCAATAGCAATATACAAAAGACAATATGTTGGAAGTGATTTTTACAACTTGGGAGGGAACACTGGGGGATAAGGAAAGTAGGAAAAACTGAGGGAAGACAAGAAATGTACTCATTACCTTATTTATGTAACTGTAACCCCTCTGTACATCAACTTGATAATAAAAAAGTTTTTAATCCAAAGGCTTTACATGAAACTAATATGCTATTTGTTAAAAATAGTAACTCGGCTGGGAAGGTGGCTCAGTGGTAGAGTACTTGCCTTGCATGCATGAGGCCCTGGATTTGATTCCTCACCACTACATAAGCAAAAAAAGCCAAAAGTGGTGCTGTGGCTCAAGTGGTAAAGCACTAGCCTTGAACTGAAGAGCTGAAGACCAGTGCCTAGGCCTAGAGCTTAGGCCCCACGACTGACCAAAAAAAAAAAATAGTAACGCTATCCAGACATGTTTGTTGCTTTATAACTAAATCTCTAAACTGAAATAAATAGCAAAAACTTTGGGAATAAAGGAAAGTAAAATATAAAATCTATAAGGTTACAGTGGCATAAAAAGCAAAGAATATTTATTTCTCACTCTAGTAAGGAAGTATATACAACATGATGACCATGTTGACTGCTGTATTTTGGGTTGTATGTCTATTAAACAGATTTATCCCTTCAGATACTGAACGTAGTAAACAGCTTACATAGGGCTTAAAAGGTTATTTATAACCAATTTAATTACATGGATTAAGTTCATTCTACTAACAATATTTAAGGCATCCATTTACATTCAAAATTGCAAATCAGTGTGGAGAGTTAGGTTTTGAATCAGAACCTGTGGAGATTTTCCATTTACTCTCCCAATTTAAATAAGTTGCAGAAAATACTAAAGAAAACTCGTGTAGAAGATAATATGTATAGATATAAAAATGTGCTTACTATGCCTGTAATCACTTCTGAACATAAAACTAAAGTGTGAAAGTTAATTTTTATGTTTGTAATGTTTGTAATAAATCATTTTATTTATCCATTTTGATAAGACTTAGCTTTTATATATGTTGATTTCTTTGGAAATCTATCCCATTTAAATATTCTAATTTATAATATGAGCCAATATTACATATTACCACCTTAAAATTGCCATGTATATCTTCTTTTCAACACATTAAAACTATTATTAAAATTACATAAACATAAGCAAGCATAGTATAAACTAAATAAAAAGAGACTGAAAAGTATTTTTATAAGTATAACTCATTTGGCATATCACAAATTTAAAACTCCAAGACAGATTCATTGAAAGAAATAGCAAGGAATATCAACTTGAAAAACATAAATGAGTAAAAGATGGACCTGCATCTCCAGCTTCCTGCACAGGGTCTCAGACAGGCAGTTTTGATAAGTGCTTAATTTACTCACTAGCTAATAAATCAATTCTTAAACACTGGATTTTGACACCCAAATTGTCAGACAGAAAGAAGACAAACTTTGAAATGTATTAATTGCATTATTTATGTCTCATTATTTCTGGGAACTAGTCAATGATAGCTCACTTCTGACACTCATTATTCTGTGAGCAACCTGTTAAGAAAGTCAGCAGGGCGGCTGGGAAGGAGGCTCAGTGGTAGAGTGCTTGTCTTGCATGCATGAGGCCCTGGGTTTGATTCTATAGCACCACATAAGCAGAAAAAGCCACAAGTGGTATTGTGGCTGAAGTGGTAGAGCGCTAGCCTTGATCTGAAGAGCTGAGGGGCAGCACCAAGGCCCAGAGTCCAGGCCCCATGATAGAGAGGGAAAAAGAAAAGGTCAGCAGGGACAAGACTACACAACTGGCATTTATTGTAAACACTGGGCAGAAAGTTTAAGATATTCTGAGACTTGACATAAACCAAATGCAAAGAGGCAAAACTATGGTCTTAGTAGAAAAGTGTTCAGATAGTAAACTAATTTTAAACCACCTACTGTGCCAAGTTCTAAGGAAAGGAATTATAAACCAGATAAGCTAGAAGACTTAGAACTATACAGAAAGGAGACTGACAGTATGTCTGATTGGGTGCTTTTAATGCCGTGTGAGCAAATTCACAGGTGTGCTCAAAGCTCCTGCAATAACCACTAACCTGGACTGGATATGAGTGAGATCTAGAGAGGCTTCTCAGTGAAAGTAATACCTGAGGTGGGGCCTAAAGGATAAGCAGAAGTCAGCAAGATGAGAAGGAGAAAGGAGACGATGCCAAGCAGAAGAAATGGTGTATGGGAAGACTTAGTTGTGCAAGAGAAAAGAGAGCAAGATGAGAAGGAGAAAGGAGACGATGCCAAGCAGAAGAAATGGTGTATGGGAAGACTTAGTTGTGCAAGAGAAAAGAGATCCATGGGAAGTAAAAGTATAGAAGATCTGAAGCCCAAATTACTAAAAGGCAACAAACAAAGGTTTATTATAGGACATAAAATGCAGACTACGTAACATGGAGGAATATTTACCTCAGGGATATTTTAAACACTTAAGATTGGTCTCATAAAGAGGCTTCTCTTCTGTAAAATGGACTGAGAATGCAGGAAGGCAGGAAGATGGCTATGAGAGGCTATGAGAGATGGCTATGAGAAGGAATAACGTGGATGAGGTTGTAGTCTATTGAGGGGCAAAACATCAAGACCTTGCAGACAGACTGTATTTGCAGAATGAAGAGTTCGACAGAATGAGGGCCAAGGAGAGTCTTAGGTTTCTGCCTTAGGCCAGTAGGAATCTGGTGGTACCAATGACTGAAAGGAAACATGAAGGAAAGAACCACTTGTGCTTGGAATCTGGAAATGCCTGGTTAAGTGGGAGACATCTTTGAGCCTTCTAGGTCACAATGTCCAGTGAGAGCAGAATCTGTGGATCTGAAGTTTAGGAGAGAAACCTTAATATGGAGACAGAGGCCTGAGAGATTGCAGCTGGCAATCTACATTGGGAAAGCAGACTAGACTCCCAGAGAATGGGTATTGGGAAGAGAAATGACCTACTGGAACTGTAAGGGGCCCCACAACTGAGTGATGAGCAGAGAAAGATGGTCCTGTGTCTTAGGCCATATTCCTAAGAAGTAAAGCTTTATACTCAGCTTTTGTTCCATAGCAGAGTAGTAAAAATAACAGTGAGCTGGAAATGAAGTAAGAGAGTTGGAAAGTTAAGTCGGCAAGTTAAGAAAATCTACCTACCTAGCTAACAGGAAACACTGACTGGTGCTTATCATGTGAAATCTCTAAGGAGACCCTATAGAACTGTGTCTTCCCCATCCCCTTTCAACTTGTCTTCTGGCTCCTTTTTATTTCCTGTGTCTCCATGATCAAATTTTGCTGCTTAGTACTTCTAGAAAGCCCCTGGAGAAGCCAGACCCTCCATAGTTTTAGTTGCATTGAGCCTGGTTCCTGGGGCTGATACTACTCTTCTCCCATAATGGACATGATGCAGATTTTGCTGCAACTCAGGCAATAATCCCTGGAAAAGTCTAAAATGGGGGCAGTATTAGGAGCTAAAACAGGAAAGTTATAATTTTTTAGATGATAAAGACTTGGAAAAACTTATATTAAGTGAAGTAAGCCAGGCCCAAAGAAACATAGGTCCCATGGTTTCCCTTATCTGCAATAACTAGTATATGTCTGAGGCAAGCAGAAACAGTCAGATAAGTTGATGTTAGTTGAAATGAACCCCAAGATAAGAACTCAAATATTTTTTCTTTCAATATTTTTTGCTATTGTTTCTAGCATATTTATAAGGTATTTCTTTGTTGCTTTGTATGTCCCTCCCCCACGGTATAACCCATGCTTTCACTGTATTTGATGTTGGTATAATTTGTGGAGGGGAAGGGAAAAAACAAATTGTTTAAATAGGGATACAGGTGGACCCATTGCAATAATGAGATATACAAGACGTTATGTTGAAAAATGAACTTTACAACTTTGGCCCGCGGTGGGGAGATGGGAAGGGATGGGAAGGGGAAACAAAGGAGGAGGCAACAATGCTTGATAAGACATGTACTCATTACCTTGCCCATGTAATTGTAACCCCTCTGTACAGTATTTTCACAGTAAAAAAAAAATGTTGTGAGTCTCAGTGGATTTTCTTCAGGTAAGAATTAATGTATAAACTGAGTCCGGCATATTCTGTCAAGAAAGCTAAAGAATAGAAAGAGAAGTGAGAGAAAAATAAAGAGTCTATATTTAGAGGTGGTCACCCGGTCAACTGCTCTGTCAACTCAAGTGAGAGAAACTACAGTGGATGTTTGAATTCCTCTGCTTTTAGTGCTACTGTTTTCCTGGGAGAACTAGGTCTCCAACACTCTGAGCATCATTCAGTTTGAGTTGAGTGAATATATCACTTACTGGTCCTGAAGGTTAGTATACGGATCACCTGCACACTGGGTGATACCCCCTGAGCACAGACGTGGCCCAGGAGACAAGGAAGACTCTGCGATTCCATATTAGAGATTTTGCTGGAACAATTGGCAAAGAAATATAAGCCAGGGACTTTTTCATTTTGTGAATAGTAAGTGTCTTTTTGTTTTGCCACTTAATCACTTGACTTGTTTTTCTGTTAGTTGTAATCCAAAGATACCGGGTCATTTAGAATCAGAAAAATGTGTCAGATTTAATGGCAGATTATTGATGGACTATAAGAGGTGGTCTCTGGGATCTGTATTGGGAGAAGATATTACTGTTCTTCATCTCTCCTCAAAAAAGACACACAATTTCTTTCATTTACTTGAAAAAAGGAGGGAAAGTAGGACTAAAGGTTTAGAAGCTCATGGAGAAAGTAGAACACAATGCTGGAAGCCACACCGCTCTGTTTCTCCCCTCCAGTGAGGTCAATCATGGCAGACTCCTTGCTATTGTTACAGCTCAAACAGATTTCTCTCCATCTTAAGCAATTGTAAAGCCCAAAGATTACAAAAAGCTTATATATGTAGGTTAGTATTTTTATGATATATATATACATGTGCACATCCAATTAGTGCACCCATTATGTGCACCAATTGCATGCACAGGAATGTACTCAGATGATATTATTGTAAATAAAATAATTACAGAATGACAAGTACTGTGTGGTTCCACTTACATGAGGAGCTAAAATAGTCTATTGTACAGCAGAGAATTGAATGGTGGTTGCCAGGAACTGGACAGAAGGAGAAATGAGAAGTCATTTTTCACTGGGCATGAAGTTTCTGCTATACATGGCAAATGAATTCTAAAGGAGTAATAGTCAACAATTTACAATTGTGTATTTTCGAAAACATTAACAACCTCAATTTCATGTTATATTTTCTTACCAAATATATGCCCATATGTGCATATATATATATATATACACATACACACACAGACAAACATGTCCATACACCACACACACACACACACACACACACACACAAATACACAGGAACAATGCAGCACACATACACACATGTCCACACACAAGAACACATGACACATTTACAGAGGACAGACACTTTGTACATTGATTGTAGTGATGCTACCATGGTTTTATACATAGGTACAAACTGATCAATATGGAAATATTACATGCGTACTATTTTTCATGTATAGACTATACTTCAATAAAGATAAAATCACCAAAAAAAAGGTTATATCTTAATTTCCTATTTTCCTTATGTGGCTCAATGCCAAGTAAATATGAAACTTTTCTAAATACAGGTTTATAAAACACCTGCTTGAATAAGGAGCAGCCTACAAGAGTTGCTCTATCCAGAGTTTTATAACAGACAGATTCCTTCTAATGGCTGAAAAAATATTACATATTAAATCCAAGTCTGGTCATTCTGGTAACTATAGGATTATCATTTCTTTTATTTTTGTCAGTTATGGGGACTGAACTCTGGGCTCTTCAGCTAAAGGCTAGCATCCTACCACTTGAGCCACAGCACCACTTCCAGCTTTTTTTTTTTTTTTTTTTTTTTTTTTAAATTTAATTTTATTTGTGAACATACTGTACAGAGGAGTGGTGGGGGGGGGGGGCTGGGGGGAGGGAGGAAGGAGAAGGATTGGGATTAGGGGGGGAGGGGGGAGGCTGGGAAGGGATGTGAAGGATAAACAAAGGAGGAGGCTGCAATGCTTGGTAAGAAATGTACACATTATCCTGCCCATGTAACCACTTCCAGCTTTTTTCTGCTTATGTGGTGCTGAGGAATCAAACCCAGGGCCTCATGCATGCAAGGCAAGCACTCTACCACTGAGCCACCTTCCCAGCCCTAGAACTATCATTTCTATAGAATTCTTTATCGAGCTCTAACTCCTGTGTTCACGTGGATATATAATAAATCTATGAACACAATCTCAGGGTTTTTTTCCCAACATTTCACATAGAAATCCTTCTTTTTTAATTTTATTGTAAAGAGGTTGTACAGAGGGGTTACAGTTACGTGAGTAAGGCAATGAGTACATTTCTTGTTGAGCATTGTTACCCCTCACCTTTGTTGTTCTTCCACTATGCCTTCCATCCCCTACCTTCCTCACTCCTCCCCCCTCCACAAAGTTGTAAAGTTCATTACTAATATAATGTCTTCTGAATATCATTGTTGCAATGAGTCATCCTATGTCCTTGTTGCAGCATTTTGTTGCTCTCCTTCCCCTCAGAAATCCTTCTGTCCTACTTGGAATACATTCTAAAAATATAGTCAAGTGGTAACACTTCCACCACTATTTGATTCAATCTATCATTAAGTAGATAATTCTAAAGTTAATTAAATACCCAACATTAATTAAAGCATGCAGGTTGTAAAGGTATTAAATACCCTAGAGAACATCATTTATATGGTTCTTTTTTAAGACAACAGAGTCTAAGTTTATTACTACTAGTTGTATACCTTTTGATCTCAGTTTTCCTAAGTAGTTTGTGAATTATTTGTAGTTGAGAGGAGCGTCTATGTTCATTTACCTTTGCTATAACAGAATGCCTGAGACTAGCAACTATATAGAGAGAAGCTTATTTTGGTTCAAGTTTCTGAATATGGAAGTCCAAGAGTATGGCACCAGAAGGCAGCAAACCAATGGCAGAAAGAAGAAGGGCATGTAGAAGACAGACAAAAGACAAGGGTGGCCTTTAACAACCTTCTGTCACAGTAACTTTTTCAACCTCGCCAGAGTAAGAACTCTGTCCCTTGACAAAGATATCCATCTCCCCTATTTTCCTTTTGGAAGTAATAGTGTTCGAATGCAGAATCTTCCACTAGCTAGGGCAGGCACTTTAGCATTTGAACAAAAAATACCTCTAGCCTTGTTATTTTGGTGTTAGGGTCTCTCATTTTTACCTGAGCTAGCCTGGATCATAATATCATTTATACTTCCTGAAAATTAGGATAACAGATATGTGCCACCCTTCCCAGCTTGTATTGGTTTTGATAGGACCTCTCTGTCTTTTTATCTTGGACCTCCATCCTCCAAGTTCCCGCTTCCCAAGCAGATAGGATTATACAAGTGTGAGCCAGGATACCTGTCTGCATCCACCCCTTTTAAGAACCTAATTACTCTTAAAAGTTCCACCTTCCAAAACCATCATAATGGCAGTCAAATTTCAAGATGAGTTTGAGAAGTCACAAGCTGTATTCACAATATGGTAGATTGATTTCAGGTGAAAGCACATTAAATAAAGAAATACTTTATTTAACTGATTACATGCCACATGGAGCATGTGAGTACTGAGTTCTGTGTTTCTTATCACAGTATAAGTACCCAGTCTGGAGCTGGCATTAAGCTCTGTTGTTAGATCACAGACTAATTTTTGCTCATTATTTTGCAGCTCAAGTAAAGGTGAAAATCAATATCAATGTTAGTGTCATGGTCTTAATAGAGTTTTATAAATATAAAAAATAAACATGGCATGAACACATGCTATAAAAATAATACTTAATGATTTTTATGTTGGCTGAAACTATATTTCCTATTATAAAAAGCATAAATTTCAATTGCAAGACAATTTCTAAGAGAAATACTCTTTTGAGAAAGACTCCTTTTTTTAGGATCATAATTTAACATTTCAAACTGTTCTAAAAATTCAGAGGATGTCTATAGATGTGTATATTTAATGAACTTTCATTTGAATACATTTTAATTTCCCACCAACTCCTCAAAAAAGAACATTTTTGAAAAAGGAGAATGCATTTGCAATATTATCCCCCTCTGGGAAAAGTAGATTTTTTTCAGAATAACACTGATACTTTTTTTTCAACTCTTAATTTATGATTTAATTATTATTCACATTTATATTCATATTTGCATGACAAAAAGGTGCTATATCTTTTTATAAGTAGCTCTTTATTGTCTGGATTGCTAAAAAGAAGAATCTAAGGAACTAAAGAAGAATAACAACTTTCAAGTATCATATTAGAGCAATTTGCATTTCTCTCTAGTAATCATCTCATCAAATCCTGTTGGAAAACAACTGTATCTCAGGTAGAAGGATTGTATCTTAGTCTGTTCTGGGCAGTACAACAAAAAAATATAAACTAGGTGGTTAACAAACAACAGTCATTTCTGTGTGTGTGTGTGTGTGTGTGTGTGTCGGTTGTGGGGTTTGAATTCTGGGCTTGGGCGCTATCCCTCAGCTCTTCAGCTCAAGGCGAGCGCTCTACCACTTGAGCCATAGTGCCACTTCCGGTTTTCTAGTGGTTTATTGGAGATAAGAGTCTCACGGACTTTCCTTCCTGGGCTGGCTTTGAACCGTAATCCTCAGATCTCAGCCTCCTGAGTAGCTAGGATAACAGGCATGAGCCACCAATGCATGGCTTCTCATAGTTCTGTATGCAGGAAAGCCCACAGTCAAGGCAGCAACAGATCTGATGTCTAGTGGAGATTTCACCATGCATCATGGAGACAATAGCCTATCTCTTTTGTCCTCACTTGACACCAAGGACTAGCAAAATCTGGAGTTTTTCATAAAGCCACTAAATCCAATCGTGAGAACTCTACCCACATGATCTAATAATCTAAAGGCCTCACCTCCTCTTAACCATGACCTTGGAGTAAGATGATTGGAGTTTCAACATATGAATTTTGAGGGGGCAGGGAAGCATAAATAATAAAGCAATTCCAAGGAATAATTTGGTATCTTTTATGGCAGAATGATAAATGTCAATTAATACTTTAAGTGGAATTATTTCTGTCCAAGTCTTTTGGCCTTCAGTATCAGAGAACTGATCCAGATTTCTCTTAAGAGAAAGCACATATAGACCAGGTTAACAACTGGCCAGAAGCATTCTGGATAGTAAGTCTCACAGACTGTCCTGTAGAACAGCTGAAGAACTACTGGAGATAAGTAAAACAAGTTATTTTTTTCTCAGAAATGACTAAGCTAACACTTTTTCAGAAGAACAAGAAAAACTTCTAATTTCCAGAATAGGACCCACATAAATGTAATGTGATTACTATCTAGTCTTCCTTTTGATCGAACAATGAACGACAACAAAAAAATGTTTCTGAGGAAGTTTTGAAAAGCAGAGTTTGGGGATTAAACAAGGGATAGGTGGTGTATGAAAACTCATTGTTCTTTGGTTAGGCATACCCAGATATATTGGTATGGATCTCAGATGTTACAACTGTGATTTTTTTTTTAAATAATATGTTCCATAGTTCATCTAAATACTATGCCTTTCATCCCCCAAACAAGCCTTAAAGTAGATATGTTTTAAGCTAGATACACCTGCCTGCTTTTTGTTGAAGAAAACTGAGCCACAGACAAGTAATAAATTTGCTCATGGTTGCCCTTAAAACAAACATTAGAAAGAGCACAAATTCCAGGCCTGACACTAAAGCCATGTTCTCAACTACTTTGCATTTACAAAGATACCCTGAAAGAAATAGAAATCTGAAAAGTGACATTGTGTTTCTTAAAACCTATATCAAACCAAAATATCAATCTAATGAGAAGTAATTTTTTTAAATTGGTCGTGGGCCTGAACTCTGGGCCTGGGTGCTGTCCCTCAGCGCTCTACCACTTGAGCCACAGCACCACTTCCAGCTTTTTCTACTTATGTGGTGCTGAGGAATCGACCCCAGGGCCTCATGAATGCAAGGCAAACACTCTACCACTGAGCCCCCTTCCAAGCCCAGCTACCTTCCCAGCCCTTAATGAGGTGTAATTTTTAAAACTTCAAATATATAAGATCTTTAAAGATTTGTACATGCACACACACACATATACACACATACACGCACGCATGCATACACACACAAACAAAACGCAGGAAGCTTTGTTCCACCAAACAAGAAAAGAATGAAAAACAAACAATTTTTAAAATCATGAGGAATAGTAAATGGGAAGTATTAAATAAGAAGAGAGGCAGTAGGAATCCCCAAAGCTACAGAAAAAGGGGATCCCCTAATTCTTGCTATGTGTAAGCAGAGACCAAGAATGAAAGTATAGGACAGCCAAATCCCGGGGCCCTGTGATCATAGACTCTTTCCTCTAAATTCAAATATGGCACACACTCACAGAAAAATAAGATGAGGTTGTTGGGTTGGGAAGATATGCTAAAAGCTGATATAAGTGAGTAAATTGACTTGTGATGACAAATTAGCTGTTTGAAAATTGTGGAGAGTGGAGTTTATAGGGCTGAAGGGGGTACATCCCTCTACTTCAACAAGAACTATTCCTCTGTCCTTTGGATATATTTTACATCGATGTGAGTAAATGCTTAATGGAAATGTAAATTTTAAAATTTAAATTTAAATTTAAAATGATTACCCTTTATTACAGATTGTCATGGTAGTATTTTAGATAGAGCAATATAATTAGATTTCAGATTTAGAGTATGACATTGGCTCCAGGGTACAGAAAAGATTAGAGGGAAGTAAGATTAGAAGAAAGGAAACTATTTAAGAGGCTGTGGTAGTGCAACAAATGTACTATAATCCCTTGAACTTCAAATAGAGGCAATAGGGGTGAACAAAAAGAAAAGGAGATAACATATCCATATAAAAAAGGTAGGGAAAATACAGAACATGGAGAAGCCAGGTGAGAGAGAATGTCAGTGATTTCCAGCTGTCCAGACCACTGTGTTCATGGTGATATATGGCAAGAATTACAGGAGATTGCAGGGAAATCACAGTAGAAAGAGTAGGTTGACTAATGTAGAATTGGGTAATTTAATGGCAAATGAAAGATGAAGTTGTCCATTTTGGATAGGAAGCATTTAGGCAGCAGAATACTTGGCTTGGAACTCAGGATATATGGGAGAGGTGTATTTTGGCATCATAAACAACAGATGACTAACAAAGATGAGTAGAAAAGAGATCACCTATGAAAAATATGTAAAGGAAGAACAAAGAGGCATTTAGTCAGTTCAGGAACAAATACTGTGTAGGACACATGACCACTGAAAGCACTGTAGCCTCAGGATGACTGGGTTGAGATCAGATAAAGCCCATCTCTTTAGAATAAGCAAATAAAATAAAAGTCATATTCTTTGGCCAGATAGCTCATACCTCTCTCTCTCTCTGAGAAAGGCCAGAGAAATATTACTCAGTAGATGAGCCCAAGCCATACCTACCTGCTATTGATTTCCCTTTATACACTCTGCTTTCCAATTTAGATAATCGGATTCAGTGACTTGTTTTGAAGTCAACCTTGAAAAACAGGGCATAGGTTTTTTTTTTTGTTTGTTTCGTTTTTTAAATCCTGAGAACACTTTAGTGGTTTGCAGAATTTCATACACCAGAAGAAACATTTAACAAATTAAAGAAGCAAAGCAAAGAAGTATGAAATCCCATTCATGTTTCCTTAGTGACTTTAAGCCACTAGTATGATAAATTAGACCTGACTGTGTAGATTGTAATTACACTTAAATTTCTTATTTCCCCAAAGCATGAGTTATTTTAGAATTTGAGTTTGTGATTGGAATGTGAGTGCTTTTCATGGCTACTCTAAAATGACTACTTCTAACTACTCTCCTGGTTCCCAAACTAAACATAGTTCACATTCTTCCCAGCAGCTCTTTTGTAACCTTGGTCTCTATCAGTTTATTTTAAAGAAAAGTCAGTAATAGTGTTCTGTAGTTCTGAGGTTGCCTCTGGCTAAGACTGTTCAGAAAAGATAAAGAAACCTATAAACAAGGCAAGGAAAGAAATGAGTAGTAAATCCACACATTACCCAGTAATTGGAGATTTTATTAAAAATCCGTTTGGGTGGAATGAATTCCTTTTTTAAATAATAGGGTATTCTTTGTGTTTCCTAACCCCAAACATGAGAATAATAAATTCCCAGTAGATAAAGCTATGTTAAAAGTTTATTCTGTTTATAACAACTCTTTGTTTTGGCTATTTTGTGCAGACTACAAACAGTATCTAAAAATTTCAACCTTTTATGTTATTTAAATATCTGTCTATGTATGGAATTCTCCCATTCAAAGCAGCTATCTAAGCATAGCTAAAATTTACTGTTTCTCCTCATCCACTCAAAACAAGTTCATAAATATTTCATAGGCATGCAATGAAACTCCTAAGATGTCAGCTATTTTAGAAATTGAAATTATGTAGCAATTCATGTATTCAGTAACATTCATTTTAACATAAAAGATTGTGTGGTCAATAGTCTAAATATAATTATATTCCTCTGGACACTTTTTCTATACATATTATACAAAAATAAAATCATAAAAAAATCATATATGCCAATTGCTAATTTTCCAGAACTGGCACAAATAAGCAATCTTCTTTTTATCCTCTTTTTTTCAATTTCATTTTATTGTAAAGATGCTGTACAGAAGGGTTACAGTTATATGAGTAAGGCAATGAGTACATTCCCTTCCTTGGTGTTGTCCCACTATCCCTTCCCTCCCCCACCTCCCACACTCTTCCCCCCCCCCCCCCCACCAACTTGTAAAGTTCATTTGCAATATACTGTCCTCTGGGTATCCTTGTTGCAATGGGCCATCCTCTGTCCTTGTTTCAGCATTTTGTTATTCCCCTTCTCCCCAGATTAGACATATGTATATACAAGATGCAGGATACCAAAATCAAATACAGTGTCAACAGGGAGTTCTTTTTATCATCTTTGTTGTTCAAAGTCCTTCCTGACATTGCTGTTCATTTCTCCTATAGTTAAAGTCGGGGGGGGGGGGGCGGCGGGAGGAAGAAAAAAAAAACTTCACTAAGGCCAGATTTTTATATTGTTCACCATTCTGTATGCTATACCTAAAATAGTTTTGTGCTCATAGTGTGTTCTTGGTAAACTTTGGTTGAACCAGCTCTTGGTGTATTAGGTAAAATGGCATGCAGATGGCACAGCACAGTGCCCTACACAAGGAAATTGCAGTTCCTTAAGCCATTCTGAATTTCATTCCTTCCTGCGTGGTCTCAGGCAAGTCTTTGGTTTTTAGAATCCCTGGCTTGTGATGGAGATAAAACTACCTGTCTCTTAGCAGGCATTAAGTGAAGCCCAGCAGGTGGGGTCTGTAAGCAACCAAATAATATTGAAAGTATATATTCAAAACATGTCAAGGTCATAGAGCTAAATTAACACCACAGCCAAGAAGCAACCCAAAGGGCACTCATTCTACTTCATTTCCAAATTCCGCCCTACCGTCTTCAAGAGTGATTTATTCAGATCTGTCTCTCCTTCCCATAGAAATGACCTGCTCTTTGCTCTCTGAAAGAACAAAAGAGGAAAGAATGTCTGGGTGGAAATGCAGATCTCTTATTTTATCTCAGCTTTCCAGGTGCCTCTGTGTTTACATCCAGTCTTCAGTTATTTGTATTGAGGAAGGGCAGCCAAGGCATGAATATACTTTAGCACTTACATTGGCTTTGGAATTAAACTCATGTGTACTGTGTGATAGAGAAAGTATACACTTAACATCATGAAATCATGCTGTAAAGGTTTAATTCTGCAGCCCTGGCTATGGGTCCGCTTGAGATACTTCCTGAGTTTCCCCATGCATTAAACATACTTGTTAAATGTTCAGTGCTCTGACAGTTGTAAAGCTGGCATCATAAACCCAGCATGTCATCCTTCAAGCAATTATTTTGTTTATCTGTTTACGTTATCAGTCAGAAATTACTTGTGTTTATCATTAGGGAACTGAGGCTGTAGATGTTCATAGCACCAATGTATCACTACTTGGCATGTCGTATGCAAATAAGGCTTTCCCGTTCATATATTCTGATGGTTCACTGTTGGATAAATGAATATATTACACAGGAAGTTAATGAGTCATGTATCGAGTCTTTAAAGTAAGTACAGTATTCAAGGCTTTCCTTCCACTCAATGATTTATCATTGATGAAACATGGGTTTTTGCAATAGCGTTGAAATAATTTGTTTTCTAGCCTATGCATTTGCTGCTTTGGTTAATAATTTTCTCTTCCCTGTGCAGCAATTGGCTGGTAAACTACTCCCTGCAACTTCAGGAAGTGAAGTATTACCTATTCATTTCTCTCCCTAAGCTTCCAGGCTACACTGTAATTCTAACCTGTCCTACTTTGCTGTGAACATATTTTTAAGTGTCAAAATGTTCTGCATATTTACACTGGAGTATATATCTGAAATGCAGGGGTTGTTCAAGGCTGTTAAAATGGAGCAGTGATGAGGAGAAAAGGGGATGGGCAAAGAGTGTTAAAGGGGCTTAACATAGTAGATGGGCATGTCCACACCTTCTCTCTTCTATAGGAAAATTCATCACTTTCCACCATGTAAGTGTCCAGTCAGAAACCATTTGTACCTCTATAGAGCTACATTGAGACTGGCTTGATTATGTCAAGGTCACAGAGTTAAATTAGCCTGACAGCCAAGAGGTAACCCAAAAGACGTTCATTCCATTTCACTTCCATGTTCCTACCAAGTTGAATCCAAGAGTAGTGATTTATTCACATCTGCTGTTCCCTTCCACATGAACAGCATTGGCTGGCCTGCTGTTTAAGGACTCACCTTCCTGCTGCCTCATGGTTCATGGAAGGGAGAAGCTAGCAAGCTTGAGGTGAGAGCCCAGCTGTGGTTCTGATCAGATTATTACATGAACCTCATGAAGTTTTATAAATATGAGTGCGATAACACATGGGAAATGACTTAGAGTCTTGCATGTATGATACTATTTTTAGTCTGTTTTATGGAGTAGATTATGACTGATAGGCAGAAGATCTCTGCCTTTGCATCATTGTAATGAGAAGGGTTTATAAGATGGAGGCATCCTCATGGGGTCCTCTATGCTGGATGTGGGTAAGCAGCTGCTCCTTTGCATGGTACAACACATATGGATGTGTTTGTTATAAGGGTAAACACAGATTTGGCCATGAAATGGTTACATCTTCTCTGACTGACTGAACAACTTCGGGAAAGTTTACTTGCTTAGCAAGATGGTGTCATAGTCTGGAGGGAGCAGGATTTCCTGGCTTCAGCTGTGTGTTATGAGGCTCCAATGCCAATTTTCTGAGTGACCTTGGGTAAACCACTTTCTACCTCTTCCTTCCATTAGAAGAAATAATTGATCTTATGGTCACACCTCACAAAGATGTAGTACAGATGAGTGTCGACTATTTGAGCCAGCTCTGGCAAGGACTCCATCGAGCACATAATTAATTCTATAATCTATAATTAAGTCTGAGGATAGTGAAGAGATATCAAAAACTAAACCTTGAACTTTTTTTTCCTTTCTAAGAAGAATAATGAACCCAGCTCCACTTTATCCTACCATAGTAGAAATGGTGACCTGGAAATTTCTAGTGGATAACATGACAGAAGGTATCAATAGACTCCTTTGGTGATGAGGTAGATATGACATCAAAAGTGCTAATGAAATAGTTAAAGCATGAGGTAGTCCAGCACTGAAGACAGAAATGCAAAGTTGTTCTTAATTCACAAAGAAGCTAAATCTTGTCAAAGGTGGATAGGATGTGAGTATTTCATGAGAAACAGCAGTGAACAGTATGTTGAATACTCTGAGAACCGTCTTTCCAAGTGTGTCTGCACATCCTCTATGTCCACATCCCACAACTGCCTTGAGAAACTCTCCCCACCTGATTCTCTCTCCCCACCTGATTGTTCCTATGGAGCAAACGTTATACAATATCCAAGTTTGACCTGCACACAATACATATGTAGTTACTCACACAGGCAAACTGGCTAAGTCTGAGCTGCAAGCTGGTGATCGTTGTAGAAGCATACATTATTCACTCAGTTGAAAGCACACTCAAAGTGCAGATACCATTCTTCCAGATCAGTTGGGTTTAGTCTTTGGATAAGCAAGCTCTCTCTTGTCCTGCCTGAGTCTTCCTGCTGTTTACTCTCTATATGTCTTTCACAGGCTTGACTTACTTGGAGCCACCGTGACTGCAAGGGTGGTGATGGTGTTGCTCTATTCTACCCATCCATGGGCCACCACTACATTCCTTGCTTTTCTAACAGCCTCTTGACCTCCACATTAATGAACATTGAGTTCATTAAAAAAAAAAATACATTCTTCTTGTTTTCTCTGGCTGATCAGAGAACTCTTTCTCACCAATCTTTTTTCCATGGGCTGGAGCCAAGAGGGTGAGGAAGTTGTAGCATTCTCCTAGTTGCTTTCAGTCTAGGTGGTCCCTATTGGGTAGTTATGCTAATAGGCATCTTAAGTTGAAGTAATGTCTCATAGGAGCAGACCTGTTCCTCCTTCCTTGTTCCCTCCTTGTTCCCAGGGTGATTTCTAATTGTAGGGAAAGCTTCAAGTCCTCCTGATGTCAGGCAGAAGGAAATGGCTCTTGTCTCCAATAGGATCATGGGCTCAAGCTCTCTGCAGATTACATCTCCTGTTCCTAGAAAGGCTCTTCTTCAACCTTCACTAGTATATTCCACTCAACAAGGTCATGTGAGTTTTTGATGGGCCTTGTTCTTTTTACAGTCTTGCTTTTTTGTGGCTATAGAAGAGTACCTGACTGGTTCCCTCATTCATAATGAGTTATGTAAAGCCCTTGTATCTAGATGAGATATAAATGTTTTTTTATTGACATCTAAAATTATGATTTTACTTTAGGAAAAAAGATGCTTTAAATGGTAAAAATAATATGCTGGGTATAAGAGTAACTGAGACTAAGTATTTTTTAAAGAAAAGAGTTTTACAGAAAGACACTATAAATTATACAGGACTCTAGGCATTCACATACAGAAACATCAAAGGAGTATACTCTTAGGAGAGGAACACAAAAGCAGAATGCCTTGTGTATCTAATCCTATAAGATAGTATTTATTAAAATGAACTCCAGGAAATGGAAATAAGAGGTTTTTCTTTGTTGCTGTTTTGGTTTTCTTTCCTTTTTGACTTGTTTCTTTATCTGTCTCTGGGAGGGTTAAAGAGACACAGAAATGGAGAGACAATGGGTGAACAAATGCAGCTGTGGTGCTCACTAGATACTATGTTGAAAATGATCTGTACAACTTGTGGGTGAGGACAGGTGGGAAAAACTGGGAGTAAACAAGAGAAAGGGTGACATTGTCCAAAAAGAAATCTGTTCTTTACCTGACTTATATAGCTGTAACCCCTCTGTACATCACCTTTATAATAACAATAAAAATATTTTAAAAAGAGTCTTAATGGGTTCATGAGTCTGGGAAGTCCCAAGTGGTACAGCTGCATCTGTGAAGGATTCGTGCTGCTTCAACTTATAAGGAAAGCAGAAGAAACAAAGGTTCAAACAGAAATGATCAAGCACAAGGGCAGGCTTGCTTTATGACAACTCACTTTCAAGGTAATTAGTTCTTTTTGAGTGACATATTCAAAACAGAGAAAATTCTTAATCCATTCATGAAGATTTCACTTCTATGACTCAAACATCCCTCCTCTAGGCCCTACCCCCAAAGACACATGAGCTTTAGTAAAGGAAAAAAACTATTTAAAATATAGCATTCTGTTCTCAGAAAAAAGAATTCAGATACAGACATTTACACAAAATACCATATCTTTAGATATAAAGAACCATCAAGAATGTCATAAAGGCCGTCAAACTAACTTATAATAGAAAATAACCCTATTGAAAAAAAAGAAGAAGCAGAGTCAAAAGCATAGGATCTTTCTTTCTTCTAATACCCCACAAAAAATTTTTTTAATTAAAAAGGAACACTTAAGACCCAACAGAGGGTTATGAGAGATTAAGGAATTACCAAGCACATTTCCTAGCCAGAGCCCATCCAAAGAATTTATTTGCTTTGTATATAAAGGTTAACCTATATGTTATGAATTAAGAATATCACAGGTGGAAGTTAGAAAACCATAACTATGTCATGTAGAGCAACAGAACAAAATCAGAATCATGGAGCTGTAGAATTAAAAGAATAAGTGATCGTTTAACCTAGTTCTCTGATTATATAAATAATAAAGTTGACTTTGGATAAATGAGGAAAGACATCTGAGGGCATGCGGTGATATGCAGGTCTGAGTTTAGAGACCTGTGGCACAGTGTTATTCTTTGTTGTCCTGTTATAGCCTTCTTACATATAAAAACTGAGAACACATCTCCCCAAGGTTATTAGTTGTTTTTTAGAATATTAAACTATATTAGTTTTCATCAATCAATCCACTCAAAAAATAAATCTTTTAAAAGATTCTAAAATTTGCTGCTTTTTATTACTTACAGTCTAGTAAATGAACTATAGTTGTCTTTATTTCACTTTTTATGACTTACTTAGTAGATTAGTTAACCAACAGATTGATGCATTAATGCAACATTGACAATATTCTAACCACATTATATGAATGTGTTAGGGAGAGTATTCTGTGATGAATACTGTCCCTTTTTACAGGAAATAAACAATCAATTATAGCAAATACATATATATATACATATATATGTGTATATATATATATATATATATAAAACCAATCATCTCCTGTGCAAAACACAAGTAAATACTGTAATGGCTGTACAATTTAGCCTCTACCAGAGATGCAAAAATATAAACTAGTTCATTATGATTTGAAATACTCCAGAAAGCTTTGCAGGAAATATAGAATTGGAGATGAATCCTTAACTATAGTCCAAGACAAAGTTGTGTTATACTTCAGGTGGGAAAAATAGGATAGGAAAAGAGGCCACATGAAAGAGGCAATCCGTGCTAAAAAGAAAGGGCCCTTGGGCACGTAGCTTTATGTGGCTCAAGGTGAAAAATTCAGATTTACAGACTCTAAATGCTGTATTGAGCATAGGGTTTCTTTTTTGTATATATTGTTATTGTAAAAATACTGTACAGAAGGGTTACAGTTACATGAGTAGGGTAATAAGTACATTTCCTATTGAACATTGTTACCTCCTCCTTTGCTTTTCCCCTACCATCCCTTCCCTCTCCTTCCCCAAAAGTTGTAAAGTTCGTTTTCAACATGGTGTCTTGTACATCTCATTGTTACAATGCATCAACCTGTATCCTTATTTCAGCATTTTGTTGTTTCCTTTCCCCTCCCCAAAATAGAAAAATGTATATACAAATGCAGTACAAGCATAGAGTTTCTTTAAATATCTGCTTTTAAAAACAGTATGATCTGACTTGTGGTGTATGAAACAGAACAAGGAATCACCAATTTGAAGCAGCAGATTGGCCAATTAAGTGGTTATTGAAATCCTTCAGAAGTATATTATGAGATACAGAGATAAATATACAAAAGAAAATGAGAAAAGTGGGGTAAATTTACTTGGTGTTCATTATTTTCATTATGGACTATCATAAATCTCTTTTGTACAATTAATATGCATCAATAAAAAGAAAAGCAAAGAGAGATCAAATCCAAGAAACATCAGTAAAGATTCAACAGTTAAAGAATTGGCTGAAGCAAGATCAAGGTCATTCAGTTTTCCAGTTAGAATGTCTTAAGGGTTATTTGGTTCTGGGTCAGGTAGAAACTGAGATGCTCAGTTCTAGCTAATACCTCATTTATATAATTCTGGACTTCTCCAACTACTCTCATACTGTGCTGCTCTAAATCCATCAGCCTTTTATTGCTATCCTGAGCTAATGAGATCAGAACTTAATCATAACCAGTGCCTCTTATATAATATTATATATCTGTTCTACTTCTACATTTTCCAATATATCAAAAAAACTCAGTATACATGTTAGAATATTAATACAAAGAATAAAAAAGTCTGTAGATGAGTCCAGTCAACCATGTAAAACAAAATAATTATCAGAAATTCCTAATTGAAACTTCAAGAGATGTAGTATACAGCTGTGTATATGGGCTAAAGAATGAAGCAGAGGGTGGAATTTTCTTATCTGATGGAGATAGCTTTGCTTTGCTGATATTTTCATTGTCTCTGATTATCTATCCTGGCCCTCTATATGAGTTCAGATGTTCTACCTTCTTTTCTGGTACAGTGAATACAATTTATTCTTTCTCTAAAGCCAACCTCTTTGTTACCAGATCCTAGAGGATCTCTTTTCTCCTAATAACAGCTTTTGTTCCTAAGATTATTGCTTCTTAATTCTGAATCCTCAAATTTTTCTATTAGTTATAAAAGTTTTTATACTAACCATGTAAATTTCCTGTCCTTTTTTTTCCTCCAGACCCCACTCAAGCCAAACCATTATTCCATCTTCCCTAAAACTCCTCCTATCATGGCTAGCTCAAACTTTAGTCTGTAGCAGGAAAAGATAATAATCAATAGTCTGTCCTCACTTACTTTGCCCTTATAACTTTTTCTGTGGTCCTTCTTCATTCTTAATACAGTTCTCTTAACAAATCTCCAGAGAGCCATAGTTTTCTAATACTATTCAATCATCCAAGCTAGTCAATATTCCTCTACTGAGATGAGATGTTTCTCTTTTTCCTATATTTTAAGTCAATCTTTCCCAACCAATGCTCCCAGAGCACAAAAGCTTAATATCCAAAAGGAGTCTGTGGATGTATTTTTTCCTAGAATGGTGAATTTAGAATGGGTTGCTGGTTCATATCTTTATGATGAAGATTATATTCACTTAAAGCATGTTCTGAGGTTCAGATGAGAAACTTCAGTTAAGATAAGCCACTTTGCATGTCAATGTGACCTAAAGTTCGATTCTTGTCCCATTTTTCACTTCTGATTACCCTGGTCACCTGCTAATGATGCTCCAAATCTCTATTTCTTACCTCAACTCTTTTTTTAAGTCTTGGTGCTTTTGAAATCTTTATTTGAACTTCTAAACTATTGTGGTTCAAAATGGATCTTAAGACCAACATTGGGAACTCTTAGAAACATATTAGAAATTTAAAATTCCTACTCTTCTATCAAAACTTTAAATAAGATCCCTAGGAAATTTACATGTATATGTGGGTTTAAGAAGCAATGGATTAAAACATCTTAATCTTAATAGCCCATGTAAAGATTATTTTTTCTCTCATATCCCCAGAATTCCATAAGGGATTCTTGTTTAAATTTCCCTGTTTTTTATCGCTCTAATTATCGAATCTCTGTCTTTCCCAGCAATGATGGTTTGATGTGGTTCTTGTTGTTGTTTTAGTTTATAATATAGACTTGATTCTCTTCCTGGTTTCATGGTTTTAGCTTTGTTGGTGGTGGTGGTGGTTGGCGGGCTTGAACTCAGAACCTGGGTGCTGTCCCTTGGCTTTTGTGCTCAAGGGTAGTACTCTACTACTTTTAAGCCACAGCTCCACTTCTGAGACTTGATTCTTTTATTTTACTTTTGCTAATGTCTAAGTCCAACTTGAAAATACAAATTTTTAATAGCTTCCTACTTATTCAGGGAATACCAAATTGTGACTCTTGACTAAAACACTTACTGTAAAGATGTCTCATGGCCTCTCACTGCACACAGCCCTTCCATTTCTGCTTAGCACAGAACTGAACAGTTCCAGAGCAAGGGCCTGTTCTTGCAGTAGGGTTCCCCCAGACTTAAGAAAACCAGCATTTCAGTCTGAAATCATCCCTGCTCAGCCCTATTCCTTTCTCCTTCTATCTTTGCCCACATTAATCCCTAATAAGTGCCACAAACTCCTAACTTCATCTAAGTGCCTGCTTCCAAGGAAACCAAAATGATACACTTTCTAAATTCTTTTCTTGTTTCCATTTTTGGGAAATGAATGCCATAAAAATGACTTTATACACAGTGTATAATGATGCTGACATGTATAATCATAACTAAACAATGCCAGAAAAAGAAATACAAATGGCATTCATTGAAAAATTATTGCAAAGACAGAAGTAGCTTCCCAATCTATGCACCTTTTTCTTCCTTCCATTTGGCTTATTAGAATGACTGTGGTTTTACATCCATCCATCTAGGGCAAAGGCTGGGAAAGGGCTGTATTGTGATGGACGAGACTGCCAGAAACCCACTGAGAATTTAGATATTGTATTAGTGTATTACATTTACAAATAGCTGCACCACAGGAAAGTATGACTGCAAGTTCTTCTGTGTGATCCTCTGCATGTTAAGGGAATAAACTACAAAAGAGTCATTTGTCTTAAGAAGTGATATTTTTTTCCAGCTGGGTGACAGTGGCTCATACCTGTAATCCTAGCTATTCCAAAGACTGTGTTCAGAAGATAAGGTTTGAAGCCAGTTCAAGTAGAAAAGTCCTTGAGATTCCATTTCCAATTAACAAGCAAACTACTGGATTAGAGAACTGACTCAAATGATAGGATACTAGCAAAATTCAAGGCAAGCACAAATGTGACTTCAAAGCTTGGTAGCAGCAAGAAAGGAAGGAAGGAAGGAAGGGAGGGAGGGAGGGAGGGAGGAAGGAAGGAAGGAAGGAAGGAAGGAAGGAAGGAAGGAAGGAAGGAAGGAAGGAAGGAAGGAAGGAAGGAAGGAAGGAAGGAAGGGAGGGAGGGAGGGAGGGAGGGAGGGAGAGAGGAAGGAGGAAAGGAAGGAAGGAAGGAAGGAAGGAAGGAGGAAAGGAAGGAAGGAAGGAAGGAAGGAAGGAAGGAAGGAAGGAAGGAAGGAAGGAAGGAAGGAAGGAAGGGAGAGAGGAAGGAGGAAAGGAAGAAAGAAAGAAGGAAGGAAGGGAAGAAAGAAAGAAAGCAGAGAAAGAGAGAGGGAGGGAGGAAAGGAGGGAAGGAAGGAAGGATTTTTTTCTCTCTTTTTAGCATAAATTTCTTACTTCCAATGCTTTTTTCTACAAAAGTTTTAGCACTTTAATATAAAATTCATATGTCCCAATTGTACTTAGCCATTAACAAAGGTAATAAAAAAGAATCAAGTTTGGGCTGGGAAGGTGACTCAGTAGTAGAATGTTTGCCTTGAATGATGAGGCCCTGGGTTCGATTCCTCAGCACCACATAAGCAGAAAAAGGCAGAAGTGGCACTGTGTCTCAAATGGTAGAGCGTTATCCTTGAGCTGAAGAGCTGAGGGACAGCACCCAGGCCCAGAGTTCAGACCCATGACTGACAAAAAAAAAAAATCAAGTCTGTACTATAAACTAAAACAAGAACTACATAAAACCACCATTGCTGAAGAAAGACAGAGATTGAACACTTATAGAAACACTAAGTCATTTTTCTCTCAAGGACTAAAATTAGTGTGTGTGTGTGTGTGTGTGTGTGTGTGTGTGTGTGTGTGTGATTTTACTGGCTAGATACCTTCAAAAGCTGTAATATACAGAACTTCACATCATAGGCATCGTCTTTGTAGAATGGCTTGATGCAATCCCTGTGCCTGGAAAAGAATTGGTATGTTTTCCTCAGTATGTATGCTACTAAACCCAATGCTTTGGCCCTTCTGACACCAATCAGAAAGCAATTGCCTTGCTATTCATTTCTTTGGAATTCTCTGTGCATCTTAAAAAGGCAGGAAGTCTATTTAGGATCAGTAGATTTTTATTCCTGTAGTTGCTTTGGCTGGGAGACGATAATCACTTCTTAATGTCCATCATCCTATTCTCTTTGGAAATGGTCCTGTTCACCACTGCATATGATCCTCTTTAGAGGACATCCTACCAGTAGAAATAAGAGGCCAAGTAATTCCTTTCCTGGACAGGCATATGGTCACAAGGAATTCTCTTCTGAGACGCTAAAACATTCAAGAAGAGCCCATTCATATCATGGATGGGTTCCAAAACAGGTTAAAATATGCCATTAAACCTTCTTTCTTTTCCTCACATTTCTAAGCCAGGTCTCTAGTGTTCAATCATTTGTGTAAGGCACTCTCCTATGAGCTTATGAGCTGCATATACACATTTATGCCCTTTAAGTAAATCCATACTCTAGTATCTAGATTTGCTTTCTTTGACTTATAATCAGGACATGTGACCATACTGATGTTTGTGGTTATGTCACTATTGATATATAATTAAACATGGTATATATTACACACACAAAGCAGAGGGGCAAAACCCAATGAAATATTTATTCATTTAGGTCCTCAAATTTTGACACTTTCCAAGAACTGGTTTGAAGAAGAGTGAATCTAATGGCTTCCTGGAAATTCATATTGTTTTCATGTGGACTTTCATGGCATTGGACTATATTAGTATGTTTCCTTCTCACACATTTGAAACTTTTAAGTCTCTGTGGGGGACAGGCCACCAGGATGAGAGTATCTCTCATTCTATTTCCCTGATCAGCTAAGATTTTTGAGAGCCTGCCTGACAACGTTTTATCTTGAAAAGAAAAAAATCCATTTCAGTACAGCACTCAATTTTCTCTCCTTCAGGTTCTCTTGACAATGATTTCAGATTTCACTGCTTAAAGCTGAAAACTCAGTACCAAGATTTTTATAGACATAAGAATACAAATAAATCAACACTATAAATATCTCTCCTTCATGACATCAGAGAGTTGCCCAATGAGCAGCTGAATCCCTTCAGAAAATGAAAATAGAAATTTTGATATGAAATTTGAATACCAGGAGACTTTGTAGTTTGTAATTTTATTGATTCTTTTCAGGATCTGTATTTTTAAAATGACAAAATAAAAAATACAATGAAGCACTAATATATTTTTAGGAAGTATATATTTTTAGGAATTATTTGTTTTGTAGTAACAGAAAACTCAAACTGACCTAAGATATTTATCACACATTGTTCAAGTTTAGGCATAATTTGATTCTTTGGATGATGATGATGATGATTATGATGTTGGAGTTTTGTGCCTGCTTCTTTAAATGTCTCTAATTTTTCCTCGCTGCCATAATGATTTCTTCAAGATAGCTTCCCTCATAGTATGAAAAAAATGGCTGTTTCAGTCCAGGCTTGACAATCACAAACACACTCACACATGCACACATACCTGTGCTCACACACACACATACGTCAATCCCATAGTTCCAAGAAGATGATTGACACATAGACTCACTCGGACTTAACTGGATTGGATCACATGCCCACCAAAAAGTTGATCAATATAGTCATGGGTCATGAAATGACCCTGATTGGTCTATCTAGGTCATATATCTCACCTCTGGAGCAAGTATAGTCTCTTCCTCTCCCAAATACATAAATCTCCAAAGGGAGCTATCAGGAAGAAAGGGGAGAAAATGACACAGCACAACACAGGTAACTGGCAGGTGTCCAGTCATATCCTACTTTATATCCATTACAGATTAGGAATAATTAAAAATACCTACAGATAAGATGTAAGGCTAAGCATTATACTTAATGGCAAAAAGCTAAAGCCATTTCCTCTAAACTCAGGAATGAGACAAGGATGTCTACTCTCTACACTTCTTTTCAACTTAGTATTAGAATGCTTAGCTACAGCAATAATTCAAGATGTAAACATAAATGGGATCCAAATAGGGAAGGATGAAGTAAAACTCTCCCTCTTTGCAGATGACATGATCTTCTATTTAAAGAATACTAGACTCTACTTCCAAATTTGAAACTTTGGCAAAGTAGCAGGGTATAAAATTAACCCTCAAAAATCAATGACTTTTCTGTATGCCAAAAATGAGAAGAGCATGGCTGAAATTAGGAAAGCAAAAATTCCTTTTGTAATAGCCCCACAAAAAATGAAATACCTAGGAGTTAACTAAAGAAGTGAAGGACCTCTACAATGAAAACTTTAAAAACTTGAAAAAGGAAATTAAAGCAGAACTTAGGAAGTGGAAAAACCTCCCATGCTCCTGGATTAGAAAGATCAACATCATGAAAATGGCAATACTTCCCAAGGCTAACTACAAATTTAATGCAATACCTATCAATATTCCAACCTCATTCTTCAATTAAATAGAAGAAGCAACCCAAAATTCATATGGAACAATAAAAGATTCCGAATAGCAAAAATGATCCTTAACAGAAAGAACAGTGCTGGAAGAATATCAATACCAAATTTCAAATTCTACTACAAATCCATAGTAATCAAAACAACTTGGTACTGGCACAAGAACAGACCTGAGGACTAATGGAATAGAACTGAAGACCCAGAAATGAACCCACAGATCTATAGCCATTTAGTCTTCGATAAGGGAGCTAAAAAAAAATAATGGAAGAAAGACAGTCTCTTCAGTAAAGGGTGCTGGAAAAATTGGTTAAATACCTGTAGAAAACTAAATCTAGATCCTTCTATATCACCCTGCACCAGAATCAACTCCAAATGGATCAAAGACCTTGGAGTCAAAGCAGAAATGCTGAAAACATTGCAGGAAGGAACAGGAAACTCTAAAGCTCCATGGCACAGGCCAAAAGTTTCTTAATAGAGACCCCGAAACACAACAAATCAAATAAAAGTTGGACAAATGGGGTTGCATTAAACTGCAGAGCTTCTGCCTGAAAAAGGACATAGCAAGCAAGATCAATAGAAAGCCCATGGATTGGGAGAAGATCTTCACTAGCCATTCAATGGACAATGGTGTCTAAAATAAACTTAGAACTCAAAAAATTAAATCCCCCATCAATAAATCCTCAAAGAAACAACTGCCCAAAAAAATAAGTGGACTAAAGAGTTAAAGAGAAACTTCTCTGAAGAGGAAATAAGAATGGCCAATAGACACATGTCTAGCATCAAAATAACATTGAGATTCCACCTCACCCCAGTTAGAATGGCTGTAAATCAAGAAATCTAATAACAACAGATGCTGGCCAAAAGGGAACCCTACTACATTGTTGGTGGGAGTGTAAACTTGTTCAACCACTTTAGAAAGAAGTACAGAAGTTCTGCAAAAGACTCCACATAGAGCTCCCTATGACCCAGAAATCCCTCTTTTGGGCATTTACCCAAATGATCACAAACAAGATCATACTAAAGCTACCAGCACAACTATGTTTATTGCAGTATTATTTACCATAGCTAAGATATGGAACCAACCCAGATGCCCCTCAGTAGATGAATGGATCAAGAAAATGTGATACATATATACAGTGGAATTCTGTGCCTCCATCAGAAAGAATGACATTGCCCCATTTGTTAGGAAATGGAAAGACTTGGGAAAAAAAATGCATTAAGTGAAGTAAGCCAGGCCCAAAGAAACATAGATCCCATGGTTTCTCTTATTTGCAATAACTACTATATGTCTCGGACAAGCAGAAAATGTCATATGATCATATGACCAGATAAGATGAAATTAAGTGAAATGAACCCCAAGATAGGGACACAGTGGGTTTTTTTCTTGCTACTGTTTGTAATGTATTTATAAGGTACTATTGATGTTTTTGTTTCTTTGGTATGTTCCTCCCCCATGGTATAACCCATTTTCACTGTATTTGATTCCGGTGCCCTACATCTTGTATATACATTTTTCTAATTTGGGGAAGGGAAGGGAAAAAACAAAATGCTTACATGGGGATACAGGCTGACCTATTGTAACAATCAGATGTACAGACACTAGGTTGAAAATGAACTTTCCAACTTTAGGCATGGTGGGGGCTTGGAGGGAGGAGTTGGGGAAGTGGGAGGGAAGGGATGTAGGGGAAAAACAAAGGATGGGGTAACAATGCTCAATAGGAAATGTACTCATTATCTTACTCATGTAACTGTAACCCCTCTGTACAGTATCTTTACAATAAAAATATATAATTTTTTTTAAACAGCAAAAAAGGAAAAAAAAGATGTAAGGCTATTATCATTTGGTATGAAGGCTCTGGCTTGGGAAGCAACACAAACATCATGGAGCAGACTGTTGAGTATGGCATAGCTCTGAATGCCTCAGAATGTGATCCTTGTAAGTTACCTAGAAGTTCTGCAGCAAGAAACACTAATCCACCCTCAGATTGCATACAACTATACTGTATTATCTCAAAACACCACTTTTTATGCAATATGGTAAAAAAAATCCTTGTTTCATACTGACCATATACTTTCCTGAAAGCAAGCCAAAGGACAAATCAAATTATTTTTGGAAGGAAGTAATGATATATATAATCATATGAGACATCATTTGTTTTATAGTTCAAGTATTTAATGAGATCAGATCATTATTGAGATTTCCCACCTCTTAGACAGGGTCTGAGTTGGTGACTACTTGGCCAGTCTAAGGGCATAGACAGTCACCAGCAATATTTGTTCAGTGTCTCCCATTTTTCTATGGCTTCCAATATCATTTCACGGATGACTGTTTTTCTGTAGATCAACTTAAATGTCAAGAGTTGTTGTTGTTTTGTCCTGGACGCATGTTTTCTATTTAAAATATTGAATCACTTTGTCAATTTAAAATTTAATTCTATAAGGCCAATTTCATTGGTTAAAATCTAATATTTGCTCCCTTGTTTCATGCAAATAATATCATTTAGTAGACTTGTAAAGGCTTTATTAATTTAATGGAAGTAACTAGAAATAATATTTGTGGAGTGTTATAATTCCCTGGTTATCATATGCTATATGTTATTTTACTTATTCTTTGCAATAGCTTTGTAGGGAGAAGCTTTAGATCAGTCTTTCAGAACATGATATCACATGAATTCAACAAGTTCTATCAACTTCTTTGAAGTCAAACAATAAACAAGACATAAATTCAACTTTGTATTGATTTAGGGAATTATTAAGATGGATTTTGTGTTCCTCTTATTTCATTAATAAAGTATTAAAAAGAATAATTCTCTATTTTGTCATATAGACAATAAGTATTCTTAATTCATTATTTAAATTTTAATGAAGAGTATAAGCTTCTTTTAGTTTTTTTACTTTTTTGGGGGGGGAGGGGGTCCGTCGTGGGGCCTGAACTCTGGGCCTGGGCGCTCGCTGTCCCTCAGCTCTTCAGCTCAAGGCTAGTGCTCTACCACTTGAGCCACAGCACCCAGGGCCTTGAGCATGCAAGGCAAGCGCTCTACCACTGAGCCACCTTCCCAGCCCAAGTTTCTTTTAGTTTTTATGTATGAAAAAGGTAACTCCCTGACTAGTAGAATGTGCATAATGACCAAAGAGTCATCTTTATTTTTATTTTGTTTCCTTACAGTGCTAGGTATTAAACTCAAGGCCTTGTGCATGTTAGGCAAGTATTCTACCACTGAAGTATTTCCCCAGTCCTATTTTCAGTAAGCACAACTACATAATAGCATTGATAAGTATGTGAGGAAAGATCATGTAGTATGATGACTATAGAAAAGATATTTGAACATTGTAGACATTATTTGGAAGGTTTCTCAGAGATCTACAAGGAGGAAATTATATTGTTTCAGAAATCATAAAAAGCTTCATAGAAGAGGTGGAAAAATGGTGAAGGAGTATAGCAAGCAGAGAAATTAAGAAAAAGTTTGGTAGAAAGAAAAACTTATGAGCAAAGTAATAAAGAAGACGCTGAAAGGGACAGAAAATAAAGTTACTGGACTGTCATGGCAAATTCAGAGGGTTACAAAATTTAGTAAGCAATAAGAAGGTATTGCAGGTTTTGGAACGGATGAAAGATATGTTTAGATTTACAGTTAAGAAGATGAATGTGCACATAGAGATAGATTGGCCTTGAATAAAGAAAAACTAGAAGTACAAGGAATCACTTACCAGCAGGTTCACCAACATAGATTAGATGGAAAACAGACAAACAAGTGCTAAAGCAAGACACAATAAAGAAACCAGAAAATAGAAAATTGATCCAAGGAATACAAAGGAACATCTTTGATGCTTCCCCAATTTTTTTTAAAAAGGATCAAACAACAGAATATCTACCTATGTCTTCCTCTCTCAGTAGCATCAACAGTGGCAGGGACAATTGATTAACTATGTTCTTCCTTTGCCTAAAACATAGAAATCAGTTGTGAATCACATCTAGAGCTATAAAAATAATAATTCCTAAGCTCCAATGGAATAGCTTAAATGGATCATGTGTGTGTGTGTGTGTGTGTGTGTGTGTGTGTGAGAGAGAGAGAGAGAGAGAGACAGAGACAGAGACAGAGACAGAGAGAGAGAAAGATATGAATGTGTTTTGAAGGAGATGTTAGCAATGTGAGAATATGCCATCTGTTAAAAGTCTTTATATGATTCTATTGTACAGTTGACAAGGCAGAGTTTGGTGTGGGACTACAGAGTAACATTTGCCCAATTTCTTTTTCATCTAGACGCTGTCCAATCACCGGCCACTTCTATGGCCTGAGCCTGAACCACCAGGTCTCTTCCCCTGGAATTCTTTCTTCTGCTTCTCTGACTGTTGTACAGTACTACAGGAACTTGCCCAAAAAAGTGATTGCTTAGCCGGGCGCTGTTGGCTCACGCCTGTAATCCTAGCTACTCAGGAGGCTGAGATCTGAGGATCGCGGTTCAAAGCCAGCCCGGGCAAGAAAGACCCTGAGACTCCTATCTCCAATAAAAAAAACCACCAGAAAACCGGAAGTGGCGCTGTAGCTCAAGTGGTAGAGCGCTCGCCTTGAGCTGAAGAGCTGAGGGACAGCGCCCAGGCCCAGAGTTCAAGCCCCACGACCGACAAAAAAAAAAAAAAAGTAATTGCTTGTTCCATGTAAAGCAGACCTGTCACCTTCCATCTAGCCTTACTGCCCTTTTTATTATTTGTCCTCATGCCAACCTCATCAATCAACTTCCTTGTGTCTACCACTGCCTAACTTAATTTAATTAAACAAAGTCTACTAGAATTCACTTGGGGTTGAGGGCAACAGAATGATGGCCATGGTCATCAAAAACACAAAAGGCAATAGGCACCAAAGAAACAAAGAATTCACTGCTTCATTGCAATTTATCTGGTATCTGGTACCTCTCTCTGGACTCACGTAGCATGTAGAAGGGTGAGTTTTGATGGTGATAATAACTAATTGCATTTGGACAAGTTTGTTTTTAATCTTAAGCAGAAAAGTAGGAAGAGATTCCCAGCAGGCCATGTGAAATGGGGAATGAGCTTTGTTGTGGATAATATCTCAGCTTAAGTGAAGGGAAAGGGCAACAGTGTGATGAGAATCCTTGAATTCTTTTACTTCACTTCAGAGAGCAAGTGCTCTTGAGCCTTACCTTCCATGAGAATGAAACTGATTACAGAACTTCCAGATAAGGACAATTAAAAGGAGGGGATACTGACCTGGCATCTACTCAGGGCCCTGGACATTCTTCCCCATAAACCCAAGGCTGAGTGGTAAGACCTGAAGCTTCCACACAGCACTGCTACGGCAGCTTCCTTGAAGTGCTAAGGCACAGAATGGTCTTTGCCCAGCTTTTGGCTGAATATACAGAAGTTAATTATTTTTCATGTTAATGCTTCTAAGTTTCAGTTTGATCATCTGTGAAATGAGGTTACAAATATATAACCTACGTATCTCAATTGATTATTATGCACATTAATCTATGCAAAAGAGTTTTGTAAAGAGCAAAATGAGGTGAAAATGAGAAACAGATTTTTTTCTAGCCTTGGCAAAATTGTTATCTTGTGTCAGTTCTATTAGATTCTTCAGATGCCCTGTACATCACCAAATGTCACTGCATTCAACTTTGCCCTGATCTCTATACTCCTGTTTCAAAAATGACTTGATAACTATTCACAAAAATAATTGAATAATTCATTTCAAATCAATGTTAATGCTTTTGAAATTATCTTTCTATTCAGCAAGAACATGAACATTTCTCTTTTCACACTTAATAAACTGACCCTGAATCCACGGTGCATACAAGAACAGCAGGAACAGAGATAATTATCATTCCTGGAAGAACAGCTGTGTTTAAAAGCCCCTGAGACAAGGGTGTGGTAGACAACTATAGAAGCACTACATTGATCCTTGAGGACCAGCAATTCTAATTGTGTGTGTGTGAGTGTGTGTGTGTGTGTGTGTGTGTGTGTGTGTGTGTGTGTGCTGGTACTTAGGGCCTTGCCACTGTTTCTTAGCTTTTTTGCTCAAAGCTAGCATTCTACCACATGAAAACTAAATCTCTACTTCTGGCTTTTTCATTAGTGGGGGGCACGGTTAGTTAATTGGAGTTAAGATTCACAGACAGTTCTTCCCAGGCTGGTTTTGAACCTCAGTCCTCAGATCTCAGACTTTTGAGTTACTAATTTTACAGGCATGAACTACTCATTGCTCAGCTCTGAGGATACTAAAATTGCAACATGGTAGGAAGGAAACAAACCTGGGCTGTCAGCAGTTGCTCCCTTGTCCAAAGCTACAGGCTTCACTCTCAGGACCATAGCAATGGTATGCTTGTGGTGTAGGGGTGACATGGACCTAGTGGAAAGCCCCCCCTTGGAAGAGGACTCATTAATTCCACTTTGATTATATATTAGGAGTAATCTGTTTTAAAATCAACAGGAAGGTTTTATTTCCCACTATTTTCCTCATTCCTCTGTTTATTGTTTTTAGTTAGTCAAATTAATGACCTACAAAGAACATATTTTGGGCTGAAAATGTGGTTTATGGTAGAGTGCTTACCTATCATGCACAAAGCCTTACCTATCATGCACAAAGCCCTGGGTTCCATTCCTCAGTATGACAGAAAAAGCCTGAAGTGGCACTGTGACTCAAGTGGTAGAGTTCTCAGGGACTGTCCCTGAGTAAAAGAAGCTCAGGACAATCTCTAGGCCCTGAGTTCAAGCCCCACCACTGGCAAAAAAAAAAAAAAAGAATATGTTCCCTGTAGCTGGCACAGTGAATCAAGCCTATAATCTAAGCTATTTGAGAAGTAAAAGTTAAGACTATTGCTATTCAAGGCCAGACTAGGCAGAAAGTGATAACACATCTCAACAAACTAACTAGGAATAGTGCCTGTTACCTATCTACAAGGAAGATAGGACCTTGTCAGAAGGATTATAATCCAAGGTGATTCCTTGTAAATTAATTAATGCAAAAGATACTAAAGACATTACTCAAGTAGTAGAGTACTTGTAATAGTTAGTCCAAGGCCCTGTGTTCAAATGCCAGCACTGACAAAAAGAAAGGAAAAGAAAGGGAAGGGAAAAGAAGGAGGGAAGGAAAGAAGGAAGGAAGGAAGGAAGGAAGGAAAGAAAGAAGGAAGGAAGGAAGTGTTGTATGGACTTGGAACCCCCGAAAGATCACCAGAGACCACGACCAATGCAAACAGCAAAAGAGCCATTTATTTGCAAGCTCAAGCTTGGTCTTCCATGCACTCGGTAACCGGTGACGCTAAGAGGCCCTGAGCACAAAATCAGCACAGCTTTTATAGTATTGAACAAACAAGTTTAGGGAATTTCCACACAAGCAGTTACATGATTGGTTTGAGTCCACCCTAACCGCACTGCCCTTTTTCTGAACTATTAGTCCACATTTGACAGCTCGATGGTTGCAAAACCTTATGTTCTGTTCCTGGAACACTTGGGCAATTGTTTTGTTTCTTAAGGGGGGGCAGGGTTGATGGCAACCAAGAATTGATTTTTTTCCTCTCTCTTGGGGTTACTCTGAGGGCAGCCTAGCACAAGATGGTGGGGTTAATCTCAAATTGGAGTTACTTTGGCTCTTTGGAAGGAAGGAAGGGAGGGAGGGAGGGAGGGAGGGAGGGAGGGAGGGAGGGAGGGAGGGGAAAGGAAGGGAGGAGAAAGGAAGGAAGGAAAGAAGGAAGGAAGGAAGGAAGGAAGGGAAGGAGGGAGGGAGGGAGGGAGGGAGGGAGGGAGGGAGGGAGGAAGGAAGGAAAGGAGGGAGGGAGGGAGGGAGGGAGGGAGAGAAGGAAGGGAGGGAGGGAGGAAGGAAGGAAGGAAGGAAGGAAAGAAGGAAGGAAGGAGGAAGGGAGGGGGAAGGAAGGAAGGAAGGAAGGAAGGAAGGAAGGAAGGAAGGAAGGAAGGAAGGGAGGAAGGGAGGGAGGGAGGGAGGGAGGGAAGGAGGGAAGGAGGGAGGAAAGAAGGGAGGAAGGAAGGAAGGAAGGAAGGAAGGAAGGAAGGAAGGAAGGAAAAGTACACTCATGAATGATGTATGTCTTTCACTCTCTCTTTGGGAACTGGCTGCTCTGGCCCTGGGATCAGTAGATCCTTGAGAATCAACAAGTCCCCAATGGTTAAAGCGAGAAAGGAGAAAAAGAAAAAAAAGTCCCACCTATTCTGTTGCAGTTATAGTCTTCTAGAGACTACAAGCACAAGAGGAGGCTTATGGAATGTTCTAGAAAATATGCTCATAAATTGCCTCTTCGTGCCAGGTAGCAGGCTAGGTTTCTCAGTGGAGCATCCATCCGTGTGTGTGTGTGTGTGTGTGTGTGTGTGTGTGTGTGTGTGTGTGTGTGTGTGTGTGTGTGTGTGCGTGTCCATACACGTACAAATGTGTATGTGCAGTGTTATCACATGTTCTTAAAGCAGACAGAGGGAAGGATACAAGACACAGATAGCAGAGGTGTTTTGAGTATCATGTGTGAAAATATTGCTTCATAGGTTAGAGTGCTGTGGCCGTAAGTCACAGAATGGAAGCTGCCACTGGAAGCTAAAGAAGCAAGTGTGGCATCCCTTAGATCTCATCAGGGAACACAGACACATTGATGTCAGATATCTGGCTCCAGAAACAGTGAAAGAATAAATCCTGTTGTTACAAGCCACCTAACTTGTGGTGGTTTGTTACCATCAAGTGATAACCCAAGGCCCAGCTCTTTATGGAATTGATTTCCTCTTACATTTTAATAAGAAACTTTTGGAGATGTAAGGAGTTGTTCTAGAGGTTAGGTAGCAAATGTAGGGTTCCTTGCATTGGAATAAGACAGCCTTGGTTTAAATATTGACTACAAATTTCTAGTTATAAGACCTCAGACATGACTTTGGCATCAATTAACTTCCAAGCGATGTCATTTTTGACATGTCTGTTTATGTATACAATATAACTTGATCTGAGTCACCACCTCTATCACTCACTTTTAGTAAGCCGCAAAATGTGAGTAATAATTACATACTAAAAGCACGCTGTGAGGATTAAGCTAGATGACCACCTGAAATATTAAGGAAGCATTAGGTGCAATGCAATGATCACTGAGAATGAGATATTATCATTAGCACAAATTGGAATCCTATTATATATCATCAAATATGTATCATTAACAATATATACCAAAAGAAATACAATTTCATTAAAATGCATATATGAAATTGTGGCCTGAGAGTCCTATCCTTTCTACCTTCCAGTGGAAAATAATCTTACATTTTAGACTTTCAAGACAGATGTTAAGTGTGCTCTTTTAGACAGGAGACGTCTAAATCAATCCTTTATACCTGAACAATGTCTTATATCTGAGAATTCCAAAATAATGGTTAGCCATTATTCTGTTGGAAGTTTTCAGACAGTAGAAAATATTAATAGATAATTATCAAGCTCTCTTGGCTTTCAAACTTCAATTTCATGGATAAATCTTTAAAATGTGTTTCATAATAACAAATCCTGAAGAATGTCATGAACTCTCCATGTTAACTGGTAAATATACCTGAAAAGTCACTCTGTACATGTATAATTGACCTGAATATTTTCCTAGGAGCTAAACCATCTGAGATTACTAAGCCACCAGATTCTCTGGAACCATTTTGCTGGTATCTAGAATTAATGATTAGTTACCAAATCAAGCTGGTTGTGTCTATGAAGACACAGTTTTTTTCCGTCATTCTCTTAATTGAGTAAATAGTTAAGACATGTATGAAAATTCCTCAACAAAGAATCATACTTTCTCATCTTTGGAGACAGACATTCTATAAGTCAACAGTTAGAAAATGCCAAATAATAAATAAATATTAGGCAGAAAAATAAAACAGAGAGACCAAGTGACAATAACAATTATTTACTAAGTCTTACTGATCACCTGTTAGTAATGAGAATATAGATTCAAAAATAATTAGCCCTTCCCCAAAGAAGCTTGAAGATTGGTTTGAGTTCCCTGAGAGAGCATGAAATGTACATGTATAGGAAAAGTACATAAAATTTCAAAAGGGGTCTAATGTGTAAATATTACTTCCTGACAAAAAGACAATGTGAGGAGTTTATAGATAGTACACAAGGCAGATTTAAAGAAATGATAAGGTTCCAACTGAGTGGTTCAAATCTGTAATCAGAGGCTGAGATCTGAAGATTTCATTTCAAAGCCAGACAAGGTAGGAAAGTCTATGAGACTTATCTTCAATTAAGGAGCAGAAATACAGAAAGAGAGAGAGAGAGAGAGAGAATGATACTAGCTGTATCATCAGCCCTACCCCTACCAGTGGCCATTTTTCTATAATATAGGCTGTAGTTCCCAACTTCACCAAACTTCTTGTATCAAAATGAGACCTTCAGGCATGTCAACAATCTATCTTACCCCTGAAGAATTGGGAACTCATGGAGGATCAAGAGCAAGGTGATCTGGGAGCCATCTCTGCATGGCAGAATTCCTTCTCTAATCCTTCAGTGCAGAAATTTGGTACTGTCAATGCAGAAGTCCAGCCAGAGAATAGTCAATTTCCTCTTCATAAGGGCATTCAACTTTCATGAGTGATTCTCTTGTATTTCCATTTCCTATATTGTGGGAAATAATACATTCTCTTCTCCACCTTCCTAACTGCTGTTCTCCTGAAAAAAAAAAAAAGTAGTGCTCCCCTATTCCTGTATATCACCTTGTTAATCTGAGTGTGAAAATCTATCAACTAGGTAGGAAGATCTGTATCACAAGTGTTTCTGGGATTCTTCCTATTAGCAGAAATGGCTGACCCTGAGGCTGTTTGTTGTGTGAGAAAAGAGTGTTAGTCTCCTTATCAAGTCAGTATAAGGGACTGAACTGTGTCCCTTCAAAATTGATGTTGAAGCCCTACCCTTCAGCATCTGTTAATGCTACTGTATTTGATAAAGTCTTTAAAGAGATAATTGAGGTTCAAATTAAGTCAGTGAGGTGGGCCCAAATCCCATATGACTGGTGACCTTATATGAAGGGGAGATGAGGCCACATTCATGTACAGAAGGATTACCGTGTGAAGACACCAGAACAAGATATTCGAAGACTAGTAAAGCAGAGAGCCATGTCACTCCTGGAACTTGGATTTCTAGCTTCCAAGATTCTAAGATAGCTATCTGTTACGTCAGCCACTGAGTCTGTGGCAGGGATTATGGCAGTTCCTGTGAGCTAATGCAGTGAAGAGGACGAGCTCATGCTCTACTCTCCTATCCAAATGGACTAGAAGATAGCAAGTTTGCATAGTGCACCATTGAAAGAGATTATGACAAGACATATAGTAGGAAGGGTGTTTGATATTTTCCCTTTCTGGGGAACATATAGTGTAAACTCACCAGAACTTCAAGGAGCTAAGTTCACACAGACAAAGATTTGAGTAAGATCTAGCTAATCTTTATTATTATCCAATTCATTTAGAAAAAATCATATTAAGAACTTCTATTCCCAATTTTAGTCATTGGCTTTTATAAAATACCCTCCCTTCTATGCAGGTTCATTAACTTTCTATTTCACACAGTAAGGAAATTGAATTTCATAAGCTCTAATTCTTTACTTGTGAATCACCTGCTTGGCTCTTACACCTTGGAAGATTAATTTAAAAAAACAATCATTCTAAATAAATTATGAAGACTTTCCTTATTCTTTTCTTTTAACAAAGCCAGTTCAGGGATATCCATGAACTCCACAGTAGCATCCATAAATTTTTAAGAATTAATTATATTTGAACAATAGTGGTTATGGAGGCCATGGTGCTGGGCCACTCTAGTCTTTCAAGAAAAAACAAAAACATGCTTTAAAGAAATTTGCCAAAATTCTTAATCATCTGTAGAAAACTAAAGTTAGATCTGCATATATCATCCTGCACCAGAATCAACTCCAAATGGATCAAAGACCTCGATGTCCAAAGCAGACACTCTGACAACATTACAGGAAGGAATCGGAGAAACTCTAGGGCTCCTTGGCACAGGATGAAATTTTCTTAAGAGGCCCAGAAACACAACAAATCAAAGAAAGGTTGGGCAAATGGGGTAGCATGAAACTGCAGAGCTTCTGCATGACAAAGAACATAGCTAGCAAGATCAATAGAAAGCCCACAAATTTGGAGAAGATCTTCACTAGCCATACAATGGACAATGGACTCATATATAAATTATACTTAGAACTCAAAACTTTAAATCCTCCAAAAACAAATCCTCAAAGAAACAACTGCCCCATTAACAAGTAGACTAAAGACTTAAAGAGAGACTTCTCTGAAGAGGAAATAAGAATGTCCAGTAGACACATGAAGAAATGTTCAACTTCTCTGGCCATAAAAGAAAGGCAAATCCAAACAACACTGAGATTCCACCTCACCCAGTTAGAATGGCTATAATCAAGAAATCTAATAACAACAGGGATGTGGCCAAAAAGGAACACTATTGCAGTGTGGGAGTGTAAACTTGTCCAGCCACTCTAGAAAGCAGTACAGAGGTTCCTCAAATGACTCCACATAGAGCTTCCCTATGACCCAGCAATCCCACTTTTGCGCATTTACCTGAATGATCACAAACAAGACCATACTAAAGCTACCACAACTATGTTTATTGCAGCATTATTTACCATAGCTAAGATATGGAGCCAACCAAGATGCCCCTCAATAGATGAATGGATCAAGAAAATGTGGTATGTATATACAATGGAATTCTATGCTTTCATCAGAAAGAATGACACTGCCCCGTTTGTAAGGAAATGGAAAGACTTGGAAAAAATCATATTAAATGAAGTAAGCCACATCCAAAGAACCATAGATCCCGTGGTTTCCCTTATTTGCAATAACTAGTGTATATCTAAGATAATCTTAGCAGATGAGCAGAATAGCTCAATAGCTATATTCATATGACCATATAAGATGATGCTAAGTCAAATGAACTCCAAGACATAGACACAAGAGGTTTTTCTTTGTTGTTGTTTTTAATGTACAATGTGATTTTTTTTGTTTCTTTTACATCATCTTCTCCCTGTGGTATATCCCCTGTTGTCACTGTATTTGATTTTGGTAGCCTGGTATTGTATATACATTTATTTCAATTAGGGAAGGGAAGGGGAACAACAGAATGGAGAGACAAAGGACGAGGAGGGAACCAATGCAATAGCAATATATACAAGACAATATGTTAGAAATAATCTGTACAACTTGGGACAGGTTGGGGAGGGAAAGTAGGAGAAAAATGAGGGAAGGGATAACAAGTCTGACACAAACTGTACTTATTACCTTACTTATGTAACTGTAACTCCACCTCTGTACATCACCTTGACAAAATAATAGAATAACAAAAAAGAAAGAAAGAAATCTGCCAGTGGACAGCCCACAGCTTCCAGTCCTCTGGGATCATCTAAATATTCTATAAGTCCACACTCCACGTTATTCCCAAGCCACTCCCAGTACCACCAACCACTATGACACTGCAAGGGCTGGACCATTAGACCAATGACATGTTCCTTTAACAGACTAACTCTGCTCTGGGGTCCTAATCAGCCTTTGGTTGGAACTGCTCAGAAACACAGGGTCCCTCCCATCTGATCCTTCCTCCTCCCACTCTCCTTTATAGGATGTCAGAACTCCCTGTGGAGTGAGCTGCCCTCACTGCCCTGCTCCCCTTCACCTTATCTCTCTCAAGAAGTTACATCACTATGTCTCTTGAACTTTTAGTGTGTACTTCACAAATGTTGGCAGTCTCTGTACAAACCATAGAACAAACATGTGCTTAGAGAGGAAGAAAGTAGAGATATTCTCCATCCCTTCCCTTCGGCATGAAGCCATTACTCTGGGAGTCCCAGACAAAAGGGTGTAATTTGATGTAAGGCTCATATCTTGGGAAGGATGTTTTGTGTGAGGATTTGTTCCTTTGTTTTCTTGTTTGCTTGTTTTAATATTGAAGACCAAGGGAATTAATAAGTAGCAAATGGATGAAGATTATCTCCGAAAGCAAGCACATCAGCCTGTTTAGCATGTGAACTCCATCACGGGATCAATCACACCACACACATTAAATTTCTCATTGGAGAAATACAGTGTTATTTTTCTAGCTGCTGAAAGTAGGAAAACAAACAGCATGGACAGTAAAAGATTAAAAAGAGGGGGGTGGGAAGGGAAGATGTGAAGGGATGAGAAGGGGAAACAAAGGAGGAGGCAACAATGATTGATAAGAAATGTACTCATTATCTTGCCCATGTAATTGTAACCCCTCTGTAAAGTATTTTCACAATAATAAAGAAAAGATTAAAGTTCTTGATTATAGCCATTCTAACTGGGGTGAGGTATCTCAATGTTGGTTTTTTTTTGTTTTTTTTTTTTGTGAAAATACTGTACAGAGGGGTTACAATTACATGGGCAAGATAATGAGTACATTTCTTATCAAGTATTGTAGCCTCCTCCTTTGTTTCCCCTTCCCATCCCATCCTCCCTCAACCCCCTCCCACCTAATCCTCCTCCCCTCCCTACCAAAGTTGTCAATGTTTTGATTTGCATTTCTTTTATGGCTAGGAAGGTTGAGCATTTCTTCATGTGTCTATTGGCCATCCTTCTTTCCTCTTCAGAGAAGTTTCACTTTAAGCCTTTAGCCCACTTATTTATTGGGAAGTTGTTTCTTTGAAGATTTGTTTTTGGGAGATTTAATATTTTAAGTTCCAGGTATATCTTAGATATGAGACCCTTGTCTGTTGTGTGGCCAGTGAAGATCTTCTCCCTATCCGTGGGCTTTCTATTGATCTTTCAAGCTCTAATAACAACAGATGCTGGAGGGGATGTGGACAGAAGGGAACCTTACTGCATTGTTGGTGGGAGTGTAAACTTGTTCAACCACTTTGGAAAGCAGTATGGAGATTCCTCAAAAAACTCCACATAGAGCTCCCCTATGACCCAGCAATCTCACTTTTGGACATTTACCCAAATGATCACAAACAAGACCACACTAAAGCTACCAGCACGACTATGTTTATTGCAGCAGTATTTACCATAGCTAAGATATGGAACCAACCCAGATGCCCCTCAGTAGATGAATGGATCAAGAAAATCGTTTAAATAGGGATACAGGTAGACCCATTGCAACAATGAGATGTAAAAGTCGTTATGTTAAAAACAAACTTTACAACATTGGTGGGGGAGGAGGGGCGGGCCAGGGAAGATTGGGGGGGGGGCAGGGGGAGGATAGGAAGGAATGGGAAGGGGAAACAAAGGAGGCTACCATGCTTGATAAGAAATGTACTCATTATCTTGCCCATGTAATTGTAACCCCTCTGTACAGTATTTTTACAATAAAAAAAAGAAAATGTGGTATATACAATGGAATTCTATGCCTCTATCAGAAAGAATGACATTGCCCCATTTGTTAGGAAATGGAAAGACTTGGAAAAAATTATATTAAGTGAAGTTAGACAGTCCGAAAGAAACATTGGTCACATGGTTTCCCTTATTTGCAATAACTAGTATATGTCTGAGTCAAGCAGAAAAGGTCAGATAAGTTGATGTTAGGAGAATGAACCCCAAGATAAGTATTCAAATTTGTTTTTGTTTTTTTTTCCTTTCATGCAATTGTTTCTAACATATTTATAAGATGATTTCTTTGTTGCTTTGTATGTCCCTCCCCCATTGTATAACCCATGCTATCACTGTATTTGATGTTGGTATAATTTGTGGAGGGAAAGGGAAAAAACAAATCATTTAACTAGGAATACAGGTGGACCCATTGCAACAATGAGATATACAAGTAGTTATGTCGAAAAATGAACTTTACAACATTGGTGGGGGGTGGGGAGAGGATTGGGTGGGGAGAGTGGGAGAGTATGGGTAGGCATGGGAAGGGGAAACAAAGAGGTGGCAACAATGCTTGATAAGAAATGTACTCGATCTTGCCCATGTAATTGTAACTCCTCTGTATGGTATTCTCACAATAAAAAAAAAAGATTAAAAAGAAATCTGATTAGTCTGGTAAGTCTTTAGGATTCAAAACAAATCTCCAAGTCAGCAAAAAGCCTTTGGGACTTGCTCCCTCCTTCTCTCAAGTTGTTTCTAAGCTTGTAGAATCTCCTGGGGAGCCAAAGAGCTCAATGTCTCTGGTATCCTGGGGAGTGTCCCTTCTTTCCTGGTTCACCTGGGGTTCTTTTTGTCTGTGTTTCCCTGGGATTTTCTTCCAAGCAACATTTCACTGAGTCTTTCTACCTCTGCAGCATTTTTCCCCCTGAAAGATGTGTTGTCTCATGTTCTAAAGCCTCTTATCCCATTTTGGAGATGGTTCTACTTTTGCATAGTTCTAGCCATAGGGAAGGATGAAGACATCTTTTTTCTTTTCATTTACGCTTCCATGTTTTCTTCATCAAGGCCTCATTCCCCAAAACAGATTACTGTTTTCAGGTTTGGCCAGGTAGCCCCACTCTCTTGTTTGATCTTTCTCTCAGGGATTTTGTTTGTGCCCTAAGCCACTATCTTCCCCTGAAAGTCTAGACTTTGGCAACATGAAAGACAGAAGTAGGAGGCTTTTTCTGATTATTATTCTGTAAGTCCTTTTCCTGGGACCACCAGCACAATCGTAGCCATCTGCTTTAAAGGGAAAAGAAAGCAAGGAAAATACCAAGGGAGGAAGAACCATACTGTCCAGCCACTTCAACATATGGCTAAACAATAAATTGAAGTTTTAGAGTTGAGAGGGACACTAGAGGTTTCTAATTAAGCCTCTTATCAAGTCTTCTCTGGTCCTGACAGATGGTTAAAGGTAGACTCTATAATTTCAGTGACCAAAAATCCACCTCCTCTTAAAGCACATTCTAGAGTTGTTAAACTCCTTAGAAAATCTGGCTTGATAGCTGGAACCTATTTCCATTGTGATAGGCATGAGATGATGGAAGGAGCACTGCCTTAGATCTAAACAGAGATTGCGAGAATAGTCTCCTATGGTTAAATTTCTTCAACTACAGAATGAGGCTGATAAGACCTATCTTTCAGTCATAGGACTGTTTGGGAGGAATATACATAAATACCTCCATGGTATTTATGGTCTGTTGTAGTAGCTATTTACTAAATATTAACTATCTATGCCCCAGTATTGCAATAATTGTCCAAACTCATTCATGTTCTCAGAATATTGATTGAGCATTTATCTTGTTCCAAAACCTAGATAATACAGCAGATATAAGAAATACTTGGGTATTTTACCTTAAGGAAATAGAGGTTATCTAGCTACGTGCTACTGGCTCATGACCGCAATCCTAGCTACTCAGATGGCTAAGATCTGTATGATCATGGTTGAAAGCTATTCTAGATAGAAGAGTCCATGAGAATACATCTCCAAAATAACCAGCAAAAGAACAGGCTAGGAAAAACAAGTCGTTTAAATAAGGATACAGGTGGACCCGTTGCAACAATGAGAAGTACAAGTTGTCATGTCGAAAACGAACTTTACAACTTTGAGGCGGGGAGGACTAGGTGGGGAGGAAGGAGGAGGCTGAGAAGGGATGGGAAGGGGAAACAAAGGAGGAGGCTGCAATGCTTGATAAGAAATGTACTCATTATCTTGCCCATGTAATTGTAACCCCTCTGTACAGTTTTTTCACAATAAAAAATAAATAAAAATTTTAAAAAAAGAACAGGCTAGAGGCATGACTCAAATAATAAGAGTACCAACAGAGCAAGCAAGCTAGTGAGCAGGAATCTCTGTGTTCCCATCTTAACACTGTCAACAATAAGGCCAGAAATAGTGGCACCTAGCATAATCCCAGTGGTTCCAAAAGACAGAGATAAGTGTCTTATAGTTTGAGACCAGCCCTGGCAGAAGCTTAAGATCATGCACAGGGGTGGGGAACGGGGACTAAAGTAAAAACAGGCAGGGGACAGGAGGTAACTCAAATTGTAGTGTGCTGTCTTGCACTTTTGGAAATCAAAGTCACATCTTGAGTTCAAAATCCCAATACAGCAGATAAATAAATAGCATATCAAAGTTTTTATTCATGGGTATACATTGGGTTAATTTTTCCTATTAAAATGCAAAACATTGAAGAATCCTTCTGTCAAGCTACTAACAGAAAGATTAGGTTATTTTTACCTCTTCTTCATGTTACTGAGGTCTAATTCAACATGTAAAATCACAACTGAAAATGTATTTCTTATGTCATTTTTGCCTTCTTTGTGCTGGTTTTTATTTGCTATTATATTTGTTTCTGTAATATTAAAGGAAAATAAATCTTAAAATGAACTATAACTTATTTCCTTTAGGAAACTTACCTTCAAAGTTCCTTATAAGGTATCTGGCTAGGGGTTCTAAGTTTCTCCTCATCTCTTGCCCTACTCTGTTTCCCATTGCTCATCACAGTTCCACACACAGAGTAATTAAAGCAAAAGAGATTACTTTTGACTTGCAGTTCATCCACTGTGGAAGGGCCACACCTAATGGGGATCTTCATGACAGAGCCTCACAAAGTAATAGGAAGCAAGAAAGCATAGCAGAGCCAAGCTGTCTCTTTGATAATCATTTAACTTCCAGGATACTAATCCACTTCTGTGAAACCAGTATCAGACATTTGAAGTAGGGAGTCATAACCCAGTCGCCTCTCACTGAGGTTCCAACACTTCAAGATCTGACCCCCATACATTGGAGACCAAACTTCCAACCAACACTAAAACCTTTGGGAGAAAACTATATCCAAATCAAAGTACCTCCAGTCTGATTGATATTACAAAGTGACCCAAAGTACTGCATAGAATTCTTTCCAAGGCTCTATGTACATTCTGTACAATTGGCCCTGGGCTCTGGATCAGAGAGCATAACACTATGACCTGGTTGTTTCCTCCCTCTTCTCAAGTCTAATTTTGCCTCACACCATTCATTTTCTTCTGCTTTGAGGACTCACATTTAGATCTTGCTTCATTTCAAGCAGGCATGGAGCTGACTCCAGAAGCAATCAGTTTTGACCATTTATTCTATCACTGTCCGTTTAACAACCAAGATCATCTTGACAAACCTGGTTTGAAAACCTCAGTAGCTCAGGTACTTGGCCTTAAACATTCTTTCCCTTTATAAAATGTCTCTTACAGGAGATCACACTCTGCCTTGATTTCAGAAGGGTACTTTTTAGCCAGGTGTTGGTGGCTTGCACTTCTACTCCAAGCTACTCGGAAGGCTGAGATCTAGGGATTGTGATTCTAAGCCAGCCTAATCAGGAAAGGTCATGAGTCTCTTATCTCCAACAAACTACTCAGAAAAAGCTGGAAGTGGTGCTGTGACTCAAGTGATAGAGTGTAGCCTTGAACAAAGAAGGTCAGGGATGGCTCCCATGCCTTGATTCAAGCCCAGGACCAGAACACAAAAAAGAGCATTTTTTAAATATCCCTTCCAATACTACACATACACTGGATTTGATGCAACTGATTTAACTTGTAAAGAGACTAACAAAATACTAATGGGATCTGGATATTCCCTATAGAAAATTACCATGCTTTTAACGTCAGCTTCCTTAGCTGATAACAATGTCAGTTCCCTAATATTGGGCTGCTTGTCTACCAGAAAGAAAAATCAACAAACATATTCAGAAAAGGAAGCAGATAGCATAGGTCACAGAGGGGAGAAAGGAGTAAAAGAAAGCTCCTTAGCTTGGTTGCTCTGTCTCCTCTATTGATCCACTGCTCCAGTCCTAAGTAGCCTCTTTGGTAGCATCAGCTGGTCAGTGACATCCAATCACAAGCAATGGGGGGGAGGGCCTTCTCCCAGGAGGACTCACAGGCCAAGTGAGCACTTCCTGACTACACACATTCACCAGCAGCTACAGTGTCGGGGACAGAGTCTAACGAGGCAGGCACTTGTCCCTGAAAGAAGGAAGAAATGTCCCTCTCTCCCTGTGAATAGATGTGGCTGTTCTCACTGTTTCTCTTGAAAGCTCCATTCTCTGAAGTACAAGCTATTATGCCAAGGCAGATGTACAATCTGGGAAGCGTTCCAAATTCATTACTTGAAAAGCAGGAGGTATTCAGCATTGGTGCATCTGTGAAAGTTTCTGTCTCTGTCTCAGTCTGCCTGGCTGGTGACAATGAAGGGTAGACCGTTGCCCAGAGCTGAGTAGGTAGAAGCATCATGACAGAGACACATGTAGCCTATTTTTCAGTATGCAGAGTCAGTCAAACTGTCCCTGACAGCCGCATCACATTTCACACTAACAAAATGTTCCGCTGATGAGATGACAGCTTGAGTTTGTCTGGATTAGCCATACTCTGGGAAAAGTGTATAGTCACAAGCTTCCCTGCCAGGCATCCACACGGGAGACATGCAATTGCTGCTGATACAGCTTCCGGCCCAGGTGGAGGGAGACACTGTGTTTGCTTCACTAATTTGTGTAGTCTGATACCCCAGATCCTGAACAGAAGCCAGGAAATAAATTCTGAAGACAATTTGTCTCCTGAATAGAATTCAGGGGAGTATCAGACACATAACATCCTTACCATCTACAATATAATGTTTGCATATGTTAGCTTTCTGAATTTCACATGAGTAGTTGATTGCTTTTCTTACATGAAAATTTTGGAGCTATGTGACAAGAGTGCTTCTTTGTCGCACATTGCACATCTTCACCTCCTTGGTAGAAGTGCTGCAGCACTGAAGTAGTTTGTACTGGAGAGAGGCTGGATAGAATGAAGCGTGGGCACTCATGAGTGCCTCCATTTTGGGATATAACTTCAGAAGGAAGATTAGGTACTCACACCTCATTGGCTCTTATCCTAAGCTGTTCCAAACACAGTGGCTTAGAGAACCAGCCAAATAAGAGAAATTGAGGCTGAGTATAATGTTGGGGTCCACATTACTGTGTTAGACTGAGTTGGGCAGCATGAAGGTTTCTTCAATATTTCTACCTGGTTTTACTATCATCCCAAGATGTCAAAAGGTTTTAACAAAATTATGTGTGTTGTTGTCATTTGCTTTGCTTTTTGCTTTGCCACCAAATGAGAAAAGAAATCCTCTCATGCTTGAGAATGTTTAATTCAATATCTCTGAAGAAAAACCACCACATTCTGCATATTCTAGGCCTTTTCTTTCTCTACCACCTCAACTCATTCTACATACTAGATCAGAAACATTGGCCAAGATTCACAGTACTCATAAACTGACATGTTGAATTGAAACTCCTTTGTACAGTACTTAAAGGTAATAAAATTTTAATTAAATTACATAAATAAATAAAAATTTCAGCAAAGCCTTATAAAAATAAAATAAAAATGAAATGAAACGTTCTTTTTTCTGACAAGATCTATCAAAGCAGATTCGTAGTTATGATAAGATCTAGCAGATTTCAAACTTACTCATTCTACTGACCAGGAAAGGTGAAGAAGCCAACACAGATTTAAGACCTGGAAAAATACTTTCCCTCTCTTAAAGGAGGGATCTTTGATATCCTCTTGCAAGGATCATACAGATATAGGAGTCAGGTTTCCAATCAAGTTTTCATAAAGTTCACACAGAAGTAGAAGCTCATCTGGCAATAATATGCCTTTCACATCATTCCCAGGTATACTGAGCATAAGAAGAGTAGAACATGTAATCGATAAAGGGTAAAAAGAACTGCTGGTAGAACAAAGTGTGTGTGTATGCTACCTGCATAGAACACTAGAGGTTTACAAGAGGATTAGAAAGCATATTGAGAAGAATCTCGGTGCCACACTAAAGCATTAGAGCTTTGTTCTATGATCAAAGAACCAAGAATTATAGTGAAGGAAGGCTAATTCAGTGTTTAATACTGACCTCCATTTTCTTATCCTTAAATCTCTCTTCTGTGAATTTAATAACCATTCTTTCTTGGTTTTCTAATTATTTCTCATATATTTATTCCTTATTCAGCCATTTTTTTAATTTCTTTCTCTCTTTTTCTTTCTCTAGTCTTTTCTCTTTCTTTCTCTCTCTTTTTCTTTCTTTGTCTCTTTCTTTCTCTCCCTCCCTTCCTTCCATGCTACCTCCCCTCCCTTCCTTTCTCCCTCTCTCTCTGTCACTTTCTTTCTTTCTTTCTTTCTTTCTTTCTGGATCTCACTAAGTATCTTTGGCTGGTCATAAATTTGTAGTCCTTTAATTTCAGGCTGCAAAGTGCTGAAATTATAGATATACATTACCATAACTAACCTTTCTCTGTTAGCAATCTGTACTCACTTAATTTAATTTTGGACTACCTAATATATTTTCATTAACTTTTTCACTCAAAATTTCCTCTTCTACAATTTTGTCTGTTTTATTGTCACTAATGCCACATTGATGGCTCTTAGATATAGGTCCCTTCCAGAATCTGCTGAGCTGTTTATGTTGCAGCAATCTTGATAGTCCACATGCACTTTTACCCTATTTGTTTCAAAATAAACCTCATTATCTTCTTTCCTATGCTCTTCACCCTGCTTCATATATTTCTAGTTAAATACCACTGTCATTCCTCAACTGTCCAACCCAAAAAGTAGAAAACCAAGGGCACCCTCTTTCTCTCCTGTCTCTCATATTTAGGCCTTCAGGCTTGTCAGCTCCATTTCCCCATTGTTGTCAGTACTAGAATGTTATACTTAAGAGCTTGGGTCCTTCAAACATTTTAGAAAGGAGCCTAATTTGTCTCACTAAATTAGGTTGGAATAGAATTACTTAAAATTTCTGTAACATATTCTATAATCAGCTCCAAAAATCTATGTGTTTACATCCGACTACAAGAGGCAAGCATATTATCTTGAAAGACTAGCAAGATAAAATTTTTAATGTAACTCTGCAGCTCAGATCCACATAGCACTGGTTATCTTCATATGACTTGAAATCACAGTCTCCAGTGTTTGTGTTTCTGCAGTCACTGAAGGCTCAGTCCAGACTTTCTCTTTACTCTGGCACAAAGTAGATTAGGGTCTTACCTCACTCCCATGTCTAATATCAATATATTCAATGAGTACTAAAATCATGTAAGTTCTGATAACCACTTTGAGCAAAATTATTCAGTCAACTTTTTTTCAAATGAGATTTTATATAGAATTTCATATAAAACAAATACAAGTACTGCTCAGTTGAAATATGTGTATGAATATGTATGAAAACCCTGCCAATCTCTTTCAAGAACCTCCTAACTTTAAACTATGAGTCTAACTTAAAAATCATTAGACTACAAGAATCATGAAATTGTTATGCTCATAAAAAGTAGATGTTGGGGCTGGGAAGGTGGCTCAGTGGTAAAGCGCTTGCCTTGCATGCATGAGGCCCTGGGTTCGATTCCTCAGCACCACATAAGCAAAAAGAAAAAAGCCGGAAGTGGCGCTGTGGCTCAAGTGGTAGAGCGCTAGCCTTGAGCTGAAGAGCTGAGGGACAGTGCCCAGGCCCAGAGTTCAGTCCCCATGACTGGACCCAAAAAAAAAAAAAAAAAAGTAGATGTTATTTATTTAAAAATACTCAATGTTGGCCTTTTTCTGACCTACTCCAGAAAATGAGAGTTGCACAAATTGGAAATGATTGACTAGAATTTTGACTAGACAAATAGATATAGAGATAGACAATAGACTATTTCCTGTAATTCCAGCAAAAATAAAAACATTCAATGTTGCAATTGTAAAGTGAGAGCGTTAAAAAAAATTTAAAAATTAAAAAATGAATTTAAAAAATTAAAAAATTTTTTAAAATTTTAAAAAATTAAAAAATTTTAAAAAATTAAAACATAAAAAAAATTTAAAAAGTGAGAGCATTAACTCCTACATTCTCTGTCCTGACCTCCTTTCATAGACTGCTTAATAATCTGTACTAGATTCACAAGTAAATAGAACACCTTCCAAAACCATCTTCTTGAAACCAAGTATTACTTTATAAGCTTTCATTAGCTATGAAATATATCTACACTATAGAGCTTTCCACAGAAAACCTACCCTATAGAAGTTGCTAGCCAAATTCTCTAGTCAATTCTCCTTTCTTAATTCTGATCCTATCCTCTTAAAAATACTGGAATAAAACAGCCAGGTACAGTATCTCACACCTATAATCCTAGGTATTAAGGGAGCTGAAATAGAGAAGATCCTAGTTCAGGACCAACCCAGGCAATAAATCTATGAGACCCAACTTAAACCAATAAAAACTGGCCATGGTGCTATGCACCTGTCATCCTAGATGTTCAGAAAAATTAATAAAAAGATCACAGTCCAAAATGGCCCAGGCAGAACACAAACCTCTAGTTGAAGCATAAAAGCAAAGGGGCTAGAGGCATGGCTTACATGGTAGAGTGCCCATCTAGCAAGTGTAAAACCCTATGTTAAAACCGCCACAGTACCAGAAAATAAATAAAAGTTTAAAAGATAAAGCTATTCTTTTCCCTGTAAATATGATTCCTTCTGCCTAGAATGAGATTTTTCTTAGCATCTGCCTGATGCAAATGTATCTATCCCTCACTGCGTAGTTTACATACTCTGTTCTCCTTGAAGACTTTGCTAGTCCCTCTCCCTTAGCCAGCCTTCATACTACTGCCATAGCACTTTGTATTGTGCATATGTTGGCTAGTCATCCCGTATCAATTATCTAATGACACATCTTCATGCCAACCTGTGCAAGCAAAAGCACTCATCACCAGCACTAACACAGTACATACATCAGAAAATGGCTCAGTGATGTTTGATAAATAAGCAAATCTTTAAGAAAGTAAGTATAGGGCTGGGAAGGTGGCTCAGTGGTAGAGCGCTTGCCTTGCACTCATGAGGACCTGGGTTCGATTCCTCAGCACCACATAAGCAGAAAAAGCTGGAAGTGGTGCTGTGGCTCAAGTGGTAGAGTGCTAGCCTTGAGCTGAAGAGCTGAGGGACAGCGCCCAGGCCTAGAGTTCAGGCCCCATGAATGAAAAGAGAGAGAGAGAGAGAGAGAGAGAGAGAGAGAGAGAGAGAGAGAGAGAGAGAGAGAGAGAAAGTAAGTATAGTCAGAGCCTGGAGAAAGAATTCAGGAGTAAACCACAAGCAGGGTGTCAATTAGAAGGGTATTAAAACTATTGAGGTTGGTGAAAATAACAATGAGATGAAGTAGGAAATTGCTAATGGATACCAAGCAAAGAATACTGAACATGTCTGAAAATGGAATCCACAGTACTCAGTAGGGGTTTTTAAAACTAGAAGTAACTTAGAGTCAATCCAAAAGTAAGCCCAGAGCCAGGAATGACTAATTTTAATAGTAAATGTTAGAACAACAGATGAAATGCTCAGTATCTCAGTTTCAGACACAATAAACATCACTTCATTGTTCTGTCCCCAGTTCTGAAATTTGGGGTTTGTTGGCTACATGGCCACTGGCTAAGAATACTTAGTGCGGACATACATGGTCAAAGCTCTTCTCTGACAATGGAGAACAGATTTGAATTCTGATGAATCAGGTGATCTATTTACTGGCACTTTGAAAGGAAATAAATATTAAATAGCAAGATAGATAGATAGACCATATATATGTATGTAGAGATACAGATATACTATGCATATGGTATACATACATATATGTAATATATGTATATATATATCTATATTTCATTTTTTATAAACACAAATGATTAGACAGTGTCTTCTTATATTGGGAAGCTGAATTACTATTTTTTCATTTTTAATGCTTTTCTGGTAAATTTTGTCTAATTTGCTTCTCTAAGTCTATTAATTCGATTATTCTCTTTCAGCACCTGAAGTACATTTTTCAAGGGACCTTATGTTAGCTATACTGAATTGCTCTGCTAAACTTCTTTTAAATTACTGTTAGTTATTTTCTCTTAAAGGTCACTCATTGTAATAGAATAAGAATGGAATTAAAGATGGATTAAAAGCTTTCAGTGAATTCAGAGTGATTTCTTTCCCCCGGACTCAGAATTAATGACTTCTTGCTCCCTGAAGATTTCATATCTAGAGGCAACATACACCATCTTGCTGAGTTAAAATCCTAGGATGGAGCTGGATTAATTCTTCATTCTAATAAGAAGAGAATAATACCAACAATGATTCTAATTACATCTTGGGTTTACAGAGCTCATTTCTTCCTAGGAGCTGAAGGAAGGTCTACATCTGTTATTTCTTTTATACACAACTACCAAGAGATTTGACAAAAACTGTACTGTTGGCTGGTGTGATTAGAATCCAAAATGAGTAAGAATCAAGATTTTTGATTCTATACTTAGTGTTCTTTGCTTCATAACCCTTATTTTTTGCAAAGGAAAGAAGAATAAGTTTTAATTTGTAGTATGAAGAACTATAATTTGACGTAAGAAAGAAATTTCTGAAAGACATTTGTGAGGGTTTGGAGTGTGGATTATAACAAGTTGTGAATTTTCTTTTATGAGAAGTGTTCTAACATAAAACAGATTTATATGTCTCTAAATCATTTATTAGGTTGCTATCTGATTAAGGCAAAATGGAATAGATTGTTTTTCAAGGTTTCTCCCAGTCGAATGATTCAGTGACTTTTCTGTGACACCCTGTTATATAATTTTCTTTGGCAAAACTCAAGCATATATAATAATAAACGTGAAGCAACACTGTCAAGTTACTTCCTTTTTAATAGGGAAAAAGTGGAAAACACTTGAGTTGAATTTCTTCACACTTGCCTCTCTGTAGTCTGTTTCCAGAACTGTAGATCCACTGATTCATTTCAGACATAGGTATAGGGTTGAGAGGGTGGCTCACGGATCTGATCAGACAAGGAAAAAGTTGCCATTCCTTACAACTTGTTCAAAGACATGTTTTAGCAAATAGAGGGACGATACTAAATAATATAGACAGGGAAATTTTAAGAGTATTAAAACTGCCAGAGACCAAAGACTCAATACCCAAAGGCTGTCTGGATAGAAGTCTACTAAACTCCAATCTATCAACAAAAAGGCCAAATTAGAGGCATAGCTCAAGTAGTAAGGTACTTGCTGTGAGCAAGAAATCCAAGTAATTTAACTGAAGGCCTCAGTACAAAAAGAAAAGAATTAAGATCAGATATCAATACCAATAAATTATAAGATTAAATCTTTGTCATTTTAAACATTGTTAATAATATTTCACAAGAGAAATACTTATTGAAAGAGAATATATAATATAGTCAAATAATCATAAATTGGATGCAGAATGAGATTAAATGATGACAAACTGGAAAAGTGGAAAGAAAATAGGACAATCAATGTAAGAAAAATATCCTATATTTCAGACAGTATCATAGAACAGGCATTATATCAGTCTGATAATACCAAAGGAAATAATTTTCTTGAACTTCACTTCTGAGTAGCAGACATTTATGTTAGCCTGCTCCATCCAAGTGCTTTGTCTATCAGAGGCATCATCAATATGAAACTGTTACACACAGTCCCAAATTCAAGTTTTTCTATTATCCATCTTCTTTTGCAGAATGACAACCAGAATTGGACATAAACTGTAGCTGGATTCCCTGGGTCACAGAGAATTCAACCATGCTCTCATTTCTAAATGGGTTGCTCTTATTAATTTGGCCCATCTCATGTTTGCTCTATTTGAGATTACATGAATGACACCCATGGAATTCCCATCAAGTTGAGTTCCTAAGTCTGGTAGGCTACATGTTCCTTGTTGTGTTGAACTAAATACAAGACCTTAAACTCCACTAAATAACAATTTGATAGGTTTTGATCCATGACTTACCCCCATGTCAATAAAATTTAGATTCAGCATATTCACTGGTCACGAAATTAACTTCAACTACAAATTTGGGGGATGTTGCTATTTATTTAAGAATTATAAGCAATTAGAAAAATATTGAAAAGCACAAGTGAACTTGGCAGCAATCCACTAGAAATCTACCTTGTGGTTAACATCAATTCATTAATAGGCCCCCTTGAATTACTATTATTTAAATAGTGATCAAGTTATTTGTCTGTTGATTTCTTTATGTTCTCCATCTGCCAACCTATCACAGAAAAAAAAACTGCTATGTTAATATCATTAGACATATGGAAGTTTCCTTCTGACCTTCCTTGGACTATTTACATGTCAGCTTTTAATAACTTTTTATGAAATATTTTTCAAGATACACATCAAGTTTGGATATTTTTCTTAATTTTTGAAAACTAGGGAATTAATCGAATGTGGAAGTACACAAAATCTCATCAAATAAAGGTCAAATAGGTTCAAGGAAACTCTTGTTGCATTGCATTATGATAAAGCACACCAGAAGATTTCTCTGTAATTATATTTTTAATTCTAAATCAATTGCATTGCAAATCTATATTAAACCCTGAGTGATGGCCAATTAAAAATATCTCTAAATGGCATTGCCCTTCAAAATGAAATTACTGCTAATGAAATAAACTGCTTTCGATATTGTGAAAGATCTGATTAAATAATTAGTGCTATTGCTTACTGAGAAACGTGCATCTCAAACTATTTTAAATGTCTGCTGTTCTTCGTTTACTTTTCTCCCATCTCTGAGGGGTTGGAAGGGAGAGTTGAATTTAAGGACTCCAGAAAGCTATTTTCCTTTTCTGCAATGACTTATTTATCCTCATTTTATTATTTGGTGCTGTTAAATAGAGGTCTTTAAACTTGGTTGTTTTTGACAATTAATTAGCTGGTTAGTTTTGAACTGTGGTCTTGATGGTAGGATAACAGAGAAAGTTAAATTCACAGTATTTCAAATTATTCAAATTTCTCTGGTATGCTCAGTTTAAAAATGGACAAGCACGAAAAACAAACTTTACAACTTTGGTGAGGAGGGGGGGAGAAGGGGAAGAGGATTCGGTGGGAGGGGTGGGGGGGAGGATGGGAAGGATGGGAAGGGGAAACAAAGGAGGAGGCTACAATGCTTGATAAGAAATGTACTCATTATCTTGCCCATGTAATTGTAACCCCTCTGTACAGTATTTTCACAATAAAAAAATAAAAATAAATAAAAATGGACAAGCAGAAATGGTCAGATAAGTTGATGTTAAGCGAAATGAACCTCAAGTTAAGGACTCAAATGTTTTTTTCTTTCTTGCTATTGAGTCTAACATATTTATATTTCTTTGTTGCTTTGTATGTCCCTCCCCCATGAAATAACCCCTGTTTTCACTGTATTTGATGTTGGTATAATTTTTGGAGGAGAAGGGAAAAAACAAATTGTTTAAATAGGGATACAGGTAGTCCCATTGCACCAATGAGATGTACAAGATGTTATGTCGAAAATGAACCTTACAACTTTGGCTGGGGGGGGGGGGGGTGAGGGGAGGGAGAATGGGAAGGGATGGGAAGAGGAAACAAAGGAGGAGGCAACAATGCTTGATAAGAAATATACTCATTACTTTTCCCATGTAATTGTAACTCCTCTGTACGGTATGTTCACTATAAAAAAATGTATAGCCTAAGAATTATTGTTTACTAAATGTTTTTTAAATAAGATTATCATAAAGAAGGTTGTTGGTTCGTGGTGATTTTGGAATTTAGAATAACTAGTGTGTTTATATCTTTACTTTGTGAAAATAGTCAGCTCTGAGATGGGGAAGGGCATCTCTCAAGCATTTTTTTAGATTGTTTGAATTCCCTTATTACTTTGGAGACACTGCAAGGGGTAAAGGATCAAGAACCTGAAGGTCAGGCTGATTCCACTGTCAACAATGGAGCTTCAGGCCAAGTTGTTACAACTCTCAGCACTGCAGTCTTCTTGAGCTAAAAATAAAATGGAGAAATAATATTTTCAAGAATTTCCTCAGGCTAATTGCACTCAAATGTAGTGTTTCATGAACTGTGAAATACTGTGCACATACCCAGGACTATAATCCCTTTCCTCCTTCCTCCCCTAATTCAATCAGAATGGTCAATTTGATAGACATATATTATTTATACCTTGAATCACCTACTAATTATCACCTTTGGCAATAAATATAGAGATGCAGAAATAATAAGTTCTATATAAAAACTGAAGCATATTATACAGCACAAGTTGTATTCATCCAGCTAAAAGAGGAAATTTTTCTGAGGAGCACATTTTCTAAACAATAATCAGCTCACTTTCATATTTTTTAGTTGATTCTTCAATAAATATAGTTTGAAGAGGCTAGACTTGCTCTGTGACATACAAAATCAAATGAATTCATCACCTAACCATATTATTCCAATGTGACAAATGTGATATTTTATACTATTATCTTCCATCTGTTTACTTTATGGACCATAACTGCTGTAACATACCCTTGACCAGAAACAAATTATTTCTAAATACTTTCAATTGAATCTTTTATCCTAGCAGTGAAATTCTACATGGCTAATCTTTTCTCCTACAACCCATATGTACTTGCTGAAAAACATGACTTATTTTGTTAAAGGTCAGAATCAGATTAAGCTTCTATTAAATCCCCGTGTTTTGTTTAAGTTATCAGCTTTTTTTATCACTCTGCTATAAATACTTTTTGGCTTCTGAAGCTTTTCTCTTAATTTGATTCATAATAATGTGAACATAATGCAATAAATGTTAGGTTTTGGCCATCTGGGCATTTTAAAAGATGTGGCATTAGATCAGTAGAGTCTTAGTTTGGTTTACAGTCTCATGTTCACCTTTTTACTACAGACCAAAGCCATTTGTCAAAAACTGCACAGTCTGTATCCAATAGTTTACAGTAGGCATGTATGGTTTAGTTACGCTTCCTAACTCTCAATTAGAAAAATCCCTCATTTAGTCATTACAGATTTTATGGATTATGGAAACACAGGAGGTCTTTCAAATGGACAGACAGCTGAAAAACTTGGCAGGCAGTTAAATGTGAACTGAGTGAGACTTCACAGATCCATGACTCACTCTCACTCTTGTGCTCAGTCTGTATTGAAATAAAAGCAAAATCCTGTTTTGGGCATGAGTAAATGGGAATAGTACACTTGTACAGTCACATGGAGTGGAGTTGTATATGAAAAGAATATGTTGGGGCTGGGGGTTTAGCCCAGCGGAAGGGCGCTAGCCCAGCGGAAGGGCGCCTGCCCGGCGCGCGCAAGGCCCTGGATTGGTCCTCAGCCTTGGAAAAGAAAAAAAAAAGAAAAGAATATGTAAAGACTATAATCAATCTCCTCAGCTACTCACATTAGCTTTTTTCAAACTGAGTCTCTGGAACCCTGTTAACATTTTGAGATGGGCTAAAGTGAGCAACAGATTGCTCTTCTCAGATTTCTTTGCTCCCTGAGAGGCTGGCCTTCTTTTAAAGCCAAATAGCAAAGTGCTGAAATAAGCATTCAGGATGACCCATTGTAATAATGAGATGTCCAAGACACTATTGAAAACAAACTTTATAACTTTGCCTGGGGCCGGGGGGGGGGGGGTGGGAGGAGGAAGGAATGGTAGGGGAAAAACTAAGGACGGTATAACAATGCTCCATAGGAAATGGACTCATTACGTTGCTCATGTAACTGTAACCCCTCTGTACAGTATCTTTACAATAAAAAATGTGTATATTAAGGAAAAAACCTCAAATACCTCTGTGACCCTTTCTCTTGTGTATGTGTTTAGAACAGATTCTTCTGTAGCATTTCCAAAGCACTACGAATATATGAAGCTGAAATCCAAAGTCAATGCATTTGCCTTCTTCCAACCTGGCCCACACGGAATATGAAATGTGGCATCCATCCACTAGGATATGTGCACTTGGGAGTCCCTGTCTCTATATCTATATCATGAGTATCTCGGTCAGTTCCCATACCTCATTTTTTCAGAGTGACTTCTCCAGTGTCTTCTCACTGGAAAACTTGTAAACATAGAATGGTACGAATCAAGAGAATATGGAGTATCACACAAAACTCTGCAGTTTTCAGTTCTGGCTGGTTGCATATGCTCAATCTTAGAATTGGAATGTGTCAGCTGTGTATTTTCCTCAACATAAATGTGCATTGACTAAACTAACATTCTGCCATTGTTGCCATCAGAAAGGATGCAGTTTAAGATGGAGAAGCATATAATTATAATACTTTGAAAAATATGAAAATGTCATAAACTGCTTTATTGAATGGCAACTCCTTTGTACAACTTCTTAAAGATAATTTTTAAGAAGAAATCAAAGGCATAAAGAAAATATTTTAACCAGGAAATTTGGATATTTCAGAAGGAAATGCTTGGTTATTATGATTTCGAAAATTAGATGCTCATCCAATGCTCATGCACATTAAAAGACAAAATCTTTATGGAAAACTTGTTTGTTGATCTGATTAATAATGATTTTATTTTTATTGCCAATGACAAACACTGATGACTGAATAAAATGTCATTGTTAGATCATCATATTTTGAGATTTAGGAATCAGGGAATCAGCATTGCATTTTAATTATTCTACTATGTCACCAAACTGCTATGGTCGCTCATTTCTTTAAAATAAATCGAGATTTTTTAAAAATTTATTTCACATATCCCTATCATAGGACCTCCTTAGCAGTATTTAATGTTTGCTTTTGAGAGTTTTGTCATAAGAGATTTTTGTCTCCTTGCCTCATTCTGATTACCAAGTTAAATTTAGTATTGCTGTTGTAGAAATATTAACACCTTCTAACATGCCAGTATAAACTTCTAAAAAAGCCATGGGGTTTCAGAAGAATTAAAAATAAAAATCACAGAGAGTTCTGCTGTACTGAGCCTAATTGTCAGCATTAATGATTGCTGCCACTGGCACCAAATATTCCATTCCCTTTATTCTATAGCAGCGTGAGAATGAGCACCATTAGGCTAATATATTCCAAAAGAGCTCATTATGGGTGGGGGTAGGGGAGCAGGAGTATTATTCTGAAATTTATTGCTTCTATTTTACAAGAAGTACATAAATTCTATATGATCAGATAAGATGATGTTAGGCGAAATGAACCCCAAGAAAGAGTTTTTTTTCTTTCTTGCTATTGTTTCTAACATATTTACAATGTGCCATGTGATTTTTGGTTGCTTTGTATGTTCCTCCCCCACGGTATAACCCCTCTTCTCACATTATTTGATGTCAGTGCCTTGCATCTTGCATATACACTTTTCTAATTTGGGGAAGGGAAGGGAAAAAACAAAATGCTGAAATAGGGATACAGGTTGACCCATTATAACAATGAGATGCACAAAACACTATGTTGAAAATGAACTTTACAATTTAGGCAGGGCTGGGGGGAGTGGAGGGAGTTGTGGAGGTGGGAGGGAAGGGAAGGTAGGGGAAAAACAAAGGAGGAGGTAACAATGCTTGATAGGAAATTTACTCATTACCTTGCTCATGTAACTCTAACCCCTGTGTACAGAATTTTTACAATAAAAAAGTTTTTAAAAAAGAAGCACATAAATTCATCATTTTAATTTGTGAAAATATATATTGCCTAAACATCAGTGGCATCAAGTGATGCCATTACTTAATTTCATGACATAGAGAAATTCTGGTTACCTCTCACTAGGCATTTTTTGAAGCATTTTAAATATTTGAGTCCTTAAGATCACCAGACTATTTCAAGCAAAAAATTCATTAAATATAGATTTCTATTTCTAAATGAAGTGAATTGTTTTATATTTTGTTTTTCTTTATTCTACTATTTTATTACTCAGTTTACTTTTATGACCACAGAATAGTTTTCATATCTAAGATATGTCATTAAATATGGATATATTTTCTCTCCTAAGTAATTGTTCCCATAGTCTTCAGTTTGCTAAAACCATTTACCATTAAATTATCCCAACCCCCCACAAATTGTCTAAATATACTTTGAGGGTATTTAGATATGCCAACTATTCATTCAACATTAGAGAACCATAAATTATTTTTAATTTCACTAATTGAAACTCATTTCTCAAATCTTAAGGAAATACAATCTGGATTTGTTCATCTAAAGCCCTAGCTCTGTTTAAGAGATCTCTTTTCACAAACAACTTGGTGGGGTCATTTGCTTCACTTTTGTGTTAGACATCTCTCTTCCATAACTTATATCTTCTCTCTGGGATTTTTTCTTCATTTAGTAGAATGTACATAATTTTTTTTTAAAGTTCTTTGTGGCATGGGCTATTGAATCCAAGGCCTCCTGCCTCCTAGGTAAATATCTTACCACTGAAGCCACTCCGTTAGAACTTTTGTTTGTTTATATCTCAGTTTTGAGATGGGGTTTCATTAGCTTTCCCTAGCTGGCCTCAGACTTGTCAGCGCTCTTTTCCTAGTATCTAACGTGGCTGGGATCATAGGCTTGTGCCACTATTCCTGGGCCAAACACAACGCTGATGCACACAGGAAATATTTTTAAGACGTTAATATTTGATATATTTTATTCAAAATTTGCATTTAGTATGAGGTTTGTCAGTTTATTCATTTTAGGCAAATAATCATTTTTTTCCTTGATACCTTCTCCACATTGCTCAGAACTAGAGTCATAGTGATAAGGCCAAAGCCATTTTTTAAATCTTTATCTGTGGGTTCTCCCAACTTGGAGGTTTACATCTTTTCTTTGTTCATGTGCTCAGAAATACCTACCTAAACTATTATAAACTTTTTTGAGTGTAGATTTTTATTTACAGAGCTATCTCTAAGTTGTATTATTCAACAAATATTTACTGAAAAACTAAAACGTTGCTAACAATAACTGAGATTGATATTTTTTATTGCAAAGCATATCTGTTTAAATAATACGTCATTTAATTAATAGGAATGTTTATCGGTGTAAATTTGTTAGCTACCAAAGCAAGGCCAGACAGAATGAAACATTTCTATGGTTTATATGCATCAGTAACTACAACTTTGATATACAGATTCCCTCAATATATTATCTTAAATGTTAATGCAAGTGGGGTTTCAGCTTAGTGCTTCTGTATAAAGCTGTGTTTCTAAGACAGGTATAAAGTTCATGATAATGCATTTGGAAGTTGGTTAGAATCAAGTTACTATTATTATCATTTCTTTCAAACACAATTTTACTTAAAACCACTAGACTTTGATAAATCAGTTTCAGCTTATGTACATAGTATAATATATCCTCAGGAATTTAATATTAGATATATCATTTTTGTACTTGGATATTTCATCAACGTAAGTGTATGGATCAGCAGGCAATTTAATTTGCTATAGAGCTCTTTATTTTTCATTTTGGAAGTGGATCAATTGCTTACACAATAGTATGACATTTCTTAAGTAACCATTTTCATAGAATGTAATTGGTTTTCATTTATTAAAAAGAGTATTAAGCTTATGTTCAAATGGGTCTATTGAATGCTAAATCTTTACAGAACAGATAGCATTATTTTTATGTATCTATTTTTACAAAATAAAAGAATGTCCTAAGATAGCTAACTCAAAATTTGAGATTGCTTATATTAGTTATAAGCCTAGCATTTATTTGGCCTTCGTACATTACATATATCATTTTGATTAAAGCAAATATTGGATAAAGCATAACTAATATCTATTAAACATCTTCCATATACCATATTTTCTACTAAACATTTTTTTTCCTCTTAGCATTTTTATAAAGTCATTATTCCCATTTTATAGATTAGAAAAACACAAAAGCCAGTAATAAAAAGTAAAATAATAAGATCACAATGTTAGCAATGGCCAATACTCTTTGAATTTGTGCTTTGTGAGGTCATGTTCTAGGTACTGTGTGAAGTGTGCCTTCCTTTCCTGAAATTTTCAGTTTCCATGGCCTCAGTTATGTGCTGTCCCAAAATATTAAATGGGAATTTCCAGAAAGAAACAATTTGGAAATTTTTAATTGCACCCTCATTGTAAGGATGGTGATGACATTTTGCATTATCTTTCTACCCCTTTTTAGGAAAAAAGGAGTATAAATTTTTTTAAAGAGAGAGTGTAAAATTGTCTAGTGTGCATAAGACACAGGAACCTCCATAAAGCATGATGAGAAAGTAAGGAGCAAGTCTTATCAGAAAGCATCACAACGTGTACAGAAATCAAAGGAACACAGTTGCCCAGCACCTAACCTGACATAGAAACCTATATACCTCTTCATTCTCTTCAAGAGGGGGAGAATGGAGAATATATGACTTTCCAGGAACTCAATAGGGTTGTAGAGCATCCAGCAGCCAACACAGAATCTGGCCTGAAGAACAATAGATTGTAAATTATTCTCTGTGGGACAGAAGGAGAGGCAATGATATGTAGCAAATGATATGTCTAGATGAGTTGGTAGACTTCATTCTTCCTGTGAAATGAGTTTAGTTAATGGAAACTGTGGGGAAAGACTAGATTAATTGCTTCTTTGATAGGTGTGGACTTCAGAAGAGAGCCTTGCAGAAAGCAAAAGTACACTGAAGGGTGAAGAGGGGCAAGGTTAGGGAGATCTTGAGTCTGTTAGATCAATTGACTGAGCATGCCAAGAAAACACAGTTTTTCTGACCCCCAACACATGCCACTATGGTAGCAATGACCTACAGGACTACCAACACACACCACATGCCCAGGAAGAACTGATCTAATTATGTCCTGAGAGGGTCGGGACAGCCAGGATCCATATACTTCACTCCTAGCCAGTTTCCTTCTCTGTCTGCACAGGAAAATAATTAGCCCTTTGTTCAGCATATCCATGTTCTCTGCTGTCTTTGCTCCTGCCCTAATTAGTAGCTGGCTCAATTCTCAGATGAAAAGCTCATAGTACAAGTAGCAGTGGGTAGTATGCATGGTTTCAGGCATCCATCAAGAGTTCTGAAAGACCCTCAAGGATAACAGTCTATTATATCATTTAATCTTTACCACATGTATGAGGTAAGAGCTATTGCCATTTCTGTTTTAAAAAGAGAGGCTCAGAGAGCAAAAATAACCACCTTAAATTATCAAGGCCAAAATTCAAACCCAAGTACCTGTATCTTAGTTGGTGCTTAAAATATAACACAGGAACCACTTGAGAAATTTTACACTGCAAGTAACAGAAACTATGACCCCCAAATGCCTCTAACCCAGAGAGCATTTCACATTTCACATCTCACATCAACGGGTTTGGCAGAAGCGCTAGTTTCAAGGTGAGCTTATGTAATACTATCACCAAGGACACAGGTTCTTTTCACATCTGCATTTTCGGGTCAATTTGGTTTACTAAACTCTGTCTGGTTTTTACTGGCTCTATGCTTTTCGGGATAGCCAGTAAAGCATAGACATAGGTCTAAAATGACAACCTATGTGGGGAATGACAACCTTGCAGCTCTAGTCTTCTCATGAGTGTAACTCAGTTTTCATATCTTCAGCGTCAATATGGTCATTTTACCTACCCTGAGTGCTGTTGTTAGGACCCTGTGAGTTAAGATAAATGAAACATCAAGAACTATGGTCTAGCCCACTGTAAGTTTAATGTATGCATCCACCATTTTTGTTCTTATTATTTTAACAATGTCCAGAAGAAGAAATTCTGGTGCTCATCAACATAGGGAAGCTGTGTAGTCCTTGCACACTTTTTAACATCTCTGCTTGGCAAAATTTGAATTGTAGTAATTCCTGTCCTGAAACAGTTATCAGTTGGAACACTTGGGGACTAAAGGTGGAGCTATCTTTCCCATGGTACAAGGTCACTCAGGGGGAGGGCATAAAAGGAACAGGGTTATGGAAATCTTTCTTCTCCAGCGTGCGTAAGACACAGGAGCTCTTTGAATAGGGGAGCCTGCATAAAGCATGATGAGAAAGTAAGGAGAAAGTCTCATCTCTACCACAGAACTACCATTTGGCTGAAAACTTTGGCAACTTTACCAGAAACAAGAACAAGTTGACCAGCACTATTTTGATTAACTACATGACATTCTCTCTTCCCACTCCCTGCTTCCACTATGTCTCTATAAAAGCTGAACAAAATGCCATTGATCTTTCCAACAAAAGATACCTTTTAAGGTCAAGGGCACATGTACCAAGTCCCATAAACAAGGGGAAAATTGCAGTGTGCATCCTCTTACCTTTAGAGAATAGTTTTTAAAAATCAAAACTAGTAATATATCTAATTTTTTGTGCATCTGTAAGACCAAATACATCAACGAAGGATGGGAATTAATTTGCACCTACAGGACTTCTGATTCATCTGCCAGGGCAATAGATTAGTCCTTTCCTGATAATGAATTAATGGCAGATGTGCAACATTAGCAAGCTATGTGGTTCATTAACCCATGACACCCGCATCTCTGTTATAAAAGTGAGCAACTTTATAGAACACATATTAGTGAGAACATTAACGAAATGATCAGGATTTAATGTTTCCTAATGGGCCATTATATCCTTTTTGTTCTTGAAGTAGATTAAAAAATACATGAATCTGTGGCATAGAGATTAATATCACCCTACAGAGCTGGCATCAGAACACTAATAGATACATGAGGACTTGCTCTCTTTGGCCTGGAAACTGGGATACTAGAACAAAACAGAATAACAGCTGTTAGGGATCATCTCTCAAGAAGTCCAATCAAAATTCACCAATATGCTACTGAAGCTATGCCTGCCAGGCTAAATTAACAAGGAGGCCATATCAAAAGCTGAATTACCCTACTTTTCATTCTGTTTATAAAATAACGGCTGTGAAACAGCTTTCTATCAGGAATTTCACTATAACTGGGACTTGACTAAGGCTGCCAATAATTTCACAGGCAAAATGTGTTGTGTAAAGAAGCTATTTCTCAGTAGCTCATCACACGGCTTCTATTGAGGGTCAACCACACAGAAAGAGTAGACATATTTCTATCTAAAATATTCTCAATACATTCAAACTTCTTCTTCAGTCATTTTCCTATGAGGAGCAGCAGTTGGATATTAAGTTTCTCAAATTTGGAAACGATTTGTTTTTACTGTTGGAACTCTGATTTCTGCCCATAACAGTGACACTTTTTATTTTTTTTAATGTGCAATTTGTTTATTATGAACTACATGTTGTCTTTACAATATTGCTGTGTTTCAAAATGGCTGATTCCTTCAAATTTATGCAGGAGATTAGATGTAGGACATGATTTGTCTTTTTTTCAGCACTGGGGCACAAATCTAGAGCGTTAAGCATGCTAAAGTAAGCACAAACTATATTACTAGGGTAGAGTCACAAGGCTTAAATCTTGGTGGTTTTATGAAGTAGTGGAAAGAGACTACAGTCTACATATACACATGCTCCGATGATGTGAGAGACCTCTCCAGAGCCTGGAAATGTGTTTGGATATCCTGTGTCCTAAACTGAGTTAAATAAGCATATTTTCTTTGTAAAATAGTCTACCTATAATGTTTCATTGTAGGGAAAAAAGCTGTATAATATATAATGCTGAATAATGAATGATGGCGACCTAACTGATTTGCTCATGTGCTAATTTTGAATTCATAATAGGTCAAGTTTAATTTTTAAAGCATCTGATACTAGTACATTCACATATTAGAATCATTAAATAGGAATTTAGATTCATAAATTACTTATAAATATATTTCTGCATGAGTATAAGATTTTAGCCTTATAAATAGAATATCAATGCATTTTAATTAAAAATCGGTGTGGTATTAAACCAGATGGAAAGCATAGAGGTGCAAACACTAAGGTGTCTGATATTTCTAGAGGTGATTTTGTCTCTTTAATTTACGGCATGAATTTTCATGGTTAGCCTAACATGCTTCTTATGAAAAGAGCATGTGAAGTAATTAAAGGACCTTTGGTTGTTATTCTTTGTGGAGCCACGCAACTGTACACATTTAGCAGTAAGTAGTACTTTAACTCACAGGTGAACTTAAGGCACACTGTTTTTTTTGAGGAAACTCTAAGAAATAAAATTTAACCAATTATTTACTCACACGCTGTTAAAAGGTATTTAGTATGTTTTATTTAATTATTGTAGCATTTATTTCTTATCACATTAAAGCAATATATTTGTGCAAATAAGGGATTAGTTACGTAAATATTTGTTTTAACATGTGGTTGAGGTAAACCCTTTCTTTCAGAGTAATTTAGCAGAATAGGAGAAGACAACTCTGAATTCTCATGCCAACTGGGCTTCATAAGGACGGTCATATAAAGCAAACATATCTATTCAATCACTTTTCTTGTTTTCTCTCTTTGCTTGATTTGTTTATAAAGTACTTCCTTGCCCTGTTTTCTATCTCTGATTCTTTTAGTTCATAATTTTCATAGTTTATGCTTAACTATTTCATAGATACAGAGTTGACTATTTGATTTTAAGTTGTACATGTTACTTGATCTAATAACCAAAAATGTATCCAATGAATATTTTTATGCCCAGTGTATTCCTGAGTATAGATAACATGTATATATGGATGAATCATAACAGCTTTTGAGAAATGTAAAACTGGTAGGCAAAAGAGACTAAAAACATAAATTACACAATAACACTAGAAATTCTAGAAAGAAAACAACTCACGGTGGTCATTTTTCTATTGTCCAGAGGTCAGCTTCTTCACAGACTAGCTGCTGCTCTCATGGACAGCTTTCAACAAGATCCATATTAGCAAACAAAACTCAGGCACGTTATTAACTACTAACTGATTCCAAACTGTTAGGCAAGGCTGGACAAGGACAGTAGTTATTTATCATTAAGGAAGCACTGTCATTCCCAGTCTCATCCCCTAAGTCCAAAAATATTACAACATCATGATTACTTCCTAGGTAAATACTAGGCATTAAATGCTTTTCATTATTTACAAGAGCTGTCATTTTATTGGACTATAAGAACCAAGCTCACAATTGTAATCCTAGCTACTAAGAAGGCAGGGTTTTGAGGGATGAGCTTTGAAGCCAGCCAGCCAGGAAAACTCTTGAGACTCTTATGACCAATTAACTAATGAAACTCGGGAAATGGAGCTGTGACTCAATGGTAGAGTGCTAACTTTTGAGCAAAAAAGCTAAAGGACAGCATTCAGGCCCTGTGTTCAAACCCCAGTACCAGCATGTGGTGAACATACTCATAGATAAGAGCACACGTACACACACACACACACACACACACACAGTACAAAAGCTGAAAAATCAAATAACTCATTAAAATTAGAATCTGTCTTCCCTCTAATCTTTCATATCAGCTCTTTGGCAATTCCTACTCGTGTTGACCAAGAACCTTGGTAGATTTTCTTGAGAACTAGCCACCAAGACTTTACCCAACATGAGAAGCCTTGAAAATTTCTGGAAGGACAGTTAGTCCACTGTTGTATGATCATCTGAGATTTGTTCACTTTTTTTCCCTACTTTAAGCATTCATCTGGCTTTGTTCTCAAATGATTTTCAGGAAAAAAAAACTGACAAGAAATAATCCATTTGTCTTATTCTTTGTTTAACAGATAAGTCTCAGCCATCAACCTTAATGTTGGCTTAATCTGATGCTTGGCATATACTTCCATCAGATATATGAATTAGGCTAATCAACAAAAATGCCACAATTCAGACCCAGACACTAAATGAAAGGTCCCATTTATGTATAATTATGACCAAACTGAGTATTTTTCAAACTAAGAAGCTTTAATTCATACATCTCAAGATAGAATCTTTTTTAATAATGATAATCATTATTTAAATGACCCAGAATGCTTTCCTTAATAACTCTGGGTATTTTATGATGAGACAATGGCCCTAACACATTTATGCATTTCCATTAAATTACAGGAACACCTTTATTTCTCTATGTTAATAAATAAATATGCATGATGTGTGACACATTCTATTACAAGCCATTAGGATCTGACAGCAGTATTCATGGTCAGGAGTAAAATAAATAACCAAAGAATACCAAGAAACATTAATTAGCTGCCAGAATTCCCAATGTAATTATGATCTTGTAATTTCAGCTGCTTTTGGTTAATTGTAAATAATACACCAGTCTGACCTACAGAGTCCAGGCTTAATGAATGTCTCCATAAACTTTTCTTTTCTACTTGGCCCATGCAGACATTCTTTTTGTCACAATAGAGATTTCATTCTCTCCTTGCCCCTTTTCCACACGATTCCCTAAAACCAATGATAGCCAAAGCCATCAAGTTATTAGACCTCTTACTGAAAATTGTCTTAATCAGGAAGAAGCTGCTATTTTGATCTTAGATGAAGGATATGATTCTTCACCAAGTTGCCTTGCCCACTAGCAAAAGTGGCTGGTATGTGTTCAGCCTCCTCCCACTTTACTGCACCTCTTCCCCTATATGACATCAGTCCATCCTTACTTGAAATACATTTGTGCAAAATGCATGTTCCCCTTTCTTACTGCATGAGTCATTACTGAAAAAACTGTAACAACCTGTGCTAGTGTCAGAAACAGTATGAAATCATGGGGATGAGATAACTGGAAAGATTTCTTTATTTTATATATTTATATGTATATATTTTTATTGTGAAAATACCATACAGAGGAGTTACAATTACATGGGCAAGGTAATGAGTACATTTCTTATCAATCATCATTGTCTCCTCCTTTGTTTCCCCTTCTCATCTCCCCCCCACACCCCCTCCTCCTGGCCAAAGTTATAAAGTTCGTCTTTCGACATAACGTCTTGTTCATCTCATTGTTGCAATGGGTCCCCCTGTATTCCTAACCTGCAAAGATTTCTTGCCTACATAATTTGTGCCACACATTTTCCGCACTTCTTGTTGGCCTACTCTTTGTTGATAACATATAACAACTAGAATATTAAAATATTACTTCCCTCAAATAAAGGTAGATATACCAGGTATAAAAATTCTTTATGGAAGATGTTCTCAATTATAACATGCAAAGAAAGTGCTGATGTTTTGAATTGAACTTTAAATGTTCTTATGCAGATTGCCTAAAGTATTGTAGTACTGCTACTCTGTCATTGGCCTAAAATGAGAAAATGTGAATTAAGATTTTCAAGGGTTTAAAAAAATGGGTAGATTTCATTTTAATTTTCTAGTTGATTAAGGGTTTCAAAAATGCAGCCTGCTGCACAGGTTGGAGTTGTTGTTATGGTTGTCATTGTTAATGATGTCACTACAATAAAAATGTCAAGGTTTTCATTGTCATTCATTTTCTCCTGGGCAGTCACTACCTTAGAGTGTTTTGAGTCTTTTAGGCATGTTCTGCCTCTAGACATATTTCTTTTCATGAAGGAAACAAGTCTTTGAAGAAAAGATCCTTATGGCAGGAAAAATAAATATTCTGATTGATCAATTTCTGGCAAGTCTCCAAATTGTTTTTTTGAAGTGCCAGACTTCTCCCAAAATGCTGTATTTTATTCCAAAACAGGGTTGGACTCAGGATCAATAGGGTGCTCCAGCATCAGGGATGCTGCAGCACATCCTGGACTACTCATCATTTCATAAGTCTTGGCTCTACAAAAAATCTCTCCTAATACTTATCTTAACTAATAAGCAAGATGCTAAAGGCCTTGCTAGTAGTTAACAAGGTGCTCAATGTGTTGCTGTACGGACTATATCAGTATCTATAAACTACATGATACAAAAATGACTACTGTTTCACACTCACTAACATATCTTAATTGATATAGATGAAACACAAGAGACAGACAAATAGACACACAGACAACAGAGAGAGAGAAAGTGAGAGAGAGAGAGAGAGAGAGAGAGAGAGAGAGAGAAGCTAATTAAGAAAAGATTTAATAGAGGGCCAAGCATTTTTGTATACACTTTAAATCCAGCTACTTTTGAATTGTATATCAGAAGGATTATGGTGTGAGGTTAGTCCAGGCAAAAAGCAAGTGAAATCCTCATTTTAGAAATTAGCCTTGGTGTGGTAGTGTTTACCTGTAATCCTAGCTTCATAGAGGTATAAGTAGGAAGATTATTATTCAAGATGGGCCTAGACAAAAACCCAAGACTCTATATTAAAGCAGAGAGAGAAAAAACAATTTATGGATGTGGTTCAGGTTGTACAGCACTTGCCTAGCAAACACAAAGTCCTATGTTTAAACCCCAGTACCATGTAGAAGGAAGGAAAGAAGGAAGTAGGGAGGGAAGGAAGATAAATGGAAGGCAGGCAGGCAGGAAGGCAGGCAGGCAGGAAGGCAGGAAGGCAGGAAAGGAGGAAGGAAGGAAGGAAGGAAGGAAGGAAGGAAGGAAGGAAGGAAGGAAGGAAGGAAGGAAGGAAGGAAGGAAGGAAGGAAGGAAGGAAGGAAGGAAGGAAGATATGAAATATTATACACTCTGATGAATAGAGAACAATGACTATAAATCACCTTTCTGTTGAAGAGATGAGCACTGATTAACGTATGCATTCCTTCTCAGAGATCTTGTAGCTTAATGAGATTCCTAAATTTATAATGATCTCTATGTATAGTCTATCTGTATAGTGAGATTATTGTCTTCATCAAGAGGAAATCTGCACTGCTCTAAGACTCCTTGTGTTGGGACAAAGGAGAACAGGGCAAGACAAAACAATGCTTCCTGTCTCTGATCTTATGGCCACTGCTCCAGGACTCCCGAGGGATTTGAGAGAACAGTGGGAGGTGAGCAAACATCTGCAACTTGTAGAAAACCTTTTTTTCCTTGTAAATATGAAACTCTCCTTCGTCAGTTTTTCAGTTGGCCCTTCACTTACCATGTCTCCTATGTTGACCTTTCTTTATGGTGACCTCGTGCTGTTGGAACTTCAGATACTGAAAATACAGCCACAATAATCTGCCCATTATCCCTTGAAGAAACAATCTGGAAGTAACTTAACTCATGTAGAAGGCTTATGTTGTGAATAGAGGCAGGTCTGTGAAGGGGAGCAGACTTTCTACTTTGGATGGTAGTATGTAATTTATCTAGTGCCCATGGAAAAAAGTATGGATGTTTTGTTTAAAAAGCAGCCACAACTTGTAAAGACAACAACTGGGGGAAAAAAAAACAAGAGAGATTCATTTAAGTCATTGTCTGTGAAACTTCCTAGTTCCAAGAGGCGTTCTACAGCCAACCACCCAAGATGGTCATTGGCCACTTGAGATTGAAGGGAACAGAACGGAGCCCAGGCCCTACGACATGTCTCCTCTCAGTAAATATTGCAACATCAGACTCTTCCCAGACTTCATAATTATTTGAGAAAAGGAAGCAATAAGGAAAAGCATTCTTCTTTAACAGAGCATTTAAAAACCACACTAGTAGCCACATTTGTACATCATAAATACAAATATTGTTCTATTTATCCAGCTACTTTTCATAAAGGAAACAAAAGAAAGGATTATTTGGCTTTTCTTCTTTTTCTTTTTTTTTTAAATTCTATCACATTAAAATAAACTTTTTTCCCAAGCAAGTAAATTTTTATACCTAAGCTGAAAAATACACAAGGCTATTCTTTCCAGATGATAAATGTAAGGAAAACAAATATGAACAGAAAAACCTCTGTTGTGCAAATTAGGTAAAATGTGTGCAGACATGCATATGCATGCATGATTTATGAATACATCAAACTAAATGTAATGCATTAGTGCCAGCATGAAGCACAAAGGTGCACAATTTTATGGTCTCAAAATCCCAATTAGCATAAAAGGCATACATTGTAAACAAGTAATTATTGATTAACACAAAGCCAGAGGAGCCAGATGTGTTGAATGGGATGGTAATTAACTTAGTAAACTACAGAGATTTAACATTTATAGATTATGAATGAAAGTTACATTGTTTTAATAAAATGAAATCATCTGTAAGCAAATCTCATTGTTTTCAGATACAGCAATAACAATGTAAATGTAAATAATCTGTTAATGTACTATATATATATATCTACATATTATATATACATGATCCAGCATAATAAATTTGGAACATCCCTGGCATAAGAAATTTTCAGTATTGAAATGCTCAAAGCTTTAGAAGGGTGTTTTCAGACACATCCCTGATTCTGTACTGTGGACCTGGTCTTATAAGTAGTAGACAAAGTGACATAAAGAATGACATGTCACCAGGCAGCAGTGGCTCATGCCTGTAATCCTAGCTATTCAGGAGGCCGAGATCTGAGGATCATGGTTCAAAGCCAGCCCAGGCAGAAAAGTCCCTATAAGACTCTTATCTCCAATTAACCACTCAAAAACCTGAGGTGGAGCTGTGGCTCAAAGTGGTAGAGTGCTTACCTTGAGCAAATTAGCTCAATGTCAGCTCAAACATGTAAACACACAATTAAAGATGAATACTGAAAGACATAGGAGACTATAGGTAAATTAATATTTTAAAAATGTAAGGTTTGGTATAAATTGCAAGTTATTCTTGACTTCTCAATGCATTCCCCTAAGCCCTTCAAGAGGGTTCTGCAGCACTGATCCCGATATCCAAGATAGTGGAGCAACTTAAGTGTCTTAATGGACTGATTAGTGGATAAAGAAAGTGGGTTGGGTATTTATACGCAATGGAATAATATTTAAACAAAAGGTTTCCCCAGCTCACAGCACACATCCACACCCCTATATAAAAGGCACTATGAAAAACGTGAGTGACTCCTATAATGGAATATTTTAAGTTTAGTTGGTCTGTCATTGGAAGCATGACATATGGAAGACAATGCAGGTTTGTAATTGGCTTACAATATGGTCAGGCAAGTTGGAGAATTGATTATCTAAAGGTAATGTGGCACCCACCCATATGAGGACAGAACATGACGCCAAATTACCAGAAGCTTTGGGACACATTGGAGGGGTTTACTGTCCACCAAGGCGAAGGGCCTAGGGATAAGTTAAAAGAAAGTGACATCTGTGCTGACACCTGAAAGAAAGTGGGAGGGAACCGTAACCGGAATAATGAGGAGTCGAATGCAGAGACTGAGAATAGAGGTGAATGATGAAAATGAAAAGCAGTGTTTTCTGAAAACAGAACTGCAGCCGTGATCATCAATAGCTGTAAAACACTTGGGACATAGAAAGAGCCTGGGTCCAGAGCGTGGATTGTGTGGGGAAGTAAACTGAATATGGAGGGATGGTTAGAAGCAGAGTTAGGAAAGAACCTTTCAGTCGTGTCAAAGAGTCAATCCTTTATCTATCTGTGGGCAATAGGAAACATTGACATAGTGTAAAAAAAAACAACTTATTCTGGAGATAATAAGGGAAATGATTTGGCGGACAAGAATTGATTTTAGAGTTGATTGAAATGGTAAGATTTTTATCTTCATATTTACTTTAAACTATCTGAATCCTTACTAGAAAATAATAGTAGAAGTCTGGGCATGGTGACACATAACTATAACCCCACTTCCTGGGATGCAGAAATAGAAGAATTGTGGATCAAGGCCAGACAGAATATAAAATTAGCAAGATTACATCCCACAAAACAAGGAGAGAAGGAAGATGTGGCTGACTGCAAAGTACTTCATGTACATATATGAAAATAGAATTCCACCCAACTTTGTTTTTGCCAACTCCAGAATTTTTATTTGCCTGTTTATTATCTTTAAATAATCGTACAAAAGAGGTTTCACCATGTCAATTTATGAGTGCAATGTATCTTGATAAGTGCTACACCTTCCATCATTCTTCCTATACCCTCAATCTATCTCCAATTTTATTTTAAAAAGGGAGGAGGATTTTAAAAAAATTGCAATTGAAGAGATGAATGTAATCAAAATATATGATATGCATGTTTGGAAATACCACAATGAAATTCCTTCTAATAGTTAATATATGCTAGTAATGAAAGAAACACCCACACACCCAAAGAGGTTGACACATCCCAGTAATCCGATTGACGTAGAGACAGAAGTAGATTAGTTGGATCCAAGCCAACATAAGCAAACAGCAGGACTCCATCTGAAAAAAATAACTAAAACAAAAAAGAATGGAAGCATTACTCAAATAGTGGACCCCCTGCCTAATAAATGAAAGGCACTGAGTTAAAACCCAAATATCATCTCAAAAATACAGCAATAATTAAAAGAATAAAGAGAAAGAGAGAAAGAGTAGCTCTTTGATTAATGAGAAATTATATAGTAGTATACACTAAAGAAGTAAGTATCTGAGCTGTGAGCAGCACTAAGACTTTGACTAGAGTTACTGTGAATAATGTATGGGCAACCATGCCAAAACACATAATAAATATGGACTCCGGAAACCTTTTTGTGTAATTCAAAGATTTGAAGACCATGAGGACAAATTTGGAATCACAGTAGTAGGGAAGCACTCATGAACATTTAATATTTACTTGCATAACTATGAGAGATAGTTAAGGATTCTGGAATAAATTTCCAAGTCACAACTCTACAGTTGTGAAAAGATATGTTGCACCAGCTTCTCCACGTGTTCACAGTTCCTGTAGCTACTGTTCTGTTTTCTAATTACCACCACTCCCAAATCTCATTAAAAAGAAAAATAATGACCAAATCCTTTCCCTCAAAGCCTTAACAGGCTTGCTAGAACTTTGCTCACACCTCCCACATCCTGCTAGATTTCATTTTCTAGCTGTTCTTCTCTCCTCGAGCTATTTTCTCTTTGCTCTACCAACTGTCCTTTGGCAATCATATATGTGGGAAAAGAAATTATTTTCCCCTCTAACCTTGTGAGTTCTTAGCTGAAACCCTTATAACAAATTGACAAAAGAAAAACAAATACGCATTCACTGACATGTATATTTCACATATACATGGGAGATACTCAAGAAATTGGTAATTCTCAAGGAGTTGGCTTAGAATTCAGGTTTAAATATTATCATCAGGTGAAAACAAACAAAAAACCCAAAGGAGTAGAGAAGACCTGATAGGAAAAATTTTAAAAACTAAAGCTAGTTAATAAACATTGCTTTGTGTATTACTTGGTCACTCTTCCCTTTCTGAAAAAGACTTAAAACCATCTCAAATGACCAACCTTTATCTTTGCAAGAAGATATGGAAGAGGGATATAGGTGGAATTTGTATCCTGCTTTTAGTAACTAGCAGGAGATATAGGGCAAGTAAAAGAGATTTTGTTCTCAGTGACATGTTTTATTCTGGTATCTTTCACATATGTGTGCACAAATTCAAATACCGTTGTCTATGATTTTTAATTCTAAAAATTAAAATGTTTAGCTACATCAGCTTTCTTACTCAAGGATTTTTTTAATTATCATGTAACATTAAAGAGAGACTACTCTGAAGAGGAAATAAGAATGACCAATAGACACATGAAGACATGCTCAATTTCTCTAGCCATAAAAGAAATGTAAATCAAAACAACGTTGAGATACCACCTCACCCCAGTTCGAATGGCTATAATCAAGAACTCTAATAACAACAGACGCTGGAGGGGATGTGGCCAAAAGGGAACCCTACTGCATTGTTGGTGGGAGTGTAAACTTGTTCAACCACTTTGGATAGTAGTATGGAGGTTCCTCAAAAGATTCCACATAGAGATCCCCTATGACCCAGCTATTCCACTTTTGGGCATTTACCCAAATGATCACAAACAAGGCCATACTAAAGCTATGTTTAGCACAACTATGTTTATTGCAGCATTGTTCACCATAGCTAAGATATGGAACCAACCTAGATGCCCCATAGTAAATGAATGGATCAAGAAAATGTGATATATATGTGTATATGTATATCACACATATACATATATATGTATATATACATATATATTATATGGTGTATACATCCATACTATATATTGTATTATATATATATAATATATATATATATACACACAATGGAATTCTATGCCTCCATCAGAAAGAATGACACCACCTCATTTGTTAGGAAATGGAAAGACTTGGAAAAAATTATATTAAGTGAAGTAATCCAGGCTCAAAATAACATAGGTCCCATGGTTTCCCTTATCTACAATAACTAGTATATATCTAGGACAAGAGGTCAAAAGCTATGTATACATGACCATATAACCTGATGCTAAACAAAATGAACCCCACAAAAGGGACACAAGAGATTTTATCTTTTCTTGTTGTTCTTGTTAATGTACTTATAATGTATTATGTGATTTTTTTGTTTCTTTTTTTGTTCTTCCCCCATGGTACAACTCCTGTTGTCACTGTATTTGATTCCCGTGTCCTGCATCTTGTATATACATTTTTCTAATTTGAGGAGGGGAAGGGAAATAACAAAATGCTGAAATAAGTATGAAAATACAGGATGACGCATTGTAACAATGAGATGTCCAAGACACTATGTTGAAAATGAACTTTACAATTTTGCAGGGGAAGGGGGAGAGAGGAGTTGGGGAGGTGTGGAGAAAAGGGATGGTAGGGGAAAAATAAAGGAGGGCTATCAATGTTCAATAGGAAATGAATTCATTACCTTGCTCATGTAACTGTAACCCCTCTGTACAGTATCTTTACAATAAAAATATATATTAAGAAGAAAAGAATAAAAAGAGAAATGACCTTCAAACTAGTTAAAATTATTTTTACTTCTATTATTATTTTTACTTTAGTTGATCTATGATTCAGCATTTGCCCATCTTTTTCAAACCTACGTGGTAACTCAAAATATCAACCAAATGAGTGGTCCACTGCAATTATGCATTTGTTTATTTATGTTAAAAATACTTTCAGTCTTCTGTAGGATGCATTTCCACTGGCATGCCTTGTTTCAAAAACTCAGTTGTCATTTGTTATGGTTTTGTTTGTGTTTGAAATCCAAAACTGAAAGGCATAGAAATCAGACACAAGCAAAACAAAATTTCATACCATAGTTTAGAATTTGAGTATGATTTTATGCTATTGATATTCAATTTCAAAATTTTATAGTCATTTGCAAAGAAGAGTAAAGTTTATGTATGGAGTCCTAGTGATTAAGGGAGAATAATGCTGGGCGAGCTCTGGGTGCAATACATACATATCTATCTGTCTACCTATCTATCTATTTATACACACACATATGATTAGTTCATAAATTATCTTGTGTTTCATTTGTGTAACATAAAGTTGAGTCAAAGTTATATTGAACTTACAGAAAAGTTGTCTGGAGATGAATGCTTAAAGAATTGGAATTGCTATGAATTTTGAGCCCATGCTAATTCATTCTGAGCTAATGAATTCTATCAAGATTAAAATAGCATTCAGCTTCTCTATAGTGATCAAGAATAACTGTAAGAGATTAAAGCTGATGACCAGAAAAGGGAGCAATCAAGGTGCCTCTCTAAACTTTGCCTGTAGGTAAATTGCCTCATCTTAAACTGACAGCAGCAGCTAAAGCAATTATTTTTCTATAATATTTTCCCTTCAGAAGGTAACTGCAAATGATACTTGTAGAATATCAACAATTTCCCAAAATGAAGAGAAACGTTTTATTATCAATAAAGCGCTGTTACTGTGAAAGTAATTGAATAGCAAATCAATAACCAAAAAAAGAATGTATGATGCCTTATTATTAATGTAATGGGAGACATAAAATTATTTTGGCTTGTTCAAGATGAGTTAAATCTGAGCATTCAGAAGATCATTTTCCACTAACCTTCAATGGGAATGCTTCTAACTCACGAATCTCTTGCCATATATGGCAGAAAATGAAAGGCAGGCCCCCTTCCTGCCCTTACTCCAAGGTCTACATTGATGACTTTCAGTATGAGCCAGTTACAAGTTCAAAGGCTTTCCATTTTCCACTGCATTTCTTAAGTTTTCAGGATTACAACCTGAATTTCAAGAACTGAGCAGTATTCCATGCCATTAGGTAGAGACAGTCCTCAAAGAAGGCTTCAAAGTACTTAGAGTATTATGTGGGTTGCATAGTTGGCCTGTAGGCTCTGACTTCTTCAGGAAGGCCACGAAGGTTCTTGTCCCAGCATAACCCCTAGCAGGAATGACAGCAGAGCTTGCTCAGACTCTGGGGCTTAGGAAGACAACAGAAATTGACCCTGTTGCTGCGCCTCCAGCCCATGGCACTGTGACCTGGGGCAGTGACATCACCATCAGGCACTTTTCAGCATCACCCCACCCCCACCCCCAGTTCTGCTTCACATAGGCTGTAATAATCTTTATCTGCACAGCAATATCCTTTTTTCTCATCTGTTCTTTTCAACTAACTGCTCATGACAAATATATATATTTATATACATACTATGCATAAATTAAAATATATGTGTGACATGCATGACATATATATTTATATATGTATAAATATGTACAATATTATAATATATGCATATATTATACATATGTATATATACATATATTACAATTACAATATATACACATACATATATATATGTATATATATTACAATCTTAGACTATCATAGTTGACATTACAGAAATACAAGTTGAGTAGCACTGCTTAGGACAAAAAATGTTACATATTTCAGTCATATCAGAACAATATTGGAATATTTGTATATACATGGATTATCTTCAAAACTGGAGCTAAGCCTAAACACAAAATTATTTGTTTCATGTACATGGCTTGAAAGCAATTTTATACAAGTTTTTAGTGTTGACTGTGTTCTGTCCTGTGAGATCAGTTGTGGAATTTTGCATGTGCGCCTCCATATTGCAACTCAAAAAGTTTCACACACAGACATGAAACATTCTAAACATCAGTTGTCTAGATTAGAGATACTGAGCCTATGCCAAAGGTCATCTTTCAGAATCCTAGGCTGTTAGAAGGAAATGTACTCATTACTGTACTTATGCAACCTCTCCATACATCACCTTTACAATAAAAAAAGAACTTTGGAGACATTTTGACATATAAAAATTAAGCAGTGATACCATAGCTAAGATATGTAACCAACCCAGATGCCCCTCAGAAGATGAATGGATCAAGATAATATGGTATATATACACAATGGAATTCTATGCCTCCATCAAAAAGAATGACATTGCCCCATTTGTTAGGAAATGGAAAGACTTGGAAAAAATTAAGTGAAGTAAGCCAGGCCCAAAGAAACATAGGTCCCATGATTTCCCTTATTTGCAATAACTAGTATATGTCTGAGACAAGCAGAAAAGGTCAGATAAGAGGATGTTAAGTGAAATGAACCCCAAGATAAGGATACAAGTGGTTCTTTTCTTTCTTGCTATTGTTTCTAATGTATTTATAAGGTACCATGATATTTTTTTGTTGCTTTGTATGTCCCTCCCCCACAGTATAACCCCTGTTTTCACTGTATTTGATGTTGGTATAATTTGTGGAGGGGAAGGGAAAAAAATTGTTTAAATAGGGATACAGTGCAACAATGAGATGTACAAGACGCTATATCGAAAAACAAACTTTACAATTTAGGCATGGGAGGAGTATAGTTGCGGAGGTGGGAGGGAAGGGATGGTGGGGGAAAAACAAAGGAGGAGGCAACAATGCTTCATAAGAAATGTACTCATTACCTTGCTCATGTAACTGTAACCCCTCTGTACAGTATTTTTACAATAAAAACGTATTTAAAAAAATTAAGCAGTGGCTACTTTGGTCTGTTTCCTGTGGTGTTATTGTGTGTGTGTGTGTGTGTGTGTGTGTGTGTGTGTGTGTGTGTGTGTGTGTGTGAAAATACCATACAGAGGGGTTACAATTACATGGGCAAGATAATGAGTACATTTCTTACCAAGCATTGCTGCCTCCTCCTTTCTTTCCCCTTCCTATCCCTTCCCATCCCCCCCACCCCGCACCCCGCCATTCCTATTCCTCCTGCGCCCCTCCCCCACCACCAATGTGGTATTATTTTTTGGAGACAGCTAAGAAGGAAAGACCTGGCTCCCTTCAGATGGGAAGAGTGGTCAGCAGTTCAGACATGCTGACCAGGTAAACGTCAGGTAGTGAGATAGGGTGAAAGATACAGCTCAAAGTACAAGGTACCCAGGATCAAGTCCTTCCCACCACTAACAGCTGTGAGCTTCCTTAGGAAAATTATTTACCTTTCTCTGACTCACTTTTTTTTTGGATTGCTGTGACAAATTACCACAAATGTGATGTTAAACAACAGAAATGTATTCTGTCATAGTTCTAGGAGTCTGAAATGAGTTTCACTGAGTAGCATTTGTAATATTCGGAAAGCTGAGTTGTCTCTCAAACTTAAGAGAATCATTCCTTGCTGCTTCTGCTTCCTATGGCCAATAACATTTCTTAGCTGGTGACTGCACTACCCAAATCTCTGCCTCTGCAGTCACATTGCCTTTCCCTCTTTTTCTTTGCCTCTAATCAGAAGGCATGCAATCACAGTCAGGACCTACACAGATAATTCAGGATAATCTCCCCATCTCATGATCTTAACTGAATCACATCAGCCAAACCCTATATTGTAATCTGAGGTAAAATCACAGATACCAGGGACCAGGATATAAAAATCTATTAGGTGAGCAATTATTCATTATAGAGAAGTTAAATTGATATTATGTACATGAACATAAAAGAATATACAGTTGTTTTCCATATTTTTATGTTTCCTATCCATAAATTCAACCAATCCGTGATTGAAAATGATAAAATAGGAAAACAATTCTATCTGTACTGAACATGTACAGATTTTTTTTCTTCTCATTCTTTTTTTTCTGTCAGTCCTAGAGCTTAAACTCAGGACCTGCATACTTGAATACTCAGGACCTTGAATACTATTGGCTCAAGGCTAGTGGTCTACCACTTTGAGCCACAGCTTCACTACCTGTTTTTGAGTGGTTAATTGGAGTTTCACAGGGACTTTACTTCCCTGGTTGGCTTCAAACTGCAATACACAGATTTCAGCCTCCTGAGTAGCTAGGATTATATAAGCATGAGCGACCAGTGCCTGTCTTCATTATTTCTTAAACAATGCAACAGAACAATTATGTATATGATGTTTTCCCTATATCCTTTATTAGGCATGTTAAGTAGTCTGGAGATGATTTTGTGTATGGAACTTGTACATACAGACTCTTTACTATCTCAGTAGTTCCTAGACCCAAGACCCCATGAAACCCAGAAACAAGTGTAATCATGTAATTCACTTATAGCAATGCCTACTAGGCAATAAAGCACTCAATTAGTCAAAGATGGTTGTAATATCAATAACAATGCTACAACAACAAGAATGAAGCAAAAAGGTTTCAAAATGCGTGTGTGTGTGTGTGTGTGTGTGTGTGTATGTGTGTGTGTGCACACGCATGGTGTACGAGTAAGTACTCAGGGCTTCTTGCTTTCACTCACCTTATTTGCTTACACAGCTTGTGCTCTACCACTTAAGCCAGGCCTTTAGTCAAGCATTTCACTAGTTAAAGGAGATGGAGACTCACACTTTTTGTCCAGGCTTTTAAACCTAGTCCTTTCTTCTCAACCTCTTTAATCTCAGTTTTAGCCAGGATACACCACGGGCACCCAGCTGGGAAATAAATGAACATATGTGGAAGGTCTCACATCAGAATTCTTGATGTGGGTTAATTTTACCACATTAAAATCATTCACAGAATATATCACTACATTGCATAAATTTGACCTGACAGTGTATACCACGGTGTACACACACACACACACACACACACACACACACACACACACACCATGTTTAGCTTTGACTTTTGTTTCATTTCAGATGAAAACCATGTCAGCAGTTTCATCTATCCTGAATTCTTCCCAAGTTTAAAGCCAACGGTGATGTGATATAATTCTGTCCTTTGTTCTCTTGTCTCCTGCCCACTTAGGATACAGACCTGATGACCTTCAACATCTCTGTGCACCGCTCATGGTGGAGGGAACACGGGCCTGGTTGTGTCCGGAGAGTGCTGCCTCCATCAGCACATGGCATGATGGATGACTACACATATGTCTCTGTCACAGGCTGCTCCCTCAGCTTCCAATACATGGAGGTCATCCACAGTGCTGTCCAAATACTGCTCTCTGTAAGTCTCGCTTTGGTGTCATTATCTGATCAGGACTTTTTTCTTCCTGGTATCTTGTATCTACCTACCTGATAAGTAGTGCCATGAATAAGCACAAGAAAGCATTACTGTGGTTACGGCTGTGATTGTGGTGTCAATAGTCATATATACTGGCAGCTTACATCTTTTTCTTCTTGGTAATCAATGATATGCTATAGTTGCTAATTTAGATACAAGCCACACAACTCAATGAACTAATATTACCATTTCCCATATTATCCACTAGCTACCTCAGAAATGACTACTAATGCATATTCTTCTAATGCATATTTCTTCCAGAGAAAGAACAATGGAAACATCCCCCTCCCCCTGCCATTTGTTCAATCTAAGAAACCTCATTTCAAGTAAAGACTACTTACCAAATAATAATAATAACAACAACAACAACAACAACCCAAATTCCCCTCGATAGATTAATGGCTCAAGAAAATGTGATATATATATATATATATATATATATATTAATTCTATACCTCCATCAGAAAGAATGGCACCGCCCATTTGTTAGGAAATGGAAAGAGTTGGAAAAAATTATATTAAGTGAAGTAAACCAGGTGCAAAGAAACATAGGTCCCATGGTTTCCCATATCTGCAATAACTAGTATATGTCTAAGACAAGCAGAAGAGGTCAGAAGCTATGTACATATGACCATATAACCTGATGCTAAGCAAAATGAACCTCAGGATAGGGACACAGAGATTTTATCCTTCTTGCTGTTCTTGTTATAATGTACTATGTGATTTTTTTTGTTTCTTCGTATGTTCTTCTCCCATGGTACAGCCCCTGTTGTCACTGTCTTTGATTCCAGTGTCCTGCGTCTTACATATATATTTTTCTAATTTCGGGAGAGGAAGGGAAATAACAAAATGCTGAAATAAGGATACAGGATGACCCATTGTAACAATGAGATATACAAGACAGTATGTTGAAAACAAACTTTACAACTTTGTGGGAGGGGGGAGGAGTCAGGGAGGTGGGGAGGAAAGGAACGGTAGGGGAAAAACAAAGGAGGGGGTAACAATGGCTCGATAGGAAATGGACTTGTTACCTTGCTCATGTAACTATAACCTCTCTGTACAATATCTTCACAGTAAAGAATATATATATTAAAAAACAAAAAATAAACCTTCCAGAGATGCTTAGCATTGCTGTCTGGATACAGTTCCACATAGAATAACAAAAAACAGAATTTTCTTAATTAGATCACAGAAAGTGTATTGGTTTGGTTCTATGAAATTTTTTTGTATCAGACTGACTTATCCACAGTTTGGCCACTTGTGCTGGATGATTAGTTTAAAGTAATTTTATATTCAAGAGTGATATGTGTTTGAGACACACCAAAGACTTGTCATTGTTTTGATCAAAATAGAATAGAGCTATTATCATCCACACTTTCATATATCTGGCTAGATTTAAACTAAGAGATGAAACCTCAATAATGAACAAGAGATATAAAAGGGGTATGTGAGTGAAGATTGTACTTTAGAGTTGTTTCTGGAAGAACTTTAGAAACCCTTGCTATTATTTACAATATCCATTATCTACTATTATGAAATAAATGACTCCAAACTGTAGTTATCTAAAACAGTATCTGTTCTTTGCGTAGAGTTCTGTGGGCTAGGAATATGGGCAGTTAGCTTCATATAAAAGATTCTGATTCAGGGGGTGGGAGGGGGGGATGGGAAGGGATGGGAAGGGGAAACAAAGGAGGAGGCAACAGTGCTTGATAAGAAATGTACTCATTATCTTGCCCATGTAATTGTAACCCCTCGGTACAGTATTTTCACAATAAAAAAAAAAGATTCTGATTCAGATCAGGTGAACCATCTAACCAGAGTTCTAAACAGATACCTACCTGATCTAAGCTATCCAAGTGGCCTCACTCATCTGTCCATGCTGGCTGTTGACTCTCATTTGCCTCAACATAGTTTCTCATTCTGCAAAAGCTCTCCTACAGTGAGGCAGCCAGGTTCTATATAAACCTCAACTAAGCAAGCTTTCATTGGGAATGTTTGCTGTTGTCCCATTGGCTACAGGGAGCCATATGGCTAGACCCAGAATCAATAAAGAAGGGCATTATAGAGAGACAAGAAGTCATGGTTCATTTCAGGTGACCAATGTAGTGTTCTTACCTCACTTATTCAATTAGTTAAATTACTATTGTCTGACCTGCATGTCTCATGTTTTAGAGAATGTCTGAATTACAATTTTCTAGAAAGATTAAAAGCATAAGAAAAAAAAGCAAAGATCTTTAGTGTTCTTGTTTCAAAAAGGCAAACTTAACATTGAATTCAAGGAAAGAGATTATAGCTCCATGCCAATAATTTCCTCTCAGACATATAACAGGGTGTCTGAACAGGATATTATAGGAGTCTATAATAACATTTCCATGTATAAATGTAATGTACTACCATTTTTCTATATATGATTGTCTTCTCTTATTGCTAGCCTTTCTATAATTTAGCAGCTACATATGAAATGTAAAATACATGTTTTTAAATCCCTACTTTTAAAAAATGTGGAAGCTAATTTTTTTTATTTTTTGTTTTTTATTGTGAACATACTGTACAGAGGGGTTACAATTACATGGGCAAGATAATGAACACATTTCTTATCAAGCATTGTAGCCTCCTCCTTTGTTTACCCTTCACATCCCTTCCCACCCCCCACCACCCACCCAATCCTCCCCCCCCCCCACCAAAGTTGTAAAATTCATTTTCAACATGACAACTTGTACTTCTCATTGTTGCAATGGGTCCACCTGTATCCTTAAACGACTTGTTTTTCCCCTTCTCCTCCACAAATTATACCGACATCAAATATAGTGAAAGCAGGGGTTATACTGTGGGGGAGGGACATACAAAGCAACAAAGAGATAACCTTATAAATGCGTTAGAAACAAATGCATGAAAGAAAAAAAACATTTAAATACATATCTAAGGGTTCATTTTCTTAACATCACATTATCTGACCTTTTCTGCTTGACTCATACATATACTAGATATTGCAAATAAGGGAAACCATGGGACCTATGTTTCTTTGGGCTTGGCTTACTTCACTTAATATAATTTTTCCAAGCCTTTCCATTTCCTAACAAATGAGGCAATGTCATTCTTTCTGATGGAGGCATAGAATTCCATTGTGTATATATACCACATTTTCTTGATCCATTCATCTACTGAGGGGCATCTGGGTTGGTTCCATATCTTAGCTATGGTAAATAATGCTGCAATAAACATAGTTGTGCTGGTAGCTTTAGTGTGGTCTTGTTTGTAAACATTTGGGGAAATGCCCAAAAGTGGGATTGCTAGGTCATAGGGGAGCTCTATGTGAAGTCTTTTGAGGAACCTCCATACTGCTTTCCAAAGTGGTTGAACAAGTTTACACTCCCACCAACAATGAAATAAGGTTCCCTTCTGTCCACATCCCCTCCAGCATCTGTTGTTGTTAGAGTTCTTGATTTTTGCCATTCTAACTGGGGTGAGGTGGTATCTCAATGTTGTTTTGATTTGCATTTCTTTTATGGCTAGGGAGGTTGAGTATTTCTTCATGTGTCTATTGGCCATCTGGAAGCTAATTTTTTTAAAAAAATATTTCAGACTACTTAAGGTATAAAGAATTTTCACCATGTACTAAATGCCAAAGGTTTTTGTTAATTTTTTGTATTAAAAGGTTTGTTCAGAGTTGTACATATGTAGAGAAATCTTTTTACATTGCTAAGCCTCTTTGTAGAGTCATAATTGTATGGTGTTCAATGCTTTACAGTGTAGAAAACTGGCACAGGATCAGAAAGCCAAATTTATAGCAATGTGAAGGCATCTGATAAGGAGCTGGACTGTCTCATAAAAGCATAACTAAAGGGAAATCTAAATAAGCTGTATACGTTCCCACCAAAAAGTCCTTGTCACTTAAATATGAATTTCTCCATATTCATAGCTGCCAGCATGCATATATGATTCTAACTCTACTATTCAGCCTTCAGGATTAAAAGGATTAGGCACTGCTCTCTGAGGTTTCTTGTGTACACATCTGCCAGACAAAAATTTTAATATTTTATCTTTTTACATTAGCATACAATACATTGTGATTTTGTTTCACAACTATGAAATTGCATTAGTCCACCCAAACCCTCAGAAGATATATCCTAAGACCCAGCCCCCAGTGTATACTCAAACTACAGATATTTCTAAATCTTACAATACACTATGGTTTCTTTTTCTATACATTTATACCAATGAAAAAGTTCAATTTATAATATAAGCACTGGACGATACTAACAATAATACCACGTAGATCAGAATAACTTTAGCATGTCAGAATTTTTCTTTCCTTACATCAAGAATGTTCTCCTTTTAAATTTAGTGTGGGTTTTTTTGTTTTTTTGTTTTTGTTGTGGGGTTTCTTTTGAGCCATCACTAGGATGACAGGCAGTTGTTACCAGGTCCAGCTTACCTTTTGTGGAGACAGAGTATCCCAAACTTTTCATCTCCATCTGGTGTGGAACCATGATCTTCCCTTGTTAACCTTCCTAGAAGCTCAGATTACACATGGGAGTTACCAGAGCCTGGCTTAGAGCTTCTTTAAGTGCATTATAACATATGAAGTCACTCACTGCTCAAAATAACCCACAAGGTACCTATTATTATAAGCATTTTACAGACAGGAAAATGGAGACTAACATAGAGATTAAGCAATTTTCTTGAGGCCACAAATTTGTAAGTGTGTGGACCTCAAACCTACATAGACAGACTCAAGAATTGGTTCTCTTCCCCATCACAACACAGCCTCTCAGCATGGGAAAGGAGCAGCTCTTGCTTCCTTGAAACCCATTTTCAAGTTCAAGAAATCCCTCAAATCTGGGAGACTGAGAATCTTGTTTTGTTCACAGAGTTGACTTGACAGCATTTGAAGATAACAAAAAGTATGCTTATCTGAGTATGTTTATAAAATATTTATAAATAGAATAATATACAATATCACCTTTCACCCTTGAAAACATTTCCCAGTCACCTTTTCCTTGTTTAAAAGTAGAAAGCTTCAATATGTCTAAAATGCTAAATGTATCAGACTTGTTTTCCCTCTGCTGGGCTTTCTAGGTAATTGGATGAGAAAGGAAGTCATAGACTCTGCTACCCCAAGTTCTTCCTAGATTACCCTCTCCAAGAGATTCAATTTTATATGAAATACATGACTTCCATCTTTACCAAATCTTGAAGCATTTGTAAAAAGTGCTTGCTTCACAGAAACAACGTTGTAGATGACTTACTCCCTACACACTATCTCTAGTTACTGTAATTTAGTTTCATTCTCATAAAAACTGAATCAACAGATGATTTAACAGTTTCCCTCAACCAAGAAATCATGTATAACACAATCAAAATATTGAAAGGGGGTTGTGGTGGAGAGGAATAATTGTCATAGCAACAACAGTCAAAAACTTGGATAGAGACAGTTAGCTCATGTCTGTAATCCTAGCTACTTAGGGAGATGAAATCTGGAGGATCTCAGTTCAAAGTGCCCAGCCAGAAAAATTTATGAGAATCCATATCCAAAATAACCAGCACAAAGCTGGGCTCATGGTGTGGCTCAGGTGGTAAAGTGTCAGCATAGCATAGCAAGCCTCAGATCTTGAGTTCAAACCTTAGTACTGCAAAAAAAATATTTAGCAACATATTTGTATTCTGAAACAACAACGTTGCTGGCTGATCAATGAAATGTTTGGGAGTTAGTATCAGGTTGGTGAACTATGATTTTCATCTATTTCTCAGTATTTGTGTCTGTGCAGCGTGCTATGGACACAATTCTACATGGCTTATTGATACTTATTCCATATACCATATAATTCACCCTCTGAAAGTGTATAATTCAGTAGTTGTCAGAGTATTCCCAAATGTGTGTAATTTTCACTACAGTTAATTGAGAATGCATTCATCACCTCAGAAAGAAAACCCCTGACTTAATCATCATAGACTAGCCCTTCCCCTCACCCCCAACAAGTAGTAATCTGCTCCTTATCTGTAGATTTACCTACAACATGCTAAAGCCATACCTACAAAATGATGGAAGTCATATTATATGGCTTTTTTATCTGGCTTCTCTTACATAGTATAGAGTCATTCTTTGTTTTGGTTTGTTTTTGTACTGGTACTGGGTCTTGAACTCAAGGCCGGGTGTTGCTATCCTTAAGCTTTTATGCTCAAAGCTGACACTCCCACTTCCAGCTTTTTTGGTGTTTAATTGGATTTCAAGGAAAATCTCAAAAATTTTCCTGACCAGACTGGCTTTGACTCAAGATCCACATATTTTAACCTCCTGAGTAGCTAGGATTACAGGCTTGAGACACCAGCACCAGGCTATATAGTTGGTTTTTGTTGGTTTTTGTTTGTTTTGTTTTGTTTCTTGCAATTGTGGGCTTGAACTCAGAGCCTGGGCACTATCCTGAGCTCTTTTGCTCAGGTCTAGTCTCTACCACTTTGAGCCACAGCTCCACATCCAATTTTTGAATGGTTAATTGGAAATAAGATTCTCACAGCGACTTTTTCTGCCTGCCCAGGCTGGCTTCAAACCACAATCCTCAGATCTCAGCCTCCTGAATAGCTAGGATTACAGGCGTGAGCCACCAACGCCTAGAGAGGCTATATAGTTTTGCAGGTCCACCTAGGCAGCATATTTCAGCTCTTTGATCCTTTTAACAGCTGCACTTTTAGACGTATGTATAATAATCAAATTTTCATAACTATAATTCAAACGTATGTAGCTTTTACTTACCCATTGATAAGATTCTACAAGAAATACAGACAATATGCCATGTATTTATCCAGAAAATTTCATATACTTCCTTTCTGGAAACATTTGAAATACAGATAACAATTCCTGGCTCTTATATAGATATTTTTGGGTTTTTTATTTTACTTTTTAATTTTTATTTATTTTTATTATTGTAGAGGTGATATAGAGAGAAATACAGTTGCATGAAACAGGTAATGAAAATAATTCTTTTTGAACCATGTCTCTTCTTCCATCACTGTCTCCCAGTTTTTCCATCCTGTCCCCACCACAACATGTACAGTTCATTTTCCACATAGTGTCCAGTGAATACCACTGTGGTATTTGTCCACCCTTTGTTCCACCTTTTTTGTATCCTCCCCCTTACCCTCCCAAATACAACCAACCAAGACAAAAGGAAAAGCAATTAAAAATTTTTCTTGTTTCCTTTTGCTGAAGTTCATTTCATAAAATATTATTTTATATGATCATATGCACATAACTATTGAGCCTTTGTGATCCTCTCCTATGCATATCTTCATTTGGCCTCAATAGGTGAATGTCTAGAGTTCTATATAATTTATCATGTCCCAGTGTGTATGTGTATGTGTATTTATATAATATAGATATTTTTCTTGTGTAAACTTAATACCAGTTTTTCTAACACTGGATAAGGCAACTGTGGATTTTAATCATTTAAAACATATGAATATTTAAGGATCAAATTCTATTTCATAACTCTCCAAATGACATGTATATGATTGGATTTTATTCTTTATGTTAATGATTTATCACTGAGACACTTGTGCTTCCAACCATAAATCTCATCCCATTTTCAAACAACAGATTTTATTCTCTTAATCCTTAATACTCATGATTATCTAGACATGTTTGCAAGTTTTCATAAATTATTAATGCCCTACAATTTCTAAATAATCTCTGAAATATTGATTATTAAGTGCAAAAGTGAGTTATGATGTTTAGTATACTTAAATACAGTTTCATCAGAGAAATGCAAAGCTTAATTAGAAACCATATCTAGCACAAAAGCCATTAATATAGAACTCTGAAATCTGTTTAATAATTAATCAAGACAAATATTGTGACTGTAGATTCATGAAGATATTAAAGCAAGGAATTTAATTTTAATGAAATTTTACTTAGGATAATTTAATGTCATTAGGATGTTGGCAGATTTTTTTCATCTTTATCTCTAGGTTAGAATAACTATTAGGTTAAGAAAAGGAAGTTTTCATAATAACAAGAATTAATTTAAAAGCATTCACAACATTCTTTTAAAAGACATGAAGAAAATATGTCACATTTTGTATGTCACATTTTGTGTTTTTTATAGATGAAAATAAGCACTTTGATTCAGAAGAAGATATTCCTATGCTCTTTATACAATGCATTATGGTTTGAGCCTAGGGGGTGAAAGATGGAGATAATCATTCTGACTTAATTTTCTGGTTTGTATGCTTGTACTGTGGCTATATGGAGGTGAACTTCATGTGATCCTACCCATATTATCTCTTTCAGTCTGTTATGGGAAGTCAAACAACATTTTCTTAGGACAGCAAATAAAAGTTGTCATATATATTGCTGAATGCTATCAGGGATCACAGGAGACAAGACACCGAGAAGCTATGTTTTTAACTTCTATCAGAAGAGCTCCCTCTCACATGAGAATAAGAGAAAAGAAATTATACAGAGGAGGAAAAACATATTCAAAGACTTTTAAAGAAATGAGGAACCTGTCGTTTGAGCAAAGGATGTGTGAATTGAAGCAGTTTAAAGCTGAAAAGAAAAGCTGGTGACAGCCATGCTAATGCATAGATTTAACAGTGTCCTGTTATACCCACTCCTTGGAGATTCACTATGCAGTGTAGCATATCAAAGCATTGGAGAAACCCTGCTGTTAACAAACAAATCAATGAAAGCTAAGGAGAGATGAACCCTTCTGACTAAAAGGCACTGAGGACATGGCACACCTAAGTTCAGTATGTGATCCTAGATCAAAAGATATACCACAGAGACAGTTGTTGAACTTTATTAGGATCTATGGATTCAAAACTAGAATCACACCAGTACTGATTCCTGTTTTTAAAAAATTGTGTTTGTTGTAATCGTTTGCTTTTGGTTTTGGTGGTACTGGGAGTTGAGCTTACTAGCTCTTGCTTAGTAGGCAGGTGCTCTACTACTTGAACCGTGACCCAGCCCTTGTGTTTGTTTTAGTTATTGTCAGGATATAGCTTATGATTTATACCTTGAACAGCCTCAACTGTGATCATCCTGTTATGATTTCATAATTTGGTGAGGTGACAGGCATTGTACCACCATACCAAGTTATTGGTCAAAATGAGTTTTCATTAACTAGTTGCACAGGGTAACCTTGAACCACAAATCTCTCAATCTCTACTTTAGATTATAAGGATGAGTACCATTCTGGCTCAATTTTCTGGTTTTTAACCTCTTGTGTTATGATTGTGTAAGACACTAACATTTGAGGAAACTGAGTAAAGGATACATGGAATCCTTTGCACTATTCTCCAAATTTCCTCTAAGTCTAAAATTACTGTAAATTAAATTTTTGTAAGATTTTTAAATAATTAAAAACTTACATCCCTAAGCAGCTTTCTAAAGAAAATATTTTGAAGACTACTGGAGGTATTTAAGGAAATGTTAGAGAATATCAGTGGGAATGAAATTCAGAGAACAGAGCCAAAAACATCACTTGGCAACCAGATGAAAAAGGAGGTGAAGAGCAAAACAGGGTTCAGCATGCATGTCAACCAGAGAAGGGGAGTCGTACATCCATGTAGCAGCTGGGAGACAGTGCTGTACTGATAAGAGACTAAATGAAACTACTTTGGACACATTCTCACTCTTTAACATTTTAGCAGTATTTTTTTTTCAAATGACTCATTACTTGCTTGTCATACAGAACTATCTTATCTTTCTCTTTGAAGGAGTTGAGCCTTTTCATTGCAATGATTGCTATGGAAAGGGACAGTAGAGACAAAATTATGCAACAGAATACACAAGATTCAAAATATTTGAATATTTGAGAACATATATTCATTGTCTTATTTTATGTATTTCAGAACAAAATGTGCTACTGGTTATGGTAAGGTTGTTGAATTTTTCTTAAAATGTGAGCAGCAGCCAGGCACTGGTGGCTCACGCCTGTAATCCTCACTACTCAAGAAGCTGAGATCTGAGGATCTGAGGTTCAAAGCCAGCCCGGGCAGGAAAGACCGTGAGACTCAGAAGTGGCGCTGTAGCTCAAGTGGTAGAGCACTCGCCTTGAGCTGATGAGCTGAGGGACAGTGCCCAGGTCCAGAGTTCAAGCCCCACTACAAAAAAAAAAAAAAAGTGAGCACTACCACCACCACCACCATCACCCATTCCCCGGGACAGAAAGGGAGAAATAAACAGGATGGCTTGAGCTTGAAATCCTAGCTACTTTGGAAGTACAATTTAGCAAAACACCCTCTCACAGTAATGTTTGGATGCAGTGGCACACACCTATTATCCCAGGAACTGAGAAAGCACATCAGCTGATCTCTGTGGCATAAACTAGCAACCCAGGGAAGTAGCAGGAGAAGGATCACATCTCAAGCCAGCATGGGCATAAAGTGCTACGATCCTATCTCAAAAATAACCAATATAAAAAAGGCAAGATGTAGTTAGTTACTCATATTCATTTTTCTACAATCTATAAGACAAGAAAGACATACACTAATAGTTTTCAAAACTATATTCTCCATCCCAAGTAGTCAGAAAAATATTCATCTCCAGACCGAATATTAAATGAGAATGGAAAAAACAGGCTTATTATGACTAGCACATCAAAATTATGGCCTTAAATATTAGTTTCATTTTTATGTAAACTTCTTTATGTGATCAAATGTTGGTTTGTTTCTGAAAACGTACTAGAAGCATGCCCAAGCCTCTGGATCCATCCATGAGGATGGCAGGAGTGGCGTTGTAGGATGCTGCCCACATTTCATGTCTTCAGTCTGCAGTTCGTGCTCACTTATGGCAATTCATGGCAATTCACTTATGCTCACAATATGGCAATTCATCTGCCATATTTTTTCTGAGTAGGTTTATTACAGAAGACAATTTTCTATTTCATTTTTTTCTCAGCTTGTCTTGGACATGACAGACTCAGAACATATGCTGCATAATTCCTAGCTTATGAGCTGTTTGTATATAGGTAGATATAGACAACCAGGCAAGTTAGTTGTAGACATTCCGAAGTCATATAAAAGGAATGATGTATTCCATGAAGGTGTGGCTTAGGGTCTGTAGCCACAGAGCCTCTCGATGTAGTGAACCCTGCCCCTGTCCTCTCTGGAATGGGGCTCAAAGTGTGAGTTCTGACCATTCCTAGACACTTGAGCATTCATTACTTGACTCCAGCTTGAAGGGTGGTTTCAGTTTGCTATTTAACTGTTGTCAGAAGAAGCTTTTCAGGTTTCTAACAGGACGGATAGCTGGGCCTTCACAGAGTAAACCAGTCAAGTTGTGGAACTGCCTTTATGCTATTTGTGAAAGATAGAGGAGGGAAACTTTGACTCTTGACTTCCTCTAAATATCAACCCCAGCAAAAGACTGATGGTTCACATAGATCTAATTGTCTTAGTCTTTACTTTTCAGATTGACGCAGAGAGATATCTCTTTAGGAAATGGCATTTTTAAACTGAATGAAATCATTTAAAGAGTAAGGCTAAAATATTTCAGAAGAAACAAATATTCGTATGGCTAGATCTTGGACAATAAGGGGAAATGATAATTAGGACAATAAGGGGAAATGATAATTAACAGATGTAGTCAGAGAAGCAGGTAGGTGTAAAAGACATTTTGTCACCGAATTTGAGATTTATTCTAAGATACTGCACAATGCTGATGTCTTTCACATGATAATACATGTCTTCATGCATTATCAGAAAAGCCAATGTGAAACTTCTCAGAAATTGTATTACAGAGAAAAAAAAATTATTAGAAAATAAACCAATGAATAAATGCCCAATGAATAAATGTTTAAGGATAATTGCATTTACCACTGAAGTGCTGTATTATTTTTTATCCTACCTGAGATATTAGTTTTTAAAGGTTCCTTTTGTTTTTCTATATTGGTAGAAAGACAGCTTAGAGGTGATCAAAATTGTATACAAACAGTCAGACTAAAGGAGGATTCCCTTAGTGGAACACAATGGTGTAACTTCTGCGAACATTTAAAATAGTATTTATCAAAACAAATTACAGGAAATGGAAACATGGATTTTTTTGTTGTTATTGTTGGTGGTTGTAGTGATGGTGTTTGCGCTTTGGGCTTTTTTTTCTTTTAGGGAGGACCAAAAGGGGATTGTAGAAAGGGAGGCAGGAAGGGTGAACAGATGCAATCATGCTATTCAGTATGCAAGGTCAGATAAGGTGATGTTAGGGAAATGAACCCTAAGATATGTACTCAAATGTTTTTTTTTCATGCGATTGTTTCTAACACATTTATAAGATTCTTTGTTGCTTTGTATGTCCCTCCCCCATAGTATAACACCTGTTTTCACTGTATTTGATGTCGGTATGATTTGTGGAGGGGAAGGGCAAAAACAAATCACTTAAATAAGGATACAGGTGGACCCATTACAAGTCGTTATGTCGAAAACGAACTTTACAACTTTCTCGTGCGCGGGTGGGGAGGGGGGGCAAGGGCAGGGAGGATTGGGTGGGCAGGCAGGGGAGATGGGAAGGGATGGGAAGGGGAAACAAAGGAGGAGGCTACAATGCTTGGTAAGAAATGTACTCATTATCTTGCCCATGTAATTGTAACCCCTCTGTACAGTATTTTCACAATAAAAAAAAGAAATTAAAAAAATGACCTATGTGACTTGTGGGTAGGAATAGGAGGGAAAGTCAGGGAAAGTGAAGGAAGGGGTGATGTTGTCCAGTTAAGGAAATGTACTCACTCCTTACTTGACTTATCAAAATGGTAACCCCTCTGTACAACACCTTAATAATAACATTCAAACTATATTTTCATTAAAGATTTTCTAGTAAATCCCAGCCTCATCCCAATACTCCATAGAGATTTCTACCAGCTCCCAGAGTGGCCAAGTTCTGCTTCACTACACATCTTCTCATATAGAAAGATGCATATGGAATTACTTAGCTAAGTTGAAGAATATCTCCTACAGGAGCCATCATGGGTGATCCAGGGAGCAGTGACAGAAGGGCACAAAAAAGAGAATTGGTCTTGTAATTGCATTCTGTCAAGCAGCTATATAAGCAGCCAGCAGGTTTGCATTAGAATGCATTTGGTTATCTCATTTACAATGGGCTGGTAATCCCATAAATATTTATGCTGAAGAAGCAGCATACGATTTTACTGTTTGAAAAAGGACTGTAATGTGCATGGTGTCAGTGAAGTATGAAACCCAGATGATTTGGTTACTTGTTAATATGGTAAAGGCGGGGTGAGGCTTCGCTCATGTATCCATGCTGAATAAGGTTGTCAGAGGCACACTCTTCGAGGGCAATTGTGGGAATATCCTTTAGCTGGTGAGCTATCAAACCCACAGCTGTTCTATACTCTGACTAAAGCAGGACAAGGTGATTCCCAGAGATAGGCAGATGAAGGCTTGAATGGTTGGGAATAAGGAACCCTGGGTGAACAGACTTTATATAAGAAGAGAAAGAGAGAAGAAAATATTTTCCATGAAATTATTCTACATCTATATACATTATATAACATTAATCTTTCACCGTAGCTTGGAGGAAATGAGTTGATTCTTTCTTTGATAGGTATAGCCTCACTCAAAAAGTATATTCTGATTTCAGCTCTATATACTGTGTCAAATGAACAAGTATTAAAACACATTGTGGTATTTATCATGTGCTAAACAAACCTTTGAAGGTAAATTAGCAGCATGACTAATTTAGCCATTGCTGTCACTCACCTTCAGAAATGCAGAAAAATATCATATATGGGTTTTCAGATATTTATATCCTGTCTAATCTCCAAAAACTTAGGCAGCTAATCATATGAGCATAGGAAAAAAAGAGAACCAAGATAGGTGTTAATAAGACAAAGAAAATCGTGATTAAAAAAAGGTAGAGAAAGTTGCAGCATACAGGCTGAGAAAACTCTGCAATAATTAAACATAATAATTATTAAAGTTCTGTGCAAACCCAGAACACAAAAGAGAGCTCAACGAATAAATACTATTATCCTTATATCTAAAAAAGTTATTAGGATGTGTCCTAAGCTAAACATCACTGCATTTTTCATTTTCTTGCTGTACTGTCCGGTGCTCAGTACCAGCTGTCACTAAGCAATGGGCTCCTGTGTGTTTGTGTGTGAATAGACATCAACATGTCTATTAATATGTAAGTGGAAAGCTCCAGAGCTACTTGTGAATTTGAAGGCTGGGTTTTATAGAGTAGGAATTCTAAAAGGGAAACTCTGAAACATTGCTATTTCTGGAAACTTTCCAAGCTCTAGAACTACCCAGAGACAAAGCAATCATGGTCCTATCTTCACTGATAAGCTACTGAGAAAGGAACAGTTTGAAACAATTCATTGTAATTCTGGTAAATGTTACTCCCATTTAACAAAGGTGCCTCCTTCTCCTTGCACAAACAACTAAGAACTTCAGCCTGGTCCCAATAACCAAAACATCTATTGCTGCCAAAATGTGTGGTGCTTCAGGGACTCTTTTCTAGAATCACAATGTATAGGTTGGAATCCTGCCTTGGTCAGGAACCATGTAACTTGAACCATGTTATTTAGCCTCTTTGTGTTCTCTGACCATGATCTCTAAGGTAGGAATAATAGCAGAGCCTGCCTCCCAAGGAAATGTGGTAGTGTGAGGATTAATAAGGCTTCTTACATCAGCCATGTGGTTCTAGTAGCACTGTAGACAAAGCACTAAGGGCCAATGGAATCCTTGTCTTGGAATTCCTTAAACTACATCTCTACTCTTTTCCTTTAGTCAAAGCACATCAGGAAGCCACCAAATTTAAGAGACAGGAAATAGACTGTATCTCTTGATAGGAAGAGTTGCAAAGCACCATGACCATTTTTGCAATCTTCTACAAGACAGCTGGGAAGGGAAGAACACTGGGAACAAAGGACAGACAGATGTTAATGTTTGTATTACAGAAATGGAAGTGATGAGGGAAACAAAAGCCAGATTTTCTATTTGGGCAAATTCAAATGGATATTATGTCAGTCACTGAATGTCTGATTTCAGTGCATTTGAGGTTTTAAATTTCAGATTTCAGATTCAGGATGCTGAACCAGTTAATATTTCCAAACATGAAAATCTCCAAACTGAAAGCTTTCTGATTCCAAGCTTTCTATAGAAGGAATATTCAACTTGAATTGAATTATGAATAAGCTCAAAAATTGAACTACAACTTTATAATAGCTTCTAATACTTTGCTATTGTGTGGGACTGATTTTTTTCAAAATATGAAGCAACAACTCAGACTGTTTTAAGTTTCATAGCCCTCTTTCATTGAAAAAAATGTTGAATATTCCTTAACATATATCTTAAAGACTAAAAAAAGTTCCCTAGTGTACAAAAAAACTAGGCACAATTACCTGTATTAGGTCCATTAGAACCAATTCCACCAACACTGTGATTTGCTTCAAGTTTTATTAGAGAGTTGATAAATTAGAATAGACTGAGTCTAGAAGCTTTTCAGACTACTCATGTGTATGAAAATTTGGTTTCTTGATTGTGAATTCTACTAAATACCTCTCCCTATCTTCCCATTTCCATGGCCACTGCCTTACTGTTGACTATGAATCATTCCTTAGCAATTCTTCTGGCCTATGTCTACCTCTTTGGACACTATTCCCTGCATATTTCTAAAATGTAATTATAATCTCTAATTTCCCTACTTAAAAAGTCAATGTCTCCATTTTACCCACAAAGTCCATTCCACATCAACAGTGGGTTCCAGAATAAATTCACAGATTAACTCATGTCAAGATTTCCCCCAAAGATTTATTGCAGCATTAGTTACCATAGCTAAGATATGAAACCAACCCAGATGCCCCTCAGTAGATGAATAGATCAAAAAAATGTGGCATATATACACAATGGAATTCTATGCCTCCGTCAGAAAGAATGACATTGACCCATTTGTTAGGAAATGGAAAGACTTGGAAAAAAATTATATTAAGTGAAGTAAGCCAGGCTCAAAGAAACATAGGTCCCATGGTCTCCCCTATTTGCAATAACTAGTATATGTCTAAGTCAAGCAGAAAGGTCAGATAAGTTGATGTTAGGGAAATGAACCCTAAGATATGTATTCAAATGTTTTTTTTCTTTTTTTCTTTTTTTTTAAAATTTTGTTTTATTTTATTTGTGTGTTTTTTTTTCTTTTATGTAATTGTTTCTAACACATTTATAATATTATTTCTTTGTTGCTTTGTATGTCCCTCCCCCATGGTATAACCCCTGCTTTCACTGTATTTGATGTTGTTATAATTTGTGGAGGGGAAGGGAAAAAATAAATCATTTATATAGGGATACAAGTGGACCCATTGCAACAATGAGACATACAAGTCGTATGTCGAAAACGAACTTTACAACTTTGGTAGGAGGGGGAGGAGGGATAGGTGGGGGGGCGGGGGGAGGCTGGGAAGGGATGGGAAGGGGAAACAAAGGAGGAGGCTACAATGCTTGATAAGAAATGTACTCATTATCTTGCCCATGTAATTGTAACCCCTCTGTACAGTATTTTTACATAAAAAAGGGAAAAAAAGAAATATACTTATTACCTGACCTATGTATTTGTAACCCCTCTATACATCACCTTTATAATAATAAAAAATTAAAATTAAAAAAACGATTTCCACCAAAGAAAGGATATATCTACAGGGAAATAGGGTTTTATTCCAAAGTCCAGACTATTCACCTAAGAGATGAAGAGGAAAGAAAATGAGGATAAAAAGACTTTTGTAACTGACAAGCTCTCCATTTTTCCTGCTTGCCACTCTTTAATTTCCCTTTGCAACTCCTTACCTCAAGAAATGCTTTAATTGATGTAAAAATAGCAATATAGGTAAATTTTGTGGAGGAAGGTATATAGATTTCCCCAAGAGTTGCTTCAGGTTAAGAACTACATGTAAGCACAAAAGTTTCGTTTTTGCCTGGTGACATTTTATTAATTGCATTTATTAGTGCCAGTTGACTGGATTTTTCTTATACTGACACACCACATTGGAAGAGCGAAAGAGGCTTCCTATGGCATTTGTCTTATGTTCCATCTGCTATTCATTAGAGTCAGACTGGAATCTACACATGCTAACAAAAATAATTACCTCATTATGAGGTCATTTATTGCTAGTCTAGCCACCTTACTTCCTGTGGAGAAACAACATGACACATGGTGTAGTGACTAGTGGTGACAGAGGGGAGAGAGGAGGGAGGTGTTTTCAGGTGACCATTTTTCTATCCACATTTTCTTTTCTGGCCATCTCTTAAACACTTTATCTTGAGGATAATTGTCTGGAGGATAATTACTTACAGCCTCATGATACTGTATACAACTTGTCTGCAGAGAACTAAAGAGACTAACATGGTGGCAATGCAGAGTAGCTTCCCAAAGGGACTCTTCGGCAGAGAAGAGTGAGTGGCATTGTAGCTGCAGAAACAAAACACTGCACAAAGTCAATCTTGGCTCCTGCTATTTCTGACATTGTCTTCCCCCTTTCTAGTTTGTTATGAAATTGTTCATCTACCCCTCCATCCTTTTACAGCTCTTGCTTATTACCTTCAAATTGAATAACCAAGTGGAAATGATCAGAAGTTATCTCATGACAAGACATATTGAAAATTTGGGAAAGTACTGTCTGGGACTTAGGATATCTGATCATCAGATGTGTCTGAGTAATATTTTGTCTGCAGGCCCTAATGTGTATGACATCAATTTCCTCCTCAGCTCCTCTCTACCGACTATTCAAAAATTATTTCTAGCCTTTCTGGCCATCTTAAATGAAAACAAAAACAAAAACAATAACAGGCATTTAGTCCTGAGACTAAGATCTGAGGATCACAATTCAAAGCAAGCCCACGTAAGAAAGTCCATGACACTCTTATCTCCAATAAAGTACCAAAAAAGTCAAAATGGAGCTGTGGTTCAAGTGGTAAAGTGTTAGCCTTGAGCTAAAATTCCTAGGAAGGGCCTAGTTGAAGCACTGAGCTGAAGCCCCAGGTCTGGCAGCAAAAAAAGAAAAAAAAAGAAATGAAAAAGAAAAAAAATAGAGGAAAAAAGAACCTGGAAAGGAAGAAAGAAAGAAAGAAAGAAGGGAAGGAAGGAAGGAAGGAAGGAAAAGAAGGAAGGAATGAAGGAACGAAGAAACAAAGACAAAAAACAAAAGTTAATGTTTCTGAGGATTTTGCTAACATTTATACATAATTGGAATAAATGCTAGAATTCAGTAAGAGGTGAATGAAAAGAAAGATAGATATACTATTCCTGTATCATGGTCATGGACTCCTAAACTCCCTGCACAAATTTCTCAAATATTTGTTTTCTCCAGGTTAAGAAATTTGTAAACATGGATTTTAAAACCATGCTATGTAGTGAAAAAGACACCTGGTCTCTTTTGAATCACACAAACAAATTCAATCCCAGCTTCAAAACTCTCTGTCTGTAGATCCTAGCTAAGTTAACTTAGTAAGCTAACTTAGTTAAGTAAGTTAATTTAGTTTTCTTCAGCTTTTAAATGGAATTAAAAGAGATTAATATCAATAATGCTACCTATGTTTTTACATTTAATTAGGTAAAAGTCTGGACCATTGTGAACATTCAACATATATCTCAAGCACATCCTTCACTCTACTTCAAAGCAGTTTAGTTACATAGAATATCTTCAGGCCCAAAAAATCAGAACTCTGAACTCACTTGGACACTAACAACAAGCCTTTGTATGCACTGAAATCACTACTTTACATTAACATCTTTAGATAATATGGGTACACATACAAAGTGACACTAACCTGGAAATTTATTGAACATTGAACATCCATCAAATCTTTCCACTAAGCCTCAAGCCCTTTCAAAAAACATTTCAAATTTAGTTTATTTGATAAAAAAAGACTCCATTTAATACTATTTAATGTTGGTATTAGAGTTCTTGATTATAGCCATTCTAACTGGGGTGAGGTGGTGTCTCAGTGTTGTTTTGATTTGCATTTCTTTTATGGCTTGGGAGGTTGAACATTTCTTCATGTGTCTATTGGCCATTCTTATTTCCTCTTCAGAGAAGATTCTCTTTAAGTCTTTAGCCCACTTATATATTGGGAAGTTGTTTCTTTGAGGATTTGTTGTTGGGGGATTTAATTTTTTGAGTTCAAGTTATATTTTAGATTCATATCTTGTCCATTGTATGGCTAGTGAAGATCTTCTCCCAGTCGTGGGCTTTCTATTGATCTTGCTTGCTATGTCCTTTGCCATGCAGAAGCTCTGCAATTTTATGCAATCCTATTTGTCCAATATTTCTTTGATTTGTTGTGTTTCTGGGTCTCTATTAAGAAAATTTCGGCCTGTGCTAAGGAGACCTAAGATTTCTCCTATTCCATCCTGTAATGTTTTCAGAGTGTCTGTCTGCTTTGACAGATGCTGGAGATGATGAGGACAGAAGGGAACCTTACTGCATTGTTGGTGGGAGTGTAAACTTGTTCAACCACTTTGGAAAGCAGTATGGAGGTTCCTCAAAATACTACACATAGAGTTCCCCTATGACCCAGCAATCCCACTTTTGGGCATTTACCCAAATGATCACAAACAAGACCAAAGTAAAGCTACCAGCACAACTATGTTTATCGCAACATTATTTACCACAGCTAAGATATGGAACCAACCCAGATGCCCCTCAGTAAATGAATGGATCAAGAAAATGTGGTATATTTACATAATGGAATTCTATGCCTCCATCAGAAAGAATGACATTGACTCATTTGTTAGGAAATGGAAAGACTTGGAAAAAATTATATTAAATGAAGTAAGCCAGGCCCAAAGAAACATAGGTCCCATGGTTTCCCTTATTTGCAATAACGAGTTTATGTCTTAGACAAGCAGAAATGGTCAGATAAGTTGATGTTAGGCAAAATGAACCACAAGGACTCAAATGGTTTTTCTTTCTTTTTATTGTTTCTAACATATTTATATGATGATTTCTTTGTTGCTTTTTATGTCCCTCCCCCATGGTATAACCCTTGTTTTCACTGTATTTTTGATGTTGATATAATTTGTGGAGGGGAAGGAAAAAAACACATTGTTTAAATAGGGATACAGGTGAACCCATTGCAAAAATGAAATCTATAAGACGTTATGTTGAAAAACAAACTTTACAAATTTGGCGGTGGGGGGGGTACAAGGGGGGAAGGGGAGGAGGGGTTGGATAGGAGGGCCGAGATGGTAAGGGGAAACAAAGGAAGAGGCAACAATGCTCAATAAGGAATGTACTCATTATCTTGTTCATGTAATTGTAACCCCTCTGTGCGGTATTTTCACAATAAAAAAATACTATTTAATGGTCAACAAGTTGTCAGCTGTTCCTAGTGATGTTAAGTCCAACAATAGAAAAGAGCTATTGCCTCCATCAACGTGAACACGGCATCTCTACCCCTGCACAAACATACACCCTCATTATGTATCAAATATAGGAAAGTCAATCTTAATCCCTCATACTTTGCTTATTGGTGACCAACTATGTATTCATCTCTGAAAGTGTACAGAGTATTTCTTTTATTTATTTATTTTTTATTATTGTGAAAATACCATACAGAGGGGTTACAATTACATGGGCAAGGTAATGAGTATATTTCTTTTTTCTTTTTTTGCCGGTCATGGAGCCTGAGCACTGGGCCTGGGCACTGTCCCTCAGCTCTACAGCTCAAGGCTAGCACTCTACCACTTGAGCCACAGCGCCACTTGCAGCTTTTTTTGCTTATGTGGTGCTGAGGAATCGAACCCAGGGCCTCATGCATGCAAGGCAAGCACTCTCCCACTGAGCCAACTTCCAAGCCCATGAGTACATTTCTTATCGAGCATTGTTGCCTCCTCCTATACATCCCATTGTTGCAATGGGTCCACCTGAATCCAAATTTAAACAATTTGTTTTTTCTCTTCCCCAACACAAATTATACCAACATCAAATACAGTGAAAACAGGGGTTATACCGTGGGAGAGGGACATAAAAAGCAACAAAGAAATTATCATATAAATATGTTAGAAACAATAGCAAGAAAGAAAAACCATTTGAGTCCTTATCTTGGGGTTCATTTTGCCTAACATCAACTTATCTGACCATTTCTGCTTGTCTAAGACATATACTAGTTATTGCAAATAAGGGAAACCATGGGACCTATGTTTCTTTGGGCCTAGCTTACTTCACTTAATATAATTTTTTCCAAGTCTTTCCATTTCCTAACAAATGGGGCAATGTCATTCTTTCTGATGGAGGCATAAAATTCCATTGTGTAAATATACCACATTTTCTTGACCCGTTCATTTACTGAGGGGCATCTGGGTTGATTCCATATCTTAGCTATGGTAAATAATGCTGCAATAAACATAGTTGTGCTGGTAGCTTTAGTTGTACAGAATATTTCTTGATAAGAGTTAAATCTCAAAGACTCAGTTGAATCAGGGTCTCCAGTCCCAGCCCGACTTGTAACACTGTGCAGAAGAACAATAACAGACAGGACACTTAGATTATTTGTACAGATTAAGTTGGGGAAAAGCATAATTTTTTGATGAGCAAATACAATACTGGTTCTTCTGTCATGTATATACACACATGCACATGTGCATACACACACACACACACACACACACACACACACATTGCACTCACAAACACAGACCATATATAGCAAGAACTAAACAAATATCACTTTGTCATTCTGGAAGTGATCCAGCAATTTCAGTGTGACTTCATCCTAATGTGCTGGTCCTCCCAGGAAAGGAGAGTTTATCTCAAGTCATTTGAAGTTGTTTAAAAATAGATCTGAATGCTCTCCCATGAGAGTTGCTGAAAGAACAATCGCTCCATTGTGATATAAAAATTAAATGAAAATATCTCCTACCTATTATCTGTTGTATATCTTTTATTTGACTTTATCTTTCATTTGTTCTCTGAAAAGAAGTGGAACATTTTATCTCAGAAAATATTCCTTCTCAGAAGGCTTAAAACTTTTCTCATATGGAAACCACTTTTTTAGCTAAGCCATAGCATGCTAATTGGCTTTTCCAAGTCCTATTTGTTAAGATTCAATATAATAGCTTCTTTGTTCTTAAGCAAATTTATTAAGAGGTACTTCTAAACATGGGCCAAACATGCTAGTTAAACAAAATCTGACCATTAAAATAATCAGTTAAAACATCTCAGGAAAAACAAGATTTTTCTACTTGAAATAAAGGATTCACAATGGCCTGTGTTTCTCTTGCTCTTCCTGTCTCTTGCCAGATCTTGAGCTCCTTTAGCCCTCTCTGCCTCGCTTGTTCATTCTAATGTCCAGGAGAACTTCTTATACATGCTGAGAATTCAGGAAAATCAATGGAATAAATGACAAAAGAATTAAATGAAAATGATTTAAACAAGGAGCAGTAGTTCAACAAGGAAAAGAAAGCATAATTTAGGCTCGGGGGTATAGCTTAGTGGTAGAGTGCTTCCTAGGAGCCAAAGTAAACCTTTCCTCATTTTTTTTTGGACTTAAACTCTTGGCCTGGGCACTGTTCCTCAGCTCTTCCGCTCAAGGCAAGCACTCTTCCACTTGATCCACAGCGCCACTTCTGGTTTTCGGGTCATTTATTGGAGATACCTGCCCGGGCTGGCTTTGAACCGCAGTCCTCAGATCTCAACCTCCTTAGTAGTGAGGATTACAGGCATGAGCCACCTATCACCTTTCCTCATTTTTAAGTTGATTTATCTACATATTTTGTTACAGTGATGGAAAACTTGCTGAAACAGGTAGATTTCCTACTTACAGTTAATCTGATTTTACTCTATGTATAACCACATAATTATGTCAGATATAGTAGTAATAGATTTTGCCAACTGCTGCACATGGGAGAATTTCTTTGGTGGGAAAAAAGTGTTCTAGTAGTAAAAATTGGCATGACTATGGAATAAGACCAAAGACTAGGCCTTCTACCTTGTCACCTATGAATTGTGTTGAAATTCCACTTTAGTACTGAACCTCATAATCTAGTCTCAGATATATACCTAAAAGCAGGACTTCGCCAAAACAGAACTGAAAATCATAATGTGGATGATGAGACATACATTCTGCACCTTGAAGAGATTTTTCTCCTCCATCAATTCTCTATGGAGAATTTAAGTTAAATTGTTCTATATTTAAAAAAAAATCACTAGCAAGTATCATGATTATTTTTAATTTGCTATGGAAAACAAAGTTTCTGCTGCACTGGGGACTAAAGCTTGTCCTTAGAATAGTGAAGGTGAGCATGCAGAACAGGAGATGGATGATGAGCAAAATAGTTCACTGCTAACTTTGTTCAAAATCATAACTAGTTATTGCAAATAAGGGAAACCATGTTCGCTTATTCACTTCAAATAATTTTTTTTCCAAATTTTTCCATTTCCTAATAAATGGGGCAGTGTCATTCTTTCTGATGGTGGCATAGAATTCCATTATATAGATATAGATATAGATATATAGAGAGATGTATCTATATATACGTACATAGATACATATACATATATACATATACCACATTTTCTTGATCCATTCATGTACTGAGGGGCATTTGGGTTGGTTCCGTATCTTAGCTATGATGGATAATGCTGTGATAAACATGGTTGTGCTGGTAGCTTTAGTATAGCCTTGTTTGTGATCGTTTGGGTAAATGCCCAAAAGCGGAATAGCTGGGTCATAGGGGAGTTCTATGTGTGGCCTTTTGAGGAACCTCCATACTGCTTTCCAAAGTGGTTGAACTTTGGAAATAAACATTTCATTTAGATGATGCTAAATGAAATGAACCCCAAGATAGGGACACAAGAGGTTTTATCTTTGTCATTGTTGTTTTTAATGTATTATGTGATTTTTTGTTTCTTTTATATGTTCTTCACCTATGGTATAGCCATGTTGTCATTGTATTCAATTCTGCTATATACATTTTCCTAATTTGGGGAGGGAAAGGGAAATAACAAAATGCTGAAATAAGGATACAGGTTGATCCACTGTAACAATGAGATGTACAAGACACCATGTTGAAAACAAACTTTACAATTTTGGGGGGGAGGGAGGAATAGGAGAGGTAAGGGGGAAAGGATGGTAGGTGAAAAACAAAGGAGAAGGTAACAATACTCGATAGGAAATGTATTCATTACTTTACTCATGTAACTGTAACCCCTCTGTACAGTATCTTTACAATAAAAAATATATATTAAATAATCAAAACTAGAACATTCCCTAAAACACATACCCATTATAACAATGAGATGTACAAGTTGTTATGTCAAAAACGAACTTTACAACTTTGGTGGGGGGGGGGAGAATTGGGTGGGGGGACAGGGGTAGGATGGGAAGGGATGGGAAGGGGAAACAAAGGAGGAGGCTACAATGCTTGATAAGAAATGTACTCATTATCTTGCCCATGTAATTGTAACCCCTCTGTGCAGTATTTTCACAATAAAAAAAAAAAAACACATACAGGTCTATGTCACCTGATAATGAGAGCTTTGTAGTTGTGTGATTTATCATTGTGTGAACATCACAGTATACCTATGTTGTTATGTACTACTTAAATGCTGTGTAAGTGATTTTGTTTTCAGTCGTAGAGCTTGAACTCAGTGCCCAGGCGCTGTCCCTAAGCTTTTGAATTCAAGGCTGGTGCTCTACCACTTTGAGCCATAGTATCACTTCCAGTTTTCTAGTGGTTACTTAGAGATAAGTGTCTCATGGGCTGATAAGAGTCTCTGGGTAGACCTCGAACTGCAATCCTCATATCTCAGCCTCCTTAGTAGCTAGGATTCCAAGGCATGAGTCATCAGTGCCCTGCCATATATAAGAGATCTGTAGGGCTCACAGGACTGGGAGTGGTTCTAACAAGAGTGAACTTCTACATATGACTGTACATTAGTAATGCCACACCAAGGCTGCATTGCCTTTGTATTCCAGAATTCTCCCTCAATGGTAAATTAAACCACTCATTGTAACTTTTTACTTTATGAACATTTTTACCTTTAATTCTTCTATACTCACATTTACACATTGTACATATGGACAAAAATATTTTCTCTCCTTATATCCTTATTCTGTGAGAATTTTCTTTATTTTTAATTTTTTTTTACTTTTGAAAAGTTTTGGTAAAGACTATAACAAACACACATTAGCTTTGACCTACAATGCCCTTCAGTATAACTGAATGCCACCTCCAGATCTTATTCCAGGGAAAGTATCCCAGCAGGAACATACACAGAGCAATCATCCATGTTAGCAGCATTCTCCTGGAGTCCTTCCTGCAGCCCCAGCATTTGTGTGTGTGTGTGCACATATCAAATATGCACACAAGTACATTTGTGTGTGCTTATATTGTTCACATTTGTGTTATATGTATGTGTGTGTGTATAATAGGAGAGCATAGTAAGTACATAATTGTTACAGTTACATAATTGTTTACTATTGCTTTCAACTATTATATACTGTAAGATCTTGCAAGTGTTATACTGTTGTACAATGATCCTCAGTGTAGAGATGTTCACAACACCCTTGGAACAACCCCTTTCTTTGTGTCGCAGCCACTCCATTGCTATACAGAGGATTTTGAAGTTCTATTATCATCCCTAGGACTACTGTTGGGTATGCAGTGCATTACTAACCAAAACATTGTTATATATGACACATGGCTGTATTGAGTCCTCACTATTTCATATATCAAGCATTTTGGTTTATTAGGTTTTTTTTTTTTACTATAGGAGATGGGCTTTCATTTTGTTAATTTGTATATGTAAGCACTTGTGAGCATAGTAATTTACAGATTTTTAGTGTACACTTATTTCAGTTGGTAGAAAATAATGCAACAGATGCTTTCATACTCAATAATTGAAAATAAAAACTTTAACTTTTTTTTATTTCTAAAGTACCTTGCTTTTAGTTGTCTGCAATTTCTCCTCAGAGTTAGCCATCCTGCTCAAGTTGATATATATCCTTCTAGGTGTTTTGGTAAATATGGGAGTAAATATGGGAGTAGCTTTGACAAATGCAATCTCTGGCTGCTTGCATGATTTTTGTCTTACTTCCTTTCCTACTTCCAGTGAGATTGATCAGTTCTGGTCTCTCTTCTCCTTACTCCTTTTCTGCTAGTTAAAGGGAGTGAATTAATATATCATAGTTAATGTATCTGGACTCTCAGTGATTACACTTAAATTTTAACATATTTACTTGATTATTTTAAAATCTAAATTTATATCTTTAATCACCCTTTGATGACAATAATGGCTTAATAACACTTTAATGACAATCATGCTCCTCATTTTGAATGTTAGTTTTTATCTACAATGAGCCCAAATTAGTTTCTTTTGTTGGTGGAGTTGGGCGGGGTGGGGGGAGTTGCTGAGGGATTGTATTCTAGGGATTGAACTCAAGGCCTCCCTTTTGCTAGATAGAAAGTCTACCACTTAAGCCATGCCTCTAGCATCCTTTGAAGATAGAATCTTAGTTTATACCCCAGATGCTCTGGCCTGTGATCTACCTACTTGTGCTCCCTTGTGTTGGGGAGTGCACATCATCACTCAAAGTTATTGGTTGAGATAGGGGAGTCTCACAAACTTCTTTTCACACATGCTGTCTTTGAACCACAATCCACCCAATCTCTGCCTCTCAAGTAGCTACAATTACAGACTTGCATTACTGTGCCCACCTCATAACTTAGTATTATTATAGCAATTTACTGTTGTGACATGTTCACATGCTTTTCAATACTATGATCCTCATATACCACACATTTTGTCTGAGTTCAACTTCCTGTCCTGAAACACATACTTTAGTGGTCTTTTCACCAAGAACTCCTGAAGACTTTAGCTGTTCTTTGCTAGTCAGGACATCTTTATTTCCTTCTTAGCCTGTAATAGTTTGTTTTCCTTAGCAGTGGTTATTCTAGGTCAACAGCTATTTTCCTCAGCATCTCTTCTCTGTGTATCTTGTTGCTATATGAGTTCATTAATCACATTTATTTGGTAAGACTTCACAGAAATATGGATGTGGGAAGAAAATGCTTGATCTGAAATTTTCAGGAGAAAACAATGTTAAAATTGGTTAAAGAAGTTATACTACTAGCATATTTAAATCAAAATCATTTAAAAATATATTGAATGCTACTAGTAAACAGGAGTTTTTATAAATTTAGCTCACTCAATCTCACAATCACAGGAAATTAGTTTAGTTGTTCTGTATTTTACAAAGCCAGAATCGGAAGCCCATTATAACCAAATAATCCAGTGTCAATCACACAGCTAATAAAAGGTCTCCATGATGAAATATCTGTTAATTCCAAGTCCAGAATAGTTTCCTAAAGAATCAATAAAACTTATTTTTATCCCTTCACTTAAGTGAAAGATCATTAATTAATACTCAGACACTTTGGTTAGCCTCATTTCATAACCATACAATTCATGATGGAGTCTTTCTGTACTGGTCCGTGATGAAAGTCTGCCCAAGAAGCTCAAGGATCAGAAACCCCAACCGAGCCAGAGGGGGGTAGTCGAATTTGCTCTGCTTTACAGGACCAGAGTTCAGAACTCAACTGCTTGCTTGAGTAATCAATCATGAGTTTTAGATTCAGGGTAGGTTCCCTTGGCAACATGTTAAGAAAATGAAAAATGGCAAAATTGAAAAATAAATGACCTTTGAAATACAGAAAAGCCTTTACTCTGGAGAAAAATGTAATTTGGTATTCAGGCATATTCAACTTCTTTTATGATTTGAAGAGGTCTTAAAGTGTGCCAGAAGTATAATGGGATATATTGGGGAAAGTAGGTCATGTCTAAGGTAAAAACATCTTTTATTATTTACAGCATGCAATCAAGAAAATTAGTGGGACTGGTTTCAAGATGGACCCTGGATCAGATTTGTTACATAATGTTATCAGTGAGAAAAGCTAGTTGAAATAGTCCCAGGACTCAATGTACAATTTTTGCAGCTTCTTGCAAATATGTAATTATGATTTTCAGTACTGAGGCCTTACATATGTTAGACAAGTATTTTACTACTTGTCCTACATCCCTATTTCTCTGTGTTTGTATCTTGGTTTTGAGATAAGATCTCACTTGCTTTGCCAAGATTGGCCTTGAAATCTAGACCTCTTGCCTCTACCCCAACAGTGGTTAGAATTTCAGAATGCATCCTTAGGCTCTGCTAACACTGTAATTGTTTCAAAATACATTTTGAAAAGAAAACAACTTTTCATTTCTGTGAAAGGCCATATAAATAGCATGATTGTGTTAGTGTGTTAAAACCAAAAGCACATCGTTCTGTGCAAGAATTTGGTAGTTCTGGAAATAAACACCTGGTACACACTACAAAATCATGTAGCCTTATATATGGAAAGTGTGAAGTAACCTTACTCCATCTCTTTTCCTAATGATATTTCTATGCAATTTTTCTTTCCAAATAAACTCATCTTCAGTTGTATTTGTTCATCTATTCAGATACTTAACAAAGTTTCAGAATGTGTTAAAGATTATATGACACCCTAAGGAGTATCAGAAGAATCCCTGTCTACAAAGAGTCTGCTAATCCAGATATTTAAACAGTTACAAAGTAACCTGACAGATCTATAAATTAAGTGCTACAGATAGAAAATTAAGTGCTGCTGGGAGGCAGTGACAGAGTCCCAAAGTGAACCTGTGAGCCAGATCTTAAAAGAAGTATTTCATGGAATGAGAAAAGTTCTATGGAAGAGTTCTATTAGAACTTTACAATTTAGACAGGGATGGGAGGGTAGTTGAGGAGGTGGGAGGGCTGGGATGGTAGGGGAAAAACAAAGGAGGAGGCAACAATGCTGGATAAAAAATGGCCTTGCTCATGGCCTTGCTCATGTAACTGTAACCCCTCTGTACAGTATTTTCACAAAACTTACTTTAAAAAAAAGTTCTAATGTTGGGCTGGGATGTGGCTTAGTGATAGAGTGCTTGCCTAGCATACATAAAGCCCTGGGTTCTGTTCCTCAGTACCACTTGAACAGAAAAACTGGAAGTGGTGCTATGGCTCAAGTGGTAGAGTGTTAGGCTTGAGCAAAAACAGCTCTGGGACAGTGCCCAGGACCTGAGTTCAAGCCCTAGGACTGTCAAAATAAAAAGTTCTGATGTATGCTACAAATAAATGGTAAAAATGAAAGGGAAGTTGGATGAATTGCTACATACTAACTAATTGCTACTGTATTTAACAAAATACAGTAATATGCAGTCCTACTCAAATAAAACACAACTATAAAAAGATATTTATGGGATAATCAAGAAAATTTGAGAACAGATTGAATGGGCTAATAAGGAATCATTAGTCCATCAAATTAAAATTACACTATAAAGCCAAAGCCTAAACTAGAACTAATACCATCTTATCAATTTTGTTTGATGATTCAAGTAATTTTAAGGCTATTGATCAATACTTCTATCAAATCCAGGACAAATTTAATAATGAAAGACATAGATAAAGCTATAATCGTGTTAATCACAATGAGAGTAATTTTAGTCAGACTTGTGAGGACTGTGACAGAAACCTGTGAAAAACAACTGCAAGAGATAAATTATTTAATTTGCTTCATGGCCCATCGTCCTTGGCACTGTTGATTCTGGGTCCACTGTCAAGCAAAACACCATGATGTCAGGAGCATGAGGCTACTCACTTCATGGTAGACAAGAGGCAGGCGTGACAAGGGGAACAAAGCAGAGAACAAGAAATACCTTTCAAAGAATGCTACCTATAACCTACTTCCACCAGCTAGATTCCTACCTCTCCCAACATAGCGCCACAAGCTGGGGACAGCCTTCAACAATGAGTCTTGGAGGAAATTTTCATATTAAAACCATAATAGTAGTTAAGTAGTGATTGTTAATTTCATGGGATATTAGTTTTGTTAGAAATTATTGTGTTCTTCACTAAAAAAAATATCAAAGTTACAAAATGATGTATGATAACTAGGATTTGCCTGTGAACACTCCACAAAAATTAAATGGTAGAGGGTAAAAGACATGTGATTGACCAAAGTTACTAAAAGGTAAAGCTAGTTTATGGGTGATAAGGAATTCATTAACACTCTTCTCTCTATGCTAATTCTGTTTGGAATTTCCATAAGAAAAAGTAAAATATCTTCCTCAATCATCAACCTTTTATATAACGGTTTTGGATTATTTAGCACCTAATCTTCATTTTAATTTATTCTGAGTTGGAGACAGCACACTGATAAATTTTTTCAGCCACAGTAATAATACATTTTTTCTTCTCTCTTATAGTCATGCATATTCTAATTAGGAACCTAGATGTGACATCACAGATATAAAGAATATATTACAGTATATACAAATGTATTAAATGAATTATTGTAGATTTAAAGGAGAACTCAAATAGTGTAATACCTTAGAAAGTCAAAGCTGAACAAAATAAACAGCAATAAGAGGGTACTTGAAAGGAGTAGGGTGGGATCAAGGCAAGAGGGGTAGATGAATGAAGAGAAGAGTTGGAGGAGCAAACAGTAAAGAATTTATATATATATATATATCTTACAAAATTAAGAAAATTGAGGCAATGAGTGGGTTGGGAGGGATGGGTGAGAATATTGAAAGGAGTGGCATTGATCATAAACTGTTTTAACTGCAACTCCTTTGTACAACTACTTGATGGTAATAAAATAAAAATAATTTAGTACAACTCTGTTTCCTTCATTGATTCAATAAAGCTAAAGTTTTGGTCAGAATAAATTATTGGAAAAAATATATAACTTTGCCTCCATTACTATCAGCCTATGACTGATTTTTATCTGCTCTGAAATGTATACCCTTCTTTTTTACTTTGGGAATAGGATCTTAATCCTCTAAGTAGGATTTTAAAACTTTCTACCTGAAGAATTGCACTGCTGAAATAACAAGAGCAAATAACAAGAGCTTTTGGTAGAAGTGTTAACTTTTTTAAAAATTAAGTAAAATATGCAAATTTGGGGTGAGGCTACTGGATGAGGGAAGAAAAGGACGTGACTTCAGAAAATAGAAATAGTATTAAGAAAAAGTGGGCTGGGAAGGTGGCTCAGTGGTAGAGCACTTGCCTTACATGCATGAGGCCCTGGGTTCGATTCCTCAGCACCACATAAGCAAAAAGAAAAAACTAGAAGTGGCGCTGTGGCTCAAGTGGTAGAGCGCTAGCCTTGAGCTGAAGAGCTGAGGGACAGAACCCAGGCCCAGAGTTCAGGCCCCATGACTGCCCCCCCTCCCAAAAAAAAGGAAAAAGAAAAAGAAAAAGTGGCTATGTTAGGTATTAAGAAAATACCAAAATAGTAGCTGAAGGTAAAGGCTTGCTGAGAACCAAGGAGAGAATGTGGGACTATGAAACCGAAAGACACCAAGGAACCACACAAATGAGGGTTCTGTCTAAATGACAAAGATTTCCCACTCCAACTGTGTTTAATCTCATTTCCAAAAGAGCACTACTGTAGGTTTGAAAGAGTTGAATTTAGGGACATAATGCGTGCAATCTTTCATTAGTGCATCAGAGTTTAGGATAGCAATTTAGGACTGAGTTCAGCTGCCCTTTTTTGCAGCAAAGCTACCACTTTGCAAAATTAAAGCAAGAACACATGATGGAAAAGGTTAATATCTAGTGACCACCACAAAACTAATGTGTGACTACAAGAGCTGATAATTGAAAAACAATAAGAAAGTTAGGCACAGGTAGCTCACACTATAATCCTACCAGCTCAGGAGGCTGAGACCTGGAGCCTAATGTTTTGAAGCCAGCCTGAGGAAAACAGTCTGTGAGACTCCATTCCCAATTCACTAGCAAAAAAATAGACTGGAAAATTTTTTTTAAAAAATAGACTGGAGGTGTGACTCAAATGGTAGAGTGCCAGCCATGTGCAAGAAAACCAAATAATGGAAAAAATTATATTAAGTGAAGTAAGCCAAGCCCAAAGAAACATAGGTCCCATGGTTTCCCTTATTTGCAATATCTAGTATATGTATGAGTCAAGCAGAAAAGGTCAGATAGGAAAATGAACCCTAAGATATGTATTTAAATGGTTTTTTTCTTTCATGCATTTGTTTCTAACGCATTTATAAGATGATTTCTTTGTTGCTTTGTATGCCCCTCCCCCACAGTATAACCCCTGTTTTCACTGTATTTGATATCGGTATAATTTGTGGAGGGGAAGGGGAAAAACAAGTCGTTTAAATAAAGATACAGGTGGACCCGTTGCAACAATGAGAAGTACACGTTGTCATGTAGAAAACGAACTTTACAACTTTAGTGGGGGGGGAGGATTGGGGGGGGGGAGGGGAGGGGGGGAGGCTGGGAAGGGATGGGAAGGGTAAACAAACGAGGAGGCTACAATGCTTGATAAGAAATGTACTCATTATCTTGCCCATGTAATTGTAACCCCTCTGCACAGTATTTTCACAATAAAAAATGGAAAAAAATAAAGTATAAAAAAAAGAAAAAAGAAAAAAAGAAAGCCAAATGAGAGCACAAGGTCCCTGAGTTTAAGCCTCCAAACCTGTGGGGGGGAGCACATGTATGCATGCCAACACACCCAGGAAAAAAAAAAAGACAGGAAAAAGAGAGGAAAGAAGGCAGGCAGGAAGGAAGGCAGGAAAGGAGAAAGGGAGGGAAGGAGGGAGGGAGAGGAGGAAGGAGGGAGGAAGGAAGGAAGGAAGGGAGGAAGGGAGGGAGGAAGGGAGGAAGGAAGGAAGGAAGGAAGGAAGGAAGGAAGGAAGGAAGGAAGGAAGGAAGGAAGGAAGGAAGGAAGGAAGGAAGGAAAATAAAGTGTATAAGAAAAGCCATAGAAAAATGTTAGTAATTTTAGAAAAGCTTCATGGAATAGCTAAGAATTTAAGAAAAACTTGATTATGTTAGAATACCATATTAGGGAGTTCTAACAACCTACAAAAATGAAACAAACAAACATAAATATAAATGTGCGTATTTACCTAAATGATTGGAAACAATCTAAGTCAATAAAGCTTTTATTTTTTTCTTTAATTATCATTGTAATACTTACTTTCTGCTAGTTTGTAGTCTCCTGAACCTTTCATGGACATAATCATAAGCAAGAGTATTTTAATTAGTGTTGATTGCATTTTACCTGGAGACACTTACAGAACACAAAGCCTAAATTATCTTTACAGAAATGAGCTTTTGGTTTCCATAAAATGAAAAACGAGTTAGGAATGATACCAGTTATTCCCTAGTAGACTTTATTGACAGTAGGTATTTCCTTTCATTTTGTACTTGATAAAGTCAACTCTCACATCTCTCACTTGACAAACAGGTGATAAAGTGTGGCCAAGTTTTACACTTCATAGAGAAGGGGAAATGATGGCTTTTAACTTCTCTTGCATTTATTTCCTCTTTCACAATATTGAAATTGAGGTCTTGTCTCCGTACCGAAGTTCACCTTAAATGCTTAATCATAATATATTATTCCAGTATTAGGAAATTCTTTCTTTTCAAAATAGGCAGAGAAAGAGCAGTTAGTTGGTTGCTGACTGGTACTTCTCATCAATCTAATCAACTAACCCTCACATGAGAAGGGAAAGAACATTTTGAGCAAGAAACTGAATTTGGGAGATACATAGCTTCCTAGTTCATTCTGAATTGTGCATTATTTCTGAAGTGTTCATGAATTCCCAAATCATATTCAAAAGGGCACAGCCCTACGCGTGTTGATCCACATTTTCAGCAGAAGAATTAAGTACTCCTTGAAGTGATTTTAAAAAAAAAGATAGGATATAAACTTACTAAAAATATGCTTTCTGAGGTCCTATACTCATCTAATTTGATGAAGAAGATAAATGAGAGAATCTCAAGAAGCCTACTATGCTAACCCCTTGCGTTCACATACTCACGTGTGTGAGTTTTACAGAGTGATACAACATCATTAAAAAAGTAAACTTTGGCTAAAAATGAGCTTCATGTTTGCTGCATATTGGAAAAGGAATCCACAGAAGTTGTCTTTTTGAGGCAATTCACTTGTTATTGAAAAGCCAACATACAGTGCCCAATGACCAAAGTTGTAGATTAGACCTGGGGAAGAAAGTCTCTCCCAAGATGCAACCATAGCACCCAATTTCTCATTACTTGTTTATGACCCTGTATGAAGTTTAAATTGGGTTGGGCAAGGGTGACCAAATCCTTCTGTTATCAATATGAAGCATATTGTCAAAAGGAAAAGGCACAAACTGATCTATAGTGGTTGTTCTATTGCTGATTTTATCTTCCTGATGGTAGGGCATAATTTATTTCCTCTCACTGGAATGGAAGAGAATATTGGAAGGATTCTGAGTAAAGCCACCAAATAAAAAAAATTCTACCAATAAATGTGCACAAGTAGCAAGCAGGTGAAAGATTTTTTGGTATAATAAGAATGTTTCAATGAAAACATTATTATGAAGTATATTATATGCTGATCAATTTAAGATATTTTACTTAAGAATCTGATATGTATGTACATAACACAAATGTTAACTTTGTGTGGTTTATAGGTACTGAGAGGAGCATCACAAAATACGTTAAGTAATGGAAGTGGAGCTAAATAAAGACAGTTTTTAAAAAGACATATTTCAATCAGGTTTTAGAACTGTTCTCAACTGTTTCATTTTCTGCACTGATGTGGAATAGTGGCTGGTGCTAAATTATACTTGCATTTGTCCTTGAGCTGTAATGTGTAGCTTCAGAAGTCCTAGGGACTGTCCTTAAGGGTCTTGCTTTACTCAGCAAAAGCAAAGTGGCCAAATCAACAGAAAAACCACAGACCATTTCCCCTTGATATTGCAGTGCTAAATACTATCAGCCTTTGTACCCTGTGGGCTCCATATCCATGGGTTCAACCAAAGACAGATAAAAATATTTGAAAAAAATGTTTTTATACTGATAACCTGTAAAGAGTATTTCCTTATCATTCCCTAAACAATACAATATAAAAATGATTTACATTGCATTTACATTGTATTGGGTATTGTAAGTTATCTAGAAGAGATTTATTGAATACCAGAGGATGGTGTGAAATACAAGAGATAAGAATTCTAAGATTTGATGTCTGTGGGCATTCTGGAACCATCTCTTGTGGACACAGAAGGATGACAGTTTAGACAAATTATGTGTAATGTTGCATAACAAAAATCACAGGATCTATTTTAAGGATGTTACAGAGTTAAAACCTAACAACACATTTATATAACATCTATAAAACGAATCATTATTTAAATTGTTTTAAAACCTAGACTTCAAAGATGATCTTAACCATGAATCCAAATTTTCTTAAAAATCCAAGTAAGGGGAGAGTGGAGATGGGAAGGGATGGGAAGGAGAAACAAAGGAGGAGGCAACAATGCTTGATAAGAAATGTACTCATTACCTTGCCCATGTAATTGTAACCCCTCTGTATGGTATTTTCACAATAAAAAAATCCAAGTAAAGAAATATTGGCATTTTTCAGGATCACCTACTCTCAAAATAAAGATTTAAGGTTAGGACCAAGTTCATGGAATCCCCTCCACACCCTTACACCATATGTGCCCACAAACAAAACCATTTATGAGTCTCCATCTTGGCAATTATGGAAATTCTAATGAACATACTAGGAATGGAAAGATTTTTCTCCCTAAAATAGCAAATTTTTACTGAGTTAAGTGATCTTAGAATTCCTGTGTTTTCTTTGGTTGCTACACATTTTGTTGTTGTTGTTTTGGGACTGTCCTGGGGCTTGAACTCAGGGTCTAGGCCCTGTCTCTGAGGTTTTGGGCTCAAGGTTAGTGCTCTACCACTTGCCCCACAGCTCCATTTTTGGCTTTTTCACGGTTACCTGAGGATAAGAGTTTCACAGACTGTTCTGCCATGACTGACTTCAAAGTGCAATCCTTAGATCTCAGCTTCTTGAGTAGCCAGCTGAGTCGTGGACACCTAGCACACACATAGTTTGATTTAAAAAAAATAGCATAAGTGTCTTTTATTGTAGATTCAATTAGTGATTGGAGCAAGCTCATAATAAATTGTGCAAACCCAATTGAGTTACCACAGAGAAATAGGGAATATTTTTGTTCTCTAATCGGTATATTCCAATTCCAAAAGGCACTACATTTTGTAATGAGATAAAATTTACTAGATTAAATGAATATCTAGTTTGATTAGCTTTGACAATTTGTGTACATGTGTTTGAGTGTATATTTTGTTGTCTTTAAGAAGCGAAATTGAAGACAGTTAAATAAACTAAGTGGAATAACCCCATTGATAATTGTAATAACCCACTCAGGAATCTGGACAGCACCTTGTACCCTCATTAATCATAGGAAGTGAAAGACACATTCATGCCGGCACTTGCTCATCTCTAATCATAATGCTGGAAAGAAGCCCTGTGACTAGTCCTATTCTTGAGGCTAAAGGAGCATTAGATCATTGAAAAGGCCTGGAAGGCTATTAGATGCCCTACAAACATAGATAAAGTATTATCATAAGACTTTATTCATCACTAACAAATACATATGAATGTGTGTGTAAACTTAAATCTAGTCCAAGAAAGTACCAACTTGTATTTATTTAAATTTGCTTGTGGAAGGTAAAGTATTTATTACAAAAGCAGACCAAAGCCCTACTCTAAAATGTGATTATCATCTCTACTGACTTCTTTATTTAATTCAGGATGATTAAGTTCTCTTAGGCAGTACATATTAAAATTTCCTTAGAGCAAGAGTCCCTTTACTCTAACTTCGTTAAATAAGACTTCCCATGTTAAAAAAAAAATCTATCCATTCCATAGTAACAAGGTTGATTTTAAAAGGATAAACCCAGAGAAATTGAGTTCCATTCCCTAAGCACTCTATAATTACCAAATAAGAGGCACTGATTGCTCCAAGACAAAAACCTTATCTCATTAGTACCTGCTGTTTGGGTAGAGAGAAGACAATTAGATGTGAAGGGTACAATGCTTTTGGAAATGCTAATTAATTATACATTATTTATTGGAAATACAATGCTGTCCTTGTACTGTAGAGAGCAAAACAAGGGAAGTGAGTGAGAAATTAAACAGCTGAGACAGGCTGAATTGTAATGAGCTACAGCCATTTGCTGGAAGTCTGGGAACTTTGGATGGTTTGGTTACAGTTTTGTATCACTATTCTCAACCTCTTTCCCCTTTATCAAAATGGGCTGTCAAGGTATAAAAGTGGGGAAGGGAAATTATATTGTCATCTAAAAGGTTTTAGCCAATTCAATCTAGTCTGGGTGATTTAATGTTTCTTTCACACAGGAGGAGGCTTGCAGATAATAAATAAATAAATAAATAACAAATACATAATTTCCCAGCCCAAACTAAAAGAGATGGTGACAAAGAGCCAGTAGCATGACATGTGCCAAGTTCTAAGTTCCTATACAGTATTCCCTTGCGTTAATGTTGTACAATTATGTCCATGCTAACACTATTACCGACTTGTTTTTCTTTTATTTGTAATAACAAGCTATGAACAAACAGAATCTCTTCATACGTGAAGCAAAGAGGGAAGGCTTCCAGCCCTCCTCCCACTCCCCCACTTAGAAACTTGATTTTTTTCCAATACACATGTCTGCAGTGCCAAGGGAGAAAACAACCACAGTTGAACATGACCATTTTTGCTGACCTCAATTAATCTTCTAGTATGACTTTCATTTTTGTTCAGTACTGGGGACTGAACCCAGGATGGTGTCTTGAGCCACATCCCCAACGCTTTTGCCTTCATTGTGCTTTTGAGATAGAGGCCAGCTAACCTTGTCTGGGCTCTCTTTAAATTTTAAATCATCCTACTTCCATCTTCTGATTAGCTGAGACTGTGGGTATGTATTTTCTCTTGGAACACACCCTCAGGGCCTAGCTCTCATAAAAAGAGGAAACACAAGCAGTTCTACTAAGGCCCCAACAAATAGTTGCCAGCCATGGGTAAGTGATGTTGAAGCGAAGTATCCAGCTCCAGGAATACTATCTCTGCTGACAATCATGGTCATAGATAAGACAACCCAACAAGCCTTGCCCAAGTAATTCAGGCAGAATAGTTGCTATGTTGTTTCAAACTATTAAGTTTTAAATGATTTGTTATATATTAATTAAGAGATAACATAATAATAGGAGTGTTATACCATACATATATCAAATTGAAATAGTTCCTCAAAAAAGTTGGGCCTCGAAGTTATGAATGAGTATCTTAATACAGAGTTTCTTAGTGTGTCGACCTTGAGAACCCAAACCATAGCTACTCAAATTGTGAAGATATGAAACCCTTACACTATGCCAGACCTCATGAGTAAGAAACACTTGATCTGGGGATCCAGACAGTCACGTGGCAAACAAGCTGCCTGTGTGATTCTTGTGCATCCTGATGTTTGATGCCTAATATATCAGCCACATTGAAAAGATTAACTGGCAGTCATTGAACCAGATGATGATATCACATATCAACAAATTCAGTCCAGGAAGAAAAAGGCTGCAAACAAGGCAGATAAAGAAAAGTCCAGAAGTACACTAGTTCTCCAAGACAAAACAGAATGCAGTAGAAGATATATGTTAAATAGACACTTAAAAATAAGACATAATCAAGCTGGCTACAGTGGCTCATGCTTGTAATCATAGCTGATATTCAGGAGTTAAGGTTAGGAAAAATCATGGTTCCAGCTAGTTTGAGCAAAACGTTCAAGAAACCCTCATCTGAACCAATAAAAAAACTAGTCTTGCCTTTCATACCAGTAATACAGGAAATCTGAATACAAGAACCATGGTACAGGCTGATTTGAGTATAAATGTGAGACTCTATCAAAGAAAATAGTGAAAACCTAAAAGACTGAGTGCATGGTTCAATTGGCAAATGCAAAACCTGAATTTCAACCCCAGTATGAGGCACAAAGAGAAGGAGAAAGAGAAAAGGAGAGAACAGGCAGATTTCAAAAATTAAGTAGCACACATATTTATTTAAATAACCACATATTAATAGGATATTTAAGTCTTGTGGTTTTTAATAAATTAAAGAATAATTCTATATGAAGATAATATTAATAAGGCTAATATGTTTGTATTTAGGAACTACATAGATAAGAATGATAGATAGAGCAATTAAATAGATCCATAGAGAGAAAAGTCATTTTAAAACTATAACTACTTCTCTTTATATAAACACTATTTTTACTTATTGAAGTTATTTGTGCATAAACTAGACTCCTGCAGATATTCTTCTCACCTTTCATCACAAAATGAAAGAGAGAAAAAATTGCCACATCTGCTTCAAATTGACTTTGAAATGAAGCAAGACATGAATAAATTGAAGAAATAGTTGTCATCGTGCTCCAATTACTAAAAGCAAAAGGCATCCATCAAAGAAGATGGATTCTCCATCAAAGAAGTCAGAATGTAGATATGCATTTGAACTTTAAGGTGATAAAAGTAGTCTCAGAAAGGCTGAAATAGAAAGGATCTAAGATTTATGACAGAACATAGAAAATTTTAGTTACTCCTTCAGGAAGCAGCATTTTCTCTGGGGTCTTTGTTTTTTACTATCATTGTAAGTCACATGACACAAAATTTTCAACAGTCAAATGATCTGTTGTTGGCTACCTATCAAGTACTGTCTATGATTCATAAATTATTGCTGATTTCTCCCACTAAGATATCAACAAAACCAGACTCATCTCACTGTGTTACATAGGGGAAGTGTACTAAGATTACACCCCAGTTTTAATAGTGAACTCAAGGGCTAATATAAACATTAAGGAGTATTAATGAAGGGCTCTCATAATCAGATAATAGGAACAAACTATAGATCCTGGAATTCTATTATACAAACTCACTTAATAGAATTAATCTTAGCCGGGTACTGGTGGCTCATGCCTGTAATCCTAGCTACTCAGGAGGCTGAGAGCTGAGGATCGTGGTTCAAAGCCAGCCCGGGCAGGAAAATTCATGAGACTTATCTCTGATTGACACCAGAAACCAGAAATGGTTCTGTTGCTCAACATGGTAGCGTTCTAGCCTTGAGTGAAAGAGCTCAGAGACCATGCCCAGGTCCTGAGTTCAAGCCCCAAGGCAGACAGACAAGAAGGAAGGAAGGAGGGAAGGAAGGAAGGAAGGAAGGAAGGAAGGAAGGAAGGAAGGAAGGAAGGAAGGAAGGAAGGAAGGAAGGAAGGAAGGAAGGAAGGAAGGAAAGAAGGAAGGAAGGAAGGAAGGAAGGAAGGAAGGAAGAAAGGTTCGTCTTAAATACCTCTAAAACTGAATGCTTCCCTTTTGCGTCTCACAATCTCTGTCATGATTTTTTCTTGTTTTTTAAATCTATTCTCCCATCAGAGCTTGATTTTATGATTATATATGTGAATATAAATGTTTTGCAAACAAGTTCTTGAATTACTGAAAACCTTGTTCTAGAAAATAAAGCACGTAGTAATTGCCTTCTTTGACAATACTGGGGTCTGAACCCAGAGCCTTAATGCTTTCTAGGCAGGCACTCTAACATGTAAGCCATGCCCCAGCATCAGCACCAGGAAATACGTACATGCAAGAGAAAATAAAGACAAAAGAAAATCAAGCACAAAATTAACACTGGGAATAGTCTAAAACATTTTCTAATATTATATCTTTTTGGTTTAGATTTTAAATATAATACATGGTATCCTATAACTATAATATATAAGGTAAATTTAACCATTTTTTAAATATAATCCTTTCTCTCACCTGTGAATTTCAAGACTTTTCAGGTATCATGATGTCACTGTGACCCTATCTCACCTTCTTCAAGATTTGCTTTAGGGAAACACAAACACAAATTAGTAACTGCTCTTGTCTAACACTTAGAATCATAGAGTTTGTCTTAGGCAGTGGGGGCAGAGAACCAGCAACATAGACAGCATATATTGAGGAAGCTTGGCAGGGGTTTCTCTGTGTTTGTGTCTGCCTCTACCATGGCTCAGGTGACCACCAGCTGTCCATGGTCAAGTCCAGTTTGGAGATGATTCTGGCAGAATCTAGTATAGTATCCAGAGATGATTAAGAAATAGGACTAAGGACCATCCCAGGAACTTAAGCAAAACTCAAAGAATTTGAAACTTAAGCATCTATATTAAGAGTGAAACATAAACTTCGTAACAAGGTAAAATTGAGTGGAAATTGAAGTGTGGTAGGTATATTCATTATTAAAAAGTAAATGCAGTTTCTGTTCAGTTCACTGGCAAAAGAGATTACTTACAGTCCTGTCTCCCTTTGACATTCTCTCCAGATTCCAGTATTTGTTTTCTAACAACACATGAGCAGAGCTCTTCCAGCACTGGGACCTTGTAAATGACATTGTATATAATGAGTTGGCATTTATTTTTAATGAATGTTATCTTCTTTCTGTTCTCACAAACTTGCAATTTATTCTACATGTTTTAAGTTGCTTGATTCCATGCATCTCCAAGAGATCAGGAAGGTAACACTATCTCCATTTAAGTTGGAAACATTACTTCGTGATTCTTTGAAATCAGTGATTAATGTTTTAATAGTGATCACAATCACAAATCATAAGCAAGGTAGCAAATATTCAGAATATAGAGTCAAAGAAAACACAACTGGCATTCAACAACTTAAAGACTCTTCACTATGCTTGTAAGATTTTCCAGTAAGATTTTCGAGTTATTGTCCAATGGCTTTTAATTTGTCATTGGAGAAATTTTCATCATGCATATGAAATCAAGGTAAATGGCATTGTATTAGAGTGGCCAACTGTGGTAGTATTTTTGGTAAGCAGAGAATGGCATGCTGTCTGAACATTGCACCTTAGCATTTGCTAGTTTTTAAATCCATTGACTAATTTGTTACACAGTAATTTTTGGAATAGTTAATAGACGACAAGATTGAGGTGCCCTTCCAACAATATTCACATGATTTTCCTAAATTTAGTGTGCTTTGAGATTAATGAGGAACAAAATACCCTGAGCTAATTCACTTTGTCTTTCATGCCAAAAACTATTTGAACTTACAAAAGCAATTTGTGTTAATTAAACATGATCCAATATGTCCTCCTACCAAAGAGAACACTGTCCTAAGGGCTGTAGACTGCTTGGGGAAACAGCAGAATAAAATCAAGAGGGTCTCTGAAATTAGTTTGGCTGTGTAGTCTATATTTATAAATGTCTATTATGTTCGAGGTACATCATAATGTTAATAAAAACAATGAAAGTAAAGGTAATTCTTGTGCTTTTAAAAACTTGTCTGAAAACAAAAATTAGTTAAGCTCTAGGATAGAGAAGTGTGCAAAATTATCAATACATATGGGAAGAGATCGTTTAAATTGCTTCCCTGAACATCAGAAGGAGACAGCTGGGACATTTAGAAAGAGATTTGTGGATTTGGTGGATACTTAATTAGAAATGGAAGATGTGAAAAAGTAAAATTGTATAGCTAGGATGACTCTCAAGTTACCTCATAATTATCTTTGGTGATGTATAAATGTTTACTCTGCTTCTAAATATCTGCATAAATTTCAGCCAGGGAAAATTCATCCTTCAGATTGAAGAGTTGAGGGCATTGGTTGGTTGGGAGCTGCTAGCCATGTATGTGGATATCTCTTGCATTTGTAAGACAAAATTATTAGGTTTCAAGACTGACAACACTATTTTTTTGTTTTGGATTTTTTTCTTTTTTCTTTTTATTATGAAAATACCGTACAAAGGAGTTACAATTACATGGGCAAGGTAATGTGTACATTTCTTATCAAGCATTGTAGCCTCCTCCTTTGTTTCCCCTTCCCATCCCTTCCAAGCCTCCCCCCCTCCCCCCCACCCCGCACAAAAGTTGTAAAGTTCGTTTTCAACATAACAACTTGTACATCTCATTGTTGCAATGGGTCCACCTGTATCCCTATTTAAACGATTTGTTTTTTCCCTTCCCCTCCTCAAATTATACCAACATCAAATACAGTGAAAGCAGGGGTTATACTGTGGGGGAGGGACATACAAAGCAACAAAGAAATAATGTTATAAATGTGTTAGAAATAATCACCTGAAAGAAAAAAAACATTCGAATACATATCTTAGGGTTCATTTCCCTAACATCAACTTATCTGACCTTTTCTGCTTGACTCAGACATATACTAGTTATTGCAAATAAGGGAAACCATGGGACCTAAGTTTCTTTGGGTCTAGCTTACTTCACTTAATATAATTTTTCCTAAGTCTTTCCATTTCCTAACAACTGGGTCAATGTCATTCTTTCTGACGGAGGCATAGAATTCCATTGTGTAAAAAAAAAAAAAAAAAAAAAAAAAGAATTCCATTGTGTATATATGCCACATTTTCTTGATCCATTCATCTACTGAGGGGCACCTGGGTTGGTTCCATATCTTAGCTAAGGTAAATAACGCTGCAATAAACATAGCTGTGCTGGCAGCTTTAGTGTGGCCTTGTTTGTGATCATTTGGGTAAATGCCCAAAAGTGGGATTGCTGGGTCATAGGGGAGCTCTATGTGGACTCTTTTGAGGAACCTCCATACTGCTTTCCAAAGTGGTTGAACAAGTTTACACTCCCACCAACAATGCAGTAAGGTTCCCTTCTGTCCATATCCCCTCCAGCATCTGTTGTTATTAGAGTTCTTGATTATAACCATTCTAACTGGGGTGAGGTGGTATCTCAATGTTGTCTTGATTTGCATTTCTTTTATGGCTAGGAAGGTTGAGCATTTCTTCATGTGTCTATTGGCCATCCTTCTTTCCTCTTCAGAGAAGTTTGAAAACACTATTGTATATGTATTTTAATTTACATGAGATAAATGGAGATCCTACCCAAGGGAGTAACTCCTTAGCATCTGAGAGCCAGTTTCTGATCATGAGAGAAAAATATAGCTTTTCAACTACAACCAGACAAAATTTTTCCTCCTATGGTCACTAATAAAACTTACATTCTTCTAATAGAAAATAAATAAATAAATGACTTTTATTGACTTTGTTAGCTTTGGATAACAAAGTGAAAAAATGTAATGCACACTGGGGTCTCCTAATAACAAGTATCATCAGAACTTGACTCCATACCTCCATAAAATGCAGATTTTTAGACATAATTTGAGCCCCTTCCTAATATGCCTACCCCCCCTTGTCACCAACACATAGAAGTCAGACAGGGATGTCATGTCTGCAACCTACTGTGCTTTATTCTAGTTCTTTCTTTCTCAAGGCTTAACAATGATTTCTTCATCTAGCTTCAAGTTTATCTCCTTTATTTGTGCATGCACTCAGTTTTCATTGTTCATCAACCTAAAATATATTCAGCCTGAAAAAAATATTCAGCCTGAAAGAGTATCTTAATTAAATAGAAGGTTGTCTAAATTTTTAAAATGCAGTTTAATGCTAACACAGAACGGAATAAAGACCAAGAAAAGCCCTAAAATGTCTCTTACTTGGTATAGAAATATTAAAAGAATAGACACCTTGAAATAGTGATGTTAAGCTCATTAACTTAAAAAGTTCTTAAATCTATAAATAAAAATAACTTTTGTGTAAATACCTCCTTATAAATCAAATCAGCCTGATTGATATAAAAGATGAAAGATATTTACAAAATACCTTTACCAAACCTAGGCATCTCCTATTAAATGCCATAAACTCTCCATAGATTGTAAACTGAATTGAGAATGAGCAAAATACTATATTCATAATCACATATTCACCTCCACATACGTAAATTACCTTGCTCATAGTAAGCATTTAATAAATACCTCTGTGTTTGTGTGTGTGTGTGTGTGTGTGTGTGTGTGTGTGTGTGTGTGTGTTTGTATGCTGGTCCTGTAGCTTAAACGCAAAGACTAGGCACTGTCCCTGAGCTTTTTTTCTCAAGGCTAGCACTCTACCACTTTAGTCAAAGCTTCACTTCTAGCTTTTCTTTTTTTCATATTTAATAGGAGATAAATGTCTCACAAACTTCCCTGGCTGAGCCGGCTTTGAAATGGGATCTTCACAATGTCAGGTTCCTGAGTGGCTAAGATTACAGGCATGAGCCACTGGTGCCTGGCTTCAATAACTATTTTTAATGAGTCAATGGCTTTTGTAAATATACTTTATTGGTATCATTAACAGAAAAAATGTTTCTGCTATATAACTTTTCTAACTCATACAATCTTCCAATTTCTACTTTCTCATAAAAATAGAGATTTTAAAGTGGTCCTGATTTATTTATTGGCTTGATCATATAATGTTTATAATGCACATATGACTATTTAACACAATCTGCTGAGTTCTTCTGTAACATATCATCAGATTCTCTAAGAAATTAAATTATAATGGAAAATGATTTTGCCCTTTCTCTAGGGCTGATTTACTTAAATCTGGAGTCAGGAAGAAGGAAGAAGACAATGAGAGAGAGAACTCAAAGAAGTAAAAAATAGTTTTCTTTTGGGGATTCCCATCCTTTTACCTTGTTATCAACTTTTGTTAATGTGTTAAAAATATTTCGAAGAGTGAGATCACCTGAGAAGGTGAGATTAACAGTATCATTTCTGTCCCGGTGCTTCCAGAACTTCCAGAGGGAAAAAAGATCTACAAATTAATGCTGTGATTCTAAGCAACACAAACGAAACTGGGGTGATTTCTTTAGTCATTTTAGGAGTAGTATTTTCAATCCTAAGTCTACATTAAAAAGTTGTAACCAGCCAGGCTCATACCTATAGTTTTAGGTACGAGTTTAGATCTGAGAATCCTGGTTCAAAGCTAGCCTGCTAAGAAAGGTCTGTGAAACTCTTATCTCTAATTAAACAGGAAAAAGCCAGAAGTGGAGCTTCTGGTAGATTACCAGCCTTGAGGATGGATAAAAGCTAAGGCCTTGAGTTTAAGTCCCAGTACCAGGGTACACACACACACACACACACACACACACACACACACACACACACACAAAATATGTTGGTTACTCAACCCATCTAAAGAAAACCTGAATCACAGCAAAGGAAAGAAATAAAGTCCTTATTGAATAGGAGTTAGTGAGGACCCTGACAAAGAAAAATCACATGAACAATTGGGGAAAACATTTCATTACCACAGCAGCTCAAGAACTGACATATATGCTTACTTTCATTTTTCTCCTAGATTTTCAAGTCAAATTGTGTGGCTACATCTACTACAGCCAGATATTTGTAGTAGTTCAAATAAGCCTTCCTCACAAAGAAGTTTTATCCTAATCCTGAGAACCTGTTAATATGCCACCTTATATAAAACAAGGGACTTTGCAAGTGTGATTGTGGTTAAGGATTTTGGAAGGGAGAGCTTTCCCTGAGTTACCTGAAGAAGTCCAATATTATGTTGGGTCTTTGAAACTGGATGAAGGAAGCAAAAACATGAGTCAGAAAGATAAGACTTAGTAATTCAACCAGTCATTGCTGTCTTTGAAGATGAATGAGTCAGAGAACACAGGGAGATTCCAGATGCTAAGAAAGGCAAGAGACTGATTTTCACCTAGAGGTCTAGAAGAAGAGCAGCTCTGCTGCCATCTTGGTTTTAGCCTGGGAGACTTAAGTTGGACTTTGTTTGACTTCTGGAACAAGAGGGTTGTGATTATTTTTTCAGTTGTGAAGCTTGAACTGGGGGGTCTGTCCCTGAGCCTCTTTGTGCTCGAGGCTAACGCTCTACTACTCCACTTTAAGCCATAGCTCCACTTCCAGTTTTTGAGTGGTTAATTGGAGATAAGAGTCTCACAGAGACTTTTCTGCCCCAGCTAGCTTTGAACCACAATCCTCAGATATCAGCCTCCTGAGTACCTAGGATTAAAGGAGTGAGCCACTGGCACCAGGCATTTTTTTCTTTTTAAGTCACTAACTTGTAGGCAATTATCTGCAACAAAAGAAAGTAAGCACATTACTTTATTATTTTTATCACCTGTGGTACCAGAGGTCTGCAGCTCCTTCTGAAGGTGTTCTGGCTTTGTGGGAGATCAGTCCTGTCCAGCCTGCAGATCTCTCTTCTACTTTGCTGCTATTCACACCAGTTCATGACATCCCACCTGCACAAATGAAATGCCATTAACAAAGCAAGAAAACTGGAGAGTAAATTGCTTGATCTATAGGGCTCCAACTGTTACTGACAAAGATCCTAAGACTTATAACTAAGGAATGACTTGAGATTCTTTGCAAAATTATGATTTCAAAAAAGCTATTTTATGTTAAATAAATACTATAATAACTAACTGCCAGGGCAAAACTAAACCATGAACTTAAATGTCACTAACACACAGATCATTGGTCCTGCCTCCTATACAGGGCACCTTTGGCCGTAGGATGTATTTGCAACTCAGTGCATTTGCTTTTTTCCCCTGTCCTGTTAAATGAAAGCTCTATTACTTCTAGAAAACATATGGGAGAATTCTACAGGGCCATGAATGTTAGACTGGGTAGAAAGAAAGAACAACTACAGAATAAAATAAATTCTAAAAAACCATCTACATACTTCTGTGCAACCAAAAAGAATGCTTTATCATTGAAAATGCAAAGGATTTTTATCCTTTTCAGAAAATGTTTGGTTAACTGCTGACATTAGAGAGTGTTGCTTAGTCTTTAGGTTAGTACATAGAACAAAATATAATCAGAGTAAGAGAAAGTTTTAATTTCTCATCCCAGAAAGTAGTAGAGTTACTTTTGGCTTTGCAAGAAGGTCTTCATTGCCATCACCAGATGCTATTTTAATTCCCTTATTTCAATAGCATTAGACATTCATAGTAGCGTCATAATGAGAACACTTTGGGGGTTTTTGTTGTTTTTAACACTTTTTTGTATGCTGTATCCATTTGGGCAATAAAAAATACTGACACATTAGAAGTGGGTGTGAATTTCTTGAATATCAAAAGAATATTGTTGTAAAAGAGAAGAATGAGAAAGAGTTTGTGGTCAAAAGAACTCGTTTTGTTCTAGTGGCTACCCCTACTTGGGCCTTCTTGTAGACATTGATCACTTCCAGGAGTATGCAAGGACAGCAGTACTAGGCTTTGGCAGCCACAAAGAAGAAGCATCATGACAATGTGCTTCCTTTGCCCAACTCCTCCAATGCCCACTGCCTTCATGCCCTGCAGGCTGACAGTCACACAGTGTGGATGAAGTAATACTTATATTCCCTACCAAAACTGATTCATACAAACAGAAATCATTGAAGAGCCATGATCCAGACCTAAAACACATTTAGATATCTTGGAAAGTAAAAGAATATTCTATCGTTGGCTAGATTTATAGTGTTCATATGAAAGCAAATGTCCAGATTAGTGATGTTTTTTTCATGCTTAAATACTTTTACTGCCTTGGTCATACATATTACCTCTTCTTCTGATTCAAATGTATTTGGTAAGCCAGTAAAAAAAATATATATATTGTACCTACCAAATGATTTCTCTAGCTCTATGGTTATTTAGCACTCCTCTTTCTAACGCTCACCATTCTTTCCCCAAACAAGAAGTTTAGCAAAAGCAGATCGTGTATTCTTCAGCTTGCTGGTCCTTGTCTTCCCCTCGCAAGAATGTGAGTCGTTCCAGGAGCAGAGATGAGCAGGAGCAGAGTAAATACAGAACCCACAGACCAGGACAGAGAACTGCTTAAGAGATTGATAAAGCATTTGAATTTGTTACCTTGGCTATCAAAGTTACTCCAGAACATGTGAAATAAAATCAGAGGGGAAGAAGAAGAGTTTTAGACACAGAATGAACTAGGCTGACATGCAGACCACTGACTAGGCACTACATCCTAGCAGGCAAGAAAGACTGAGAAAAACTGACCTCATGTCAGTTAGGATCAGATACCTTATTAGCAAAATAGAAAACAACAACAACAAACAAATGGCAGGTGTCCAGTTCTTTGTATTCACTACATTCTCACATGCTAACACATTTAATTCAATCTCACTGAATGCATCATCCCTCTTATTTTCTGTTTTCTGTGTTCTAATGTTTTATTTGATTAAAAAATCCCACCTAGTGATTTTTATCCATACACTAGGGTTCCCTGTTGTTTGGGAAGAATTAAAATTAATTCATAATATTGAATTTCCAAGACTAGGCAGTTACAATATAGAAAAATACCACTCAGAAGTTGAGATTTTAGAAATCCATGTACAATCGTGCAGCTATCAAAGGAGAATAAAGATCAAAAGCACTAATACATCCTGGAAAGGGCAGAAGGAGAGGCACATGTGCTTTTAGACCGGTAAATGATGAATGTGTAACAGAGAAGCATGAACTAAAAGAGCTCTGACAAATGAGCTTTCTTAGAAATCAATGACGAGATGACAAGGGCAAGATTTATCAAAAACAGAAGTGCAGCTAATGGTTCAGGTTCTCTGTTGCTAAAAATGAAAAGTTGATTCATTTGATTTCTTTAAATTCATGATTTAAAAACTCACATCATGCTAATAACTTTTCAGTACCCAAAGCAAATTTTAATCATGTTTCAGTATTTAATCAGTTTAGCTTATGAGATGATGCCAATGGTGAAATGTCTCTCTTTTTTATGTTTTGGCAGTACTGGGGTTCAAACTCAGGGTCTAATGTTTGCTAGGTAGGTGCCTATTGAGCAGAACCAGGATTTTTAGCTTTCTGTGCAGTGATTATTTTCAGATAAGATCTCAGTTTTACCTGGACCTTAATACTGCTATTGTATGTTCCATGTTGTATTTGGATGACAAGCATGTATTGTTATGGTTGAAATGGACTCTTACCAACTTCTCTTTTCCTGAACTAACCAGAACTGTGTTCCTCTTGATCCCAGCTTCTGGCAAAACTAGATTACCATTGTATGCCACCCTGCTCACATGTTGGTTAACATAGTTAAGACAGAGTTTTGTCTTAGGCTGCTGTTGAATCATGATCCTCTTTATCTCAGCCTTGAAAAGTAGGATTACAAGAATAAGCCACTACACCTAGCACAAGAAAATATAATGTCTTGCTAACTTTTTTTCAAAAGTTTTCTCTCCTTTTAAATGAAAGGAATTTCTTTGTCTGGTTAGTTTTTCAGAATCTTTGCTACAAGTTAAAAAACTTTATGAAAAGACTCTGGTTGCATTTAGCCAAGATCAAATACACACCCTTAATTTTCTTTAGGGGTAACTAAAATAAAGAAGTCTCACTTCCCTATTTCTTTCCCCTTTACAAAGTTAATGATTCTACAGTCTTCCCTACCAGTCCTCAGCACAGAACAAACTTCCTGCAGGTCTCACTGAAGTTCAGTCCACATACAGAGACAACATCTATGCCTAGGTGGATGTTGATATGCTTCCAATGGTGCTGGTATCAGTAGCATACAGAGGATACAGCTCGTAAAAGGAAGGGCAGAGTAGAATAAAATGTTTAATAGCTTTGCTCTCTTGATGCTTTGTCTGAAAGAATCACTTTTGCACTTGACATTTGTTGCCATTTTGCCTTTTCATTTTGAAATGTGGAGCCAGACTGTGTCTGTATGTTGAAGGGAAAGAGAAGAGGTGACCTCAGAAATGTCAGAATTATTACTAATGGCAGCCTTTAAGCTTGGATAGAAGGGTGAGAGTATTTTATCCATCTGCTTTGGTGCTGACTGCAGGCTAGGGACCTGAAACAATAATGAGACACCATTTAAAAGTTAGAGGAAGCAAAGTATGTCATGACACTTGTTACTTCTTTGCAAACAAGGCCGTGTGGTGGGGGTGGGGGGAAAACAGATGCCCTAGTAAGAGGGATATTATCTCAATCCATCTAAACGTAACTTTGCCTCTGGGCTTTTCTACTTGTGACCTTGGGCAGGGTCCACAGTCTGAACTTTATTTTTCTCTTCTATAAAATGAAATCATACCACTGGCCACAAGGGGTTGTTGAGATTACTGATCATTATATATGCAAAGTTCCAGATTCTGTAGAGGAAAAATGTATTTCTTCCATGATTTCTAACTTATTTTAATATAGCAAATAATTTTTATTCATGGGGAATCAAGAATGAGGTTCCAGGCTATTTTGAGAAATTAGCCTGCCCCACATATGGTGCTTAATTCATTTCCTGTTTAATACAATCCAATCTGCCCGTGGAAAAGTCTAAACAGTCAATGGCATTTTTCCACATGTTTTTTGGGTATAGTTTTCAGGACAGTGGTCTAGGATGTGGGAATTTGCAGGCAAATTCCTCTAATTAACCATGGCTGAGCACTATTGCTTTTCTTGGGTTCTAAGTGGTAACTGAGAATACTTGTCCAAGACAACTCGCTTGTCTTACATATGATCTATAGCCAAGAGCTAGCAGCTTCCAATTATTTACCTGAGACAGAAATCTAGTTACTTCCACCCACATTTACTGTTCTTAATGGGGACACTGAAACTTTCTGGAACAGGGCCAGTAGTCTGGCCTCATTCTGGTCAGAGCAAAGGCATTATGCTGAGCACTTATTTAAACCTTAAGCTTGTTGTGTATGACAGCTAGTATGTTTATTAGTCATTACTCTCCAGACAGCTATATGTAGGATTCTTAGCCTTCTTCTAGGCTTATCACAGATATGTCTTGATTAGTTATGATGTCTGCTTTTGGGTCTGAGGAGAATTACTGAGACACATAATTACTGAGACACATAGGAAACCTATCCCCTGAGAATTCTCAGGGTTCAGCTTTATTTTGGTGAGGACATTGACCATTATTGAATAGGTGCCTTCTCTTTGCACATACAGTATGATATTGTGATTGAGTCATTGCTTAAGTTGGGTTATACCACCATGAACCCAACATCCGAAGACAATGGCAATGAAAATCTCTGGTCAATGACAAATGTGGTTCCATACTCGTTAATAATTTTGAAAGCTATCAGGGATAAATACGCCTGGATATAACCTGAATATTATCATCACAATTATTTTCGGGGACTACAGGTTTTGCTGTACATCACTGGAAATCATTCCTTGAATGCCAAACAGCACTGGCAATTTCCATAGCACTCCTAACAGCAGCCTTAGGCAAACACACACACTATAATACAAAAGCAAACACAACCCATGGTCTCAAATAGAAATTTCAGGACTTTGAGACTTATTTAGATCATTCAAAATTTTTTTTAAAAATCTTTCTTCTTTCTCTACTCATGTGTCTATTGATCTCCTGCCAGATACATGTATTCAAGTTCAGTCAAAGACAGCATCCCATAGAGAATTGAATGAAAGATGTTTACAGAAGGGTCCCATCTGTCCATCTATTGTCTCTCCTACTTGTCAAGAAGAGAAACAAGGATGCACATTTGTGCAATGAGCACCAGGTGTTGCATAACATCATTACCCAAAATCAATGTCTCCCTTGACTCCAGGCTTGCTATATTAGCACTAGTGAGTCATGGTTCACACGAAAGAGGTATCATCCCTCAGAACACACTGGTCAGAACCATTAAAACAAAAATATGAAAGGCTATAATTTGAACTTCTTATGGCCGTTTTGTATATGATGGCCTCTGAAATTTTTCTGATCCTATTGAGACATCACATAACTTGAAGTTGGATGACTTCTCACAAATGACTTCTCCTCACAAATCATCCAGACCTATGCAGTCAATAGTAGCCATACTATGAAAGCACCAAGTTGACACCCACATCAGGAAGGACACATTTGACTTGGCCTTGGTAGGATATTCTGACTTAAACATGTGTCCTTCTAAACAGTATATATCTGTATCAGAAATATCCACAGTCCTCCATATGATGTATTTCTAATGGAATTTTTATGTATTTTTAATCACAAGATATTTGATGCTATTTTTTGAAATGAAATTTTACCAAGAATCACTTATAATTTTCTATGTTGGTCATAACAATATACCACATAGTGGATAGAATAGAAATTTATTATCTCAATTCTGGAAGCTAGGAGGTCTGAGATAGCAAGACTGGTTCTTCTTAAGGACTGTGAATGAGCAACTGTTCCAGTCCTTTCTCCAAGCTGCCCAGCAACCTTCAGCATCCTTTGACCGGTGGAAGTATCATCCACTGTCCATCTTCATGTTCACATACTGTTCTTTCATGCTTAATTAACATCTACACTAATGACGTCATTTAAGTTTGATATTCTCCAAAGATCTTTCTCCCAAATAAGGTCACATTCACAGCCACTGAAAATTAAGACCTCAACATTTTGGGGGAGAGATTCATTTCAAACCATAAAAATTCTCTATTACAAAACACAAGTAAAGATGCCACACATTGAAGTGGAAGGCAAGAGTTTTCTCTGCTTCATATGTCTCTCTCTCTTTCACTCTCTCACCTTTTTATCTCTGATATTTCTGCATCATACCCTAAGTTGCACAAAGCCCAGATTTATTCAAATCACTGCTCCAACAAAATTGGTAGACAAGTTACCTGTGGTCTAGCAAGAGCTAAGTATTTGTATTTACTGTTTTATTATTCCTGTATTTACTTCTTTAACATTAACTCCGTCTTCAACTGTTCACTCTAGAAGGAGCATGGGAAAGCTGCCAAACCCTTAAGGAAGATTGTCAGGGGAATGCCTCTAAATAATGTCTTGATGGAGTCTAACCACATCACTTGGGAGGAGGAGCTATTTTTCCATCCAACCCTCACTATCAACTCACAAAATGTCGGTGGTAACTTTTGGGTGGGAGACAAACCTTCCATTTGCCACAGCATAGACCAGCAAACCACAATGACATGCGCAGGTCAGCCAAGAACAAATTCATTTATTGGCCTTCTTCTTTCTTCTTGATGCCAATCTAATACCTTATCAAGTCTGAGAGCCAGAAAACCAACTCTGAATTCACTGCATTTTAATTTCTGTAAGTCCCCAAGTGTTCAGTTGCCTGCGATACAACAAATTCTTTGAGAGCATTCAGGTTTGGTGAGGCCCATTTCCAACCATCCCTTCCATCACAGTCCCACCCATGTCTGAATTGCTGTGCAAGCACACTATCATAAAATTACTGGGAAAACATCCCCATTCTGTGCTTCTGGGAGATCAATACTTCTATCATTGAGAATGATAGACCAAAAGGATTTTTCTACTAAAGTCCCAGAATGCAATAGAGTTACTTTTTCCAGACACTTTGTTACCTGTTCTCATCATACAAGCAGGTAAACTGAGTGTTCTATATAAATTATGCCCTAATGAGACATACACATTTCAAAAAATGTACAGTAAAAATCATCAGTCTTGTTGAAAAGATGTAAGTCAAAGGAACTACACTCAAAAATAAGCATAAAACATTAGCAATTATTAACATTCATATTAGTTTTGTGTATAATACATAGCTAAGAAACATATCTGTGACAATAAGTATGATGTTTTCTCTTCGAAAAAAACACCTGCCAAAATTGGTTAACTACATGTAGAAAACTTAAGCTAGATCCTTATATATCACCCTGCACCAGAATCAACTCCAAATGGATCAAAGACCTTGAACTCAAAGCAGACACTCTGAAAACATTACAGGATGGAATAGGAGAAACCCTAGGTCTCCTTGGCTCAGGCCGAAATTTTCTGAATAGAGACCTGGAAACACAACAAATCAAAGAAAGGTTGGACAAATGGGATTGCATAAAGTTGCAGAGCTTCTGCAGGGCAAATGACATAGCTAGCAAGATCAATAGAAAGCCCACGGATTGGGAGAAGATCTTTACTAGCCATACAACGGACAAGGGTCTCATATCTAAAATATACTTGGAACTCAAAAAATTAAACCCCCCAACAACAAATCCTCAAAGAAACAACTGCCCAATAAATAAGTGGGCGAAAGACTTAAAGAGAAACTTCTCTGAAGAAGAAAGAAGGATGGCCAATAGACACATGAAGAAATGTTCAACATCCCTAGCCATAAAAGAAATGCAAATCAAAACAACATTGAGATATCACCTCACTCCAGTGAGAACGGCAAAAATCAAGAACTCTAACAACAACAGATGCTGGAGGGGATGTGGACAGAAAGGAACCTTAATTCATTGTTGGTGGGAATGTAAACTTGTTCAACCACTTTGGAAAGCAGTATGGAGGTTCCTCAAAAGACTCCACATAGAGCTCCCCTATGACCCAGCAATCCCACTTTTGGGCATTTACCCTAATGTTTACAAACAAGACCACACTAAAGCTACCAGCACAACTATGTTTATTGCAGCATTATTTACCATAGCTAAGATATGGAACCAACCCAGATGCCCCTCAGTAGATGAATGGATCAAGAAAATGTGGTATATATACACAATGGAATTCTATGCCTCCATCAGAAAGAATGACATTGCCCCATTTGTTAGGAAATGGAAAAACTTGGAAAAAATTATATTAAGTGAAGTAAGCCAGGCCCAAAGAAACGTAGGTCCCATGGTTTCCCTTATTTGTAATATCTAGTATATGTATGAGTCAAGCGGAAAAGGTCAGATAATGTGATGTCAGGAAAATGAACCCTTAGATGTGTATTTTAATGTTTTTTTCTTTCATGCATGTGTTTCTAACACATTTATAAGATTATCTCTTTGTTGCTTTGTATGTCCCTCCCCCACAGTATAACCCTTGCTTTCACTATATTTGATGTCAGTATAACTTGTGGAGGAGATGGGGAAAAACCAGTTGTTTAAGGATACAGGTGGACCTGTTGCAACAATGAGAAGTACAAGTTGTCATGTCCAAAACGAACTTTACAATGTTGGTGGGGGGGGGGGGGGGCTGGGGGGAGGGAGGAAGGAGAAGGATTGGGATTAGGGGGGGAGGGGGGAGGCTGGGAAGGGATGTGAAGGATAAACAAAGGAGGAGGCTGCAATGCTTGGTAAGAAATGTACACATTATCCTGCCCATGTAACTGTAACTCCTCTGTACAGTATGTTCACAAATAAAATAAAATTAAATTAAAAAAAAAAAAAAAAAAAAAAACACCTGCCATTTGCTTGTGGAAGTGCACAATGGAATAGTGGTAGCTAGTGAGTCCTTAGAAGTTGTCCAAAATTGGATGGACAATTGTAACTCAAGATGTGGATAAATACGGATCATGACACATGGATAGATGTTTGGTACGTATGATCTTTGTTCATTCCTCCCCAAGTTGGTTCTCCTGGGTGAAGTTATCTTATTGTTTCTCATAGTACAAATCATTCATAGTTAGATGCAAGATCTCCATTATGTTCAATATTGCTCACTAATATGTCTACATATTAGATTCAGATCATTTTCTAGCTTACCAAGCGTATTAGGATAAATTAACATTTTCAGAGTAAGAATACACTTTATACTACCTTTCAATAAAAAAAGGCAATCTTCTTTGAGTACTCTACCTTCTATCCTCTCTATAACATCCCCTGTCATATTAATTCTCAACATTACTTCAACATTTGTTACTAATAAGTAACAAAATTGGATGGACAATTATAACTCAAGATGTGGATAAATATGGATCATGACACATGGATAGATGTTTGGTATGTGTGATCTTTGTTCATTCCTCCCCAACTTGGTTCTCCTGGGTGAAGTTATCTTATTGTTTCTCATAGTTAGATGCAAGATCTCCATTACGTTCAATATTGCTCAATTGTTACTAATAAGTAACAAGGGTATCACAATCCTTCGAGTATTTTAAGGCCAGGGAGCAAATGATGCATATTGGCAACTAAATGTTCCTTGAGATTTCAAACAAGATTGGGTTTACCATTTCATATACCTTTGATGAGTCTACTACAAAGCCAAAGGGAGAGCATCATAGTCAAACTCTTTATAGGGTTTTCATAAACTGTCTGTCCCAGCCATATAAATCATCTCCCTGATAATCTCACCATTCACATTGTATTTCTCATTTCTTCTGTGATGGCATTAACTTGCATTTAAGTCCAAGTAAAACACAGAGAAAGCATATTATTTGGGACTCTGAAGATGAACAGATATCATGTTATATTGTGGAAGGCCCAAATTTGTTTGGACACAATGCTAACCACAGACTTAGATGTAAAGGCTTTCCTGAAAGAATGAGATAATATCCCTGGAATCCATCAGTGCTTCTACGCCACTTTCTTCTCACAGCTTTGTAGGTTGTATACTTGGGGCTCTTGCCTTCCTACATCTCAATTTCCTTCCTTCTTTGGGCCAAAGCTAATGTCCCAGGTTCCTCTTTGCTGGACCTTGGAGCTCTACCAATTAAGAATAAATAAATGAAGAGTAAATTAAAGATGTTTCCATGTCTGCTTCTTCATACACCTCCAGATAAATCTTTCTTCTTTATGTGTTAATTCACTTGTCCACTTTAGAATGTGGCTATGAAGCTGCTTGTTCAAATTTGTCCAGGGTTGGATCCTAAAATTATTCATAGTATCAAATTTTAATTAAATGCCGAGGCCCTAATGAAAGTAACACAACAGTGCTAAGAGATTAACCTTGTCAGAAACTGTGATAGGTCCTTCCACCTACTACCATATTTTATCTACTTTGTCAAAGCTCCATCTTCACAACAAATCTGTGGGGCTTTCTGTTCCTCTTGCCTATTACCTCATTCCCTTGCTCTTGTGCTCCACTCTAAGTTTCACCTGACTAGGTAAACAGTGAGATCACAGGGAGGGGTTTTTGTCATGATCATGGTCCCACGGGGAGTTCAGGAGCTTCTGTTATACCAGAATGAGAGCCTCATATAATTCTTCAATTTGTGTTACCTTCAAAATACTGTGAGGGGGCTGAGAAGGTGGCTCAGTGGTAGAGTGCTTGCCTTGCATGCATGAGGCCCTGGGTTCGATTCCTCAGCACCACATAAGCAGAAAAAAAAAGCCGGAAGTGGTGCTATGGCTCAAGTGGTAGCATGCTAGCCTTGAGCTGAAGAGCTGAGGGACAGCGCCCAGGCCCAGAGTTCAGGCCCCACGACCAGACCCAAAAAAAAAAAAAAAAACAAAAAACACAAAATACTGTGAAAATTCACTGTATATTTTAGTAAGTTCAACTTAGTCACTCCAATGTAAAAAGAAACAGTATGTTTATTCTTTCCAGATAATACATCTATAATGATATTTTGTAATTTTGATTATATGAATATTTGAAATGAACATTCTTTTTGAATAAACTGGTATGCTATTTTCACTAGAAGTTTGGCATTTCATTAATGTTTTATTTGAATGGTTTCTAGTTTCAAACCTGGGTGAATTTGAATGAGCAGTCTCTTCTTCATATTTTAAAATAATGTTAAATGAATAAACACATAAAGAAGATTCAACCCATAGTGTTGAATGAAACCCCAGTGCATCATGAAATACACTGAAATAGAAGAAAATATCCTTTTAGGTGTCAGTATGCAAAGCAGTTCATGTTTAAAGAGAAAGAAGTTTGGTTTTTGACATAATATCTTGTACATCTCATTGTTGCAATGCATCCACCTTTGATGGGGGGGATAGGGGGTGAGATGGGAGGGCAGAGATGGGAAGGGGAAACAAAGGAGGAGGCTATAATGCTTGATAGGAAATGGACTCATTACCTTGCCCATGTAATTGTAACCCCTCTGTACGGTATTCTCACAATATAAAATCTTTTTAATAAAAAAGAAGTAATTTAGATTAAAAATATTAAATAAATAAAAGATACTGAAAGAACTAATGAGTGAGTTTATAACATTATCACACATTAACAGTAAAAGAAAGTGAAGATAAATGTATTATTAGTTAAAGTTTTAAAAGTTGAAGAGATGAATAAAGAGGAAAATAGTAGGAAAATGAAGACAAGAATCCAATACATAACCTATAAAATTAAGAAAAGTGAAGGAAGGGGTTAGCAGGAGAAGGATGAATGAGAATGTTGAAAGGGGTGACACTGATCAAGGTATATTGTATTCCTAAACTGCTACATGTATGTATACATATATGCATGCATATATTTATGTATACATAAATGTACATGTATACATGTGTATACACATAAATATGCATGTATAAATACGTATATATGTATAATGTGTATATACATATGTTCATGTATATGTGTGTTTGTGTGTATTTCGATCTATGAGTATATTTTAAATAAACATAGGAATATATATGTATGTAGCTGTGAGACACATTTGTATGTCTAAGTATATGCCATGTCTACATACATATGTGCATAGGAGACTCTAGATACACCACCTCTGGCTATTCTGTATCACTGAAGCTAAGGAAGAGATAAAGGAAGAGAAATTATAGGACTCTTTTTTTTATTCAGAAAGGAGGCAGAATACCCTTATGGATTTAAAACATGGGATCAGTTTAAACACAACTGTGTTTAAATTCTGATATGTCATTTCTATAATATGTCATATAAGATTATTGAATAATTGATTTTTTCAAGCGGGACTCAATTGTGTAGCCTAGGCTGATTTTCAAATTGGGAATCTCTTGTCTCAGTTCCCCAATTGCTGAGATTATAGTCATGTACCACCACACCCAGCTACATACACAGTCTTTCCATGACTCAATATATCACATACAAAATGAGAATAGTTGTAGATGTTCAGAAGATTGTTTCAAATATTTAATGAGATCACATATAAAGCCAGCTTAATAGTACCTAGCACAAAGTATGCAATTAGTAAAGGCTTAATGATATAACTATTACTTTTATAGTAAACATTTCAAAGACTAAGCCAAAATAAAACAACAACAAAAATATAAGAACAAACTAGGAACAGGAGGAGAGAACCAAAAATTGACCAATCCATATCTTTCAAGAACTCTAATAACAACAGATGCTGGAGGGACTGTGGCCAAAAGGGAACCCTACTACATTGTTGGTGGGAGAGTAAACTTGTTCAACCACTTTGGAAAGCAGTATGGAGGTTCCTCAAAAGACCACACATAGAGCTCCCTTATGACCCAGCAATCCCACTTTTGGACATTTACCCAAATGATCATAAACAAGACCATACTAAAGTTACCAGCACAACTATGTTTATTGCAGCATCATTTACCATAGCTAAGATATGGAACCAACCCAGATGCCTTTCAGTAAATGAATGGATCAAGAAAGAATGACATCAGAAAGAATGACATTGTCCCCATTTGTTAAGAAATGGAAAAACTTGGAAAAAATTATATTAAGTGAAATAAGCAAGGCCCAAAGAAACATAGGTCCCATGATGGTTTCCCTTATTTGCAATAACTAGTGTATGTCTGAGACAAGCAGAAATGGTCAGATAAGTTGATGTTAGGCGAAATGAACCCTAAGATAAGGACTCAAATGGTTTTTCTATCTTGCTGTTGTTTCTAACATATTTATAAGATGATTTCTTTGTTGCTTTGTATGTCCCTCCCCCATGGTATAGCTCCTGTTTTCACCATATTTGATGTTGGTATACTTTGTGGAGGGGAAGGAAAAAAACAAATTGTTTAAACAGGGATATAGGTGGACCCATTGCAGCAATGAGATGTACAAGACGTTATGTCTAAAAACGAACTTTACAACTTTGGCGCTGGTGGGGGGGAGGCGGGGTCAGGGGAGATGGGAAGGGATGGTAAGGGGAAACAAAGGAGGAGGCAACAATGCTTGATAAGAAATGTACTCATTATCTTGCCCATGTAATTGTAACCCCTCTGTACAGTATTTTCACAATAAGAAAAAGTACTCATTACCTTGCTCATGTAATTGTAACCCCTCTGTACGGTATTTTCACAAAAGAAAGAAAGAAAGAGAGAGAGAGAGAAGGAAAGAAAGAAAGAAAGAAGGAAGGAAGGAAGGAAAGAAGGAAGGAAGAAAAGAAGGAAAGAAAGAAGGAAAGAAAGAAAGAACATTATATATTTTCCTAGCTGTCATTTTACTAGAAGTCTGAAAAGACAGGTGAAAATCTTTTCTTTGAGCCAAGTCCCCAAGTGAAATACATCATGTTGCCATATTTGCATGAATATACTGTATGAAAATATACATATATATTTGCAAATGCATGCATAGTGAAATGCACAATGTCCAGCTGTGTATGAATAAATGCCTCTAAAACATATTAGAAAATCAACAACTAAATCATTAAACTGACAGAAAGCCTTGTTCACTGTTCTCATGTCATTCTGTAAAAAACATATCAGATGAGACTAGAATGCATTAAGGCCAGGGTGCCTGGTGTGAAAAATATCTCTAAAGGAAAAGGAAGAGAGAAAATGTGTGGAAGCAGATGTTCTCACCAGAATAAAAAGCCAAATTACGAACACTTGAGCTTTACAACAGCTCTAAATAACCCTCCATGGTGCAGAGTAAGAACTTTAAACTTTAATGAAAGCAAAAAGTGGTTTTATCGTCTCAACCACTGTGTATTTTTTCTTTTTTGTGCTTCCTAGTCACTCATTCTTAATCTATTCTCATTTTCCCCCTCATGACCTTTAATTTGCTTCTCTTACAAGATAGGACTCTACTAGCAAAAGCAAACAGACCAAGGAGACATTGTCAGACATTTGTCTGAATAATTCAGGCAGAAACAATTTATATTTGAAATAGGAAGAAGTTTCAGACAACAGAGAAATTTTGTTTGAATTAACCTCGGATTTGGCTTTAGCTTCACAATAACAAAGACACCCGCAGCTCTGTAATTTTGATTCATCCAGTATACTAAGTCCAAGCGGTGCTCCGGGACCCTGTTGTGATAATGCCAGCATTATCCTATACATGAATGCTTGCTTTTAACCAATACTACTCAATTCTCATGTTATGAAAAACTCAGCAAAGGAAAATTGCATATATACAACTTTCATAAACCTTGATAAGCTCAGCTTCAGAATACTCTAGTGAATGTCGACTAGAACTGTCCTTATATCACAACATGAATAGCTTTTCTATAACCTGCCAACAGAGTTCAGTAACCCATTCAACAGCTAGACAGAGATACCTCTTGCATTTGTATTCAGGACTTCCTCACTGTTGCAGTAGAGGGGAAAAAAATAAACATGGAAGCATTACATGTTTTTTTGCTTTGCCCCTGCTCTCTTCTGGCAACAGTTTCAATTGGTAGGAGGCAAGCACAGGAAAGAAAAGCATGGCATGAGAAATACAAACCCAGTAATGGAAACTAGGTAGGAAGGTGAAGTTCTTTGCTCTTGACTGTGTCCTCTTGCAATGTATGACCTGGGCTAAGAATGCTGCAGGAAAGAGATGTTCATTCTAAAGAAAAAGTATGAGAGACTCTTAGAAAAACAATTTACAAGTAGAATATTGGAGAAAATAATTTTTGTCATATAGTGGTATTGTTTCAATAGTTAACTTAATATAACAGGAAGTTCAATGGTATCTAACCTGAGAAATAAAGTAGATACAGGACTGATATCATAATTTTAAAAGCAATGCAAGGAAGCGAAAACAAATGATTTTGTAGTAAAGTAAGAAAAATATGACAATTTTAGGTAAGATTTTGATGATAATATTTGAGATGTAGAAAAATGGAAAGCATTAAATTAAGCCATTTACTCTTGTTGTTTAGCTTTAGAAAAGTAGTTACAATGCTTTGTTGAATGGTAACTCCTTTGTGCAACTACTTAAAGGTAATAAACATATTGTTTAGAAAATAAAATTTTAGAGTGTCCTAAAGCAGTTAGAAGAAAAGCTTATTTTTATACTTTTTAAATTTTCTCCTTAACACAGTAAAAATCATATTGGAAAAAACAAACTCAAACCAATGCAACAGCAATATATACAAGACAATATGTTGGAAGTGATTTGTACATCTTGCTGGTGGGAGGGAAACTAGGAGAAAAATGAGGGAAGGGGTAACACGTTTGAAAAGAAATATAATTACCTTACTCCTGTAACTGTAACCCCTCTGTACATCACCTTGACAATAATTTTAAAAAGATAAGTTTTTACAGCTTTATAAATGTATAACTTGGGGTTGGGAGGGTGGCTCAGTGGTAGAGTGCTTGCCTTGAATGCCTGAGGCCCTGGGTTCAATTCCTCAGCACCACATAAGCAAAAAGAAAAAACTGGAAGTGGCGCTGTGGCCCAAGCACTAGCCTTGAGCTGAAGAGCTAAGGGACAGCACCCAGGCTCAGAGTTCAGGCCCCACGACCAGAACCAAAATAAATAAATGTATAACTTTATAGAATTATAAATTTATAAAATTGACAAATAGAAACCATATATTTTTCCAAAGTCTAGAATATGATATTTTGATACATTTCTGTTTGTGAAGTGATTGCTGTACTCAAGCCAATTATATACCTCTTTTCTCACATAGATACCCTATACTTAGTGCACCAAAAAACACTTAAGGTTTACTCTTTTAGCAAATTATAATCATACATATATTAGTAACTATAATTGTCATGCTTTAAATATCTTCACAACTTATTTTAACAATAATTTTATGATTTTTAGATCAATGTTCCTCATTTCTTCCACTGCCTAGCCCTTGGTAACTACTCTTAAATTTTTTGCTTCAACTAATTCCATTCTTCATATTCTACATATAAGTGAGATCCTGCAATATTTGTCTATGTCTAGCTTATTTTACTTAGTACAGTGTCCCCCAGACTAATCTATGTTGTCATAATATAAGAGTTCCCTTCTTGCTGAAAACTGAATAATATTCCATTGTATATATGAAGTACATTTTTATCTACCCATTCACTGAAGGGCAGGCAGTAGGATCCTTCTGTATCTTGACTGCTGTCGATAAAGCTACAGTGTACAAGGGAGCACTGATCTCTTCAAGAGAACAATTTCATTTTCTTCTGACTTTAAGAAATTTTCTCAGAGGGCTAGGAAGGTGGCTCAGTGGTAGAGCGCTTGCCTTGCATGCCTGAAGCTCTGGGTTCGATTCCTCAGCACCACATAAGCAAAAAAAAAAGCCAGAAGTGGTGCTGTGGCTCAAGTGGTAGAGCGCTAACCTTGAGCTGAAGAGCTGAGGCCCAGAGTTCAGGCCCCACGACCGGACCCAAAAAAAAAGTAATTTCCTCAGAGAAGTTTTCTGGCTTGGAAAGATTCTATACACTAAAAACAATTTAGAAGAAGAGATTCAGTTTACCTTATCCGTATACCTACTTTTGCTTTCAACTTGTGGTCAAAACAGAACTCAATAAATAAATATAATGAGGTAAACCAAATGTTCATCCCAAGATATCAATATTAAATACAAGGCTCTGGTTGGGGCTAAAATAGCTGGATTCAGGGCCTGAGATGCCCTTCCCAAAGGACAGTGCTGAGGGACAGGAGATGGCAGGAGCATGGCAGGCTTTCTCCAATAACCCTTCAGGTTTCAGTAAAATCTCTTCATGTGGAAAATGATGACGACTGAGTGATCCCTCCCCCATCTGTGTTCTAGCCATGAAACAAATCAATTTAGGAAGGAAATTAATAATTTCCAACTTTAGAAAAATATAAATAGAATCCATTTAGGGATTTGAAAGAGCAAAGCTATACCTGTATGCACAGGCCAGAGAGCTCTACAGCTGAAAAGTAGGGCAATGCACGCGCTGATACTGTGGGGAAGGGCTTCTGGCGTAGGTTGGGTTTTTCAAGTATTTTCTTCTTAATTACTGGGGAAAGTGAAAGTGCAAAGAGCAGGAACATCCAAAATGGTGCTCATCATTCAGGCACTTCCTTCCCAAGCACCTAACAGGCATTTTGAGCATTGTGGTGCCATGCTTGTAGGTGCTTTTTGTGGTTGTTGTTTTATCTTTGTCGCTGTTTTGTTTAATGTATTTTGTGATTTTTTTGTTTCTTTTGTATGTTCTTCCCCTATGGTATAACCTGTTGTCATTGTATTTGATTCCGGTGCCCTGCATCTTGTATATACTTTTGTCTAACTTGGAGAGGAGAAGGGAAATAACACAATGCTGAAATAAGGATTCCGGATAAGCCATTGTAACAATGAGATGTACAAGACACTATGTTAAAAATGAACTTTACAACTTGGGGGGAGGGAGGAGTTGTGGAAGTAGGGAGGCTAGATGGTAGGGGGAAAACAAAGGAGGGGGTAACAATGCTTAATAGGAAATGTACTCATTACCTAACTCATGTAACTGTAACCCCTCTGTACAATAAATATACATATATATATATATATGTGTGTGTATATAAAGGTTAAGAAGAATACAATCTCAACAGTGACATTGTGGGAGGAGAGCAGACAATGAAGGCTGCTTAAGTTCTAGAACCTCCTTAACTCAGAGTACCAATCTCTACATTACAATGCAGATGATATTCCAATCTTCAGTCACTTTCTTTAAAATTATTCATTTCATCCAAACCAAAACTGTATTCATGGTCTAAGTGTACTATTATTACAGGAAGTGAAAAACAGAGAGACAGAAAAGCTTATTCAAAGTCAGGAATCTCACAAATGGAGAGGTATGAATGTCAACAGTCTGAAACCTGACCAAAACTCTAGAGCCCACTCCAAGTGACATGAAGGGACAAAATTCACACAATTCCCTCATGTCAGTGTCATCCAATGACCCAACCAGATGGCTTAACAAGACAGAGATGAGGATTCTTTATTTAAAAACCACCAATTAAGTTTACCTGAGGAAGACCTATCACTTAAAACTAAGCACCCTATATTTCCTGCCATAGACCTAGAATTTCTCATGGGAACAAATCAAGGGCTCATTTTTTTTTTCAATGAATTGTGGCAAGAGGAGATGGAGGAGTAAAAGGAAGAAAAGTCCTTCAGCAACTCAGTGTTTACATTTGAACATCATTGTCCCATTGCCTTTAAAAATGAGAATTGTTAAAGATTTGTCTATGGTTTTATGCACACACACTCCTTCCAGCTCTCTCTGTTTTATGATGCAAAAGAGATAGGATGTAGCTGGTACAAAACCTTTTCTGTGAGAACTTCAGGTTAAGATTCTTCAACCTGAAGAATCTTTCTCTGCTTTACTTTCCACTGCTTCACGTTACCTTCTGCTGATTAACAGAGTCCAATCTCTAGTAAACACTGGAAATTGGGAGACATGACTAAGGCTATGGTCTAGAATTAGACTGCTAACTTCAAATCCAGTTGTAGATCTCTGTAGTTGGCTCAATCTGCATGTATTTAATTTGCACACTAAAAAGGCCTATTTTCTAACAGACTTTATCATTTTACTTTCATTCACTTTGACTGTGAGCCTAAGGCACAATAAAATAATTTTAACTTAAAGGTCCTAAATTAGAGTCGTACATTTTTTACAAATGATGATTGCACCCTGAGAATCAACACTAAAAGTCCATACAATTATGTACTTCAAGGTTCACGTTCAGTCTTTGTATATTCTGTGTTTATTATATAAATGTATCTATTATTTTAGTCTTATGCATAATTTGATCATGCTAAAGATTCTGTGTTCCTGTTCTTCCCCTCCCCCAACCATAGCCACTGTCAGTTTACTGTCTCCATAGCTTTGCTTTTTCCAGAATGTCAGAGTTAGTTACATAAAATGTTAGCCTTTTAAGACTGGCTGTTCTCTCTTAGTAATATATGTTTAAGTTCTTCCATGCCTTTTATGACTATGACTAGTCTTTTTAAGTTGAGTATTATTCTACTATCTGAATAAACCAGTATATTTATGCATTCGTATGCAGGAAGACATCTTCATTGCTTTCAAGTTTTGCAAGCACTGATAAAACTGCTATAAATGTTCATGTTTAGTTTTATTTTGTGTGTGTGTGTAGACATAAGTTTTAAACTCTTTTGCATAAATACCAAGGGTGATTTCTGGATTATATAGTAATATGCTTCAGGTTGTAAGAAACTGTTGTCCAAAGCTGTACCATTTTTGCATTCCCACAAGCAATGAGACTGCCTACTCACTACATATATTCACCAAGTCATCAGATTTTGGTTTTGACAATATTTCCTTGTTTTCTTTTTTCTTTTTTTATTACCTTTAAGTAGTTGTAAAAGGAGTTCCCAGTTAACAAAGTAGTTTATGAATACATCTTTTTCAATGTCACCTTTTCAACAATCTCACTCATCTCTCCTTTACCTACCCTTTCCCTCATTCTTGTTAATTTTGTAGGACTGAACTCTTGACTATGTCCTCCTCCTCTTCTATTTTCCCACTTCATTTTTCTAGCCCTTTTCACTTGACTCCACCCTACTTCTTCCAAAGACAAACTTTCTAGTGTTTATTTTGTTGAACTTTGACTATTTTTTTCTATCTATTGGATGAATACAGGTATCTTGTTTTAATTTGCAATATGGTGAGCATCCCACATTTGCTTATTACTATGTGTGTATATTATCTGCATGTATTTATATCTGCTCATATATCTGATCCATTTTTAAATATGTTGTTGATTTTCTTATAGCTGAGTTTTAAGAGTTCTTTGCATTGTTGAGTGTGAGTCTTATCAAATGTATCTTCATCTCCCAGATTGTGGCTTGTCTTCACTTTCTTTTGAAATTATTTTTGATGGAACAGAACCTTTTAATTTTAATCAAATCCATCTTATCAGCTAATTCTTTATGGATTATGTCTTTGATGTTATCTTTAAAAAATTCCATATGTGAAGTCACCTAGAATTTTTCTTGCATATTATCTTCAAGGAATTTTATAGCTTCCTGTTTTACATTTAGGTATAAAATGCATTGTGAGGTAACTTTGGTTAAAAGTATACTTTTTTGGGGGGGGGGGCCTGGTCGTGGGGCCTGAACTCTGAGCCTGGGCGCTGTCCCTCAGCTCTTCAGTGCAAGGCTAGCACTCTACCACTTGAGCCAAGTGCCACTTCCAGCTTTTTTCCTTTTTTTGCTTATGTGGTGCTGAGGAATCGAACCCAGGACCTTATGCATGCAAGGCAAACACTCTACCACTGAGCCACCTTCCCAGCCCCACATACTTTTTGTATATAGAGTGAAGTTGTTGCAAGATCATTTGTTGAAAAATCTATCTGCTCCAATGATCTATTTGACTATTCCTTTGCCAATACTACATTGCTATTGCTATATTAGTAAGTCTTGTATTCAGAGAGTAAGCATCCTTCACCTTCATAATGCTACCCCAAAGCTTTTTATTTCTTCATATAAGCTTTAGATTCCATTGGTCAATATACACAAAATAACTTGCTAAAATTTATATTTAGATTTCCTTTCATCTGTAGAGCAAATTGGGGAAGACTTCCCATCTAGACAATACTGAAATATGAATGTGAATATGAATTTTCTCTCTGTTTATTTTTAGTTATTGAATTTCTTTCATTGGGCCTTTATAGATTTCTTCAGAAGATCTTGTATGTATTTTGTTAGTTTTATATTGAAGTGTTTTGTTTTGCAAGGGTCATAATGTAAATGAACTGATTTCAAATGGCACTTAGTTCACTGCTTGTATGCAGGAAATAGATGGTTTGTAAGTGTCAGGAAATTTTTATTGTATCTTTCAGTCTTTGTACATAAATTATCATTTAATCTGTGAACAAAGGGAATTTTGGTGTCAGTCTTGTGTTTGCTTTGAGATAGAGTATTACTACATAGCCCAGGCTGGCCTTGAAATTATCACCTTCTGCTGCTGTCTCCTGATTGCTGGAATTACAAGTATACACCACCATGCCTGTCCACCAAAGAAATTTTATTTCTCCCTTTCTAATCATTCCTCCTTTATTTTCTTTCATTTATTTGTTTTACTTCATTACCTAAGAATTCTAGGTCCAAAAGAGAAAGGAATGGTAAAAGAGAATAACCTTGAGCCTATTCTTGTTATAACAGGAAAGTTTCTGAAGTTTGCCAAAAGATTTCTTTATGAATGGTATGATATTTTTCTATTTGTATACTGTAAGTTTTATTCTTTAGCCTACTAATGCAATGGATTATACTCATGAACAATAGACTGGTGAATCAGCCTTTCATATTGAGATAAATCACGCTTACTCACAGTTGAATTTAGTTTCTTAGTATGTGGTTACAGGTTTTTGTTCAAGAAAGAAATCCATCTGTAGTTTTCTTGGGATGCATATCATAACCTGGTTTCTTACAATTAAGAGTGCTCTCTTTGCTTTTATGTATGAAGACATAATTAATTTCTGTTTTATATATTTGGCATTATTCAGCAATAAGTCCATTTGAGCATGATTCTTTCTGTTTGGGATAGTTGATAATAGTGATTCAATTTCTTAAACAGTTATAAGGGTATTCAAATCATCTAATTCTTCTTTTGTGAGCTTTTATAGAATATACTTTTCTAAGAATTTGTTCATTTTATCTAGCCTATCCAATTTTTTGTCAGAGCATTCATTATTATCCATTGATTGCCCATAGATATATAATAATGGTTTTTATTTTCTTTTTATTTATTTTTTTTTTTTTGGTTGGTCGTGGGGCCTGAACTCTGGGCCTGGGCGCTGTCCCTCAGCTCTTAGGCTCAAGGCTAGTGCTCTACCACTTGAGCCACAGCACCACTTCCAGCTTTTTTCTTTTTGCTTATGTGGTGCTGAGGAATCGAACCCAGGGCCTCAGGCATGCAAGGCAAGCGCTCTACCACTGAGCCACCTTCCCAGCCCCTTTTTTATTTTCAATATTAGTAATTTATGTCTTCTCTCTTTTTCTTTTTTTTCTTTTTTTTGTTGTGAAAATACCATACAGTATATGTCTGAGTCAAGTAGAAAAGATCAAACAAGTTGTTAGGGAAATGAACCCCAAGATAAGTATTCAAGTGTTTTTTTTCTTTCTTGCGATTGTTTCTACCATATTTATAAGATGATTTCTTTGTTGCTTTGTATCCCCCTCCCCCACGGTATAACCCCTGCTTTCTCTCTTTTTCTATAGACAGCCTGGCCACAGTAATATGCATTTTATTCATGTTTTATTTTTATTTCTGTTATTGTTTCTTGGAATTTTTCTATTTATTTCCTAATTTCAATTTTATTCATTTCTTCTCTAAATTTTATTATTTCTTTTATTTTGCTTATTTTAAATTTAATTTGCACTTTTTTCTAGTTTCTTAAGGTATAAGCTTAGATCATTAATTTTTATCTTTCTTTTCTAGTATGCATATTAAATGCTCAAAAATTCCCTCTAAGTGGTGCTTTCTCTGTGCCTCAGAAACTTTTGATAAGTTATATTTTCATTTTCACCCAATACAAGGTATTTTAAAATTTGTCTTAATAGTTCTTCTTTGATCCAAGTGTTAGAAGAAGAATGCTGTTTAGTCTCTAAGTAGTGAAGAATTTTTTAGCTACCTTTTTGATTGGTTTCCAGTTTAGTTCCATTGAAAGTGGATACTTTGATTTCGAAGGTTTTATTTATGGCCCAAAATGTTTTCTGTTTTGGTGAACACTACACAGGGGTGTGTCTTGCTGATGTTAGATAAAGAAGTCAATTGATATCAATTACATCCATTTGCTGTTGATGCTTTTGAGTTCAACTGTGAGCTTACTGACTTTAGGCCAACTAGATCATTGATAGCAAAGTTACCAGGTGTAACTGTGGATTCATCCATTTCTCCTAGAAAAGCTGACTTGTTTTAATGCTTAGGTATGTAAATAGCTAGAGCTCAGGGTTACTATTTCTTTTGCAGGACTGACCTTTTTATGATTGTACAGCGCTCTACTCTCTCACTAATAATTCTCCTTGCTTTGGAGTCTTCTCTGTCTGAAATTACTATAGCTACTTCCTATTTACTTTACACTCAACAAAATACATGTTTATCCTTCCCTTTCATTTCAATGTGCATGTGTTTTTATTTTAATGAGGGTTTCTCATAGATAACATACGACCTGGCCTTCTTCAGGGCTCTACTCTAAAAATCTGTTTTCTAATGAGTATATTTAGTCCATTGACACTGTGAGTGATGATTGAAATATTCAGATTAATACCTACCATAATTTTTACTTTTTTATTGCTGCCCTGATTGTTTATGGGGTTTTTAATATATTAATAAGGTTTTTTGTGAAAATACTGTACAAAGGGGTTACAATTATATGAGCAAGGTAATGAGTACATTTCTTTTTTTTTTATTTTTTTTTATTGTGAGAATACCATACAGAGGAGTTACAATTACATGGGCAAGATAATGAGTACATTTCTTATCAAGAATTGTTGCCTCCTCTTTGTTTCCCCTTCCCATGCCCTTCCCATACTTCCCCCTCCCCCCATCCAATCTGCCCCACCAAAGTTGTAAAGTTCGTTTTTGGACATAATGACTTGTACATCTCATTGTTGCAATGGGTCTACCTGCATCCCTAGTTAAATGATTTGTTTTTTCCCTTCCCCTCCACAAATTACACCAACATCAAATACAGTGAAAGTATGGGTTATACCGTGGGGGAGGGACATACAAAGCAACATAGAAATCATCTTATAAATATGTTAGAAACAATTGCATGAAAGGGAAAATAAAAACAAAAAACATTTGAATACTTATCTTGGGGTTCATTCCCCTTACATCAACTTATCTGACCTTTTCTGCTTGACTCAGACATATACTAGTTATTGCAAATAAGGGACACCATGAGCACATTTCCTATCAAGCATTGTTGCCTCCTCCTTTGTTGCCCCTTACCATCCTTGCCCTCCCATCTCCCCCACCCCTTGCCAAAGTAGGTTTTTCGTCTTGTACATATCATTGTTGCAATGGGTCCACCTGTACCCTATTTAAGCAATTTGTTTTTTCCCTTCACCTCCACAAATTATACCAACATCAAATGCATTATTTACCATAGCTAAGATATGGAACCAACCCAGATGCCCCTCAGTAGATGAATGGATCAAGAAAATGTGGTAAACCCTAGGTCTCCTTGGCTCAGGCCGAAATTTTCTGAATAGAGACCCGGAAACACAACAAATCAAAGAAAGGTTGGACAAATGGGATGGCATAAAGTTGCAGAGCTTCTGCAGGGCAAAGGACATAGCTAGCAAGATCAATAGAAAGCCCACGGATTGGGAGAAGATCTTTACTAGCCATACAACGGACAAGGGTCTCATATCTAAAATATACTTGGAACTCAAAAAATTAAACCCCCCAACAACAAATCCTCAAAGAAACAACTGCCCAATAAATAAGTGGGCGAAAGACTTAAAGAGAAACTTCTCTGAAGAAGAAAGAAGGATGGCCAATAGACACATGAAGAAATGTTCAACATCCCTAGCCATAAAAGAAATCCAAATCAGGGGGGGAGGGGGGAGGCTGGGAAGGGATGTGAAGGATAAACAAAGGAGGAGGCTGCAATGCTTGGTAAGAAATGTACACATTATCCTGCCCATGTAACTGTAACTCCTCTGTACAGTATGTTCACAAATAAAATAAAATTAAATTAAAAAAAAAAAAAAAAAAAAAACAACATTGAGATATCACCTCACTCCAGTTAGAACGGCAAAAATCAAGAACTCTAACAACAACAGATGCTGGAGGGGATGTGGACAGAAAGGAACCTTACTTCATTGTTGGTGGGAATGTAAACTTGTTCAACCACTTTGGAAAGCAGTATGGAGGTTCCTCAAAAGACTTCACATAGAGCTCCCCTATGACCCAGCAATCCCACTTTTGGGCATTTACCCTAATGTTTACAAACAAGACCACACTAAAGCTACCAGCACAACTATGTTTATTGCAGCATTATTTACCATAACTAAGATATGGAACCAACCCAGATGCCCCTCAGTAGATGAATGGATCAAGAAAATGTGGAATATATACACAATGGAATTCTATGCCTCCATCAGAAAGAATGACATTGCCCCATTTGTTAGGAAGTGGAAAAACTTGGAAAAAATTATATTAAGTGAGGTAAGCCAGGCCCAAAGAAACGTAGGTCCCATGGTTTCCCTTATTTGTAATATCTAGTATATGTATGAGTCAAGCGGAAAAGGTCAGATAATGTGATGTCAGGAAAATGAACCCTTAGATGTGCATTTTAATGTTTTTTTCTTTCATGCATGTGTTTCTAACACATTTATAAGATTATCTCTTTGTTGCTTTGTATGTCCCTCCCCCACAGTATAACCCCTGCTTTCACTATATTTGATGTCAGTATAACTTGTGGAGGAGATGGGGAAAAACCAGTTGTTTAAGGATACAGGTGGACCTGTTGCAACAATGAGAACTACAAGTTGTCATGTCCAAAACAAGCTTTACAACGTTGGTGGGGGGGGGGGGGGGGGGGGAAGGGGGGAGGAAGGGGGGGAAGGAGAAGGATTGGGATTAGGGGGGAGGGGGGAGGCTGGGAAGGGATGTGAAGGGTAAACAAAGGAGGAGGCTGCAATGCTTGGTAAGAAATGTATGCATTATCCTGACCATGTAACTGTAACTCCTCTGTACAGTATGTTCACAAATAATATTAAATTAAATTAAAAAAAAAAAAAGAAAATGTGGTATATGTACATAATGGAACTCTATGCCTCCATCAAAAAGAATGATATTGCCCTATTTGGTAAGAAATGGAAAGACTTGGAAAAATTATATTAAGTAAAGTAAGCCAGGTCCAAAGAAACAGATCCCATGGTTTCCTTTATTTGCAATAACTAGTATATGTCTGAGACAAGCAGAAAAGGTCAGATAAGTTGATGTTAGGCGAAATGAACCCCAATATAAGGACTCAAATGGTTTTTCTTTCTTGCTATTGTTTTTAATATATTTATAAGATGATTTCCTTGTTTATGGGTTTTTGTCCTCACTCTTTTTTCTGCCTTCTGTCATTTTAGTTAAGCATTTTCTGATTCTTTCTTTCCTCAATATATCAATTATACATTATTTTATAGAAACAAACTTTGAAGATGCATTTAAACAAATGCAACCACATTTTAAAATAAGCTAATACTATTCCACTTCCTGATAGGATAATCACCTTATAATAATAAAACTTCCTTGATTCCTCTACTCAGTTCCTTGCATTACTAGTATCATTAATTTTACTTCTAAAGGAGCATGTGTGTCATTATTATTATGAGTGAATTTTACCTTTTACATCAACTAATAATAAGAAAAAATTATTTAATCTTTAGTCCTTTTTTTCTCCAATACTTTTCCTTTCTCTGTGTATGTAGATCTGAAGATGGTTAGACTTTCAATGCGTGCAGCAAGACATTCAGATTTGGATCTGAAAAGAAAGAAAAGGCATCTTATTAATATTTTTAATTTCATACTGAAGAATCACAACGAAACTAATAAAATCATAGTTTCCTCCCATAAGATTTGGATTAATTTCAAGACAGAGAAAGCACACAATGCAATTACAAGTTTATCTTCTCCACTAAATTGTGGTATGAAGAAATGGCTTTAAGAAGATCTTCTTTTCAACATATATCTATGAATATATCTATAGATATGTTGGAAGATCTAGCTATTACAATCCATATTACCTTCCCAAAATGATTAGTTCAAAGCATAATTAAAATGTTTTAATCATCCTTTTTTGTAAGGCAGCAGGCTAAAATTTACTAACCTTTCCAAAAAGCATTGCTTCTCAAAGAGTCTTACTGAAACATTTTAATACTCCAACAGCAACTATAAAAGTGTATTTATCACCAAATATATCTTTAGCAAATACGATGGATAGTTCTGTCTTTATTTCTGAGTACCCATAATCAGCTATTTTGCACAACTGTGCAAGTATATGCCATTTAGAAACTTTCCTTTTTCAAGCCTACTGCTTATATTTCATAAAAAGCTGTTATTCAGACACATATTCTTTCAATCCATTTTTGCTTAACAACACTGAAGATGCAAGTGAAAACTTGTTATTCAGACCAGTTCTTCCTTTTACCCAACGTATGTTTCATGAGGTTGTTTTCTACCTTATTGAAAGGTAATTTCTTGCCCATAGTCAAAATTCCTCGTCTCCCTTTGATCCTTATATCAGAGAGCAAAAAGAGCATCCAGGTATAAAATGTATTCAAACATAAACAATTACCTTCCCAGACCCTTTAGCTAAGGTTTCTTCTTGTGTCGGCTTGGAGTGCCACAGATGTCCCTCTTAGGGCATGCGCGTACTTGCACACTCACTACCAGCCTCTCCCTGATAAGAGTAACAGGACTTGAGGGCCTCTCCCTACAGGCTGGCTTGCTTACCCAGAAACAAAGTAGTACTTCCTTCTTGGGCTATCATGTTCCCTGTTCATATAACTCCTCCATCACCAAATAATGCTTGTCTCGGTCACTAGTTCATTTCCCAATTTTAATCCCTTTGTAATTGTTAGATGGCTGTGTGCTTTTAAAGCTTTATCCTTGGAAAGCTTCTAAATGTCATTGGCTTTGCTCTTTAACACAAATGAGATATATATATATATATATATATATATATATATATATATATATATATGAATAGCCAGAAGACAGGGTGATAGCAGCTTTGGCGACACTGACCCTCTGTGAGGCCAGTGGGCAGGGGAGAGTACAGCAGTGGGAAACAGATGCTGCCAGAGAGATTTCACCATTAACTATTCAAAGATCCATAGCTATCTTTTTAGCAGAGTCAAAATTCCTGTCTTAACACTAACTCCTATGGCGTTTTAGCTGTTTCTAGGATGTAGGTGAGATCCTCCAAAAGCTATGGATAGGCTTTCAACCTTAAGAATGTGACTTTTATCTCCTCCTCTTCATCGTGCTCTTTCTCCCTATCATCTTCACAGAATAAATGCTAATTGGAGAAAAATGAGAGAGAAGGGATGTTAGGAAAGATACTATTGAAAACGACTTGGTAGCCCACAAAGAAGTAGAATAAAACTTAATTTCCTATCTGCCAGGTTCAAAGTGGTCACAATAATAAAAATAACAACAAAACTAGGGCTGATGAACATGCATACGAAAGGTTCCAATAGATTCTTCGGGCCACTTTTACTCATTTTCACATGGGACATTTTAATAGATCTTGGCTGCAAAAATACATGTCTAGGTATATGTGAGGAAGAAAAATCATTCAGAATTGAGAAAATAACAATAGACAAAAATGAAAAACAGAGGAAACCCAAGAATGCTGTATATAACATTTTTTCAATCACAGTCTAACACAGGAAGGTTAACATTTCAAGGATTATCTGGAAATTTCTCTAAGAATCTTCTTCTATCCCAGTCTCAGATTAGTTTAACTTCACATTAGCAAAGTGGGAGAGAGAAGGCAGACATTTCTTAACCTATCATCATAATAAATGATGTGAGAAAAATATTTCTTTAATGAAGTATGAATGAGATTTATGCTGACACTTTCCAGGCAGTGATAATCAGCTTCCTAGTGCAGTGTTCCAATCAGATGTTTGAAAATTGTATGTTCATATACTTCCAGAGAAAAATAAACAAAAAGCAAGTTTATCATTCTGATTCAAGTAATAATAATTCCACTATGAAGACAAAGAAATCTTAAATCTAAAGGTTATGAAAGTAAAAGCTATTCTTGTGTCAAAATACCAGCTGTATAATATGGCAAAAAATATTTTGATAAGTATTTATTTGCACAGATTTATGTACATAGCTTCTATTAGCTTCCCATAAATACATACTAATAATAAAGCCACTCCCACCAGGAGTCTGTCATTAATTTGGAAAGGTCAAACACACAGGCATGAGAGTTTAGGAATGGAAATGAGACTTGTTGGATGTTGATAACTAGCACTGAGGATGAGTTTTGAAGGTCACCCTTCAAAATGCAAGGGTGGGGGTAATTTTCATTCTATAGGCTTTGTTTCATCTTAAAATTTCAGTATACAAAGCTGGCTTAATAAGGAGAAAATATACTGCAATCTTCTCATGTTGCTATATACAACCAGTATACAGTACTGCATGTAAAGAATATTGAGGTTCTAAATTTGTAAAAGCAACAGACTCTGTTGGAGATGCTTACAAAGTTTCACACAGAAGTTCCTGCTGAGGATAACTCATTTACTGCACCTCCCATTTACTCACCTCATGCATTTGTGTCCACTTTGAGAATGCCCCATACACATAGGAGAAGGAGAAAAAGATAAATGACTCAGAGCCTATGCAAACTCAGAAATCTTGATGTTGTTCTTTCAGACAGCAGCTGCTCTACTATGACTTGACTGGAGACATGCAATTTTACTTCCATGTTTTTAAGAGAAACTAGAAATTTTAACTTTGATGTAAAAGTCATCTGAAAATGTCCTTTCAAAATAATGCTTTAAGTATTTGATTATGACTGAAAGACTATTTATTATTAAGATATCCACAATCTTAGTATGTGAAAGAAATGGTCTGAGCTAAATGAATTATTATGGCCCAGGGGTTAGATATGGACAAAGGACACCAACCTGTGACATTATTCTGGCAAAACAGAAGCCAGGGAAAACCTATGGTATTTTTCTGCATTGGTAGACTTACTCCCTGCCCTTACATATATATGGGTACACATATCTGTGTATGCAAAAGGTCATGAAAACTGGAAAGATCAAAAGCAAGTACACTACTAGATCCTAGAAGGGTCTATGATTAAAAGACTAGAACAGTGAGTAGTGTATCTGAGCCACAAAGGAGATACACTTCCTAGTTACAAGTGATGGAAAATAAAGGGTTCTAACACAGAGCTTTGAAAAGGAAGGAGAAGGATGTTGGTGGGTGCAGATTCATGAACAATCTTGGTTAATTGTATTTTGAGTATCTGTGCCCACATTTTGATTAGTTGTGTCTCACAGGACACATGTAACAAAATAGCACTACCAGTAAAAATCCAAAACCTTATTAAATAGATCAGCCAAATTGTATCAAGATCCAATACTGACAGTTTCAATCCTCATTGCCACTTTAGCCACTCACAGTTATCTACTATAAAGCTAATCTAGAAAATATGATTTCAGGGTTTTATAAAATGCTGGACTTTCAATCATTTTGATAGTGATCCTGTTGTAAAAATTCTCCAGTAAGCAAAAGAGAATATCGCAGTCAAGCTGAATGTCAATTATGCATGCTAATTTCCATTCATGCACAAATATCTGATTAAATTCATATAATGCAGCTGGGGCCATTTTCATCTTTAATGAAAAGAAAATATCACCCAAAGGACATGAAAACAGGGATTGAAAATTCAAAGTGTGTTTTGAGGTCTTTTTTTTGTTTTTAAAATACAAAAATCCAAAAATTTTCCCACTATTGTTATTTTGGTTTCACTTGTTTACTTCATTTGGGTGTTGTTAATTGTTCATTGTGCTTGTTTGTGAAAGAGGACAGAAAAGCATACTACAAGATTAAAATTTCTTCCTAGCCTTTGATAGGGTATGAGTTAGTCTCTCCCCAAGCAACGTTTACTATTAATAGTTGGGATAAGCTTTCAGAAATATTGTGGATGCATAACAACAAAGACAGTGACTTTAGCATCATATAAAAGAAAAAACAAGTGAAAGTTGTTCGGACAGCCATAATAGGCATGTGATGATTAAATATGCTGTCATTTATGGTATGATATTTTTTTCTTCATTGTTTTGGGTATAAAGTTTTCATCCTAAAGTCACATTATATACAAAATTAATGAGGCTGCTGGAGGGAAATCTATTACAACATTCTAGAAGAAAAAAGAAACTTAAAAGCTATTGACTTCAAGTAATCACCTTCCTCTAAAGTGATAAATTGAATATCTCATATTATAGCTAATTGTTTACCCCTATCAGAGTCACTACATTTTAAGCTAGATAATTCTCAAACAGAGGAATTCAGTAGGTAAAGAATACGGAAGAATGAGAGGCCATTACAATTCTACATATCGATTCTCCAAACAATGGAGCACCTAAATTTATCTAAGAAACTCTACTTTCTACTTTAAAATCTTGAAAAAGGAAATCAAAACAGAACTTAGAAAATGGCAAAACTTCCCATGCTCCTGGATTGGAAAGATTAACATCGTGAAAATGGCAATAATTCCCAAGGCTATCTACAAATTTAATGCGATACCTATCAAAATTCCAACTTCATTCTTCAAGGAAATAGAAGAGGCAATCCAAAAATTCATATGGAACAATAAAAGACCCCGAATAGCAAAAACACTCCTCAACGGAAAGAACACTGCTGGAGGAATATCAATACCAAATTTTAAACTCTACTATAAAGCCATAGTAATCAAAACAGCTTGGTACTGGCATAAGAACAAACCTCAGGACCAATGGAATAGAATTGAAAACCCAGAAATGAACCTATAGACCTATAGTCAACTAATCTTCGATAAGGGAGCTAAAACAATAGAATGAAAGAAAGACAGCCTCTTCAGTAAATGGTGCTGGCAAAATTGGTTAACTACTTGTAGAAAACTAAAGCTAGATCCTTATATATCACCCTGCACCAGAATTAACTCCAAATGGATCAAAGTCTTCGGAGTCAAAGCAGACACTGTGAAAACATTACAAGATGGAATAGGAGAAACCCTAGATCTCCTTGGATGAGGACGAAATTTTTTTAATAGAGACTGGGAAACACAACAAATCAAAGAAAGGTTGGACAAATGGGATTGCATGAAGTTGCAGAGCTTCTGCATGGCAAAGCACATAGCTAGCAAGATCAATAGAAAGCCTACGGATTAGGAGAAGATCTTCACTAGCCATACAATGGACAAGGGTCTCATATCTAAAATATACTTGGAACTCAAAAAACTAAATCCCTCAACAACAAATCCTCAAAGAAACAACTGCCCAATAAATAAATGGGCTAATTACTTAAAGAGAAACTTCTCTGAAGAAGAAAGAAGGATGGCCAATAGACACGTGAAGAAATGCCCAACCTCCCTAGCCATAAAAGAAATGCAAATCAAAACAATTTTGAGATACCACCTCACCCCAGTTAGAATGGCAAAAATCAAGAACTATAACAACAACAGATGCTGGAGGGGATGTGGACAGAATGGAACCTTACTTCCTTGTTGGTGAGAATGTAAACTTGTTCAACCACTTTGGAAAGCAGTATGGAGGTTCCTGAAAAGACTTCACATAGAGATCCCCTACGATCTAGCAATCCCACTTTTGGGCATTTACCCAAATGATCACAAACAAGGCCACACTGAAGCTACCAGCACAACTATGTTTATTGCAGCATTATTTACCATAGCAAAAATATGGAACCAACCCAGATGCCCCTCAGTAAATGAATGGATCAAGAAAATGTGGTATATATACACAATGGAATTCTATGCCTCCATCAGAAAGAATAACATTGCCCCATTTGTTAGGAAATGGAAAGTCTTGGAAAACATTATATTAAGTGAAGTAAGCCAAGCCCAAAGAAACATAGGTCCCATAGTTTCCCTTAATTGCAATATCTAGTATATGTATGAGTCAAGCAGAAAAGGCCAGATAATGTGATGTTAGGATAATGAACCCTTAGTTATGTATTTAAATGTTTTTTCCTTTCATGCATTTGTTTCTAACGCATTTATAAGATTATTTCTTTGTTGCTTTGTATGTCCCTCCCCCACAGTATAACCCCTGCTTTCAATATATTTGATGTCACTATAATTTGTGGAGGAGATGGGGAAAAACAAGTCTTTTAAGGATACAGGTGGACCTGTTGCAACAATGAGAAGTACAAGTTGTCATGTCGAAAATGAGCTTTACAGCTGGGGGGCGGGGAGGATTGGGTGGGGGGGGGGCGGATTGGGTGGGGGGGAGAGGGTTGCTGGGAAGGGATGTGAAGGGTTAACAAAGGAGGAGTCTGCAATGCTTGATAAGAAATGTACTCATTATCTTCCCCATGTAATTGTAATCCTTCTGTACAGTATGTTCACAAAAAATAAAAATAAAAAAAAGAAACTCTACTTTCTCTCAAATTTCACATAGATCCAAAGACATTAATTCTTGGGGACTTTAACACACCACTAGCCCCACTCAGCAAAAACTCAACAGAGAAACTGCAGGTCTCAACAACTGCATACATCAATTAGACTTAACAGACATCTACCTAATATTTCCTGCAGCAGCATCAGAATACACCTTCTTCTCAGCAGCATGTGGAACATTTTCCAAAATAGACCACATTTTAGATCACAACGCAAATGTCCACATTCAGTAACATTGAAGTTATGACCTGCATTCTCTCAGACCACAAGGGAATAAAATTAGCACTCAACACCAAAAGCCACCAAAGAAAGTCATGTAATACATGGAGGCTGAACAACACGCTCTTGAATCACCAGTGGGTCATGGAACAGTTTGAAACAAAATTCATATGTTCATGATATTCAACAAAAATGAACACACAAATTACCAGCTCCTCTGGGACAGAGCAAAGGCAGTAGGCAGAGGCAAGTTTATAGCTCTGAGTTCCTATATCAACAAATTGGAGAGATCTGAAAACAATTTAATGAGACATCTGAACCTCCTTGAAAAAGAGCAGCAAACTAAATCCCAATCCAGTAAATGGAAAGAAATAATTAAAATTAAATCAGAATTAAATGAATTAGAATCCAAAAAAACATAGAAAAAATCAACAAAACAAAGAATTGGTTCTTTGAAAAAAATTAACAAAATTGACAGACCCTTAGCAAATCTTATCAGAAAAAGAAGAGAACAAGTTAGAATGAACTTGTGACTTTGAAATTATGTAATCATTTAATCACAATCAAAAAAAAAAAAAAAAAAAAAGAACAAAAAAAAAAAAAAAAAAGAAGAGAACATACCCAAATAAACTCTGAGATGAGAATGGAAATATCACCACAGAAACAACCAAGATTCAGAACATTATAAGGGAATACTTCTCAAACCTTTATGCTAATAAGTTTGAGAACCTGGAAGAAATAGATGATTTCCTACCAAATATCGACATGCCAAAACTAAACCAAGATGAGTAAAACCAACTTAACAGGCCAATATCAAGCACTGAAATAGAAATAGCAATAAAAGTCCTCCCATCTAAGAAAAACCCAGCACCAGATGGTTTTACAGGGAATTCTACAAAGCCTTCAAAGCAGAGCTCACACGATACTCCTCCAACTCTTCAATGAAATTGAAAGAGAAAGTTCACTACCGAACTCATTCTATGAAGCCATAATAACCCTCATCCCAAAACCAGGCAGGGACTCATCAAAGATAGAGAATTATAGGCCCATTTCTTTGATGAACATTGATGTAAAACTTCTCAACAAAATTTTGTCCAATTGACTTCAACAATTCATCCAAAAAATCATACACCACGATCAAACAGGATTCACTTCAGGGATGCAAAGCTGGTTCATATACGCAAATCAATTAATATAATTCATTACATCAACAAGAACAAGGATAAGAACCACATAATTATCTCAATAGATGCAGAAAAAGCATTTGACAAGATCCAACACCCCTTTATGATGAAGGCTCTGGAAAAATTAGGAATCCATGGAATATTCCTCAATACAATAAAGGCTGTATATGACAAACCTACAGCCAGCATTATTATTCAATGGTGAATAACTAAAGCCATTTCCACTAAACTCAGGAATGAGACAATGATGTCCACTCTCTCCACTTCTCTTCAATCTAGTATTAGAATGCCTAGCTACAGCAATAAGACAAGATACAAACATAAAGGGGATCCAAAAAGGGAAAGAAGAAGTAAAACTCTCCCTCTCTCCCTCTTTGCAGATGACATAATCTTATATTTAAAGAATCCCATGGATTCCACTCCCAAATTACTCAAGCTGATTCAAAACTTTGGCAAAGTAGCAGGGTACAAAATTAACCTTCAAAAATCAATGGCTTTTCTGTATGCCAACAATGAGAAAAGTGTGGTTGAGATTAGGAAAGCAACTCCATTCGTAATAGACCCACAAAAATTTAAATACCTAGGAATTAACCAAAGAAGTGAAGGACCTCTATGATGAAAACTTTAAAAAGCTGAAAAATGAAATCAAAACAGAACTTAGAAAGTGGCAAAAACTCCCATGCTTCTGGATTGGAAAGATCAACATCATGAAAATGGCAATACTTCCCAAGGCTATCTACAAATTCAATGTGATGCCCATCAATATTCCAACCTCATTCGTCAAGGAAATAGAAGAGGCAATCCAAAAATTCATATGGAACAATAAAATATCCTGAATAGCAAAAACAATCCTTAACAGAAAGAACAGTGCTGGAGGAATATCAATACCAAATTTCAAACTCTACTACAAAGCCATCAAAACAGCTTGGTACTGGCACAAGAACAGACCTCAGGACCAATGGAATAGAATTGAAAACCAAGAAATGAACCTACAGACCTATAGCAATCTAATCTTCGATAAGGGAGCTAAAAAAATAGAATGAAAGAAAGACAGCCTCTTCAGTAAATGGTGCTGGCAAAATTGGTTAACTACTTGTTAAAAAAAAAAAAAAACTAAAGCTAGATCCTTATATATCACCCTGCACCAGAATCAACTCCAAATGGATCAAAGACCTCGAAGTCAAAGCAGACACTCTGAAAACATTACAGGATGGAATAGGAGAAACCCTAGGTCTCCTTGGCACAGGCCGAAATTTTCTTAATAGAGACCCAGAAACACAAGAAATCAAAGAAAAGTTGGACAAATGGGATTGCATGAAGTTGCAGAGCTTCTGCATGGCAAAGCACATAGCTAGCAAGATCAATAGAAAGCCTACTGATTAGGAGAAGATCTTCACTAGCCATACAACGGACAAGGGTTTCATATCTAAAATATACTTGGAACTCAAAAAATTAAATCCCCCAACAACAAATCCTCAAAGAAACAACTGCCCAATAAATAAGTGGGCTAAAGACTTAAAGAGAAACTTCTCTGAAGAAGAAAGAAGGATGGCCAATAGACACATGAAGAAATGCTCAACCTCTCTAGCCATAAAAGAAATGCAAATCAAAACAACATTGACATACCACCTCACCCCAGTTAGAACGGCTATAATTAAGAACTCTAATAACAACAGATGCTGGAGGGGATGTGGACAGAAGGGAACCTTCTTCATTGTTGGTGGGAGAGTAAACTTGTTCAACCACTTTGGAAAGTAGTATGGAGGTTCCTCAGAAGACCACACATAGAGTTCCCCTATGACCCAGCAATCCCACTTTTGGGCATTTACCCAAATGATCAAAAACAAGACCACACTAAAGCTACCAGCACAACTATATTTATTGCCACATTATTTACCATAGTGAAGATATAGAACCAACCCAGATGCCCCTCAGTAAATGAATGGATCAAGAAAATGTGGTATATATACACAATGGAAGTCTATGCCTCCATCAGAAAGAATGACATTGCCCATTTGTTAGGAAATGGAAAGTCTTGGAAAAAATTATATTAAGTGAAGTAAGCCAAGCCCAAAGAAACATAGGTCACATGGTTTCCCTTATTTGCAATAACCAGTGTATGTCTGAGTCAAGCAGAAAAGGTCAGATAAGTTGATGTTAGGGGAATGACCCCCAAGATAAGTATTCAAATGTTTTTTGTTATTTTTTTTCTTTCATGCAATTGTTTCTAACATATTTATAAGATGATTTCTTTTTTAAAATTTTTTTATTTATTTTTTATTGTGAAAATACTGTATGAAGGGTTACAATTACATGGGCAAGATAATAAGTACATTTCGTATCAAGCATTGTAGCCTCCTCTTTTGTTTCCCCTTCCCATTCCTTCCCATCCTCCCCCAGTCTCCCCACCCAATCCTCCCTGCCCCCTCCCCCACCAAAGTTGTAAAGTTCGTTTTCGACATAACAACTTGTTCTTCTCATTGTTGCTAAGAGTCCACCTGTATCCTTATTTAAATGATTTGTTTTTCCCCTTCCCCTCCACAAATTATACCGATATCAAATACAGTGAATATAAGATGATTTCTATGTTGCTTTGTATGTCCCTCCCCCACAGTATAACCCATGCTTTCACTGTATTTGATGTTGGTATAATTTGTGGAGGGGAAGGGAAAAAACAAATCGTTTAACTAGGGACACAAGTGGACCCATTGCAACAATGAGATATACAAGTCGTCATGTCGAAAAACGAACTTTACAACTTTGGTGGGGGGTGGAGGGAGGATCGGGTCGGGATAGGTGAGGGGAGGCTGGGAAGGGATAAGAAGGGGAAACAAAGAGGAGGCAACAATGCTTGATAAGAAATGTACTCATTATCTTGCCCATGTAATTGTAACTCCTCTGTATGGTATTTTCACAATACAAAAATAAAAAAATTTTAAAAATTTTTAAAAAAGATTAAGGAAGGATGACAACCTGCAATACATCCTTAGATAATATCACATATATTGTGTCATATAAATGACTATATTGTATGTGTATGCCATTTATAAAAAAGACAAAATATACCCCTGATTCCTTTACAAAGGAAAATAGACGCTGTTTTACCTCATCTGTTTATAATAGCACATGTTTCCCACCCTCCTTGGATTTGAAGAATTATTTGGGATCTCCTATAAATGTAGAAATCCTTACCTCCTGCCTACTGATTAAAATTTGCAATTTAACATTATTCCAGATGATAGAGTGGTATAGTTCAGTTTGAGAAATTGTACATATGTTCAGTCTAAGATCCTAATTAGTTGCAGCAAAGCTGGACAATGTATTAGCTGTTAGGAGCTGACAGTCATTTTATGTCCTAGGCAGAGAACCTATGAAAACCACATATAAAGCTGGGACTGGAGCCCAGTGCCTGTGGCTCACACCTGTAATACTAGCGACTCAGGAAGCTGAGATCTGAGGATCTGTGAGACTGTTATCTCCAGTTAACCGCTAGAAAACTGGAAGTGGTTCTATGGCTCAAGTGGTAGAGCACTTGCTTTAAGCTGAAGAGATGAAGGACAGCACCCAGGCCAAGAGTTCAAGCCCCACAACAGACAAAAACAAAAACATGGGGCTGGAATGAGCACTGAATGGACTTACTAATGGTCCCACTAGTCAGAAGCTCCTATTTGCTCAAGCTGGGCTCTTCCTCTTCTCCCCTTCTCTTCTCTGGCAAACTAGAAAGAAGGTAACTTCTCCACCTTTCCAGATCCCGTCACTCTTCCTAAATGAGCCTCTCTGATTTATGAAGACTCTGATACTTCGTTGCCACCCTCTATCCTGGTTCTTGATTTGTTTTATTATCTTGAGTCAGCATAACCTTGTTTAGGTGGCTATAGAAAAATCCCATAACTCAGTGTATGTGGAATACAAACATATTTCTCCAAGTTTTGAAGGCTGGAAGCCCAAGGCCAGAGTGCCTGCATGGGACCTCTTTCTGGTTCACTGATGTGGCAAAACAAAGAAAGAAAGGACAAACTTTTGTTTCTTCTACTCTTCCCCTTTCTCCTCTTTCTCTCTCTCTTCCTTTTTTTGGGGGGGGAGTGGTCTGGATTTTGGACTCAAGCCCCTACTCTTGCTAGATAGAGGCTCTACCACTTGAGCCATCTCCCTGACATTTTTTTCTTTAGCTATCTTTCAGACAGGATTTTGCATTTTTGCCCAGACCAGCCTAGAATGAGATACTCCTGCATAGACCTCTTAGTAGCTAGGATTACAGGCCCGAGCCACTGTGCCTGGCCCCCTCCTATTGCTTTTTATAAAGTTGCTAGTTGTATCATGATGAATCTTCCCCCTCATGACCTAAATGACTTTCAAGGTTTTTCCCACACTAATTGTATGCCAAGCCTAGACTGTATCAAACTGTTCTCTTCCGCCCCATGAGACATCCTTAGAACACTAATACAATAATACAATGTTGCTAGTGACAAAGAGTGCTGTAGTTTGGGCCTGTAATATTCTCCAAATACCTATGTGTTTAACCCTGGAACCTCAGCTCAGTGCTGCTGAAAGATGATGGAACCTGGTGGAAGGAAATGAAATTCATTGAGTGGGTGTCCTTGAAGGGACATTTAGGAGCCAGCCCCTTCCTGTCTCTCTCATTGCTTTCTGGATGCCGTGAATGAACAATCTCTTCCTCTACATGCTTCTGTCGGGCCCTGCAACAGGCCCCAAAGCTACAGTGACAACTGACAATGGCCAAAAGTGAACTTTCCCTCCTTAAAAGTTACTTATCTCAGGTATTGTTGTATTGACAGAAAACTAGTATGAATATTGCTTTGTTTCGTCATTCTGTAAATTCAAGAATTGCTTCCAACTGCCAAAACCAAGCTGAAATGCAGAGATAGGTTAAATGTTGCTAATGGATGGAGCTATGGAAGTGTGGCATAACCTGCAGGGGCATAGTGTCAATACTGTGTGAATTTGGTTGGATAAAAAGGCCATTCAATTTGACAAAATGTAGGTTGTTAACCTTTAAGAGAGCAAACTCAGCAGAAAAGTAGGGCCAGAAGCCAAACTGCAGTGAATTAAGGAAGTAAGGAAAATCAGAGGAAAGGGAGCCAGCTAACATTTATTTCAAATATTTGTGGGTAGAAGGAAGAAGCTGTAAGACATAACTGAATCAGGTGACATTTTTGTAACATAGGAGAACTAAATTTTTTTGAAGGCAATGGGAAAGGAGATGTGGGAGACAAAATTCAGAAGAGTGAAGGAAGGTCCTTGAGAATCAAGACTGTGGGAAAATAGTAGAAAGGAATTATCTGTAAAGAGTGGGGATTCCTCTGACACATTGTAAAAGAACAAAGAAACAAACATGGAGATAAAACACAGCTAGATGTGTGTGCAGATTGCATCAATTTGTCATCTGTCACTCAACAAAATGGTAGGCAAGACCAAGAAGAGTTTTGAAGTGTTTTCATTATAGGAAAAGTACAAGAAAATGGTCCATCCATGTTTTATCTTCATTCAAAGAAATGGGAGGCTGGGAAGGTAGCTCAGTGCTAGCCTTACGTGCATAAGGTCTTGGGTTCAATTCCTTAGCACCACATAAGCAGAAAAAGCCAGAAGTGGCACTGTGGCTCAAGTGGTAGAGCTGCTACCCTTGAGCTGACGAGCTGAGGGACAACACCCAGGCCCAGAGTTCAAGCCCCATGACCAACATAAAAAAATAAAAAATAATGGGAAGCTATGGATGAATAAGATAAACTCATTTGGAAAGATGAAATGACAGGAATTTAGCAACCATGAAGATTGTAAAAAAAAAATCTCTGAAGACCATGAAATAGGGCTGAAGACAGAGTTTCCCACATACTGGTGATGATGCTAAGGCCACAACCAAGGATGAAGCCATAAGGTGTTTGTTTGAGAATAGAGATGAAGATCAAAGAAGCAACTAAAACCAGTGACATTAAATTTGTTCCCATTTGAGGGGCCAGGGCACTCTAGTTCTGCTCTTCTTTGTGACCCCAAGAATAAAAAAAAGCAGACCCAAAATGAGATTGGGTTGAGGTAGTATGATGGTCAGTGAACAAGAATGAAGGAACACCACAGGGAGAGGGACATGAAGGGACTAGGCTGAACTATATTAAAGGAATAGACCTTGGGAAATAAATATTTATGTTTGGTTCTGAATTCCACTACTAACTAGAAATAGAACATGAAACAACTAATGGATTCTTGGTTTCCTCATCAACAAAGAGATAAAAAATAATACCCACTTCACAAACTGCCTGTGAAATTTGAATTGCCAATGATTTAACATTAAGTGGGAAGATCAAGCTCAAATTACCACTGAGCTATCCCTCTTGCCAACCTCTTGCTTGGTTCATGTAGGACTGAAAACAGGATGAAGTGGTCAGGCCCATTGTCAAATCTTCTGTGACAAACCCCTGAAACAAAAGCAAAGGTGCCATTTTTGCTCTCAACTATACAAAGCATAATCTTTTATTTTAATTCTATGATTTTGAAATAGGATATCTGGGAGGATTTTTTCAACACTAAAGAGAAAGATTTTAAAAGCATTTAGACATTAATTGGTTCTTGAAGTAAAATAATTTAATCCAGAAAAGAAATTGAAAAATACCTTTTAAAACTACTTTCAGCCCAGTATCTCTCCAATCCCTTTCTAGAGTCTCCCTAAAATTTGCTTAGGTGAGAATATGCTTCCCTCTGAAAGGAAACCATGTTCAATAAAACCAAAAGTAAAGTCTCATGACTCCAGATCATTAGACAGAAACATCTTGAGCTACTTTTATGCTTCCTACTCAAATTTTAAACTTCTGATACTCCTAAAAGGTAACATTCTCAACTCCCACACATACGCCAATTTCCTTCTGGAGTCTCCTTCTGGAGCTTGGTTAAGTGTGAAAATGCTTGCTTCTCTTTGACAGAAATTGGCAGGTAATACTTAGCAAAACAAAACAAAAATGCCAGTATGAGTGCCTCATATCTATCGTCCTAGCTACTTGCAAGGCTGATAGATTAGGAGGATTGTGGTTCCAGGACCACACAGAAAGAAAAATCCAACATACCCTAGGAGACTTCCTCAACTAAGAGCTTAGAGGTCATGCCTGTCTACCATCCTGGTTGCAGCATGAAATTAGGAGATGTTGCCTAAGCATGTAACCTGGGCAAGAAGCAAGATCCTATCTCACAAAGCACCAGTGTAAAAAAGGGACAGGCATATGCTTAGTGGGAGAGAACTTGCCTAGCAAGCCCAAGGCCCTGAGTGCAAACCCCAGTAGTACCAAAAAAGTTTTAGGCAGCATTTTAACAGTACATGATGTGCTAAGTCAATGACACTTAGTTCTGTTTAAGGATTACTATCAAGAATGACACTGTCTTCATGAGGATTATAGGATGCAAGAGTCCATACCTGTTTGGCTAAGTAAATGCAGCTGCATATTATGGAGAATTACATATTAATCAGTAGTAAGAGGAGTCAAGTTCATGGGGTCCTGAAGCAAAGTGTTATTTCCTACCTAAGTGGTTTGGGGACAAGCTAATTAACCTCTATGTCTCAATTTTGAAGTGAAATGTCAAAAATGTCTATCCTAAAACACTGTGGGTGCCACCAAATTAAAGAAGCACAAAAAGTAACAGTATGCCCCAGTAAGCTGGAGACCAGATGCAAATTAGACCTAAGATCAGTAGGCCTGAGTTGCTAGAGAATGAAATCAACAGCCTCAAATGGGAAAAGACAACAGAAGTTCCACCAAGCAAGTCTAAGTTCAGTCTGAATAGACAGAGAGCTCTAACAAAATCCAGCTTTTACTCCAGTTTCTGATTTAAAGGCTCAAACATGATGGATACAGAGATCAACGTGCCCTTGAAAGGTTACAAGTTCCCATCACTACACAGATGGGGATGCTCAGTACCTTCCACCACACATTCCGACACCATGACAAAAACAACTCTGGAAACCCAAAATACATTTATAATCATCTCACACATTTGTAACACCCTGTTTCATCTTACGTTTATGGTGCAAAAGTAGCAAAATTAAGATGAACTTTTTCTTGATAGAAGTATTTATCTTCAAATGACTTTATAATGCTGAGGTACAATGATCTTATGAAACACCACAGAATACCACTTAGGAATTACTGAATTCAACAACAGACACTGAAACAAATTCTAGATGCCAGGATCTATTTAACAACGAACTTTTCTTAATTTTACACTCTTTACCTCAATGACGTGTGACCAAAAATGCATTCTGGAAGTCAGAAGAACATTTGAGTCCTCAGTGATATTGCTGAGCTGGTTTGTGCAGAAAGTATTACAACAAGCATGTCATTAAAGGTCTTATCTTCCTTGGTTGAGAAGAGAAACTCATTTGTTTTCCGTTTTGAAGTTGTCGACACAAGTGTTTCCCATATATGTAAGGGCAATAAATCCCCGGAGCCTGGATATAATAGGATGCTGCTGCTGATGTTCATTTTTATGGCCATTGTGAAGGAAACAACTTATTTCCATATTCATTGATTCATTTGGAGTCCAGGGTGCCAGTGGGACTCTTAAAAGGAGAAACCAAATGTCTTCACATAATGTTAGGCTTCATTTGGCATAGGACTCCTCCATAAGCAGATATAACTCTAACTGGATTCTTGAAGAAACAGTATGATCAGCTTAGTTAAAGTAAACAGGTCAAGTATGGAGTGGTCCAAATAAATAGTAAACCAGTTCCTCCCAAAGCTTCTTCCCCTGAGGATCCAAGTTTCTGGACTTAAATCCTGCTTGCCCTGCAAGCGAAAACAGATGGGCACGGGTGACAGTTGCACAGAAAGGCCCTCCAGGGAGCTATAGAGAAAGAAATGAATCCACAAAGCACTGGGAGATGAAACTATCTTCAGTCTGAGATTCTTTATAAACCCCCTTCAAAGGAGGGATAAACCTGTTGTGCAACCCAAAGCTGAAGATAAAGATATTAGTCAAAGCTGAAATCTTATCCTCTTAGAAGAGGAGCCAACAGTTTCCCAGTAATTGCATGTTATAAGTCTGGATATACTGTTGCCTGTCATCCTGACCTAGGATAAGAAGGAATGCTAGATTCAGTCTTGCTATGCGGGTTAGAATACCACCAGGCTTGGTGAAAACCATTGTGTGAACTCAGCAAGGTAGCGGAAAAGTTCTTATCATTTGTCCTCTCCCCAGTGAAGGAAGTAGCATGCATTTTGGAATAAACGTATCTATTTCTGTTACCATTCAAATGCTTGCTTTCATGCAAAATCAAGCAATGCTAACTCCTAAGTGAAAAGAGCTTAAGATCCCTGTCCTTTCCACATTTTCTTTTTAAATTTTATCCTCTGTTTAAAATGGTACAGTCGGCTGGGAGGGTGGCTCAGTGGTAGAGTGCTTGCCTTGCATGCATGAGGCCCTGGGTTTGATTCCTCAGCACCACATAGCAAAAAGAAAAAAGCCGGAAGTGGTGCTGTGGCTAGCCTTGAGTTGAAGAGCTGAGGGACAGTGCCCAGGCCCAGAGTTCAGGTCCCACGACCGGACCCAAAAAAAAAAAAAAAATGGTACAGTCACTGGTCCATCCACATGCTTGTTGTACGAGCCAAACAATATCAAAGCAAAGCTGTAAATAGCTGTGGGACTTATTCAATCAAGGCAGTAACTCTAGGATACACAGGCAGAGCTGGCTGTGACATTGATGAAACATTATAACCCATATGGGGAACTTCAGAGTTGCTAATGTGCTAGAATTCTAAAATTCTTCCCTTTGTCTGAGACATACTGGCTTCCCTCTCCTCACCAAAATAAAACAACAACAACAACAAAAAGCAGTTGATGAGTACCTTTTGCATACCAGGCAAGTACTATATGGTCAAAATGCCAAGTTGAACTGAGAAGGGAAAAAAAAAAACTCTCTCAAAGAGCCTGGCAGTGGAGACAAATGAGTAAACAGATAAATATAGTTGTGTGAGATGGGCCTCAACTGAGAAGTATGAGTCTGGATCAGAGAAGAGGAGAAAGCAGATTCTCTATGAGCTAACCAGCAGTACTCACAGGACCACGGCATATTCGGAATAAATTCCTACCTTCCATAACAAATGTACACCTGGCTGTATTCCAGAGCAGTAGCTGGGAACTGCTGTTCACAGATCTAAGAACAAAGGGCAGAGACAGTTCACACCAGAGGTGGATCAAATGTGAAAATCAAAAAAAGTGACATTCATAGCTGTCCTTAAAGGGTGTGTGCAAGCAGAGTTATGAGAACAAGGTGATTGTGTGCAAGCAAAGAATCTGGGAAGCTCAGTGAGTTGGAGCACAGCCACAATGGCAAAGTGAAAGAGAAGCTTTGATAGCTAAGTTGAGACAAGCCTACAGAGGGCCTGGAGGTGGGTAAGAAATGCATGCATGTTTGAACAAACCAAATGACCGTGGTTCTGGGGGGCCTACAATTGTCCATGAAGAGTTAAGAAACCAGTCATCTGTATCAGAATAAAAAATGCTTCAGTTCATCTACCTTAAAAAAAAAGAAAGAGGGCTGGGAAGGTGGCTCAGTGGTAAAGCGCTTGCCTTGCATGCCTGAGGCCCTGAGTTCGATTCCTCAGCACCACATAAGCAAAAAGAAAAAAGCCGGAAGTGGCGCTGGGGCTCAAGTGGTAGAGCACTAGCCTTGAGCTGAAGAGCTGAGGGACAGCGCCCAGGCCGAGTTCAGGCCCCACGACCGGACCCAAAAAAAAAAAAAAGAAAGAGAAAGGAAAGAAGGGAAGGAAGAAAGGAAGACAAAGGAAGGAGGGAGGAAAGAAAGAAGGAAGGAACAGAGGAAGGGGGAAGCCTCATTGACCTCAGTTTTTCTCCAGTTTTTATTGCTGTCTCTAGTTCCATTTCAGTAAAACTTGAAATAATTTTTGCCATCTTATTTTCTCATGCACCTATTCTGCTCCAATTTTTGTCCTGTCCTTCACAAAAGTAACTCCCATCGAGTTTACCTACTTCCTATACATTCATTGCCCAGTCCAGTGGCCAACATTCAGTCATTGTCTTTCCCTTACCAAAGACCTTTGACTCAATAACATTTCTCTGGTGAGTCCTTTTCTGTGGATTTTTGCTGGTTTATAATGTTCCCACCTGCAAATGTCATAATGCTTCAAAACTTCTCCCTTGGATCCTTTCCTAATTTTACTCACTTCTTTATGATGTAATTTGACTCTGATGCTTTTTTTAATGACATCAATTAGTCGTGCAAGGTTTTTTTTCATTTTAACAAGATCTCTGGCTTCAAATCCTCTCTATACCGTCTATCATCTAATTTACACTGAATGTGAAACTGATTTTTTGCCTGAATAATTTCTCTTATCAGTTCTCAGGGTGGTGGTTTCAGCAAGCAAAGCTTAGGGATGAAATACCTTCTTACCTTCCTTTTAAAGGAACTGGACGTTCTCATCTAGTAATATGGCCCACTGTGCATTGCGACCATTATGACCCAAAGAATATGAGAAAAGTTATATGGCACTCTTGCTGCTGCTGTTGATATGCAACCAAGTTCTTTGTCAGCATCCCTGAAACACTACCAGGTTACTTTGTTAATGTACCACAAAGTTAATTTGGCTAACAATTCCAAACCTTGCATTAGAAAGTTATGCTTTCTCTTACAAATAACTTAATACCTACCCCTAAATTAATTGCATGCGGAAGCATTCTACTCACAAATGTTCTATACAATGACCTTCACAGGCACACAGCTCTATAAGGGGTAAAAGTGTGTGAGCCCCTGCCCACCTCATACAGAACAGTCTTAAGCAAGGATTCTGTAGAGTGTTTGAACTTCAGGAGAAAAAAATAACTAGAAGAAAGCAATCTAGAATATTCTAGATTATTTTGTTAACTGGAGAAGGCTCTCATCATTCAAACAATATGAATGTTCAGAACTTTAGAAAAATGCTAATCAAGGAAACTCTTGGCTTCCCACCAACCCATCAATCTTCTCACCTACAATCTCTCCTCTCTGTGTTTTACTGGATGAGCTTTTCTCACCACCACCTGAAATGGGGAAACACTTGTGATTTCAGAGCTGACTCAATTCTTTGACTCATTCTGAGTAAGATTCACAACTAGGAGGACACACAGCCAGTGGTTGTCATCCTGGTGGCTGCAGGTATGAAATCTAATCCTGTCAATGCTTGCCTGTCAGCAGGTGAAAACAAATCAATTACAAGGACAAATCAACTTATTACTAAAAGCAAATCCATCTCTCATGTAAAATGTTCTGTTGGAAACAAGTCTTAGGTCATTTTCATTCACTGTGTTAAAGAAGATGAAATTACACTGTCAGAATATATAACATAAAATTGGTAATTTAAAAAACTAAAGAAATGACTATAATCAGAGGAAAAAAGTTATAATTAAAAGGAATCGCTCTTTGAACTTTATTAAAAGCAAAAATAATCAGGATGATCACCTTCCAGTTACTTTCTTAGTGTGTGTGTTTGTTATTGGCAAAAATTAATTTTATTCCATTTCACGTAGACAAGCAGAAAGCCAGAGGGACTATTTCAATTCATATTCTGGGAAACCAAGAAATATACAAGTCAGCCATCTACAAATTGGTGATTAACAGGATGTCTAGACAGGTTTCATGAGCATTACATTATTAATTGAACATCAGTTTGGTTAATCACAATAGCAAAAGTAATTTTTGGAATAAATATTTTATGAATATACCCTTCAATAAAGCAAAAGTAAAAGGAGTTATTTTAATTAATTCATTTGTAATGTTGTTGGGATTATGGCTAGGAAATTGTGTTGGAAGGCCTGGAGAAGAATCTCATATTTCTATCATAGCATGTCTTCATGTTATTGTTTCCAGCTAATGGTAGAGTATGTCTCAATTTCCTGGCCAAAAATCCTTTTATGTCATCTATTAAGGCAATATTAAGGCCCATTAGTGACCAATTGGATCTGACATGTTTTTCTGTAACTGTATATTGTTTTGTTATTCTTAAACTGTACGTCCCCACATTTCATCAGTAAAAAAAAAAAGATCACTATACAGGGAGAAATAGTATGATGTCATTTTGATCAAATTTCTTACACTTTGTTTCTGTCCATCAAATGACATGTTATTTTGGAAAAGAAAAATGAGTACATTGTTCAGTTCTCTATAGCACATAAAAAATGGGTATTTTCAGAAAATATTTTGCTAACTCAATATTTTTAACAAAATCCTTAGTTTTAAACTATAGGAAAGAAATACAAGTTATACCAAATGTAAGTAAACATGTATATATACATATATATGTATATATACACATAACTGACTTATAATCTTTTGTCTTAATGTGAGTTCACCTATGATCATCTTCTTAGTCATTCCTCCTAATTTGCTCAATATCTTGCCCTATCCCCAAACCTTTCCTTGAATTTCAGTATTCAATATTCAGTATTCAATGATCAGGGTAATAAAGTCTGCATCTACTTTTCAATGTTAACCATCTGGTCAACCTCTTTCTACTTTGCTTGGAAGAAAGTTAGTGTTTAAAAATGTAAGTTTGGGGCAAAAAATAAAATAAAATAAAATTTTATTTTATGTTGTAAAGATTCTTTAGAGGGTACTTAGATTTGCATCTTTAAGCATATAGTGAAACAATTTATGAATGAGCTATTAGCAGTTAATACTTTCCAGCCAGGTACATCAGCTGGAAGGCAAAGTAAAAGTGAATGCTAGAGATGTAGATTCAGACCAAGGCTTCCTTATCAGGCTAATTTTTTTTCAAGACAAAATAACCTCCTGTTGAGTTCCTAGACTCAACACCATCAAATTAACTCTGCATATTGATATGTGAGAAGAGTATTTCAGCATGGCTGTGTTGCTCTCAAGGGGCCTTCTCATCAGTCCCCTGGCTTTTCTTCCAGTAAATGCCAATAACCAACCAGTATTTGCTGATGTACTTACCAATAATTGCTGATGGACCCATGAATGCCAAAAGAAATGAGCCAATATTAGAAAAAAAAACAAAATATGTATCCCTTGTCAAAGAAATTAACATTGTGTTAATATATATTGATACACATATTAAACATCATTCTCATCTCAAAGGCACCAATAAAAAAATAAAATAATTCGAGGTGGGAGTGAAGGGATGGTAGGGAAAAAACAAAGGAGGAAGCAACAATGCTCGATAGGAAATGTACTCATTACCTTGCTCATGTAACTGTAACACCTCTATACAGTATTTTTACATTAAAAAACAATAAATAAATAATTCAAATAACAATTAGACTACATTAAGTCAACATAAATGTGTACATAGAAGTGTTACATTTTCTCTAGAAAAGCATAAACAGTAGCAAATTAGTACTCATGGTAGTACTGAAATATTATGAAGACCTCGAGTTGATAGCAGAAGATCCCTATAGCATTCAATCAAAAATTTTTGACATATCCACGGTCACTTCTCTCCTATCTAGATGAGAAAAAATGATAATTCAGGGGATTAAATTTAACTTAGTTGATGGATAAAAATTGGATTATAAAAGCCATCATGCCCAAAGCAACCTCTTACATAAATTAGTAGTACAACATCTTTTGTCTGTGTGCCAAACAAAAGAACTAGCTCAGAACTATATTTCCATTATAATGTGATCTGTTCATTCCACCTTTATCTTTCTTCTTCCTTGCAGAAACTGAACAAGAGTACAAGTTATTTCAAGCACATTGGATAGGAAGACATATTTCACCTATTCAGCTGCAACTAGGTCTAGCTCTTTTAGTCTTAAAAGAAATCTTATTTATTAGTGTTGATGTCACAAGAGCTCAAATCACTTCAGCTCTTTTAACTATTTTCTAAACAAGATTATCTTTAAAATTAGTTCTACAAAGAAGTTCATACTCCTCCAGAGAGACATACAATATATTGCTCAAGTGATTAGACAAACTGCCCTAGCACATCTGATGTCCTAGGTTTAATCTCTCATCCTACTATATATAAATATATATATATATTATTTAATAAACAAAGCAATAGCCAAGTGCCAGTGACTCACATCTATAATCCTAGTTACTCAGGAGGCTGAGACCTGAGGATTGAGGTGCAAAACCAGCCCCTGCAGAAACATCCGTGAGACTCTGATCTCCAATTAACTACCAGAAAACCAGAAGTGGCACTACTGCACAAGTGGTAGATCACTCACATTGAGCTGAAGAGCTGAGGGACAGCACCCAGGCCCAGAGTTCAAGCCCATGACTGACAAAAAAAAGAAAAAAAGAAAATCAATAACCCAATGAAAAAGAGATGAAACTTAGGAATAAAATATCACAACTTCTCGTCAGGCACTGGTGGCAGCCTCCTAGCTACTCAGGAGGCTGAGATCTGAGAACCGTGGTTGAAAGCCAGCCCGGGCAAGAAAGTCCATGCGACGCATCTCCAGTTAACCACCAGAAAACCACAAGTGGCACTGTGGCTCAAATGGCAGAGCTCTCACCTTGAGCTGAAGAGTTGAGAGATAGCGTGCTGGCCCAGAGTTCAAGCCCCACTACCAACAACAACAAGAAAAGGAGATATCACAACTTCTTTCCTATTTATGTTTCTCTAGAACCCTAAGAAAAAACATCACTGTAACAATATTTGACTGATATCTCAACATTTGTAGCGTTGGTTAGGCCTATATGTTAGTTTATATGTGGCACTGAGATGCCAGCTGTAGCCTAAGCCGCAGCAAGAGCATCACAACATAATTGGGATTAGCAATGACATTCATGTTATGGGTATTGAGATGAATTACAAGCTCTCTGTGTTAGGTAGAATAAATTACAGATTATGCTATTACTTTTAACAAAACCAATACTCACATAATTTCAAGTCCTGTGTATGTTTTTCTGCAGGAATTTGTAGATTAAAGTTTAATTATAGACACATGCGTGAATGTTTTGTAAGGTTTTTTTGTTAGTTTTATTCTTGTTTTAGTTTACTATAAGCTGCCAAGTATAATACAAGATAAAAACAGTGATGCTATAATCAAAATGAAAAGATAACACCAGCAAATTTTAAACTGCCCCTATAATTATTCAGAATAAATGCTGCTAAAATAATTAGGTTCTGCTTTAAGAACGCATCTTTATAGTAATGTTGGAAAGATATAAGATAGATATGTGCACATTATTTGGCTGATAGACGTTTCCTTGGCAATATTAAATGCCATTATTTAAAATTGTGAGAGGGATGGGTGGACTCACAACATGATTTCTCAGTTTCTGTCAAGTGATGTTATGATCATATATTTCATGTTAAACCTTCAATTATTTCCTCAAATCGCTTCATAGAATGTAGTTTAAGTTGTACACAAAGCCTACAATACAAATATATGAGAGGTAGAATAATGATCCCTAAAAGGTGTCCACACCTGACCCCTGGAAACCTGCAAATAATTACTCATGACAAAGGAATAAATTAAAACTGCAGATAGAATTAGGGGCAATAATCATTTTTTGATTATTACACATTTTATTACACATTCTGTACATGTAAAAGGCTACAATAAAGTACCACATAACAATGTACAAATACAAAATCTATAGTAACTAAAGGAGTAGAAAAATCACTTACACATTTTATACATGTAAAAGTCTACAATAAAGTATCACATAACGACGTACAAATACAAGTACAAAATCTATAGTAACTAAAAGAGTAGAAAAATCGCTTGCTTTCCGTAAGTCTCAGCAAATAAATTCACTTACTACCATTCCAAAGAGAAAGGTGCATCTTATACTAGAAGGCCGTTTAAATCATCATGAAATGGACTCCAGTCAAACACACAATATTTGCAGGTTTCTCTTTTCATTCGACTTTTCTGCATATGTTTTACAGGAAGGTAACTGAATTGGGATTTTGGAGTAGGCGATGATTGGCCTGGGCACTTTTTTTTGTTAACTCTAGGAAAAGACTTTCTGAAGGCTATAATAAAGATATTCTGCATTAAGCATAAAAAAAAAAAGAAAGAGGGGCTGGGAAGGTGACTCAGTGGTAGAGCGCTTGCCTTGCATGCATGAGACCCTGGGTTTGATTCCTCAGCAGAAAAAAAAAAAGCCGAAGTGGTGCTGTGGCTCAAATGGTAGAGCGCTAGCCTTGAGCTGAAGAGCTGAGGGACAGTGCCCAGCCCCAGAGTTCAGGCCCCATGACCGGACCAAAAAAAAAAGAAAAAGAAAGAAAGAAAAAAATCACTTGCTAAATAAACTCAGTATCTTTCCTGAGAAAAACAGATATGGAGAGGCAAAAATCTACCCGTGTAGCAAAACCATAGCTTCCCAGATTGTGACGCTGTGAGCAATGTGCCATTGGAAAACATACTTAGCCATTAACATGAATAATTTATTTTTGCATTGGTGTTTTTTCTTCTGAGTTATGAGTTCATAATATGAGCCTTATAGATCTTGATGAAATGAATACGCATGTCTGGTTTTGTTCTTTTTAGTGAATTCTGGATATACATGTGTTACTCTCCTTTGATGATAGTTTAGATTATCAAGAACATATGACTCAATAATTTGAGAGACACAGACTAAAACAAATTGAACCAGAAACAATTACGCTATTGATGGATTTGATGCATTCATATTCATATTCTCTGACAAGATAAGAGATTGTTAAATTATGCATGGAAAATACAATGAGAAGAACAATAATCATATGGTTTTAAATATGAAGCTGTTATTTAGGGTTGTTCAGATGATGCAACATAATTCCTAGCACCATTAAAAGTAGAACAAGAGGACAAAAGAAAGAAAGACACATAGATAGCAGACTAAGAAACAGCAGCCCACTGTTGCTACCTATGAATATGAAGTCATAATGTATAAGCCAAAGAATGAAGACATGTATAGAAGCTAGAGAAAGAAAGGAAACCAATTTTGCTCAATCTCCCAGGACTCTAGTTTCGTTGGCATCCTTCACTTTACCCTCCTGAAGCTCATTTCAGACTTTGGGTCTAAGTACTTTGAGATAGTAAATTTGTGTTGTTTTAAATCAAGAAGTTTGTGCCAATTTCTTCCAACATCAGTGTGAAACCAGTGTAATAGAATTCTTGATTTAAACATATACACACTTGTGGCACACCCCTAAGGAAAGTGCCTCACAATATGAGTTAGTATATTTCGTATATATGATGTCTCAATTTTGTTAAACCATCACAAACACTTATCTTTTAAAAATTGCAGTTAATATAGCAACAAAAAAGTCTTACCCTGTAAGATCTCACATAAATTATTTTAAAAAACACTAAATTAACAACTGGTTGAAGAACCCTGATATAATTCACCTACAAGTCGCTAATAAGCCAGATACCAGTGCTTCATGAATGAAATCCTAGCTACTTGAGAAGCTGAGATCAAGAAGATTCCAGCTACAGCTCCAGAACAGTACAAGCAAGAAAGTCCACAAGACTCCATCTCAAGGGGAAAAGGCTGGATGTGGTAGCATGTACCTGTCCCACTAACTAGGAAAGGAAGTCAAAATTGGGCAGCTTTTTGACCCAAGCATGCAGCTGGGCAGGAAACAAGATCCTATCTCAAAAGTACCCAGTACAGAAGAAAAAGTGCTGAAATGTCATGGCCAAATAGTAGAATGTGTCTGCCTAGCAAGCCTGAAGGCCAGAACTCCAACCACCAGTACCACCAAAAAGAAAAAAAGTGACTGATAAAACATGAAAATAGGTCAGGTGCTAGTGACTCACACCTATAGTCCTAACTACTCAGGATACTGAGATCTGAAGATCATGGGTGGAAGCCAGCCCAAGCAAGAAAATCCGTGAGACTTTTATCTCCAATAAACCACTCAGAAAAAGCCAGAAGTGGCATTGAGGCTCAAGTGGTAAAACACTAGTCTTGAGAAAAAAAAGAAGAAACTCAAGGACAGTGCCCAGCCCTGGACACCCACCCCCCCCACACACACACAGCATGAAAATGTTTCAAATAAAATAAAATTGGAAAATAAATTAATGAATAAAGAGATATAATTTTGATTTATTGACATATATTTAAATGGCAAGTTCCTCTGCTACTAAGGGTCTGGCCAAAATAAGCATTGTTACTATGATGGTAGAATAAGATGTACTATGAACTTATTTTTTGTTGGTTTTTAACTGACATATAATTGTGTATTTTTATTGTACCAAATATTTCAAAACAGCTACATGGCAGGATTTTGAATGTTCTTGCCATAGGGGAAAATGGTATAAACGTCTTTTGAAAATCAGTTCAATAATATGTAAAAATAAATCAGAAATAGTTAATGGTACTTTTTACAATGATCTTTCTATATCTGGGAATAAGATCATTAAAAGTATAGGGAAAGGATTAATATCTGGCACCATATTACTTAAAATTGGAAAATGACTTAATAATAGGCTATTTCTTAAATACATTGTAGTATATTTAAATGACCCAACTTTATGTATTTAACAATTAAGCTTATGGATCATAATAGTGTCTGATATATGGCAACTATTTGAAAGATTGGGAGGAAACTGTTCAAAAAGTTATGGTGGTGGGATCTGAAGGCATTTCTTCTGTCTGCTGCCAGTTTAGTAGGCCAGGTTTGGTAGAAATCAATCTGAAGGCAATGTTATGCCTTCTCCCACTGTCCCTTCAGGCACACTCTATGACTTTGTTCTATCTCTGCTTTTGGATCACATTTCAGGCTGAATTTGTTTCTCATTTGGCCCCTCATAGATAATAAATTGCCCCATCCTGGTCAATGTAAACTCTAACCCATTAAAAACTGCTCCTCGGCTGAGCCTGATTTCAAGATGCAGAACTTCAATAAGAAAGAGGGAACAGAGCTACTTTCTCCTAAGATGAAATAAAAGGAAGAATCATCAGATAAGAAATGAGTGGAAGAAGGTTTAAGAGGACTGGGTTGATAGATCATCAGGGAGGGCATACTCTCTGGGTATGACTGTTCCCACAGGCTGATATCCTCATAGGTGTGATTTTATGAGTTCTTTAGAACCCCCCCACACACACACTTTTTGCCACATAAAGGAGTCTCATCTATTTCTCTCCATTTTCAGTCCCCTGACTTGTCATTTAACATCTTTTGTTCCACTCACTTTTTGTACCTAAAGTACCAACATCCTTCTTCTGAAGTTCGACATCTGGTGGGAAGTCCTCTAAGGTGGAGTCCAAATTCAGAGCACCACAGGGAGCTCATTCGAAAGACTTTACTCAGAGCCCTCATGTGCATCCCTGAGCTGCTATGCCCACTTGGCCCTGCCTCTTCAAACTCTCAGCCAAGAGTCCACTAGCCACAGCCCCTTGCAGTGTGACTTTTCCAAGATGATGCCAAGTCCCCATTTTCCCCCCCAAAGTATAACATCAAGTTCCTCCCCAACTTCTTCTTTGAAGCAGCACCTCACTTGGATTGAGATGGGAGGTATCCAACAGATAGAAGGGCTGTTCAGCACACAGCTAGATCCCTCTGTCAATCCGTATGACCTCACTTCCTAATCTCTCAGCCTCTAGGAGCCTCATGGTCTTTCATATACTTTTGGTAAGGATTAGAAGCTCAGGTCATAATCCATATGTGCCATTGGAACCCTCGGAATATGTTGTTCTCTGTATTGGGAACTGTTCTTTGACACTGGACTATTTATAGCTCATGAGTCCTGGCATACCCTGGGGAGAAGTATGGGAGTTATGAACAACTAACTTACAGTTTAACAGAGTGAATAACAGGAAGCTGCAATATGTGTTGTTTCAGAAGTTGGGGTGGGGGTCATAGGTGGAGTAGGGGGGATGGAGAGAGAGAGAAAGGGTGGGCAAAAACAATCATAATCTTTGATGTACATATGTGAAAATAAAACCAGGCAACTTGAGGGGATGGATGGCATTAGGAGAGATGGGTGAGAACTATGAAAGTGGTGACGTGGATCAAGATGCACTGTTCACATGAACCGCTTTGTTAAAGAGCAATTGCTTTGTACAACTACTTAAAGATAATGATTTTCAAAAGAAAAGGGAAAAATTACAAAAAGAGTCATGCACTAGTGGCTCATGCCTGTTATCCTAACTACTCAGAAAGCTGAAATGGGAAGCTCACAGGTCGAAGCCAGCCCTGGGAGGAAAGCCTGTGAGACTGTTCTCTCCACTAAACTACAAAAAAAAAAAAGTCAGAAGTGGAGCCTGTGGCTCAAATGGTAGAGCACTATCTTTGAGCACAAAAGCTTCGGGACAGCACCCAGGCCCAGAGTTCAAGTCCCAGGACCAATTTTTTTTTAAGATGCATTGTACTCATAAGCTGATATGAATTGAAAAAGATTGTACAAATTCTTAAAAATAATAATAATAGTAATAAAGAAAAAAGAGAAGTTTTCTTTACAACATTAATTTATATTGAGGCTGGGTGGGGGGAGAAACAGACTTTACCAATGAGATAAGGCTATGAAGACAGACCACAATAGCTATCCAGGTGGCTATTTCTCATATCTATCAACAACAATTTTAGACTAGACTAGATTCATTGTCCATTTGGTCCTCCAGGAATTATAACATGCTTGACTCTGTGGAATAGAAATCACCACCTCAGTATAATATGAAAAGCTTTGTCTGTACCCTGTGTTTGCATTTATTTTTTGAACTGTTTATATCCAAAATATAAATTGTCTCTCTCCTTCACTTCACCAATGACTAATCATCACAAAATTAATACATTTTCATATGATGTAATTAACAAACCAATTGAGTAGTAAAAAGAATTTTTACATTCAGAGTTATTTTCAATAATTCAGTAGATAATCACTATTTAATTTCTAAGCAACGCATTTCTATTTTTTTGTAGCTAGTAAACATTAAAATAGTTGTGGTAATGACTCATGTAGTACAAATTGTTCTGTAAATAGTCAAAACCTAAAAAATGTGTTGACTTATCTGTGCTGATTTATTAATACTGAATCAAAGTCTAAAGGAACTATCTAGAATATTTCACATCTTGTCAAGTGACATAGAAAGGTAAAGGCTCTTTAATAATCATAGATATTATTTTAAGATAAGATTTTTGTTATAAACTTACATATTACTAATACATATTCTTCCTATATATCTATTGGATTACATATTTATGGATGTTTGGCATATATTTTTGTTTTTCTGTTTTGTTTTGTTTTGTATTTTGGTAGAGCATGATTTCAACCACAGCAGGTACTGCTAACCCAGTGCCTGTAGCTGCTACTACCATGCACTGTCTCAGAAGGGCAAGGACATGATTGGATTATGGATCCTTTGCCGGGGAGGGGGAAAGGGGGAGGGTGGCAGGCATTACTGGGGTTTGAACTCTGAGCCTCACACTTGTTAGGATGGTGCTTTTCCACTTGAACCATGGCATATATTCTTACTGCATGTATTTTTTTCTTGCAGTTGGTTGGGTTTGTGTTTGCCTGTTATGTGATCAGTATTTCCATGGAAGAAGAAGATACCTGTAAGTATTGTTCAGCAATTTGAAGGTTCGTTTGTCTGACCTGCTGCTCCCAAAGCTAATCATTACAGAGCTGTGAAATCTTTCCTGTTTTGAATCTGAAATGATTGATCCCAGCACAGTAACACTGCAATCAGTCACTGACATATTAGATTGCACAAAAATAAGGACACAATCAGTCACTGACAAATTAGATTGCACAAAAATAAGGACACACGAAATACTGATACTCCTGTCCTGTGTTGTACGGGAGCATCACAGACTTGCAAGCCTGAGGATTGCTGTCATGTCATGCTTCGGTAACTCTTCAGCAGAGGCCTAAGCAGCTTATCCAGTTGCAGAGTTTTGAAGTCCATCTAATAGCAGTAACAGCAATACAATGTATTATATATAGCAAGACCTACATGAAAGCTACATAAAAAGCTAGAAAAAAGTTTTTAAAAATATGATTTTCAAGATGAAAAGCAAAAACACAAGATATATTAAAATGAATTGTGCAATGTCTAGGAGATAAGCCATATTTTAATACCCCAAAAATGAAATACATATTATAACCTAAAGAATATGATAAAGATTTAACCACAAATTCAATTAAGGACTTTTGTTAAACATTTGCCTAATGTATAGACACTTTCAAATTATTCTCCTACAGATTTTTGAACTATTCTCCTACAGTTAGATAAAACATACCTATCCAAAAAAGTTTTAGAGATTTGGTTTTATCATGTAAATTGTTGCTTGAATTGTCCAAACTGGACCCTTTGACATAAATGAGATGATATACCTAGTCATTTTAACTTCCTTTTAGAACATGATTACAAAAAGATCTGATGAATGTTCCCCATGAAACAGGCATAGTATGACGGAGGAAGTGGAATCCAGTTAACAATGAAATTTTGCCTCTATTTACTTGTCCAAATTTAGGAAATAACAGACATGAAATATAATGTATCTGGCAATTAAAACATGCAAGCATAAAACATAAAACGCTATGTTTTCTTAATAATACTTGAACTAGAGTTTTTAACATTTCAAAAGTACAATTGTAGGCAGGACACCAGTGGCTCATGCCTGAAAGAGACTGAGATCTGAGGATCATGGCATGAAGCTACCCCAGGCAAGAAAGTCTGGGAGACTCTTATCTCCAATTAACCACCCTTAATAATAATAATAATAATAAGCTAGATGTGGTACTGTGGTTCAAGTGATAGAGCTCTAACCTTGAGCAATAAAGCTCAAGGACAGCACTCAGGCCCTGCATTCAAGATCCAGGACTAGCATTCAAGAAAAACAAAGTACAGTTGTAATGCCAACACAATGCACTTTGAAGTTAACTTCTAAAATGATATTTCCACAAGTTCCCTAATGAGTTCCATGATCTGACAAAGTTAGTGTATTGGAAGTCAGCAGCATGCTTCAACAGCCAAGACAGATGCATAGCCAGAAGCAACTGGTTGAATATGAGTGAATTTACCAAGAACTCAACTTTAGAGAACTTAGTGGAAATTGGGGCTAAATGAGGATTTTAAGAAATTTATGCATTGATAGCTTATCTGAACCTCATATTTCTCAGTAGTTATCTCTTACCACACACACACACACACACACACACACACACACACACACACACACACACACACACACACACACACACAAAACCCCTGTAAGGGGAAAAAATCTGATATTCTCCTCTGTGAATTGGCATTAAAAAATGCCAATATTCAGTCAGCTTATTGTGGAAAAAGAACCAGAGTACTTGTAGTCTCCTTATATCTACTAAAATAAATAAGTGTAGTTTTTTCCTTAAGATTTTTAAAAAATTATCTTTAAGCAAGTGTAAAAAGAGGTTTTAATTTAACATGTCGTTTACAACTACAATGCATCTTGATCAAAGTCACCCCTCCATCATTCTCCCTGACCTTACCCCACCAATTCCATCAAGTTACCTGGTTCCATTTTCACATATACATTGAACATTACAACTTTATTCTCCCACTCTTCCTCTCATCTTTTGGGAGACTTTGGATGTTAAGTAACGCCAAGAAACATAAAATGATATGCAAAATGAGAGATTCATCTAAAACAGGCAAATATTTTTTATCTTCTTTTAGAGCAGTTTTTATAGATTGTACTGAACTCAAAGATTTTGTATTCCCATGGACTTTAATGCCTTTAATTAAGTTAAGGCTCTCTACAGAAGTCTCTGAATCAGCTATTTTAATGCCTATCAAACTAGGAATGAAGCAGCTGCTTGCAGCTTATTCTATTAATGGTGTAATTTTAGTGTTTGTTATTAGTGCCATACATTATGCTACTGAGAGATATCTAGATATAGTAGCTGTATTGACATCAATTCTAATAATACTTAGAGTCAAACAGAGCCTTGGGTACTCAAAACAAAGTAAATATGCCCAGCTTAACTTGATAACCTGATGGAAGAGAGATGCTGATGAAAAGTAATCACAAGCCTTTTAGTGGGATAATTCTCAATGGAGGGCAATTTTACATTTTTATTGAAAGAAGCAAGAATCAAAAGTGCAGAGGTAATTAAATTGTCTCTGGGACTTCAGAAGACAGATGTGAACAAAAACGTAATGTCTACAGCCAATTGCAATGATCTCATAGACCAGGACAGTTTGTGCCAATGCTTAGCTTTTAGGTGCAATAATGCACTGCCCTTTGAATATGACATTAACCAAACCCACAGTTAGAAAGATGTGTCCGTTGAACTTTTTCGCGAAATTTACACACAGCATGAGGAAACAATACTGGTAGCTTTTCAATTTGACTGAGTATACGTCTGTAAAGCTTATTCTGAAAGGTAACTGCAAATATAATGTACTGTCACGGTACTTTGGCAAAGTACCATTTATTATTTTGATTCCTATTTGAACTCATGAAAATCTCTGCATTATTCAAAATGCAAAGTTAAGCCTTGTTGGTGGGCTGAAAACTGTCAGAAGCCTTAAAAAGTAATAAAGGTCCTCTACACAGTGTAAGTGCTTCTATGGAAATAGCATTTCTGACAGACATTTCTGAAGGATAAAAAATACTGAAGGAGACATTCATTTCCAGCCACCCAGCTATCCTACTTACCTCTCAGCCTCTTTGCTAACTATTTCTTACAAATATTTAAAAAGCTGACAAAAAGCAGAGTGCTGGGATAGTAGGAGAGCTGTCAATGGCTTTTATCATTTGTTCTTATTAAAAATCCAATTTATATATCTTTCTTCCATTATTTCTGTCTTTTTATATATCTACCAATCCCTGTGTGCACTTTTGAGAGACCAGGATCTCTGAAATCTATAATCATAAAAACCTGTCCATGTCTCATTTGGAAATCATCTGCTATCTGCTGAGAATGAACTTTCTGGCTTGTTACTATCTTGTCAGACTTAATAAAAGGAATGTTTTTAATCCAAAGAAATGTGGAAGCAAAGCAGGTACACTAAAAAGCAGTGGTTAGCCTGTGAAAACCGTGCCAGGCATATTTGGAAGATCTATTCTATTTCTCATATTAGTTTGCAGCTTGCTCCCGAGACATTTATTTTATGTCACAAAAATCTGATCTGGGTTGTCTAGGTTGAATGGTAGGGGGAAAGGGTACATTGGAAACCTTAATAATTTTTTAAAGGAAATAGACTCTTTGGATTTCATATAATTCACATTGCAAAACTCAAAGTAAGTTTCCATACAAGCATTTGATCCTTGTTAGTGTGCCTTGAGGGAACTACCCTGTGAGGAATCATAGCCTTTAGTAAAACTTTTCCTAGCTCTACTGTCCATGAAGTTTCCTGTTGGCTACTGTTTAAGTAAGTCCCTGTGTACCCGTAAGTTCCTTCTAGAAGAGTTAAATTGGGTTGCCATAGTAATGGTGTGAGCTGGGATTTTTTTAAACTCTTATCTCTTCCCCCAAAAAAATTTACTAGGGAAGCTAATAAATGGAACAGAAACTGATGGGCTTGAATGTCGATTTCCAATTTGCGTTCTTTAATTTATAATGTCTGGAGAACTCTTAGAAGTAAGATGATCACAAAGCAAGGTCACAAAGCACTGGAAAGGGTCATAGCAAAAGCCTGGATGGTCCTCAGAAAAGAAAATTAATTCACTGCTTTGGACCTCCTATGATGTGTGGATATTTGGGGCAGAAGGCCAGGAGAATGTAGTAAGAATGGAAGATGGAGAAATGTATGGGACTTGAGTGCGGATATTCCTGAAGTTGTACTCAGCATTCAAAGAAATGGCAGTGCTTTCCCACCTGAGGTCAGGAATTTATGAGTTCTCAGGGTGTATAATTGTCATTTGGCAGCTATGATACTACATATACTTAAACAGACCCAAGGGCCTAGCAAAGGTAAAAGGTGAATGTGATCTTCACTTTCTATGAGTGATACAAAAATAAGTTGAGAACAATTTCCAAGATACATGTAAGGTCTGCTGTGTGCCCTTCAACTGAGAAGAAAAAATAATGGTACAGAATAAAAGATGAGAAATTAGGGACCCAGATGTGAACACAAGGGAGCAGAATAACCAATAAGAAAAACATATACTTCACATTTGTAGTTACCTGGATTTCAAGTAGTGGGAAAAATGCACTGTGAGGATTTTATGAAGATCCTGAGCAATGGTTTTTCTCCTGGCTCTTAATAATAAAACTTAGGAGCCAAAGGAAAATGAAGGCAACAGCATTCTGCCAATGTCCCCATGTTTTGATTTTAAATTCAAGTTCAATATCCTAATCTCAATCCTCTTCCCAATTTTCTTCATCTTCCCACATACCTCTTCTGCCAGCCCCACTGTGTGTATACTAAGCCCCTCTCCATTGTGGGCACACTAATAACCTATTTCTCAATGTTACTGAGATGAGCAGATCACACCTGCCCTTATGCAACTTGACAATGTTTCACTCAAGCCAGCCACCCTACAACACCGCCCCCTTAAGTTTTGCTACTCAGTACCTTCTCTGGGTCCCCTGCAAATGAATTCTTTGAGTTATCAGTGCCTTAGAAAGAAAAATTCCTTTCAGGGAAATTAGAATTTCCTACCCATGTTTTAATAATAAGCAATTGAACCCAAAGATCTGGTATGGCTCACATCAGCCTTCTCTTCTGTCCCACATCCTTAGCACTAATACCAGAGAAAACAGAAACCAGCAACACAACCTCCTCCAGTTCCCAGGCCTCAGCTCTCCAGAGAACCACCTATATCTGTCCATAATGATCATCTTTCTGACATAGAAAAAGAGGCTTCCTTTCATTTGTAAGGATTCTGTGGTTTTTAACTTCTTCTCACTGACATACTGAGGTTGCTTGCTCCATTAATTATTCTTTCTCTTACCCATCCTGCCAGCTGCCCAGTTTCTACACCCCACTGCCTCTTTTACCCCAGCTCATAAGCAATGTCACAAACTTTGAAAAGGAAGAAATGACTTCCGACTCCTCACCTGGTGTATATTTAACTTCATTGTCTCTTATGTGTCTTCCCTTCACACCCAGACATTTCAATATAGTACAAAGAGCCCTCATTTTCTTAATTCCCATTCACTACCCATCTGCTGCAGTCAGACTCTCTGTCTGTATCATCTCTGAAAACCCTGACTCAGAGACCAGCCATGACCTTCCAATTGGCAAATTTTCTTAGGTTTGACTAAGGTTTATTAGGATTGATGGTTTTTGGTTACTATTGGCTGCTTCCTCCTTCCAAATGTTTCTCCTCTGAGTTCCTAGGAAATCAGATCTCTTGAGTTTTATCAGGCATTCCCATGTCTTCAGCAGCACGTTTTACAAATTAAAAAGTATTTCTAAACGTGTATGCAAATGAATCAAATTGTGAGTGCATATACAACTAACAAAATCTGAGGCATTTCTTCTAGCTACATCCAAATTGATAATTTATCAAGTCCCTAAAATGTTAACTAGCCACCTCTGGTGTAGATCTTATATTCACACTGTTATACTAAGTATTTTAAGATCTGACAATAAAACAGAAGACTTTAAAGACAAGACAATAAAAAGAGATGTTTATGCCTTTTAGATAACAAAATGGCACACAATATTTTCCAAATCTATAGTCTTAGACTACATATTTCAATTTTTATGAAGCGCTGATTTTATAATTCTGTTGAAGAAATGTCATACAAGTAACCAGCAATAAAAGGCAGAGATAGAACACTTATCTTATGTCCTTTATATTAAGAACTTTACTGGCCACAAAACGTAATGAATTAGTGTTCTTTCTGGGAGCAATATTTTACACTGGAGCCCATAAGATGTGTTTGGGAGTACTCCTAAGACTTGAATGGAAAAATGTATGAGACAAAAGAAATCTCTTTCTCCCATCTCTCCTTTCTCTCCTTTCTCTCTCTTTTCTTTTTCTTTCTCTTCTTTCTCTCCCCTGACAGTAACTTTAAAAAAAAAAAGAAGCAGAAATTCTATATGACAGATCCTGATACATTTCAAGGACGTTTTTCTTTGCCACAGTTCAATCAACTGCAAACTCTCAATGCTTTCCAACTCTTACTCATCCAGCACCACCTTCAGAAATTACCTAATAGATGTACTCAAGCTTGTATCAGACTTGCTGGTGAGTCACTACGGCCATTTGTCCTTCTGCCAGACACATAGCCATTCCATATGTCCTCCTGCTGGGCCATCAGGTCTCCCATGAGACTGGATTCTAGAATATGGATTCCAGACTTGGCCTCTAAATACCTTCCACAAACATGAAAGCTTTAAAAACAATGGGGGAGCCACAGTGCCCAAGCAGACTGAGTCTTTTGAGTTATTGCTTGGTAGAAAATTGATTGCATAACTTGAGAAGAAGATGCTAAGTGTTTGGGGGACACTGATGAGCACCCAAAAGGCCTGTCATGGCAGAGATCCCAGATGGGAGGTCCCTGAATCAAAACTTGTAGAGTTCTTCTGCCACACAGCAGGGAATAGAACATTTGAGAACTCAACAAACATAGGAATGTCCCTGTGCCTCCAGAAGGGCTCTTTGCAGAGATAACATTTAACTAAGAGCTAAAGAAGGGAAAGGATTCTGAGCGACAAGGCTGGGAAGAGAGCATTCCTGGCAAAGGAAACAGCAAACGCATAGAAATCATTTCTTGGAAGAGGCTTCTAGCTGAAACAAAGGTGGTGACACCGGGAGCCCCTTCAATACTGACTGCTCCAATTGGTCAATCAGCTAATCTGGGATTTCCTGGCCTATTGGCTCTCCAAAGAGAGTGAATTAAAGGGAAGATTGTGTCAGATGCTTCACATTAAACCCTTCATTGAGCAGGATAGCTATAGGAAAAGATGAAAATCGTACCATTATATTTACACATAGGAAAAAGTCTGAAGTAGACTTGTAACACTTCCTTTCTATCCTAAGGCTTCATTTTCTGTTTATTTATTGATGTATTTGTTTTTGGAAAGTAAATGAAATCTTTTTTTTTCTTTTTTCTTTTTTTTTTTTTTTTTTTTTTTTTTGGTCATGGGGCATGAACTCAGGGCCCAGGTGCTGGCCCTGAGCTCTTTTGCTCAAGGCTAGCACTCTACCACTTTGAGCCACACCACTACTTCCAGTTTTTGAGTGATTAATTGGGCATAAGAGCCTCACAGGGACTTTTCAAACCACAATCCTCAGGTCTCAGCCTCCTGAGTAGCAAGGATTATAGGCATGAGCCAGCTATTTTGTTTTTTTAAAGTAAGACAAAGATTCCTATAGTTACTAGTCCTATTATGAAAGTCAGAACACAATACTGATGTTTTTCTCCTTACTTAGACAATGGCAGGTGGAAATCAGAGGAGGTTCCCCAGGAGTTTCTCCCTGAGCATTATGATGTCCATGAGCAGACTATGCCTGTATCTACTCAGAGTTCTCAATCATGATACAATTTCTTAATGTGAACAATTTGTCTTCATGTAACTGTTTATGCTTATATTCTAAACTGAAAGTTTGGCGTTCCGTCTATAAGTCATTTTAGAGATGGTTTTTGTTTCTTGGGATAAAATGTTCATGAAGTAATATCACCATTTTACATTTGAAGTATACAATCCAGGAGCATTAAGAACATTCACAATTGGGTTGTATGACCATCACCACTGTCCATTACCAGGACATTTTCAGCATCCAAGCAGGCCCTGATATCTGTTTTAGTCAGCTTTCTGTCACTGTAACAAATGCCTGAAACAGTCACCTTATTTGGGTTATTTTGGCTCATAGTTTGAGAGATGGCCCAGCCCATTGCCATAGTAAGGTGACATATGATAGTGGCAACATGAAACAAAAGCATACACCTTAGGGCTAGTATAAGAGACAGAGGGAATGAAGAGAGAGAAAGAGACAGGAGGGAGAGAAAAGAAAGTATGTGTGTAACTGGAGACTAAGCTCCCACAATCTCCTTCAGGAACATATCCCACTTCCAATGGCCTAAACCCTCCCGCTATGCTTCTAACATTGTCCAAGAATACTAATTTGGAGACTAAGTCTTTATCACTTAGGATTTGGGTGACGTTCCAAATCTAGACTATAAAAATACCCTTTAAATAATTATAGCTCCCCTCCTTTTTACTTCTTATAAATTCTCTTCCATTTTCTAGCTCTATGGAGTGTTCGTATTAGGCTCCTCATAAAAGGGAATCTCACAATACTTGTCCTTTTTGATCTAGCTTATTTCACATGCCATAATGTTTTCAGGGTTTATCCATGTCACACTACATGCCAGAATATCCATTTATTTCATTATGTCTTCAATTAATGTTTTATCTATTTTAACTCATTTTAAACTCCTTTAAATTATGTTCTGTTTACCACTTTAAATTTCTTAAACATTTGCTCCCCATTGAATTAATTGTAATGTCACTCTTTTGAAACTCTTCAATTATTCATCTTAATAAACAGAATACTTATGGATTTTAAACTTAATTGGATTTTAAACTGTTCCAACATATCAAATAGATCTAGTAAAATAGCCTTATATGTAAGTTAAGTCTCAAATTTTCTTTTTTTTTGTAAGTCTCAAATTTTCTTTTAAACATCATATAGATTTAATGGAATTGCCCCATGTCCTTGAAATTAAAATCGCACTAATCTAATCTAGCTAAAGTTTTTGAATTGGTTTTACAGGTTAATCTGCAAGATCTACCATAATCTGTCTTATTAAGAACTACAAAAAAATTAAAAGCTATTAAGACATAAATTATCTTAATGTTGATTTTTTAAAACCCTAGTTTATAAGAGTATTAACACTGTGGGACTGGCTTACTTTGTTCTTTCTAGTCAGAAATACACTTCTCTGATAAATAAGTATCTCAAACAAATTGAGACTACTACCTGTTCAGAAACTTTCAAATAGGAAGCAGGACCTACACTTCAAGAGGTTTATACTTTTCTTCTACTTGCCTTAAAAGCAGATACACATTTGCGGCACAAGAGTACATCTCTTTCCAAACCTTTCAGACATGAGTAATAGAGTATTCACAGCGTCTGGACTCTAATGTCATCGAATTTGCATAGAGAGGGTCCCCTTTCCATTAGTTTCACTAGTTAGTTCTTTGGAGCAATTTACTGTCTTCTTACCTACCTTAACAGACACTTGGTTAACATTCCATTTGTTTTTTTAAACTTGATGGTGTTTTGTATTCCTTCCATATTCTAGGTGGGTGGCCAAGTCCTACAGGCATTTCAGTGTTTGACTAAGCTGTTTCCCTGGCATCTTTTCTTGTTCTGAGGTCATCAACCTGTCCAAATACGAAACCATTTATAGTCTATAGTCCAGATCCAACACACTATTATTTATTTTAGATGTTTAGACAGCCTTAAATTGTTACACTTTCATAGATTTGGTAATTTATTCACTCAAGAAAGTTATTGGGTTATGCTGACATGTTTGGTTTAAATCTCTTTAAACTTTCTGTATACCTACTAAAAGAGAGAGATAAGTAGAGAGAGAGAGAGAGAGAGAAAGAGAGTGCCAGTCCTGGGATTTGAACTCATGGCCTGGGCACTGTCCCTGAGCTATTGTGCTCACTGTAAGCACTTTAGCACTTGAGCCATAACTCCATTTCCAGCTTTTTGTGGTTAGTTGGAGATAAGAGTCTCATGGAGTTTCCTGCCCAGGCTGGCTTTGAACCATGATCCACAGATCACAGTCTCCTGAGTAGCTAGGATTACTAGCATGATCCACTGTCATCCTGCAAATTTTTCTTAATATTATTGGCAGACTTTTTATAAGATCACAAGGATACAGAGATAAATAAGATATAGCGCTTTCCCAGGAGATCTTAAGATGTTTAAATAATTTCAGAATAGTGAACTGTGGGGAACAGCTTATAGAAGGAATCAGATGCACAGAACATGGATGCGCCAATCCCAGGTGATCATCACATTGCCAGGAAGAGAGCAAAGGAAGTACATTTTTTTTTGGGGGGGGGGTGTCTGGTCGTGGGGCCTGAACTCTGGGCCTGGGCCTGGGCCCTGTCCCTCAGCTCTTCAGCTCAAGGCTGCGCTCTACCACTTGAGTCACAGCGCCACTTCCAGGTTTTTTCTTTTTTGTTTATGTGGTCCTGAGGAATCGAACCCAGGGCCTCAGGCATGCAAGGCAAGCGCTCTACCAGTGAGCCACCTTCCCAGCCCAAGGAAGTACATTTTAAAAACCAAAGAAACAGTTTTGAAGTCACAAAAGCTTGGAGAAACTGTAGAATATTCCAGAAGACCTGGGGAGAGTCTGGATCACTTGTGAAGTCATAAATAGTTGAGTTGGTTTAATTTACTAAGAGAATGGTAGGTCAGCCTTTGAGGCACCTTGGATTCTATTTTATACCAGTGACTTCCTACCTATTTTATATTTGAAATTCAGAGAAAGTCAACATTTATAGGCATACACTGGTGAATAAATTGTTCTTCTAACAAGAAATGATGTTTCCAAATGGTTAGTTCTCACAACGTACTCTCACTGAACACAGAAGTGTATGCACGCACACGCATACACACACACACACACACACACACACACACACACACACACAGAATGAGGGCAGTGCTGATAACTTGTCACTTCTGTATCCACTCAGGTCATACCACATGTAATGCTTTGCCAGATAATGTGGAGCAAATGAATAAATTTAATGTTGGGAATGATTTGCTCAGATTCCATTTTCTTGGAACAATAATTCATAGAAAGAGGAAAAGATTTAGAAAAGAAATCTCAGGGAGGAAATGACATTAAAAATGAAGATTGTCTTAGCCAAGAAGTATTTGTCACTTGATTTATAGTGCAAAGTAAGACATAAAAAAAGAAAAATGAAAAACTGAATTGGGAAAAGCTGAATAACTATTTTTAAAAAGATGCTACATGGAAAAAGAATTCATCTAGGACTGTTTAGACAGATTCTCAGACTGGTTTCAGCCTTGTACCATTTTGAACATGATTTTTCCTTTAAGCCTTTCTATTCTGCTTCATTGACCCCAAAGAGAGTCTGCAAACTCATCATCCCATTATTTAGACATCACATTGTCTTACAAAGTTTTAAATGGGAAGAACCTGTCAGCCCTTATTGTAGGAAACATCTGAACTCAGAAAAGGAACAAAAGTCAGAAGCACAGCCAAATGAAACTAAAAGTATAGTGCTAAAACAGAAAAGTGAGATGAATTTAGGATTTTTTTTTTTGGTCGTGGAGGCTGAACTCTGGGCCTGGGCACTGTCTCTCAGCTCTTCAGCTCAAGGCTAGCACTCTACCACTGTCCCTCAGCTCTTGAGCTCAAGGCTAGCACTCTACCACTGTCCCTCAGCTCTTCAGCTCAAGGCTAGCACTCTACCACTGTCCCTCAGCTCTTCAGCTCAAGGCTAGCGCTCTACCATTTGAGCCATAGCACTACTTCCAGCTTTTTCTGCTTATGTGGTGCTGAGGAATCGAACTCAGAGCCTCATGCATGCAAGGCAAGCACTCTATCACTGAGCCAACTTCTCAGCCAGGATTTTTTTTTTAATTTTTGTTTTACCCTGAAGAGAATGTTCCTCCAAAGAAATAGTAAATTCATAGAAAGAAGAAAAGACACAGAAGCCTTCTGTTACATCAATCTGAACAGACAGTAATTGAAAAATGAAAATTTTGACATGGCCTAGTTCCAAGTATGAAGCCAGGCTAAGCAGAAGAGTCCACTAGACTCCATCTGCAATATAATCAGCAAAAAAGCCAGGTTGGAGTGTGAGGTGTGACTTAAGTGGTAGAGTACCACCCAAATAAATGCAAGGGTCTGAGTTTAAATCCTAGTAACCAGCAAAAAATAAAAGGAAGAAAGGAGGGAGGGAAGGAAGGAAGGAAGGAGGGAAGGAAGGAAGGAAGGAAGGAAGAAGGAAATTGACAACTTATTAATTAAGTGCCTATTAGAAGGGTCTACTAGGAATAATGATAAGCCAAAAGCCTAGAGTAAAGCCAAATAGTAGTTGGTAGTCTTAAGCAGCCATTGTATCCAACTACTGAGCTACTGGTAAAGATTTACTTGAGGTATATGGTCTATAGTGAAATGGGGCACAAGTTGTATCTTTCAAAGAACTGAGACACTAAAGAAAAAAATTTTTAATACACTATCAAAGATGAAGAGCAAAACTTGTGCTTTTTCCCTTAAAATGTGAAAATCAACATTAAAAGGTGCATGTATGTTACACTTGAGTGGAAGTGTTAAGAATATCTTTGTAAAAATGAGACAACTCTGTAGTAAAGAGCCCTGAGCAAAGGCAGTAGTGGTTCATTAGTGTCATCAAAGGGATAGAGACACAGCCAGCCACTTCCCAGATGCAAGAATCAAAGATAACTTACTAAAGCATATCATCACATCTAAAGGAGTAACACTGAAAACATTAGGGGAAAGTCATATCCAGCATTTTGTACAAAGGAGTTATACCACTTGCAAAGAATCTCATGGAATGACTTCAAATGCTAAGAGACAGATCTATCTTCAGCATTTCTACTGGGAGAGAAAAGAATAGAAAACTAAAGGAGTAACACTGAAAACATTAGGGGAAAGTCATATCCAGCATTTTGTACAAAGGAGTTATACCACTTGCAAAGAATCTCATGGAATGACTTCAAATGCTAAGAGACAGATCTATCTTCAGCATTTCTACTGGGAGAGAAAAGAATAGAAAATAAAAACAATACCATCCAAAAGCTAAAGAGAAAATTAATGAACCTGTCTTGTCAGTACCCAGGGAGTTCTCCTCCCCTGCCTGTTATGTACACCCTGCCATACCTATACAGAGCACATGAGTACTCACAGAGAACACAATGACCCAAATATCATTGATCCTGGGTTTTCTTTTACCTTTGAGTGAAGTCTTCAAACAGAGAAGGTTGCTCGTAGCTAATTTGTTTTTAAATATACCTTGAAGGTAAAAACTCCAGGCTTCAAAATGTGGCTGATGAACCCATTTCTACTCTTCCATTTTATCACCTCATTCCACACACGAAACTAATCCCAAGTTACTTGCAAATTCAATACAGATAGAATGCTTTCCTGGAAAAGAGGGAGAAGAAACTGAGAATTTTCACAAGCCATTATAGAATAGAAAACAAAACAAGGCTCTTGTAATCTGGGAATCAGTAGTTACTAAGCATGAGCTGTTGAACAATTTATAGGGCCATTGTAGTGGTGTTAGGGGGTGAGGCTTTTGAGAGATGATCAGATGGTTCAGAAAAATAAAGCACCCTCTCCTCTAGCATTTTTGTCTCTTCCCCAGGCTCTCGCTTTCCTGGCTGTTGTTCCACATGTTCTGAGGCAATACAAAAATCTTGGTCAGAAGCTACCCTATTCTTGGACATCTCCACCTCCAGAACCATGAGCCAGATAAATTCCTTTCCTCACTAGTTATCTAGTCAACAGACTACCACTGTGCATACCTACATGCTGTTTGAGTGCTTATGTGACCAGTGGTCTATTACTGCCTTTTCTTTTACTCCCTAAGAGAGGAAGTGCTGGGGTTCCCAGAGCAGGAGCTGCTTCTAGAACTCTCCACATTCTGGATGATTGTTCTCAGCATTTGTTATACCAGAGAGTCATACAGAGCTATTGTCCCCCTCCACTTGTACAGATGTACACAGATTCAGCAAGACAGAAGAGTCCAGTTTGCCTGGTTATTACCAAGCAGGAAAAGGGTAAAGATTGACGAGCTCTGAACTGGACAGTACAGCCTCTAGGACTGTATCATCTTTCAGCTAGAGCTGCTGTGTCCTGGAGCACCTTGCCAGGCCTGTGAGCTGCCTGTCTGCAATTGTACATGCTTTCTAAAAGCTGGAAAGTATTTGAAACTTCCTGAATCACAAGGAAAGTGACAAGTAGCCATAAATCTGGCATTTTTGAAGCATCTTCCCACTTCAAGGCTTTTAAGGTTCGCAAAGTTGTTTCAGAAATGTGCCTACACATCCCTGGAACCCCAAGCATCAGCAGTGTTTTAGGACAGTGTTCTGTGCCCTGTACATAGCAGATTGACACATCATAGTATCACTGGGACCATTCAGTGTGCTATGATTGGCCTAAACATGGCTGTGGGTTGGTACCACAGGTTAAGCCTTATGAAGGCTCAACTTCTTGGAATGAAAGCAGGTAAGTGGCTCATTCCCCAGGAACACTAACCATTGGCTATAAGCTACCTATGAAATAACTGGTCTGTCCTCAAAGCCATCATTACTAGTGAAGTAAGTTGATGTCAACTGAACTAAGTTGATGTCAATCAATCTCCCCATCAGCTTTTGTCATAGGAATCTATGTCAGAGAACATGCAAATACCAATGTAATGGTCAAAATAGTTAAGTTCTTTGAGGCCTGAGCAATGCTTCCTGAAGAATTTGTAGGTCAGGACACTGGTCTCTAGTAGCTCACACTTGTAATCCTAGCTACCTAGGAGGCTAAAGTCTGAGAATCAAGGTTCAAAAGTCCATAAAACTCTTATCTTTAATTAATAAGTAAATAAATAAAAAGTAGAGCTGTAGGTCAAGTAGTAGAGCCATACTTGAGCAAAAAAGTCACATGAGAGCACAAGGCCCTGAGTACAAGCCCTAGTACCTAAAACAATCAAAATAAATTGTCTTTTAGCCAGGCAGCTATACAGTAACTCACACTTATAATTCTAGCTACTCAAAAGGCTGAGATATGAAGGTTCCCGATATGAAGCCAGCCAAAGCAGATGAATCTACTAGATTCCATCTGCAATATAATCAGCAAAAAGCCTGTTTGGAAGTGTGAGGTGTGACTTAAGTAGTAGAGTACCAGCCAAATAAGTGCAAGGCTCTAGGTTCAAACCCTACTACCAGCAAAAAGAAGGAAGGAAGGAAGGAAGGAAGGAAAGAAGGGAGGGAGGGAGGGAGGGAGGGAGGGAGGGAGGAAGGAAGGAAGGAAAGAAAGAAAAAAAGAAAGAAAGAAAGAAAGAAAGAAAGAAAGAAGGAAGGTGACAAGTACCTATTAGAAGAGCCTAATTACATTCTAGTATGAATAATGATAAGCCAAGGAGCAAATTCAGAACAAACTCGTGGAAAAGAAGGTATTGCTCAGTAGCAGAGCCCTTGATTTGTGTGCAGGAAGTTCTGAGTTCAGTTCCCAACACCATAATAATTGTTGCTCATCATCCTTAGTCTTATATTTTCTCTGAGTCAAATTCAGAGTGCGAGGGCTCTGTGCTTCACAGTTCAGTAACAAGGCAACACTCAGTTGGATTCAAAACAAAACACTTAAACCTTCTAGTTAGTTGATGAATGTGGTTAAACATGGGACATAAAAGATATCCGGAATGCTCTCCAGAATTGGTGTTTCAGCATTTGGTGCATCGAAGTTAAAGCAAAACTCTAAATCTGAGGTTCTTAATTTTTTAATTTATAACATCAAAATAAACCTCTATAATGTCATTCTGTCCAAGATAAAGCTCTAATGTTATTTTTAATGCTATGGTAGAATTTAAATAAAATTCTATGGCTCCATTAACAAGTAAGTATCAAAGATAAAGTGTATTGTGGAAATAATGGAAATGTAAACTTTGAGTAAGTTTCAGTAAGAAAAGCCAAAGGCACAGTGTTCATACTAAGAAACTTATGAAGGAGAGTTATATACAGAATTCAATTGCATAGGCAATTAATAACTGCACAGCAATAACACTGCAATGCTTTATGTGTTTAATTGATGGCTTCTGCCTTTATTAAGAGGGAGCTTAAAGGCATTTTTATGATTATTATAATACTCACATCAATTAGTATTTAATACAAGAGTATAAATACAAATGTGACTTATCCCATACACTGCAATATTTTTTACCAGTGGAAATTAGCCTTAACTATATTCTCCACAAGAAATATCAGACAATCAGACAATATACTTTGCTTGCCTATGGTAAACATTAAATAAATTTATACTAAATAAAAAAGAAACTTTTGCTTTCAAACTTATATACATATACACACATAGGTGGAGTAAATAAATGAAAATACTTCTATGATAAAGCCGGTGTTTTGAAACAAGTGAAAAGACTGTTAGCATGAAAAGCACATTTCTCTCTTTCCTTTCCTGTTTCAATCAGACTTTGAAGACTCACCTTGTGATTTGTTTGTTTCACAATAATTGGAAATATTTTTGTAAATGCCTCTTCTACATTTTAGTTGGACTGCACTCAAGATCAATTGAAAACTTAAAATCAGTTATTTAGTAAAATGTCCCCCCAAGATCAGCTTTCACAGATTTTAGTAAATTCTTATAGTTAAAATCCTATTAAAGGAAAACTTTTGAATTTATCCTCACAAAAGCAAAATAGGGCCAATTTAATCATTAGAACTCAAGTATCAGACAGGATTTGATCCTTCATTTTTGTAATTTCCTGTTTGAAATATCGTGCCTTGGGAAAAGACTCTTTTAGGGGAGCTCTGATTTTAATGGAAGAAATTTGTGTTCTGTACCAGCATGAAAAGAAGTTGATTTGAGAGGGCTGAGAATTTCTCAGCATCTACGTTTGATGAAAAAAATCATAACTAGATACAATTTATGGTTTTGGCCTTGCAAATTTTTGTCAAAGAAAGATACTCAAAGTGACACATCTTGGGGAAATATTTGAGCTAAAATATATCACATATATCACACATGTTAAGAACTTGCATGGGCATTAGTGGCACCAACTGGAAGGCTCTTTCATCAGTTAAAGCATTATAGGCTGGCAGACTCAAGTTTTAAAACTAAGTAGCCATAAGGCTCTATGAGGCATAAGAAGGAAGTTGTAAATAAATTTTAAAAAATAACAATATTGAATAATATACACATGTATTCATATATATATATATATACATACATATTCTTCCAAAAACACATATGTTAGAAACTAAAATTACTAAGGAACAGATTGGCTTACATGAATTTAAATATTCTATAAATGATATGGCTAATGTTCCATTTTAATGTTCAAATGATTATTGTAGAGTGGTTTTTGTTTGTTTGGAAGTAATGGGGTTTAAACTCAGGACTTCATAATTTCCAGGCAGGCACTCTACCACTTGAGCTAGGCCTTGAGCCCTTTCTATTTCAGTTTATTTTTCAAATAGGTTCTCAATATTTTGTCTGGGCCAGCCTTGAACACTATCCTCCTACCTCCAATTCCTACCTGTTGAGAATTAGAGGTGTCATCCATTGTACCCAGCTCATTTCTTGAGACAGGAGTCTCAATCACTTCTCTTCTTGGATTGGCTTTAAACTATGGTCCTACTGTCTCCACTTCCTGCATGACTGGGGAGGTATATTCTTTTTTCTTTTCTTTTCTTCTTTTGTTTTTCGGAGAGGGTGCCAATACTGAGCTTGAGCTCAGGAGGGCTTGTAGAGCTTTTTTGCTGAAGTCTAGTGCTCTACTATTTGAGCAACAGTTCCACTTCTGTTTTTTGTGGTTAATTAGGGATGAGAGTTTCATGGACATTCCTGCTTAGAATGATTTCAAACTCCAATCCACAGATCTCAACCTCCATAGTCACCAGGATTACAGACATGAGCTACCAATGCCCAGCAGTATTCTGTTTTTTTCTTATGCTTTAATATATATGGGCATATGATGTCTTTATTTTTAGAAATATTATTTTCTTGAATATAATTTTCTAAGTGAACTATTATACTTATAGATATACACACATATGCATACATGCATATGTGCGTACAGTTATATATTGTTCAATTTTGAATCAATATGCCTCTTCCTAGCTACTCAGGAGGCTGAGATCTGAGGATCATAGTTCAAAGCCAGCCCAGACAGGAAAGGCTATGAATTGTTATCTCCAATAAGCCACCAGAAAACCAGAAGTTGAGGTGTGGCTCAAGTGGTAGAGTGCTCGCCTTGAGCTGAAAAGCTGAGGGATAATGCTCAGCCCAAGAGTTCAAGCCCCATGACCAACAAAGAAAAAAAAATACACATTATCAAAAGTCTAGAAGAACAGATATTTGATTGGATACTAGTCTAATAAAAGTTTATTCTTAACTGACCCAACCCCTGACCCAATCTCTCCCTGCTCTATCTCTACAGAAAAATCATTCTGTGTCTCAGGTACACTAACCTGTCATTGCAACTTTCCTTAAGGTGATATCCAGATAACAGGAGACCTACTAGAAAAAGCTTAAGCTCTTCTGCCTGGAGGAAGGTCATCCACTGTTTTCTGGGCACCTAAAGCTCCTTTCTACTCAATGAGCTGGTGATGCTTTAATTGACCCAGAGGTCAATTAAAGAGAGGCCACAGATAGTCAAGAATTCAATAGAACTTCTAGGCTAATTCATTTATCTCTAAATCAAGGTTCCTACAATGCCTGCTTAAACCAAGATAGAATACAATATTTTCATACTGTAAGTTTTTCAGACTGTAAGTTTTAGCATATGTATGCATGCATGTGCACACACACACACACACACACACACTTGAAAGGTTAGTGACCTCATGTGCCAATATACCTGTTAATATTATAGTGTTATCACATAACCAAAGCTTGGCCAAAAATAATATTTTAATGGTCCATAGGAAAAGAGAAAGAATTGAGGAGAAAGATTGGGGCTTTGAGCAAAACAAAATTAAATTAGGATGATTACCACATGAAGTAGACAAATTCATGCCACCCAGGAGTTTGTAAAACTTTTGCAAAGGACAAGTTCCTATTTCCTCAGGGATGTCTTGAGGAAAAAAAGCATAGGGACAGAGTATATGACTTCTCTACTGCCTTTTAAATGATGATATGAACATTCAGATGGAAATGGATTCTGGCAACAAGAATATATATATTATATATGTCCATATATACGGAAAGAGGCTGTGTCTTCATGTGTGTGGACAAACACATTATTTAAAATCTCAGACTCTTAATATTACTTTAATTTTCACTAAACCAATTATTTTAACCTTCAGATAAAAAATTGTAATTTTCAGATCTATGAGCCCAGATAATTTATGTGCTTCTTAAAATGTTCACACATTTTTGCATCATTGACAATATTTTAGTAGCCTTTTACACTACGTATACATTTTCTAGTATTAGTACAAAAATTCTGTTCTTAACCTTATGCATATACTCTACTTTAAGCAGTTAGTATTATATGTGCTTTTATTTACACATTTATTCAACTTGGGCTATTGTATTTTCAGTTGATTTCATAGGCGGACTTGATACACATTCCTACTACCAGGATCATATTGAGTTAAAGCCTGTTAAACCTGTAAGTAAAGGCATAGAAAAATATTAATCCTTCTAACCTGGCTGAAACTAACCAAACCATCAGCAATTTGGAGCTAGTACTAATCATTGCTTTAACTTTTCACTCATATCTAAAATATACCTTTCATATGTAACCCAATACCTTCACTATTTTTCATTCCAGAAAAGATTTCAAGTGGGTGATGGGGTTTACATTTCTAAAACAATGGTTTGTCTTATTTTCCTTACCGGTAGTTAATTTCACATCACTTTGATTGCAAATGAAAACCATTTATTATTTATTCTGCAGAAGGGAAGACTGGATGGGTGTCTTAAAAGAGAGAAAGATCTAGGTGAGGATCCAGGTTCTACATGTGGGGTTCTGGGTACTTTCTTCAATGTCTCTGAGACTTCTTCTGTCATCTGCAATATGTTCATGGGGAGAAATGGATGGACTAACAAGGAGGATGAATTAAAGTGCACACAGCTCACATGTATAGCTTTGTATTGTTCTATATACTAAAATATGTCCTAAAATGTTCAGGAATGTTTGCTATGTCCCAAGAAGAAGATAGGGAGGAAAAGAAAGTCAGCAACAGCAGTGGAAAAAGTGCCACCAATTATAGTTAAAAATAAGAAAGGAATCTTTGTCAACCAGTTGACAAAACAAGAAAATAAAAGCAGTCATGCTTATTTCTGAAAACAAATTCTAAGGAGCAAATAGATGAATGTGAAGAACGATGCTAGCTATCTCACCCCCAATCTCCTGAAAATACAAAATATACTGATTAGTATTCCTGATTATGAATAAGGAAATAGATTCACTCAAGTTGTGGAACTGGATCCTTTCCTGGGTCATAAACTGGGGTCCACCTCCTCAGATGATCTCCCTGTACTTTCCTGTCCATTTAGCTCAACACGTAATGGAGAATATCATGTAAAACAAACACAGAGAAAAGGCTCTATCTATTGCATTCCTGCCCACATCCACATGAATTTCCCAGCATCTTAGGGACTGAAGCTCTACACAGCCTTCAATGTCTCTTTTGCTTTTTCCAGGGGGGTGGAGGAGAGGGAAAAGGATTAATTTTAGTCTGGAAGAATGAACTAAAGGAAGCATATCTCATAGGCTACACTAAGTCGGTGATAAATGTTTAAATAAATTTTAGTTTCTTAAAAGTAAATACAATTTGGAAACACATTTGCCCTATAAAACACCCAGGACCAAGTTTCTTCATCTCATTATTTTTGTTTCTGAGTGCAAGTAAATAATGTGCTCCAAACGTTTATATCTGTGTCTCTGAGAAGCTTGACAGGGATTATGGCAATAATAAAGATGTTGAGTGCATTGGAAATTAGAAAAAAATACTGAAAGCATGCCTACTGGTAACTCTGGAAGCCTTCATGTATTTGCTTTGAGATAAGAAGAAGATGAACGGGTTCTTTCATCTTGCTGTGGAGAACAAAAAGGAAACTCTGTGGAGATATTACAATATGAAGAATAGTGCAATATAAGAGAGATCTTTCTATTAAGGAAGGTGATTAAGAACTGAAATTGATGAATGTTGATAATGGGTTTCATGACACTAAAAAATGAATTCACACATACCTACTCACCTCCACAGTGTTCTGTGGAATGGCCCAGAGGCAAGTGACTTCCTTTTATGTGCTCTGAAGAACCTTCCATCTCTGTGAATGCGGAATACATAAAAAACACCCTCTTCAGATCACCTAAAAGGCTTTGATCAACTCCTCCACCTCCTCAAAGGGTTTTCTCTCAGCCTCTGTGCACTGCTGAACTCACAGCATTGCAGTTGAATGTAGCATAAGCCACAGGCTGTAAAAAGCAGTCAAACAGGTTTCTGCTTTGAAAGCATATGCATATTATCCTGTCAGATGGATATGGAACATCTTTCAACCATGATCAAACTGAGCCTGAACTGAAATCTTTTACATGAAACAATTTAAGAGGGCAATGTCTGTGATCTTCCTCTGTATGCAAATATTGTAGCACAAATCTTGTTGGCTTCTATCTGCTTGATTTCTTTCTTTTCCCTTTTATTTTTTTTATGCCCATGCAGGAACTTGAATTCAGGGCTTGGGTGCTGTCCCTTAACTTTTTACTAAAGGCTGCCACTTTACCACTTTAGCCATCACTCCACTTCCAGCTGTTAAATGGTTAATTGGTGATAAGAATCTCATGGGCTTTTCTGGACAGGATGGCTTCAAATAATGATCTTCAGATCTCCGCTTCCTGAGTAACTAGGATGACAGGCATGAGCTGACTTCTCTTTTAATGATGATTACATATTGGATTTCATTGTTCCCAGGACAACAATACCACATCAGCCCCTGCTGTTCTACCCAGTAGTTTAGAGAAAAAGTCAGCCTTCTGCATTAAATTGGTAGAGAGGGGAGTGAATACTGCTTTTCAGCTTTCTTTACTGCTGTTTAATCTCCATGGAGTGCAAAGCCAGATTTTATAAGGAAGTCACTTAATTAAGGTGACTAAAAGAACCCTTGGGATATCCCAGGCATGTGTATATGAACAGATACCTTTCAATGTGAGATGAATAGATGCAAGCTGACAGACTATTCATCAGTGACACTGAAGAATTGTTCAGAAGGAAACTTCTGTTCCCATGTTTCAGTGTAGTATGCCCACAGTCAAATTGCACATGACGGGGGCTGGGAAGGTGGCTCAATGCTTGCCTTGCATGCCTGAGGCCCTGGGTTCAATTCCTCAGCACCACATAAGCAAAAAGAAAAAAACCGGAAGTGACGCTGTGTCTCAAGTGGTAGAGCGCTAGCCTTGAGCTGAAGAGCTGAGGGACAGCGCCCAGGCCCAGAGTTCAGGCCCCACGACCGGACCCAAAAAAAAAAAAACAAATTGCACATGACTATGTATGCTGGGACAGTAGTTGTGGTAGAGCTGAGGTGTTTCACATTAAAGTCTAGCTTTCCACACTTTGTCTTTCTTTTTATACTACTGATACCAAAGCCATCTTGCCCCCACTGATTAAATAAGTCAGTTTAGTTCATGTTCTAGCCATTCATTGATTATCTGGAATGTGTGTACCAGGCACTGTCCTAGGCGCTGGTTAAATAAAGATAAATTAGCACTTGAGATTTGACCTCCAGCAGCAAATGATCTAGGAAAGGAGACAGGCATAGAAATGGTAAATACAAAATGATGTTAAGTAGAGATGGGTGCTTTCAGTGAAGAGGTCCCAGAAGAAGATGCTGAGCCAACATTGAAAAGATGTGCACAGTCCATTAAAAGAAAATAAGCAACCACTTTGCAAGACAGTTTGGTACTTTCTTACAAAACTAAGCTTTCTCTTACCACACAATTGAGTAATGAAGCTCCTTCATATTTATCAAAGGAGGTGAGAAATAACATCCACACAAAAACCTGCACACAGAAGTTTACAGGAGCTTTACTCATAATTTCTAAAACTTGGAAAAGACAAAACAAAATGAGATGTCCCGTGGTAGGCAAATGGATAATAAACTAGTAATCCAGATAATTGCATTATTATTTTGTGTCGAAAATAGTGAGTTGTCAATTTATGAAAAGTGAATGCATGTAATGAAACAAATAAGCCATACTAAAATGGCTGCATATTGTATGATTACAGTTATCTAATACTTTGAAAAAGGCAAAACTGTGGAGACAATTATCCAGATCAGGGTCTGGGAGAGGAAGACATACATGAGTAAGTACAGAGGACATTGAAGGCAGTGCAGCTATTCAGGACAATGCAGTAGTGGTGGGTATTTGTCTTTACGCCATTGTCCAAACAGAATATTTGACACGAATCTGACTTTGGGTAACAATAGAGCACTAATATACATTCATCAATTGTAAACAAAGGTACCGTTTTGGTGGGGGATAGTGGGGAAGATTATGAGAAATCTCTGTGTTTCCTTTCAAAAACTGCTCAAAAAAGTCATATTTTATAAAAAGAAGCCAAGGGACAGGGCATTTTGGTACACACCTATAAACCCAGCTACACAGGACGAAGAGATGGGAGGATTGTAGCTTGAGCCCATCCCAAGCAAAAATAAACTAAAATATAAAGGGTTGAATCATGGCTGAAGTGTACTGCAGTTGTTTGTGAAGTGCAAACCCTAATACCCACACACATGTGCTCACACACACACACACACACACACAAAGATTGAAGAAGAAAATCGGTGCCCACCCCACCCCCAGTATGGGGGCTAACTTGCATTGCTATGGTACAGAGGACAAAGTTAAAATGGCTAACCTACATAGTGTTTGCCGGACTTCTCCCATAAACTCAGCTTAACCTATGAGGAAGCAGCTGCTGAAGCAAAGCAGGGACCATGACAGCTCCTAGGGAGGACACTAAGAGCTATTTAGCAGCCAGAGCTTTGCCAACTAACTAATATTGCTCTTTGTGCCTGAAGCTATAGAAATGCAGTCAGCGCTTGCCATCTGGGTTTGACTTGGAGATAGGTGACACACAGGTCAGGACTCCATCATCTTGCCACACTGCCAGTGAGGAAGTAGAACTCCCATCATGACTCCAATCTAGTGCTCACCCGAGTCAGCCCATTACTTTCCCCCACATGCTGACTCCACATTTCACCAGGACAAACTGCGAAGGCTTAGAGCAAGAGTCAAGTACTCAGCGAGGCTTCGTGGGGGCACTCAGCCTGGCCTGGCAAGGACATAGTGGTGACCCAAGGGGAAAGGGCTGGCAAAAACAGATTTACCCACGGGAAGAAAAACAGCATAGCAAAAACCCACACAGCTACGAAAGTGAGACGGACTAAGAGAACACAGGGAGCGACTAAATTAAACTTTTGTCAAAATCATGACTGGTGTGTTCCCATCAAAATGGTTAGCCACTGGATAATAAGAAAATTAAGCTCCATGTAGCAGTAATTCTTCCCTTAGAAATAATTAGACTAAGGCACTTTATTAAAAAAAAGAGATAACAGCTGAATTCTAGGACTGAGCTGTACAGAAGTAGAGCCAAATCTGATCATTCTAGAAATTTCCATGAAGATGCCCCATGATGCAATGAAGGCAGACTTGATAAAGAAAATCAACCCTGAACTCTGCCCATCACTTTTAAGTAATCTTTTCTAAGATTTCCCAATGAGAACTTGACTATTCTTTTCTTTCCTGACTTACCTGATTGCCTTTGCTGGAAGCTAATTTTTCTTCACAAAAAAATTGCTACATGCTATGTGGCCACTGCTGATTGAGTGGCTGTTCCCACCACTAAATGCTAATAGACAGAAGAGACTAATCCCCACTTCAAGCTAGCACTGCTGCTCCTCAAGGTGCCCTTACTGCTGGGCCTCTGTGTCTAAAAGTCCAGGCCTGCAGGAAATCCACTCCTGACATTGGGCAGTGGGACAGATGCAGAGGTGGGAAGGTCTGTTTCTCTTTTGTGCCAGTAGTCCTGTTTGTAAATTAGTTTCATATCAGACCATATTGCATTTACAGTATCTAGATCAGACACTATTAAAAATATAAGATGTGTATGTGTGTCTATGTGTGAACTCATGTGTGTGTGAGAAAGAGAGAAAGTTGGGAAGGTGAAAAAATATGCTTTTTTAAAGACCAACAATCACTAGACTGGTGGCTCATGCCTGTAATTCTTGCTATTCAATAGGCTGAGATGTAAGGATCATGGTTCAAAGCCAGCCTGGACAGAAAAACTTGCATGAATTATATCCAATTAACCAACACACACACACACACACACACACACACACACACACACACACACACACAAATTACCAGCCATGTGCTAACAAACTATGGCTGTAGAAATATAAAAATGAATAAAATGGAAACTCTTTCTTTGTTCTATTCTCATTAATTCTTGATCAGCTAGGGCTTAATAGTTATCTACACAGACAAAGCAACAAGCTATGTAAAATCCTCTTTGCTGTCTGCCCTCTACAACACACACACAGTAAGGTGATTGAGCTGTTCTCACAGAGAAGGATGCAGTGTTCCCATTACTGAGCATAGAGTCCCATTTCCCAAGTGTCATCATCAGGCCCTGGAAATGGAAGGCACTTATGGAGGCATTACCCGTCAAAGTCATCGCACTTGCAAACACTGCGAGCATGTTAGTTGTCCCCCGCGAGTGATAGGCTTCCCTGCCTGCCTTACTTAGCAAAGCAGCAATTGCATTAGGACTCATTCCCCTCCCTGGCTTTAGAGTGCTTTCCCTGTCACAATCATTAGTAACTTTCCCATCCATCATAAAAAATGATTTCACCATTTCAGGGACTACTGCAAGAGCTTATGCTAATGTGTAGTAATTTGATGGTGACCATGTAGCAATGAAATGTATGGATTTGTGTGGCTGAGGTGGCTCGATCTCTTGATCATAGTTGTTAGTTGTTAGTCCTTGGACCACTCTCATTTCTAGGAAGCCATGATATCACCAACAGTGCAGACACAAGAGGGTCTAGGGCGACCTCCAGGACTATCATTGTCCTATCTCGCTGAGGACACAGACATTTCTCCTGCCATGTGACCTCACTCTCTGCTCCCAGAATATTAGAAAGCCTTCTTATGCTGCCTCATGAACATAAGAATTATTTTCTGGGCTGGGAAGGTGGCTCAGTGATAGAATGCTTGCCTTGCATCCATGAGCCCCTGGGGTCGATTCCTCAGCATCACATAAGCAGAAAAAGAAAAAAAAAAAAAAAAGGCTGGAAGTGGCACTGTGGCTCAAGTGGTAGGGTGTTAATCTTGAACTGAAGAGTTGAGAGATGGCGCCCAGGCCCAGAGTTCAAGCCCCGACAAAAATAAATAAATAAATAAAAATTATTTTCCAAAATGAGAAAACCCATATCTGAATGGCACCTTGTAGACCTTACCTCAGAAGCAGATCTCACATTAAAGATGAATGGAGTAAATACTCTGAGATGCCTTCAGCTTACATGAATACTCCCATTAACAAAGAAGCATGCCTTTACCTATTGTTTTATCTTCAACTTAAAAGGACCTTATGAACTGAGTGGATAAATGAGCTTCACTGCCCTTTCTGACTTAGAGATTTCCTAAAACTATAAAATCCCATCATAATAAACCAACTCTTTATCTTTCCGTTTAAATCCCTGCTAAAATTCAAAGTGGTAATAGGAACAGATAGATGGACTTGTAATTCACACACAAAGAAGCCAGAGAGCAAGGGAAATGTCATGGAAAGATAGGACAGAGCCAAGGTGTCAAAGATTGAACCCTCTACTTTCACAAGAGTGGCTACCAAAGTAAGGTGAAACTGGGAAGTTGAGAAATTCTTTTTTAACTTAATTTAATTGTCAGTATGATGTACACAGGGGTTACAGTTACATACATAAGGTGGTGAGTACATTTCTTGTCAAATTATAACTAAATAATACATTTCAGGCCATAGAATAGTTACTGAACTGAGTAGAAGTTTCTAGATGGAGATATAAAGTAAGTGTGGACACAGTCTTTTTGTTGTAACGTTCATAATTTGGGAGTTGGAGGGATAAAACTGCCATGACTGGGTGGAATAACAGAGGATGGCGAGTTGTGACACTGGAGGCCAGCATCTGTGTACACGGCACAGATGTGTACAAGTCACAGCTGGTTACGTAAGAGGTATTGGTAACCAGATGAGAAAGCCACATGCCTGAGGAGAAGTGAAAATCTTCACAGAGACAAATTCCAACTGGATCTTCAAAGGTAAGTAAGATTTGGATCAGCTAAGACCTCACAACAGAGGAGCTGTGAGAGGTGATAAATACAACAAATATTAACTGTGCAGCATGTATAGTGTGAGTGTTGGTTTTGTGCAAGGGTCATAATTCAGAATCTCCCATTCCCAAGGCTTCTCATTTAGGACAAAATCAGGAATATGAAATCCAGAGTCTGTGCCCAAATCGTGGACTGAACGTGTTAGTATGTATTAGGTGATGTTCCCCAAATAAATAGAATGAGTAGCATGCATATCAGGGAATGGGTGTATGCAGAGGAGAACAGACTGACAGACAGGGGCAGGAGGCCGATTTTTAAGAAATTACCTCACACAATAGAGACTGGCATGTCCAAAATCTGCAGGTTAGGTTGGCCAACTGGAGATCAAAAAAGATAAAATATTGTAGCTGAAATCCAAAGGCAATTTGTAGGCCAAATTTCTTCTCCTTCAGGAACATTATAGTCTTTTTTCTTCAGGCCTTTCACTGATCAGATGAGATCCACATATGTTCTTTACACAACATCTACTGACTTAAATTCCAATCTCATCTAAAAGATACCATCCAGTGACATTAAACTGGTATTTGAACAAATATCAGGACACTGTGGCCTAGCCAATTTGACACACAAAAGTAAGCATCACAGGGAAGGGTGTATGTAAGAGAAATGGGTCCAGTGTTAGGTGATATGAAAGCCAGACAGGACAATGCTTATGTAGATTCTGGAAGAATATTAGGCCAGAGTTGTGGCTGGTAGGCACAACACACCTCTGTCATCTTTACTTCTGATACACCCAATAGTAATGATCCTATCACCTCACAACTGCTGTCAAAGTGGCACTTTCTCCCAGAAAGTGGCCCCATACCTTAAAGCCCAACTGCCACCCTAATCTGAAAAGTAAGAAAACCTAGTATTCCAGCTTTCTTCTTGCTATTGGTTCGACAGGAGCAGAGATAAGCAGAAGTTGATTTGCATTTCAAAAGGTCTGGATGAAGAGAAGGGATTGTCATTGTTTAATGTTGAAGTTATTTACAGCAATTTATGTTTTATTTTCTAGGTCGAAATAAGTAATGCCATTGATTTTGAAATGCGGCTGCTGGATTTGACTTAGGGAGCAAAAGCACCACTGAGGGCCAGCACTGTGGATCCGTCTCGTTCCACCTCCCTCCCAGACAATAACTGTGCCTCCTGCTTCCCCACAAGTCACCGAGTTCTTCACTCACATTCTGTGTAATATTAGCAGTGTTCAGTTAGATGAGTTCTGGGTGCTTGGGTGGGTATTTTTTTAGTCATTTTCTTCTTATATAAGCACTTGTAAATTGTAAAAAAAAATGGTTTTTAATTTTTTTAACAATATCTAATGTGAGGCATGCAATATGATAAAAAAAAAAATCTCTGAAAAAAAAAAAAAAACCTTCTACCAATCATCTTGAAGAGAAACATCCGCGTGTGTTGCCAGGTGTGGAGTCAGTGATGCCAGCTGCTGAGGTTCTTCTAGACCACATGGACTGGCAGTGGCAGTTGCCTTGGGGCAGCTCATTCATGGGTAGAAAAGATGGACCATCGTTTTAACACCACAAGACAAAACATGTGTTCTCACCTTCCCACACTACTACACAGGATTAGGGCAATTTAAATTTCACATTCAGGCCTGGCATCTTGTTCTTCCAGTGTTTTGAAATATATAGAGATCTTAGATACTGGAAAGAGTGAAATGATTAATGGATCCCCCCCTTTTCCTTTTCGGAGAAAACATGAATGTCTCTCAACTCCATATTTCTGCTCTGTCTCCCTCCTGCACAATGATGTCAAACCTACACATACAGCACCCAGGCTGGGGGAGAAATCACAGTCACAAATCTAAATCAGAAACTTCACTCTGGAAATATTTGAAGGGAAGGAACATTTTAAAAATCACAGAATTCTCTATAAATGTGTCTAAAGAAAATATTTGTGTGTGCCCTACATTTTTTTCTCCTGCTCTATCCCAACAAATAGTCCAGGACATACAGTTGTCTGGAGAAAAAAAAACAGATGACTATTTTAAATCCACATCACAATTGTTTGAATTATTGTCGTTATTATTATTATTATTATTATTGTTGTTGTTGTTACTATGTTGGTGCTGGTTCCGGGGCTTGAACTTAGGGCTTCACAGTGTTCTCACTCAGATGGGTTTTTCACTGGCACTCCAACACTTGAGCCACAGCTCCACTTGTCTCACAGGCATTTCTGCCTAGGCTGGCTTCGAATTGTGATCCTCAGATCTCAGTCTTCTTAGTAGCTAGGATGACAGGTGTGAGCCACCAGCATCCAGTTTTCCATATTGTATTTTTTAATTGGAATAATATTTACATATGGTGAAATGTACAGATATTAAGAATGCTACATGAATAGTCTGAAAAAAGTATACACTCACGTAACCAATGCTTCAGTCAAATTATAGGACATTCCTATCACTTTAGAAAGTTTCCTCTTTCCCACTTGTCAATCAATTGCCATGTTCCCATAGTCAACCATTGTGCTGATCTTCATCATTGATTAATAGAGATAGGGTAAACTCTTCTCAATATCTGTCATATCACTTGTTTTCACCTTTTCATTATTACTCACTCTATATAAGCTTCCCCCATGTTAACAAAGTTGAACATTAGTGCACTGTGTAGTAGAGATTCTTGATGTGTCACTCTTCTCTAAGAAGTCTGTAAACCACTGAAAAATTGTTACTAATTTTTTACATGTATAGAAGCTCTTCCTCCTCCTCCTGATTCTCTTTTTTCCTTCTCTTCTTCCTTTCATCTTTCTATAGATTTCTTAAGACTGTTAAGAGACTGTTAATGTAAAACCATTGCCCTGGTTGCTCAAATTCCTAACAACCACAGTGGCTTCCTGGAAGTATATTCTATACTCACAGACCTCTGCATTGTGTCCATTGGGTCCACTGACCCTCATTAACTAACTTTCATTAATCATATTTCATCCTACTGAATAAACCCAGTTTCACAATGAAGAGATAGCTAAGCCTTAAGGTAGAAAAATCCAAACCACCATTCTGCAATTGAGAAAGTGAAACCTAAGGCTTTGATGAACTTCTCCAGAGTCCTGTATTTGTGTAGAAGGACAAGAACTGTGGCTAAAGGAAAAGAACATGGAGGACATAGTTGAGGTTTGGGTCCCAGCCTACCACTAGGACCTTGGGACTTGATATCTCTGGACTAGAGTCTCCCCCCTCTATGAAGGAAAGTCATCTTCTAAGTAGGAATCCTACCTTCCAAAGGCAAGGTGAAGATTTGATTTTAAAATATAAGTACTGTGAAGCCTTCAGAGCAATGAGTTAATCCTGGGCTAGATTTCTTGTGATCCACTCAAAAAACCCTCAGTAATAGCAAAGTCTTCTACTGCCTAAAAAGTAGTAGGAAAAAAAGTTGTCCATGTTTAAGCAATTTAAATTAATGCAGATTAAAAATCTCATTTTAATTAAAAGATAAGTGTAATAATATTCCAAAATTTATACATCATGTTATTATTGCAAAAGCTTAGGAAATTCAAAAAGTATCAAAAGTCAACAAAAAAGATGGATAATAGTACTACTTAAAGACTTTATATTGCTATTTCATTGTTTGTGATGAAATGAGAAAACTCAAGTAAAAACATGGCTAACATTTTATAAAAACAGTACCATACCAAGTTTTGTTTCTCTTTTATTTTCCTATGAATTTCTTCAGGTTTCTAAGATACATCTCAGCCTTAGATACTATCTAGCTGCAGATAACTGATTGGAGAATGTCTTTACCTTAGTGATTACTGTAGCACATGTGGTAATCTTCCTCCACTTCAATAATGAAGTTATAACTTTCAGCAGTTCCTAATGTACAATTCAGCAATTCCTAATGAATAGCAAAACGTTGCCACTCACCAAAAGTAAGTTAGAATGACTTCCCATATAATCTTCCTCTTCAACTCTCATGTTTCTGGCCACTACGTAGAGTTTCTGCTTACTTGTAACAAAGGAGTAAAGATTAGGGCAAGGTTGAGGGCTAACACTTGGCAATTACTAGTTAATCTGGCTAATTTCAACATGGCAGCTGCTACCCAGGGATGAGTTGTTCCAGTCCTTGCTTTTGCCATAGCCAATAAATCTCAAGATCTTTTAGAAAAGTATCCATGTGAATATATCCTCAAGAATCATCACCTCCCTTTGATCATTTAATGTGAGGTATGGACATACATCTTGTTTTAGAGGTATCCCTAAAACAAAACATATATCCATACCTCCCAAAATTCGGGATGTCGTTGGCTCATTTGTTTCAATAACTTGAGAACTTGTTATACCAAAATATTGACTCATTTGCTTTCTCCTGCAGAAAAAAAAAAAAAACATCCCTGTTATTCCTATAGACATCACTAAATGAGCCACTCAGCTTCAAGAAGCTGAATCCAACAAAATATGGGAAGACTGCCATCTGTCTCACTTAATGAACGGGACAGTCCTGATTGAGCAGAATTTGTCTTCATTAGAATTAGCTAACATGTACATTGCAAAGCTGAGGGAAACCATTGTGACTCTGCTAAATCGAGAAGCAAATAAAAACCAAAATTGCTCTTTTCAATCTTTGCAAATTAGAAAGGAATTTTGCCAAGAGTAAACAGACCTTCAATTTTATACTCAATTAAAACATGATGATGCCTCAAATGTGGACTCTCTGTGGACTGTAAATACTCTGGCTGGTTAGTGTTTGTGTGTGTGTGTGTGTGTTTGTGTGTGTGTGTGTGTGTGAGAGAGAGAGAGAGAGAGAGAGAGAGTCTTAGGGCTTGAACTAGGGGCCTGGTCATTGTCACTGAGCTTTTCTGCTTAAGGCTGGAGCTCTACCACTTGAGCCACAGCTCCACTTCCACTTCCAGCTTCTTTCTTGCTTGCTTGCTTTCTTGCTTTCTTGCTTGCTTGCTTGCTTGCTTGCTTGCCTGCTTGCTTGCTTGCTTGCTTTTTTGGTGGTTAATGGAGATAAGAGTGTCACAGACTCTGATCCTCAGATCTCAGCCTCCTGAGTAGCTACAGGTGTGAGCCACCTGTGTCCAGCATAGTTTAAGGCTAATACTCACATTGTTTCTGAGTTGTTCTAATATGTAGCTAGAAGAAATTCTATTCTTGACTGGAGTTCAAGTGTTCTAACTTGATATTTTAGACCAAGAAAGTATCTGCTTTTTCTCAAAGGCAGCTGAATGAAGGAGATAAAAATGCAAATAATTGATACTTGGAAATAGGAACCTTAAGTGTCATGGTTTAACAAAATACATTTCAATTCAAGAATGAACTTGTAACTTGTTTGAATAAGAGATCCTTTTAAATATCTAAGAGCTATGTTGAAATATTTGTGATACATAGATCTACAGCTTAAAAGTTATCAGCTGAGGGGTGGGAAGGTGGCTCAGTGGTAGAGCGCTTGCCTTTCATGCATGAGGCCCTGGGTTCGATTCCTCAGCACCACATAAGCAAAAAGAAAAAAGCCGGAAGTGGCACTATGGCTCAAGTGGCAGAGCGCTAGCCTTGAGCTGAAGAGCCGAGGGACAGCGCCCAGGCCCAGAGTTCAGGCCCCATGACTGGACCCAAAAAAAAAAAAAAATTATCAGCTGAATGGTCAGCTACAAAATAGAACTAATAGAAGAATTTACCTTGCATTTAACTGACAAGTGAGAAATTCAGGAAGTGAGTAGATATATTTTAAATATTAGTTGTATTTACCAGTAAATAATTCTCAAAAAAAGAAATTAAGAAACAAATTTTATCCTTGAAAAAATTTAGCAATTTTATTGGGGATTAATTTTTTAAATGTCATTTCTAGAAGGTGGTCATAAAATATTTGGTATTTATAGAAAATTTGATGTCAGGTGAAAAATTAATTAGTTTCTTTCTTTGAACTTGCATTTATAGAAAAGGAAAAACTGGTTACATGCTAAATATTTAAGAGTTGAAATAGTCAAGGAACTCAAAATATGATTTGGCTTGAACTTGATAAAAGAATAAAGGAAGGAAGGAGGAGAAAGGAGTAGAAAAGTGAGAGAAAAAGAAAAGGACTAGAGCAGAAGACAGGAAAGAAAGATCCAAATTTTTAACTCTCCTTCATTTGGATTTGAGCAGTGTCAATCCTTAACTCAGTTTTTGTTCTTTTGGTTTTGTTGTTGTTTTTGATAATGATGATAAGATTTTGTTTTTGTTTTTGCTTTGTTTTATGTAGGGTTTTTCCTTCCTTTCTTTCCTTCTTTTTTGAGGGAGTTGTGGGGAATGGTTTGATTTCTTCTCAGTAGAGAGTTTGAATGCAGAGCTTGTACTTGGTACTCTACCACTTGAGACACGTTCCCAGCTCTGTCTTTGCTTTTTCCTCTTGACTGGAAACACTGAATCATTTTCCATCTAGGGCATGTTTCTCCTTTTTTATTGTGAGTTGTAAGAAAGGATTTGAAGCCGGGCGTTGGTGGCTCACACCTGTAATACTACTCAGAAGGCTAAGCTCTAAGGATCGCAGTTCAAAGCCAGCCCAGGCAGGAAAGTCTGTGAGACTCTTATTTCCAAAAAGCCACCAGAAAACCAGTGCTCAAGTGGTAGAGCACTAGCCTTGAGCTGAAGAGCTCCAGGGACAGTGCCCAGGCCCAGAGTTCAAGCTGCATGACCAGAAAAAGAAAGAGAGAGAGAGAGAGAAAGAGAAGGAGGGAGGGAGGAGGGAGGGAGGGAGGGAAGAAAAAGAAAGGAAAGGAAAGGAAAGGGGAAAGGGGAAAGGAAAGGAAGGATTTGAAGAAACCAACGTTCTATTCTTGTGGAATTATCTTTGGCAGACAATCTTGTCAGTCCATCTTATGATTGGACTTACCTATAAATGCTCCTCATAAGAGCAATGATGAGTTAAATAATAGGTAAGTCTTCACAGTTCAAAATTGTAGAGACAGAAATAATCTGAATGTAGATTCATAGCAACAGGGACTCAGGATCATTCCCTTGTTTTATCCTGTGGTTATCATTCTCAAGATCATCTCTGAATCAAAACAGCCACTGAAGCTCCTGCCATTGCTTTCTATATTCTACCTAATAGTGAAGATTTAAATTTAAAAAGAAGAAGAAAAAAAAACAAGAAGGGAAAAAAGGGTTTCTTTTCTGTCAGGACAAGTCTCAGAGGCTGATTCTGCTACTACTGATTACCTTACATTTCCCAAAGTAGTCCACCCCAAACTTTTCTACAAAGGAAAATGAGCTTTGTAACCTTTACTTGTAACATTTTGCCTATCTAACAAGAGCTTTGTTCCTTAATAAGAAGGATGGTGTATGTAAAGCATCCCCGATTCATCTGTCACACAGTTCAAGCTAAGTGGCAAAATTTCTTGGGCTAGTGTTGCATATTCTATAATTATGTTATAGAAAAACACACATATATTCTTCAGTACTGAGAGACCTTAGTCACCAAGTTATGAACTAAGAGTATCAGCCTCAGCTTCTTTCTTATCTGTTCTTTGTGATTAAACCTATGGCACTAGAACCTTTCATACTTCCTATAATTCTGCAGAGTATAATTCAGTTTTCCTTCTCTTGAAGTTGAACTTAAAAAATGAATAGGCAATTGAATGCCATGCTTGGACTCACTCTCCTACAACACTAATTAATGTTTCTATTGCCATAACTGTGATGCTATATTTGGCAGGACTTTCCCCTCTGGACCTATTCATAGTGTCATTTGTTTTCCAACTCATCAAACACTTTGTGTGCACAGTGCTCAGGAAGGGGAGGTGGGACAGGTGAGTGAGATATATGGCAATATTTTCTCAGCACTGATGCTAGGCCTATTTCTTACTTCATCTGCTTTTCTACAAGAATAAATTATTGTTGCTGGGTGGAATGAGTATTTGATTTCTCTAAGAAACAATGTTAGGAAAAATATAAAAAATAATGTAATTAGATTTTAAGGTATATTCCTTTAAGCTATGGGTATGTATTATACACATAAACACACAGAGGAGGGTGGAAGGAGAGAGAGCATTTCTAAGTACTAATTATTCAGCAATATTCCCTGGAGTGATTTCAAGCCACTGAAAAAATGTTGGTAATAGTCTCCTAGCACCTTCAAATCTGGCAGTTATGACCAATGATTTCAACAAAAAGTTGGAGTTCCAGCACTTGAGATTGAGACAAAAGGTGGGGGCAGCTATACAACTCCATCTTTAATTTTTTTAAAGCCAACAAACAAAACCAGAGTGACTGGCATGTTCATTTGATACTCACACATCTGCACTCAAACTTCAAAATATGAATGTACAGCTTTCTAAAGCACTCCACCTTTCAAATATGCCATACTTATAAATAGATGGAGGCAGGTAGCTGCAGTAGCTTGCCCCATATGCCATCAAATCTGCCAGATGAGTCTTCAGTCCTGCCTTCTGTCCTCTACATTTTGTGACCATCATCTATAAGAAGTCCTAGCTCATCCAGACCTGTGCCATGGGTTGCATGGGCTAGTCTGACCGTGGATAGATATCAGAGCTGCAGGTCAGCATAGGAAGATACCTGCTACTGGCTTGTTCCCTCTTCATCTCCCCTTAACTTACCTCTGAACATCACAAAGTTATCATCCAGAGAGCTTTGCTGTTTCCTTTGGTTTTTGTCTTCTCAGGGAAAACAAGAAATCCCAGACCTCAAATCACTGTTCTTCACTTTCCAAAAACCAAAATCATTGGTTCTGTACGCTGCATTTTCCTTTACTCTTACTTTAAATATGTGGCCCTACCAATTTTTTTTTCAATTGCAATGATAGCTTACTTTTTTAATTTAATTTTATTGTCAAGGTGATATACAGAAAGGTTTCAGTTACATATGTAAGGTAGTGAGTACATTTGTTGTCAAACTTGTTACTCCCTCATTCATTTTTTCTCCCACTTTCCCTTCCTCCAATTCCCACCCCTCACCCCCGAGGTTGTATGGTTCATTTCCAACATATTGTCTTGTGAGTATTGCTGTTGCATTAATTTACCCTTTGTCCTTTGTCTCACCATTTTGTTGTTCCCCTTCCCTTCCCTAATTCAGATAAATGTCAATACCCAGGATACCCAGATAAACATAAATACCCAGGGTACCAAAATCAAATACAGTGACAACAGGGGATAAACCATAGGAAAAATAACACAAAAGAAAAAAGAAATCACATAGTACATTAAAAACAACAACAAAGAAAAACCTCTTGTTCCCATATCTTGAGTTCTTTTCTTATTTGGCCATCATCTTATATGGTCACATGTATATAACTATTGAGCTATTCTGCTCATCTTCTTGCTAGAACTATCCCAGACATATACTAATTATTACAAATGAGGACTATTAGGGAGCCTATGTTTCCTTGCATCTGGCTTACTTATCTTAATATGATTTTTTCTAAGTCTTCTCATTTCCTTATGAATACAGCGATGTCTTTCTGATGGAAACATAGAATTTCATTGTGTATATATACCACACTTTCTTGATCCATTCATTTACTGGGGGACAACTGGGTTGGGTCCATATCTTAGCTACAGTAAATAATGCTTCAATAAACATGGTTGTGCTGGTAGCTTTAGCATGGCCTTATTTGTAATCATTTGGGTAAATACTTGTAGAGAGCTAAAGTTAGATCCTTATATATCACCCTGCACCAGAATCAACTCCAAATGGATCAAAGACCTTGAGGTAAAAGCAGATACCCTGAAAACAATACAGAAAGGAATAGGAGAAACACTAGCGCTCCTTGGCACAAGTTGAAATTTTCTTTATAAAGACCCAGAAACATAACAAATCAAAGAAGAGTTGGACAAATGGGATTGCATTAAAGTGCAGAACTTCTGCAAGGCAAATGACATAGGTAGCAAAATAAATAGAAAGCCCACAGATTGGGAGAATATCTTCACTAGCTATACAACAGACAAGGGCCTCATATCTAAACTGTACTTAGAACTCAAAAAATTAAATTCCTCAAGACAAATTCTCAAAGAAACATTTGCCCCATCAATAAGTGGGCTAAGGACTTAAAGAGAGACTTCTCCAAAAAGGAAATAAGAATGGCCAATAGACACATGAAAAAATGCTCAAAACTCTGGCCATAAAAGAAATGAGATCAAAGCCACATTGAGATTCCACCTCACCCCAGTTAGAATGGCTATAATAAAGAAATCTAATAACAACAGATGCTGGAGGGGATGTGGACAGAAGGGAACATTACAAGACTGCCTGGAAAGCAGTCTAATCTTTTGAGGAACATCTACACTGCTTTCCAGGCATAAACATAATGCTCCCCTGTGACCCAGCCATCCCACCCCAGGGTATTTACCCAAATGCCTACTTTTATATTTTGAAGTCACAATCTCCCAATATAACCCAGGCTATCTTGAAATCATGATCCTCCGGCCACAGCCTCTACAATGCTGGAGTCACATTCCTAGGTCACCATAGCCAAGCAAGACAACTTCCTTAAACCCGCAGTACAGCAAGCACTTCTAAAACCTGTTTTTCCTGGGAAAGTGACTGTGCAAATAATTTTTTAAACTTCCTTTTTAACTGACTCGCCATTTCATTTCTTCTAGGCCTCTTTGTTTTTTTTACTAATTTATGGATTTTTCTGTTCCCTTTCTAGTTTTTTACATCTATTTTAAGCCAAAAATGGCAGACATTGAGACATTACAACATCTTTTACTACAATTACCTATCTTGTAGAATACCAGGGTCCTTTAATTATGACTAATGAATGCAGGCAATGCTAGTACATGCAAATATTGACTAGTTTTCTTGTCCCTTTAGCAAAACTGGCTTTGTCTTATTGAGCTCTTTTCTTTGCATTATACAGAATTTTTATTATTATACACTGCCATCCTTTAATCTGTTTACTCTGCATATATTAATAAGTATTTTGTTTATTTTGTAGCTATCATTTTTCTATGTCATGTTTCTAAATAAATATTCTCTAAGCATGATATTGTTGTGTCAGCCAACAAGTTCGATAACTGTAGAGAATGGTATCTAAAACAATTCTTGTGATAAACTTAAATTTTTCCTATAGAACAAGCAAAGTTCATTAATACCTTTTATTATGTTTAAACTACTTATTCAATGTAATAGATTTTTTTAACCCATTGGTTACTGTTAGGTTCCTTCACATCACAAAGAAAAATCACTGAGTATAGAACTCAAATTATCTTTTTTTATATAATTTTTATTTGAAAATGCTAAAAACAGAAGGGTTACAATTACATAAGTCACACAGAGAATAAATTTTCTTTTGGATAATGCCACCTCTTCCCTCGCTTTCTCCGTTTTTCCCTCCCACCCCACCCACAAATTATCTAAAGTTTACCCAAGAGTTGGAATCACTGGGCCCTCTGTGAAATTTTCTCTGTGTGCCCAGCCTGTAATATACAATCTCAAGTCCCAGAGCCTGAGTTGTTCTGGGTTCATTCATCTCTGTCAGAAAGGAGATCTGGGTAGTGACTTTTGGATAGGATTGAGAAAACCCTAGCTCCTGTTTTCTTTTTCTCATTTATTTTAAGGCCCATGGCCATCAACCCTTCATGATTTTATTCTGCCCAAGTCTCCCATTTCCATATGTGTAAATATGGTGCTGCATAATAATTATAACCTTTAAGAAAATGGAGAGTTTCATTAAAGTTTCCCTGTAAATCTTAGATGCCTCATGACAGATATAGCTGAGAAGGCCAAAACATTATTAGCATCAGTGATAACTGTAATAAAAACATGTCTCATTTTCTTATAAACACATCCCATTTTCTTTCCCATACAATTCAAAGGAAAGGTAGGTGTTAACACTTCAAAATACGTTTATATCCTTCAGGGATGTAAAATCTGAGGTACAGCAAATTAGACTTACTAGCCATTGCCATTTCTAAAGCAAAATGACTGGCATAAAAGAACAAAGCAATTTCTCATTCTCTGGTAGGTGAGAACTCCCACGGAGAACTTCTGATCTGGAAACATTGAGTAATTTTTGCCATTGTAGATTTCTGCCATTTCAGATTTTTCTGAGACTTTCTATATGTGACAAGAACTCCGCTAGCTGGCAACATCATCTGTCTGCAGCAGAGCTGAGAACAGAAAGACAGAAAGGCCTCTGACCCTCCCAGTAGATCTTGTACAATCCACACACCAACACTCCTAAATTTTATTCACAGGAAAGCTGTCCAATATATTACCTAAACTCTACTTTCTTTTAACTGATACAAAATTCCTGGTTTATCTGCATAGAATAATTGCAAGCATAGAATAGAGTAGTGGCCAAAAACACGAAAAGTATATCTTCTATAAAAGATTCAAAGTACTGAATATGAACTAAACATTCTATCCCTAAAAGAATAGAGTAAGGAAACTAGAATAAGATTCCAAGTCACAGTTTTATGTGAAATTCTTGAAGTAAATGAATGTACTGAACAGAACTTAGGGTAATAATGTATTGCTTCATAAAACAGTATTTTATCCACATTATGGTGAATTCAGATAATCAGTTAAAATGCTCATTTGTCAAACTAGGCGGTGGGTCATGCCCATAATCTTAACTACTCAGTAGACTGAGATCTGAGGATTGCTATTCAAAGCCAGCCCGAACAGAAATGTCCATGAAACTCCTATCTCCAATTAACCACCAAAAAGCCAAAGTGGAGCGATGGCTCAAGTGATAGAGTGCTAGCCTTGAGCTAAAAGTTCAGGAATAGTGCCCAGGCCCTGAGTTCAAATCCCAGAATGATCCCTCACCAAACAAACAAAAAAGCTCATTCATCTGAATTAGAAACTGGTACTGCTTTCTCAAGATACTACTATTTTTATCTGTCCTGCATTTGTATTAATAATTGACTGGTTTCAATAAGATGCACTGTTGTTATCTGCTGTACATTATTTTCTGATAACCACCCAGATCTTCACTGTCTCCAGCATGAATGGAAGCTTCTTACATTAGCATTTTCATTTCCTGCATATTCTGCCCAACTGCATGTGGTAATGCTGTGGTCATTGTAGTCTTTCTAGATAGTTCGGTTGATATAAATTACACTTTGGAAGACTCTTCTCCACAAATGGCTAAAAGAAAAGTGCTTAAGTATTGAAAAAAAAGCCAAGTATCAGTAAACCCCAGCACAGTCTAATTCATCCTGAATATAGCCATGGGGTAAAGAAGTATGAAAAGTGTAATTTTCAAGACTTTAGGCCTGATCCTTGTTCCAGGGAGTTCCCCCTTCTGAAAAGCTTTCTTTCCCCTAGCTGTTAACAAATTCTCTCTTCTAGTAGAAGCCCTTATGGTCTTGGTTAAAAAGTTTTCAAAGTTCTGGGATATTTTACCAAAAAGGGAGAAACACTCACAGGTGTCATGCCTCCTAGTGTACTATGCTGTCTCCAGATATATTCCAAGATTGTGCCTACAGTCACCAAATCCAACCAGTATCCTGTGCCATGGTTGGTCCACCTTTGGTAAGAGGAAATGTCTCTGTGCATAGTAGACAATTAGAGACAACTGGGACATCCTCATTCATAGGTAAGTCTGATTTGCTTTTTGGTGTGAAAACTCACAATAATCAAAAGATACTATCAATCTGGAAATTTCTTGCAGAGACCTTCCATACTAGCATTCAGTAATACCTCCAAATGAGAAACCATGAGAGAGGACTCCTTGAACTCCTTCAAGCTGTACTATGTGCCCTTGTCCACTGGTAGCAAGTTATGGCTGCTGCCTCTTTCTTTTAAAATATCTTTGCCAAGTGCCTGCTCTGTGTGAGACTCTAGAGATAAAAAACAAAATCATGACACAGTCAGCCCACCGGGAGCTTCCAGTTCAGTGCTGAAGATGTATATTCATCCTCAAGGCCCTAGGCTAAGTCCTGGCAGGGCTCCGCACAAACTGGGTCCTGATGTGAAAAGCCAAGGCTTCCCATATTCCAGATTCTAAGTCCCAGAAATCTGGGGGCCGGGGGAGGGGGGGGGGAGCTGGAGGGAGGGGGGGCGAAAATCAGGAAAGCCCGCGTTCAACCTTCCTCTTCCCTAAGTACTCAACAAACAGAATGAGCTTCTGATTTTTTGGAAGAAGCCAGAGAGCAATAGAAACAAACACTCGTTTTCTTTCTTGAGAAAATGTACACTAGAAATCTTGGAAGCATTCTATGCGTTGCATGCCTTGAGTTCAGCCTCCACAACCAGCCCCTTGTTCACTCTGAATTTAAAGCCCCTCTCATTCCCTGACTACCCTGTTCCTAGAGGAAAACATGTAACACTTTGTTGCTGCCACTGTATGAAAGAGCAAGCAGTCAATATGAGGGGCCCTGTCTCTGACAGCCTGAGTTGCAAAATCTAGAACCCCAGCCACTCATGTCACACAAACAACAGCAAGCCAGTGAGTCCTCTGGGTTTACATTACAGGTGACAAACACAGCTCCTAATTCAAATGCAACAACAGACATTTCCTGGTCACTTCTGTAGTAATCTAAGAGTGGTGCTTAGTGCCTGGTTAATTAGCTTAAACCAGTGGATTTCAATAATACCTATCAGGAACACCTCAAAGTAAGGAAACTTACTGACAAAATAAAATAGTGTCAAAGGGGTCTCCATGAAACAATGGTACAACGGCAAACTTAACACATAACTAGCGAATTGTTTCTTGTTTATGAATGAAACTGGTTATTATTATCAAATGCAGAATAACAATATTTAAATAATGAGAATGACTTCAAGCTTCTTTTGGTTGCTGGGACCTAGAGAATGAGTTTATGCTCACATTTGCAATACCAACTCTGCCATCTTATGGAAAATGCTGGAAATAGCTAAAGCATCGCATTGGTTCCAAGAAAAGGATGTGCTGGTAAAATGACAGAAAGACTAGGATGTAATAACTTCTATCTATTTCTACATATTTTTACAACTTTAAACTTTTTACCAGCAGAAATAATTTTTTTCAAAAACAAAGTCTTTCATAGTTCTCAGATTGCTTGCCAACCAAGATGTCTCCCAAACTTGACACTAGAACTCAATGTAAAAATCTTGAATGATATTTTGTATTGGTATGAATTTCTACTGTCCCATAACACTGTGTAGTGACTTCACTCTCTATGAGCTTATTTGCTACAGATTTGTAAGCTACCAGAAAAACCAACTGTAAAGCATAAAATCCTGTCAGGAACTATTTGGTAGCCTGTGAAAATACAATTGTCTTTTTTGTTGTACAAACTGCTAATTAGACTTGATTCCACAATTGCTTTTTACATTTTTGTGCATATGCTACCTGTGTATTATACTCATATTCTAACGTGACCATTGTTTAATAGGAAATACATGCATTTTTACATTTCACTGAACCCTTTGATTCTGAGTCAATTTACAATAAGTCAACTGTAATAGATTATTCTTTCCAACTATAAATAAATATATACATTGAAGTAGAAGATTACTGGGTGTTTTTGTTAGTTTTGTTGGTTTTGTTAGTAATATAGGTTGAGTATCCCTAAACAAAAATCCAAACTTCAAGTGTTTCAGAATCCAAAACATTTTAAGCACTGACAAAATGTCACAGTCTAAAAAAATTCGGCACCATGACACTTTGGTTTAGGTGCAAAATTACTAAAAATATTGTATAAAATACCTTCAGGATGATGTGCATATGAGGTATACATGAAACATAAATGAAATTTGTGTTCATTATTGAGTCCCATCACCAAGACATCATATTATATAAATAAAAATATCTTAAAATAAAAATTTTAAAAATTTTAAAAAAAACCTAAAATAGTCCTCAGCATTTTGGAAAAGGGCCACTCGACCTGAAGCATGTGTTCATTATAGTAAACTTAGGCAAGACATAGGTCATCAATATCCCTGTGTTGTTCAGATTTCAAGAGTTTACAAGAGTTATTCACAAACAACAAATAGAAGTCATAAATCAAAAATTAATTAATTTATTCACAGGTGAGCTAGGAGAAATGGAGATAATGGTGAAAATGGTGACCTTGATCAAGATGTGCTCACAAACTTACATGTTTTGAATTTTGAATTGCAACCCCTTCGTTCAACTACTTAAGGATAATTAGATAAATAAATTTCATAGACTTTTAAAACCTCAGAAAACCCAGCCCTTTTTTTCAAGCATTTCCAAGTCACATTGGAGAAAGTTTAGCCTCTACAAACCTTACAATCTGACTTGCTTCTGGTCACAGCCCCAGCAACTCTGGCCTTCCCCGCCAGGGACTCTGACGCCTAACAGAAAATTGCCCCTGCAATTTGCTCATAGTGCTTCTTCTAAGACAGTAAAGCAGAAATGTCATTCTAGAAAGAGCAAAATGGAGATAAACTTTTAAAACCAATAAAATTTACTGGAGTTAATGATAAATAGGAGGATTGCATTATACAAAGCAATGATTAAAGTAGCTCTTAGGTCCTGGTGACCCTCAATCACTCACCCTCTGCATAAGACCCTCTCTTCCTCTTGGCCTATCATCCTATTACTCACAGGAAGGTCTACTTACTTTGACTTCTTCATATGTCTCTGAATAATGTCTTCAAAGTCACTTTCCACCCTAACCCAAATGGGAGTAATATTCCCTTAACATCAGTGTCATCTGCCCAGAGTTTCCTTAAACCAAATGTAACATCTGCCCTGAATCATCTATCCTGGAATTCTACCCCTCAAAAATTAATCTTGAACCAATTGTTGGTGCTTCATTGTGGATGAATTTTACAAAAAAAGATCAGGAAGCAAATACAGCCAGAACACTCAATGCACATATGTGACTAAGGAAGTGGAAATATGAAATTAGTCTGAGGAGAAAGGACAGATAAAATAGAAGAATGATGAAAGGGATGACTCTGACCAAAAAGCACTGGGCACTTAGATGGATATGTTAAATTGTAACCCGCTGTACAACCTTTTGAAGTGTGGAAAATAAAGACATGTGAAAAAGATAGATAGATAGATAGATAGATAGATAGATAGATAGATAGATAGATAGATAGATAGATAGATAGATAGGCAGTAGTGCCTGGGAACTTTCTGTGTCCCTTTTACCACTTGTCTGTAATTCCTAAGTTTATTAAAAATAGAGGAAGTTTGTTTTAGTGACTACTGTAGTTTGGGCTGAAATATTTCCCCAAATTTACCTGAATTGAAGGCCCCAAATGTACATTGATTAAAGATTTGATCCCCAGCCTTTGGAGGTAGTGGGCAGTCATAGGTCTTTGGGACATGCCCTGCATACTGGACTCTTGATCCTTTTTCTTCCTCCCTCCTCCTGGCTATGAAGTAAGTGATGTTTTGCCCTATCACATCCTTCCTGCCACATGTGCTGCCTTGTCACAGGTTCAAAAGCAATGGACCCTATGGATTATGGTCCAAAACCTACAAAACTATAAGCCAAAAATAGCTTTTCTGCTTATAAATTGTTTCACCTCAAGTATTTGTTTGAAAAAGGAATGATGGTTAACATAGTAACATATTCCCTTAGAAAAGTAAGCATGTTAAAATTTTATACATATTTTGTCTCTATCTCTATTGATCTAGTCTAATCTCAGAGCCCCTAGCCAATTACAAGCAAAATAAGGAAAGACTAATTCAAATTGTGTGTCTCAATGCATTTTCCCTTGAGCAAGCATTTGAATTCCTATGCCTAGGTGGGCAATGGAAATGACATTATATGTTCCTAAAATCTAATCAAGTCTATGAATTTAAAGCACAGGAAAGCATATCTTTTCATGTTTCACTTGTAACAAAGTAACTTCAATGGAATTAAGTAGCCTCCCAATAGAATTTAGACCTTCCACCTTTTCCCTAAAATTCTGCTTTCAATATTATATTCTTTTACTTTCTTGTTTTTTTTTCTCATTATCATTCTTTCTTCCTTAAAATGATTTCCTTGTATTGCCCAGACTAGATCTAAATTCTTGGGCTAAAGTGATCCTCCCACCTCAGCCTTCTGAGACCTAGGAATATAGGCTTGCACCAAAGCATCTATCAAATAAATATGGTATTTCTGTACTGGGCTCCTGTGGCTCACACCTGTAATGCTATCAACTCGGGAGGCTGAGACATGATGATTTCTGTTTGCAGCCAGCCCAGGCAAGAAAGTCTGTGAGACTTTTATCTCTAATTAACCACCAAAAAAAGGAAAAGAAAAAGAAAAAGCCAAGAGTTGGAGCTATGGCTCAAGCAAGAGTGATAGTCTTGAGGGAAAAAAAAAAAGCAAAAAAACTCAAGAGTTCAAGTTCAGCATAGGCACCAAAACTAAAGGAGGTATTTCTAAATAACAAATACAAGTTTATGTTATTACTCTGCTTAAAACACTAAAATAATCATCCAAACTTTCACTTTTCTGTTATCTGATCTTGCCTCAATCATTCACCTCATCTCTTATTATATCTAGGAGCTCTTTTTAAGGAATTTTATTAGTATAATTATAAAGATAGTGTACACAAATTAAGTAACAAGTACATTTCTTTTTGGACAATGTCACTCCTTCCTTCAATCCCTTCCAGGTTTTCCCACCTGTCTCTTCCTACAAGTTAGATCGTTCATTGTTCCTGAATATCACCATGCATTTGTTCAACCTTTGTCCCTCTATTTCTGTACTCTCCTTTAATCCCCCAAGACAGATAAATTAACAACAAGGCAAAAAGCAAAAAACTCATGTTTACATTTCCTGGAATTCATATCAATAAATATTATTTTATGTGATCAAAGGCACAGAGGTATTGTTCCCTTGTATTCTTCATGGGAGCTCTTAATGTATAATGCTTTCTATGGTTTAAATGTTTCTGCTAACGCTCATGTGTTAAAATTGAGTCCTCACTGCAACAGTACTTAGGTGGGACCACTCGCAATGATTAGGTCAAGAGGGTCTTCCTTGGACAGTGTGAAGTAGGTTCATTATAAAAGTGAGGTGAGTTTGGCACCCTCTTGTTCTCTCACATTCCCTCTGCCATAGTAATATTACTCTATAGTAAGAACCACCACCCCAGATGTCAACCTTAGTTGTCAACTTTTCAACCTCTAGAACTATAGCAAATAAATCTCCATGGCATTCTGTCACAGTATTCCACAAATGCAGACAGCCTCAAACCATCTCAAATGCTAATACTGATCATCATGAGTTCTAATTTTTAGAAAACCAACTTACTATAAGTATTTTCAGGTTCATGTGATCTGTAAATAGTTGAGTAATTATTTATCAAGAAAAAAGGAAATTTTGAATAGCAAAAGAATTAGAAAATTATTATCAAATGGCCACAGTATTTACATCAGCCAGACACTCCAAAATTTCTTTAGATTTGGAGTGTACTACTTTAGAAAGTGGCCACTCTCAATCCAAAAATTCATATGGAACAATAAAAGACCCCGAATAGCAAAAATGCTCCTCAACGGAAAGAACACTGCTGGAGGAATATCAATACCAAATTTCAAACTCTACTATAAAGCCATAGTAATCAAAACAGCTTGGTATTGGCATAAGAACAGACCTCAGGACCAATGGAATAGAATTGAAAACCCAGAAATGAACCTATAGACCTATAGCAATCTAATCTTCGATAAGGGAGCTAAAAAAATAGAATGGAAGAAAGACAGCCTCTTCAGTAAATGGTGCTGGCAAAATTGGTTAACTACTTGTAGAAAACTAAAGCTAGATCCTTATATATCACCCTGCACCAGAATCAACTCCAAATGGATCAAAGTCCTCGAAGTCAAAGCAGACACTCTGAAAACATTACAGGATGGAATAGGGTCTCCTTGGCTCAGGCCGAAATTTTCTGAATAGAGACCCGGAAACACAACAAATCAAAGAAAGGTTGGACAAATGGGATTGTATGAAGTTGCAGAGCTTCTGCATGGCAAAGAACATAGCTAGCAAGATCAATAGAAAGCCTACGGATTGGGAGATCTTCACTAGCCATACAACAGACAAAGGTCTCATATCTAAAATATACTTGGAACTCAAAAAATTAAATCCCCCCAACAACAAATCCTCAAAGAAACAACTGCCCAATAAATAAGTGGGCTAAAGAAAGAGAAACTTCTCTGAAGAAGAAAGAAGGATGGCCAATAGACACATGAAGAAATGCTCAACCTCCCTAGCCATAAAAGAAATGCAAATCAAAACAACATTGAGATACCACCTCACCCCAGTTAGAATGGCTATAATCAAGAACTCTAACAACAACAGATGTTGGAGGGGATGTGGACAGAAGGGAATCGTACTTCATTGTTGGTGGGAATGTAAACTTGTTCAACCACTTTGGAAAGCAGTATGGAGGTTCCTCAAAAGACTTCACATAGAGCTCCCCTATGACCCAGCAATCCCACTTTTGGGCATTTACCCAAATGATCACAAATAAGACCACACTAAAGCTACCAGCACAACTATGTTTATTGCAGCATTATTTACCATAGCTAAGATATGGAACCAACCCAGATGCCCCTCAGTAGATGAATGGATCAAGAAAATGTGGTATATATACACAATGGAATTCTATGCCTCCATCAGAAAGAATGACATTTCCCCATTTGTTAGGAAATGGAAAAACTTGGAAAAAATTATATTAAGTGAAGTAAGCCAGGCCCAAAGAAACATAGGTCCCATGGTTTCCCTTATTTGCAATATCTAGTATATGTATGAGTCAAACGGAAAAGATCAGATAATGTGATGTTAGGAAAATGAACCCTTAGTTATGTACTCTAATGTTTTTTTTTCTTCCATGCATTTGTTTCTAAGGCATTTATAAGATTATCTCTTTGTTGCTTTGTATGTCCCTCCCCCACAGTATAACCCCTGCTTTCACTATATTTGATGTCAGTATAACTTGTGGAGAAGATGGGGAAAAACAAGTCGTTTAAGGATACAGGTGGACCTGTTGCAACAATGAGAAGTACAAGTTATCATGTCGAAAACGAGCTTTACAATGTTGGGGGGGGTGCTGGGAAGGGATGTGAAGGGTAAACAAAGGAAGAGGCTGCAATGCTTGATAAGAAATGTACGCATTATCCTGCCCATGTAATTGTAACCCCTCTGTACAGTATGTTCACAAAAAAAATTAAATTAAATGAAAAATAAAGGAAATGCACATGTTGCAGTCATGGGGAAAAAAAAAAAAGAAAGTGGCCACTCTAAAGCTCAGGTTCACAACCAAACTAACCTCTCCAGTACAGGTCAATGGATTAAATTAATGTCATAAAAAAGAAAGATTTTTATCTCAAGTATTCCTTAAAAATTCATATTGGTTTCTAAGACAATAACTGATTTATTTTTCAAAGATACAATATATTAAAAATCTTTACTAGGCCTTCCACTAAATTCACAAATGTATCTTTGTAAAATCCTTTCTTTGAGTTGGTCAAAGTTTTATGCTGATAAGATATTTTGTCTTCTGACACCTCTCTTTTCTTCTAATATCTTCTAAGTTCACCAAGACTAATGATTTTATATGGACTTCTATTATTCAATCTTTCAACCAGTACAAATTGAACTCTATTGTTCTAGGCACTCCTATACTGGGCTTCAGAGCTCATTCTGAGCCAATTAGATACTATTAGCTCATTTCAAGAGCTCATATTTTGGCTGTCGGTGCCATTCATAAATATAAGTTTAGAGCAGATCATTAAACAAAAGTAAATTCTTATGTTCACTTCTTCAGGGGATAGGCAAAAATTAGGATGGTTCAGGAAAATTAAGATGGCCTCTTGCAGGAATGTTAGAATCCAGACTTTAAATAAATATATAAATATAAATTTATGTTTTGTGCCAGTCCTCAGGCTTGAACTCAGGGCCTGACTGGGCTCAAGTGGAGCCACAGCTTATGAGAGTCTCATGGATTTTTTTTTTTTTTGGTCGATCATGGAGTTTGAACTCGGCCTGAAGGCTCTCAGCTCTTCAACTCAAGGCTAGTGCTCTACCACTTCACCCACAATGCCACTTCCAGTTTTCTGGTGGTTGATTGGAGATAAGAACCTCACAGACTCCTGACCAGGCTGGCTTTGGACAGCTATCCTCAGATCTCAGCCTCCTGAGTAGCTAGGATTACAGGCAAGAACCACTGCATATAATATATTACATTATATATAATATATAAATATATTTTGATGATAATAAATATCGTGAAAAAGTTAAAAGAATTATGTGATAAGATTAAGTAGACAATAACCAATGAAAATGTGAAGAGGAAAAATAATAGTCACATTTAAATTACTTCATGTTAAGTACCTATACTTTTAGCTGCTCAGAAGGCTGCAATATGAAGATCTTCATCCAAAGCTAGCCTGAGCAGGAAATTCTGAAAGACTCTTTTTTTTTTTTTAGTCAGTCATGGGGCTTGAACTCTGAGGCTGGGCACTATCCCGCAGCTCTTCAGCTCAAGGCTAGTACTCTACAACTTGAGCTGCTTCTGGCTTTTTTCTGTTAAAGAACTGAATGCAGGGCCTCATGCATGATAGGCAAGCACTCTACCACTGAGCCACCTTCCCAGCTCCTCTGAGAGACTCTTATCTCCAATTAACCAACAAAAATCTGGAAGTGGAGGTGTGACTCAAGTGATAGAGAGCCCAGACCCTAAATTCAAGACTCAGTATCAATACAAAAAAAAATAATTTGTGTTGAGATAACCATTATGAAAACTTTACTGAATGACAAATAACTGCCTCTCTGAAGAAGTAGAGTCTGAACTGAGGAATCAATCATCTGTGGAAGAAAGAGCTTTTAGGAAACACCTTCTCAATTGTGTTTGAAAAGACTTGTAGGTCAAAGCAAGAAGGTGGTATTCAATAAGAAACAGGGAATTGGTTATCCTAATCACTTCCAATGTCACCTCTGTGCAAAAATTACCAGTAATTTTTAGGAATTGCAATTTTTTTTTAATCAGGATCTCACTTTGTAGCCCAAACTGGCCTTGAACTTGAAATCCTTCTGCTTTACCTTCTCTAATGTTGAGATTGCAGGCATGCATATATCATCCTACTCCACTGCATGTATCTTTTAAGAACCAGAACTGTTGGTAAAGGAAAATGGTATTCGCTCTTCCTCTTACTTAAGCAGAAATTAAATTTAATTTCCCTTCTATTTGCTCTTGCCATCTTAACTTATTGAGAATACACTGATAGCAACACAAAAGCAAAGTTTGTGCTTGTTCAGCTCATAGTGATATAGAATAATCTGACATTAGTCAATATGTTAGAAATGGAAATTCAATCACACAAGACATTTCTGCTTCCCAATTATGTAGAAGTGATTTCATTAAGTTAGCTTTCACAAAGTATTTTTCCCCACAGCTGATGTCTCCTTAAATGGTTTTAATGAAGACTTACATGAGTGGAAAGATCAGCACTAACAGTGCTTGATTCTGTCATTGTCATTTTGATGAGAAAAAAAAACAAATGCATGTTTGCAGTCAATGCAATCCTTTTAGCTCTTTAATTGAGCATGTCTTTAAAGGGATAAAGTGTGCTAGGGAATAAAAATGGGCAGATGTACTTCTCTTGGGTTGCAGTCTTGGTAACAGAGCAAATGTCTACAGGAAAGTGGAATGCTACTTATGACACCATGCACCAAACTCCCACCTTTTCCCACTTTCCCCTTTCCTTCCTTGCTTTTCTTTCCTACCTTGCCTTTCTCTCATCGCTAAGCTACAAATGCCCTCCTCTGTCATTATAACCCCCAATTCTACCAGTCATTAGTGCTGTACATTTTTGAATTTAAATTTATTGTCGAGGTTATGTACAGAGGGGTTACAGTTACATACATAAGGTAATTAGTACTTTTCTGGTCAAACATTGTTACTCCCTCCCTCCTCAACTCTTCCCCCAAGTTGTTAAATTCATTTCCAACATATTGTCTTGTGAGTATTGCTATTGCATTGGTTCATCCTTTGTCCTTTGTCTCACCATTTTGTTGTTCCCTTTCCTTTCCCCAAGTCAGATAAAGGTATATACAAGATACAGGATACCAAATCAAATACAGTGATAACAGGGAATAAACCAAAGGAAAAAGGGAAAGAAAAAAATAACTTCACAGAGTACATTAAAAACAGCCACAAAGAAAAACCTCTTGTTTCCATATCTTGGAGTTCATTTCTATTATAATGCTGTACTTTTAAGACAGAGAAGTGTCTCAAAACGAGACCCAAAAATTGCAGTCCGGGGGGGGGGGAGGGGGGGGAGTCAGGAGGAAGCAGAGAAGTTTCTCAAAGCCTGAGTTTCTTTGTTTATAAAAGAAATCTGGAAGCCTGCTGCATGTGGCTCCTCACTATAATCCTAGCTACTTCAAAGATTGAGAGTGGGAAGTTCAAAGTCCACCAGCACAAAAAAGTTTGAGAGATGGCCTCTCAACCCATAACTGAGTACAATGGCACACACTAGTCAGTCCAAACGACAAAGGCAGTTAAGATTGGGAGGATCACAATTACAGGCCAACTGGGGCAAAGAAGTGGAAGATTCCATCTCCATCTCCATGGAGGGAAGTTGGGTATATTATGCACACACTTATGATCCTAGCAATAGTAGAAAGTAGACTGACCACTGAAAAACAGGATTGGAAGCAGGACTTAATGGTATCTCTCCAGCCTAGCAAGCATAAGGTCTTGAGTTCAATAGGAGGAGGAGGTGGGGATGTGGAGAAGGAGGAGGAAAGAGGGAAGGAGGGAGGGAGGGAGAGAGGGAGATAGAAGGGAGAGGAACAAAAGAAGGAAGGAAGGAAGGAAAGAAGGAAGGAGGGAAAAAAGAAAGAGAGAAAGAAACCCAGCACCTGTTTCATGTGATTGAGAAGAAAGAAAATGCTTGTAAAACAGATAGCATAGGTCCTGACATATGGAGAAGTCCCTCACAAACCTTAGTTGTCACCAACATCTCCCCCTCACAACCTTCTGTTTCTTTCCCTTGCCTATGCCAGAGGTCAGCAAGGGATCACTGATCCTTCACTCACGTTAGCTGTGCTCCTTGTGACCCAAGATTTGGAAGTTACTAGTAGAGATTTTAATACACTCAATGTATTCTAGTATTCAGAGTAACATCTATTTTTATTTTTTCTTTCAAAGAGAATTATCTGAGCCTTCTGCTAATTAAACAAGAACTTTTTTGTGGTCACTTGTGAGGCTTGAACTCAGTGCCTGGGCACTGTTCCTGAGCTCTTTTGCTAAAAGATAATGCCCTATCACTTTGAGCCATAGTGGTTTTTGAATTGTTAGTTGGAGATAAGAGTATCACAGGGACAAGTCCGCAGGAAGATGGCAGAGGAGAAGTTGGAAGCTAAAAGAGCTCTCGCATAGAAAGCAGTTTTAGTGTTCCAGTGAACAGTCCTAGGCTAGAGAATAACACCAAATGTGCCATCACAGTACAGAGAGTTTGGCCAGAGAGGGAAAATCCAGGCAGCTTGGTCAAGGAGACAGATCTGAGCACTTGCCAGTAGCCATGGTGGCGGTGGCAGCAGTGACAGTGGTGGCTATTGCAGCCTGCAACCATCATATCAACAGAGAAAGTCGGGGACAAAACACGGTGTGTGAGCAGATTCTACTCACCACTAAGAACTGACAAAGAGCAGAAATCTTTATACTGCTGATCACATACCAGGAACGGCCTAGGAACCAAGAGTCTGGCATGAGTAGACCCAAAACATCCTCACTCCTTCTCACAGAGCAGTGGTGGGAAGGCCGACCCTCCCCCACCACCAGAGAAGATCTCCATCTTTGATACTGACAAAGGTCCAGCCATAGCAGCTAGCTCCAACTTGGGCCTTGGAAGAAAATAGGAGCCATTCAGCAGGTCACAGGAACCTGACCTGACCTGCCAGGCTCAGCTCCACCCAGGGCAAAGTCACCCCACCCCAGTAGAGAGACCTCCTCCCCTAAAAAGTGACTTTCTTCACTGGGTAAACAGAGCCAGAGGCTTCGCCTCTCCACTGCCACCTAGACACCTGAGAATTTCTCCAGGCTGGGCTCTGCCAGTGTCTCAGGAGCTAGCCCCTCAGGGAAAAGCTACTGATTGCTGATAGGCCTCAACCCTACCCAGAACCTAGCCTCATCAAAGCAACTCCAAGTTAGAGGAAAAAACCATCTCCCTCTTTTATGTTACTCAAAGCAGATCTCCCTCGAACTGAACTAGCCTGGGAAGAGGATCACAAAGTCCTGGGTAAGGCAGAACTTCTGTCTGCCTGCTCAGACAAACTGACTTAAGAAACTAATCAAGGCACACGAAAACCAAACACCACAAGCAGACCAGAGGCTCCACCAAGAGACTGGGTACGGACACAGGGGAAATACAAGATCTTCCGCCCCTTTCCCCCCCCAAAAAAAATCAAAGATTTCTTTTTTCTACCTATTTCTTTTAATTTTTAAAAATAGTTTTCTATTTTTTTTCTTTCATAATTTTTATTTTAACAGTATGTGTGCACGAGTGCGTGCGTTTAAATCTCTTTTAACCTTTTGATCCTTCTTTTTTCTATTTTTGCCTGACAATACTATTTTTTCCCACAATTCTCCATAAATTTATTAATTTCTGGTCTGCTGAATCCCTCTTTGATGATCTTAGCCCATTAACCCATAGTTGTTTGATGTTGAAGAGATTGTATCTGTTGAACTAGGTTGTATCTGCAGCCATTTTGACTGTACAACTACAGGACTCTGGTTGATGTTTGCCTTAAAATAGTGTTCTAGCACAAAATTGATGTTACTTTCATACCAAATGGGCAGAACAAACTGGAGAAACACAAGAAAAATGACAAATCTCAACTCCCACTCACGATAATCAGATGACAGAACAGTTAATGAATAATCCAGAGGGGAGTTCCCAAAAAGCTCTACAAACACAGGCCAACTGGGGCAAAGAAGTGGAAGACTCCATCTCCATGGAGGGAAGTTGGGTATATTATGCACACACTTATGATCCTAGCAAGAGTAGAAAGTAGATTGACCACTGAAAAACAGGATTGGAAGCAGGACTTAGTGGTATCTCTCATGTGAGCATGATAGGGAGGCTAACCAAAGATTAATACAGGAACTTCATGAGCATGTTGAGGCTAACCAAAAAGTAATACAGAAACCTTGTGAGTGTGAGGAACCTAATCAAAGATTAATACAGGAATTGCATGAGCAGGCTGAGAACAGTCAAAGAGAAATACAGGAATTGCGTGGGCATGAGGAAGCTAATCGAAGAGTAATACAGGAATTGCGTGGGCAGGATGAGAATAGGAAAAGATCAATAGAGGTAGTCATGGAATCCATAAACAGGCAGCTGAAGGACTCCAGGGAGACCACAAAGGGAATGCTGAATGAAACCCATCAGAAGGAAAGGGAGTCCACAGAAACCATAACCGATCAACCAAGTGATTAGAGAATAAACACTGAACACCAAATTGAGGAAGTAAAGAAGTTCATACAAGATCTAAAACAAAGCTCCAACAAAGAATTTGAAGCCATCAAAGCCGACCAATTAGAAGGAAAGGAAATAAAAAACAAAGTAGAAAGTCTTGACAGTAGGTTAAACCATGCAAAAGATCGAATCTCTGGGATTGAAGTCAGCCTAGATACTATAGAGAAAGAACATACAACTATCCAAGACAAATCCAAGAAATATGATACATCTATTTAACGTTTGGAAGACACCTTCAGAAGGCCTAATCTGAAGATAATGAGTGTAGAGGAGCACCTAAAGACAGAAGTCAAAGTCTAGGAAATTTATTTAACAGGATCACAGCAGAGAACTCCCCAAACATGCAAAAAGATAGGCCTATTCAGATACAATAAGCTTTTAGAACCTCAAAAAGACCAAACCAGAACAGGACATACCACTGTCACATTATAATCTGCACAGGATCAATTCAAAACAAGGAAAGGATCCTTAAAGCTGTAAAGGAGAAAAGATCTATCACAATAAAGAGAAACCAATTAGAATAACCCCAAATTTCTCAGTAAAGACAATTAAAGAAAGGAGAGCCTGGAATAATGTATGCATGCCATGCCCTAAAGACAAACAATGGTCAACCAAGAATACTTTACCCAGCTAAATTCTCCTTCATAACAGAAGGTCAAATAAAAACCTTCCATACCAAAGAAAAATTGAAACAATATATCTCCACAAAACCAGCCCTACAAAAGATACTTAAAGATGTCCTACATATAGAAAACCAACAAGACCACAATAAAGGCCAAAAAACTGCACCCAAACTGAAAATCAAAGAACCATAGGAAGAACCCAGTTGTCACCCTCAAGAAGGTGGATAACATGGCAAGAACTACCAAACACCTCTCAGTCTTAATTCTCAACATTAATGGACTTAACGGTCCAATTAAGCAACATAGACTGTCTAGTTGGATTAAAAACCAAGATCTTCTATCTGCTGCCACCAAGATTCACACCTTGCTCATAAAAACAAACATATTTTAAAAGTGAAAGGCTGGAATAAAATCTACAAAGCAAATGGCCCCATAAACAGGCAGTAGTTACAACCCTAGTTACAACCCTGATGTGCTGGAGGAATATCAATACCAAATTTCAAACTCTACTACAAAGCCATAATAATCAAAACAGCTTGGTACTGGCACAAGTACCTGGATGCTGCATTGATCTGTCAACAGAGACCAATCCAAGGAAGTAATTGCTTTTAAGCAGGTCTCAGATTCTAGGATTTACTCTAGGTTTTATTCTTGTCTGTGTTTGCCAACATTTAGAGCCTTGGAGTCTTTTGCTTCCACACCAATAAAAGGAAAAGATACAAAATAGAGGTGATTACAAGGCACTTTGTTCCAGGTAATCCTGAAAATGTTCAGTAGCACTTCTGACCATATCGAATAACAGAACATACTCATAGCACCCACAAGAGAAAAAGTAAAGCAGAAAAAAATAGACCCTAGGTCTGGCCCAGAAATAAAAGTAAATAAAATGTAACCAACATGTAGCAAAATCTGCTTCCATATTCCTCTAAGAAAATAATTTTATTTAGTATTGTTTCATTGCAATTAATATTTCTTGTATTCATATTTTACTACTTCTTGAGAAAACCAGAAGACTAGGACCAGGAAAAATCACTCTGAAATGTTATGGTTCCCACAGATAATAACTGTATTAATCTCAATTTTCTTATTTATCCTAAAAAAGCCATACAGGTCAACAAAGAGCAAAAAGGATAGCATATAGCATATTCTCTAAGGACATCAGATCTCCCTCATCTGCAGTCAAAAGATAGATCATTTGTCCTTGTCCTTTCTCTCTTTCCAATTTCCCATGATCCCTCCATCTCTTCTATCTTTCTACTCCCCATTCACTCATTCCTGTGCAGTCTCTTGCATCATTTCTGCTTGGACCACAGATTGGAGGTAGGAAGATAGAGATAAGAAAAATACTATGCCAAAGAGTGTTAGTGGCTTTACAGCCCTTAGAACACCTTGTCTAAGACAATCTTTTTGTCACATTCTGACTTAGAGAAAGTATGAGACAGACAGGGAAAAAAATAACTATCTTCATTGAACTCACTGAGATCATTTCTGCTCTGTAAAAGCAAATCGAGAGCTAAGAAAGAAGTATTCCCCTAATTGACTACAAGCCAGAGTAAGCTGCAGCTCATAAACCATATTATCTAGCTATAAGTTAATGATTTGGATCCTTACATTATTGCAAAATCTTTTGCAAACACTGATACAGTACATTCATTCCCTATGTGTGGGTGTGAATTAGGATGTTAGTGTAAATTTGGTATGACATATTAACATTAGGACGTATATCTCTCTTTGAACTCTGTCAACTTTAGAAAGTTGTCTACAGATATATTCTCTCATGCATAAACAGTTTTTCTTGAAGAATTCTGGCAGTAGGAAAAATTAGAAGCAACCCAAATGTCTATCTGCAAGAAACTGCTGAATAATTGTAATATAGTCACATAACCATTATATAGCCATACAAAAAAGCATGAGAAACTCTGTGCACTGCATGAATTCCAAGGCAGAATAATGAGTAAATACATGAACAGCATCATGTGTGCTAGTATTATGGTTTGGATCTTAAATGTCCTCCCAGCAAAGTGCCGTGCTAAAGACTGTGAGGTTATTGTGGGGCTGTAGTAGGTGAGGAATTCAGTTACTGAGGGGTGGCTCTGGAGGGGGATATTAAAACTTCTGCCTCCCATTTCTATTTGTGTCCTGGATGCCATGAGGTGAACAACTTCTCTCCACAAGCTCCTGCCATGAAGTACTTGGCTACCACAGGCCCAAAAGCAACTGGCTAAGTGGCCATACACTGAAGCCTCTAAATCATGAGCCAAAGGAAAGGTTCTCTCCTTCAAGCTGATTTATTTCAGGAATCTGTCCTTACAATGGAAACCCAATTAGTATAATCACTGTATTCATGAAAGAGAGAGAAATGAATCGGACAGTTATTTGTCTACGTACAGAATGTTCCACAGAGGATCTGAAAGAAACCAGCCACACTGATTGTCTTTGGAAATGGCAATTGGCTACCAGTGGGTCTACAAGCCAAGGAAAGGGGTGTCTTAGGTTGGTTGTTTTTTTTTTTTTTTTTTTTTTTTGAATACCATTCCTTCAGGGTAATTCAAGTTAAATGTAAAATAAGTTGTGAATTATTTCATAATTCAATGCTCTGCTCTTATACCGGCAGCTTCATGGTGACAGAGAGAAATGTCACAACTCATGATTTTGAGCTGGAACATTCTCGAGAAGAAACATCTCCTTGAAACCAATCTGGATAAAGCATTACCTGCGAGAAATGTCAGAGCCATTTAGTTCACCTTCCCTCCTACCAAGGGGAGTTCCTACCACCAACTAGGAAGGAGAGGCTGGGTTTTCCCTTCACTACAGAAAGCATTGTTTTCTTTCATGAACAATCAGACTCCGCTTTCTTAGTTTTTCAGCTTGGCTACAGCTCAGCAAAGTAAACAGCAAAAGTAAGTGAGCCATAAAATTAAGCTTATATCATTGGGTTGTTAACTAAAGCTATTAAATTTATCAGTTTGGATGTAAATATTGGAGTAAGTCTGATGATTCTGTGAGATTGTATCTAAAGTAGACTAATCCAGAATAATAGTACAGCAAACAGCACTCCTGAAAAATGTTAAAAAAAAAAATGTTTTAAGTCTTCCAAATGGTATCTACATTAGCACATTCGCATCCTTAATGGCATACAGTGAAATAGCTTTACAGATGCTTAATGCATCCAGGCTCAGAGAATCTGGAAAAAAAGCAGATGGTTCCAGGATCTTAATATTAAACAAATAAACTACCGTTGGATAGGTATGGCTTAGGTTATCCAGTTGCCTGCTTAATCCTGAGAAATAGAGTCTTCTCATGTCTGTTCCCAAATGTTTTTAGGACAAGTCCAAGAGGGTAATGTGGCTAAAAGAGAATCAGCAGGAAAGACTCCTGCTTTACACAGAGGGACACTGTAAAGGGGCTGCCCAGCCCTAACCTTACAGGGAAGGGAAGGGCTCATTCATCCACCCCGCCTCTGGTGCACCAGGGATGTTTCTGAGCTAAACACTGGTAAAATATAACCTGTTCTATGTTAGAAACGTCATGGAGATATGTAGTAGAAAGAACGCTGGGGAAGAAGAAGAGATAATAAAGAAGAGAGAGAGGGAGGAGGACAACAGGAAGAAGGTATTTAAAGGGGGAAGAGTGGGGTCAAAGGGAAAAGGGTAGATGAATGAAGAGGAGAAGAGAGGGAGAATGCAGGCAACAGTTGAATACAAATATATATATTAATTTTTTTTACAAAATTACAAAAAGTGACAGAAAGGTTGGTTAGGGAAGAGATAGTTGAGAATGTTGAAAGGGGTACCATTGACCAAGATATATTGTATTCATAAACTGTTTTGTTAAATGGCAGCTCCTTTGTACAACAACTTAAAGATAATATAATACAAAGAAAAAATAGAAAGAAAAAAGTGCTTGAAGGGGCAGAAAACAAGGAAGACGGGAATGACATAGGAACTTCATAGAGGAGAGACACTCATTTCAAAATGTATATGATACTTTCTAGTGGGTCTTCAGTTTATTGTCTTGATCTGACAAAGAAGTGAAGAAAAGGCCACAAGAAGAAGAGTTAAGAAGTTGAGAACCTTAGTACAGGAGCCAAACTAGTTGAAAGCAAAAGCAACAGACTCTTTGGAAGAGGAGCTTTACCAGATAGACAATTATGAAGCAGGTAAAGTGGGGCAAAGTTTAATTGAAAGTAAGAGTAAGACACCAGAGAAAACACAGACAAAGGCTTTCAGCTATTGGTAATCCGGTGTAAGTCCCCAACCCAGACTCTAGACTGGGAAATCTGCCTTTTGCCATATGAGGTTTTTTCCACTGTTTCCTAAGCAAAGGGGAGGAGAACATAGATTTTTTTCAGTATGAAAAATCCAGAAATGGGACCTGGAAATCGTTAGCCCTGTTGTAGGTTCATGGAGATCCCTCTTGTAGAGTCTTTCTGGCAAGTCTCAGCTTCTCTGGCATCGAGATGAATCACCTACCCTATCTCCCCAAGGGGAAAGGGCATCAGTCTTGTGTGCAGGTCCACTTCAGAGTGGTCAAGGTCTTTGCTTCCTCAGAGCTGTTATCTCAACTTTCCCAGAGGAGGGGGTATGGCCACTGAATGATCTCTGCTTTCCCACAGACTTCTGGTAGCATAGGAAGTACATGCTCCAAGGGCCATCTCTATTTTCTCCTTAGTTTCTAACAAGTGGAGGGAGTGTCATCCTTACCAGGGTCTCTGTCTCTTCCTATGCTGCCTGTACAATTCTAAGTCTCCCTCAGATGTCTAACAAAAGGCAAAGTTGTTCCTCTTAAGTAGTTGCAATTTCTGTTTGTCCTGGGGCTTGAACTCTGGGCCTGAGCGCTATCCCTCAGCTCTTCAGCTCAAGGTGAGCGCTCTACCATGTGAGCCACAGTGCCACTTCCGGTTTTCTGGTGGTTTATTGGAGATAAGAGTTTTGCAGACTTTCCTGCCCAGGCTGGCTTTGAACCACAATCCTCAGATCTCAGCCTCCTGAGTACCTAGGATTACAGGTATGAGCCACCAGCGCCCGGCTAAAATTTCTTTTTTTTAATTAGAGTATGTGAATTGTATAGGGGAAATTTCATTGTCACATTTCCAGACATAAGTAAATGTATCCCAATCAATCTCACCATCTCTAACAATCTCCCCTACCTTACTTCTTAAAACAGTTTTAACAGATCCCACTGTTCTATTTTTACACAGTCAAACAACCTACTTATCCTCCATCTGCACCCCTGGCTGGCTCCGCCTCCCTCTTGACACACAAACACAGCACAGCCTGTAAAGTGGATTTAAAAAAAAATAGTAACGGGCTGGGAAGGTGGCTCAGTGGTAGAGTGCTTGCCTTGCAAGCCGGAGGCCCTGGGTTCGATTCCTCAGCACCACATAAGCAAAAAGAAAAAAGCCGGAAGTGGCGCTGTGGCTTGAGTGGTAGAGTGCTAGCCTTGAGCTGAAGAGCTGAGGGACAGCGCCCAGGCCCAGAGTTCAAGCCCCACGACCGGACCCAAAAAAAAAAAAAAATAGTAAATCTAAAGAATTCAAAGGCCTCATCTCAGATCTGTGGAAGTAGCGCCATGTGGGCTTGTGAGAAATGCAATCTCACCTTACCTCTGAGTCCCTGAAGGGACTCAGTGGTAGAGTGCTTGCCTTGCATGCCTGAGGCCCTGGGTTCGATTCCTCAGCACCACATAAGCAAAAAGAAAAACGCCGGAAGTGGCGCTGTGGCTCAAGTGGTAGAGTGCTAGCCTTGAGCTGAAGAGCTGAGGGTCAGCGCCCAGGCCCAGAGTTCAGGCCCCACAACTGGACCAAAAATAAATAAATAAATAAATTCGAGGGCAGCCCTGTAATCTGGGCTATATCAACCCCTTCAGGAGATGCAAAGGTACTTTCAAGTTTGAGAGCCACTGAAACACACCTGTATTTCACAGGATATCTAGGTTGATCAGTGTTATTACACGCCCCGCCTCAACTAAATGTAAAAGTTATGTACATTGCTGGAAGCTGTCTTCTGCATATCCTGTAGATAGGCCCATTTCCTGAAAGGTGAAGAAATCAAAATCTCCCCCTTTGAAAACAAAGAAGCAACAGATTGTTTCCAGTATTTTTCCAGAAATTAAACTCCAAATAGACTATGTACATTGTTGGATGAGGAATGGGTAAGAATAATAGCAGTGTATTTGGATTGATTGATTAATCTGAGCCAGGTTCAGAGAAACAAACAGCACATGTTTGGTTTTTTTTTTTTCTCTAAAATACATGATAAACTATACAGGACTCCAGTCGTTCAAACATGTGACAGCAAAGCAAGATACTTTCAGGGAGGAACACAAAGGTGCTATGCCTCTATGCTATGGAGCAAACAAAATATGATTACTGAAATGAACTCCAGGAAACGGAAACAAGAGGATTTTTTTTCTTTTTTCTTTTGCTTGTTTATTCTTCTGTCTTTGGAAGGTCAAGGAGAAGGAGACAAAAATGGAGGGATACAAAGTGAACAAATGCATCAGTGATACTCACTAGATACTATGTTGAAAATGAACTACACAACTTTTGGGTGGGGACAGGTGGGGAAAACTAGCAGAGAAAAAAAGGAAAGAGTGATGCCGGGCGCTGGTGGTGGAACACGCCTGTAATCCTAGCTTCTCAGGAGGCTGAGATCTGAGGATCATGGTTCAAAGCCAGCCTGGGCAGGAAAGTCCATGAGACTCCTTATCTCCAATAAACCACTAGAAAACCAGAAGTGGCGCTGTGGCTCCAGTGGTAGAGCGCTCGCCTTGAAATGAAGAGTGCAGGGACAGCGCCCAGGCCCAGAGTTCAAGCCCCACGACCGACACAAAAAAAGAAAAAGGAAAGGGTGACACTGTCCAAAAAGAAATGTACTCATTACCTGACTTATGAAATGATAACCTCTCTGTACATTAACTTTATAATAACAAAAATAAATAAAAACAAAAAGTCCTAGGATGTCTTTTGAATTTTGAGGCCATTTTGAAGGAAAGGAACGAAGAGGTAAGGCGGGGAAGCTAATTCTAGACTTCAAGTAAAAAACAAAATGAAATAAAAGGACCATATGAATGGTAGCTGGGGTTTGTGGCATACATGAGTGGTGTCTCCTTTGTGGCTGTGTGGTGTCAAGGGTAGGAAGAGCTGTGTTTTTCAGTTCTGGGGCTGTGTTCAGTGACCAGTTCCACCAGCTGGAACTCATCATTCTGCATAGGTCACTGAACATCAGAGATCTGCATACCTTCATTTATTCTTGTTTTATTGGAAGAGTAATACATACTTGATTATAATGTTTGATTATGGTTCTGAATTTTCAATTTACTAAGCATTTGGGATTTCCTTTAAAGAAAAGCAAGAGGAGGAGATTAAAAGCACCCATCCCAGAAGACCTTGCGGACACACGTACAGGAAAAGTAGTTCATTGCCAACATGGGCTAACAATACCACCTCTCCCATGGAATGACACCTCTTTCTTTCCCATGGGGACCTTTATGCAGTCAAGAGACTACAGGCAGGAGCTACTCTGTGTGCACAGCTGGTCACTGAAAACAGTGCTTAGGCAGTGCTGAGAGCAAGAATGTGGACTAATCCCAGAGAAACTAGCAAGAGCACTGGGGAGAGTTCTCTTTTCTTTGTGAAGGGAAGGGTGGAGTTCAAGTCTGGGTGGCGGGCATCCCATTGATGCACCTGAGGGCTAGAGATACATGTCAAGGGCCTGTCAAGCCCTAAAAGGAAGAGACATACTAACAGATGTTGCAGGAAGAGGAAAAGGAAGATACCAGAAAGAAGGAACAGAAGAAGGGGAAAGAAACAAGGTTTGGAGAATGTATTAGGAAATCTTAGTACGTTATTCACAGTGTAATCACTCACTTATCCATAGCTGTTAGAAATAAATTTAGTAGTGGTCCATTTCAAGACAGGCATTTGACCTTGAACGGAAAATTACCAGTAGCTTGATTACATAGCAACTTGCAGGCATAAAAAAGTTCATGTATTGGAAAATGTGTGTAAAAACAGTACAAATCAACAAGAGGAAGAATGAACTGCAAAAAAATGAGAAAATTGGGGCTGGGAAGGTGGCTCAGTGGTAAAGCGCTTGCCTTGCATGCCTGAGGCCCTGGGTTCGATTCCTCAGCACCACATAAGAAAAAAGAAAAAAGCGGGAAGTGGCGCTGTGGCTCAAGTGGTAGAGCGCTAGCCTTGAGCTGAAGAGCTGAGGAACAGAGCCCAGGCCCAGAGTTCAGGCCCCATGACCAGACCCCACACACACACACACACACAAAAGAGAAAATGGAACCAATACTTGCAGCTCATGCCTGTAATCTTAACTACTCAATAGGCTGACATCTGAGGAAACACTCAGGGACAGTGCTTAGACACTGAATTTGAGCCCCAGAAATGACATTAAAATAAATAAATAAATAGATAGATAAATAAATATATAGCAGGTAGAAACTACGTATGTGCCAGAATGCACATATCCAGAAAACACTTCCTGTCACTAAGGCACCAAAGGGAATGGGAATAGTGGAAATCCCACTTCTAAAATTCAACCAGTCTCAAAGGGTAAATATATTTGAGTTAGCCAATAGAAAGTAATGTAATGCAAGCAACATCCAGGAGACAATGAAAGCCCTCATAGTATTCAACCAATAAGGAATTGGGGGAGAGACCTTGTGCACTAGGGATAAATTGCTTGTTGTAATTGCCTAGAGAGTGCCTGCCTATCCAACCCCTGATCTGCCTGCAAAGTCTCACTTTTGTTGCACTTCTCTGAATCCATCGTTGGAGCTTGGATAGATGCTTCTCACAACAACCTCCTTAAAATAGAAAATAGAAAAATTTCAAAAGGATGTATATTATTCTTTGCTGCCTTATTGGGATCAGACTTCTGTGTGTTTTTTCTGCATATATGGTTATGGATTGTGTTCATGTTATATGGGTAGAATTATTGAATTGGCGATAAGCCCAGCACCTTTATTTTAAGTATGTTCAATGTATGGAACCAATCCTCAGCTCTTACCTGCTGAATATGATCAGAAAGAATATTAGGTCACCAGGTTCTTGTCACTGATTTTATGAAAGCAACTGCACTGATGCTATCTTTTATAGTGAGGTCAAAGACTTTTCACAGGGTTAAGTTGTGAAGTGACTACAAGCAGAAGTTAAGTGTAGTTCAAATCTCCTTTACAAACACTGTAATTCACTCTTCCTACAACTGTCCTCACAGCTTGATATTCAGCCCCCGTCAGGAGTTTTTCTGGCATTATCCACACAGTTCTTCTGTTATTTATGAGGCACTAGGCACATGCAGACAGTGATATAAGACAAAATAAAATTCTTGTCTTCATGCAAATTACATTCCAGGTAAGGAGGGAGAAAATAATTAAAAGAGCAAGTAGATAAAATTACTTTAGAAAGTTTTATATGCTGTGAAAACAAATAAAGCAGGGGAAGAGAAGTCACAGTGCCAAGACAGCTCAGAGAAGACTGCCCTGTGAAGGTGACATTTAAGTAAGAAAAGAGGGAGCTTTTCCTCTGAAGAAAGGCTTTTTGACTCAGAGGAACCTGCAGACACAGGAGCCTAGTGTGCAAGTATGCTTTCAGGGTAGGTGACCATGGGCAGAGGTCGGTGCCCTGCTGTATAGTAAGGAAAGGCAGGATGGCGGAGGTGATATGAACAGCTGAGATCTTGGGGGTTATGGACAAAGCAGGATGAGTTAGGAATCACTTGGAGGGTTGAAATCCAGAGTAATATGGTGGAAGGATCACTGTGACCCCTTTGAAGAACAGAAAAGCCCACAGGTGAGGAGAGTGTGTGACAATATTCCAGTTGAGAGGCGAGGCAAAAGGACTCAATATTGCAGGATAGCAACAAGGCTAGAGATGGCTAGATTCCATGGTCACCAGAATCATATGATCACCAGTCAGATGCGTTCATTAATTGAGGTCTTCTATGGTCTACACGTCTCCCAAAACTCATAAATTGAAACGTCATCATCGATACAATAATATTTAGATAGTGTATTGTTAGGGGGTCATTAAAACATAAATCTAAAGCCATTATGAATATGATTGAATAGGATTTTTAAAAAGACAGTTCACACATGGTTAGGTCCTTCTTTTGCCTTTCTGCCACTTGAGGACACAGCAAGAAAGCTCTAACAGACACTCAACCTGCCAACCCCTAAACCTCCAGCCTCCAGCCTCCAGCACTGTAAGAAATAAATTTCTGTTCTTTATAAATTGAAAATCCAAGGCTCAGGTTTTTTTCATTGCAACACATTAAACAGACTATGATATGATCTTTACAGTGGACTTGATCGGTCATCTTCCCACCATTTCATGTATTCTATAAAGTAAATTATGAATAGCTAGAAATAAGGAAGATTTTTGACAATGATGCTAAAAGACTGATTATAACTTTAGGGAAAAGTAAGAGCTACTAGCTTCACTTGACACTCTAAAATCAACATGGGATTACAGAGTTTTTAAATCATACTATAGAAAATCAAAAAGAAGAAAACATATGAATAAGAAGAATTTTTCAAGTTAAAAAAAATAGGAAGGGGAGAAAATACAGTCAGAAAATTCAAGGCATATTCTATAAAATTAAGAGACTTGATCATTAATAAAAGGCAAAATGAGGTTGGGATGAATGAGGGAGAATGATGAAAGAGGTAAGATTGACCAAGATGCATTGTATTCATCTACTATCTTGTTGAATGGCAACTTCTCTGTACAACTACTTAAAAATAAAATTTTAAAAATAAAAGAAGAGGAAATTTGGATTCAGAGACATCATCATTGCTCATGAGTAAAATAATGAGCAAGAAAGACTTTGAGGCACAGAAAAAGGCTCCATTTACAAGCCAAGAGAGAGATCTCAGGAGCACCCATGATCTAAAGCTCCCAGCAAGTATTTCTAATACTTTCAAGCCTTTAAAATTGAGACAATAAAATAAAATGTATGTTATGTAAGCTACCTCAAAATACATTTATAAAAACAAACATTGAAAGAAAAAAATCCAAAAATTTGACTATGGGACATTTTTTAATTCCTTATCTCAAGGGAACACTACATAAAAATTATGGATAAAACAAGTCCATAATGATGACCAATAATAGGCTGGCTATCTTATGTAAAGAATTACAATCCCAATAAGAAAAACACTGGGAAACTAATAAAAAGCAAAATGAATAGATAGCTAATAGCAAAGGAATAGCTAATTCACCAAACATCAAGCTCATTCAAATATTACTAATAATGAAATGAAATGAAGCAGTGACTCGTCTTTCTTCCCTTACTGGTGTGAATGAAAGAAAGTATTTGTTGTAATCTTCTCGGGTTGCTGTGAAAGAAAAAAAATTGCACAGTCTTGACAGTTTACAAGCATCAAATGGTTGTTTCTCGTGATTCTGGAGGCACACGAGTCCAAGATCAAGACACCACAGGTCTGCTGAGGGCCTATTTCCTGGATAATATGTGAACATCCCCCCACTTCAATTCTGCTTGATGGAATGGTCAAGTGGAGATGTTTGGCCTCTTTTATAAGGGAATTTATTCCATTCTGGAGGGATCCATTCTAATCACCTCCAGGGTGATTAATACAATCACCCTAATACAATACAATCTTTCCTGATTACCACAGGGAATCCAACATAGAAACTTTTCTGAGACAAATATTATCCTCATAGTATTCAATTGGAATACTTGCCTGCTGAGTGTCCCATACTAGATAGATACAGCGTAAAAATAGATACACTGTAAAATATTGTTCTTGTGGAAAGAACTTGGTTTCCCAGTAACCTCATTTTAACTGAGGGTCTAAGAATATTATCCAAAAGATGAAGAGGGGGAGAAAAAAAGCACAAAAGTGTTTGATACAAAATAATTTATTATTGTCAGAATCTGCCAAGTAGGATAGGCTCTACACTGAATCTGAGCAGGAGTTTTTCTGGCCCTGGTAACAGCATCTATCAGATAACACAGTGCCAGAGAAAGATATGTCACTAAATAGCAAAGGTAATGCTCAATCCCTGATGTAGGAGAGGACCCAAGAGGTTCCCGTGTGACACTGGGAATCCTAATCCTGAGCAGTGAGCAGCAGATAGGAACACAACCCTCAGAAAAACCAAGGAGGTAGCAAGGCAATGACCACAGTTCCTGTGAATGAGAAGTGACATCCAGTCTCACCATGTTTCCAATGGAGATTGACACATCTCCAGAGAGACACAGATTACTCCAGATGCTGATCTGAAACTCTAGGTTTTGGTCTATACATATGTAACAGTGGACAGATGAGTCTGACTCAAACACAAGCTCCAAAATCTGTGCCTAGACTGAGGACTGCGATCGGAAGGTGGCAGACTTGGGTGTCCATGGAAGACTGGGCTGTCATCAGTGATCAACAGGTAGGGGTATAACATCTTCCATCTCTAAAAAGGCATCTAACACACTCTAACAAACTTAGGGGAAAAGAGACAGAAAGAGAAGATCATGTCAGGACAATCAGATCATGTAGGGCATGGCTAATGCCACATGACCTGTGCATAGCAGGCACCCATGATAGGATGGGCCCCCAAGATATCTTGATCTCTGCCCCTCCCAGAACTAGCTACTTCTTGGAGATAACAAGCCTACATGCTTTGTAAGCAAACTAATCCCATCCCATCCTCCCACACACCCATCTGCCTTCTTTATGAGCTCATACACCGTGTATTACACTGTCTTATTCACCCTAGAGCCAGGCACCAAAAGTTAGTTATGCAAACTAGCCAATCTCAAACCTGCTTAGGCTGCTTAACCTGACTCATCTATTTCTTCCCATAAAAGCACAATAAAATTTCTTTTTTACAGTTCCCTTCATTCCAATCCTGTAACCTACCTGGCATCCCTCTTCCAGCCAGCAAAGCTGGCATCACATGTTCCCCTCCCATAGAGAACTATGAAGATTAAGGTGCCTTTTAAATGCCATTGTGTCTTCTGATCTATTGACCTCTCCTTACCTGAAAAAAAGCACAATCTATGTTTTGAAACAGTGGCTGATAGGCAGATTGTCAAAATCCAGACTGACAAGTTTTAGCAATCCTATCTCAATATCAATTGGCTAGACACCTGGCAAAGACAGCTCATGGATACAGAATTAAATTGCCTCCCTCTCAATGTACTCAGCATCTAGTGGCCTTGCTCTGGGAAGATCTGTGCTTCATATCTGAGTCTCAGGCAAGGCACAAGACATTCATCTGCCCATACAGACCACATGACCTGCCCAGCAGTCCTATATTAGGAGCTAAATAAAATGGATGGAGAAATCTATCAATCAATCAGTCTATCTATCTATCTCTCCATCTTTCTTTATAGATACAGGGATAGGTAGCTGTATCTTTCTGTATATATGTATATCTATATTTATATATTTCAGATATGTAATCTTCAAATATTTTCATATTTTTTATAAAATAAAATAATTTTTATAAAATAATTTATTTTTCAAATACATAATATATACATACATCTCTCTATATAAATGTATTACATAGGTATTCAAGTATATAATGCCTTTATATATGTAGCTATATATATACATATAGATATAGATGTTCTTCAAATAGTTGTACAAAGGGTTTCAATTTAACATGTCCATTTACGGGCACAATGCATCTTGATCAGAGTCACCCCTTCCATCATTCCCCCTACATACAAGTACGCCTTTCCACACAACTCATCAAATTTCCTAGTCCATGTTCATGTGTGTACATTGAATATTATGACTGCATTCATTCTCTATTCCTCTTTTCTAAAATGTTTGTCTTAAAACACTAAATTGGGATAGAGGAGAGCTGTCATATAACAAAAGTCACTGAAGCACTGTCTGTCATCTTGAAAGTTAATACTCCCTCCATCTGAGCTTGGAACCCCTTCCTGTGGTACAGAACTGGACACATTTCTCACCCATCCTGGTAGACACATGAGAATGAGATCACCTCAGCCTGGGAGCACCCAGAGGTGCATTAGAGGCAACTTGAGGTGAGTAGTGAGGCACAGCCCCCACGTCAGGCCTCAGCAGCCAGCCTCCTGGTAATGACTATAAGCAGAAGCCCACGTGATCAAGGGAAGCAAAGACCTTTATGCAGTTTTTCCTTACAGGTGTTAGGGGTACTGAGGAGCCTAGTTCTTCAAACTTCTCACAAGGAAGAGTAAGACAGTCATCACTCTGGAACTGGAGGTATGGCTCAAGTGGTAGAGTACCAGTCTTCAGTGAAAAATCGAAGCAAGAGCACACACACACACACACACACACACACAATCACTTGATTGTTCTTTAAAGCTGCTTTGGAAATCATAGCTTAAACAGAAAGTCCACATAATGCCTCTTCCAGTTTGAACTTGTGAGTGCTGGCCTGGGTGATCTTCACCCAGCAGGCTCTGTCCTACTGCCGCAAAGCAATAGGCATTCACCCTGCTGAGCCAAGTCTGCAGCTGTAGCCTCCCTCACCTTATAGGGTACTGGATGGGTCACAAAGCTAAGCAGACTACCTCCAAGGGCACATATCCAAGGAGTCTGGATATGAAAATGGAAAAAACACCTGAATACCAACTCTCTCTGAGAGAAAGACCAGAAAAACCTGGAGGAGAGGAGGTTTGGATAGTGCAGTGGTGGATGATGTAAGAGAGACCTACAGGGAGCCTACAACCTTGAGGCTGGGAGAATAATTAAACTGCCAACCTGTGCTGACCTTAAAATGGCCCACATGAATATAAGGCCAAAGTGGGCAAATGCTGGTAGATTTTACAGATGGAGTGCCATGCAGTCAGTAAAAATAAATTACAGATAAACATGGTTCAAATAGTTGGCATGTAGGAAATCAGAACAGGAATCCTGTTTTAAGAAGGAGGAATAGTGGGAAGAAGAAGAGAGGTGATAAGGTTGATCTGTATGCATTGTACACATGTAGAAATGTCACAATGAAACCATCTTTGTACGTGTAATATATGCTGATAAGAAGAAAGAAAGGGAGGAAGTAAGGGAGGGAGCGAGGGAGAAAGGAAGGGCAAAGGGAGGGAAGCAGGAGGAATCAGGGAGAAGGGAGGAAAGAAGGGAGGTAGAGGGAGAGATAAAGAGGGTAAGGAAGGAAAGAGAAAAAAGGAGGGAGAAAGGAAGGAAGGAAGGAAGAAAGAAGAAAGAAAGAGAAAGAAAGAAAGGAAAAGAAAGAAAGAAAGGGGGGAGAGTGTAGTTGTGGAGGTGGGAGGGAAGGGATGGTAGGGGAAAAACAAAGGAGGAGCAACAATGCTTGATAAGAAATGTACTCATTACTTTGCTCACGTAACTAACCCCTCTGTAATATTTTCACAATAAAAAACTTATAAAAAAGAGAGAGAGAGGGAGGGAGGGAAAGAGAACGACAGACAGAGAGACAGAGGGGGGGGGGAATCCCTAGTCACCATACGAAATGCCTTAAAGTAAGCTGTGAACTGCTCCTGCTACAGCCCTCAACATTGGGGCCCTTGGCCTGGAATCTCCTGGCTTGTAAGAACCTGCCTGCACGTCAAACATTTTTCGGTTCAACCATGTTCCTTTGGCCAGTTACTGATTGCTGTGAGCATTTTTAGGTCTGACTCACCACCTCCACACTAGACGGTGTGAAGGAGAGTTCCTGCCCTGGGCTGAATTCCCAGGAGGACAACACACACTGACAAATCCTGACTTGCTGACTTTGGACAGTTTAATAACTCAACTGTCCCACTCTCTGAAAAGGCAAAGGTCCAGCCAGCTAAGAAAGAAAAAGAAAAATCCCCAAACATGCCTTTGATCCAGCTAAGTGAAGAGTGAACACAAAGTGCTAAGAACACAAAGTGCATTTGCAACTGTGAAAACATTCCACGGGGAACTAACAAGATACTCTTAACTCATTTTTATTTTTTTATTTATTGAGTCTTAACTCATTTTTAAAACCTACTGGTACATTGCTTCTTATTCTGATGTGTAGTCTAAGATAATTAAAATTATTTTTCATGAAGCTCTTTTTCTTATAATTGGGGTAACTATCTTTAATTATACCAGCTGATTTGCATATTCTAGTTGACCCTAGGTAAAGACTTGTATATGCCTTTGTCAAAAACCAAAAATCCAAATGTCCATGCTTACATCATTTTATAGAATTAAAATGATAGATCTATCTCCTGGGAAAGTAATTATACATATATGTGTATGCTTTTCTAATTCAAGATAACAATTTCTACTGTTATTTAACTTTATTAAACAGTTCCTGAAAACAAGAGATTTTTGTTGTTGTTGTTCCTGCCACTGTTTTTGTTGTCTCTTTTCCTTTTATCTTGTTTATTAGTTTGTCTTGGGGAGGGCAAAGAAGAGCATGGAAAGGTGGGACAAAGAAACAAATACAGCAATGATATCATTAGACATTATGTGAAAAATGAACTATGTAACTTGTGAGTGGGGACAGGAGGGAAAAACTGGGAGAGAAAACTGGAGAGAACTGGGAGAGAACATGGTCCAAAAAGAAATGTACTCTTTGTTTTGCTTTTCTTTTCTTTTTCTTTCTTTCTTTCTTTTTTCTTTTGGTCAGCCATGGGGCTTGAATTCTGGGCCTGGGTGCTTCCCTCAGCTCTTCAGCTCAAGGCTAGCTCTCTACCACTTGAGCCACAGCACCACTTCTAGTTTTCTGGTGATTAATTGCAGATTAAAGAGTCTCACGGACTTTCCTGCCCAATCTGGCTTTGAACTGTGATCCTCAGATCTCAGTCTCCTGAGTAGCTAGGATTATAGGTGTGAGCCACTGGCACCCAGCTAAGAAATGTACTCTTTACCTGACTTATGTAACCCCTCTGTACATCACCTTTACAATAACAATAATATATATTAAAATTCCTGACATAGTTTTTTTCAAATTATCGGAGTCTATGGAGCTATTTACTCTGAGTTTTAAAACTTGAAGGAGATCAGGGCACTAGTGGCTTACACCATAATCCTAGCTACTCAGGAGGCTGAGATCTAAGGATCAAAAGGCCAGAAAGGAAAGCATGTTCAAGTGGTAGAGAACAAGTCTTGAATGAAGAAGCCAAATAAGAGTGAGAGGCCCTGAGTTCAACCATCAATACCATACTGAAAGAAAAAAAAAATGAACTTTGGAAAGTTTAAACAGACCTTAGGTTCTCACAGTGTAAAGTTACAGGGTTAAGTAATGGTAAGGTTTGCCGGAAGTTAGTTAGAAAACAACAGAAATTGAACCTGATGCTTGACTTCCTTTGGTTTACTCCTCCTGTCTTACCATCTTGAAAGCTGGAAAATATGAGCCATGAACTGGACAAGAGACTGTGAGTTTAGTTTGTGAACAGTTCTATGCAACCCTGAGGTAAGGCATCTAACCAAAAACAAATAATGTTCAAGCTTTGTTAGTGTAAATAACAAATTCCTGCAGCCTACTGTGACAATCTAAACTCTTCCATTTTAAGTTTCTCTAATTTTTTCTAACCCTTGAACTTCTCAAAAAAAGAGAGAGAGAGCTTTTGGGAGATTCTAACAGTAGCAAAAAATGTTAAAAAAATTATATTCAATTCTGTATGTTGAAACATCCTCGCTCTAAATTAAGTTTATAAGAAACTATAATAAATACCAGAAAACTGCAAGCCTAAAAGCATGCCAAATATGTGCATAAATTAGCAAATCAAAAAAAGAGGGAAAAATCTACTAAGGGCTTTTCCTTAAACCCGAAGGAGAAGCCATGAAGGGCTTGAAAATAAGATGAAAGCTTAAATCTGTAGAGGAAAATATAAACCACATCCATGTTTGATTAAAACACTTCTCCCTCTGCTTTACAGATGATCAAGGAACACACAACCAGATTTTCACATATGAGGAGTTGGTTCTACTACCCAGAAAAAAAAAAAAAAAAAAAAAAAACTTCTTAAGCCTAGATCTTGCCAATTGGGCATCAGAGGAAAGGGTTTTGAATTTCATATTCAATCCAAATATTTATGTATGTGAAAGGCTTGGGTCCTTAATACTTAAATTTTTTTTGACTCATCCAGGACCTCTTTGAATATAGCAAGAAAAACATCCAGGAGTTGGCTTGTCTATATTTTATAGCCATTATTATTTAAATAAAAATAATAATTGTACTAGGAAACACTCTTTAGGTTGTAGTGTTCCTAAAATATACTTCACAAATGAAAACAGATTAACACCAAGTTACCTGGTTCTCTTCTGACATCTAGTGTTTCTAGATATGATTGCAAAACACTTAGATTAATTTTAAGCTATTTAGTATGAAAATGATATATGGAATAAAAGCTTTAGAATAAATAAGTGTAATAATCAAATTCAATTCCAAATAAAAGTAACAAACCTTCAAAGGAGTAAACGACCTTAACACTCCCCTTTGAGAAAATTCAATGTATGTTCTTCGCAGTTCTGTTAAGTAGACAAAGTTGATGTTAGGTGAAATGAACCCCAAGATAAGTATTCAAATGTTTTTTTTCTTTCATGCAATTGTTTCTAACATATTTATAAGATTATTTCTTTGTTGCTTTGTATGTCCCTCCCCCACGGTATAACCCCTGCTTTCACCATATTTGATGTTGGTATAATTTGTGGAGGGGAAGGGAAAAAGCAAGTCATTTAAATAGGGATACAGGTGGACCCTTTGCAACAATGAGATGTACAAGTCGTTATGTCAAAAGACAAACTTTACAACCTTGGGGGGGGAGAGGGAGGGAGGATATGGGAAGGGATGGGAAAGGGAAACAAAGGAGGAGGCAACAATGTTTCATAAGAAATGTACTCATTATCTTGCCCATGTAATTGGAACCCCTCTATAAGGTATTTTCACGCACACAAAAAAGTAGACAAAAAGACCCCATAGAGTTTTAAAGTGAATTACCCCAGAAGCCACACTGTGGAAGATAGAATATTGGAGTATTTATAACACTAGCAGTCTACAGACTGCCCATTGTAACAATGCTGTGTTATAATAAAGACTCCAATATTCCATCTTCCAAAGTGTGGCTTCTGGGATAATTCACCTTACAATAGGATGTGTACTTTCAGGTGATTTGTACTTTTAGAAGGCACAAGGCCATCCTAACCAGAATCTCAGCTTACTTACAAGGTTTGGGTTTCACTGCTCCTCAATAAGGAGTGAGACGACACTGGACATGCATCATAAAACATCTTGTGGGGCTGAGAAGGTGGCTCAGCAGCAGAGTGCTTGCCTTGCATGCATGACGCCCTGGGTTCAATTCCTCAGCATCACATAAGCAGAAAAAGCCAGAAGTAGTGCTGTGACTCAAGTGATCGGGCACTAGCCTTGAGCTGAAGTGCTGAGGGACAGTGCCCAGGCCCAGAGTTGAGGCCCCAAACCAACAACAACAACAACAACAACAAAATCTTGTGCAAGGTCTCAAATTAAGTACAATGGTAGGCCCTTTAGGACCTAAATGAAAATGAGTGCAGAACCAGTCACTGAAGCTGAAGCCTGGGTATATATTGTGGCTGTTCTGTGTAGAAAGGCCCAGGCTTATGCAATCCTTCTTGCTTTCATTCTTTTGTGCTGTTCCTTTTGCTAATCTACACACAAGCCCTCAGTCATTGTTTTCCATATACATTTTTATTGTGAAAATATTGTACAGAGGTGTTACAGTTACATGAGTAGGGTAATTAGTAAATTTCCTATGGAGCAGTTACCTCCTCCTTTGTTTATCCCCTACCATCCCTTCCTTCCCCAACTCCTCCCTCCCCCCCCACCCTCGAAATTGTAAAGTTCATTTTCAACATAGTGTCTTGTACATCTCAACCTGTATCCTTATTTAAACATTTTGTTATATCCCTTCCCCTCCCCAAATGCCCTCGGTAATACTTTTCCATCATCTCTGCTGTCAACCTGCTGGCAGGTGTTTGGCCCATTCCCTCCTCAGCCTGCACACTATGTATCAGGCAGATGCCAGAGTGGCCACTCTTTCCTTTAAAGGCTCCAGACTGCCTCTCAGCAACAGCAGGAGGCTGTTCTAACCAAGAAGCCTCTCATTTCCACTGATACAGTGGCATCTGACTTGATGAGGACAGTCTTTGCTTGAAAAGTCTGGTCTCCATACTTGCCCTTGAGTCCCTGCCTCTTCTTCCTGCTGGAGATGATGTATGGAAGACAGGGTGTGGGCAACACTAAAAGAGATTCTTGGGGCTCCAAGTGTGGCTCAGAGTTAGAGCACTTCTCTATCTTGTACAAAGCCCTTGTTTGATCCCAAGCACTACAAAAATAAATAGATATAAATAAAAACTACTGGAAAGAAATCCTTTTATTGGAATAAGTTATTCAAGCAAGACTTCAAAAATCAATGATGGTCTTTAAAATGATAAATTTAACGAGTGAAAAACAAGATTGTTCCTAGTTTGTTTTGTTTTTTTTGCATTACTCATGACCAATAGACAGTGATGTGGTTAGATTCCAGTACTCAGGGGAGGAAGATGAATGTAGCATGAATATGATATGACATACTATCAGTGCTCTACAAAGACAAGTAAATCTATATAGATCCAATGCAAAGGGGTTGGAAAGAGGCCTGGTCTGGTGAGTAGTGTTAGTACATCTACCTCTTCTAGTGGTGGAAGATGATGACCTTAGTCATTCAGCTATGACCTTAGCCATTCAGATACAAATGACCATTCAGAAACAAACTTGCCCAGAAACAATATTCAGAACAAAAAAGTCAACCAAGGAAACATCTGACATATTTTTTATTAAAATTCTTTCTTGGATGATGACATTTATAATTCCTATTTTTGTTTCTATATTTGTCCTTATTACCCAAAAACATGATTTATCTCAGTATCTTTAGATTATTCCTTTTCTCTATCTGCCCCCAAAGCCATTCACAATGTCTCCCAACACCTCTCCCAGTTTCCCATTTTTTTTCTTCTACAGTTACAGCTCTGAAAGGCACAAAACACAGATGTGTAAACACTATTTATTAAGTATAGATCAGAAGTTCCTCTTTTCTAGCCAATTGCTTCTCCTGATGGAATTCTTAAACTTCTGACTTTCAAAGTGATGGTAAGTTACAGACAAGGGTGGAACACATAAGAGGACTATAATTAAAATGTACCAAAATAAATGTGCCATAGTTTTAAAAATTACTTTCCATGAAGAATAATTCAGTTACAAGAAATTACAGAGGGCTGGGAATGTGTCTTAGTAGTAGAGTGCTTGCCTAACATGCATGAAGCCCTTAGTTCAATCCCTCACTACCACATAATCTGAAAAAGCCAGGTGCTGTGGCTCAAGTGGTATTATTCTAGCCTTGAACAAAAGAAGCTCAGGGGCAGTGCCCAGGCTCTGAGTTCAGGACTGGCAAAAAAAAAATTACAGAAATTTACCAAAGTCTACACTGTGTAAGGTTAAAAAGTTCAAGACACCATGTGTGTCCAATGACTGAGGTAAAACAGAGCTGGCAAGGGGATGTCTGTGTATATTGCTACATATATACCACAAACATACAATGAAATACAGAAAATTCCTGATTACCAAAGAAATGAAACATCCCAGGAAAGGAGAGATAGAATTTTTAAAGTCCTTAGCAAAAATGGGAGGAGGAAATTATACAATGATTTATTTCCAGATCAATAAACCTGAATAAAAATTTATACACTCAATAAATTTATTTTTTCTAATCTTCAGGTATAAGAAGGCTTTTCTATGAAAAATACTGATTATTCATCTGTCTTGTCATTCAATTATTACATGCAGTAAATAATCATGTTCATGATAAAGCATCAAAGCCAGTCACATACAGAAGAAATCTCTGGCTTTCTCCTATAGCCATGATTAGCAATTTATAACAGTTGACTCAAGGACTTTTCCAAAGTTGCTCTGTTGACACACTGAAGATTTTCAATCAAACATATAACATTGCTGGAATGAAGAAAAATTTTTAGTATAAACTGGAGAGAACTGATAAATCAGGGATTCCTTCTCTTCACTGGGAGACTCAAAGTGATGATTGTTTTTTCGAGCTGCAAGACAAAGAAAGTATTTTTTTTTAAACTGACCATACATCAGACAAGGGTCTCATATCTAAAATATACTTAAAAGCTCAAAAAAGTAAACCCCTCAAAAACAAATCTTCAAAGAAACAATAACCTAATTAAAAAATGAGTTAAACACTTAGAGAGAGACTTCTCTAAAGAAGAAATAAGAGTGGCCAATAGGCACATGAAGAAATGCTCAACTTCTCTGGCCATAAAAGAAATGCAAATCAAAAGAATATTGAGATTCCACCTTACCCCAGTCTCAAAAGGGGACACTACTACACTGTTGGTGAGAATGTAAACTTGTTCAACCACTCTGGAAAGCAGTATGGATGTTCCTCAAAAGATAGAACATAGAGCTCCCCTATGACCCAGCAATACCATACCTGGGCATTTACTCAAGTGACCACAATCAAGACCACACTAAACCTACTAGCACAACTATGTTCATGGTTTCCCTCATTTGTAACCATTAGAATGTGCCTATAAATCTATACATAAACCCAATGGATACTAAAAGACAAAAAATTACATTTGGACATGATTAATTAAATAGAATTTCTAAACATTCATACAGTGAGACCAAAAGAGGATATTCTTAGGAGAGGATCACAAGGGCTCAATAGCTATGTGCATATGTGATCATATAAAATGATGCTTATCAAAATGAGCTCCAAGAAATGAAAACAAGAGATTTGTCATTGTACAGTTTTTGGTTCTTTTTCTTTTTTATTGTAAAGGTGATATACAGATGTACAGATGTTACAGTTACATAAGTACTGAGTATATTATTTTAGAACAGTGTCACTCCTTCCCTTATTTTCTCCCACTGTTTTCCTTCCCGAATCTCTCCCCTCCAAGTTGTATAGCTCATTTCCAACACAGTTTCTAGTGAGTTTCACTATCTTTTTTAAAATTTATATATATCTTCTTTATGTATCTATCTATCTATCTATATATATATCTTTTTTTATTAAGATGCTGTACAGAGGGGTTACAGTTGCATGAGTAAAGCAATGAGTATATTATTTTTCAATCATTGTTACCCCTTCCCTTCCCTTGTTGTTGTCCCACTATCCCTTACCTCCCCCACCTCCCTTAGTACTCCTCTCCTCTCACCCCCCAAGTTGTAAAATTCATTTCCAATATACTGTCCTATGGGTATCCTTGTTGCAATGGGTCATCTTGTGTCCTTGTTTCAGCGTTTTGTTATTCCCCTTCCCCCACCCCAGATCAGACATATGTATATACAAGATGCAGGGTACCAAAATCAAGTACAGTGACAACAGGGGATATACCATAGGGGGAAGAAGATACAAAGGAAACATCCTGATATCTTTATGGTTTGTTGAGAAAAGCTCACAATTAATGAACAGAGGTAGGTAAAATGGCCATGTAGGTATTAGATTGTAAATCTAACAACGGAGGCTAAGTCCTCTTTTTACCAAAGTCCTGAGGTGATATATCACATTGAATTTCAAATTCAAAGGAGCAGCTTTCAATCCTGCCAGGACAGTTCATCCTTTTGCCCACTATTTCTGTACTTCCCCTTCCCTTCCTCAAATCAGATAAACTTACATGCAAGACAAAAGGTACACAAACAAATATGGTGATAAAAGGGGAAAAAAGTATGGCCAATACACACATGAAGCAATGTTCAATAGCTCTGGTCATAAAAGAAAAGCAAATCAAAACAACACTGAGACTCTACCTCACCCCCGTTAGAATAGCCATTATCAAGAAAACTAACAGTAACTGATACTGGTGGAGATGTGGCCAAAAGGGAACACTACTACACTGTTGGTGGGAATTTAAACTTGCTCAACCACTCTGGAAAGCAGTATGGAGGTTCCTCAAAAGACTAAACATAGAGCTCAGCAACCCCACACCTGGGCATTTACCCAAATGACCACAATTAAGACCATACCAAACATACCAGCACAACATGTTCAGTGCAGCATTATTTACCATAGCTAAGATATGGAACAACCCAGAGCCGCCCCTCCCCCCATAGATGAATGGATCAAGAAAAGGCGATATTTATACACAATGCTTCCATGAGAAAGAATGCAATAATGTCCCATTCATAAGGAAATGGAAAAAATTATATTAAGTGAAGCAAGCCAGACCCAAAGAAACACAGGCTTCATGGTTTCCCTTATTTGTAATAACTAGAATATATCTGTGATATTCTCAGTAGAGGATCATAATAGCTCAATAGCTAGGTGCATATGACCATAAAAAATAAAGCTTATCAAAATGAACTCCAACAAATAGAAATAAGAGGCTTTTATAATGTACTGTTTGTAGTTATTTCTTCCCCGCTCTTTAGTTTAGGCCCTGTTATCACTGTTTTTTATTTCTGTACCTTTTGTCTTATATGTAAGTTTATCTGATTTGTGGAAGGAAAGGGGAATCAGAAACGGTGGGAAAAAGGGTGAATCAATTCAACAGCAATACTCACTAGAAATGAACTTTACAACTTTAGGGAAGGGGGAGTCAGGGGGAAAGCAGGAGAAAATGAGGGAGGGGGTAACATTGTTCAAAAAGAAATGTTTTCTACAGGTTTTTAACCAATTTTGCCAGCACCATTTACTGAAGAAGCTTTCTTTTTTTTTTTTTTTTTGCTGTTCACAATAATTAGTGTGTGTGTGTGTGTGTGTGTGTATATATATACATATATATATATATATACACTATATATCATATATATATATGATAATCTTATCAGATGAGCTGAAAAGCTCAAAAGCTATGTACATATGTCCATATAAGATGATACTAAGTAAAATGAACTTCAAATGGACATAAGAGGTCTTAGTTGTTATTGCTTCAAATGTACTATGAAATTTTTTTTGTTTCCTTTGTATGTTCTTTCCCCTATGGTATATCCCCTGTTATCACTGTACTTGATTTTGGTACCCTGAATCTTGTATATGCATTTGTCTAATCTGGGGAGGGGAAGGGGAATAACAAAATGCTGAAACAAGGACACAGGATGACCCATTGCAACAAGGATACCCAGAGGACAGTATACTGGAAACAAACTCTACAACTATGGGGAGGGGGCAATGGGGGAGGAGTGGGGGAGGGGGGAGGGAGGGGATAGTGGGACAACAATAAGGGAAGGGGTAACAATGATTGAAAAGTAACGTACTCATTGCCTTACTCATGTAACTGTCTTAACCCCTCTGTACAGCACCTTTACAATAAAAAAAATTTTTTTTAAAAAGTAATGTACTCACAACCTGACTTAAGTAACTGTAACCCCTCTATACATCACCTTTACAATAAAAAAAGAAAAAAGAAAAAATGAGTGGATGACAGGGTTTTCAAAAGACTACTGTACAATACTTCATCCAGCAATCAACAGTAAGTGAAAAAGAGGCCAGCAAGAAGAGAAATACTTCACAGAATTTCCCTCCAGTACAGGTGCATCTGATGTAGACCAGTTACTTATAGTGCCAGCAGATGAACCTGCCCTGCATCAGATCTTGTGTTGTACTTGCTCCTCAGTTCATTCAAACACATACTAAGAAAAACCTGGGGATGGTGACAGAGACAAGGCAGGGGCCTCACATTGGAGAAGTCCAGCCCGGTAAGCACACAGAAATTCACTGTGCACTGTTATCCTAGTGCATAACCACTGAGATGCTGCAAGGATGAAGAAACTGAAGAAGAGAAGGCAGATGGAGAATTAAGAGGTATTTTCCAGACAAGGCAGAATTAGGAGATTAAAAGAAGTACCATGGGAAGTCTGACAGGGCTAAGTCTAGATGCAAAAAGTGAGAACATACACCTTAACCTCAAAATAAAGATAGCCTCCTTTGGTATTTTGAGAGGGAAAAACAGTGGCAGATAAAGACCCAGGGGCTCCATTGATTAAAACTACAGCAAAGGGGGCTGGGAATGTGCCTTAGTGGTAGAGTGCTTGCCTAGCATGTATAAAGCCCTGAGTTTGATTTCTCAGCACCACATAAACAGAAAAAGGCACAAGTGCCACTATGACTCGAGTGGTAGAGTGCTATCCTTGAGCAAAAGAAGCTCAAGGACAGTGCTCAAGCCCTTAGTTCAAGCCCCAGGACTGGCAAAAATAAAAAAAAAATACTGCTAAGGCCGGGTGCTAGTGCCTCACACATCTAATTGTAGCTATGGAAAAACAGGATCTGGCTTGAAGCTAGGACAGGCAGGAAAGTCTATGAGACTCATCTCTACTTACCAAAACGATGGAAGTGAAGCTGTGACTCAAGTGGCTGAGCACTAGCTTTGAATAAAAAAGCAAAAGGACAGTACCCTGAGTTCAAGCCCCAGTACCAGGCCCTGAGTTCAAGCCCCAGTACCAGGCCCTGAGTTCAAGCCCCAGTACCAGGCCCTGAGTTCAAACTCCAGTACCATGCAAAAAAAAAAAAAAAAAAATTAAAAACACTACAGAAAAACTACTCTGCCCATTGCTGTTCTTATTCATCCCCCATAGAGAGGACAGAAAAATAGTCCTTCAGATTAATGTCATTAGAACAGTTTTTGTTGTTGTTTTGTTTTTAATTTGGATTTTTTGTCTTGAAACTATCCATTTTCGTAAAGAAAAATGAACCCAGTAGAAAGTACTTGGCTTCAAAGTGAGAACAAAGGGGAAGATAAAACCTTAGGGACAAGCTTTGAGTTAAGACAAAAAAATCCTCCGGATGTCTTCACATGGCCCTGCCTTGAGTGCCATCCTGCCTCTTATAAGCTATCTTAAACTCATAACACTAACTGAAAAAAAGTACCCACTATCAAACTCTCAATTAAACTAAAGGCATAAAATACTCTGAAAATCTCTGTTCTCCCATCACCAAAAGATGGGCAACATTAGTAATTTCCTCCAGTGTGCCAGTACTTGCAGGCAGTTAGCCTCAAAGCCACATACTAGTGGGTATTGCTTTACATTACTATCCTGGAAAAATAACATGTAATTCTCACAAAGTTGTTCTAATTCAGGCTTTCTCCCTAAATAAGTAGAGTAATGAAGGAAAACTAAATAAAAAGCTTCAATAAAGACAGAAAAGGAAAGGAATTCAACCTTCTGTTGCGTGTATGACACAAATTAACTGGCTTGGCTTTGCCTGATTACTGAATAACTCAGCTTTAATACTTTCACGTTGTTTATTATTTGTTTTTAAGTACGATGTCTAGATCTCATAGACATTTTAGGTTTTTAAAAAAAAAGATGGAAATCTAAATCTAAACAAGGGCAATTTCCTTCCAAACTATAGTAGGGCACAGAGGCTCAAGTTTGTGATCTTAGCTACTGGAAGGCAGGAGATGGTGGGATTGTGGTTCATGGCTAGGCAAAAGTTAAGACCCGAAAAAAAAAAAAAAAGTTAAGACCCGATCTCAACCAATGGCTGGATACTTTGACATGTGCCTGTCATCCAAGCTTCAGGGGAAACACAGATAGAAGGATCAAGATCCAGGACAGTTGTGCATAAAGCAAGAACCTATCTCAAATGTAAAACAATGCAAAAAGGGCTGTCAGTGGCTCACATAGTAGAGGGCCTGTTTAATAAGTGGAAGGTGCTATGTTCAAATCCCAACAACAACCCTCCTCCCCACCAAAAATCACTGAAGAGAGAAATTTATGTACCCATGTATTACCTTCAGAAACAAAGAACTCTGCTAAATAAAATGCAGTCTTCACAGCATTAGGTGCATTGGAAATGCCTTTTGAGTCCCACTCATATGGTGCTTTCTCTGGATGCCACTGGACCCCATATACTGGATATTTATATCCTGTAAGAAGAGCACAGACTAGTAAGCATTAAGAATGGCTTTAGATGTTACATTTACTTGACTTCATCATGTCCTAAATTGTTTTATATAACAATTATATAATTATGTAATTATACAATTTATTATACAATTTATATAATTGTACATATTCTTTCGGATATAAAATAACTTATTAGTCAATCTGAAAATTTTCAATACCATATGTTACTGATTTGCATTTCTAGGTAATCACATTAAACTAAAATAGTTCATCTTGGCATGTGCATGTATGTATATACGTATGTGTATACACATGTCCATGCCAATACTGGGACTGAACTGGGACTTGATCTCTTGCTTGGCTTTCTGCCAACATCCAGAGCTCTACCACTTGAGCCACACCTCCAGCCTGGCTTTTGACTGGTTATTCTTAGGTTGAATCTGAAGAACTTTTCTGCCAGTGCTGACTTTGAACTATGATCTTCCAGGTCTCAGTCTCCTGAGCAGTTTAGATTACAGGTGTAAACCACTAATCCAGCCTTAAAATATATCCCAGTAACAGCCAAATGTACATTTTGGCTCTATTTTTAAGGGCGGGGGAATGTTTTATGAACTGAAGCCAGGCCTTCAAATATACTGACAACTTCCACCACAGAACTGCAAGCCCCGGCTTAAATATACATTTGATTAATGACACAGTTTTCCTTCATGCTAGGTCTGTTCCTCATTTTTCCTTCCTACATAGTTTCAATGAAGTAGTATTTACTGGCATTTCCAGTGAATATACATAATCACCTCAGAAAATTCACATATTTATCTCTTGTCTTCACACATACTTTTCCTTGTGTTTATAGAACAATGTTTCCCTTCTGATAAGTGTTTCTTTGGAACTACATTGATAACTACCCAGAACGTGTGGAGGAAATGAAGAGAATCAGCTACAAATAGATATGCAAGGGAAAGACTTCTGTCCTCTCACATCCCACCCTTCTTTTTCACTGGGCAACAGGTTACAAGAAGGCAAGCATTTCATCCCTGCTTTGTCAGGTCCATACAAGGCAAAGTCCATCAAGCAGTTCTGGGCATGTGCTCCATCACTCCCAGGTCTCTCTCCTATCTCCTTTGTACTCTGTGGCTACTTTCTCTCTGACCTGGGACCCATAGGCGGGGTGACCTGGAAAGTAACTATGAAAGGTAGATATTCCGGGGTGTTTTTCTGGGATATGCAAAGCATTACTGAGAATAAAAAAATAAATTTTGGGGGGGGGGTCCCAGTCGTGGGGCCTGAACTCTGGGCCAGGGCGCTGTCCCTCAGCTCTTCAGCTCAAGGCTAGCGCTCTACCACTTGAGCCACAGCCACTTCCAGTTTTTCTCTTTTTTGCTTAGGTGGTGCTGAGGAATTGAACCCACGGCCTCATGCATGCAAGGCAAGCACTCTACCACTGAGCCACCTTCCCAGCCCCCAAAAATGAATGTTTTAAATGGTCAGCTTTAGTGAGGATCTAATCTGGTACACAGAGTAGTGTAAGTATATACACCAAGATCAGGAAACAGGATTGACCTTCTTTTATAACCTGCATTACTAAAAGACCAATACAGTTTCCTGAGAGTTGTGAGATTCATGCCCTGCCTCACTAATTGAGAACAAGAGCCACAAGAGTGGAAAGAGAATATATAAATAGAGTATGTTCCATATTAAAGGTTTTTCTGGTGCTAAAATTTTCAAATGAGTCTCACATGATAGCATAGTTAGGGGAACCAAGGAGTAGGAATACATAATAATCTTTTTCCTTTCTTTTTTTTGTTTGTTTTTTTGTTGTTGTTGTTGTTGTTGTTTCTGGTCATGGGACTTGGATTCTGGGCCTGGGCACTGTCCCTCAGCTCTTCAGCTCAAGGCAAGCGCTCTACCACTTGAGCCACAGCACTACTTCTGGTTTTCTGGTGGTTAATTGGAGGTAAGAGTCTCACAGACTTTCCTGCCTGGGCTGGCTTTGCACCTCAATCCTCAGATCTCAGCCTCCTGAGTAGCTAGGATTACAGGCATGAGCCACCAGCACCTGGCTCAATAATCTTTTATTTAAACAGTCATTCATTCAATACCTTTACCCAAAGCTCTGGAAACAGGAGAATAAGACAAAGTTCCAACTCTGTGAGCTCTTAGTCTTCAGGAAAGACAGAACTTAACCTAATATATGTGATAAGAGGCATTCCAACTGGGCATGGTGGGTTCATGCCTGCAACTCCAGCATTCAAAGCTAGCCCAGGTTAAAAATTATCAAGTGCACATTTCAGCAAATAAACTGATTATGATAGAGCACAGCTGTCATCCCAGCTATGTAGGAAGGTTAGGAAGATTGTATTGAGACAAAAACCAAGACCTGATTTGAACAAGAGCAAAATGGGATTGGACATGGCTCAAGTGGTAGAGTAATTTACCAAGTTCAGTCCCTGATTTTAACCCCAGTATCATCAAAAAACCAACAAATAAAAATAAAAGCATAGAAGAAACTTCACCAAGGAACACAAAGCAGCAGCACAGAAGAGCAGGAGAAGGAATTATGGAGGACAAGGTCTCTTGGAGATGACAGCTGACCTGAGTCTTTTAGTATAGCTGATAGTGTATCAGAAGCGCATGGAATGGAAGAGAACTTTAAAGAAAAGAAAAAATGTGAGAAACACTGCTGTGTGAAGGACAGCATGTGCTGAAGAGGTCTTAAAGGAATGGTAGCTAGAGAGGAAGGCAGGAAAGCAGGCGAAATGATGAGGTAAGTCTAGGCTCTATCCCCTACCCTCTGAGGAGCTTTGTTCAGCCTGTATGCTCAGACTTGGGGTCGCAGAGGGATGGCCAAGGCTGACTGCAAGATACATTGTGGGAACATGATTAGGTGATCACAGCAACCCAGCTACAAGATATGTAATGCTGAAGGAGGATGAGGACAGCTAGGCAGGGAGGAGGAAACACATTCAAAACACATCTAGGAAACAGGAATTGGCATGCATTTTCTAAACTAGGAAAATTGAGGGCAAGAAGGTTGGTTCCAAGGTTTCTAAATTTAGTCAATGGTGATACCATTAACTGATGTTTTAAAAATAATAATAATAAAGGAGAGGAGGGAGCCAAGAGTGAAGAAAAAAATAACCTCACTTCACATGGAGCTGGCAACTTTTCCCAGAATTCCTTGCATGCTATTATTATGACCCCCCACTTATTTGACCAATGGGCTGTGGTTTGGGTCTGCTTTTCACACTAACATGCTGGAAATGATCTCCAAAGTTATATGTCCATGGTCTGTGGAGGTGGAACCTTTGGGAAGTAATTAGGATGAGATGTGGACAGAAAGGTTGGTCCCTTGGCATTAGTAGCTTTACTGAGAGACAAGAAATGGGAGACATGCTTTCTCTGTCTTGCCAGGTGACACATTCAGCCATGTTATCGTGTAGCCAGAAGGCCTCACTGGACACCAGTAGATACCAGAGCCATTTCTTCAATTTGTCCAGCCTCCAGAACCATGAGTTCTATATAGCTGTTTCTAGTGAATTATCTACTCACTCGTATCCAGCAACAGAAAACTGACTAAAACACAATAATACAGCCAATCTTTGAATCCTACTTAATTCTAGCTTTTTTTATTCCAGCACCCTGTCTCCCGGGTAGCTCCACCTAGCCTCACCAGCCAAAGACAACAGCAAGAAGTCCATCTGGCACACAAAGCAGATAGAAGGAGACTCCCACCCCTCCTTTGCCAGGCACCTTTCCTACTTCTAGATTCTCCCAGCATCTCCCTGTCTGCCCCTTCCCATCAAGCTCTGTTCACAAGAGATCCCATGTAAGTGTACAGTCCTTCTGGGAGAGATAGGAGACAAAGTCCATAAAACATTTCCTCTTAGGGCTTCCAGGTAAATCATCACCTATCTATGCATGTCAAGGCATTTATTGTTACCTAGTTAATTGTATACAACCACATTCTTCTTTGGACATAAAGACCCAAAAGCAATACACCAAAAGAAATATTCAAGACTGGTATATGTACGCACAGACAGACATATATTTAGTAGAAAAAATAAAAAACCTAGCAGGTTCTTTGGCTGTCTTCAAATCCAAGCTACTTAGGAGGTAGAGATTGGAGAATAGCTGTTCAAGTCAGCCCAGCCATCTCAACTTAATGGCTTGGTGGGTGGGTGTGGTGGAATGTATCTGTTAACCCAGCTATGAAGAAAACACAGTAGCTGGGTGAAGGGGCATTTACCTGTCATTCCCAGTCATGAGGAAGCTTAGGCCATCCTGGCATAAGAAAGGGTGACCCAACCTTGAAAATAATCAGTGCAAAAGGAGTTGGAGATATAGATTAAGTGGTAGAATTTCTGCCTTCAGGTATGACGCCTGAATTCAATCCCCATGTGCTGCCAGGGAAGGGCAAAGGGAAAAAAGAAAGAAAAGCATTGGTATATCTTAACAAAATTCCTAACATATCCAGTCATTCTAAATATTCATGTGGTTCTACCTTACTGGAAATATGTCTCAAATGGTAGATCGCTAGCCTAGCAATCTTGAGGCCTTGAGTTCAAATCCTATGGCCATAAAAAAAAAAAAATGCATTTAATTCTACCTCACCAGAAACTGCCTGGATAGAGTATACTTAACAGCTTAACAGGTTTACTAACATTTACTAATATGTGTCACTGTTTGCAGCTAATATTCCAGTCTGAAAAAATGAATGTTACTGTGTTAAACTCCACATGACTGTGTGTGTGTGTGTGTGTGCGGGTGTGCTGCGCATGCATGCGCACCAGTACTGGGGCTTGAACTCAGGGCCTAGGTGTTGTCCCAGAGCATTTTTGCTCAGGACTAGTACTTGAGGCACAGCTCCCACCCTGGCTTTTTGCTAATTAATTGGAGATAAGAGTCTCAGGACTTTCCTGACTGGTTTTGAACTGCAATCCTGAGTAGCTAGGATTAGAGGTATGAGCCACCAGTGCTCAACATGACTTTTATTGAAAGACAAACAGCTTCTGGGACAATTCTTTAAGGCATCATTATCCATTAGGTTTTAATTTTTCTTACTGTGACTCATGGACCATATAGAGTTAATTGGTGATAAAAGCTCAGGTCATATAATGACCACTATTTTCTCTATATTATTCTTAATTTTTATTTGTGTCAGCTCTTTCCTTTGCCTAAAATTTCTAAAATTGCAAAAAATGAAACCATTTATTTGAAAAAAATATGAGAAAACACACACATATAAATATATATGCTTATATACATATATATAATTATACACACACACACATACATACACAGCTTAGGAAACAAAATGGATACCTGCTTATCTAATTATCCATTAACCAGATCAGAACATTAAACATGACTGATAATTCAAAAGTCCCCAAAAGATCCCCTGACACTGTACTATGTTCCTGTCAACCTAGAGAGTTTTACTGCAATAAATTACCCATCACCTCTTTCTTTCTATCTCTATAGTTTCCTTTTTTGTCAAGTTTTGATCACCACATAAATGACAATATACCAACAGAGTATATGTTCCCTTAGGTTTCCTTTAAATCAAAATTGTTCCGACATTCCTGCAGAATGTGGTGTGTGGCTTTAGCTGCTGCACAATATTCCAGTACACTCATTTATTTAGCCTCTGCCCTGACAACAATTTGTATTGTCTCCCCTTAGGGGCCAACATAAATAATAGCAACACTTTCATTTTCATGCACAGGGAGATTTCACTGAGATACCTTTAAACCAAGGAACTGAGCTCCTGGAAAATAACACTAGAAAATGTTCAATTTGATAAAGTAATGCCAGAATATTTTCTCCCCCATCCTACATGCACAAATGCATGCTGTGCCACATCCTGGACAGCATCTGTAACTAACAGACCCAATTTTGCAATCATGTGGGTATTAGATGGTTTTCCTCTGTGCCCTTCATTTGCATGCCCCCAATTAAGATCACACTGAGCAACTCTTCTCCCTGAACCATGAACCATGTATGTACGGGATACCTAAAGTTTGTTCCCAAAGTATCTATTCAGACCTTTTCCTCATGTGTAATAAGCTGCTTTTTGCTACTTAACTCACAATTTTGCTTTATATTTAATACATAGATTCCTTTTCAGTTACACAGATTATAAATATCTGTGTTTTTGTTGAACACCACTTCTTAATTTGGTTGAATTCATCCATCTTTCCCTTTATAGTTTGTATTTCATTTTTTTAAAGCTCCTGCCTTTACACAAGATCATTATATTTTCTTTTATTTCCCCCAAAATCTTTTTCTAGTTCTCTTTTCCACTTGAGTCTTTTCTTCAACTGATTGACTGATGGCAGTACTAAGGTTTGAACTCCAGACCTATGTTTGTTAGGTATTCACTCTTACCTCTTGAGCCATGATCCCCAACCTGACTTATTGCTGGTTGATTTGGAGATGGGAATCTCTCAAATTTTCTCACCAAGGCTAACCTTGAACCACAAATCCTCAGGTCTTAGCTTCCTGAGTAGCTGGGATTAGAGGCACGAGCCACTGGAACTTGGCTTCATCTTTTTTTTTTTTTTTTTTAATATGGAGTCTATCTGTACTACTTTTTCCTTTTCCTTCCAGAGTTTTGGCTGGTATATTAGAAGACTCAACTCTAGCCTCCAGATTCTAATCTTTGTATCAACACACTTTACTAGTATCTATGTTATTCCTTCAGATCTACCTTCTGTTCTAGTTTACTTATCTTTCCTTATACCAAAGCTGCTTCTTAAGGCTTTTTATTTTAATTTCTTTCTTTTTTTGTTTGTTTGTGACAGTAATGGGGCTGGAATTCAGGGCTTGGGAGCTGTCTAAGCTTTTTTGTTCAAGGCTGGCACTCTACCACTTATGCCACATTTCACTTTACGATTTTTGCTGATTAATTGGAGATAAGACTCATGCACTTCCCTGCCAAGACTAGCTATGCTCATCAGATCTCAGCCTCCTGTGTAGTTAAGATTACAGGCATGAGACACCTCTTATTTTCAACTCTAATATCTCACCCAGCTCTTATTTTTAACTTCTAATAGCTGAGCTTAGTCCAACTCTGTTTCATGTTAATATTTTCACTTTAAAAGTTTTCATTTTAGCCAGGCACCAGTGGCTCATGACTATAATCCTAGCTATTCAGGAGACTAAGATCAGAGAATCATGGTTCAAAGGCAGCCCAGGCAGGAAAGTCCATGAGACTCTTATCACCAATTAACCATCAGAAGACCCGAAGTGGTGCTGTGGCTCAAAGCAGTAAGCACAAGACTTGAGTAAAAAAAAAAAAGCTTAGAGACAGCATTCAGGCCCTGAGTTCAAGCCACACAGCTAGCAAAAAAAAAAAAAATCTCATTTTAAAAGTTAAAATAAACTGTAAGCTACTAAGCTACTATTATACTAAGTCTCATAATTCTAACATCTTTTTTTTTTTTTTTTTGTCAGTTGGGGGCCTGAACTCTAGGCCTGGGCACTGACCCTCAGCTCTTCAGCTCAAGGCTAACTCTCTACCACTTGAGCCACAGTGCCACTTCCAGCTTTTTCTGCTTATGTGGTGCTGAAGAATCAAACCCAGGGCCTCATGCATGCGAGGCAAGCACTCTACCACTGAGCCACCTTCCCAGCCCTAATTCTAACATCTTCAGCTCTACTTGGTGTTCCTCTAAGTTCTCATACATAGCAATTTGCTTCCTTGTACATTAGTGCTTTTTGTCCATGGACTGCTCATATTCCTCCAAACCTCAAGTGTCAACATGCCACGGAGCCATATCTGTGGGTATACTACCACTCTGAGATAACTTTAAACAAACTTTCAACTTCAGCAGGATGTAATAACACTAGGAGACTAGCCTATCATTATGAGTACTCCAGGTTAATTCACCCTACCCACACCACTCTCAGTGCAATTCTCCTTTGGTGTATTCCAAGTTTACCCTTATATCACAGTCGGAGACTTTCAAATCCTATTCCATAAGTTCTTTCCACGAAGGGTTGTCTTTAGCTTCATCTCAAGTTCTCATTTAACAGTAATGCTGATATAAATGCTATAGGTAAATCAGGTGCCAATGGTTCATGCCTATAATCTTAGCTACTCAGGATTCTAAGTGGTTAGATGCCAACCTGGGCAGGGAAGTCTATGGCATTATTATTATCTCCAGTTAACCACCAAAAAAGCTAGAAGTAGAGCTATAGCTCAAGTAGTAGAGGTCTAGCCTTGAACAAAAAAGCTAAAGGACAGCATCCAGTCCCTCAGTAAAAGCATCAGTGTAATAACCAAAAAATAAAAAACAAAAAAAATCAGCAAGTGACCCTGAATAACCTCCTTTTCTTCCTACTGCATCAATATATTTGTAAAACATGTTTTTCGCTAGAAGCCACATTTTTTGTTATTCTCTGGACAGCATCAAAGTACTTATGTGTATAAAACAGCTAGAAACAGAAATAAATTTCAGTGCTTATTTCTTCATCCTCTCTCCTCTAAGTTCTTGTTTCTTCTTCATTACCTCATTCTACAAAATAACCAGGTAAACTGGAATTCATTTAGAACATGCGCATGTCTTCTTTTTCCAAAAAATGCACCAATTTCTTGTTCAGGATACTTTGATTCATTAGGAAAGAGATACATAATCTGCAATCCCAATACTCAAGAAGAGGAGGCAAAAAGATCAAGAGTTCAAGGCCAGCCTGAAGTATAGAATGAGACCCTATTTCCAGAGAGAGATAAAATCAAAGTAATAAAGTATTAACAAACTATCCCTGAAGCAACACATTTACCTTCCATTGATGATACGAACTCAAGATTGCCATCTGTATTTGTAGTTAACACATTGAAAAACTTCATTAACCTTGAATTCATTGTAAAATTCTAGATACAAAAATAAAACAAATGATTAATTCTGTTATTTGCTCAAAGAATATTGAAGTCATTGAGTAACTGATGTGATACCTGCATGGAGAGGCTCCATTTGTGGAAATTTGCAGTCAGAGGTTCTATGGCTAATGATAGCAGTAAGTCAGGAGGAAAATTATGGAACATTCTGCTCTGTATTGCACCTAAAATAATGTAAACACAAGAAAAGTCAGTTTATCTGTAGCCAGTGAAGTCATTATGAAGACATAATCAAGATGACTAAGGGATAAGCAGAGGATGGCATTTCCAAGCAAGATTTCCAGTCGAGCACAAAATATGCAAATATAAGTGCTCAAACGTAAGTCCCTTTCCTTTACATTTTAGTATAAATAAATGACATTTTTCTGCTTAGAAGAACTTGTAGGCTAACCAGAGAATCTTTTTCCTTGATAGGTAGATTAAAAGTTTTGGTGGGTTAGATAGTGGGAAAATGTAAATTAAAACTACAATAAGATACCAGTTTGCATCTATAACTTTACAAATTTGGCTACAGTCAAAAAGGTGGAAAGTAATAAATGTCAGCAAGGAAGTAGGGTTGTTGAAACCCTTGTATATAAGCAGATAATTCTAACTCCATCTCTGAAAAGCAGAGAAAACTTTCCAAGTGTGTGTATATTTATTTTCCCAAGGAAGAATCCAAAATTTCCAATGCATTTTCAAAAGTATCTGGAGAAGGAAGGAAGGAAGGAAGGAAGAATGGAAGGAAGGAAGGAAGGAAGGAAGGAAGAAAGGAAGGAAGGAAGGAAGGAAGGAAGGAAGGAAGGAAGGAAGGAAGGAAGGAAGAAAGAAAGAAAAAAAGAAAGAAAGAAAGAAAGAGAAAGAAAGAGAAAGAAAGAAAGGGAGAGAGAGAGAGAGAAGAAGGGAGGGAGGGAGGGAGGGAGAGAAGGAAGAAGGAAATCAGCAATGTACATACAGAAGAATATTAACCAAGCCAAAATCTTTGTACTTAGTAAACAGATCAAAGAAGCATTACACTGTAGTTGCCAACTGTGAAGACTTTACTATAGACAGAGATATAGAGTAAAATACCAATGGAAAGTTTTTTTTTTAAAGTCCTGATGTGCTCAAGCCTTGGTGCTAACTGTTCCAGTAGAGGCCTAATGGCTCCCAAGAGAATTTCTGTACCTTCCAGCACTCTGTGCATAAACTGGGTTTCTGCAACATGGCACCAAAAAGTCTGACCTAAAACATGTACTTCACACATTTCTTGCAATGATAAGGTGAGATAATGGAAGAAAGAGTTTTCAGAGAGCTTAAAGCATTGGTGACTCACATCTTTAATCCTAGCTCTCAGGAGGCTGAAATCTGAGCATCTTGGTTTGAAACCTGGCATGAAAATCCATGAGACTCTTATAGCCAATTAACCACCAAAAAAAGCTGAAGGTGGAGCTTGGCTCAAGGGAGACAGTCCTAGCCTTAAGGGGAAAAACACAGGGACAGGGCCCAGGCCCTGAGTTCAAGCCCCAAGACTGGCACACATACAAAAAAAACTGTAAAGCATTCCTTAGGTTCTATGTATAACTACTATTACTTCCTTCCAAAGGCCTTATATGAGAACAGAAACAGTTCCTAGCACTACAACATGAAGATCTAGAGATCAGATAACCAAACTACAATGATCAGGGATCATTATCTGCTTGTGCTCACACCATCCAGCAATTCAGCAGCCCCAGGCCTTCCTCTCCACCAGGTAAGGCTCAGAGGACTGGCTTAGCAAGGAATGTAGTACCAGAGGGAGTGGTGACATAAGGTAGAGGACCCAGGGGCTCCTTATACTGCTAGGTATAAAGAATCTCTGGTCTCTGTTCTAGGTGTCTAACAAAGGGTATTTAAAACTACTGGAATGGTAAGAATGATATTGCTATTATGCTAATGAAATGACTAAAGTTCTGATTATAGGGAATGGTGAAGGACTGTCTACTGCCTAATCAAGCAAAGCACCAGGTGTATGCTCCTGTGCTTGTCTGAAAGGTCATTCTGACCTTGGCCCCTAGGAGACAATAGCCACCCCAGGTAGAATATTCCACTCTAGGCCTAGCCAAAGACACCACCCTTGGCCTCTAAGAGACCATTTTTTTATTTTCTGCTTCCTTGTTAAGATTATATAAACCTACCTCAAAATCCAGTACCTCGAACAGCCTCCAAACCCATGGGAAGGTCTGTGCCCCTCACTGGCAATAAACAGTCTCTAGCCTGTTGACAATCAAGTCAGTCCTATTCCTTTTCTGTTCTCTTTCATTTTCCTAACAAATGGAAAAGTGGCTGGCATGTGAATTCACCAGTGGCCAATGATTCAGTCAATCATGCTTTTGTGATTAAGCACTAATAAAAAACTTTAGATACCAAAGTTGATTGTGTTTCCTTGCTGGTAAGCAAATACAGCACTCTCTTGAGGTCTGTGAGTTATTCTAATATATTAGGAAATGTGAGGAGTCCTAGGAATTACAAATAGGTAGCAGTTAGAAAGAAGAGTGGGGGCTGGGAAGGTGGCTCAGTGGTAGAGCACTTGCCTTGCATGCATAAGGCCCTGGGTTTGTTACTCCAGTACCACATAAGCAAAAAGGGGGGAAAAAAACCCGAAGTGGCACTGTGGCTCAAGTGGTAGAGTGCTAGCCTTGAGCTGAAGAGCTAAGGGACAGGGCCCAGGCCTAGAGTTCAGGCCCCACGACCAGACCCAAAAAATAAATAAATAAATAAATAAGAGTGGTAGCATACGGCTGTGATTTTTGTGGCTTACTGAAATAAGGATGCTGAATGTAATGGGTCCCATTGGCCACATGGTAGATAATAGGATATTGGGTTTAACTGGTATCTTCATGGTAGAGTCAGGGAAGTCCCACCTTCCAAGTGATGGGTGTGCCTGAACACCTAGAGGCTTGGGCGGGGACTTGGACAGGTTACTGACCTGCCAGTCTTGGGTCATGAACTCTCAAGCTCCCTGTAACCCTGTCCCCTGACCTGACCCTATGTAGGCCCAGACCAGCTCAGGCAAAAGGATGCCATGCCACACATATCTCCTATCTATTCATGCCTTGTTTCCTGGCTCTCCTCTGGTCAACATTGCATCCCACTCCAGCTTTCCATTAGAGCTGATCTGGTTTCTTGGTATTGTTTTTCTGCTCTTTCTTTCCTCTCCTGTTCTCATGGCTCAGTTTTCTGACAGTATTAAGTGTATTCACAGGGTTGCAGGTCTTTGTGAAAAAGAATCCATCTGTGATTGCTGGTCTTTATTAGAAACACTTCCAATCTGACCTCCCAAAATGTGGCTTCTCTCTTTTCTCAGAGTATAATATCAATCTTATTGGGCACTTTGTCCTTTACCTTATAAGAGCTATAATAACTCCATATGCTTAGTGAATTAAATTATATTATGCCCTGTGGGAATTGACACAAAGTATACAGTCAATGGGGAGAAGCTAAAACTATTCTAATAGTTAAGAAGTATTAAGCATTCTGGTAAGAAAAATCACCTATTTTAATTTTTACCAAAACTTCTAAGAGGTAGGTCCATTTGCAAGGAGGAATTTACAGCTAAAAGTCATTAAATAATTGTTCAAGGCTGTAGGGAGAGACTGAGGACTCAAAACCAGGACCGATTTCCAGTTCTTAATTATATATGGTCTTGTATATAACTAGAAGCAATGAGTTATCAACATTTAAAATTCTTGTATGGGGGCAGAATAGTGAGAGTGTAGAATGAGGAAGAAAGAGCTACTGAAGGGTGAAGAGGATCAAAGGACATTATGCATGCACACACACATGAAGAGCTAACCCCACCATCTTGAGCTAGGCTGCCCTCAGAGTAACCCCAAGAAAGAAAGAGAAAAAAATCACAGGTTGCCACCAACCCTGCCCACCCTTAAAAATGCAGAACAGCTGCCCAAGTGTTTCAGAAACAGAACATACCAATAGTTCAGAAAAAGGGCAGTGCAATTATGTAACTGCTTGTGTGGAAATTCCCTAAACTTGTTTGTTCAATACTATAAAAGCTGTGCTGATTTTGTGCTCGGGGCCTCTTAGCGTCACCAGTTACCAAGTGCGCGGAGGACCAAGCTCAAGCTTGCAAATAAATGACTCTTTTGCTATTTGTATTGGTCATGGTCTCTGGTGGTCTTTCGAGGGTTCTGCGTCCATGTACAATACACACACATATGCTTATATATACATATATAATGTAATTAATATATCCCAAAGGGGTAGAGAAAAGAGGAGAGGAAGGGGAAAATGATGGAAGGGGAAATTTGTTCAAAGTAAACTTTTGTGCATGTGTGAAAATATCACAAACCCTTTCTCATATTACAAATGGGACCTAATTCAAAAATAAAACAATCAAAAAGATTTTTTTTTAATTGAGAATTCTTCAAGTCATCCTCAGGGACATCCTTTGGCATGGGTAAAATACGCTAGAAGGGAACATTATATGTGACTTTGATACTTGCTGCTAACCAATCCTATTCCCTAAGCAGACAATAAAGAGTTTGAAAGAGAATTCTCACCTTTAGTGAAGTTCAGCGGCAATGCTTTTGAGAAAGTGTCTGTGAGAGTTAGTAAGCACTCCCCACTAATCAGATACGAAAGCTCCTCAAATCCAAGGCACGTACCCCACAGAGGAAAGTAGTCTCCATCATCAAAACTCTTTGGAGAGAGAAAGCAAAAACCAAGCTTACTCAAAAGAAATTTTTAAACAAAAATTATATATATGGCTTCTCATTACCAGCCAGCACATGAGATAAACATGCACAGATTTCTGTGAAATTTTCCAGGATCCATAAATACACTATCAGATCAAAGACCTAAGACAGGCTGGAAAAGGCCAAGAATTATTTAATCTAGCTATTAAAAGTTATTAAACCAATGTTTCAAATATTAAAGTAGTTATTTACGATAATACTTAACAGAGAGTTAGCAAGACAGTAGAGCCATCAAGATTAATTATAAAATTGAGGTTAATACTTAAGGGGAAGAGTAAGGACTGTAAGTTAGGGTTCAAAGGCAGACCTAATATGGGCGTTTTTCATGTGCCAATTCTGGGACTTAAACTCAGGCCTTGACATTGTCTCTGAGCGTCTGCATTCAAGTCTAGCACTCTACTACTTGAGCCACAGCTCCACTCCAGCTTTTTTGTTGGTTCATTGGAGGTAACAGTATCATGGACTTCCCTGCCTGGGCTGGCTTCAAATCCTTAGATCTCAGCCTCCTGGGTACTCTGTTATTACAGCAGTAAACCACTGGGCCCCAGCCAAATGTGGGCATTTTCAAAGAAATAGCCAGTGGCTCTTCATGTTTGATTAATATAGCCTAAGTTTATGAAGTAAAGATTTTCAAAGAAACCCCATCTGTGTTGAAGAGCCTACAGACTGATTGACTAGAATATTATAATAGGGCAGATGAAATATTACAGATGAAGAGCCAAAATTATATGGGGTTATCTTTTAATAGCCACTCACTATCAATATATATATATATATATATAGTGACCATCCATGTGAGTCCAAGATAATACTTTTGGAATGTACTGTTAAACTTAGACCTCTAGCTTCCCTCCACCCTAAAGCTAAGAAAGTTCTAACATCTGAAACCTGTAGAAGAGTTTCTATACTATATTGTGGCCTGCCTACCTATGCTCCCACTAATGTCGTTGGAAAAAGCATTAATTTATGATGCATTTCTGTTCTGTAGCTATAAAAGCTAGTGTGCCTTCTTCTACATCAGAATATATTATTTATATATTCTGTGTTCCAGGGCTTTGGTCACTCATATTGGGTTCAGAATAAATCCTCTCTTATTCCTTTTGGAAGAAAAGCTATGTTTTTCTATCTACAGGTAACTGAAAAGCAAAGTCAATGGGATTGAAGGAACTGGCAAAAAGAGTAGATTTTTTAATGATTATTTTATTATGAATGTGAGATATATTTAGAATGAGATATTAAAAGTGAGAATTACTCATGGACGAATAATGCTCAGTGCAAAATGAAAGGATAATAGGCTAGAGAGAAATACTAGAAATACTAAGCCTAGAATTACAAGGCTGTAGTTCACACCAAGAAACCTTAATTAGATGAAGCATGAGGCAGGCGGAAGCACTTTGTGCTGCCTGGAGAATGGTGCCTAAAAGATGAGAGGGGTAGGCTGGGTAATTGTTAAGAGAGTATTACCACATGCCTAAAAGCAGAATCATCCTCCCAGATGCCCACAAAACCTTCTCTAGAACAATATACAATCACAGACATTTACCTGTATGGCCATCTTGTAAAAAATTTTAGCCACGTGGGCATATTCTGAGTGTACAAGGCTAACACTTCCTCCAGGTAAAAGGAGTCTGAAACAACAGCAGTGAGATGCATTTCCCCCATGAACACAAACAGAACATAATCTTTTTCACTGTAAAACACATTTTTCCTTTAAAAAAAATCAGAAAATTAAGGCACAGATACATATGCATATATACACATATAATATATACATAAAAGTTTTTATCTTAGTCATTTAGAAATTGCTGCTGTTAGCAACACTTTAGTGTGTATTCTTTTAAAAACATTTTTTCGCTTTTTATTTAATGACACAGAGTATGAACCAATTATATAAATAAAAGGAGAACAGGAGACTACCCAGAGCTAGAAATCAAATAGAGGCAAAATTGCCATTGTAGACAGATTTAAGCTAAGATTATCAGTGACATCAAATCAACCACTGGTCTACAAATGTGAGTTTTAACTCATATCTTTTGTTTTCCAGTACCAGGGTTTGAACTTAAGGACCTTACATTCAGCATGCTTGCTCAGCTGGTGCTCTACCACTTAAGCCATGACTCCAGTCCTAATTCACAATATTTTTAACTATGAAGAAGTAATCATAAAATTTTATTTAGATTGTAATTAAATATCTACAAAATTTTATTTTCTGTCAGGTGCTGGTGGTGTAACGCTAGCTACCCAAGAGGTTAGAATCTGAGGATCCTGGTTCAAAGCCAGCCTGAGCAGACAAATCTAAGAGAATCTTACCTCCAATTTACTAGCAAAAACATGGAAACTGAGGACTGGCTAAGTGAACAAGCACCAGCCTTGAGTATACACACACACACACACACACACACACACACACACACACACACACACACACACACACACACACACACACACTTATTACCCTGAAATCTTTCCAGAAAGAAGCACAATAATAGAAAAACCTTGAAAAGAAAACAAAGACCATTCAAAAGGTCTAGGAAAAAATAGTCACAATAATTTGCTTTTCTTTTATTCTATCAAAAATATGAAATATTAAAAAAAATTATGTGTGATGCTGGCTTTTTAAGCTAGATGTATAAAACCTTATTAGATCTTAAAATAACTAAGGATATTCAAAAGATATCTGGCCTTTCCGGCCAACAAAAGTTCGAATAAACATATAATATTCTGAAAATACATAAATATGAATTAAAGATACATGAAAGATCACTTTTGAAACTGTTTTCCTTCAAAAAACTATATTGTGTGCTTCTCTGAGTTAGGCAACCGATTAGCCTGAGACAAAGATGAGCCCTTCAACTGTTAGGAAGATCAGTCTTCTAGAAGACACTTAAATACCTCAGTGGTCTGCCACAAAACCATACTAAAAATCCAACAATTTAAAATGACTTCATTAAGTCTCAATAGTTCTGGAAAATCAGAACTGTAAAAGCTTCATTGGGCCAAATTTGCTGTTTCTAATCCTCAAATTCTTTTAGCTATTCTCATTAGAACCTCCCTCCCAGATGATAAATTCCCCTAAGGCAGGCTCTGTCATTTTCTTTTCTTGTAAAATAGGAGCTCAATAAAGGTGATTCTGAAGTTACATCTGACTAAGTGTTCAGAAACAGTAAATTTTAGCAAGTTTCCCCCATTCAGAGCCTAGCATGCAATTCTTGTGCTGTGGACAACTGCGAGCAGCTGGTGTCAATGAAGGATAATGTTGTGGAAGATAGATGCAGAAGGCCTCTGGTCAAAGTAAGAACCAAAGCTGCTTCCCATGGAACAACAGGACAAGAAGGCTTCCAAAAATATTTATTCCCATTTACACAACTACTACTTCAAATTCCTTTCCAAATAGGAAATGGGAGAAGACTGGAAGAGATGAAGTGATTCAAAAGCCTATTTTAGTGCCCTTCTATTATAGTCTAGCCTGGAATTACTTACGTTTGTCCTTTCCAAAGTACTCTTTCCATGTGGACATTGTAAATGTTTTACTAAATTGACCTAATTTTACACTAAATATTTACTGATCCAAACTAAATGAAAGACAGACAATTTTTTTTTTTTTGATCTGGTCGTAGGGCCTGAACTCTGGGCCTGGGCGCTATCCCTCAGCTCTTCAGCTCAAGGCTAGTGCTCTACCACTTGAGCCACAGCGCCACTTCCGGCTTTTTTCTTTTTGCTTATGTGGTGCTGAGGAATCGAACCCAGGGCCTCAGCCATGCAAGGCAAGCGCTCTACCACTGAGCCACCTTCCCAGCCCCAAGACAGACAATTTTTTGAACATAGCTTAAAAATACCAAACAGATGAAGGTGGTTTTTAAAAGTAAAATAACAAAGCTCTTCAGAAAAAGAAAAATAGTTTACAAGAAAAGTAAGACTTCTTCTCACCCTATTGCCAATCAGAAATAACTGCTGTTAATACCTGTTGTTACAAGCCGGGTGAGGTGGCTCACACTGGTGATCCTAACTACTCAGGAGGCTGATCTGAGGATCATGGTTCTAAGCTAGCCCAGGCAAGGTGAATGAGACTCTCATCACCAATTAATCACCCAAGGGGAAAAAAAGCCAGAAGTGGATCTGTAATTCAAGTGGAGAGCACTAGCCTTAAGCAAAAGAAGCTCAGGGACAGTGCTCAAGCCCTGAGTTTAAGCCCCAAGACTACCACCAAAAAAAAAAATCTGTTATATTGTGCCAAAAAAAACCCCAGCTTCTTCCTTCTTGGTGTAGTTCCTCTGTTCTTTGGGAACAAACTTGTTTCAAACTGTAGTGAAAGTGAAGGTCCTGAGTTGTCACCTCCTTATATAACATTTAGGCCTGGGGAAATGGAAGAACATTGGTCACCTTTATTCTGTGCTATAATTTCTCCAACCATGCAATGGAAAATAGGGTTGAATCTGACCCTAAAATAGAGAGAACTGCTCTCAGCACTGGTTTTTTTTAAATATTCTAAAAAAGGATTTTTTACTTGTTAAATATATATATTTATGCAGATAAATATATATATATATACATAATTGTGCCAAGTTGGTAGGAATACACATCCCTGCCTTACAAACCAGAACAGGACAAGTGCCCTGGGCAAAGGTAGCATGACCCTGTCTCAAAATCAAAAAAGGAAAAATGAGGAAGAGAGAGGACTGGGATGTAGCTCAAGTAGCAGAATACTAGCCATCCCCATTACCCCAAAAATAAACAAACAATGAATGCACCATTCTGTGCCTCGTTTTTTTTTCACATAACAAGATTGTCCCCAGACAACAACAATCCAAAGCAGCATCTATAAAGATCCTCCTTGTTAACTCCGACATAATACTCAATTCATTTCACTTAGTCAATTTCATTTAACTAGTTCTGATAGACTATCAGGTAACTTCCAACTTCATCTTTTCATCAACAATACAGTGCCTGTGTATAGGTCTAAGAATTTACATAAAGAAAGTAATATATTCATTAAATAAAATTCCCAAGGCAAAAAGACATGCATTTCTCTTTTTCAATTTTTATTGTAAAGGAGATGTAGAGAGAGGTTACAGTTATATGTCAGGTATTGAGTAAATTTCTTTTTGAAGAGTGAAAGACATATGTTTCTAACTGAAACACATATTGCAAAACTGCCCCTGAGAAACTCTGTAATTATTATTATTATATTGCCACTAATAGAATATAAGACTACTCATATTTTCCTCATTATCTCACCACAGAAGATTAGCATATTTTGATCTCTGCCATTCTGAGAGTCAAAATGTTTAACTGCTATAATTAACCATATTTCCCTACATGAAGAGTTATATAAAACTTTTTTTCATATAATTAAAAGTCTTCTTCTGTAAGTTAACCAATTCTATTTTGTGGTGAAGGTAGAGATTTTAAAAAAAGCAATTCCAAGTTCTACTGAAATTATCTTTAAAAGATAACCACTCAGTTGTCTTCAAATGTAAGACTTAAAGTCCTCTAAGCAAGCAGCATTATTTACAATTCAAAGTGGCTTCAGTATTATTTAAGACAAGCATTAAAAGAACAAAGATCATGCTGCACTTGTAAAAATAATTGCCTGTGTCTACTATGTACTAATTATGTATTTCCTAACCTGACTCCTACTTCTCACAGCACTTTTACCATCTCCCAAGAAAATATTTCCTATAAAGGAACTCAGAAAACTAATATTTATGATAGTTATATGAGAACTCTGATCACTATATAGAAACACATATTAATACTTACATGTTTTTTGAAAAAATGGACAGATATGTGGACACCAATAAGTAGTCAAACCAAGTGATCATTAATTGCATTAAGCCAACTTACCCATTGATGGATCGGAATATATGTGAATACTCTGCAAATGTAAGATCAGTCCTGAAAATTTACAAAAAAAAATTACTGAACACTCATTTCTGAAACCTAGGAGGGGAAAACCTCCAAATGAAGTCAATATATTAATTTTAAAACTCAAATAAAAGTGTTTGCAGTACTGGTGATTGAATCCTGGGCTTCTTGTATATTATACAAAATACCACTGAACTACATACCCAGATCAAAAAATAATTCTAAAATATTTGACAGCACTATATATCTACCTTCCTAGAGACATTTTTTTTTTCAAACTCCACGAAAGCTACATCATTATATCCATGTTTTGCTAAGCAGACAATTAAGTGTCTTTCTGGGGTCTAGTGACATTCAATCGTGTACAGAACGTGCTAATATGCAAAAGATGAAAGACCATGAGAAATGAACTAAAGAAATTTGGTATTGGAAAAGTATGTCCTAAGATGTGAATATTAAAAGCCCATGAGAATTAGACAAGAGCAATTTCTGTTTGCAAAGAACTATAAAAGAATTCTAAAATCTTGTTAGAGTATATGTAAAAACTAAACAACAAACTTTATTATCACACCACTTTAACAACAGGAAGCTCTGGGAAATAAAAACAAAGAAGCAGAAGCTGCAGCAGCCAATCTCTACCTAATTCCACCCATTAGTAGCGAAGATGTGAGGACTGTTGTTTTTCCACCTCCAGACCAGCTCAAATTTAATGGTACATAATAGATAGATCACCATAGATAGACTAGCCTAGCAATCCTCCAGTTCCCTGGGTCAAACACTGAAGCACAGAAACAGTGGGACAAAGGCTGAACCAATTAAGCAGTAAAACCCACTAGGCACGATGTTGGAAATCAACTATACAACTTGGGAGAGAGGGGATACAGGAGAGAAAAACTGGAAGAGAACGAGGGAGTGGGTGAAACTGATCAAGAGGATATATACTCATTACTTGACTTATGTAACTATAACCCCTCTATACATCACCTTTACTGTAATATTTAAAAGAAAAAGAAGGAAAGAACTTCCGAACAATAACCCTGTTATCAATCCCTAGAGGAAACCTGATAGAGATTATCAATGACAATTGTTTTATTTAATTTTATTGTTAAGGTGATGTACAGAGTTACTATCTATGACAATTGACGGCCTTTAATTAAGTCACAGTAAGATGTTTTGCGCATCAATAAAATGTCTATGAAATCCTTGCTCTCCTGTGTTTAGCAATCTTCTGAATCTATGTGAGAATAACATGTCACCTGCCCCCTCCATTCTCCACAAATATGGATTTACAGTCTTATGCCAACTATAGCCCATTTCTATTCCAAAGAACAGTTTGAGAGGGAGTCAGAATACCAATCTCATTATCAAGCAGATACCTTGGATGCCAACAGTTACTTGTACTCTGCCAGAAAATCCTGTGGGTTCTCCTTAAGTCTAAATAACTTTGTCCAAGTCTAGGTTTGTTGTTCAGAAGTTCAAAGGAAATTTCCTTTGGTCAAAGAGCCAAAAGCCATGGGTCACAGGGAAATGGTGCTCATCTCTGTCTTAAATGTAGGTTAAACTGGAGGAGGTCCTGTCTTGGATAGTGATAGGCAGGTGAAATTTGAGTACACCAGTTCTCAGTAGTCTGCCAGCCCAGTCTTTTCAGTTAGGGTAGACAACAACTACCAGGGGATACAGATCTATAGATCTCTCAGCTGTTCTGGAAGGACTCCTGGGTCAAGCCACTGCACAGACAAGCTCTGGACATTTCATCAATTCTAAATAAATGGCTCCCGCATTGTCTGTGACTACTTCAGGTCCTACGTGTCACTGTTCATGGGTCTAACTGTGGAGTGCATCATCATCTCATCCCTCTCAGAAGCCTACCAGTAAAGAATATACCAGGTTCCACATAGACACAATCTGTGTATTTTCAGACATTTCTGGATACAAGAGACCCTCCTGACCTGAGAAACGCTTCACCTTCCCCTTCACCAAGAGAAAATGGCTGAGTCCAATAATGATGGTAGGTGACCCATACATTCATAGCCTGACAAGGAATGGCAGGCACCAGTCATAAAAGTTTAACCATGAAAAAGTGGAGAGCACCATCCCTCTATAAAAAGTCACACTCCGGTAATTCAGCTTTTTACGAAATCTTCTGACTTATAATTGTTTCCTTAACGACATAAAATACACTATGACTAACTCATTCTTAAAGCAGAAGCTGCCAGCTAATGGGCTGCTGTGTGATCTTTCAGGTGAGTTAAAACTATTCCCCACCTGGGGCTGGGAAGGTGGCTCAGTGGTAGAGCGCTTGCCTTACATGCATGAGGCCCTGGGTTTGATTCCTCAGCACCACGTGAGCAGAAAAAGCCAGAAGTGGTGCGTGGCTCAAGTGGCAGAACGCGAGCTGAAGAGCTGAGGGACAGCACCCAGGCCCAGAGTTCAGGCCCCACGACCAACCAAAAAAAAAAATCTATTCCCCACAAGTCCTACAGTTGGATGCAGAGGAACCTGGGGGCACCAAGCACCTGAGAAACAAAGGCAAAAAACAAAATAGGAGGGGACCAAACACAAACTTCTTCACATCTGGCTGAACTGTGCCTGTCTCCTGTCTCCTGTCTGTTTCCTCCCTTCTAAACTTGAGAAGGTGTGATGCCCAACAGCCAGCCCACAGGCAGAAACCTCACGGTTTTGGGATGATGGCACCAGGTCCGTTCTAGGTCCGTTCTACCTTAGGGTGGGTAATCCTTCTTAGATGAGTCTGGGAATTCAACTCCAGGTATTATATTGTTTCTATGGAATCACGATTCCAGTTCCTTCCAGTGAACTTTGGAAACCCAAGCTGTAGGTTAACCTCTATGCCGATAGTCCCATTTTCAGTGTCTCTGTTATAATGACTAGTATTCTGCAAGTCATCTGGTTTCAAAACTTTCTTCTCTCACATCTATTTCTTTTTTTCCTGTTTCTTTTGTTTGTATTAGTCATCACAACTTACAGGTTTCTTTTTAAGCTTGGACCTACCAACTTCACAGCCAAGGCTCTAAGCCACACCCTCCACCTCCACTCTACACCGTGTTAGAAACACCCGCAGAGCTGAGACACCAACTTTTGTCTCCCTGACAAAGCCTCACCCACAGGATTAGCAGTATACTCTTACTTCACTGTCTGCATTATGAAACTTCCACCATCAAAACCCTGACATACTGCACTGAAGAAACTCAGGAGCCTTTTCCCCAGCCCTAATGCTGCTATTATCTGGATTCTCAGTAAGATTTCATTTGAAAAATCACATTTTCTACCCAAAGAATAAAGACTCATATTAAAAGTAAATGTTGTGGGGACTGGAGGGGAAAACTGGGAGACAGCAAGGGAAGGGGTGACATTGTCCAAGGAAAAATGTACTCTTTCCCTGACTTACGTAACTGTAACCCCTTACATCACATTTATAATAACAATTTTAAAAATTATAAATAGATGTTCATCTGAGATACAGTGAATCAAAATGTAAAAAATAAATCTAGTAAGACATTGCTTACCAATTTTTTCATTATCCTTAAGTAGTTGTACAAAGAGGTTTCAATTCAACTTATCTGTGAGTATAATGCATTTTTAATTCTATTTTATTATGCTTAAGTAGTTGTGCAAAGGGGTTATCATTCAACAAATTCAAAATCGGTTTATAAGTATAATGCATCTTGATGGAGACTGCCCCTTTCATCATTCTCCTCACTTCCTCTCAACTCAACCTCTCTCTTCATTTTCCTAACACAATATAGCTTGAAAAATATCACCCATTCCATTATTTTCCCCATCTCTCCCACCCTACCCATCCCCTCAACTTACCTTGTTCCATTGGCACAATTCCCTAAGCTATAACATTACCATTTTGATTACTATTAATATTATATTGAAACAGTATAATTCTTTTGTTATAAATTTTAAGAAGTATTTATTTATGAAGTAGGTTTTCAGAAAAAAATAAAAAAAGTTTTGTTTGCAAAAATCATTAAGAATGGACTGGGTAAATTTCCCAGAGATTTTAAGCCACAAACTTTAGCAACAATATATTTTAAACACTTATAAGATTTTTGTTTGTTAGCACTTTCCAAATGAAAACAGGGGAGGTGAAGCACTATTCTTTTTTTCTTTCTTTTTTTCCTTTCTTTTTTTTTTTTTGGCCAGTCGTAGACCTGAACTCGGTCTAGGCGCTGTCCCTCAGCTCTTCAGCTCAAGGCAAGTGCTCTACCACTTGAGCCACAGTGCCACTTCTGGCTTTTTCTGTTTATGTGGTGCTGAGGAATCAAACCCAGGGCCTCATGCATGCAAGGCAAGCACTCTACCACTGAGCCACCTTCCCAGCCCGAAGCACTATTCTTATGGGGCCATTTTAACATGAAGCAGTACCAGTACATTAGTCACATCTACATTTCTAACGTAGAATATAAATATAAAGTGTGTGTGCCTGTACTAGGGTCTGAACTCAGGGCCTCATGTTCTGACCAGGCATGAGCCACCAGCATCCACCTGAAGATAACTTTAATGGCCATCTTCTAAAACATCTTCATTGCCTAGGTTTTCCATTAACTTTCAATTATGGAAAAAGTTGGTTTCATTCAAGATGCTGTTATTTCACTGCTTTCGTGGTGTCACGACCATTTTTTTCTGGTAAGAGAAGCTATCATTTCATTCTCAGTCATAATTTGTATAGCATTTTTGATGGCTTGAGAGATATACTGCTTCATACATTAAACAGTTTACTGGGAGTCTTGAGGCATTAGGTTTGTGGCAAAAAAAATCAGGTGCAATCTTACCACATTGAAATGAGATAATCATGAATGATGCATTCATTTGAAATGAAAGAGTTTATACACTGTACAAAACAAGTAACATACCTTATTGGCACGACCCTTCCACCTGCAGACTCTATATACTTCACATAGGATGCAGCAAGGTAGTATTTCCCAAGGTTTTTCATTTCTTTACTTTGGCATTTTTGCATCACAATTCCTACATTGAAAAAAAAAGTCTTAGTTTCATGCAAACTCCCTTACTTCTTTCTCAGAAACTGAAATATATCACCATGACAGTATCCCTATTTTATTCTCTTAATTTACTGAATGAAACAGGAAGTACCTTTGACAAGTCCATCTGTAAAATTTGGGAAAGAAATGGAGGGTGAGCTCAGTCTCGGCCAACTTCTACTTCACACCACCTCAGGTAGACTATGCTCCCAGAGTAGATTAGAATGACACTAGTGTCCTTTATGCAAACCTAGATCTGAGAGGCTTTAATTCTACTGTATAAAGAGAGAGAAGCCGGGCACTGGTGGCTCACACCTGTAATCCTAGCTACTCAGGAGGCTGAGATCTGAGGATCACTTTCCAGCCCAGGCAGGAAAGTCTGTGAGACTCTTATCTCCAATAAACCACTAGAAAGCCGGAAGTGGTGCTGTGGCTCAAGTGATAGAGCACTTGCCTTGAGCTGAAGAGCACAAGGACAGTGCCCAAGCCCAGAGTTCAAGCCCCATGACTGACCAAAAAAAAGGAGAGAGAAGAGGAAGGATAATTAATAAGATGAAAAAGAAAAATGCACAGACACTATATATATAGATAGATATAGATATAAATACAAATATATGTATAGATGCAGTGTGATGTCTGATAGTGCTAAGGACAAAAAAACTAAACCAAAGAGGGGTCCTATTTTTTGTTTTTTATCATCCAGTGTGTTTACCTGTAGACAGGGACATGATAAATTATACAGGTCTCTAGATACTCAGACAGAAAGACCAAAGGAGGATATTCTTAGGAGAGAAATCACAAAGCCTTAATAGGTGCATGATCATATAAAATAATATTTACCCAAATGAACTCTTAAGAAATAGAAACAAAAGGCTTTTTTTCTTTGTTGCTGTTCTTTTGTTTTTTTAATCTTTTGTTTGTAAGTTTATCTTTTGGGGGAGGATAATAGTGGGAAACAGAAAGGATGGGACAAAGGGTGAACAAATACAGGAGTGATACTAGGCACTATGTGGAAAATGAACTATACAACTATACAGCAAGTACAACGGTTGTGAGCCAGCCTGGCACGCTGAAGGAGTCCATCTGAATACATTCACTGAAGGGAGAGAGAGCACCAGGAAATAAGATGGAGATATATATCAGCCAGTCACCACCTTGTTTAAGCACCTCAGGGGTTCTTAAACTTTAATAAGCTGTAAGATATAAGATATAAAATATAAGGATCATGGTTCACAGCCAGACCAACCAGGAAAATCTGTAAGACTCTTATCTCCAATTAACCATCAAAAGGCCTACAGTGGGGCTGTGGCTCAGGTGGTAGAGCATCAGCCTTAAATGAAAAATCTCAGGGACAGCGAGAAAGAAGGAAGGAAGGAAGGAAGGAAGGAAGGAAGGAAGGAAGGAAGGAAGGAAGGAAGGAAGGAAGGAAGGAAGGAAGGAAGGAAGGAAGGAAGGAAGGAAGGAATCGCACAAGCATCCCTCCTCTCCTGTCCGCTCCTCCCATACTCACTTTTCCCATTTCTAACTCTATTCCTTGACATTACACATGTGACGCAAACCCCATTCCCATTTTTGATGGCTGTCATAACCTTGGTGCTTGTTTTAGAGTTCTTTGCACTTTTTAGAGTTATACCTTATACATACTTGGTGCTCAGTCAACAATTTTGTCTTAATCCACCAGGGTGAGCAGAGGTATATTTCTTTTCTGTGTCTTTCATTTAGTACTACTCTGGATAGTAGGAAAAGGAAATGAATCTCCTGTCTTTTTTCCTCCTCCTCCCTGAATTCAACAAGATGCAACTCACTACATAAAGTTACATAGTGTTCTTTGAAGACTAACCATCATTGTAAATAGCTGTGGAAACAGGCTTTGCACACTTCAAATATTAGTATACAATTAATGGTTTTGCATACAATTAATTAATTAATACAATTAGTATACAATTAAAGAAAATATATGAAATGAACGTCTAGTTTGGTTGCAGAATACAGTGCTCAGCTTCTTGGGAAAAATAGCAGAAATGGCAAAAATCCTACACAAGGTGGGATAAAACCTGTTACTTGTCTGCCCAAAAATTTCTTTTGGCAAATTTTAATTTCAGGCTGGTATCTCCTAGATAGTTTTAGCTGACACTGTTCTCAAAAGTCTGTTTCATTGTGAATGAAAGTTGATTTTCCTCTCTGGAAAACATACAGGGGCAAGGAAATAAAAAAAAAAAAATGTGTACTTCACTTGAAGATTATATAGAATCTAGGTGCCAGTGGCTCACACCTGTAATCCTAACTACTTAGAAGGCTAAGATCTGAGGAATGCACTTCAAAGTTAGCCAGGTCAAGGAAAATCCATAAGACTCTTATGTCCAATTAACCACCAGAAAGCCATAAGTAGAGATGTGGCTTAAGTGGTAGAGAACCAGCCTTGAGTAACAAAAAAAGCTAAAAGACAATGCCCAGGCCCTAAATTCAAACCCCCGTTCTGGAACTAAATAAATAAATACATTAGGTTCCCATCGGCCCCGCCTATCCCACGATGCTAAAGATGACAAAGTCCAAGGTAATCTATTACATTTTTCTGCATACTGTACTCTATGGTGAAATACACCCTCAACTAGGAAGTTTTTCCTAAGTATAATGTACATACAGAATTTCTAGATGCAAACTAGCAGGAATTGCTAGCTATGTTTAAAAAAAAAAGATGTGCTTGTCTTTGATTGGAAAACGTCTACGTAAAAAAAAAAAGGAAAAAGGAAGGCAAGGCTGGCGGGCAGAAAGAAAGAAAAGAAAAGAAAGGAAGGAAGGAGAAAGAAAGAAAGGAAAGAAAGGAAAGAAAGGAAAGAAAGAAAGGAAAGAAAGGAAAGAAAGGAAAGAAAGAAAGAAAGAAAGAAAGAAAGAAAGAAAGAAAGAAAGAAAGAAAGAAAGAAAGAAAGAAAGAAAGAAAAGAAAGAAAGAGAAAGAAAGAAAGAAAGAAGGGAGGGAGGGAGGGAAGGAGGGAAGGAGGAAGGAAGGAAGGAAGGAGAGAAAGAGAGACAAAGAGAAAGGAAGGGAAAGAAAAAAGAAGGGAAAGAGAAAGAAAGAAAGGAAGGAAGGGAGGAAGGAAGGAAGGAAAGAAGGAGAGAAAGAGGGAGAGGAAAAGAAAAGAAGGAAGAAGGAAGGAAGGAAAAGAAAAAAGGGAAAGAGAAAGAAAGGAAGAGAAAAGCAGACAGGAAGGAGAGACAAAGAAAGGAAAGAAAGAGAAAAGAAAGAAAGGGCTGGGAAGGTGGCTCAGGGTAGAGTGCTTGCCTAGCATGCAGGAAGCCCTGGGTTCGATTCCTCAGTACCACATACACAGGAAAAGCCGGAGGTGGTGCTGTGGCTCAGGTGGTAGAGTGCTAGCCTTGAGCAGAAGCAGCTCAGGGTCAGCGCCCAGGTCCTGAGTTCAAGCCCCAGGACTGGCAAAAAAGAAAAAAGGAAGAAGAGAAGGATGTCTGCGGGGTTCTTCGCTGCTTTTTTCCCAACTTTGAGTCCAAAAACTAAAACCCCTCGGCGCGGCGGCTGGTTTGCCAGTGCCACCCCGGGCGTCCGCAGGCGCTGCCCATCCCGACAGCGGACGCGCACCTGCCCCGGCCTCGGGGGTTTCCCGGGCAGGACGAGCCGGCTGCAGCCAGCTGCGGACCCGCGCGGACCGCGGACCGCGGACCTGCGCGGACCCCGGCCCCCCCCCCCCGCGGAGCCCCTCGCCGCATCCTCACCAATGATGGGCTTCTTGACCGCGCGCTTGTGGTGTTTGGGCAGCCCGAGGCTCAGCGCCCAGCAGAACACCACCACCACGCACAGCAGTCGGCCCAGGCTCGCCATCGCACCAGCTGCCTCCCGCCGCGTTTCAAAGGCACTGTGTCTGGGCGGGCGGGGGCCGCGGCCACGGACACTGGGAGCCTCGGAGCCTCTTGCTCCCGGGAGCGCGCTCGCAGCCGCGCGGGGCTATGGGAAATGTAGTCCCGATGCGCGGGGGCGGCGGCCGCGGGGCGGGGACGCGCGGCTCCGGGAGCGCTCGCGGCGCGCCCGCCCCATGGCTGAGCCGGGGCCGGAGCGCGCCCCCGCGCGGGACTGCCGAGCCTCTCTCTGCACGACCTCTGCGCGGAGTCGGGGGACGCCTGGGGCGGGCACCCGGTGGTCTCGGCGCCCCGGGAGTCTGCCCTTTCGACTATTCGGTCGACGTGGCCCCCAGTCAGCGGTACCCAGCCGAGGCCTCCAGCCTGGGCCTCGAGGGGCTGCTGTGGTGGGTCCCCGCCCGGGCCAGTGTGGTAACCAAGCAGCCGTGGAGGCCGGGGAGGTTCTAGAAGGCCCCGGAGAACTTTGCGGAGTGAAAGGTCTGGATCCTGTGTCTTGGAATGCGACCCGAGGTCGACCCGGCGTTCGGTGTCGGGGCAGGGAAGGCGGGCGGGGGGGGGGGGGGGGGGGGACGCCTCCATGGGGCAGGGAGGGCGGGCGGGGGGAGGGCCTCCATGGGGCAGGGAGGGCCGGCGGGGGGGGGGCCTCCATGGGGAAGGGAGGGCCGGCGGGGGGGCCTCCACCGGGGCAGGGAGGGCCGGCGGGGGGAGGGCCTCCATGGGGCAGGGAGGGCCGGCGGGGGGGGGGGGCCTCCATGGGGAAGGGAGGGCCGGCGGGGGGGCCTCCACCGGGGCAGGGAGGGCCGGCGGGGGGAGGGCCTCCATGGGGCAGGGAGGGCAGGGAGGGCGGGGGTGGGCGCCTCCACCGGGGCAGGGAGGGCGGGCGGGGGGGGGGGGGGGCGCCTCCACCGGGGCAGGGAAGGCGGGCGGGGGGGGGGGGGCGCCTCCATGGGGCAGGGAGGGAGGGCGGGGGGAGGGCCTCCATAGGGCAGGGAGGGCGGGGGGAGGGCCTCCATGGGGCAGGGAGGGCAGGGAGGGCGGGGGGGGGGGGGGGGGGAAGAGGCGCCTCCACCGGGGCAGGGAGGGAGGGCGGGGGGGGGGGGCCTCCACCGGGGCAGGGAGGGCGGGGGGGGGGGCAGAGGGGGGCCTCCACCGGGGCAGGGAGGAGGGGGGAGGGCGCCTCCCCATCCCCTGAGCTGAAAGTAACGCGCCGACGTCTGAATGGAAACACAGAAGAGTTCCTCCACCCGCTCTAATCACACTGCCTGACTTGCTTGATCACGTGCTGTTCCCAAAAAGGACTTCCTCGATTTGGGGAGACTTACGGGAAGAGGACCCCCGCGGGACGTGTGCCGTTTGCCCGCCGATTTTCTGTGTGTCTGACCATGCCATGGGCACCTGCGTGCGGCCAGACTCAACCACCAGGTTCTTGGGAGTTTTGCCTTTAAAATAAAACCCCAGCTTGAGAAAGGCTCCGGGTGGCAATGTCAGCTCCCTGAGTCTGTGCTGTGTCCCTGGCCGGTCAGCTTTTCACCTCCCCAAATAAATCCATCTTTTTATATGAGACTGTCTCTGTGTGGTGGACTCTCTTCCCAGTAAGAGAAGGAGCGAGACGACGTGTGACCCGAGTCCCTGTGGTGGAGGCCCAACCTTTGGCCAAGTGGCCGAGACCCAAGGGTGGACTCGAACCCAAGGTCGCCTTGCCTTGAAACTGGGTCAGAAGGGCCACGCCTGGCACCTGTTCCAAGGAGGCAGGTCCAGTCCACACCCCATGCCCACAGAACCTCACTTGCAAACCAGAACTTTGGTTCCTATGCATTAAGAGGTTTTGTGAAGATTCTTATATGTATATGGGGGGGGGGGGGGTATAGAGCTATGAGAGATTTGGAGAAAGTGAGATGGAGTTAGAGCTAGATATATATGTGTCCTAACTATATTCATGTATGTATGTATATGTATATATACCTTGTGCCCCATGGAAATAAATGGTCACCTACAAAGGCCAAGATTAGATTGTATTTGCAAACCGACTCAAAGCCAGCTTTTGAGGATGAAAATCTGAATTGCATAATATACTTTACACAAAAATTTAGTCTGGAAAAAAAAAGACAGAATATGACTTGGTGGTAAGAACAGGAGCCATGTCTTGGAAGACTTCACAGAGAATGAATACAGTAAATAGTTTGTTTTAACAAGAAAATCTTGCTACTACATGGAAGGGTGTGGTGAGCAATAATCTCCAAAGATGTGGTGAAATGTACTGTGAAAATGCCAAGCTGGCATATTGAATAGGCAAGGATCATTTGTAAATATGAGTTTGTAGTGTTGGATTAACCACAAAGGCAAAAACCATTATTACAGGGCATTATACTAGGTGGTGTATGTTCATAGCTGATAGTCATAAGAGTTCATGAAGCATAAAAAACCCAAATGTTAATGGGAAAAAAATTGATAGACTTGTCGATATTAAATGTGAACATGTCTATATGATAAGCTAATTGAAAGAAAGGTACACATTTAGAAAATATAAAATATAGTTTTAAAATATTCATTTGTAGAATATACACAGAAATTTAAAAAAAAAACTATACAAATAATGCAGGCAATGGTAGCTCAAGACTACTAGTAATCCTAGCTACTCAAGGGGTGGAGATCTAAGGGCCACAATTGGAAGCCTGCCTGGGCAAGAAAGTTTGTGAGACTCTTATCTCTAATTACTCATCAAAGAAACAAAAGTGGAGATGTGTATCAAGTGGTAGAATGCTAGTCTTGAGACCTCAGGACCAGTGCGCACGCACGCGCACACACACACTAAAATTAATACAATAATAAAACAGGGAAAGTAAACCATACTTTACTAATGATCAGAGGAAATGCAAACTAAAATACATTGTCATATCCATTAACTAAGCCTTTGATAATAACAAATCAAGGATGTATTGATGATAAATGTGTATATGTGTGTGCCTGTCCTGGCTGGACCTTAAACTCAATGCCTGTCTGTACTCTCTCCCTGAGCTTTTTTACTCAAGGCTAGTTCTCTGCCACTTGAGGCGCACCTCCACTTCTGGCTGTGACTGTTTCATTGGAGATCAGAGTTTCCTATTTCCATACTCACACTCCCTACTGTGATGGCATTTGCCTTGTAGCCCTTTCCAGAGCTGTATAGATGTGAGTGCCTTGCTCTTAAATCTCCAGAACTAAATCTACAGAGGTAAACAAGCATCTTTTTGTTATAAAATACCTAGCCTCAAATGTTTTGTTTATAGAATCATAAAACCAACTGAAACAGTGCTCTGGGAAAACCAGATGCATGTATGAACAAATGTACATGTATGTTCTTTGTAGCTTTTATGTATAATGAAATATTTAGTGTAAGTGACCATCAATGGAAGATTTAATTAATTACATAATTAATAGAGAAGATGAAAATAAATGAATTAGGACTACTTATTAATATAGATAATTCTCCTAAAATGAGGTAAAAGAGAGATAAATTATGTAGAGTAACATTTCAAACACCTGAACCAGAATTTTCCTATTTACCTTTACCAGAAAACCATGAAATGTACAAGGAATGCAAGCAAACCTACACCAGATCTGTACATTCAGCAATTCTAGGAGATTAAGCAACCACAAGCACAAAATCAGCAGAAAATAAATATAAGTGCCATGTCCAGTAAACCATCACCTCCTGTTGGAGACTCAAGATGTGGGAAGTAAGAACTCAGAGAGTCTTTGTAGAAAGAGGTTTGAATGATACAGAAAACAAAAACAAAATTTGAAGCCTGAATGAAAATAGCAGACATTTAATTGCCAGAACACTGGGAAAACATTGCTGCTAATTATATCATTGGCAACAATGAAAGAATGTATGATTGAGGGAGACATCAGTTCAAAGTTTCAGATAAGAAGTCCCACAACATAGCAAAGTAAAAAGGGAGAAAGCAAGGATCCATAAAAAAGAATAACAGCCACCCTCTACCTGCCACCACTAAATTATCTATTAAAGGACTATACTGCCATAAGAAAACAATAGGCTTATAAAAATAAATTTCCTAAAAAAAAAAATGCAAACAGCCATGTGCTGGTGGCTCCCACCTATATTTCTAGCTACCCAGGAAACAGATCTGAGGATCACAATTCAAGGCCAGCTCACACAGGAAAAGTCCACGAGACTCTTCAGTTAACCACAAAAAACTGAAAGTGGAGCTGTGGCCCAAGTGGTAGAGCACTAGCCTTGAGCAAAAGTACTAAGAGACAGATCCCAGCCCCAGAGTTCAAGCCTTATTACCAGCACACACAAAAAAAATTAAAATAAATAGGCAGGACTAGGAATGTGGCTTAGTGGTAAAAATGCTTGCCTAGCATGCATGAAGCCCTGGGTTCAATTCCTCAGTACCACATAAACAGAAAAAGCCAGAAGTGGTGCTGTGGCCCAAGTGGTAGAGTGCTAGCCTTGAGCAAAAGAAACTCAGGAACAGTGCCCAGGCCCTGAATTCAGGACTGACAAAAAATAAATAGGAAAAAAAAAAAAACTAGAAGGCAAATTGTGACCTTTCATGTAGTTAAAATTCTTCATATACTATATATACAATGGAATTCAATGCCTCCATCAGAAAGAATGACATTACCCCATTTGTTAGGAAATGGAAAGACTTGGAAAAAATATTAAGTGAAGTAAGCCAGACCCAAAGAAACAGGTCTCATGGTTTCCCTTATTAATTAGTATATGTCTGGGACAAGTAGAAAAGGTCAAAAGCTATATACATATGACCAGATAAGATGAAGTTAAGCGAAATGAACCCCAAGACAGGGACACAAGTGGTTTTTTTTTTCTTGCTTTTGTTTTTAACATATTTATAACGTACCATGTAATTTTTTTTGGTTGCTTTGTATGTTCCTCCCCCAGGGTATAACCCCTGTTTTCACTGTATTTGATATTGCTATAATTTGGGGAGTGGAAGGGAAAAAACAAAAAGTTTAAATAGGGATACAGGTTGATCCATTGTAACAATGAGACGTACAAGTCACTATGTTGAAAACGAACTTTACAATTTAGGTGGGAGGGGGAGTGAATGGAGGGGGGAGTGTAGTCGTGGAGGTGAGAGGGAAGAGACGTTAGGGGAAAAACAAAGGAGGAGGTAACAATGCTTGATAAGAAATGTACTCATTACCTTGCTCACGTAACTGTAACCCGCTGTACAGTATTTTCACAATAAAAAAATTATTAAAAATAAAATAAAATTCTTCATACAAAAAAAAATCCAGGAACTGGTTGCTCATGCCTGTAATTTTAGCTATTCAGGAGGCTGAGATCTGAGAATTGACATTCAAAGCCAGCCTGGATTATTTTCCAATTAACCACCAAAAAGCTGGAACGGGTAATCGGGTGCCAGTGACTCATGCCTGTAATCCTAGCTACTCAGGAGGCTGAGAGCTGAGGATCACAGTTCAAAGCCAGCCTGGGCAGGAAAAGTCTGTGAGACTCTTTATCTCCAATAAACCACTCAGAAAACCAGAAGTGGTACTGTGGCTCAAGTGGTAGAGCTGAGGGACAGCGCCCAGGCCTAGAGTTCAAGCCCCATGACCTACCAAAAAAAAAATTGAAGTGGAGCTGTGGCTCAAGTGGTAAAATGCCAGCCTTAAGCAAAAACAGCTCATGGACAACACCCAGGCCCTGAGTTCAAACCTCATTAGCAGCACACACACACACACACACACACACACACAAAAACAAAGGTTACAGTCCAAATTAAATATTCTCAAACAAGATGAATCAAGTCTAGAACTAGAAATTCAAAACCTAAAAATAGGAATGGACAAAAACAGGAAGGAATAAGACAGTAGCTGATCAAACCAGATAAAAAAAAAATCAATGAAATGTCAAAATACCTTCATAAATGAAGAATTCTCACAGCCCAAGACAGAAATATTCAAATCGAAACTTGGTAAAAATCAATGGAAAAAAAAAAGAAGGAATCAACCCAAAGAATAAAAGTAACAACAACAAAACATAAACGCAGATCACAAAGATAATGCTGGCAAAATATAGTAGGCAAAGATCATAGGACTCAAAACATCTGAGGCATTCTAAAAGGAGGAATAAGGACATAGAAGTGCCAAGTTCTACAAAGTTCTACCTGTCTAATACTGTAGCAAGGGTGTAGTGAAGATCACAGTCACTTCGTAACATACCTTATCCTTCCCACTGTATTAGTATTCAGATGTGACTGATTCACTTCCTGAATAATCTTTTGTTCTTGAGTCCACTTAAGGAGAACTTGAAATGTTACAGTTTAATAACAGGTTTTTTAATGACCCTCACAGTGTAATTACATATACATCAGGGACTAGAACCTAATTGCCCCACTTCAAAACAGGGTATTTCTATATTCCCCTTGAAGTAGGCCCTGAGAGGAGACTGGTAACAGCTTCTTTCCAGGCTTTGCCTTAGTTTCAGGGGTTTTAGGGAAAAAAAAAAAAAAAACTAAACAAGGTTAGCTCGACCTTGGCTCCAACCAGCCCAGTTTTTGGAATAGAAAGAATTCCTCTAGGTTCCCCCTCTCCTTAACAACTTAACCCACCTTCATTGTTCTGTTAAGGACTCACCCATTAAACAGATAGCCAGTAATCTGGCTCAGAGTGGCAACGTCTTGAGTTTAGCGTTTACCATAAACTCTACCTTTTTCACGTGCTTATGTTAAACTCCACCAAACTCCTCCTTTGTGTATGCTTACTGTAAGCTCCGCCTTACCGTTGAATTCGTGATAGGCTGGTTTAAACAGCCATTATGTGACAAAGTGTAACCTCATTGGCCACCTGTGTGTGGCCAATGTATGACTGTGCAATCTTTTGGGTGTGTGACAATCTCATTGGTCACCTGCGTGACCAGACTTGACCTTGTGAATTTTGCCTTTAAAAACCTAAGTACGTGGGCAGCTCCCGAGCCTGTGCTGTGGCCCTAGCTGGTCAGTGTAGGAACCTTCTCAATAAAGTTGCTTCTTTATTAACAACTTTGTTGCGGTGGGCTCTGTCACTCCAGACGACTAGGTGGGCTTGCCTGCCTGAGTGGGCGTCTTCCTACTATACCCTAAACATATAGATCTGCTAGCCAAAGCATTTTATTTGTATACCCCAACCAAACATATTATCTAAAACAATTCTGTTTCTTTTTTTGTATGCTTTTTATTTGTAAAAATGCTGTACAGAGGGGTTACAATTACATGGGCAAGATAATGAGTTCATTTCCTATCAAGCATTGTAGCCTCCTAGTTTGTTTCCCCTTCTCCCTTCCCATCCTCCCCCCGCCCCCCAACAGTACTTTTTTTGAAGAGAGGAAATGAATAAGGAGAGTAGGTCATTTGCCTAGGAAGATCTATATGAATCATTATGAGAAGATTTGAACTCCAGGCAAGATGAATAAAAGTTATAGATTACTTATTTTGTGCTAGGCACTACAATAGATTAGATTAACATGCATTTCCCATGTGATCTTAAAAAAAACTACATGTATATGGCATTTGTGTCGATTTCTACATCCTTTGCCCAGAATCACAGTGATTCAAATACAAAGTGATTGAACTCTGAGACATCATGATGCTCCCACTGGACCTGATCAACGGCCCCCCAGTTCTTATCAATCCTATGTTGAAACTCTGACCCTAATCCATTTCTAATCATCTACCACCCAATCTGCTGCAATAGCTTCTCCTGGAACTACAGGTTTTCCATTGATCCTCAGATTACTCACTCCTTCCATGACACCAGAATTGTCTTCCTGCAAGATTTCATTCCCTGACTTTCAAGACAGGTGCATTGTACAGAAGACAATTTGTTACTTGGCCTTAAGACCCTTCACATTCAGGACCAACCAGTTTCTCCCTCCTTACACTGCAGGACTCCTAACTCCACCTATACTCCAGGCACATTTACCTCCTCACCACTTGGTAGACTCATCTTTTTCACACAAGACAGACAGCAGGGGTGGAGAAGGTCTACATTATGTTTTGAACCTTTGTTTTTATTGCTTCCACTTTTCAGTGTGTTTTATTCTGATTATCTCCAGTCCTGCTTCTTTGTCACCTCTGCAAAGCCTTCAGTAGCTCTAGCAGTAAGACTTCTTTGCTTCTTCTTGGGTGTTTTCTGTCTGATTTTGTAACTGCCCATCTGCCTCCGTCCCTTCCAGGGTCGGTGCTTAATGGTAGACAATGCCCTTTTCATTGTTGTGTAATCAGTATCAAACCAGTGTCCAGCACAAGGTCAATACAGAAAACAGACCAGGGCTGTTTTGTCACAGAGCTGTGTGGCAGCCATCAGAGGAAAGCTACCTGGGTTGTGTAGTGCAATGAAATCGTGCTCTGTGCTACATAGCACATCACTTATTATGAAGTTCGCTGTCCTCAATAGTCTCCTTATAAAGCCCTCAAATGTGCCTACTTGCTGCTTACAACAGCAACTTCTTATCTACTGGGCTTTATTTTTGCCCCAGACTCCATCCTTTTATCTTAATTTATTTTCAAGTTGACTTTCTCTCTCTGTGTCTGTCTGTCTGTCTCTGTCTCTCTCAGTGTTGGGGATTAAGAGCAGGGTTTTGGGCATGGTAATATTTACCACTGAGCTAAAGCCCTTCTAATTCCTTAGGAAAACTTTATTTTTGGTAGTACTATGGTTTGACAGCAAGGCCTTTAACTTGCTAAGCATGACTCCAGCGGCCATGCTTCCAACCCTTTTGTTGGATGGTTATGATTGAGATAGGGCCTTGCATGCATGTCTGGGTTGTGATCCATCTATTTCAGTGTTCCTGTTGTAGCTCACAGGAATGCACCACTGTGCCCAGGTACTGGTTGAAGAGATATCTTGTGAAAGTTTCTTCTAGGGCTAACCTCAAACCACACATCTGCCCAATGTAGTTCCCAAACAGCTAGGATTACGTTACAGATGTTAGTCTCCAGCACCGAGCCCACTCATTCATTTTGAGAAAGAATCTAATGTCGTAGCTTATTTTGGCCTCAAACTTTCTACTCTCCTGTCTCAGCCTTCCCATTAGCTGGGATTAGAAGCATAAACTATCACACACAGAAAATTTCAACTCTGTTAATTTCATGAACAAACAAGCTGGTCTCTATAAAGTTGTATAGAATCACTGTAAAATAGGCCAAATGTTATTGTGATGTACTTCTCCTGCACAGCCTCCTCTTCCATAAATAAACCCTGCCACTGTGTGTAGAACTCTTTTGGTGGTAGGTTTGCACAGCAGAACTTTCCATGCAACACATCTCTCTCTTTCTCAGAGTATCACACCCTGAGGTGTCGGGAACTGGAATGGGAAATGGTCAGGTATAGCCTACATTGTGTTCTGTCGTTCTTCCCAGTCTTCCTTTTATCATGTCCACTCCTGACTCAGGCTTGACTCTTCTGAGGAACTCTAGTCTATTAGTCACCCTGAGTTTCTGAGCTGAAATGTTACCTTAATTCAGTAGGTAGATGACCTCATCTCAGTGCTGTCAATACTCAATCTTAACTCCAAAATCTTGCTCAGTGGGACATAATGTATCTACAGACAAAATACCATTGACAGCCCCTGAGTAGCTAGAACAAATCTTCCTTGAAGGAAATACTTCCTTTCCTAAATGATTATTATCACTTTCTCCTCTTTAATGTGAAAGGATAACACTAAAGTTATTTAGCTGGATATTGACAATATAGGCTCTTTAATTTTTCTGCCATTTGTTTTCCTCTTGTAACAATGACTAAGGAGATTGATCCAAACCCTTTAATTGAGTCTTCTGATGTTTGTAATCCAAAAACCTCAGTGCTCTCTATCTGCTTCTTTTGATCTTAGACTCCCCAATCACTCATTATCCTTTTTATAAATGGAAGGGATGGATATACACTACAAGTTCTTACTCAAAATACAGCTGCCCTCTTCCTCATCAAAGTTATTTGAAAACTAAAAAGAGTACAATGTTGTGTTCCCATTTCACAAGTGAGAAAGCCAAGCTTTGCTTTAAATAAAAATCCATCCCAAAAGGAATCCTTAAGCTGAAGGTTGTTCAAGAGTCTTCAGCAGCAGATGACAAGCACAAGTAAACTGCTTTCAACAGATCAAGCAAATGATGCCATGAAGTACTCAGCTTCTACCTAAGACAGAAGAATAAAATCTATGGGCCCTGTACTTAATACATATTCTCCATTCGTGTAGTTTTCATTATCTTCCTTCTTATTTTCTCCTAACACCTATAAGTATCCACATATTGTTAACATGTGCCTACTTTCCCTTTTTGATCTCCTTAACATTGGCTTTTTCTTGTGCTGCCTTTATTTATCTATACTCAAGGCCCCTAAACTTTAGACAGCTTTTGTTGAACTGATTAGTCAGTCTTAAAATCTTTCTACAAAATTGTGGTTTATAATCAGCCATCTTTTCCCAGTTTCCTCTTCTCATGCTTAAAAATTCCACAGCTTCCAAGTTAGTTGTTTTTAATTTCTACAATGTTAGGAAATTCTGCTTGTAAAAATTCATGCATTTTTTTTTCTCTTGCAATTCTTCAGACTTTGATTATCTGGCTGACCATTTGCTTGGTCAGCTTTGTTGGCACTATTTTAAACTCTCATTTTCCCCACAGAAAATGCATCATAGGGTGTTGCCACCTGGGAACACTACAGTTTTATACATGGAAAAGTCCCAATAAAATTATTTTTCTTACAGCTACACCTTTTTCTTGACCTTGCATGCAAAGGATTGCCTCAGTTCACTTGACTAGTCCTCAAAAGACATGGATATTGTTTTGGGGAAAAGGAGCCCATTGATATTGCCTAGGACATTCTACAGGCTTAGTCCTTGCCTTATCTGTGGCTCAACGGTCCCTTTAAACTGTTTACATTCTTCTGTTCTCTTCAGTATCCATCACTGGTCTTGACATTGCTCTGGTAACTACATCTCCTGAAAAGGCACAGGTGACAGCAAAACATGACTCTGCTTTTCCTTTCATTACTATACTTTTCCTTTCACTGCTAGACATGAAGATACCCCTGAAAAGAAATCACCAGCACTTACTGCTAGAGAGAGGAATTTAAATAGTTTTTGAAGGTAGTTGAGTTACATATACAGTAAAACCCTGCTCTGGTCCTTATGTAAAACATTGGCTGGTAGTTGTGCAGGTGGGAGGCAAGGGATTGTAGGGGAAATACAAAGGAGGAGGCAACAATGCTCAATAGGAAATGTACTCATTACTTTTGCTAATCAGGAAGTTGGGAGAAGATAGTATTGCCAGTCTTCCTTCTATTACCCTTATTACTAGTTCCACCTTTGTAACTGTTAGTTCTTATGGATGTCCAGGTATAGTTTTCCTGTCATGGGCCATTTGGATATTAATAACATTCACTGGCCATGGGCCAGGGCCCATGCATGTCCTGTCCTGTCCTGTACCAGATGATTTCATTGGCCTTATTATATGGCCCACAGGCCAGACGAGTCTATCCAAGTATGACAAAAGTCAGTAGGGTGTATTTTGAACAACAGCATCTTACTAGTTGGCTGAATTGTTTGCTTGTATGTGTAACCTGGATTTTTTTTTTAATCTACTGTTGTAATTTAGATGAGTGGCAATTAGCTTTTTGTTTCTATTTTGCAATCCTGTGAATTGAGTCCATGTCTTCACTTATCTACATGAAAATGGCCATAAACTAGTTCCGTGAAGTAAAAACATGCATACTGAAAAAGTTGAAACTCTAAGCAAAAAGTAAATTAAAAAAAGAAAAAGGAAGTAATGTATGTAATTCCATAGGCAAAGTCAAAGTTCAACACAATAAAAACCAGGAAACTGATACTTGAAAGGAGTGAGAAGGGGGGAGTCAAGGGGCCAAGGGGAGAGGGGTAAATAAATGAACAGTGGAAGGGTAGGTGAAGAATGCAGTCAACAATTGAATGTATGTCCTACAAAGTTCTAAGAAAAGCTAGGGAAGGGGTAGGCTAAGAGGGACAGGTGAGAATTGAAAGGGATGACATTGAGCAAGACACATTGCTTTGTTAAATAGAAATTCCTTTGTGAAACTACTTAAAGATAATAAAATAAAATAAAAATCTCCACAAGGTGTTACTTCATTAAATAATTTAACTTTTAATAGACTTTATTTTTTAGAGAAGTTTCAGATTCACAGTAAAGTTGAACACAGGGTACAAAGACAATTTAAGGTTTGGGATATGCCTCAGTGTCAGAGAACTTGCATCTTATTTACAGCAAAAGGCACTAGAGGAAGACTCAACAGTAGGGAATCCCGGCCTATAATTAAAACTAACAAAGAAAATACTGACATTTGTGTAATGAACAACTAGAGGTAGTATATTTCTCTTAAACTTTCTGAAAAGAAAACCAGATTTGGGGTGGGGGAATGCTTCATGCATATTTTTAAATGAAAGAGGTTTTGTTTTCTTAACAATATTAATACATATAAATTACTGTACAACAACACAGAAAGCACAGATAGAGTTAACATGTTCAAAGGCACTCAGGTTCAGTCACAGTATAGTTAACATAGACAATTAGACAGTTATTCACCTTGACATCTTATAAAATTGCCTTGACATTTCACATTGTTTAAAGAATTGCTTTATTGTCTACAAATTTTAAATACCCATCATAAAATGTGCTTATATTTATTAAACATGCTCTAATTACTGCTAATTACATCACTAATGAATTACCCTTGAGAGATATTTTAAGTGCTATTTTTTTATTATAGCTAAGAAATCCTTCAGAAGGTCATAAGAATGTAAGGATTCTTTGTTGTGTGTGTGTGTGTGTGTGTGTGTGTGTATGTGTGTATATGTGTGTGTGCTGCAGTAATGGAGTTTGAACTCAAAGTGCTATTTTTTATTATAGCGAAGAAATCCTTCAGAAGGTCATAAGAATGTAAGGATTCTTTGTTGTGTGTGTGTGTGTGTGTGTGTGTGTGTGTGTGTGTGTGTGTGTGTGTGTGTATGTGTGTGTGCTGCAGTAATGGAGTTTGAACTCAAGACCTGGCCCCTGTCCCTTAGCTTTTTCACTCAAGACTAGCACTGTGTCACTTTAGGAACAGCTCCACTTCTGACTTTTTGGTGGTTAATTGGAGGTAAGAGTTTCACAAATGGCTAATTGGAGATAAGAGTCTCACAGACTTTTCTGCCCAAATGGCTTCAAACCGAGATCCTCAGATCTCAGCCACCTAAGTAGTTAGGGTCACAGCTTAAGAAGGTATTTTAAATGAAGTGGAAACTGACAAAAATCTCCTTTGAGGAATAAGCCATAGGTGTTCTGTTGGGGCTTCTCATTTTTTCATGTTTTTTCCATTTTTTTAATTAACTTTTTTATTTTGAAAATATTGTACAAAGGGGTTACAGTTACATGAACAAGGTAATGAGTACATTTCTTATCCAGCATTGTTGCCTCCTCCTTTGTTTTTTCCCCTACCATCTCATTATTTTTATAAAATTTGAAATTATATGATTTTATAAAGATTTCAGTATTTTTGAGAAAGTGACATTATCTGTTAAAAATTATAAACTTAGCTTCCCAAAACTAAATTAAAATCATACACATTGCCTAAAGAACACTTACCATTCCTCTCAATTTGATGCTAGATATACTTTATGTACAGAGAATCACATGCTAGCTCACCTGATTAGACTGATTGTCTTATAAAGAAAAATATCCTTTCACCAGGATACCATTGTTATTAGTGCTGAAACCCAATCAGCTGAACAAATGTTCAACAAATTTTGTACATCATGCACTCTGTTGTCAAGTTTTAAATAAAGTTCATTATGAATGTCATGTTAAGTATAAAATGTAGGGCATAAACTGAAGTCCCTGTTTAGTATGAGATTATGTTTTTCTTGGTAAACGAAGTACTTTTTAACAAAAACTATGGTAGAAAGAACGCATCCCAATTAATAATTTTTTAAGTAAATAAGATTGCAAAGGTCAGTTTGAATATTCTAATTAAAAACCTAAATTATTTTATGAATACTCTGAAAAATACCAGACGTAATTGGTAATGATTTAGAAAATGGAAGTATGTCCTTTCCTTTATGTAGTTCTATTAATCCTTCAACTAAAAATACTCCATTTATAAGATAAATAAATATTATTCTTTCTCTAAATGTCTATACAAGCCTGATAATTATAATAACCACAAAAAGAAATTGCATTCTTGATTTGTTTGAAAAATGTAAAACAGTATTGAGAAGCCATCAACTGTGCCTGAAATATTTTCTTAAGTTTTAATCAATTATATTAGCATGACAAATTTCATAAAGACATTCAGATGCTGTTTATAGTACTATAGCATATGTGCTCTTTGATCAAATAGGTTTATTGTGCAAATGTGCTACAAGAATTTCCCTGAGATGAATTATCTTGCTGGTCCAAAGAAAAAACTGTAAAACTTTATTTAGATTTCAATCTGAATTAAAATACCCACCCCAAATGAGTGTTAATAATTCTTCTATCATGAGTTGCTAATGTGGGCATGTCTTTTCAGTGGACTGATTTACAAATTAATTACTAAATAATGAAATCAGAAAACTTGTTTAAAATTAAACTTTCAAAAACATACATACAAAAACAGAAACTTACAAAAAGATATTCAACAATACATAAAGATACATATAACAGCCTTTAGAAATAATTAAGTTACTTCTCCAAGTTTGAAGATCCACCATCTCTTTTATGCTTTTAAGGTACACTAGCATTCAATTACTTCAAAAGCAGAAAAATATATATTTAAAAAGTAAAATGTTTTCCCAAATACCCATATGGCTTATGCAAGAGATTTCTTCTTTACTTTGTTAAAGATCAGACAAACATGAATTAGTTTAGAGGATTGTTCTTTCATTTATGAGACCAGATTGAATCTCACTCGTGAATTTTCAGTTTGGACATTCATTCACAGGAAAGAACTTCTCTCTAAATGGTCTCAGAAATGCTGCTGAGATATTCTTCGGACTTCATGATAAAATTTGTCCACTCCTGACAAATGTCCTCCATGGAGAATTCCTCACCACCATATTCGAGAGGAAGAATTTTGGGGAAATGCTGAAGTAAACTTTGCTTGTAATTGTTCCCATGCATATGAATCTGAAATAATCAAAATGTTTTAGAAGATATGCTCCCCCAATTGCCTTTCATCATTTCTGGTGGGGAAACCAATGGACCCCATTAAACAGGATATGCTAACTTCCAGGTTAGAAAGGTATTTGATTACTTGTCTTGTTCAGCTATGAATCTAAGATTTCTGCTTATGGTAACATTGTGCTGATGGGAGTCATAGAATTTCATGAGTCCCTTACATTGACATTTTATTGTTGTTGCTGTGCTCCTGTGAGGGCTTGAACTCAGAGCCTGGGCACTGTCTTTTAGCTTTTTCCCTCAAGGCTGGCACTCTGTCTCTTGCACCACAGCTCTACTTCCAGCTTTTTGCTAGTTTATTGGAGATAAGAGTCTCACCGACTTTTCTGACCCAACTTGTTTTGAACCATGATCCTCAGAACTCAGCCTCTCAGCTAGGATTATAGAAATTAGCCACCGGTGCCTAGCTTTAGCTTGGCATTCTTAAAACTGCACAAGACACTAAAATATACTAACTGGTATTAATTTAAAGTAAGTAGAAGCACACATTTAAGCCCCTAATGATTTATGTGGTATAACCAATGGATTCTCTTGGCCTGTGTATCAGGAAAGTATGTTAGAGAACCTTAAATATTTACGTACTATAAGCTTTAAAACTTGGCTATACACTTTCCTAAAAATAAAGCCATAGGAACCAAAAGCAAACCTCACTAAAACCAATAAATAAGTAAACTTTTTCATTGCTAGGAGAAAATGCTCATCTGTGCACTGAAGAACAACTTAATAAGGCCCTGGGATGTACTGGGATGTGAGGGCTGCTGAAGGAAATAAGCCTCTTCTACCTAGGAAGCTCATAATGACAAGTTTGGAATTTTTCTGAAGTATCAAGACATTAATCCTAAATCATTTTCTCAGGAAAGAGGAAACATGAACACTTTTATAATGTTTCCAGAATGCTGAAAAGGAAAAAAAGAAAGGCTAGATTCAGTTATCTCCTTTTTTTTTTTTTTTTTGGCAAATCTGTTTTATGTCAATTAAGTTTCACTGAAGTATCTCACTTAAGTTCTCAATTTTGAAATTTCTCTCTCCATATTATCTTTTTCGATTAAGTTCAATACATTCTTGGGTTTTTATTTTTTTATTCTAGAATATCACTCAAAATAACAATGCATATTTTTTTATTGTGAATATACCATACAGAGGGGTTACAATTACATGGGCAAGGTATTGAGTACATTTCTTACCAAGCATTGTTGCCTCCTCCTTCCCATCCCTTCCCATCCCCCATCCCTTCCCCTGCCCCCCCCCCCCCCCATCCGCCAAAGTTGTAAAGTTTGTTTTTCGACATACATCTCATTGTTGGAGTGAATCCACCTGTATCCCTATTTAAACAATTTGTTTCTTCCCTTCCCCTCCACAAATTATACCACCATCAAATACAGTGAAAACAGGGGTTATACCGTGGCACATTTTTGTTTATAAGACTTAAACCCAGGGGATGGGAAGGTAGCTCAGTGGTAGAGTGCTTGCTTTGCATGCCTGAGGCCTTGGGTTCGATTCCTCAGCACCACATAAGCAGACAAAGCAGGAAGTAGCACTGTGCCTCAAGGGGTAGATTGTTAGCCTTAAGCTGAAGAGCTGAGGGACAGCGCCCAAGCCCAGAGTTCAGGCCCCACAACTGACAAAAAACAAGAAAAGACTTAAACCCAAGCCTGCTACTTGTTTGCAGTTGCACAAAAGAAAGAGTGAAAACAGTGTGGTCAACTATTTTCTAGCCACACTGAAGATGGGGGAAGAAAGAATCCAAAACTGTGACTTTATAAAAAATTAAAAAGCTAGAATGAAAAGTGACCAAAAATTTCCAGATTCACAAAAGTAGATAATTTAGATTCTTCTTCAGATAGAAACAGCACAGAATAGCCGGGCGCTGGTGGCTCACGCCTGTAATCCTAGCTACTCAGGAGGCTGAGATCTGAGGATCGCGGTTCAAAGCCAGCCCGGGCAGGAGAGACTGTGAGACTCCTATCTCCAATAAACCACCAGAAAACCGGAGTGGCGCTGTAGCTCAAGTGGTAGAGCGCTTGCCTTGAGCTGAAGAGCTGAGGGACAGCGCCCAGGCCCAGAGTTCAAGCCCCATGACTGACCAAAAAAAAGAAAAAAAGAAACAGCACAGAATAACAGATAAAGAAGCTCTAGGATGTTAATTTTCTGACCATACAAGATACATTTTCTTAAGATAAAAGAATATAGTTTATGGGCTTGGAAGGTGGATCGGAGGTAGAGTGCTTGCGTTGCATGCAGGAAACCCTGGAGTCGATTACTTAGCACCACATAAGCAGAAAACGCTGGAAGTGGCACTGTAGCTCAAGTGGTAGAGTGCTAGTCTTGAGCTAAAGAACTGAGGGACAGCCCAGGCCCAGAGTTCAAGCCCCACGACCAACCAAAAAAAAAAAAAAGAATATAGTTTATAAAATTCTAAATGTCCAGTTATAATCATGTTATTATATATGTAATTAATTTTGTGATGTTAATAGCAAAAGCCACAGTGGTGCATGCCTGTACTACCAGTTACTTGGGAGACTGAGCTGGGAGGACCACTTGAGCCTAGGCATTTCAGCTACACATTTCATTAGGAAAAATGTGTATTTTAATCTGTATTTTATCTAATTAGAAGTCAAATCAGGATTTAAAAAATTCACAGGGAGAAAACTTGCTACTAACTCTAGTCTACCCATCTTAATCTACCTGCACTCTGTTCACTGTAGGTATCTTCCTGAATATCGTTTAATGTAATTGCTATGAAACTATAATTATATATTCTGGTTCTCCCCTTTTGGTAGAAAAGGTTGCATACAATCAACCCTAGCCTGCATGTTGTGTATTTTATTTTGCGTACAGCCTGAAATCTTGTATTCTAGTGTGTGGTGCGTAGATGAACCATAGTTTACTTAAGTGTCCTCTTAATGGTGAGTACTTGATAGTTTCCAATCAGTGCCAGCAATAAACATTCTGTATATGTAACTTTGTGTACACGTAAAACTGTCAGATAATGTCTGCAATGTACAGATTTCGGTATCTATTGCCACACTGTCCTCTAGAGGTGACATTTGGATTTGCACTCCAGCCAGTTAATACATGAGAGGTCTAGATTCCCATTGCCTTCTAACCAACATGCTTGTTTAAAATTACAACTAAATCTTAATTTATACGAGTAGCTGGCATATTAAAGATTCAGAATAGTAGGCCAATGCTACAGGTTGATGTTCATGGGGAAGATAATCAAAAAAATCCTTAAATGATAAAAGCTTGCAATGTTCAATCTGCAGAATCAATGACTTGAATATGTTTTACTCACCCGTTCCTTAATTTTTTCGGTCAGAAATGGTTTAATCATGGAAAAGACAGCATGAAAAATTACTGGCTCATTTATAAAATGTATGCCACGAACTTTCAGTGGAAAGGAATCCTTTTGAAAATAAAGTAAAAAACATTTTAATAAGAAAACAAATATTGCAATTACATTTCTTAAAACAACTTTCTTTTTTGAATAATTTCTAAAGCTACAGCAACACCTAACTGTGACTTTTTAAATAATTATTCCACCAACACAAAAGCCTGGCTTACAGTTTACCGTTACTAGTATAAAAAAAGATTTCTTAGTTTTTCTTGCAGTTTAGACTAAGCACATACATTCACCATAAAAATCTGTTCCCGCCCATAAATAGTTACATGTAAGGAACCTATGTTGACTTTGAACATTTACTATTTTACTTTTTTGTTTGAAAAATCAAACATTCTAAAGTTTTAAAAATACCACCATACATATACACATACTTTTGACATTGACATCCTTTTTGGTTGTTTGTTCCAGGGATTTAACTTAGTCCTAGCACTCTACTACTTGAGTCTCACCCCATTCTATTGGTATATGTCCTTTGCATCAAAGAAATTCAGACCTTAGAAAGTTTTAGGCAGATACTGTACCACTGAGCCATGCCTTCTGTCCTTTAGAAAGTTGTAAATGGGGGCTGGGAAGGTGGCTCAGTGGTAGAGCGCTTGCCTTGCATGCCTGAGGCCCTGGGTTCGATTCCCAGCACCACATAAGCAAAAAGAAAAAAGCCGGAAGTGGCGCTGTGGCTCAAGTGGTAGAGCGCTAGCCTTGAGCTGAAGAGCTGAGGGACAGCACCCAGGCCCAGAGTTCAGGCCCCACGACCGGACCCAAAAAAAAATAAAAAATGAAAGAAAGTTGTAAATGTTAATACTGAATAGAAAAAAATCTTATCAGCTAGGTGCTAGTGCTTACTCCCAGCTAATCCTAGCTAATCAGAAAGTTGAGAGCTGGAGGAATCAAATTCAAAGTCAGCAGAAAAGTCTATAACACATGTCTACAAGTAACCAGTAAAAAGCCAGTCCGGATGCATGGCTCAAGTGGTATAGTTCTAGCTATGAGCAAGAAAGCTGAGAGAGAGTATAAAGCCCTGAGTTCAAGCCTCAGAATCAACACAGACACACATACAAAAAATTATATGATGCAGAGCCTGGCTCCAGTGTCTTATTCTATAATCCTAACTACTCTTGCAGTTGGAAGCCAGTCCATGCAGGAAAGTCTGTGAAACTCTTATCTACATTTAACCACCAAAAAAAAGCAGAAGTGGAGCTATAGCTCAAGTAGTAGTGTTAGCTTGAGAGAAAAAAAGCTCAAGGACAGCATCCAGGCCTTGTGTTCAAGCCCCAGGACTGACATACAAAAATAAAAGAAAAAGAGGAAAAAAAGCTAGGCTGAAACAACTGTCTTTATGTGTAGGAGAAGTGATGTTTATAACATGACTCATACATTCAGATGATTTCATGTGCCTAGGTGCTACCATGTCACCACACTACCATCCTTTATTAATTTACAAAATGTGGACAATAATAGCCATCTATCACAGGCATGGGGTACCTTTTGGATAGAAATGCATTTGATACACTTAGCAAAGTACATGGAACATAGTAATCTATTATCATTATCATTACTCTTATTTACAAAACCCTTACTGTGTTTAAGGTTATTCTTTAGCTAGGTTCCCAGGAAGAATTACTATAATAAAGATAATAGCTATTAAAACTATATCAATTGATACCGACCAAAACTTACTGTATTGCTATCATAATTTTTAGTAATTTTTTAATTAGGAAGAAAATTTCATGACAAGAAAATAAAAATCACATTGCTATTGTAATGTATGGTCTTTGTAGTTAACTAAAGTTGGGCATTATTTTTGTAGCTTGTTCCTTTTCAGGTGAGGTACTGTGGGGGTTGAACTCAGACCTTGACCTTGCTAAGCAAGCACTTTACCATTTAAGCCAGACTCCCAACTCTTTACTTTAATATGTTTTTTATTGTAAAAATACTGTACAGAAGGTTCCAGTTACATGACCAAGGTAATGAGTACATTTCCTACCAAGCATTGTTACCTCCTCCTTTGTTTTTCCCCTACCCTCCCTTCTCTCCCACCTCCATAACTACACTCCCACCCTCCCCCCTCCCCGCCTATATTGTAAAGTTCATTTTTCAACATAATGACTTGTGCATCTCATTGTTACAATGGATCAACCTGTATCCCTATTTAAACATTTTGTTTTTCCCTTCCACTCCTCAAATTATACTGACATCAAATACAGTGAAAACAGGGGTTATACCATGGGGAAGGAACATACAAAGCAACAAAAAAAAATCACATGGTACATTATAAATACGTTAGAAACAATAGCAAGAAAGAAAAAAAACACATGTGTCCCTATCTTGGGGTTCATTTCGCTTAACTTCATCTTATCTGGTCATATGTACATAGCTTTTGACCTTTTCTGCTTATCCCAGACATATACTAGTTATTGCAAATAAGGGAAACCATGGGACCTATGTTTCTTTGGGCCTGGCTTACTTCACTTAATATAATTTTTTCCAAGTCTTTTCATTTCCTAAAAAATGCGGCAATGTCATTCTTTCTGATGGAGGCATAGAATTCCATTGTGTGTGTGTGTGTGTGTGTGTGTGTGTGTGTGTGTGTGTGTGTGTGTGTGTGTGTCACATTTTGCATTAGTTATTTTTCTAGTAGGGTCTCACTTTTTGCCAATGCAACTCTAGCCCTCGATCCTCCTATTGACACTTCCTGCCTAGCTAGGATGACAGGTATACACCAGATGTAGCATTCTGTTGGTTGAGATGGGGGGGTCTCAGGAACTTTTTCATCTGGGCTGATCTCAATCTAAGATCCTTCTGATCTCTACTTCCTGAGTAGCTAAGATTACAGGTGTGATCCACCACATCAGGCTGCAGTTTTTTACATTTTCTAATCAATTAATTATGTCTCCTGTTAGCAGCATTAAATTATATGCATCATTTCTGACATTATTTACATTTCTTCTTTGCATTGCTAATGACTAACACACTTAAAAGCTATTTTTGAAAGTTTTATAGCTAACAATTTAAAATATAAACTTACTGTAAGTACAGCAGCAATCTTCTTGGCTACAGATGGGGCAATTTGTAAAGCATGAGAAATCTGCCAGCCTTCCAGATCAAATATAACCTTGACTCCATTCCGCTGAGTTTCTGGCTCCTGAACAATAAGCTCCGATGTGATTAGACTTACACGAAATACATCATAAGCTGTAAAAACTTTTGGGTCCCAGCAGGCTTTAAAAAACACACACAGAGAAGAAAAAACACAGATCATATATCAGTTTGTGTAAAGACTCAGAAAGGTTCTTTGGGGGAATTAATTCTTTTAAGACTGAAAGGATCAATAAAAACAAAAGCATGTACAAATGATCGTGAATTGAGTAATAGATTGCCTAGACCAGAGAATAACTTTCCAACGCAGAGAACATGGGAGGGAACAATGAATACAGGCTGTATTTGATGAGCAAGTAAATCCCACCTTCCCATGCAGGAGAAGGATGTGCCTAGATACTGGCTATGCTTTGGCTATGCTTCAACCTTGTGCTTGGGCTATGTGCAGTAGTGCTAGCACCTTGGTAAGTGCTGGGGTTTGGATGTGAAACCTACCCAACTCAGGTGTTAAAGGCTTGGCTCCCAATGTAGCAGGATTCCTGTGTGGGGCTTTTGGGAGGTGATTGAGTCATGAGAGCTCTGATTTCAACAAAGGATTAATCCATTGATGAATTCATAGCTTAATGGGCTCATGAGAATGGAGACCAGGCTTAGTTGAAGCAGGTCAGGAAACATGCCCTTAAAGGGCACATTTTGTCCCCGGCTACTTCCTCTCACTCTTAAGCTCCCTCACCTGGCTGCCATAAACAGCTTTCCTCCACTGTACATTGGTAGCCATAGACTGAAACCTTCTAAACCATGAGCTGAAATAAACCTTTCTTCCTTTAAGCTTTGTCTCAGGTACTTTCAGCAACTATCAGCACAACCAAAGATTTTCTAAGGAAAATCTAGAAAGAGCAAGTAGACAGGTTTGTCCTCCCACAGCTCTCAGGGACAGGTAATCTGTCCATACAGGCCTGAACAGGAAAGGGAGAGCTACAGAAGCACCCAGGCAGCTGTACACACCCTGACCACACCTCCCACCATTTGCCCAGCATCCCTGAGATGGCCAGGCCTGGAAAAGTACAAGAACATAGCTGAAAAATTAAAGTCTGAAGGTGTGGCTCAACTGGTAGAGCAATTACCTAGCAAACACAAAGCCTAGAGTTCAAACCATAAAAACACCCAAAAAAGTGAGATTTTAAAAAAAGATAGAGATGAATACCCTGTTTAACATGAAGATAAAATATGACACTTTCGCAATGAATTTCAGAATATAAAGGGTGAGTAAAACTGCAAACCAGATGCAGAAGAGCAGACTATACCGAATTATAAGGATTCAGAGCTTCAGAAGAGGATACTTCAAAACAGAGGAAATGGCTCTCTGTGTTGAAAGGGAAAGTAAAGTAGAACTCAGGTGATTCATCTGATTAGATGGAAAGGTCTCTGGAGATTACCTCAGTCTTTTCAGTAGAGATGGGAATTAAATCAGGCCAAGACAGACAGAGGAGGGATTGTGAGTTAGTATGGACCATGAGATGGCTAACTGAAGTTTGTCTGGAATGCCAAAGCGGAGACAGAGGTGACTCGGAGGAAGATGAAGAATGTTGTGGGAGTAAGGAGGGTCTGTCTTACCCTGGGTTGTGACTTGTCACAAGAAAGAGAAAGAAAAGAGCGGAGGCCAAGTTTATTAGCAAAGACAGACCAAGTACACAACCCAGACCTGGGTATAGGCACATCTGACAACAGGTGCAAGGAATGTATTACCATCATGAGGATTTATGGTGGAAAAGTAGGTTGCGGGGAGGGTTGGCTCAAATTCACATTAGTATAAGTGCTCCTTTCTGTTCTAACACCTGGTACATTCTGTTACTTTTGCTGTTACATTGTCTAATCAATTGAGGTTTCAAGAGTTAGGAGGAAATGGCTTCAGTTTTTCAGCATTAAGTATGATGCTTGCTGTAGGTTTGTCATATACAGCCTTTATTGTATTGAGGAATGTTCCATGAATTCCTAATTTTTCCAGAACCTTCATCATAAAGGGGTGTTGGATCTTGTCAAATGCTTTTTCTGCATCTATTGAGATAACCATCTGCATCTATTGAGATAATGTTATCTCAATCCTTGCTCTTCTTGATGTGATGAATTATATAAATTGATTTGCGTATATTGAACCAGCTTTGCATCCCTGAAATGAATCCTGTTTGATTGTGGTGTATGACTTTTGGGATGAATTGTTGAAGTCGATTGGCCAAAATTTTGTTGAGAACTTTTGCATCGATATTCATCAAAGAAATGAGTCTATTGTTCTCTTTCTTTGATGAGTCTCTGCCTGGTTTTGGGATGAGGGTTACTATGGCTTCATAGAGAGTTCGGTGTGAACTTTGCTGGAAGGGATGTGGACAGAAGGGAACCTTACTGCATTGTTGGTGGGAGTGTAAACTTGTTCAACCACTTTGGAAAGCAGAATGGAGGTTCCTCAAAAGACTCCACATAGAGCCCCTATGACCCAGCAATTCCACTTTTGGGCATTTACCCAAATGATCACAAACAAGACCATACTAAAGCTAACAGCACAACTATGTTTATTGCAGCATTATTTACCATAGCTAAGATAAGGAACCAACCCAGATGCCCTTCAGTAGATGAATGGAGTAGATGTGGTATTTATACACAATGGAATTCTATGCCTCCATCAGAAAGAATGACATTGCTGCATTTGTTAGGAAATGGAAAGACTTGGAAAAAATATATATTAAGTGAGGCAAGCCAGGCCCAAAGAAACATAGGTCCCATGGTTTCCCTTATTTGCAATAACTAGTATATGTCTGAGACAAGCAGAAAAGGTCAGATAAGTTGATGCTAGGTGAAATGAACCCCAAGATAATTATTCAAATGTTTTTTCTTTCATGCTATTTTTATTTATTTATTTATATTTTTATTTATTTTTTATTGTGAAAATACTGTACAGAGGGGTTACAATTACATGGGCAAGGTAATGAGTACATTTCTTATCAAGCATTGTAGCTTCCTCCTTTGTTTCCCCTTCCCATCCCTTCCCATCCTCCCCTGCCCCCCACCCAATCCTCCCCGGCCCCCCCCACCAAAGTTGTAAAGTTTAAATAAGGATAAAGGTGGATCCGTTGAAACAATGAGAAGTACAAGTTGTTATGTCGAAAACGAACTTTACATCTTTCATGCTATTGTTTCTAACATATTTATAAAATGATTTCTTTGTTGCTTTGTATATCCCTCCCCCCCCCCCCATAACCCCTGCTTTCACTGTATTTGATGTTGGTATAATTTGTGGAGGGGAAGGGAAAAAACAAATCATTTAACTAGGGATACAGGTGGACCCATTGCAACAATGAGATGTACAACTCATTATGTCCAAAAATGAAATTTACAACTTTGACAGGGGAAGCGGGAGGAATGTGGGGGGGGGGGGGTATGGGAAGGGATAGGAAGGGAAAACAAAGGAGGAGGCAACAATGCTTGATAAGAAATGTACTCATTAACGCATTTAAAAGATTACTTCTTTGTTGCTTTGTGTGTCCCTCCCCCACAGTATAACCCCTGCTTTCACTGTATTTGATGTCGGTATAATTTGTGGAGGGAAAGGGGAAAAACAAGTCGTTTAAATAGGATACAGGTGGACCTGTTGCAACAATGAGAAGTACAAGTAGTTATGTCTAAAACGAACTTTACAACTTTGGTGGGGGGGGGGCAGCGGGAAGGATTGGGGGCTGGGGGGAGGATGGGAAGGGGAAACAAAGGAGGAGGCTACAATGCTTGATAAGAAATGTACTCATTATCTTGCCCATGTAATTGTAACCCCTCTGTACAGTATTTACACAATAAAAAATTAAAAAAAGAAATGTACTCATTATCTTGCCCATGTAATTATAAGTCCTCTGTATGGTATTTTCACAATTAAAAAAATACAAAAAAAAAAAAAAAAGAGGTTTCAAGATTGGCCTGATCACTTCACGTGGTTTATTGATTTCTGAGCATCTCTTTAAAGGATACATTCGGCCAGATACTTCCTTCACAACAGGTGTCCATCTACGGGACCAATATTTTTCTTTACAAACACTTTCTGTGCCTAGAGGACTCATTTTCCCAACTTTTGTTTTTCCCCCAGAATTAACTCTTTAGGATATGATTGCTTAGTACCCAGAGCACATTTATTATTTGGACATACAGGTAAGGTCAGCGGGAGAGAGCTGCTCTTCTTCCTCTTCCTCCTACTCCTTCTTCTAAATGTTGCCATTCATAAAGGAGTACAAGGTTTAAAGCAAGGAACATGGTGCTTTTAAAAAAGTTTATTGTAAAGGTGATGTACACAGGGGCTGCAGTTAATGAGTACATTTCTGTTTGAACAATGTCACCCCCTCCCTCACTTTCTCCCAGGTTTTTCTCTCCCAACCCCATCCTCTTCCCCCATCAAGTTATACAATTCATTTCCAACACATGGTGCTTCTGCTGTTTTATTTTGGATCTTTTGTGCTGGTCCTAGGGCTTGAACTCAAGGCCTGGGTTGTGTCCCTGAATTTTTTTGCTCAAGGCTAGTGGTCTACCAAGGAGGATAATTAGAAATAAGATTCTCATGAACTTTCCTGCCTGAACTGGCTTCTCCCATCAGTTCTCAGGTCTTAGTTCTCCTGAGTAGCTAGGATTACAGGAGTGAGCCACTAGCACCTGGCAATCCTTGTGTGGAATATATCAAGCTCTTTAATGTAGTTTGTCCTACATTCTTGGCTGCTGTGTCTCATGCCTCCTTTTTTATGATCTGTTCTGCCTCAGTTCTACTTTAAATTGCCTGTCCTGCCAGCACGGGAGGGAGGGGAGGGGAGAATCTGTGCATTTTATTACTTAACTTCACAGAGTTGATATGGTCTGCACTACCTGATAAGTGCCCACACTAAGGTACTACTGAAAAGCTTCCACAGATTTCTTTCTTTAGCTACTCCATTAATTCAATTGAATTAGAAAACTTACAACTCTTTATTCTGTTATTTTGTTTTCAAAAAAACTCTTCTAAGTATTTTTCTTTTCATCCTAGAATAATATAACACCACAAACATATATCTTTTTTGTTCTAACCCTCATTAAACCTAGATGTTTTCTTGATTTTAAGATCTCTTTGAGTTAACACACTTTTAAAACTAATATTCTGTAATTGATCCAGGCTACACAGTATATCAGTTCATTTATTTGGTTAAGGCATTTATGATCAAAATAACACATTGCTTTCTTATGATCTGCTGGTTTTTGTTTTAGGTTGTTTCTTTTTTCTCTCTCTCTTTCTCTCTTTCTCCCTTTCTTGCAGGTCCTGGGGCTTCAACTCAGGGCTTGGGCACTGTTTCTGAGCTTCTTTTTTCTCAAGGCTCACACTCTACCACTTGAGCCACAGCGCTACTTCCAGTTTTTTCTGTTTAAGTAGTACTGAGAAATAGAACTCATGGCTTTATGCATGCCAGGCAGGTAAGCACTCTACCACTAAGCTACTTTCCCAGCCCTCATAGTGCTGCTTTTATTTCTTGTTTTGTCTCAGGTAGTTCATAAAGAAACCACAGGAGTAAGGGAAAGAAGACAAGACAAAAATAAGGAGACCACTGTGGCTCAAGTGGTAGAGCACTTGCCTTGAGCTGAAGAGCTGAGGGACAGCACCCAGGCCCAGAGTTCAAGCCCCACGGCCAACAAAAAAAAAAAAGTAAGGAGACCTGTGGTTCAACTGGTAGAAAGTCAGCCTTAAGTTAATGTGCCAAGTAAGAGTGTGAGGTTCTCACCACCAGCACCACCAATAATAATAATGGCAATAATAATAGATTGTGTATTGGGCATATTATATACTATCAAAAGTTCTAAGATAACAAGTTTTGTGCTTTGAATTTCTTTGTACATATTTAGCAATTCTGAGGTTTTAAAATGTAAAGTGAAGAACCAAATGCACATAATCATGTAGGGCAATGTTTCTTCTTGTTGCCTTTGATCATTCTGGTTGAATTTTTTATGCTACCAGAACACTCTATTTCAGTTTGTTCCCAACCATAATAAATATTGGATAAATATAGCAAAAAAAAAAAAAAAAAGATTGTGAGGTCCTGTATTCAAGTCCTACTATGAACCCTCCCTCTAAAATCAAAACAAAACATAAAAAGGAAAAGAAAATAAAAAGAAAGCAGAGTTGACTGATAAAACCTGGTTAAAGTTGAATTTCAGATAAATACGATGTTTTTTAAATGTATTAATGTGTTTGTATATATATATTAATATATGATATATATATATATATATATATATCCTATGTGCACTAAAAATTAGCACTCTAGAACCATGGGAACTGAATTTCTATTTTTATAGTTTTATTAGCGTAGCCTGAACAGAGAAGAAGCCAACCTATAGGAAACACCCAAAACACATCAGAATAAAAGGGAAAAGTGAGCCAGGTGCTGGTGGCTCATGCTTGTAGTCCTAGCTACTTAGGAAAATGAGATTTGAGGGTTGCTGTTCAAAGCCAGCCCAGGCAGGAAAATCCTGAGACTCTCATCTCCAGTTAATCACCAGAAATCCAGAACAGAACCCTAGCCTTGAACAAAAAAAAAAAAACCCAGGGACAGTGACCAGGCCCTGAGTTCAAGCCTCATGACCAAAAAAAAAAAGGAAAAACAGTGAAAAGAATGAGGAGCTAATGGGACACAATGTCTGCAACACTTTCTAGGGTGTAAGTTATTCACTGCTCTAGCTGTCACTATTTACACACTCATCCCATAAATGTTTCATGGGAACGTTTCACATACTATACTCTCTTCTCAGTGCTCCAGATACCTTAGTATAACAGACAAGATTCTGTGATTTCCTGGACTTGGTATTATTAGTCATTCAGAATTGATTTTTTTTAATATTCTTTCTACACATTTTTAAAACACTTCATCTTGCTCATTTTTTTACTTTTGCTCACCATATCTCTTCTTATTCTTCACTTCTTTTATAAAGTTGACTGTGTGGGAAATGGAAGTAGGATTGTCACATGTTTCTGTTCAAATTCTCACAACTACTAAAAATGTGTTATAGCTGAGGACTGTTATAAACAAAATTAAACCTAAGTTAATCCTAAAGACTTAAAACATGAATTCTCAACAATAGCCCCATTGAAGCTTTCTATATGGCAGCCAAGAAAATAAAAATAGAAGGAAAGAGGCAAAGGAAAGAGGAAGAGGAAGAGATGGGGGAAGAAGAAGAGCTGTGTATGACTCACCAATTCGATAAATAAGAACTTTACTGCCTGTGAGGTCCCTTGATCTCAGAACTCCATGGTAGCCAGCGTTCAGAAGGCCAAGAATACTTCTGGGGTGCAGATCCGCACTTATTTCTGGACACTCTGCTCTCCATTTATAATAGTTTTTTAGTAACTGAAAAAAATTAAAATTAGCCATAAACAACATACAGGGTAAATATTTTGTAACAGCAGTAGAGACTGGAGTTATGGCTCAGCGGAACCTTGCCAGTCTATCAAGTGTGAGGCTCTGAATCCAAATACCAGTATGTTTTTTTTTAAGTTTTTAAGCACTACACACACACACACACAAACACACACACACACACACACACACACACACACACACACACACGCAGAGCAATAGGAAAGCCCTGACATTGTATATGAACCTTACCAGCCGTTGTCAGGATTTTGGATAGCTGTATAGCTATAAACCCAAAATTCAAGTTTGAGTAATTTTCACTGTACACCTATACTAGATAGTCTTTACAGACAACCACCACCAAGTCCGCCCCTCCTAAGGTTCACATGCATTCCTTTCAGAAAGAGGTGAGATCTATTTTATACCATCCACTTAAAGGTATACTTGCCTTACAATTTGCTCTGATTAATAGAAACGTATGACATTGTACTAGACTTTTAAGGGAAAAAAATCTGAACTGGGCCAGCATCTCACATCTGTACCTTAGCTACTTAGGAAGCTGAGATATGAGGATCTCAATTAAAAGCCAGCTCAGGCAGGATACCCTGTGAGACTCTTATCTCCAATTAACCACCCAAAATGCAGAAATGGTGATATGGCTCAAGAAGCAAAGTGCTAGCCTTGAAGAAAAGAGCGCTGGGACAGCACCAGGCTCTGAGTTCAAGTCCCAAGACAGGCACACACAAAACAAGCAAATAAAAAATATAAATAAATAAATAATCTGGTTATTCAGAACTTTCACTTGAGGATCCAAACACCTGTAAGATTCCTAAATAGTAACTGGCCATGTGGAGAGACATGGATGCCTTCTCTGAAGGAGAAGATATTATCCTGATCACATGACTTCAGCCAACTTCTCATCTGATGCCACCCTGGATAAAAAAAGACACCATTTGCACTGAGCCCTGCCGAACTAGAGAACACAAACAACTACAAAGTTGTGTTTTTCAACCAGTAAGTTACTTAGCAAGAAATAACTAGAACACTACCTTTTGTACTACTTTGAAACATACTAAAATATGTTTTGAAACATACTAGAATAGGAATTAATCAAATTAATTAGGAGAACCAAAGGAGCAGTATACCTGAATAACAGATACAAGAATAAAAGAATCCTGTTTCCGGACATTACGGGATGGAATAGGAGAAACCTTAGGTCTCCTTGGCACAGGCCAAAATTTTCTTAATAGAGACCTGGAAACACAACAAATCAAAGAAAGGCTGGACAAATGGGATTGCATGAAATTGCAGAACTTCTGCATGGCAAAAGACATAGCTAGTAAAATCAATAGAAAGCCCATGGATTGGGAGAAGATCTTCACTAACCATACAACGGACAAGGGTCTCATATCTAAAACATACCTGGAACTCAAAAAATTAAATCCCCAATAACAAATCCTCAAAGAAACAACTGCCCAATAAGTAAGTGGGCTAAAGACTTAAAGAGAAACTTCTCTGAAGAAGAAAGAAGGATGGCCAATAGACCCATTAAGAAATGCTCAATCTCCCTAACCATAAAAGAAATGCAAATCAAAACAACATTTAAATACCATCTCACCCCAGTTAGAATGGCCATAATCAAGAACTCTAATAACAACAGATGCTGGCAGAGATGTGGACAGAAGGGAACCTTACTGCATTGTTGGTGGGAGTGTAAGCTTGTTCAATCACTTTGGAAAGCAGTATGGAGGTTCCTCAAAAGACTCCACATAGAGCTCCCCTATGACCCAGCAATCCCACTTTTGGGCATTTACCCAAATGATCACAAACAAGACGGTACTAAAGCTACCAGCACAACTATGTTTACTGCAGCATTATTTACCATAGCTAAGACAGGGAATCAACCCAGATGCCCCTCAGTAGATGAATGGATCAAGAAAATGTGGTATCTATACAATGGAAATCTATGCCTCCATCAGAAAGAATGACATTGCCCATTTGTTAGGAAATGGAAAGACTTGGAAAAAATTATATGAAGTGAAGTAAGCCAGGCCCAAAGAAACATAGGTCCCATGGTATCCCTTATTTGCAATAACTAGTGTATGTCTGAGACAAGCAGAAACGGTCAGATAAGTTGATGTAAGGTGAAATGAACCCCAAGATAATTATTCAAATGTTTTTTCTTTCTTGCGATTGTTTCTAACATATTTATAAGATGATTTCTTTGTTGCTTTGTATGTCCCTCCCCCTCGGTATAACCCCTGTTTTCACTGTATTTGATGTTGGTATAATTTGTGGGGGGGAAGGGAAAAAATCGTTTAAATAGGGATACAGATGGACCCATTGCAACAACGAGATGTGCAAGTCGTTATGTCAAAAATGAGCTTTACAACTTTGGTGGGGGGGAGGATTGAGTAGGGGGGAGGGGGAGGATGAGAAAGGATGGGAAACAAAAGAGGAGGCTACAATGCTTGATAAGAAATGTACTCATAAGCCGGGTGCTGGTGGCTCACGCCTGTAATCCTAGCTACTCAGGAGGCTGAGATCTGAGGATTGCGGTTCAAAGCCAGCCCGGGCAGGAGAGACTGTGAGACTCCTATCTCCAATAAACTACCAGAAAACTGGAAGTGGCGCTGTAGCTCAAGTGGTAGAGCGCTCGTCTTGAGCTGAAGAGCTGAGGGACAGCGCCCAGGCCCAGAGTTCAAGCCCCACGACCGACCAAAAAAAAAAAAAAGAAATGTACTCATTACCTTGCCCATGTAATTATAACCCCTCTGTAAGGTATTTTCACACACACACACACACACACACACACACACACAAAACAACCTGGGAAAAAGAAGAAAAAAAAAGAATCCTGCTTTCTAGAGGACTTGAAGGTGGTATCTGGAAGAACCATCATAAATATTTAATCGACATGACATTATTATATGTTACTTTTTCTTCCTCTAAATGTTGGCCTTCTCATTTTCTTAAAATAGTTATATGCTTTTGAGTTTAAAGAGATCCATTAATAATGTGGAGACACAACTCAGAAAAAAAGGAAAAGACATTTTCTATTTGAAAGTTATTACAATAAAGATTGTCTCTGCATTCACAAAAACAGTGGTAATAATCATCTAGAGGAGAAATTACAAATGTTATGGGGGTGAAACTGGAAAATGAGAGAAGCAGAGCTGTGGAGTGCAAAGAGGTGGACTGGGTTGTCTTACTGTCTCTCTGTCTCTCTCTGTCTCTGTGTCTCCTCTCTCTCTCACACACACACACTCACTTTATCTCCTCTTTATTTTGTATGCCTCTCTGTTTTGTCTCCTCATCTAATTAATTCTTCTTAACTTTAAAAAGTGACACTGTTGCTATGAGTTAAATGCAACTGAAAAGTAAGAAAGAAAAAAAAGTCAGTCAATTTGCCAACAGAGAAATAATTGGTGACCTAAATAGCCATTTCCAAAGGCAGCCAGAACAACCAGCACATTGTAGGTTCTGATATATTCATTGAGTTCTTTAAGGTGAATTTATTCCTTCTCCTTCTCACAAAAATTGTATTTTCTAATAGGAAGAAGACATTCTGTAATACACATTTTTGTCAGTTAAAAGAGGAATGTGGACTCTATGGAAGACAGTTCCCTGTCTTTCTCAGAACTATGCCCGGTTTCAAAAAATTAAATCCCCCAACAACAAATCCTCAAAGAAACAACTGCCCAATAAATAAGTGGGCTAAAGACTTAAAGAGAAACTTCTCTGAAGAAGAAAGAAGGATGGCCAATAGGCACATGAAGAAATGCTCAACATCCCTAGCCATAAAAGAAATGCAAATCAAAACAACATTGAGATACCACCTCACTCCAGTTAGAATGGCAAAAATTAAGAACTCTAACAACAACAGATGCTGGAGGGGATGTGGACAGAAGGGAACCTTACTTCATTGTTGGTGGGAGTGGAAACTTGTTCAACCACTTTGGAAAGCAGTATGGAGGTTCCTCAAAAGACTCCACATAGAGCTCCCCTATGACCCAGCAATCCCACTTTTGGGCATTTACCCAAATGCTTACAAACAAGACCACACTAAAGCTACCAGCACAACTATGTTTATTGCAGCATTATTTACCATAGCTAAGATATGGAACCAACCCAGATGCCCCTCAGTAGATGAATGGATCAAGAAAATGTGGTATATATACACAATGGAATTCTATGCCTCCATCAGAAAGAATGACATTGCCCCATTTGTTAGGAAATGGAAAGACTTGGAAAAAATTATATTAAGTGAAGTAAGCCAGGCCCAAAGAAACATAGGTCCCATGGTTTCCCTTATTTGCAATATCTAGTATAGGTATGAGTCAAGCAGAAACGGTCAGATAATGTGATGTTAGGAAAATGAACCCTTAGATATGTATTTTAATGTTTTTTTCTTTCATGCATTTGTTTCTAACACATTTATAAGATTATTTCTTTGTTGCTTTGCATGTCCCTCCCCCACAGTATAACTCCTGCTTTCACTATATTTGATGTCGGTATAATTTGTGGAGGAGATGGGGAAAAACAAGTCGTTTAAGGATACAGGTGAACCTGTTGCAACAATGAGAAGTACAAGTTGTCATGTGGAAAATGAGCTTTACAGCTGGGGGGGGGGGAGGATTGGGTGGGGGGGAGGATTGGGTGGGGGGGGAGGGGGTTGCTGGGAAGGGATGTGAAGGGTTAACAAAGGAGGAGGCTGCAATGCTTGATAAGAAATGTACGCATTATCCTGCCCATGTAATTGTAACCCCTCTGTACAGTATGTTCACAAAAAATTAAAATTAAAATTAAAAAAAAATTTAAAAAAAAGAACTATGCCTGGTAGTTCTGCAAGTTGAACTTATAGCTGGGCACTGGTGGGGCAAGCCTGTAATCCTAGCTACTCAGAAGGCTGAGATCTGAGGATCACGGTTCAATGCCAGCCCTGGCAAGGAATGTCTAAGAAACTCTTATCTCTGATTAACCATCAGAAAACCAGAAGTGGCGCTATGGCTCAAGTGCTAGAGCACTTGCCTTGAGCTGAAGAGCTGAGGGACAGTTCCAAGGCCCAGAGTTCAAGCCCCACAACCAATAGAAAAAGTCCATATTTATATGACAAAATAATGTATGAAGACATTCTAGAATTCAGCCTCTGATGGAAGAAACAACAGTTGCCTTGTTTACTGCATTGTCTGCACTGTTGGACAAAGAATAGATGTCTTAAAATAATTGAAGGCATAAATATCATACAGATACTACCAGCAACAAGAGGAAGTAACCCCTATTTCCAACAAACAGATCAGTTAGATACCTTTAATGTACTTATTTTATGGAATAATAGCTGCCCAATAAAATTAAGATGTATATGGACACATTTTCATAAGAGATTATCTCCACTTCAAATCTTATAAGAAAAGCAAAATATGAAAACCACAGGTACCTGCTGGTGTGAAGATAGAACAGGTTTGACTAGTCATCTAAGGTTAGGGATGGGAAGTTTTTCCAGTAGAAATTACTTTTTAAATTTTACTTTGTATAATCTAATCTGTTTGTACATGCAGCGAATGTATGCTGATTTCAAATGATGTTGAAAAAAAAGTTTTCACTTTTTACTATTTTGTATTATTGTATTTTTTTGTTGTTGTTGAGTTAGTTATGGGGCTTGAACTCTGGGCCTGGGCGCTGTCCCTGAGCTCTTCAGCTCAAGGCAAGCGCTCTACCACTTGAGCCACAGCACCACTTCCACTTTTCTGATGGTTTTTATTGTAGATCAGAGTCTCATGGACTTTCCTGCCTGGGCTGGCTTTGAACCGTGATCCTCAGATCTTAGCCTCCTGAGTAGCTAGGATTACAGGCTTGAGCCACCAGAGCCTGGCTTATTGTATTATTTTTATAGCATATGCATTGTTTTTGTAATTTAAAAATTCATTTAACAAAACTGATCCTGAGCCCCACTGGTATTTTCTCTTGGCGGATGGGCTACATCTGGTACAATGTTTACACTATGGTCAGACACTGTGCTGGGCACACCTTGCTCTAACCGTTAAAAGGTCAATGTTCAGTTCTCAAAACTAATCAATAAAGGTAAGCGTCCTCACCGTTATTTACCAAATAAGGACGCTGAATCCCAAGTGACAAACTCAAGGTTGCATCTGACTTTCAATTTTTCATCCCCCCCTCCCCCCACTTTTCTCCCAACCAGCTGGGGCACACCTGGAAAACGGGTGTGTTTGATACTTGAATTCCCAGGATTCAAATATCCTGAGCTGCTTGTACTACTTCACATTGAAGTATTACTATTCATAAGACCATGGTATGGTGTCGGAGGTTCAGTTTACCCACAATTTTCCCTCCCACCTCCTGTCCCCCCTCCCTGCCACATTGAGAGTTAACTGCCCCGATGGGGCAGGTCTGAGCTTCCAGCTTTTCCACGGTGGCTTTGTTCACTGTGACAGCAGTCTGTCTTGGAAGGGGAAGGCATTTCCCCCCAAAAAATTCTATACCCGCAGGCTTAGGAGACTTTCCTATCCCTGAGAAACGGGCAGGACCAGCTCGGGATTTCTGCGCACCCGCGCAGGCGGTGGGCAGTGCGCGCGGGGTTGTCTGCCTAGCCCGGGGGCGCGGGCGGGTGTCCCGCACAGCACAGCCGCGGGACGCTGCGTGCTTACCCGCCAGGCCAAGTCCAGATCGAAATCCCGAGCGCGTAGGAACCGCAGCAGGAAGGCGTCGGGGAAGGGCAAATCCGAGAACGGGGCTCCCGCCTCCCGGGCCCGGCGCCGCAGCTCCTGCAAGCCCGGCTGCAGCAGCGGCGAGTGATCGGGCAGCGCGTTGAGCTGCTGCCCCGTCGCTGTTCCCGGCCTCATCTCTGCCATGCCCGCCGCGCCACTGCCAGGGCGGTGAGGAAAAGCGCGGGCCCCGCGCCATCCTCCGCCCCTGCTAAGGTGGCCTCGGTCCAGCGCACACCCACCTGGAGGCTGCCTGGGGCTCCGCCAGCCTGGCACATGGGAAGGCCGGGACTGCCTCTTAAAGGAGCCGGTGTGGCGTCCCCCGGGGTGCTAAAATCGTCTTCAGTAGGTTAACGTGGTAATCCAAGCATGAAGCGCAGGATGTCAAAAAGTTACTTGGGACCTTTTCTCCGCTCCCCCCGCCCTTGTTCCTTCCCTTTCATCGTTCCTTGTCCTTCCTACCCCTTCTTAGGATCTTGGAGCTAGAAACAGCCTTAGGATGGCAGACGCAGTAGGTGTCCTCCTCTCTATTTCTCCGCTCTGGCAGGATCAGCCTCCTTCTGAACCTACTGCAGTAGGTTCTAACATGCAATTCCATAAAGCCACCTTAAAGTCTCACTACCTACCCCACCCCTCCATATCCTCCACCCCCACCTCCACCCCCCCAGGAAAATGCTTCTCAAGTGCTTGGCACTGGCCATGTTACTTTAGTGTTGTATGCAAATAAACGTGTAGTGAGTGCAATAAATATCTAAGTGTCTATAACTTTGCAAACATTTGTGTGACAGTCCACCTCCACTGTACTGTACGCGTGTGTAGTCCCTCAGTGGAACTTCAAAACCGTGTTATTATTGGTAATGAATATGAAATGGGGAAATGATGGAGAAAGCTGACAGGTGATTAAATAATTGGGTCTTTCCTTGATTTCTATCCATTAAAATGATTCCAGAATCACCCTATTTCTCCAATGGAAAGTTGGTGAAACTAATTCTTATTAAATAGGCTGTGTGTGCCAGGTATATCCTGGGTTTACAAATAAAACCAAATCCTTTAAGGAGCTCAGAGGTTGGATTTCATTCATTAAAGAAAGAGTGGTTTTGGTGTCCACGCCCTGGCTACTTGATACCCCTGTGAGCACTACAAAACTCCTGCTGTGGAGTTTTCCTGCTCATGTGATGCAAGGGTAATGGAGTAAACATGATGAATTAGTGAATGGGGTATAACAGCTGGTGATGTATGCTGGAGGCAACAGAACAGAGCAGAGAGGAAGGATACAATGATTGAATAAGAAGGAAGCAGATGCAGAGGAGTCTGAAACAGAGGGGCTCAGATTTTACTCCTGTGTGTTTGTGTGTGTGTGTGTGTGTGTGTGTGTGTGTGTGTGTGTGTGTGTATGTGTGTGTGTGTGTGTGTGTGTGTGTGTATGTGTGTGTGTGCGTGCGCTCATGCAAAGTCACCACTGCTGGGGCTGGAACTCTGGACCAAGGAACTGTTCTCTAAGTTTTTCACTCAAGGTTAGGGCTCTACCACTTGAACCACAGTTCCACTTCCAGCTCTTTGGTGGTTAATTGAGATGAGAATCCCAGAGATTTTTCCTTCCTAGGCTGGCTTTGAAACGACGTTCAGATTCCAGTCTCCTGAGTAGCTAGAATTAGAGACTTGAGCCACCAGCAACCCATTTTTTTACTCTTATTCTGAGGAAGGAGCTTGACTGTCATCAAAGTAAGTAATCTGAATCCAATGAGGAAGGTACTGGGCTGGGAAGGTGGCTCAGTGGTAGAACACTTGCCTTGCATGCCCGAGGCCCTGGGTTCGATTCCTCAGCACCACATAAGCAATGAGGAAGGTACTATAAATGACAGTAAAAAATGTTGGATGTGGTTGGAGCTGTGAGGGCACAGAGGAAGACCCCTGATTGCCTTACAAAGGAGCCATGATTGTCCTTAGTGATACACTGCAAGCAGATGTCTGGTGAGAGAACAGGAAGAAAATAGTAGTCAAGAAGGGTAGACTGCGTGAAGCCTTACTCAGAGAGCTGAATGATTTAAAAAGCAAATCTCTAGCAGTGTGCAGTGTTTAAAAAATAAAAAAACTGAGCAGAGTGCCAGTGGCTCATGCCTATAATGCTAACTACTAAGGAGTATGAGATCTGAGGATCACAGTTCAAAGCCAGCCCCCCACAGGAAAGTTTGTGAGACTTCAACCTCCAATAAACCTCCAGAAACCAGGAAGTGGCACTGTGGCTCAAGTGGTAGAGCACTAGCCTTGATCTGAAGAGCTGAGGGTCGGCACCCAGGCCCAGTGTTCAGGACCCACAACTGACAAAAAAAAAAAAAAAAAAAAGAAAGAAATGGCAGAGGTCACAGTGCCAATCTGTAAGCATAGCCAGAAGCACTTCCCATTTGGCTGTTCCATTGTAGAGAAGAGTACACTGCTGAGAAAGAAAAAGATGGAGAAATGTAGGAGTAGACATATAAGGTGAGACTCCTACACTGAAACAAGTTTATTTTTGTAAAGAATGCAGATATAGCCAGAAGTGGCACTGTGGCTCAAGTGGTAGAGTGGTAGCCTTGAGCACAGAAAGGCTCAGAAACAGAGCTCAGGTCCTGAGTTCAAGCCACAGGACCAGCAAAGAAAAAAAAAAAGAAGGCAGATATGCTGGGTTTTTAAATAATATATTTGGGATCTACAAAAATTTTGGAATGCCACATGCAGAAAACTGAAAGTGGACCCTAGCATGTCACCATGCACTAACATCAACTCAAAATGGATTAAAGACCTTAACATCAAACCTGAATCTCTGAAACTACTGCAGGACAGAGTAGAAGAGACTCTTGAACTTATAGGCATAGGCAGGAACTTCCTGAACACAATCCCAGGGTCACAACTAATTAGAGAGAGACTGGACAAATGGGCCTACCTTAAAATAAAAAGTTTCTGCACAGATAAAAGAAATAGCAACCAAACTAGAAAGAAAGCCAACTAATTGGGAAAAAAATATTTACCAGCAAAATATCAGACAAGGGTGTAAAATCCATTATATACAGGGAACTCAAGAAACTAACCCTTCACAAATCTAACAAACCAATCATTAAATGGGCAAGGGAGCTAAAGAGAGACTTCTCAGAAGTAGAAACAAAAATGGCAAAGAAACACATGAGGAAATGTTCATCATCCCTAGCTGTAAAGGAAATGCAAATAAAACCTACACTAAGATACCTACCACCTTACCCTAGTAAGAATGATCCACATCCTAAATTCAACCAAAGACAAATGCTGGGGGGGATGTGAAGAAAAAGGAACCCTACTGCATTGCTGGTAGGAATGTACACTAATACATCCACTTTGGAAAGCAGTCTGGAGGTACCTCAGAAAGCTAAATATAGACCTCCCCTATGACCCAGCCATACCACTCCTAGGCATCTACCCTAGCAACAGGAACCAGTATACAAGGACACATGTACCTCCATGTTCATTGCAGCACTGTTCACAATAGCCAAGATTTGGAAACTAGAGCAGATTATTTTGAGCCAAGTAAGCCAAGAACAAAGAGACAAACGGCACATGGTCTTCCTGATGTGTGGATGCTAAAGCCAAAATGCAAGAAGATATGACAAAGTAAACAGGACCCAAGAAACAAAGGACAGCCACCCACTTTGTCGCATTATTACTAAATGACTCCATGTTCTTGACCATATATTGGGTAGATATATGCACGCAATGGAAGGAAGCCAGAAGGAGGAACAGAGTAAGTGGGAAATGGAACAACATACAACAAAGGGGCCCATCAGCTGCACTGGACATAGAAGAAAAAAAACTAAGCAACCCAAGGACAGCGATGGGAAAGGAGGAATGAGAGGGAAAGAGGGAACAGCCTACACTAAGCAAAAGGAAAGAAATGTAAAAATCACCTGATGTGGAAGAAATAATTTGTATTGTCAAAGCTCATAGAATTCACAAACTGTATAGACCATGATAATGACAATTTGCCTTGTGATGGTTAAAATGTGTTTGTGACTTTAACTAAGTATCACTATTCCACAATACTGTGAAATTTATGTAATCACCTAATCTCAATTTTAAAAAAAGTGAGATCCTGTTTTCACTGTATTTGATGTTGGTATACTTTGTGGAGGGGAAGGGAAAAAACAAATTGTTTAAATAGGGACCCATTGCAATAATGAGATTTACAAGACTTTATGTCAAAAAACTAACTTTACAACTTTGGCCAGGAGTGGGGGGGAGGGGGAAAAAGGAGAGAAGATGGGAAGGGATGGGAAGGGGAAACAAAGGAGGAGGCAACAATGCTTGATAAGAAATGTACTCATTACCTTGCCCATGTAATTGTAACCCCTCTGCATGGTATTTTCACAATTTAAAAAAAAAAGTGAGAGAAGGGATGGGTTAGGAGCATTAGGTGACTGTTTTGTAGAATGGGATCTTCTTTGTATAACTACTTAAAGATATAATAATAAATTTTTTTTAAAGTTGGAATGTTGTTACATGTTTTCAGAAGATATTGCTCTGTGTTTATTTTGAAGTGTTTTCAACTTATATATATGTATACACATATATATGTGTATATATATACATATATACGTGTATATGTATATACTGGTAAGCTCTCATGCTTAGTGAAAATGTTGCTGGCATGCAGACTGCCAAAAGAACTTTTACAGTTATAAAGAGATTTATTAAATTGAAATGGCTTGGCAGATATGCCCACACTGTCTATCTGCAGACAGGAGAGCTGGGGAAATGTGCAGTTTCTCAGGCCAAGAAGCTGGAGGCTTCCATAAAAAGGATGATCAGTGATGTAGCCCACAGGACAAGGCTATAGCCTAGAAGCTCCCAGGAGAATTGCTGGTGAGAGTCTGTTCAAAACTGAAGAATCTGATGTCTACAGGTGATAGCAGCAGCAAAAATAACCCTGATTAAGAATAATAAAACTTTTGCATGCATACAAGATTCCCCCTTCTATAACAGCTGCTTTTCCTGAGGGTAACTGACTCCTTATTTGGTGAATTTACTAACATCAGCATAAAAGCTAGGCATCCTTGCTTCTATTGTGTGTCTGTCCTTTTCCCTCCTGCAGTCCTTTTGCAGTTCTTTTGCAATCCAGGAAGGACCAGGCCACCTGCCAGGTGTCAATGACACTGTAAGAAAGCACTACCCGAGCAAATACAAGGCAATCCACTGTCAGATCACCTGATAGCACCAGAGAAACATACTGTGAATGGGATAACTTAACTATTCTAGTGTCTTGCTCCTACCCCTAATTCTTTGTCTATTTAAATCTATCGGTCATGTCTGTTCTCTAAAGAGGGGAGAAGATAGGCTGAAGTGCTTTCTCCTATTGTTACTCATAACATGTCATCCATTCTTTATTTTTTTTTTTTTTTGGGTCCGGTCGTGGGGCCTGAACTCTGGGCCTGGGTGCTGTCCCTCAGCTCTTCAGCTCAAGGCTAGCACTCTACCACTTGAGCTACAGTGCCACTTCCGGCTTTTTTCTTTTTGCTTATGTGGTGCTGAGGAATCGAACCCAGGGCCTCATGCATGCAAGGCAAGTGCTCTACCACTGAGCCACCTTCCCAGCCCCCATGTCATCCATTCTTTACCCGTTACCATTACTCATCTTTTATTTGGCATATTAAGATGAGTAGAAGGACTTTACCTATGAAAAACAGGAATTTAAGCTCGGCGCCTAAAATCTCCTGTAATTCTTCCTCTGCTTTTTTTTCAATTTAGGGCCTTATCATTTGCTTGACCTACATGCCCACTGTCTCTGAATACCATCAAATATACCTCGTTTTGCTAATTTTCTTTTTTCTTTGTTTTCTTTTTTTTTTCTTTTACCAGTTCTGAGGTTTGAATTGAGGACCTGGGTACTATCCTTGAGCTTCTTTTTTTTTTTTTTGCCTGTCATGGGGCCTGAACTCTGGGTCTGGGTGCTGTCCCTCAGCTCTTCAGCTCAAGGCTAGCGCTCTACCACTGGAGCCACAGCGCCACTTCCGGCTTTTTCTGTTTATGTGGTGCTGAAGAATCGAACCCAGGGCCTCATGCTTGCAAGGCATGCACTCTACCGCTGAGCCACCTTCCCAGCCCCTCCTTGAGCTTCTTTTTGTTCAAAACTACCACTCTACCACTTGAGCCACAGTGCCACTTCCAGCTTTTTCTGTTTAGGTGGTGCTGAGGAATCAAACCCAAGACTTCATGCATGCTAGGTAAGCACTACCACTAAGCCACATTCCCAGCCCTCCCAAAGGTGACTTGACATAACTTATATGAAGAAATAAAAATGGAGATAAATGGGAAAAAGTACATTGATATTTATACAACTATATTATGATTCATCAACATATAACAATTCATAAGTATACCAATTAATTTCTTTCACTTTCAGCTCCCAAAGAAAGTCATGTTTATAACCATTTTAAATAATAATCTCAGAAAAGGGTAAAATTAAGAATCCTATACAGGTATACAAATGAGCTGTGTTAAACATTTTATTCAGCTTGTAAGGCGGAAAGTGGGTAGATATCATAGCAACTTCAAAGGAGCTAAAACACACCCACTTACATGGAGTAAAGGCTGTTGAATACTCAAATGGAAGCGTTAGCTAACTTCTTCAAGAGGGAGAAAGAGAGTTCAGTTGAAAGTCTGCCAAGCAGGACAGAATCTGCATATTCTTTGATGTGAGTTGTCTTTTCTATCAGTTCTCTACAATTTATAGAGCTGTGAAGCAGCTTCAATAAAATCAGTTTGATAAACCAAATTGTGTGATCAGAACTCACTACACAATGTATAACTTTGCCTCGATGCATAAGTCTTAGACTAGTATTACTTGGGAAACCCATTTAAAAGTTTTTCCAGGCTAGGTGCTGGTGGCTCTCGCCTGTAATCCTAGCTACTCAGGAGGCTGAGATCTGAGGATCACGGTTCAAAGCCAGCCTGGGCAGGAAAGTCCATGAAACTCTTATCTCCAATAAAACCACCAGAAAGCTGGAAGTGGCTATGTAGCTCAAGTGGTAGAGCACTAGCTGTGAGCTGAAGAGCTGAGGAACAGCATTCAGGCCCAGAGTTCAAGCCCCACGACCTACAAAAAAAAAAAAAAGTTTTTCAAGTTGGGCTTGTGGCTCAACCTAGCTATTTAGGAGGCAGAAATCAGGGAATTGTGGTTCCAGGCCAGCTCTGGCATAAAAGTTCATGAGTCTTCATCTCACTAAACGGCTGGGTGTTGTAGGGAAGAACATTGGCTGGACATAGACTGTATACCTATTATCACCAGCAACATGAAGAAGTACAAATAGGAGATTAAAATCCATCCATCAAGACCTTACCTCAAAAGTGTGAGGCTGGAAGTGGTAGAGTACCTACCTAGAAAGCACAAGATCCTGAGTTGCAATAACAAAAAAAATTTTCATATGGATTCAGTGGCTCACAACTATAATAGTAGGTACTCAGGAGGCAGAAATCAAGAGGATTGTCTTTCAAGACCAGTTTTAGAAGAAAATTCACTAGATCCCAGTTCGACCAATAAAAAGCTGGATATGGTGGCATTTACCTGTCATCTGAGATATGCTAAAGCACAAATAGGAAATTGTGGTCTACTTTTGTCTAGCATAAATACAAAGCCCTTTTCAAAAAATAAGTAAAGCAAAGGAGGCTGGATGCATGCATGGCTCAGGTGGACAGTGTCTTCCCGATAAGTGCATGGCCCTGAGTTCAAACCTTAGTATTGAACAAAAAAAGAGTTTTTCAAATAATATTTATTCTGGAAAATGTTAAACATATGTAGAAAGAACAGTAATGAATGCCAGTGTATGTTAGCCACAGTGGCAATCTATGTTATTTTGTCAATCTTTAGCAATCTCTCCTACTTGTATAAAAGCTTTACTATTTTAAAGAAATACCGTGTCATATCATATTTCTGATAAATACTACAAAACATATTTTTATTTCCAGTTCTAACGACCTGAAGCTTTGTTGACAAAACAATTCACACCTAGTACTATTTATTTATTGAAAGTCTGGGCCAAATCACTGAAGCTTTGAAAGCTAGATCACTGCAGCCTTGGTCCCAGGAACTGACTTGGGTAATTACTCTGATATGTGCCACAGTCCACTTGACTTCTAGCTCAGAAAGGAGCTGTTTTAATTTTGATGCACAGTAAATATACATCACAAAATACGTGATTTTACATCACAACCACGTCCTTTTCTATGCTGAAAAAAGTACCTGCAATTCCATAATATTTTTTTTTTTTTTTGGGTCTGGTCATGGGGCCTAAACTCTGGGCCTGGGCGCTGTCCCTCAGCTCTTCAGCTCAAGGCTAGCGCTCTACCACTTGAGCCACAGCGCCACTTCCGGCTTTTTTCTTTTTGCTTATGTGATGCTGAGGAATTGAACTCAGAGCCTCATGCATGCAAGGCAAGCACTCTACCACTGAGCCACCTTCCCAGCCCCTCCATAATATTATTTAGTCCAGTATTAGTTCTATATTGGAAATGCCCCAGTTGTCTCAAAAACATTTCTGAAGTTATTCAAATTATGACCCACATAACATCCAAACATTGCATGTGGCTGCTATGCCTAAATGTTAAGAAAAGCCTACTCTGCTTTCTTATGATTTTAGTTTATTGAAGCTGCCCAAAATTTTTCTTAAGATTTACAAGTGTGCTGGGAAGGTGGCTCAGTGGTAGAGCACTTGCCTTGCATGCATGAGACCCTGGGTTTGATTCCTCAGCACCACATAAGCAGAAGAAAAAAAAACTGAAGTGGTGCTGTGGCTCAAGTGGTAGAGTATTAACTGAAGAGCTGAAGAGCTGAAGAGCTGAGGGACAGCACTCAGGCCTAGAGTTCAGGCCCCACGACCAAAAAAAAAAAAGATTTACAAGTGTTCTTCCCCCATGATATAACCCTTGTTTTCACTGTATTTGATTCTGGTGCCCTGCATCTTGTATATACATTTTTTCTAATTTGGGGAGGGGAAGGGAAATAACAAAATAAGAATACTGGGTGACCCATTGTAACAATATGTTGAAAAGGAACTTTACAACTTGGGGGGAGGAGCAGACAAGATAGGGAGAGAAGGGATGGTTGGGGAAAAACAAAAGAGGAGATAACAATGCTTGATAAGAAATGTAACCCCTCTGTACAGTATCTTTGCAATAAATTTATTTTTTAAAAATGACTTACCACTCTGGGTTCATCTGGTTGCTTATGACTAGTTTTGTTCAAATGTCTATCATTTTCCTACTTAACAGTAGGTATATCCAGAGACTTCATTTAGGTTTCCTCTTATTTTGGCAACAGTAATTTATGAGTTGATTCTTCTTTGCATCCCAAAAGGAGGTACATAGCATCCATGCTAGTTCTGTTTAGTAACTATCCAAATTGTGGTTGGTTGGGTTAAAGTTTTCCTTTTTCCTTTAACCAAAAGCAGATTTGTGAGCTGGGAGCTCATGCCTGAAATCCTAGCTACTCAGGAGACTGAGATCTGAGGATCACAGTTCAAACCCAGCCTGGGCAGGAAGGCCATGAGACTCTTATCTCCAATTAACCATCAGAAAATTGGAAGTGGCGCTATGGCTCAAGTAGTAGAGCACTCGCCTTGAGCTGAAGAGCTGAGGGACAGCACCCATGCCGAGTTCAATCCCCACGACTGACCACCAAAAAAATCAGATTTGTTAATTTCATAGATGTTGCAAAATAATCGTTTTGTGACCCTGAATATTTCCTTATTTATTAGAAACTTGCTATTGTCAACTATTTTGTTAACATGAGATTCAGGTTTGTTTGTTTTTAGGAAATGTAGGTAAATGTTTGATTGTTTTCATTAACTGATTTGCAGTATCAACTGAAGTAGAAAATACACTTACATATGTATACCTACATATGTTAGATGGTACATATGTAAACATATACATATACATAGTATCATCTGACTAACCAAAATGCACTATATACATACATATATACACACATACATATGTATGTATACACATGTACCATCTAACTTACCAAAATTTTCTATATATTCAATGTATTCAACAACAAAAAATGTAAGAAAACATTTCTACCAGTCTATCTGTTATATTTCAGGTGGGGAAATAATAAATGTTAATATGTCAGTCAATGATAGAGGAGATAAATTGTGGTATGTTTATACCATGGGATACTATATGCAATAAAAATAAATGAATAACAATGTCACAAATGTAAAGATAAGGCTGGGCACTGGTGGCTCACACCTGTAATCCTAGCTATTCATCAGGCTGGGATCTGAGGATCATGGTTCACAGACAGCCCTGGCAGGAAAATCTATGAAACTCTTATCTCCAGAAAACCAGAAATGGCGCTGTGGCTCAAGTGGCAGAGCGCTAGCCTTGAGCTGTAGAGCTGAGGGACAGCGCCCAGGCCCAGAGTTCAGGCCCCATGACCAACAACAACAACAAAAAAGTGAAGAGAAGCACAGGTGTGTACACAGCATCATTATAGCCACGATAACTTAAAACATCACAGATCTCACATGGATTAGAAATCTGCTAGCAGGTACACCAGGCACCAGGTGGTGACTTGAAAGGGACACAAGGGCTCCCTTTCTTGTTTGTTTCACATTTTCTATAACTTTTGAATCTGTGTAGTCTTATAATAGAAATCATACTGCCTTTTATGATGACATAATGGCTCATTTACTATAATCACACAATTTGGATATGATCATCTTAAAATAATACTAGAAATAATCCACTAAAATAAGATCACCAAATGCTATTAAAGACTTTTTAATATGGTACTTCTTGTTAGAATGTGTCTATGGACTAATATTAAAAAATTGTCCTGGTTTGCCCAATATTCTTGTAAGAAGTTCTAATCCCCAACTAACATTTTTACAGCTTCTGAGAATTAGGTCTGAAGCTATGTTTATAGTCAATGGCTCTCACCTGAGAAAATAGAAAAAAAATTACCTTATGTCCTCAAGTGATCCAAGTGATTGAAGCATAGTTTCCCTGCTTAAGTCCCCAGTGGTGCCAGGAGCTCTAGTATGGCTACTCCAGCAATCAGTAACTTATCAAAGAATGTGGTCTGAGAGCCAGGAGAGGACGATAGGACATAGTGGATCTGTTCCAAGGAAATTTTATTTATATACCAAAGACTTGGAGGAAAGGTAAGGAGACCTTTTAGGAAGGAATGAAGATGGCTTCCTGTTTCCTCTTCATAACCAGAGAAATCACTTCCTCAGCTCCTCTACTTACATGTTTGGTCCTGTAGAAAACTTTTGCTTGGTCTTACCTTTTTGCAGGAAACTTTGTGCTTAACCCTTGAATCAAGGACAAGTAAATAAAAGGGAGCAAACCCACTTTTACATTCCTCTGAGCTGTGCAATAAGAACTTTATCTCTGACACAGACTACTTCACTAAAACATTTAAGATAAAATTAGTAAAATGGAGTAGCAATATCTTATTAGGGAAAACAATAGCTTACTAGGGATACCCAGTCAAGCAAGTGTGTGGAATTATACCAGACTTACTTTGCAACTTTGAAAAATTACTTATCTTTTTATCATTTAATTTTTATTTTAATTATGTAACATATTCACTGGATTCAGTGTGAAGAATGTGAATGAAAGGGTATCCAGAGAGGTCACACTTTCAAATCTGTCACCTTTAATTTGTACTTTCTTTACTATTGGTTATATTGGTAATGTTCCACTTTCTGTTTTTGAGAGTAAAAATAAGTATAGTTAATCCTTGAAAAACATGGGTTGAACTACATAAGTCTATGAATATACTAACTTTTACTGTTTGAACAATTTGGAAACACATCCAGATTAACTACATAGCTTAAGCATATCAAAAATAGGTAAGATAAATCAATTATGTCATAAAGTTATGTCATAAATCCATAAATATATGTATATAATACTATATTTTATCATTTATAACCATGTAATCTAGAAATAACAATAAAGTTAGTCACATCCTGAATTCATTTTAAGAAATGTAGATTATAGTATATCTTCTCACTTTCTACCATAAGGCATGTACAATCTATTTAGTGATGAAGCAGAGACCATCCATAGTGCCATTCACGGGGGGGGGGGGGGGGGGGGGGGGGGATGCAAGTGCAAAGATGCAATGCTAAATCATAACTGTGTAAATGAGTTGTTGAATAGACTTCTATAATAATTTTATAGCTACCTAATGTTGCTATTGTTATGGGCTCAAGGGTTGTAAATATCTGCTTCAAATGCTGTGTCACTAATCATTTGTATATGAGCAATTGATAACTCCAGAAAGTTATAGACAGTAGTAAAGAGTGATCTCTCAAGATTCTCACATAGATTTCAACATATATGACACATAAAGCACACAAAACACATGTTAATCAGTTGCTTAAGTTATCAGTAAAGTGTCTTTCTAATGAACCAAAGGCTATTACATTTAAGTTTAAGGGAAGTTGTAATCTTTTCCACAATTTTCTATCATCTTTAACAAATTGTACAGTGGGTTTTATTTCAAGTCCATTTATAAATATAATGTACCTGGCTAGGAAAGTGGCTCAGTGGTAGAGCTCTTGCCTTTCATGCATGAGGCCCTGGGTTCGATTCCTCAGCACCACATAAGCAGAGAAAAAAAAGCCGGAAGTGGTGCTGTGGCTCAAGTGGTAGAGCGCTAGCCTTAAGCTGAAGAGCTGAGGGACAGCGCCCAGGCCCAGAGTTCAAGCCTCACGACTGGACCAATAGATAGATAGATAGATAGACAGACAGGCAGATAAATAGATAGATAAAATGTACTTTCATCTAACTCACTCCTTGCATCACGTTTTCCCAAACCTCTTCCACCTTCCAAAAGCAATGTCAGCAACCTCCGTTGTCTTGTTTAATACATGTACACAAACTATTTCAAGCATATTCACCCTTTCACCTTTCCCTTTAACCTCTCCCATCCCATTATTATCCACACTCCAGATGGGACCTGTTTTACATTCTTGTCATTCCTTTTTTGTGTGCATGTTAATTTTCAAAGGTATTTTACTATGGTATCTCACGAAGACATATATTTGTAACAGCCTTTTTCCTGCCCTGAAGTCAGTACCCCAAGTTTCCACTAATCAAAGGTCAAGTGGACATGCATCTGGTTATAGCTTTCCTTTTTCTACACACAAATAATAAAATGTTGATATTGCATTTGCATTATGTATTACACCTTTTCTTCATTTAATAATACTTAAAAGATTATCTCAGCATCAGGAAACAAATGACACAAATAGAAGGAATGTCAAGAGCTTAAGGAAGTGAGCAAAGATATCCACAGAGAAGGGGAGACATACCAGAATCTACTGCAAAGGGAACTACTAAGGCCCTCAGCTGATAGAACAAGAGAAGGCAATTGTAGGACTCAGTGAGATCAGAAGCTTGAGGAGAGAACTATCCAGGAATTATCATCTAGTGACTCCATTCCATTCCATTTTATGTCTATGCCTTTCACTACATGAATTTTTAGTACCTCTCTCTTTTCTTTTTCTTTTTTTGTGGGTTGTGGGGCTTGAACTTAGGGCCTGGGCACTGTCCCTGAGCTTTTCCACTCAAGGCTGGCGCTCTACCATTTTGGGGACATATCGCCATGTCTGCTTTTCCAGTGATTAATTGGTGATAAGAGTCTCACAGACTTTCCTGCCTGGGCTAACATCAAACCAGGATCCTCAGATCCCAAACTCCTGAGTAGCTAGAAGTACAGGTGCAACCTACCAGTGCCCAGCTCCTGCATCTGGACTTAGGAACAGAAAGGCAATTATTTCTGGACAGCAATAGGGGTGTGAGCATAGGTGTGAACATGTCTTTTTGTCTTTGGCTTTTTGCTGCAATCGCCTATGATAATGTGCCGATGCCTTGAAGGTGATACCTACAGTAGAACCAAGTTCCCCATTAGCTCGGCTGAAGATGAGTGAATAAGCCCAGCCCAAATCAATAGAGTCAAGGAGCTAACCTGTAGTTGCTTGTTTTGCAACATCATTTTTCCAATAAATAATGGATTCGCTATTCACATGACCTAAGTTAATATTCATAGTTCCCTTGATCCATCCCATAGTCCCCTTTTATTCTTTGACAGAATCCTTTACCTAATGGGGTGACCCAGACAATTATTTCTATGAGCTCCAAATCCTTGATGACCCTGACATTGGTGAGTAGATGGAGTTTTCATTGATTACTACCATAGATCAAATGGCTCCTGGGATAAATTCCTAGGTTGTAAACACAGTCCACTGATTTCTTATTAATTCCGAGAAATCACATTGGCCAGTACCATTGTGTGCTTCTTCTGATAGTTGATTCAGAAGCAACAAATGGCTTTTGTTTCCATTTCTAATTTATTGGACTATGTTCCTTAGTGAAGTAATTTTTCTGGCATTAGGAATTGCAAAGTCTCTAAACTAATGTTTTAGGTATAGGAAGCAAAACATTTTTGAAATACCCTGTTAGATGTAATAATGAGAAAAGTTTGATAAGTGCTATCTCCCTGTTGCTTTAAGGCAATAGTGCCAAGGTACTACCATATACTTAAGCCATGTGTTTGAAGTCTATCTGTGTCCTCTAGCACAGGCTATAAGTTGTGCCGCATCTGCCCCTGCATTCTAATACAGTCAGTTCTTCTAGCTTTGCAGGAAGATCTCCATTGTGAGCTTTTTGCTAGACTTCATATGCTATAAAATAAATTCTACAACCAGAAGTGTGATGTGAAAAGGGCCACTGTGATGCAGAGGTTTCTGTATGTCAACCCATATTGGAGTTTATTTAAGTCACTTTGATAAGAAAAGTGAACCTTTATTTAAAACTTTTCTGTGAGGTCCTATCATGACCATTCCTTGATGGGAAGAGTTCGATATAATCAATGAGCCAATGGCTGGACTATCATTCTAAGAAATGAGGTCATATTACATTGGCAAATTGGGAAAGAGTCAGGTCAGACTTGCTAAAGGAAAAGTTATTTTTTTTAGTCCATGTATGGACCATATTTCTGTCACCATTCAAACTTAGTAATCAGGCCTACTGAGCAGAAAGGGGGATGCCTAGGGAAAGAGGGTAATAATTACACACAGAACTGGTTATCTTACCCTCTTAATGACTGATGACCTCCTCTTCCATGAAAGCCCTTGGTCCTTTATCTTTCCACTATAAATCTTTGTCACTAAAGGGAATTTTTACTCTATCTGTGCCCAACTCAAGAGATAAGTATCTTCACATATATTTTTATCCATCTGTCTCACAGCCAATTCTCTAGAATGGTTCTGTCCAAGGTTCTTAACCTGTCAAACCATTAGCCATTGCCATTAGGTAAAAGCAAATACGGATTTCAGGACTTCTTTACTCCATTATAAGTACACAACCAGATATGCTACCTGAAACCCAGCCCAACAGGAAGATTTCCCTCCATCATTGTCAGAGATATTTCTAAGTAGGGCTGTCATACATCACTTTTCTATGATCACCTGCTGTCAATATAATGTAGATAGGCCTATTCAGCATGAGGCCATATTTGTGTATTAGAGGAGACTGAGCATAGAATAGCTGTAGAGATTTAGACTACATGAATGTGAACTGCACCTGTGTGTTTCCTGACCTGCTAGAGCCCTGCTTTCTATATATTCTTTTCTTTTAACTAGTGTTTTACTAAAAAGATTAAATTTCATGATCAAGTAGGTCAGAAAACACAGTTGGTAATGGGTAATTTAGATTAATCGAGTCTCTTCTAGGACTCAATAGCAAGTGACAAGCCAAATCTTAAGGGATATGTGTGTGTGTGTGTGTGTGTGTGTGTGTGTGTGTGTGTGTGAATATGTGTATATTTTCATTTTGTTGTTGTTTTAGAAATAGGTCTTGCTATGTTGCCCAATCTGGTCCCAAGCTCATAAGCCCTAATTATGCTCCTGCCTCAGTAACCCAAGTAAATTGGAGCTACACACATGCAGGTTGGAACTACATTTTGGATAATAGAACATTGTGAGAAAAACAAGGCATACACAGCCTTAATTTTTTTAAGCTTAAAATAGCTAATTTTGGTGGCTCTCACCTACAATAGTAGCTATTTAGGAGGCAGAAATCAGGAAGATTATGAAGACCAGCCTAGGTTAAAAAGTGTACAAGACTCCCAATAAAAAGCTGGCCACAGGGGCTGGAAAGGTGGCTCAGTGGTAGAGCGCTTGCCTTGCATGCATGAGGCCCTGGGTTCGATTCCTCAGCACCACATAAGCAAAAAGAAAAAAGCCGGAAGTGACGCTGTGGCTCAAGTGGTAGAGCGCTAGCCTTGAGCTGAAGAGCTGAGGGACAGCGCCCAGGCCCAGAGTTCAGGCCCCACGACCGGACCCAAAAAAAAAAAAAGCTGGCCACAGTTGTTTGCATCTTCATCCTTGCTAAACAGAAAGTATAAGGGGAAGATCAAAGTCCAGACTAGCCAGGCAAAGAGCAAGATTCTATCTGAAAACAAAAACAAAAGGGACTAGGCACATGATTCAATTGATAGAACACATGCATGAAAGCATGATTTTCCTAAGTTCAAACCCAAGTACCACCAACAATAAGCAACCCTAATGCCATAGAACAATTCCACCCCTATCAGTTTATTGCCTGTGGATTGCCTGGTGCTGCAACCTAAAGTTGTGGGCAAGCCCTTTCTTACCTCATGTCCCACTCAACATTGAAAATCTGAGAGCATCCAATAAATGAGCTGAAGCAGAATTCTCAAATGTAATGTCTGTTGACTATCTCTTATTCAAATTCTTGAGATCAGAAATGTTCCACAATTTTGAATACTTGTTTTATTACTCCATTTTACAATACTGCAACAAAATACCATAGGCCGACTGCCTATATAGGTCAAAAGGTTTATTTAGCTCAGGATTTTAGGAGATCAAAGTACAAGTTCATGTGATCCCATTCACATGGCCTATGGTGAAGGTGGCATTAGAGGGTAAGAGTGTGCATGGGAGCAACTAGTCACATTTGACAGAAAAAAAAAAAATGGAAAGCAGGAGAAATGGCTGGGGCCAGACTTGCTCTTTTTGTATTAATCCTGTCATGAGAATTCAAGGATTGCTCAAGAAATACCTCACACCCCACATAACTGAGGACCTCCCACTAGGCCCTAAAGATTCCACCACCTCCCATCAGAGTGACCCTGGGAACCAAGCCTTTAATTCCAGTGGACCCTTAGCAGACAGACCGCACCCAAGCATTTGCATATGCACAATAAGATACCATAGGACTGGGACCCAACCCCAGTATAAGCAAGGAATTCTTTTCTTTTTCATAGACATGAACACATGTATAGAAGATGAAGTTCACTGTATATAATTTTGTTGATGTGCGTGCATGTTCACTGTAGCACAGGTTCTTAAAATCAGATGTGGAATTTTCCACTGGTGGAAACATGTCACCACTCAAACTTCATATTTGGAGGCATTTTAGATTTCAGATATTCCAATTAGACATGCTCACTTGGGATATGTTGGTTCCAAAATACAACAGACAATCAAATAGCTCTCTTTCCTGGTGGTAAAACACAGCATTAAAACAAAGTTTCTCTCTTTATCAGGAGTGGCTCACCAAACTAAAAATGTCAATGATGTAGCAGTGCTTAAACAAAAATGAGGCTAATCTACCCTTTGGTATACATCTTACCAAATCACCTCACATGGTGGCCACACCCTCTCACCAGGCCCAATCAGTATGCAATTACAGGATTTTTCATTTCATCATCTTAGGTACACCTTCCACCTCTCCATGTGCCACTAGGTTGAGCTTTATTGATTTCTGTGTTGCTCTCTGGCTTCCTGTTGTGTTTGGTCAACCAAAGGCACTGGTTGGAGATAAGACTGATTTGAGATCAGAGTCTTACTCCTCTTTTTCTCCTCTATGGATTCATACATCCTGGCTGTATGTGGCTATAGCCCTTTACTGTAGATCTCATGCCTTTTAGTGGCCTCCTTGTACAACTAGTCTTTCTTTCTAGGTATTCAAAACTACTTACTTGTTCTCCTTTGCCTTGCCCCCTGTCCATTCAGGTCTGTAATTAAATTGCTCAGGATTCTATAGCAAAGTATATAAGTTATATAGACAACAGCCAGTTGTCTTAGATGACAGAACTTCACTCTCAGAGCTCTAGAGATAGAAGTTTGAAATCTAAGTATTGCAGGACTTTGTTACTTTTGGAGGAAAATCTGAGAGCAAACCTCTTACTTATTTTTCTTCTTAGTTTTTGCTCCCTGACAGCAGTAGCTCGGTGTCCCTTGGCTTCTAGCTGCTGCATCACACCTTCCTCCTTTCTTTGGGACACATCTATGCCTGTGCCTCAGTTTGCTTCTCTGATATTGGACTAGGGCCCGTCATAACTTGATTACATCTACAGTCATCTTAACACCATTGTATCTATAAAATCTCTGTTTACAAATAAGGCCACATTCTGAGTATCTTGGAAGGTGTTTACTTTGGGGAGGACACTGTTTAACCTAGGACAAGTTGCACAAGTAGGAATGACTATTTCTACATCTTTCATGGTTGCAAAAGCTTTTTCTTAAGTGGCCCTAGTTATCCAATTTGAATATTCTGTTTCTCATCAGAAGGCTTCTGGTCAACCCATATTGGCTACAATGATGAGCAAGTTCTCTCTAGACTATTATATTGGAGAACAAGAGAATCTTAATAGAAACAAGAGGGATTTTTATTCTTCATTGCTGTTTTTGTTTTCTTTTTGTCTTGTTTGTTCATTTGTCATTCTTTGGGAGGGTAACAGGGCACAGAAATGGAGTGACAAAGGGTAAGCAAACACATCAGTTGTAGTCACTAGACATTATATTTAAAATGAGTTATACAATTTGTGGGAGGGAATGTGTGGGAAAAACTAGGAGAGAGAGAGGGAAGGGGTGACTTATGTAAATGTAACCCCTCTGTAAATCACCTTTACAATAACAATTTAAAACTTAAAAAAAAAAAGAAATGGAGAGTCTTCATAGCCCTGAGTTAAAATTACAATGCTATCTATCTACATGGAGACAATTTTTTTTCATTAACTTACCAATAGAAATGAGAGAGCTACCACAAAGTTATTTGCTCCATTCAAGAAACCACATCTAGAAACTAGTTGTAAGACATCACTGTCCAATTATGTTAGCAATAAACTGTTCTTCTCCTAAGACATCTGGCTTTTTCTAACCAAAGGGACAAGTTAAATACCACCTCTCCAGTGTCCTGGAGACATGTTAATGCTTTTGGTTTATTGCCTTGACTCTGTAGGAGTTTAGCAGTTGAGAGTGAGGGAGAGTGTCAAGTTCAAGGGCCTCTATTTGTTGCTATGTACTAAAATAACATTTACTCCATGGGTCAAGGAAGCAATATTGGGATTTTTTTGATACCATATAGGATTGTTCTCATAAGTGCTATATAAGAGGAAATGATCACAAAACCAGTCTCCTAGAGGAACCCATTTGCCTCTTTTTACCTTGAAGACAGAGCAAAAGGATACCATCTTTGAAAAAGCCAGAAAAAGCCAACTCTCACCAGACACTGCACCTTCTGGCAAGTTAACTTTAAACTTTTCAACCTCCAAACTGGCAGAAGTAAATTTGTACTATAGCAGCAGGGATGGACTAATGGATTGATAGGAATGTTTTATCACATATTGTTATTCAAATATTCATCTGAAAGCAACATGGGCTAAAAATTTGATATGACAGTGTATTAACTTCAACAGTGACTTAGGTGTTTTGACTCATGATGTTTTAGGAAATATTATAAATATGTTTTTACATATTTATAATATACTACAATATACTACAATCATGCAAAGATTCTATTACTTACATATAAGAGTTAATGAAATAGAGGGACAGTAAGGATACATGATTTACCCCCAATTCACTTAGTAATCAGTTGGATTCAGATTGAGCTCCAGGGCTGGGAATGTAGCTGAGTGGTAGTACATGCCAGGCGCTGGATTCACTCCTTGACATCACAGAGAAAGAAAGAGAGGGATGGGGAGGAAGGAAGAAAGCAAAGAAGGAAGGAGGGTGGGAGAGAGGGAAAGAGGGAGGGAGAGAGAGAGACAGAAAGAGAGACAGAGTCCAGCCAAGTTCTGGTGGTTCATACCTGTAATCCTAGCTACTCAGGAAAATGAGATCTGAGGTTGATGGTTCAAAGCCAGCCCTGCTGGCTTTGAGTCCATGAGACTCTTATATCCAATTAATGGCCAAACAACCAGAAGTAGAACTGTGGCTCAAGTAACAGAGTGCTAGCCTTGAGCACAAAAGCTCAGAGACAGTACTTAGACCAAGTTCAAGCCCTAGGATTGGCAAAAACAAAAAATAGCACACAATGTCAGTCTGAGAGTATAATTTAATGGGAGGCCTGTCATGTGTAAGGTCCTGGATTCTAGCCTTAATGTACTTGCATGTGCATGCATGTACACACACACACATACACACACACACACACACACACACACACACACACACACACAAACCCACACACAGAGAGAAGTTTTAAATCTGGACTTGGTGGAACATATCTGTAATCCCAGCCCTCAGATGCTTGAGGCAGGTGGATCACAAGTTTAAACCAGAGTAGGCTATATAACTGAGATCCTGTAGGAAAAACAAGAGGTAGAAATTATAAATATATATAAGAGAATGAAACATGGTGCTATTTAGTTCTTAAGTGCTGGAAAAGATGGCTAAGGTAGCTGTTGTCTGACTACACAGCTGTTACATTGGGAACACTGAGCTGTATTAGAGCTCTGCCTCAATGATGAGGTGGTTGAACCTTGTTACATCAAACTTTGCAGCCCATTGCTGGTAGTTCACTGCTAAAACCATAGCTCCTCAGGAAGCTGAGATTTGAGGACCAAAGTGCAAAGCTAGTCTCAGTGGTAAAATTCATGAGATTTATCTCCAATCAGTCACCAAAGAATCACAAATGGAGCTTTGGCCCAAATGTTAGCCTTAAACGAAAAATGCTAAGGGATAGCACCCAGTCTATCCCAGTTCAAACCCCAGTATTGAGACGCATATAAAACAAATCCAATAATGAATCATAAAATACCTATACTTACTCAAGTGCATTTCCTTGGCTCAACCAATGCACAGAACCAATTATTACATAGCTTCTGATGTGCAGTGTTAATGCTGATACCATCTTTCCTATGATGAAGCCAAAAGGCTTCCATCCAAAGATGGAACCTGATATATTTCTTACCAGATAACTGCTCTAAAGAAGTACTGAGTTACGAAGGCTTGGCATAGAATAGATAGAATCGAATAGAATAGAATAGATAGAATTCCTCTTATTGTCACCAGCCAATGCATTGAGAGTCAAATCAAGACTATCTTTCCAAAATGGAACAAAAAATTAGAATAATTAATTTACCACAAGTTTTCTTAAAGCCAGAGATTTCCAACCCCACCTAGATTTATTAATCAGAGTCTCCAAAAAAGTCTGAAAATTTGGATTCTGTTTTAATACAAGATCTCACTATGTAGCCCAGACTATACTCAATCTCATAATCCTCCTGCTTTAGTGTCTTCAGTATTGATATTGCAGACATGTGCCACATGCTGAAATCTAGAATGTTAGTACTTCTACAAATCTTTGTTACTGTTGTTGTTGTTGTTGTTGTCAATCATGGGCTTGAACACAGGTCTGGGCACTGTTCCTGAGCTTTTGTGCTCAAGGTTAGCATGCTACCATTTTGAGCCACCGCTCCACTTCTGGTTTTCTGGAGGTTAATTGAAGATAAGAGTCTCATGGACTTTCCTATCTGGGCTGGCCTCAGATCTCATTCTCCTGAGTAGTTAAGATTGCAGGTGTGATCCACAGGCACCCAACTACTAATATACAGAATATTTGAAAACTATTCAGCTATTTACTAGGAATAGTCTACCTTATTTTCTCCATCAAAAGACTTCATATCTACATGCCATTTTGATGAGTCCTGAAAATATCAGGAACTGTCTGAACTATTCAAAACAGTACATTTCTTTTTCTTTTTTTTAATTTTATTTTATTGTAAAGATGCTGTACAGAAGGATTACAGTTACATGAGTAAGGCAATGAGTATATTTCTTATCAAGCATTGTTCTTTTTCTTCCTTTTCTTTTTTTTCTTTTGTGCCAGTCCTAGGGCTTGAACTTCAGTCTTGGGCACTATCACTGAGCTTCTCTTTGCTCAAGTCTAGTACTCCAGCACTTAAGCCAGAGAACCACTTATAGCTTTTTCCGAGTAGTTTGTTGGAGATAAGAGTCTCACAGCCTTTCCTGCCTGAGCTCGCCTCAGAGTAGGATCCTCAGATCTTAACTTCCTGAGAAGCTAGGATTACAGGCATGAGCCACAAGTGCCCAACTTCATTTTCAAGAAAGGAAACTTCAACCTTTCTAAGTTCTCTTTAGCTTAGACACAAGAAAGTACATCTTCAGTGAAGTTTTTATTGTCCTACTAAAATTCACCAAACAAGTTATAAACACCAAACCAGATACATTAATTGCTGTTAATGTATTATCTAGGAGTCCAAAAGGCATCTCCACAGGCACACTGATCTGCTTTGCTAAGACTTTTATTATATGATTGAAGAATGTTTTTTGCCTGTTGATCTCATTTCATCAAAGGGACCAAGAAAGAAATACTTGTGACTCACAACAAATGGAAGGATCATCAAGTATCCTGGAAACTTTGATTTATAAGATGGGTCTACCTAGTTGTGTTATATACCTATTTCCTGGGTGCATTAGCATTAACATAAATTACAGAGATTGCATAGAGTAATGGCACTAATATCCTAACCTCAGCCAGTGTCTTCCTCCAGAAACCATCTTTGCCAAGTTTAGTGCCATTGTAGTACAGGAAAAAAAAGGAAAGGCCTTACCATAAATGCCAAGTTGAACAGAGGTGCTATACACCATGCATCACCTACACACACTCTGACCCATATACCAGGAGTGTGGTGATTTACATCATGTATCACCTACACACACTCTGACTCATATACCAGGAGTGTGGTGATTTACTTATCACATCTGATACAGCGTGCCAGGCTGTTTTGAGAAAAATCACTCAAACATCTTTATTATTTATTAAACATCAGAAATTAAACAGAAACTTTAAGTATCCTCAGCTGGGTTCCCGTGGCCTACTACACGGGAGGCTGAGATCTGAGAACTGAAGTTCAAAGCCAGCCAAGGCAGAAAAGTCCGTGAGGCTCTTATCTCCTGTTAACTACTACAAAGCTCAGTAGAGCTGTGACTTAGGTGGTAAAGCACTAGCCTTGAGTGAAACAGCTAAAGGACAACACTCAGACTCAGAGTTCAAGCCCCAATGTCAGTATAAAGAAAGACTTCATTAGCTATTAATTCACTGTGAAAATATTTGTTAGGTACTTTCTTTGTGCAAGATTGATGAGACTTTATTTTGTTATCTTCAAGCTAACAGTTTATTGAAAAACAAATGGCAAAAAAACCCCACAAAATCGCCCTTCAATCTACTTTCTTTATCTAAATAAGGAAGTAATTAGACTAAATATTTTCTTAGGTATATGTTCTAGAAAATTCTATTAACCTAAAATTTGTTTCCCTTTCTATAATGTTTTAAATCCAATATTTTAGTTAGAAGAATCTAAAAGTTAATCTTAGTTAGAAAGTGCTTCTATAAGAGAACAATAACAAACATAAATAGCTACATTGAAATAACATATCATGCCGGGTGCTGATGACTCACACCTGTAATTCTAGCTACTCAGGAGGCTGAGAGCTGAGGATAATGGTTAAAGCCAGCCTGGGCATGAAAGTCTGTGATACTCTTATCTCCAATAAACCACTAGAAAACCAGAAGTGGCGCTGTGGCTCAAGCAGTAGAGCGCTCACCTTGAGCTGAAGAGCAGAGGGATAGTGCCCAGGCCCAGAGTTCAAGCCCCATGACCGGAAAAAAAAAAAAAAAAAGAAAAGAAATAGCATATCACATGTTCAATTAACAGCAACAGGAGTTGGGTGCCAGTGGCTCATGCCTGTAATCCTAGCTATTTAGGAGGCCAAGATCTGAGGATCGGGGTTAAAAGCCAGCCTGAGCAAAAAAGTCCCTGTGAGACTCTCGTCTCCAATAAACTACTCAAAAAATCCAGAAGTGGTGCTGTGGCTCAAATGCTAGAGTGCTAGCCTGGAGCACAAGGAGGCTCCGTGATAGCACCCAGGTCCTGAGTTCAAGCCCCAGCACTGGAAAAAAAATAGCAAGAGGACTGGGGCTGTTGCTGAATAATTGACGACTTGTCTAGCCTTTTTAAGCTTATGGGCTTAGTCCCTACTGCCACAAATAAATGAATGTAAAGAAAATAGACTAAAGAAAACACTTCAAATAGGCCCCACTTGCACCCACAGTAAAGCAGGAAAGTGAAAATTGAGAAAAGTTTTATGTAAGGAAAACTATTTTCTGTGCCAGTTATTATTTGATATTAACAATATGAAAAATGATACTGTGTCTTGTTTCATAAATAAACATTAATACATAGTTCTCTTATTACATGAAAACCTTTTATTGATTGTCATATTCTGGGTATAGCTGTGTCTGTGTGCAAAGGTTTTAGAAGGCGTATGGTGTCTGCTTCAGTTTATTCAGTGGTGGCCTTTAGTACACTACCAAGTGTTGTAATATGCAAAGACCAGCTCTGGCATGTGTTTACTTAGCCTTGCCCTTTGAATTACTTCTCAAGATCAGTTATGAAAATCTACCTTCTCCTATTTTCCAGATTAAAATAGCCCTTCAAAATAATATTTACTTAACTTTCGATTGTATTAAATTGTTTTCATGATATAAATGTTTTCAAACTGCATTTTTTTCACAACTATCCTCATACACATTTAAGAAGCTGACATAATTCCAGGCACCAGTGGATTGCAGATGTAATCTTAATTACTCAGGAAGCTGAGATCTCAGGATTATGGTTCAAAGCCAGCCTGGGTAGACAAACCCAAGGCAACACTTATCACCAATTAACCACAGAAAAGTCCAAAGTGGAGCTGTGGCTCAACTGCTAAAGCATTAGTCTGAGGACAAAGGGTAAGGACAACCCCCAAGCCCTGAGTTCAAGCCCCAGGACTGGCACACAAAAAATAGAAAGAGCTGAACTGTATCCAAAGAATACAACAATTCTAATCTAATACATCAGATAAGAATTGGTTAAAAGGTCAACTTGTTTATTAGAAGAACATTAGGAAGCAAACACTTTTACATATACCTGGAGGGAGTATAGATTGACACAAACTTTCCTGATTGCTTGGCATTATATATCCAAGTACTCTGGCAAAACATGTATGTAAATGTGTATAAGCCAGAGATTTAGCTTCAGGAATGATTGGACCTGAATACAAATGTCTATTTTCACAGGTCGTTTACTGTACCTAGACTTCTCACTATTCACAAACTAAGGCCTGGAGTCTCTGTGAAGGGATCCCCCTAAATAGAATGACAAGTGGAGAAGGAGCCCTTCTGCTTCAGGTCAGGGGGGGTGGATCAAGCTGTTAACCCTGAGTGGGGCAGCTGTAGCTATGTAGAACAGCAGAGAATGACAGTTAAGACTAGCTGTGACTGTCTGGCTTGAAGCTGTGGCTTCATCTTCATAAATACAATGTAGGCAGACACATACATATGTCTACACGTATGCATATATACAGTGTATGAATGTTCCCATCATCTCCTGATCCATGGGGAAGATCAGGGAGAAGCATTCCCTCATTCATATTTAAAAGAAGGAAATCTAGAGACATGAGAAATTACATGTATCTGATAAATGATACAGTATACAATTAACAGTCACACCTGTAACACTTTAGGAATTTTTAAGTTTGTTTTTAGCTGACAAATAAAAAAATTGTACATAATATTAGTGTATGAATACATTGCAGCATGTCTAAATCAGATTAAACATACCTTATTTCCCCAGACATTTATCATTAATTTGTTGTGAAAACTCAAAATCATAATTTTTGGGGTTTTTTTTCTTTTTTGTTGGTCTGGGGCTTGCACTAAGAACCTGGGTATTGTCCATTAGTGTTTTTCACTCAACTTGAACCATAGCTCTGCCTCTAGCTTTTTACTAGTTAATTGGAGATAAGAGTCTCACAGACTCTTCTGCCTGGATTGACTTTGAACTTCTGGGTAGCTAGGATTTTAGGCATGAGCAATCAAGGTTTGGATGTTTAAAAAAAAATTCTGAACTTCAAGATTGTACAAGGGGATGGCAGTTTAACATGTCCATCTAAGTGTCTGGTGCTTTTTGAGTAGAGCAAACCTGCCCATCATTCTCAATTCCACCTCCTCCTTACCCTTAGCTTCCCTATAATATTTGTATAGATTAAACTATTTTATTCAACAAACACAGCTGAACACATATGAGAAATTAGAAACTATACTTGGTTGTAGGGCCACCAATATTGGTGTCTAGCATGCTATTGTGGGACTTAATGCTAATGGTATAATAGGGATATATATATATATATATATATATATATTCTTTCATATATAGTCTTGAAAGCTAAGAAAAATTAAGTACACAGAAATATCAGTATAGATACAACTAGAGTCCAATGCTATCCTTGAAAAAGATATGTAATATCATGAATTGAAACTTATTTATAAACACTTACCTTGAACTTGAGAAAACAATTCAAGAATATAAATTGGTTTTCCAAACAATCCATGCTCTTCCGCAGCAGGAATACAACTGACGACAACTGAGAGAAAGGTTTAAAATCCATAGTCTCACACATACTAGTTATTGCAAATAAGGGAAACCATGGGACCTATGTTTCTTTGGGCCTGGCTTGCTTCACTTAATATAATTTTTTCCAAGTCTTTCCATTTCCTAACAAATGGGGTAATGTCATTCTTTCTGATGGAGGCATAGAATTCCATTGTGTATAAACACATTTTCTTGATCTATTCATCTACTAAGGTGCATTTGGGTTGTTTCCATATCTTTGCTATGGTAAATAATGCTGCAATAAACATAGTTGTGCTGGTAGCTTTAATATGATCTTGTTTTTGTGATCATTTGGGTAAATGCCCAAACGTGGGATTGCTGGGTCATAGGGGAGCTCTATGTGGGCTCTTTTGAGGAACCTCCATACTGCTTTCCAAAGTGGTTGAACAAGTTTACACTCCCACCAATGTAGTAGGGTTCCCTTCTGCCGACATCCCCTCCAGCATCTGTTGTTGTTAGAGTTCTTGATTATAGTCATTCTAACTGGGGTGAGGTGGAGTCTCAACGTTGTTTTGATTTGTATTTCTTTTATGGCTAGGGAGATTGAGCATTTCTTCATGTGTCTATTGGCCATCCTTCTTTCCTCTTCAGAGAAGTTTCTCTTTAAGTCTTTAGCCTACTTGTTTATCAGGCAGTTGTTTGAGGATTTGTTGTTGGGGGATTTAATTTTTTGAGTTCCAGTTATATTTTAGATATGAGACCCTTGTCCATTGTATGGCTACTAGAAGATCTTCTCCCAATCTGTGGGTTTTCTATTGATCTTGCTAGCTATGTCCTTTGCCATGCAGAAGCTCTGCAATTTCATGCAATCCCATTTGTCCAAACTTTCTTTGATTTGTTGTGTTTCTGGGTCTCTATTAAGAAAATTTTGGCCTGTGCCAAGGAGACCTAGGGTTTCTCCTATTCCTTCCTGTAATGTTTTCAGGATACGTATGACCATATAAGGTAATGTTAAGCGAAATGAACCCCAAGATAGGGACACATAACTTTTTTTCTTTCTTGCTATTGTTTCCAACATATTTATAATGTATCATCGATTTTTTTGTTTCTTTGTATGTTCCTCCCCCACGGTATAACCCCTGTTTTCACTGTATTTGATGTCGGTGCCCTGCATCTTCTCTAACCCGGGGAGGGGAAAGGAAAAAACAAAATGCTTAAATAAGGATACAGGTTGACTCATTGTAACAATGAGATGCACAAAACACTATGGTGAAAATGAACTTTACAACTTCGATGGGGGAGTTGTGGGTAATTGTGGAAGTGGGAGGGAAGGGGTGGTAGGGGGAAAACAAAGGAGGGGGCAACTATGCTCAATAGGAAATGTACTCATTACCTTGCTCATGTAACTGTAACTTCTCTGTACAGTATTTTTACAATAAAAATTGTACAAAAATCATAGTCTCAGATGATTAGAATATTTATGATATGGTATCCAGCATAATAAATAATGCTCGTTTCATTTCAGGACAATACTTACACTTACAAGCCTCACATTTGATCCCAGCGCTGCCCAAATCCCCACTCTTTCCCTCAAAAAATGAACCCCTCCAATATGACGTTTCTTTTTGTTATTTTCCCCAAACACAATCTCACTTTGTATTGGCCATGAACCTCCTGTGTAGCCTAGGATGGCCTTGAACTTGAGGTATTTCTATGTTAGCTTCCAGACTGCAAAGATGGCAGGTATGTGGCAGCACATCTGGATATATATTTCTTTTCTTTTCTTTCTTTCTTTCTTTTTTTTTTTTTTTTTTGGTCGTGGGGCTTGAACTTTGGGCCTGGGCACTGTCCCCAAGATCTTCAGCTCAAGGCTAGCGCTCTACCCCTTAAGCCATAGCACCACTTTCAGTTTTCTGGTGGTTTATTGGAGATAAGAGTCTCATGGACTTTCCTGCCCAGGCTGGCTTTGAACCATGGTCCTGAGATCTCAGCCTCCTTAGTAGCTAGGATTACAGATGTGAGCCACTAGCGCCCATAGATATATACTTCTTTATATGCCTTAACTTCCACAAAACAAAGCCATGACCAGCAGTGCCTTCCTTTGCCTTCTTTTCCTCTCCTTCTCTCCTCTCCCCTCCTCTGTGTTTTTTCTTGTCTTTCCTTTTTTTTCTTTCCTTCCTTCTTCCTTCCTTCCTTCCTCCTTCCTTGGCTTCTCTCTCTTTCTGTCTCTCTGTCTTTCTGTCTCTCTGTCTGTCTCTGTCTGTCTGTCTCTCTCTCCCCCCCCCCCTTACTTGGAACAGAATCTTACTCTGAAGCCTAGCTGATCTCAAACTCTTGCCTTAGTTCCAGGATTATAGAAGTATGCTATCATTCCTGACCCGATGTACATATTTTTTAATTCACACATAAAAATTATATGTATTTATAAGGTACGGTGTCATGATTCAATATATGTTTAGCAGAGGTCCAATTTTAAAAACAGGTCAAGGGCTTCAGGTTTGGCTTTAGTGGTAGAGCTCTAGCTTAGCAAGTTCGAAGCCCTTCATTACAAACCCAGTACCACCAAAAGAAGGAAGGAAAGATGGAAGGAAGGAAAGAAGAAAGGAAAGAAGAAATTAAATAAGTAAGAAAATAAATAAGAGCTCGCCTCAGGCTATGGTTTTATAAACCTAGATTTTCTTACTAGAGTTTGAACTCAGGGCCTGGGCACTATCCCTAAGCTTCTTTTGCTCAAAGCTAGCACTCAACCACTTGAGCCACAGTGCCACTTCTGGCTTTTTTTTGTTTATGTCTGTTTATGTAGTACTGAGGAATCAAACCAAGGGCTTCATGCATGATAGGCAAATACTCTACCACGAAGCCACATTCCCAGCCCCTAAACTTAATTTTCTTTTTTTTCTTTTTCTTTTTTTTGGTCGGTCGTAGGGCTTGAACTCTGGGCCTGGGAGCTGTCCCTCAGCTCTTCAGCTCAAGGCCAGCGCTCTACCACTTGAGCCACAGCGCCACTTCCGGTTTTCTGGTGGTTTATTGGAGATAGGAGTCTCACGGACTTTCTTGCTCGGGCTAGCTTTGAACCGCGATCCTCAGATCTCAGCCTCCTGAGTAGCTAGGATTACAGGCGTGAGCCACCAGCGCCCGGCTTTCTTTCTTTTTTTTTTTTTTTTGTCTGTCATGGGGCTTGAACTCTGGGCCTGGGCACTGTCCCTTAGCTCTTCAGCTAAAGGCTAGCCCTGTACCACTTGATCCACAGTGCCAGTTTTCTGGTGGTTTATTGGAGATAAGAGTCTCATGGCCTTTCCTTCCCAGGCTGGCTTTGAACCATGATCCTCAGATCTCAGCCTCCTGAGTAGTTAGGATTACAGGAGTGAGTCACTGGCGCCCAGCCCTAGATTTTTTTTTAGGCAATCATATTTTTTTGCTTTTCAAAATATCCTAATTTTGTTTTTCAAAATAGTGCCTTCATTACTATCCACTGATTGTCCCTTGCTAGGCAGTGGGGAAAAGGTTCCATGTTGCACACACATCTGTCTTCTCTTCAATGCCCATATAGCTGAGCCACACTTCCGAATGCACCCTCCTTTTGCAGTTGGTTCCACATGTCATGAATTCTGGCCAGTGGAATTTAAGGAGACAAGATACGTGATGTCAGTAGCCAATCAGGAAAGCAGAACAAGAGCTTCTCCTTTTCTGCTCAAGATAATTGGCCTTAAATGGGGTCACTCCAGAGCTAATATGACTCCTCCCTACTAAGGCAGACCTAACAGACTAGTGTTTCCTTCTTTTTTTAAAAAAAAATTATTGTTAAGGTGATGTACAAGGGGCTACAGTTACATAAATAAGATAGTGAGTACATTTCTTGTCAAACTTCTTGTCCTCTAGTGTCACATTCTTAAAAACAAATATGGAGCCGGGCGCTGGTGGCTCACGCCTGTAATCCTAGCTACTCAGGAGGCTGAGATCTGAGGATCGCGGTTCAAAGCCAACCCGGGCAGGAGAGACCATGAGACTCCTATCTCCAATAAACCACCAGAAAACCGGAAGTGGCGCTGTAACTCAAGTGGTAGAGCGCTCGCCTTGAGCTGAAGAGCTAAGGGACAGCGCCCAGGCCCAGAGTTCAAGCCCCACGACCGACCAAAAAAAAAAAAATATGGTAGAGTCCTGCTGGTAGCTACTCTTAACAGCAGAAGAAAGAGGAACTGCGGGGTTCCCCCCCCCCCCGCCCCTCCACAGAACTTGAAGGCAAAACAGTAGTAATCTGCTAATCCAAAAGAGGATCCAGGAGTGTGCAGGTTCCAACACAAATAGACCATGTTATTGACTGACCTGTGTCTAGCTCACATCACAAATGAAAACCAGGAGCTGAGGGGACCCTGTTCAGCTTTTGGAATTCATTATCTCAAACAATGGTTTCTCTTCCAGGGTTGATTCTGCATTCCTAAGGCCATTTGAGAATTTCCCAGGAGATGATTTTATTTTCAGGGCTGGAGCCAGGGTGGTGTGCTTTGTATATGATGTGAGGAAACGACCAGGTTTCATCCTTTTTCCTGTGACTATCCAATTGCCTCTGCACCATTTGTTGAATATTCTTTTCCTCCACTGAACTGTCTGAGTACCATGGTTGAAATTCAATTGCCTGTCAACTAAAGGATTGGTTTTTAGATTCACACTTCCATTCTCTTTATTTATATGCCTGAGTACTTATGTGAGTACTCAGTGTGTGTGTGTGTGTGTGTGTGTGTGTGTGTGTGTGTGTGTGTGTGTGTGTGTGTGTGTGTGTGTGTGTGTGTGTATTCCTAGCACTGAGCTACACTCCTAGTCCAATATGATCTTAATTGTTGTAGCATTATTGAAAGTTTTCACATGGGGAAGCAAGGGTATTGGATATGTTTTCTCTCCCCCACCTCCCCATCCCCCGATTGTTTTGGCTGCTCTGAGATCCTTGCATTTCCCTGTAAATTTTAAGTTCAATTTGCAGAAATTTCTGTTAAAAATGTGTCTTATGCCGGGCGCCGGTGGCTCACACCTGTAATCCTAGCTACTCAGGAGGCTGAGATCTGAGAATCGCGGTTCAAAGCCAGCCCGGCCAGAAAAGATCGTGAGACTCCTATCTCCAAAAAACCACTAGAAAACCGGAAGTGGCGCTGTAGCTCAAGTGGTAGAGCGCTCGCCTTGAGCTGAAGAGCTGAGGGACAGCGCCCAGGCCCAGAGTTCAAGCCCCATGACCGACAAAAAAAATAAAATAAAAATGTGTCTTGGATTCATATTTCTTAACCACTGAATTGTTGTTGTTTTAATCACTACTTCTATGTTTTCATTTGCTGCAGGTCCATTCATATTTTTACTTCTCTTGTGGTTCAGCTTTAGTAGTTTCCTTGTACCTAAAAATTTGTCTTTGACTTTTGGGTTTGTTTCACCTAAATTTTTTTCATGCAATTGAGATATAATACCTTATAATACAGTAAGATCTATAGTAACATCTGATATTTCAATCCTAGCTTAGTCATGTGAGTTCTCATCCTTTACTTTTTAGTCAATCTAGCTAAATTTGTCAATATTGTTGATCTTTTCAAAGAACCAACTTCTGGTTTCATGATTCTCTCTTCTTTTTCTATTTTCTACTTATGTCCACTCTAATGTTTATTATTTTCTTCTGCCACCTTTGTGTTTAGTTTATTCTTTTCATTTTTCTAGTTACTTATTGTAGAAAGTTAAAGTTCGATTTAAGATATTTCTTCATTTTATGGTAAACATTTACAGCTGTAAAATTCCTAGTGAATGTTGCTTTTAATGAAGATATTTTATATGATATGATGTTTGTCTTGGTTTATTGATACTTAATTTGTGGACTAGCATCTAGTATGTCCTGGAAAATGTTAAACATTTGAGAATTATGTGGGGTTTTTTTCAGTTGTTGCACAGAATATTTTTCTTTTTCTGTTTGTTTTGTTTTTTTGAGATGAGATTTTGCTATGTTGCCCAATCTGGCCTTAAATAATAATCCTCCTGCTGCAAACTCATGAGAGGCGGGGAATATAAAAGACATGCTACTGAACCTCAACCTAGCTGTGTGTAGTACTTTTATGATATCTATTTGGCTGGTATAAGTTATAATATGCTTAAGAGTATATTAGCTTCCTAATACTACTTTAATAAATTGCCACAAATTCAGCGGCTTAGCACAACATAATTTTGTTCTCATATTGTGGAGATTTGCATGTCTGAAATGTAGGTTAAAGTTGTGGTGTTTATAAGACTGGTTTTTCCACATACTTACAGTCATCTGATATTTTACAAAGGAGCCCAAGACATACCGTGAAGAAACATGACCTCTTCAACTATTGATGTTGGGAAAAGTGGGCAGCCACATGCAGAAAACTAAAAGTGGATCCGTTTGTCACCAAGCACTAACACCAACTCAAAATGGATTAAAGACCTCAACATCACACCCAAAGCTCTGAAACTACTGCAGGCAAGGGGAGGAGAGGCATTAGAACTTCCAGGCACAGGCAGGAACTTCCTGAACAGAGTCCCAGGGTCACAACAGATAGGAGAGAGACTCAACAAACAGGACTACATTAAAACAAAAAGTTTCTGCACACCTAAGACATGGCTACTAAACTAGAAAGACAGTCAACCAATTGGTAAAAGATATATACCAGCAATAGATCAGACAAAGGCCTAATATCCATTATATACAGGGATCTCAAGAAACTAATCCCTCCTAAACCTACTAAATTAATCACTAAATGGACAAAGGGGCTAAGGAGAGACTTCTCAGAAGAGGTAAAAATGGCAAAGAAACACATGAAGAAATGCTCATCATACCTGGCAGTAAAGGAAATGCACATAAAAACAACCCTGAGATGCCATCTTACCCCAGTTAGACTGACCAATAATCTGACTTCAGACAACAACAAATGCTAGTCGGAATATGGAGAAAAAGGAACCCTACTGCACTGCTAGTGGGAATGTAAATTAATACACCCACTTTGTGGTTGTCTGGAGGTTCCTCAAAGAACGAAATGTAGACTTTCCATATGACCCATCCATACCACTCCTAGGCATCTACCCTGAACAGGAACCAGAATATGACAATGACACCTATACATCCATGTTCATTGCTGCAGTGTTCACAATAGCCAAGATACGGAAACAACCCAGGTGCCCCACAATAGATAAGTGATCAATGTGATACCTATATATAATGGAATTTTACACAGCCATTAAAAAGGATAAAATAATAGCATTCACAGGGAAATGGATGGAACTAGAACAAACCACATTAAGTGAGGTAAGCCAAGATCAGAGAGAAAAATGGCACGTGTTCTCCCTGATATGTGCAAGTTAGATTTAAAACACAATGGGATTTGACAGATGATACAGGAATCTAGACACCCATATACAATCAGACCTAAAGAGAATAGTCTTAGGGGAAAACTGTCAAGTTGTAATACCCAAGCACCTCTTCATATGTATATAAAATAATAACTGTACTGAAACGAACTTCAAAGATAAGGAAACAAAGAAACTTTTCTTCAATTTGTCTTTTCATTTTTAAGTGACTGCTCTTTACAGTGTGTCCACGTACACATCTGAGGGAAGGTGGGGAAGGGCACAGAATCAGTGGAAAACGTGTGAAAAAGCAGTGCCCACTGGCTGCACTGGACATTGATGAAAGTGAACCAAGCAACTCATGGGCAGAGATGAGAGGGAAGGAATGGGAGAGAATAAGGGAACAGATGAAATTAAGCATAAGGAAGGAAGTGTACTTATTACCTGCATACGTAAAGATAACCCCACTGAATGTCATCTCTAAAACAACAATAAAGTAATTTTTTTTAAAAACTGGTTTTTGTAACTATAACCCCTCTGTACATCACCTTTACACTAAAATAATAAGACTGGTTTTTTTATTTTATTTTATTTAAAAAATAAGACTGGTTTTTAAATGGTAGTTGTTAAAGGAAAACTTTTTGCTTGCATTTTCCAGCTTCTCGTTCATGTTCTTTGGTTTTGTGGCCTTTTCCTTCACCTTTATCTTCAAAACACATCACTCTAACCAGTACTTCTGCCATTGTGTCTGCTCTCCTGACTTTTGATTCCTCCCACATTGCTCTAAAAACCACTGATGTAACTCTATCAGATCCACTCAGATAATCCAAGGTAGTCTCCTTTACTCAAGATCTTTGATGTAATCATGTATGCAAAGCCCTTTTGGCCCTATGAGTTAAACTTCATAGGTTTTAAGTATTAAGGTGTAGCTAGGTTTAAGCATTGTTTATTAAGCCAACCACAGAAAACTTTTGTGAGCAGTCCACACATTTACTTACAAGTAAAAAGTTTGGACATATTTTTCAGTTGCTGAATCAATCCAATGGCACAAAATAGAATGGCTGTCCTAAAATTCACTTATGCTTATCTATGATGCAAGCTGAAGAAAGCTGAGGAATATTTATCAGAAGGTGTTGTCTGTAGCCATGAGTCAAAGATGACTGAGAACTAATATGCAGCAAAGGGTAAAAGCTTCACTAAGAGCCTTTGGCCCGAACACAGAGATTTTTGAGTTACAGCTTTTGCAGAGTATTCTAAATACTATCCATAATAACATGCATGTGGTCAACACTAGGCCACAATTTGGGATTACTGTCACTGAAGATCTCAAAGTTAAGAACAGTTAGCAACTGGAAAATTACTAATATACCATTATAAATTCATGTCCCACAAATTAAGATGTTCATACTGCAGTTATCTCCAACAGCCTCACAAGAGTGGGATACACAGGGATGGGATGTTTACCGTAAATTACTGCTTAGGTTGTGATCTAGCAGAACTCAATTAACTTTCAATAGTGTTTCACAGATGTCATTTTTAATCACAGCTTTTGAGTCAGCACTAGTCTTGCAGTGAGCTGATCTTTCACAAACTGGTAGCCATAAAATGGGAGAAATGAGTGTTGGTGGGTTGATTCATTTCACTGTAGCACCACCTAGTGGAAATTTGGAAGAAATCACTTGTGTGTATGTGCGTGTGCTTTTTTTTCTTTCAGTATTTCAAACAAACAAAAAATGTGATAAGATGAATGGATCAAGAAAATGTGGTATATATACACAATGGAATTCTATGCTTCCATCAGAAAGAATGACATTGCCCCATTTGTTAGGAAATGGAAAAACTTGGAAAAAATTATATTAAGTGAAGCAAGCCAGGCCCAAAGAAACATATGTCCTAAGGTTTCCCTTATTTGCAATAACTAGTGTATGTCTGAGACAAGCAGAAACAGTCAGATAGGTTGATGTTAGGCAAAATGAACCCCAAGATAAGGACTCAAATGTTTTTTTCTTGTTATTGTTTTTAACATATTTATAAGACATTTCTTTGTTGCTTTGTATGTCTCTCCCCAATGGTATAACCCCTGTTTTTACTGTATTTGATGTTGGTATAATTTGTGGAGGAGAAGAGAAAAAACAAATTGTTTAACTAGAGATACAGGCGGACCCATTGCAACAATGAGATGTACAAGACGCTATGTTGAAAAACGAACTTTACAACTTTGGTGTGTGGGGAGGGTGGAGATGGGAAGGGACATAGGAGGAGGCAACAATGCTTGATAAGAAATGTACTCATTACCTTGCTCATGTAATTGTAACTCCTCTGTACGGTATTTTCACAATAAAAAGAAAAAAAAAGAACTAAGGGTAACAATGCTCTACAAGAAATGTACGCAATACTTTACTGATGTCACTGTACTGTAACCTCTCTGTACAGCATCTTTACAAGAAAATCAAAGGTTTAAAAGGCTGGGAAGGTGGCTCAATGGTAGAGCTCCTGCCTTGCATGCATGAGGCCCTGGGTTCCATTCCTCAGCACCACATTAGCAGAAAAAGCCACAAGTGGTGCTGTAGCTCAAGTGGTAGAGTGCTAGCCTTGAGCTGAAGAGCTAAGGGACAATGCACAGGCCCAGATTTCAAGCCCCACTACCGCCACAAAAAAAAAACATATGCACCATTTGCCTCAGTGGTAAGGTACTTGCCTAGCATATTTGAAGTCCTAGATTTGATCTCCAGCACCAAAACAAACAAACCAAACAGAGATTAAACAATATGAATATATCTTGTTTTTAAATTGTAACTACTACGCCTGTAGTGAATACTGACAGTTTGTAACATTTCCTTATTTGTGAACTGTTACATTCATTACCTGTAGACATCTTTGCTTTCAAGTACAATTATAATCTGCTGTCTGTGTCCATAAATTCCAGGTTGAAAATGTTGAGGTACAGAAATGTTTTGCTTTTTATTCTCCAAACAATGTAGTATAACAACAATTTCATAACATTTTTCTAAATACTAAGGTATTATAACTATTAGAGGAGTGGCTCAAGTTGTGGAATGCTAACCTTGGACAAGATAGTGTAACTAATCTAGAGATGTTCTAAAGTGTAGGGGAGGATGTAACTTGGTTATATGCAAATATTGCAACAGTGTAAAATACTTATTTATATATATATATTATATACTTGAATATCCTTGGGTTTTGGTATCCAATGGGGACCTAGAACTAATCTCCTCCAGATATTTAAGAATGGTTATTTCGGGCTGGAAAGGTGGCTCAGTGGTAGAGCGCTTGCCTTGCATGCCAGAGGCCCTGGGTTCGATTCCTCAGCATCACATAAGCAAAAAGAAAAAAGCCGGAAGTGGTGCTGTGGCTCAAGTGGTAGAGCGCTAGCCTTGAGCTGAAGAGCTGAGGGACAGCGCCCAGGCCCAGAGTTCAGGCCCCACGACCGGACCAAAAAAAAAAAAAAAAAAAGAATGGTTATTTCATTAGAATAAACTCCCTTGAAATGACATTATAGAATTAATAATAATTCAGAGTAGAAATTATGACATTTCAGATGGCTATTCTTCATGGTATCACTCTTACCAAAGAAAATTAAAGAAATTCCAGGTGCAGTGGTTCAAATCCATAATCGTATCCATTGAGAAGAGAGCAGTGGATCAAGGTTCAAAGCCGGCTCAGACAAAAAGTTTACGAGACTCCATCTCAAACAATGGCTGAGTACAATAATGTATGTCTATCATCCTCAGTAACACAGGGAGAGAGAGCCTTAAGTAAGAAGATTGAAGCTAGGCAAGCCTGAGCCAAAAGTGAGTCTCTACCACAAAAATAGCAAAGCAGAAAGGAGCTGGAGGCAAGGTTCAAGTGGCAGAGCACCCAAAAAACTAAATTTCTGAAAGAATATTTGGAGTGTTCCAGTTCTCTGGAAATAGCACCTGAAATAGTGGTCAGCAAGAGTGAGGTTTATTTGGGTAGGCACCGAGAAACACATCTCTCAGGGACTAAGGTAAGTGGGACCTTGAGTAAAAGGCATCCTCTTGCTGAAGGTAATTTCTGGAATGGACTGGAATCCACCATCAGCCAATACTCTGTACAGCTTTGGAAATAAATACATCAGTCCCAAAAGAGGGCATAGATGGGACTAGGCAACCAACCACAAAATCATTTCAGAGTGTACATTCTCCGGGCAGTCTTCCCACACATTACTTTTTGTTTCAACTAATACATTGACAACACCTTAGCAAGCAATAATTTCATTTCTATGCTTTAACATGGCCTGAACTTTGTGCTGTCAGTAAAATATGGGCTTATATGTATTATCAGAAAATTCAAAGGTCTGATGTCTGTCGACTGTGAAAACATAGATGCCTTGTATGGAAAACACTGCAACTGTCAGAAAGTTATATTATCTCTCCAAGAAGACAAATGATTCAAGGAAGTAGATTCAAGGTCAGATTTAGGTTCTCCTTCATTACTTTTCTGACAGAACTTGAATTCAGGGCATCGTATTTTTCTCTGCTTGTTTGCATGGCTGGCACTCTACCACTTGAGCTGAGTCTTGCTTTTTTGCTGGTTATTTTGGATGTGGAATCTAACAAACTTTTTTTTTGCCTGGGCTGGCTGTCTTCAAACTAAGATCCTAGCAGTCTCAATTTCCTGAGTAGCTAGGACTTTAGGCATAGCCATTTGTACCTCGTTTCTCCTTACACCTTTGTAAATATATCTTTCCTAAGCACAGATGAGCCCCCAAATTCAACTCTATGTAGCAAGGAGTGTGGGTTTAAAAACTCCAATCTGCAAAGTAAGGAGTCTGTTATGGGGTTGTAAGTTTGATTCTGTTAGAATAAGAGGAAGTCATAAAGACACATGAGGGGCTGGGAAGGTGGCTCAGTGGTAGAGCGCTTGCCTTGCATGCTCAAGGCCCTGGGTTCGATTCCTCAGCACCACATAAGCAAACAGAAAAAAGCCGGAAGTGGCGCTGTGGCTCAAGTGGTAGAGCACTAGCCTTGAGCTGAAGAGCTGAGGGACAGCGCCCAGGCCCAGAGTTCAGGCCCCACGACCGGACCCAAAAAAATAAAAAATAAAAAAATAAAGACACATGATAAGTAAACAGTATGTCAGAAGGAGATGAGCAAATTGACTGCATTATACTCATCAAGATTTAGACTTGCCCAAAGTTGTGAAGTTGATGAAATGAAGTGTCCTCATTATGATGCTTTAAAATTTCTTCTCCAGAGTCCATATGATCTTAGAGCAATTCTGCTGTTTTTCCTGATGTTTTATCTTTAACGAGTTCTGTGGTGTTTTTTTTTTTTCTCTTGCAACATGCTAGAGCATTATGGATTTTTCAAACAAAACTTTTACTCTTTGCAATTACTTCAAATTTACCTTTTACAATAGAGCTCAACATTCTCCTTTTACAAACTGGCACGTTTATTTACTTACTTACACTCTCACTCATTTACTTATAGGCAATGTCTTGCTCTATATAGCCCAGGGCTGGTCTTGAATAGACAATTCTATTTAGTCTCCTGAGTGTTGCAATTACAGATACATGTTTTCCAGGCCCAGCTAGCAACCTTTTCATATTCTTATAAATTAATCCACACTATCACCCTTCTTCTAATCACCAAAATTAGAATTTTTTTAATTACTATTGAGTCTTCTCTGTAACATCCCTCCTTTTTTTCCTTTTAGAGTAAAGGAGCAGGGGAGGGGGGGTAGAGTTCATTGTGACATTTCCACCCATGTACAGGACATATCCTAATCAACCTTACCTCATCCATCCCTCTCTCCTGACCTGTTCCCTTCTTAAAACAATTTGAACAGCTTCTGTAACAATCATTTTCTCTATGTGCTCCAGGCTGCTGTAATGAAGTACCATCATTGGATGGCTTGGAAACAACAGAAATGTAATTCTCTGTTGTGGAGGCTGGATTCTGAGATCAGGGTGCCCATGAAAGTGAGTTCTAGTAAGGACCCACTTCTGGGTTACAGAATGTATTATCCATGTCCTTGCATGATGAAAGTGAAAGTACAGTCTGGGTATTCTTTTTAGTGGACACTGATTCCATTCATGAAAGTCTACACTCCTATAGATGCATTGCTTCTCCAAGGCTTGACCTCCAGAAACTATCAGAGGACTTTAACATAGGAACTAGGGATGAGAAAGTTATTCAGTCCATTATCATCTCAATTTCTCCCTTCCTCTCCCTTCCTCCCCCTTGAACTCAAGGAGTCAAGCGCTCAGTTTTCTTTCTCACAGCTGTGCTCTAAGATAAGAGATAAGAGATAAGAGTCTCACGGACTTTTCCTGCCCGGGTTGGCTTTGAACCTTGATCTTCAGATCTCAGCCTCCTGAGTATTACAGGCGTGATTACAGGATTACAGGCGTGAGCCACTGGCACCCGGCTAAATCTGTGCAATTTTTTAATCTCCACTTAATTAGCAAAAATCTGGAAAAGGAAGTATGGATCAAGTGGTAGAGAGCTAACAGTGAGTTAAAAAAATAAATTCTGAGAACAGGAAGCCCCAATGCTGCCACAAATTAAATTAAAAAGACACAAGTGTTTTTTTTTTCTTGCTATTGTTTCTAACATATTTATAAAGTGATTGTTTTGTTGTTTTGTATGTCCTTCCCCCACGGTATAACCCCTGTTTACATTGTGTTTGATGTTGGTATAATTTGGGGATTGGAAGGAAAAAAAACAAATTGTTTAAATAGAGATACAAGTGGACCCATTGCAACAATGAGATGTACAAGACATTATGTCGAAAAATGAACTTTACAACTTTGGGGGGGGGGGGAACTGGGAGGGTAATCATGGAGATGGGAGGGATGGGAGGGGGAAAACAAAGGAGAAGGCAACAATGCTTGATAAGAAATGTACTTACTACCTTGCTCATGTGATTGCAACCCCTCTATTGTATTTTCACAATTAAAAAAATATAAAAAAAAGAAAAAGAAAGAAAGGACAGGAAATGACAGAAAAGGAAAGGATCAAAAAGAGTAAAGAAAAGAGACGAAGGGCTGGGAATATGGCTTAGTGGTAGAGTGCTTGCCTTGCATGCATGAAGCCCTGGGTTCAACTCCTCAGTACCACATACTCAGAAAAAGCCAGAAGTGGCACTGTAACTCAAGAGGCAGAGTGGTAGCCTTGAGCAAAAGAAGCTTAGAGACAGTGCCCAGGCCCAAAGTGCAAACCCTAGGACTGGCAAAAATAAAATTTTTTAAATTTTTAACAAGGGAAAATGTAAGGAAAGAAAAAAAGTACTTGAAAGTCTTAAAAGTATTTAAATCCTGTTGTAATGTTTTATTTCCAAATGGAGCACTTTAAAATGAGTTAGAAAAGCTTGTTTATAGATACAGATATTTCAAAAGCATTTTTGTCAAAACATTTTTTGTTCTTTATTAATTAAAAGCTACTTTTGCTATGCACCGTTAAAATGCCACTTGAAATGACAGTGTAAGCATGGTTTTAAACATCCACTAGGTGGAGTAATAGTAATGGTCACATGAACATAAAGGTCAACAAGGTTGGAATGCTTTGTTTCTTAACTTTTTGGTACGGTTAATTTTGTACACAATGAGCAAAATTTTAATCCCAAGTGTATACTAGATATACACGTTAGAACAAAGCTGTAAAATGCTTTATAAGAAAGTGAAGAAGGAGGGCTGGGAATGTGGCTCAAGTAGTAGAGTGCTAGCCTTGAGCAAAAAGCTCAGGGACAGTGCCCAGGCCCTGAGTTCAAGTCCCAGGACTAGGAAAGGGGGGGGGGGGGGGAGAAAGAAAAAGAGAGAGAGAGAGAAAGAGAGAGAGAAAGGATAAAAAAATAAAAAAGTGAAGAAAGAAATGGAAGTGAAGTAACCCAGACCCAAATATACATAGGGTACATGGTTTCCCTCATTTGTAGTAATTAGACTGTACCTATAAATCTACAAGTAAACACAATAGATGGTAAAAGATGAAAAATTATACTTGTACATGATAAATTAAACAGGACTCTAAACATTAATATAATGAGACCAAAGGAGGATAATCTTAGGAAAGGATCACAAAGTCTCAATAGCTATTTGTATATGATCTATAAACTGGCGTTTATAAAAATGAACTCCAAGAAAGGGATACAAGAGGTTTTTTATTTCACTCTTTGTGATTTTCTTTTTGTTTCCCATTTTTTCACTGTTTTTTGAGTTCTATACTTTTTTTGTTTTGTATGTCTTATCTGTTTGGGGTAGGGGAAGGGGAAGCATAGAAATGGTGGGACAAAGGGTGAACTAATTCAGCAGTGATACTCACTAGATACCAGATTGAAAATGAACTATACAACTACAGGGGATGGGGTTTAGGAAGGGAAAAATTGGGAGAAAAAGGGAAGAGGCAACACTGCTCAAAAAAAAAAATGTATTCAATACCTGACTTATGTAACTGTAACCCTTCTGTAGATCACCTTTACAATAAAAATAAAATTTTTTTTAAATGAAGCAGGGCTGGGAAGGTGGCTCAGTGGTAGAGTGCATGTATGAGGCCTGGGTTCAATTTCTCAGCACCACATAAGCAGAAAAGGCTGGGAGTGGCGCTGTGGCTCAAGTAGTAGAGCACTAGCCTTGAGCTGAATTGCTGAGGGACAGCGCCTAGGCCCAGAGTTCAGGTCCACGATTGACCACTGCCCCTCCCCCCCAAAAAATGAAGCAAAGAGTGGAGGCAAGGCTCAATGGTTAGACTGTTTACCCAGGACAAACAACACTGATTTTTAACCCCAGTACTTCTACTAAGTTTTTTAAAAGATAAAGAAAATAGGTCTGGTAGGCCAGGCACATTGCCTGGCCTACCAGACCTATTTTTGAATTCTGAGTAGAAGCCCCCTGACCTCCTCATTCTTGTGTTCTGCACGCCTGCACAACCAGTACCATGCAAACATGATCAAAGACTGCTATTTGCTTGAACAGTACTTGAACCCCTTGGGTCATTGTTGCAGCAACTTCTGAATGCCTGGGTGACTAAGCACAGTGAAATGAATCCTTGGAGAAACAACTTCCTAGGCAGCCCAGTATGAACAGATGCCTCAGAGCCATTCCCTTCTCAGGGAAAGGTCAAATGAGTTTACTCTTTCACACCACTGAGAGTCTGATGGTAGGTTCTAGACCATTTCTGAGATGTTCTCCAGGAGTCTTTCCTATTAACCTGAAGAAAAACTATTTAGTATTTTTCACTGGTGCTAATCTCACCAGAAATCATGATGTCCTTAGCATGAACTCTGACTGTTTTGTTTTGTGTTTTTCCCGACCAAACTGCAAGTTTTTCAAGTCTTTCTGCTTTGCTTTTGCTGCTGATTCTCACTGTAAACCTGGCTCAAAGCAACCATAGACTGAATGCTGGTCTGTCTTCAAAGTTCTTCCATAGTAACTAGTCCTCTAAATTCACTCACAGACAAAATCTCAGAGCATGGACAAAATATTGACAGGTTCTTTGCCTGAACATCGCATGAATAGCCTCTAGTTCATTCCCAACAGAATTTTCATTCCCATTTACAACCTTATGAGCCTGCTCTTCACCATCCATATTTCTATTCAAATTGTGGCCTTCTCAGCTCCCACCAGTTTTCCCATTCATCTCTGCTTTTCTTTGCATTTTAGAATTTCTCTAGCCCATGTTTCAAACATTTTTAAATTTTTCCCATAAATCATTTCCAAGAGCTTAAAAACAACATGGTAAAGTTTAGTCACAGGAACAGCTTTACTTCTATAGTACCAACTTTCTGTATTAATCACTTTTTTAAAATTTTTTTAAAATTTAATTTTTTTGTGAAGGTAATGTACAGAGGGGTTACAGTTACATAGTAAGTTAATGAGTACATTTCTTGTCAAACATTGTCACCACCTCCCTTGTTTTTTTTCCCACTTTCCCTCCCCCCAACTCACTCCCCCCTGCAGTTGTAAAGTTTACTTCCAAAAGTGTCTTATGAGTATCACTGTTGCATTAGTTCACCCTTTGTCTTTTTTTTTTTGTATGTTTTTTATTGTAAAAATGCTGTACAGGGGGGTTACAGTTACATGAGAAGGGAATGAGTACATTTCCTATGGAGCATTGTTGCCTCCTCCTTTGTTTTCCCCCCAACCATCCCTCCTCTCCCACCTCCAAAACTACCCCCCACACCCACCCCACCCCCACCGAGTAGCTAACTTATGGAACTAACCCAGATGCCCCTCAGTAGATGAATGGATCAAGAAAATGTGATACACACACACACACACACACACACTGGAATGCTTAAATAAGGATACAGGTTGACCCATTGTAACAATGAGATGTACAAAACACTATGTTGAATATGTTAATCACTTTTTTTTGGCGGGGGTCTTGTCCTGGGGCCTGAACTCTTGGCCTGGGCACTGTCCCTCAGCTCTTCAGCTCAAGGCTAGTGCTCTACTACTTGAGCTACAACAGCACTTCTGGCTTTTCTTTTTGCTAATGTGGTGCTGAGGAATTGAACCCAGGGCCTCATGAATGCAAGGCAAGCGCTCTACCACTGAGCCACCTTCCCAGCCCTCTGTTAATCACTTTTATCCTTATCTCTAAGACCAGATACTTGAGGAAAACAAGGGAAGGATAAAACGAGGGTATGGCAGAACAGAGCAACATAGATAACAGTGACTATGTTTTACAGTAAAGTCACCAATCTCTTCTTCAAATGCATAGCTTCTCTTCCTCCTTGTCTCTCCTATAATGATTGTTTCTAGAATGGTGAAAATTTTACTTTTTTTTTTAGTCTGTGTGTGTGTGTGTGTGTGTGTGTGTGTGTGTGTGTGTAGGTTTGAGACAGTGTCAGTATATAACTCAGGTTGGCCTGGAACTTTCAATCTTGCTGTCTTACATACAACTAAGTGCTGGGATTACGAGTAGGAACCGCCGTGCCTCACCTTGACAACTCTTTTTACATATTTGTTTGTTTGTGGTCTTTGACTTTGAATAAAAACAGAAAGCGTTTTAACAAGAAAAAAACCTTGAGTTGGGGGTATACTTCAGTGGTAGACTATCTGTCTACTGTACATAAGGCCCTGACTTTATTCTGGTATCACAAATAAATGAGAATATTTTAAATTCAAACCTGTTTTTTTTTTTTTTTTTTTTGGGTCTGGTCGTGGGGCCTGAACTCTGGGCCTGGGTGCTGTCCCTCAGCTCTTCATCTCAAGGCTAGCACTCTACCACTTGAGCCACAGCGCCACTTCCGGCTTTTTTCTTATGTGGTGCTGAGGAATCGAACCCAGGGCCTCGAGCATGCAAGGCAAGTGCTCTACCACTGAGCCACCTTCCCAGCCCCTCAAACCTGTTTTTTTAACAAAATAGGTTAATATTTTAAATGGCATGTTCAATTTTCTTTTTTTTCCCCAACCCTGACTGAGCTTAAATTCAGGGCCTGGGTACTATCCCTGAGCTTTTTCAGCTTAAGTCACCTCTCTGCTTCTGACCTTTTTTGGGGGGCGGGGGTGATTAACTGGAGATAAGTGTCTTGTGAACTATCCTGCCAGTCTGGCTTCAAATACCAATCCTCAGATACAGCCTCCTAAGTAGCCAGGATTACAGTTGTGAGCCACAGGTGTCCAGCTAAAAATTTTTAATATAAAGCATGTGTGCCATTTTTCTACAATCTAATAACATGTGTACTCTTTTGCTCTCTACGAATTAATTATTGCATACATAAGTTGTCTCAAATCTTTGAAACAACAGAGGAAAACAGTTAAAATAAAATGAACATAAAACTACCATGATAAGTTACAATCATAGCTGGTGGTACATACCTATAAATTTAGCTACTCAGGCGATTGAAATCCAGAGGATCAGAGATTGGAAATCAGACCAGGCAGAAATGTCTGAGGGACTCCATCTCCAGCAAAATGCTGGGACAGAGGCATGCCGTAAGTGATAGAACACCATCCATAAGCAAGCAAGACAGAGTACCAACACACACACACACACACCACACACACACACACACACACACACACACACACACACACACAATCACACACACAATCACACCACAATCCTGGCTGAGAGTGGTGGTGTGTGCCATTAATCCCAGAAACTCAGACAGCTGAGCAAGTAGGATTGTGGTCTGCGGTCAGTCCAAGCAAAAAGCACAATATTCTACCTGTAAATAAAAACTAAAAAAGATTTAATAACTAGCAACTAAATCACATACAATCCTGCCATTAAGACGAGAAACAAACAGATGAGAAAAAAATAGAAATGCTTAATACTCAAAGATACATGAAAGTAAAAACCCTTTCCATGACATTTGTTGGCCAGCTTGATTTTTTTAAAGATACCTTTGGCTAAATTACTCTCATCAGAATAGTGATGTTATTGTTGCTTTCTGTTTCTATAACAAACATCCAAGATAAACCATAAACTTATAAAGAGCAAAAAATGTGCTGGGCTCCTGTGGCTCACACCTGTAACCTTAACTGCTCAGGAGGCTGACAACTGAGGATTGCTATTTGGAGCCAGCCAGGGTAGGAAAGTCCATGAGACTCTTATCTCCAATGAACCAGCAAAAATGCCAGAAGTGGAGCTGTGGTTCAAGTAGTAGAGCACTAGCCTTGAGGGAAAAAGCTCAGGGACAGTGCCTAGGGCTTGAGTTCAAGCCCCATGACCAGCTCGCCCACGTGTATACACAGAGAGAGAGAGAGAGAGAAAGAGAGAGAGAGAGAGAGAGAGAATGCAAAAATTTATCTTGGTCACAGTTTTGGAGTTTTTAGTTCATGACCAATTTAGTTCAATGCTTTGGGCCTGTAGCAAGACAAAGCACAGTGACAGTTCATAAGGGAGCAAAACCACTCACCTCTGGACAAAGATTCCAAAGCAAGAGAGCAAGAAGCTGGGCAATACACAGTCCCCCTTGAGGATACACCCAACATCCCAAAGACCTCCCACTAGCACTCATCCAGTAGTTGACATTTCCACTACAATGTTGCCAAGCAGGAGACCACACTGTTAACCCATGGGCCTTAATACCAAACTATTGCATGTATACTATATACTGAGTATATAGCATCACTAGTCAGTGATATTATTAACAATCACATTTGCTGCTGCTTCTAAAGAGATTTAGGAACACTGGTAATGTAGATAATTCCTTCAGTGCCTTGGTAACAGAAACGCATCTAACCCTGAGTGAGAGGATTAAGGAAGTAGTCTCTGAAAATAGTAACAAGCATGAGCCTCAAGGAAAAGTATGAGTTAGTCAAAGAAATGGCTGGAATGCATGGAAGAAAAAGGATTTTCAGGCAGTAGACATGAACTGCACAATGATACAAAGCCAAGAATAAATATAGTAGGAAGTGGAGGTGTGGCCCAAGTGGTAGTGTGCCAGCCATGAACAACAACAACAAAAAAGACAACGAAGAGGAAAAAGCCCTAGTTTAAGCTCCAGTAATCACACACACACACACACACACACACACACACACACACACACACACAGGATGGAAGCTGGGTGTGGATAATCACATCCATAATTCTAGCTACTTGGGTGGCTGAGATCTGAGGATTGTTGTTCCAAGCCAGCCTGAGCAGGAAAGACCATGAGACTCCTATCTCTAATTAACTAGCAAAAAAATGACAAAACTGGAGCTGTGGCTCAAGTGGTAGAGTGCTAGCCTTGAGCACAGAAGCTCAGGGACAGCACCCAGGCCCTGAGTTTGAGTTCAATCCCAGTTCTCTCTCTCTCTCTCTTTCTCTCTCTCGCTCGCTCGCTCACTCGCTCATTTGCTCTCTCACTCTTTTTCTCTCTTACACACACAGAAAAAAGGGGGAAAGAATGAATATAGTACATTGTGAAAATTATTAAGAATAAATTGTAGCTAGAAGCAGGGAGCACATATGTAGGTGAGTTGATGGGAGACTGGAGGAAAAACATGAGAAGGCATGTTTACAAAGTAAATGAAGTGACTCAAGTGGTAGAGCGCTAGCCTTGAGCTGAAGAGCTGAGGGACAGCGCCCAGGCCCAGAGTTCAGGCCCCACGACCGGACCCCAAAAACAAAACAAAACAAACAAAGTAAATGAAGTGAATGTGGATATTTCAAAGTAAGGAAAAAATTATTTTCATTTATTTTACTTTCAGTTTATATTTCAAAAGTTTCTCATTATGACATAATAACTATATTGAATGATAATATACATAAATTATAAAAGTGACTTGGGCTACCATAGGAGCAGAGGTTCAAAATTGGTTTTATAGATACAGGTTCCATGATGTTTGGAGACAACTACTCCAAGGGAAAGGCAACCATGAAGGATTTTAAGGAAGTATGACAATAAAATGTGAAACTTTGCCGGGCACCCTTTACACTTCACAGTGGCTCCTAGCTACTCAGGAGGCTGAGAACTGAGGATTGTGGCTCAGAGCCAGCCAGGGCAAAAAAGTCCATGAAACTCTTATCTCTACTTAACCACCAGAAAACTGGAAGTGGCGCTGTGGCTCAAAGTGGTAGAGCACTAGCCTTGAGCTGAAGAGCTCAGGGACAGTGCCCAGGCTCTGTGACTAACCAAAAATAAATAAATAAAATGTGAAACTTCAGGAGCCGGGTGGAAGATGGTTCAGGAGCCGGGTAGAAGATGGCTGATGATAGTATCAATCTACGTGGAAACAAGGTGAGCTGAGCTAAGGAAATAGGAATGAGAACTTTGAGTATGACCTCTGAGAGAGATAATAGTACAGTCAAGCTTAGTAAATGAACACTGTGGAACATAGAGGAAAGAGAACAGAAATAGCAGTCATAGGAAGTACAAGATGGATCCTGTGTGCAGCAATCCAATCGATAGAGGACTAAATAGATGAGCAAAATGGCAGAATCTTAGTTCAGGCCTAAAGGCCCTGGTGTAGATTAGTGTAAAAACAAATGTGTTTTAAGTTCTAAATTTCCAATATACACTGATGTGATACAATAACTTCATTGTAGACTTCCAACCCAGAAATAAAACAAATTATCATATTCTGAGCCACAAAAGCATCTGAAATATGTTCTAAAGAAAGTCATTTAAAGTTCTGAAAGACAGTGACATAATTACAATAGATCTTCGTCTCTAAAACCTTAAGAGAACTCCCATCTGGACACAATATAAAGCTCCAGCTAATATCTAGAAATAGCACAGGGTGTAGGAGTGAAAATATTTTTACTCTCCAATTCTCAGTCATTGCAAGTTAATTTAGAGCATTGTGATAGAATGCTATTTTAAGTGATGTCTACACTTTTCTCCATGTTTTTTTGACCTATATATGTTACATTGCCATATTTTTCCATTCAGCTTACCTAGCAAACAAATGAGATACGAATAAAACAAAATAATGAATATCTAAAATAATATAATAAAAATCGAACACAATAAATTCTAATGATTTCTCCAAGCTCTAGGCATTAATCATCTTCCCTTTGACCTCTAGGCTCTCAGCTGTACTGAATTTAGCTCTTTCAATTCTGAAACATGCTCTTCATCTTCCCTTCTGGTAATCATCCCACATTTAATTCAGGGATTCTTCTTGTTTTTAATGTTTCAGTTTTAACCTAATATCTTGATGGAGGCATTTGCCATGCCAATATAAAAATTAAAAAGTTTTATATATCCTGATGTATTTTTCCTATTGATAGCATTCCCTTGACTTGCAAATTATTTTTTAGGACCTGTGTCTCCACTGGACTTAAGCATGATGTGTTCTGGGTCACTCCCTGGCACCATTAAGTTCACAGTAAATACTAACTGGATTAGATTAAGCTTATGAGCCAGACATAAAGAATATATATTAGGCCAGGGCTGGGAAGGTGGCTCAGTGGTAGAGCGCTTGCCTTGCATGCCTGAGGCCCTGGGTTCGATTCCTCAGCAGCACATAAGCAGAAGAAAAAAAAGCCAGAATGGGCTGGGAAGGTGGCTCAGTGGTAGAGCGCTTGCCTTGCATGCTCAAGGCCCTGGGTTCAATTTCTCAGCACCACATAAGCAAAAAGAAAAAAGCCAGAAGTGGCGCTGTGGCTCAAGTGGTAGAGCACTAGCCTTGAGCTGAAGAGCTGAGGGACAGTGCCCAGGCCCAGAGTTCAGGCCCCACAACCGGACCAAAAAAAAAAAAGAAAGAAAAAAAAGCCAAAAGTGGCGCTGTGGCTCAAGTGGTAGAGTGCTAGCCTTGAGCTGAATTGCTGAGGGACAGTGCCCAGGCCCAGAGTTCAGGCCCCACGACCAGACCCCAAAAAAAGAATATATATTAGGCCAGAATTTCCACCTACAAATTCAGATGTATAAAAACTAGTATCTACAATTCAAGTTTTTGGTCAATTATGGGGCTTGAACTCTGGGCCTGGTCACTCTCTCTGAGCTCTTTAGCACAAGGCGAGCACTCTACCATTGAGCCACAGCGTCACTTCCTACAATTCAATTTGACTTCTATTTCAGAGTGTCATAGTAGAGGTAGGCAGAAATTCTAAATCAATTTAATTAATATTTTTCCCTCTAGTTTGTCCCCCCCAGGCAAGTTTTTGTGGCACCAAAGTACTGAAAAGCTCATTTATCCTCAGTATGAACCATCCTCTTGGTTACTTGAAATGTATATTTCTCATGTGTACATTTTAACTTAATGCAAGCAGGTTTTTGTGGAGACCCCCTTGTTCCTATTCCTCCACCTCTCTAAACCAATGTTTCTCTTGTCTCTCCATTCTTAGGAACTCACTTAGCTACCTTGGGCCTGCAAGTAGACTCTGGAAAGCATCACATAGAATAGTCTAGACCCGCATTTGTGTGGATGCACAGCAGTAGCCATTTTCTCCAAGTCTGTTATCATGAGTCTGCCCTGGAGGTTAAGTTCCAGATCTAAGACTGGAAGTATGAGTGGGATGTGACCACAGGCAAGAGCAGCACCCCCATACCTCTCCTGCTAGCTGCTGAGCTCCTTTTGCTTTAGAGGGCACTTATTTGCATAAGGTGTAGACAAATGTAAAATTGTAAAAGGAAAAAAGAAAAAAACTAGGGGAAGAGGAAATTGTATTTATACTAATATCTTCTAACTCCTTTATCTGTTCCTTTAGTGTCTGCTTTATCTTATGCCTCTGCTTCCTAAAACTCCAAAGCCAGGAAGACAATTCCCCACCCCCCAGCCCCCCTTCACATTTTTTTCTGTAGCCACATTCCTTCCCTAGCACAAACAGAAGACTATGGCTACTTGTTGAAAATGAAAAACAAGCAATCACGAAGAAGGAAGGAAGTGTCATGAAAAGGACAAGAAGGGGTTTGGATGAAAATTGATAAACATTGCAACATATTGCATTTATAAAGTAAAATTTGGGCTCCTGATGTGGTTTCAATGTGAAATGTCCCCCAAGAGACTCCTATGTTGAAAGGTGTGGTCCCCAGCTGGTGATGCTATTTTGGGAGGTGTTAGAAACTTCTGAGGCTCAGCTGAAGGACTAGGTCAGTGGAGGCTGTCCTTGAGGGATCTATCTTGCCTTCCTGGTCCTGTGCTATCTGTCTGCTTGGTGGGGCCATGAAGTGAGCTGCTCTGCTTCATTATGTCCTCCCTGCCTTACTTACCCCCAACTTACCTCGGGCCCAAAGCAGTGAGCCAGTCTCCATGGAAATGCTGAGGAAGGCCAAAATTAATCCTTCCTTCTTTTAAGTTGTTTATGTCAGATAGTGAAAAACTGATGAACACAACTCCTGAATAAAATGTTCACATGCATGACTAAAGGAAAATTTAGGATTATTTGCATTTTCTTCCTAGGAGAGTGTAGAAAAGTATAATTAGGGTGCTGCTGTACAGAACATCTGCTAGCACCCTCTTAGGAAGAACTATCATTGGGTGAGGCTCTACCAGGTTCCAGGCATTGAATGCATGCTTCCAAACAACCCTGTGAAATGGGTAAAGATGATTCCATTTGAAAAATGAAGAAAGTGAGGAACTGGTAAATAACTTACTGAAGATGGCAGAGCTGTTGGATAGCTCAGCAGGGATTTGAAGCCAGGTATGAAGTGACAAATTCATGTGCTCACCCTTTTTATGGCCTCTCATAGAAATCTGACTCACAGTTGGTTCAATGTATTCTTTTGTTGTTTCTCACTTTGTTTTATGATGTAAAATGTACCTTCTTTAAAGGTAGCCTGGTGTTACTGAAGGAGTGCCATAAGTTATATACTCATTTTCTAGGGCTGCCCCTACAAGATGTCACAATTCAGGAGATTTAAACAACATGGATCTGGTAGGGCACCCATAGCTCATGCCTGTAATCATAGTTAATCAGGAGGCTGAGACTCCTCTAGACTCTAACTCTGAAACAAACAGCAAAAAGCAGAGTGCGTGCCTCAAGTAGTAGAGTGCCAACTGAGCAATCGAGCTGAGTTAGTCTGAAGCCCTGAGTTTAAATCCCAGTACTGCCAAAACAACAACAAACTCCTTCAAATTCATTGCCTCATAGTTCACAAAGTAGAAGTTCAAACCAACGTGTAAGCAGGGTCTTGCTGAAAACTGCAGTAGAAAATCTCTCCTGGCCTCTTTCCAGCTGAATTCTTTCAGCCTGCAGCTATGGCACAGCAGGTGGCTTCCTATCTCTCATAGCACCCTTCACTGTGTATATGCGTATCTTATCCTCTTATATGAACACATTGGATTAAGGGCCTCCTGTACTCCAGTATGAGCTCATCTTAACCACCTGCTTCTACAACAACCCTATTTCCAAATAAGCTCATTCTGAGATACTGGCATTGGAACTTTAATGTATCTCCCCCTTATGTCCTTAAGGTTGTTGCCAAGGACAGAACCCAGGGCCCTGTGTAGGCACTGTGTCACTGAGCTGCAACCCTAGCCACAGGTTTTTCTATGTGTTCTTTTGGGAGAAACAATCCAGCTCATAATGGGTACATTCTAAGTACTTAAGAGATTAAACTGTCACAATTGAAACAGCAATAGTCACTATTTTGTATATAGTAAGCTAATTCCTAGTCACAACCTATAAAGTGAGTAAACAAAGTATTAGTTAATATGTCATATATTTCATTATAAACTGCAAGCTTTTGGATTTAGCAATTTTTAAACCTAACTATGCAAGCAGAATATTAAATGATCAAAATATTTGAAGCTTAGCTCATAATAAATATTGATTAGGCTGAGTTCTGGTAGTTCATGTCTGTAATACTAGCTACTAAGGAGGCTGAGATCTAAACATTATGGTTCAAAGCCAGTCTGAGCAGAAAAGAGAATCTTATCTCCAACAAACTACTCAAAAAATCCATGGGCTGAGAATGTGGCTTAGTGGTAGAGTGCTTCCCTAGCATGCATGAAGCCCTGGGTTCC